>NW_024467957.1:2400000-3698523 GCF_002105095.1 Pseudomassariella vexata
TTGAAATATACAACGCTTGACAACACAACCATACAGGAAGAAGATTTCATTGACAGTAAATTGTCTTTCTATCTTGGCCCCCTTTGTAGTCGTACTCTTGCTCCTAGGAAGACGTATGGAGAGCAGCACCTTTTTGTGCATCGGATCCATCAACTCAGACTCGTTTCAACTTGAAACGCAGCTTGCAGTACAAGGAAATGATGTAAGTAACCACTGTGAACGTCAATATAGTCCGTGAAATAGCTACAAATCCGGTCTAGTCCTCTGTATACTTTTTATATTGTGAGTAATACTAGCGGTGGCGATAATGATCTTCTATTTTACTAACCTCATATTGTGCGGGCTTGGGAACGGCGTGGCTCTTTTTGCCCTCCAGGTGATTATCATACAGTCGAGATCGATCTAACACAGGCTACGATCAGGAGAGCTAAATCCGTCCTAGAATATCACAGTAGATCGAGTCTTAATACACAACGACACTGACAGTACTAGGAGGAGGTAGGACATACACAACATAGACACACTAGTCAGCCGTATGTGATATAAGAGTAATATGTCCAATACATTGTATACGTATCCTACATACTAATTAGACGATCCATAGCCACCTCATGCAATCATACGGTTCCGGCGACTGGTCATTCGGCATCGGACTTCTCTCCGCCTTTTTGTGCTTCAGCCTCCTCTTCCTTGACGGTATCATCGACGAGTTTGACCCAAGGACCGTGAATGGCGCCGGTGCCGGCCCCGACCAGCAAGCCGACGGCAGTGGTGGGTATGGCGGTAACGCCACCGACGATGGACCCCACGAGAGTGCCGAGTCCACCAGCTACACCAGCACCGATGCCCGCACCGGCCGCACCACCCTGGAAGACACCGCTTTGCATGCGCTGGGCCATGCGGATCAGCTTCTTAGCCTTCTGCTCCAGTTCCCCGGCTTCGGCCCGCATCTTCTCCGCCTCTTCGGGATGTTCCTTTTCCAGTTCCTCGGCCTTCTTACGGAGGTCTAGAGATTTTTCTTCCAGATTCTTGGACTCTTCAAGTTTAGCCGTGAGGTCTTTCATGAGCTAGCGCGGTCGGATTAGCAGGCATTGCCCGGAATCTGGCTGGCATTGTCTATGCAGGTAAGTTATACCTTGTCTTTGGCACCGATTTTTCCCTTCTTGACATTCTCAACGAGCCCCTCCTCCTTTGGCCCGGGTTCGGCCATTGCTGTGGAGGTCTGAAAGTACAAGACGAATCTTGAGTGTCGCTTTGCTGAGCGAAGCTTGAGACACGTAGGGGCTTCGGCCTCAACTCTGGCGTTGCTTGATGTCTGGGATAAAATTTAGCTTGTTAGAGTCGAGGGTTTTCGACAATTTTGAGAGAAAAGATGATCGCCATCCTGCGCTGTCATGAAACTTAAGCCTTCATCAATGCCTTGTTCCGTGACAATACTGCAGTGGGGTCTTATATGACGTACATTGCCGAAGGATCTGCCTTGCATGGGCATCAGGAGCTAAAAAGTGGTTGGCCAGCTGCGAAGGGTCCTTGGCAACATCGACCTAACACGGCATATTAATTTTTAAGGCGGCTAAGAGCCAATCATATAGTACAAGAACTTAATTAGCTATTGATCACTCGCCTTCATATACACATAGCAGACTACGGCCTAGGTTTCAAGGGCGATTAGAATATCTATAATGGTTTATACTGTAATTGATATATATAACGCACGTGTGAGGGGCACAGTGCAAGGCTCAAGTGTAGATTGTTGTATTGATACAGAGCAGAGGTAAGTAAGTACCGTAGCTTGGGCTGCGGTATTTATGTATAGGATATGGGCTCTCAAGGCCTATATGGACCTATAGGGGCCTAGCCCTATGGTATCACCCTCTTTGCTATCCTCCTAGGCTACTGCCGCGCTCCGTAGAGTGTCTATTACCTGTTACAGTGGTCCTACACTGGGGAAGGGGCGGTATTCGCGGCTGGCTATTAACAGGTTTAAATATACTGCACTGATCTATAGCCGGTGATTTGCTCCTCCCGCGGTGCGTATGTGATGGAACCGCACTTTCTTCGTGTCGTTACTTCGGCTGTGGTAGCTCTGGAAATGGTCTGGAGAGCTATGCTGGCTGTACTTCCTCTCACCAAACCATCGCTTTCGCTGTCACTTGCTCGCTATCGGAGTATTCATATCGATGTCTATATGGTCGCTAGCGGTCACACCTACGGCTTCGGTAACAAATGCTGTCTCCTGATACCGAAGAAAATTGCAAAACTCGTCGTATCTTACCGGCTTTTCCTTGCCTACTAGCTTGGCTTGTTTAGCTGTATTTTAGGAGGCGGCTAATAGGATAATCTTTGCGGCATCTGGTTATACGTCAGCTTCGGCTTGGTAGAGGACTTCGTCGAAGGAGGGTAGGTATACCGCGGGGGTGGATGCGCCCTGTCGTATCTTGGTTAGGCGTTGACCAGCCTTTTTCACCTTGTTAGGGTCATTGAATAGTTCTAAGGTGCTTAATATACTCGTTGATACCGTAGTTGTCGGTCTGCTATGCACGGCGTGCGTAGGGCAACAGCTTCGGCTTAACGTACTTGTCCGCGCTGGCGTATAGGTAGTGGAATTGGGCTTCCTTACTGCCTATGGCCGCGCCGTCGACGGCGATCTTGCCCCTAGCCTCGAATAACTATTCGTCAAAGTTTTCTCTACCGTGTAGCTTGGACAGCTCTGGTAGTACTTGATGTGGCCTAGTATCTATTAGGGGTAAGGCGAAGGACTAGGCTTCTTTTTCGAGTTACCTGTCGGATAGTAGTTGAAGCCGCTGTTGATTGAAAGCAGGATCAATACAAATGTGAAAAGTCCAATGCAAGGTATATTCTTAGTATAAGGCTTAAGTGTAGTTTATTGTATTGATGTAGAGCAGAGGTAAGTAAGCACCGTAGCTTGGTATTGGATTGTGGGCGAATGGTCCTGTATTGAAAGTGTCATGATCTCTGGAGAGTCCCGCAAGTGAACGGTGGCCTTTAGAGCCTTATATAGATAGGAATGAACGATGCCTGTCCTACAGGCAGGACTTATGTGGTTCGATAGGTGGTGGTCATGTTGGCCCATAACGTACGGTACGTGGCCATATATCCTTCCGAGATTGGCAGTCTTGGTGTAGTAGCCTTGAAGGTCTAACACACCCCTTAGGGCCGCACCTTGTGTGCCGGCCATATACGAAAAGGAGTTTTCAAGGTTTAGAAGGTAATTTGCTGTTTCTCCTTTAACCCGTACTTCTGCTATATAATTTAGGAGAAAGGGCAAAATAAGAGGGAAAGTCGGGAAATAATTTCAAAAGGATTGTATCTAGGACTAATTGATGGTGTCTCTTCTTTATTATTCAAGTGATCAGAGGGTCGTAGCTGTAACAGTAGCGTAGCTGGATCCTAGCCCACTCCTTCTTTTCTCTGTTGGATGGGGGTGGCGCCCCAGGTGGCGACGACGCTTCTTTTGTTCATACCCGTTGTCCTCGGATCGCCGTTGTTGTGGCGTGCTATCGCCTGGTGGAGGCCTTCCTCACCTGCGAAAAGTCCCTACGCAGCCACTTCGGCCGGGTGGGCTCTCAGAACACCGTACCGCAAGCTTTTCCCGGGAGTATCTGCTCAATCCCCTTCTGACTTTTGTAATTCCAGACCGAAAACGAGAACCGATACTACGAGTGGCAGGAGCGCCGCCGGGCCCGTCTCCAGTCGACCTTCCCCCACCCCGCCGTGAGTGATCGTCCCCTCCCCTTTACTGGCCGTATCTCCGGTGGCGACGGCACTAGATTCAGTATCTAAAGGAATCGTTAGTACTGCTAGGGCCTTAAGGCCTTAGTGAATCCATCGGCGACTACGTCGGCTAACTTCTAGTAAGTTAAGTCTATAGTGCCTCTCCGATATTTCTAGTATTATAAATATCGATATACCTTAGCTTCGTCTGTAATTTAGCCGTTTCTTCCATAATAAGCCGACTAACTAGTCTATTTATTTTTAACGGCCTTGATCGTTAACTCTTTATGTAGATCGATGCTTACTTAGTAAAGTAATCTCTTAAGGGCTATAGCTTCTTTAAAGGTAGCCGCTAACCCCTTAAGCTCGGCCTCCGTACTTGAGGTAACTACCGTATCTTATTTACTAGATGGCTAAGCTACCGGTCTGATAAAGAGCTTAATAATGTATCCTATAGTAGACTTCCAGTTGGTATAATCGCTAAAGGACGAATTACTTAATACTACGAGGTTACGGGGCTAGGGGCTATCCTAACACTTAGGTCCTTCTAGAATCTTACCGCAGGACCTTCCGTATTCGATTATAAAGTTTTTCGTACTAGATAGGTACTATATATTATTATTATTATTAAATACGCCGTAGGCTCGAAGCCCCCGGTACCTCTACTAGTACTCCCGTATGTCAAACCGTGCCCTAATGGCTGGACTAAATACATACGCTGCGTCGTCGGTTCGCCCTATTGGCGACTGCGTTGCGTTCACTACCATACTATGTTGGTTCTCAACCTACCAACAAAGTCCCCCCTGAGAAGATCGATGCTATCTGGGCCTTGAAGCTGTCCGACCCGTCCCTAGCAGCCACCTTACAATAGTCTCACTAACTACTGGTTCTCCTGATGCCGTTGCGAGGTCTCTGCGAGAGTGTAGTGGCCGTGGTGCGATAGCGGCCCGTAATCGTTCCCTCGGTCCTTCCAACAGCCCGCAAAAGAGGATTACGTGCTCTGACGTCTCAGGGACGTCGCCACAGCGGCATAGCGGCGAGTACACGCCAAAAGCCCCTGTCTTGAATAAGAAGGCTGCTAGTCCTATTTTTTCCGTCCTGATCTGGCACAGCGTAGACGCCTCCAGTCGGTTCAGGCCGAAATACCTGCCCCCTTTCGGTATCTGCATCGAAGGGCCCTCCGGTTCCTCAGCGATAGCGCGTCGCTGGCGATCGTGATGCTCTGCTCCGGTGAGCCATCTCTTCCTCCAGTGGCCGAGGAGGGCAGCCGGGACATCCTTTTCCTCACTCATCCACTCGGAGCCCCGGGCCTCCTTCTCCATAGTGTACCCTGCCGGTCGGAGTAGCTGCGATGCCTGCTTCCTCTTCGCCGGCCTATCCTGCCGGAGTATATGTGACGCTTTAGCGCTCGCGCTGCGAAGCAGATTTCTCTTCCCGCTAAGCCGTAGCCGTTCTTCAAACTTAGCAGCCCGGGCACTAAGATAGAGGTCTAGTGGCGGGATTGCTGCTTCTGCTTCCAGGTGGCGAACCGGCGTCGCTTTGTGGGCGCCACAGACTACCCGGAGGCACTCGTTCTGTATCCCCATCAGGCTCTTAGCTGGCCCTGCCGGTTCCTCACTTATAGTATGCCACGCAGTCGCCCCGAAGGCGATCGCGTTACGGATAACCACCGTATATAACAGCCTCGCCCGTATAAGATCGCAGCCCCACGACATATTGACTAGCTTTGTCAGGGCTAGCTTTTGAGTTGCCATTTTTATTTTAACACGCTCAACATGGGCGTGCCACGTCAGTTTGCGGTCGAACCAGACTCCTAGGAACCTCGCTGAGACTACCGGCGACACTGTGGCGTCCCCAAGGCGAATACTTTGCGGCAAGGGCTCTCGGGCCCTAGTAAAGTGCATTAGCTCACTCTTGTCAGGAGCGAACTCCATCCCGTGCCTCACTGCCCACCGCTGACACGTAGCCCATGCGCCCTCCAACCGGCGGCAGGTCGTGTCTGGATCGGTGCCGACGCTTAGCAGGTTCGTGTCGTCCGCGAACCCGACTACTAAAAGTAGTGGGTGCTGCTCCGCTAGCTCCTCGTACAGCGTTGAAATGTATAATATAAACAGTATCGGGGATAGCGGTGACCCCTGGGGGACGCCAGCTCGTAGGGGGATTGGCGCTGACTTCTTGCCATCGAACCGGAGGCGTACCGTCCTATCCTCCACGAAGCTGCGTACCCACTCCTGAACCCACTCCGGGTAGCCTTTCCGGGCTAATATGGAAATCAGCCGTCTGTAATTGACCGTATCGAATGCCCCCTTGATGTCTAGCTGTAGCAGCGAGGCGATGCCCCCGCGTCTCCACGCCGTATAGACCACGTCCTCAACTATACGTATTGCCAGTTCGGTGGACCTCCCAGCGCGGTTACCCATTTGGCCGTTTGGTAGTAGGCCGGCCGCCTCAGCTACTTTGGTGATACGCTGGCTCATCGCCGTCTCTATTACCTTCCCTACCGTGCTAAGCATGGCAATGGGGCGCCAGCCGCCAGAGGTCTGCTTCTGAGCTGTCGTTTTATTAGGCTTAGGGATAACAACCACCCTCGCTGAGCGGAAGCGCTCCGGGTAGTACCCCAGCCTAAAGCTAGCTGTTGCCAGATCCGCTAGGATCTCCCATAGGGGTTCACCGCAGGCCTTTAGCAGGCCAGTGGGGAGGTACTATATAACTTAGTTAACAGAGGCTTCGTACTATAGGCTAGGATTATAGCTAAATTAAACTAGTCTATAGACGGCCTCTACTACGTTAGGTCATAAGGTTATGGCTACGTATAGTACGCTACTAACCTTCCTCTAATATAGTCGTCTAGTATCTTCCCTAGCCTACCGTTAAAAGGCTTAAACTCTTCGTAGGGGTTTCTAGGTACTTTTACTTCTAGATAGTTACCGACCGTCTGAGTTTAGTATTATGAGACTAATTTATTAATATATGTCGCACATACTCCGGCAGGATACGCCGGCGAGACGGAAGCGGGCGTCATAATCGCTCAGACCAGCGGGGTACACTATAGAGAAGGAGGCTAAGGGCTCCGAGTGGATAGGCGAGGAGAAGGAAGCCCCGGTCGCCCTCCTAGACCACTGGGGGAAGAGGTGGCTCTCCGGAGCAGCACAACACGACCGCTAGCGCCGCGCCATCGCCGAAGAGCCGGAGGGCCCTTCGATACGAATGCCGAAACAGGGCAAGTACTTAGGCCTAAACCGACCGGAGGCGTCTGCCTTGTGCCAGATTAGGAACGGAAAAATAGGACTATCAGCCTTCTTATTTAAGATAGGAGCCTTAAGCGTGTACTCGCCGCTATATCGCTGTGGAGAGGCCCCCGAAAGGGCAGAGCACGTAATCCTCTTTTGCGGACTGCTAGAAGGATCGAGAGAGTGCCTATGGGCCACCATCGTACCATGGCCGCTACACACCCGTAGAGACCTGGCGACGGCGACAGGGAAACCAGCAGTTAGTGGGACTATCACAAGGTGGCTTCTCAGGACGGGTCGGATAGCGCTCAGGCCCGGATAAGATCAATCTTCTCAGGGGGACTTTGTTAGTAGGGTGAGAACTAACATAGTATTATAGTGAATGTAACGTAGTCGCTAATAGAGCGAACCTACGCAGCAGCGTATGTATTTAGTCTAGCTATTAGGGCACGGTTTGATATAAGGGAGCACTTGCAGAGGTACCGGGGGCTTCGAGCCTACGGCGTATTTAATAATAATAATAATATTAATAAATAACGTAGTCCACGGTTCAATTGCACACTTTGGCAGACCTTATACGACAATGTATAAGTCAATTCAACCACAACGCCTATCATCAATTGAAACTACTCAGAATCGTTATCTTCAGACGTCGCTACATCATTTCCACAAGTGCGCGCATTATGTCCGGGCTCGCCGCAGATTCTACAGCGCTGTACACGCGTAATTCGCCGCCTTGTACGACCACCAATTTGACGAAATTCGTCATGTAACTGCCCATCAACCTCTCGTTGAGACTGTAGCTGTCCCTAACCCCACGTCAATATAGGTCAAAGTTACGTAACTAGCTTAAAATCTATAATTAATTCTTAGCTAACCACCTATAGAAAGATCCGGATAACCTAGTCCTAGGCTAACGATAGAAACTACTATTATCGGTAGTAGTTAAAAGCGAACGCGAATAATACGTATCGAAGATTATTTCGTTACGACTCTATCGAGATAAACTATAGTATATAGTAGATTAGCTAAGCGCCGATCCGGATAATATATAATATAACGTAAGGGGATTTAAAAACGCCGCGTCTAAACTCCGCGAATTCTATATGGAGTACCCTAAGAATATTGATTAGACTACTAGCACGGCTAGTATATTAGCTAAAGGCCTCTGAAGCGGGCTACGATAACCCTGATTACCCTAAGGATAATATACCGCTTTAGAAGGTAATTAACCGATAATATCGGTATAGATCGAAGAAGTAAGGATACGGTTAAGATTCGAGGGCCGCGAGTGTCCCTCTTCCGAAGGGAGGGGTAATATAACGCCGGTCACGATACCTAGCCCCTAGGCCCCTAGACGAGCATAGGGATACCCTAGTATAGGTATTCTACCTGTACGCGCTGCCCTTTTCCTTATAACGTAGGAAAGGGCACTTACACTTAGATCTCTTCCTCTCTCTTCTTTAGTTTAGTATTCGTTAATAGAGATAGATTAATGTCGTAACCCTGATTCGAAGTTGCAGTGCCTCTGCCTCGTCACAAGTAGAAGCTAAACTAAGGACGAATCGTTAAATTCATCGTCCTAGTACCCTTAGATAAGGATACTACCGACGGGGAACCTATAACTACTATTTTAAGAAATAGAAGGAATTTGGAACCTTTTACGTAAAGGAAAAGTAAAAGAACGAGGAGAGAACTCCCGACGATACGTAAAAACCTAGTACGATCGTCTAATCAGGGACTACATCTGATCGACACCTAGAGGTCCCTAACTATTACGAAATACGACGATAGTATAGCCTATCTAATACGAGAGGTACAGGTAATAGGTAGAACCATAAAAGTACTCTTAGATAGCGGATTATAAGGAAAATATATATTACTACGAATTGTTAACTAGTTCAAGATTCTATAAAATAAGAAAGAAGCCCTATATGGACTAAGGACCGTAGATTAAGACCTAATAACGTACGGAGGAGGAATAGTCGACCGATAAACTATAGAGCTCTCCCTTATAGTCTAGGAAGGAACTTAGCCTCAATAGAACCTAAAGGATAGATTATAAGCAAAATTTATAAGACACTAGTACGTACTCGACGTACCGAGTCTTAGGAGTCTTAGCCGATAGAGGAAACAGAGAGATAATATATAATATAATACTATAGTGACCTAGCTAAAACCGAACGGATAGAGGTAGTTAGACTAGAAAGGATTAAGTATCCACGATATCACGATATAAAGGAACTATATATTACGATATACGAGAATATTCCCCTAAAATATTAGTAGTATAGTACCCTACTTAGTGGGAACTTAATTTCGGACTACTAGAATATAGACTATAGGATCACGAGATACCCCTTAAACCCGGAGAAGTAAACTCTGAGAAAAGCAAATTCTATTATATAATACGAGATCTTCCGACGAAAATAACGGATATAAGGTATTTCCGTAATTAAACCTTCGGCCTTAATAGTATTAGCTAAAAGAAGACGAGTACGAGCCTTAATTTCTCGGAAGGAAGGAAAAAAGAACTTAAAGATCCTTATCGTATGAAACTTCTTTCTGTAAGGACAAAGATTATAAAGGAGGGGAATAGTATTATAAAGTCGGCTGGTGTAGTTGGTCACTTTGCTGGTAGATAAGTCCCGATTTGAGCCTCGCCCACTTGGGTCGGTGACGAGTCGCGGGTTCGAATCCCGCAGCTGACACACAAGGGGGTTTAGTCAACCCTTATGGCGCGCTGCCCACCTTGTTGACTTCGCCTACCTAGCGATAATAGGGAGATTGGTGCAGTTTAGGATTACGAGCATCCTAGCCAGTCGACCGTCAAGCACTACGTCGGCGGAATATAACTCGACAGCCGGTCCAGAATTCGAATCGTTAATCCGACCCCTTATCGGACCTCGCCTATCCGATAACGCTCGTCGGCGAACCCGTTGTCAGATAGGGCACCTGGTTCCTAGGTTCAGAAATAATATGGCACTAGAGAAGACTATTGTCACTTAAAGTTCAGAAGGCGAAAGGAACCCCTTTTCCCAAAAGTAACACCAAAGTTACTGTCCACTTAGGGGTCAGACACCTGAACAATGTACCTCCGACATGTTCTAAAGAATTTATAAAAGACAGAGCAACGGGAGTTCGAGAGGACAGAGAACGATACACCTCATTCATATACAATCTTACGCACTTCTGACTACTCGATTGGACACATGTGATATTCGACACCCGTCCCCTCACGATAGACTTCGCGCGCAGCACGCCCTCTCGCCGCGAGTCTTGCGAGCGTCTAGACCACGTTACGGTCTATCCAGTTGAGCGTATGGTTGAGATGTATACGCTCGACGAGAACCCCAATTAGTGTCGAATATCACGTGTGTCCAATCGAGTAGTCAGAAGTGCATAAGATTGTATATGAATGAGGTGTGTTCTTGTCTGTGTTCTATTCTCGCGAACTCCCGTTGCTCTGCCCTTTATAGATTCTTTCGGAAATGTCGGAGGTGCATTGTTCAGGTGTCTGACCCCGAACTTCGGAGTTACTTTCGGGAAGAGGGGTTCATTTCGCCGTCTGAACTTCAAGTGACACTAGTCTTCTCTAGTGCCATATTATTTCTGAACCTAGGAACCAGGTGTCCTATCTGACAATTAGCAGATACTACGACTTGTCGCGACAAAAGATAGTCGAGCATCTTCTGCACATCAGCAGCATCCCACCCCTGAGGACGAATTCAAGTGCCACATTACCACACTTATCGGTAGTTCAGGCAGGGGTTGTAGCACAGACTTAGGGAGGGACAGGAGGTTTAGTTGTCGTTTGGCTACAGGTTTACCTGTATAACCGCCCGACGCGGCTTCAGGGCCCGCTATAGCATCTATAGCCCCTTAAGGGAGTACTTGTAGAGGTACCGAGGGTTAACACCTACGGCGTATTTAATGTTAATTATAGTATAGTAATACGGCTTACCTTACTACTAGAGATAATTACTATAAGAGCCTCCCTTATACCTAGGGATCTACTTATAGCTAAAGAAAGGCTATATAAGGTGGATTCGATCTTTATTAGCCTCACCGACTTTTAGACTAGATCGCTAGTATTTACCAATATACCCTTTATAGGGATTTGTGTTACTACAAGTTTTTCGTTACGCCTAATTAAAATAGAAATAGAGTAGTAGAATATACGGACGTCTAAAGAGTTATGTAAAGAAGCCTTACAGGCGAAGAGGACGAGACACTGTCACGACCTGGGTTGCATCGCATTGGTATAGACCTCGATTAGGTGCTATCGACGAAGATTCTACTCTAAGGAGCGAAGGAAAGAAGATGACAACTTAGGTTTGAGG
Source organism: Pseudomassariella vexata (assembly GCF_002105095.1). Classification (NCBI taxonomy): domain Eukaryota; kingdom Fungi; phylum Ascomycota; class Sordariomycetes; order Amphisphaeriales; family Pseudomassariaceae; genus Pseudomassariella; species Pseudomassariella vexata. Next base: position 2,411,309 of record NW_024467957.1, read on the forward strand.
GAGCGCGACTAAGTCATCCACGCTTGGCGGGGCTCCTACAAGGGTTATGATTGGCTTCCCATCTGACACTGCCACGGCAGGTGTTCCAGCTGTAAGTCACCTGGTTGTAGTGAGTCTGCGAGGGTTGACCGTCACAGACACTATAAGTAATAAGTACTTGCCGAGAGGACCGCTATTTTAAGCCTTAACGAAAACGGGGCCGACGTCTTTAAGAAGAGCCGTCTTATTAACGTTCTAAAACTTTAAGAGGTCTCGGTTAGCCCGAAGCTTCAAGAAATCCTAGGTATGCTTCTCGCCGTCGAAGGACTACTCTAAATAAAGTCGTTACGCGGGAGACGACTTATAGAGATTATAGATACGGAGGAGTTTTAGGATTTCGTAATAATTAGAGACGAAGAGCTCTAGTTCTATTAAGTCGACTAGCTTACGTTTACTATTACTACCGACGAGCTAGACGTACTACTTAAGGATATAATTAAGTAGGGATCGATATTAGCTATCCACCAGGATAAGGGCTATTACTTTCTGATCTATCTTAGTAGTCTGAAATAATTATTATTATTAAATACGCTGTAGGCTCGAAGCCCCCGGTACCTCTACAAGTGCTCCCGTATGTCAAACCGTGCCCTAATAGCTGGACTAAATACATACGCTGCTACGTAGGTTCGCTCTATTAGCGACTGCGTTACGTCCACCACAATACTATGTTAGTTCTCACCCTACTAACAAAGTCCCCCTGAGAAGATCGATATTATCCGGGCCTAAGCGCTATCCGGCCAGTCCTGAGTAGCCACCTTGTGATAGTCCCGCTGACTACTGGTTTCCCCGTCGCCGTTGCCAGGTCTCTACGTGTATGCAGCGGCCATGGTGCGATAGTGGCCCGTAGGCGCTCTCTCGATTCTTCCAGTAGGCCGCAAACGAGGATTACGTGCTCTGCCGTCTCGGGGGCGTCTCCACAGCGGCATAACGGCGAGTACACACCGAAGGCTCCTATCTTAAATAAGAAAGCTGATAGTCCTATTTTTTCGGTCCTGATCTGGCATAGGATAGACGCCTCCGGTCGGTTTAGGTCTGAGTACTTGCCCTGTTTCGGCATTCGCATCGAGGGGCCCTCCGGCTCCTCGGCGATAGCGCGTCGCTGGCGGTCGTGTTGTGCTGCCCCGGAGAGCCATCTCTTCTCCCAGTGGTCTAGGAGGGCGGCCGGGACTTCCTTCGCCTTGCCTATCCACTCGGAGCCCCTGGTAAGTCGACACACCTTAACAACGCTCAAAATAGAAGGCAGTCAACACACCAACGCATTTAATACCTGTTGGCGCAGCCAGCGTATTCGCGACCCATTAGAAAGGAAACATCTAGCAGTATATAAGTATTTACTTTCCTAAACGTCTAGCAAAGGCGGGCTTAATCCTACTTTAATTACTGCTTATTAGACCTTGTGCGATATGGTAAGATCTGTTACGGTAAGCACAATTGAAGAGTCAAGACACTCTAATGTACCATATTAACTTCACGATTCTAGACAAGGAAGGAAAGAGAAACTACAACTACCTGGCTCTCATCTGACATTCTTCAATCCCACGTTCAGATGGCCCGTGCCTCAGGTCCTCTGTCGGTGGGGTCTGTTGTGACACCGGCGTCACACGGCCGTCACCGTCACAAGATCTCCTCGTCGCTACTAAGACAAATCTCCCACTGACTCCTCCGCCTCCGAATACTAGGCTGCATCGGCCGCCCACGTGCACGCGTTCCTGTTGTTCTTCCAATACCTAATGTATCCACCTGACTTCGCGTCTGTCGATAAGATCGATCGTCGCTGGCTTCCTGTCTAGCCTGCTGCGCGAGCCTTGTTAAAGTCGACCTGTTTCTGCTCCCTGGGGGTCGGCCCCGCCTCCGTTGTAACGAGCCCTGGCTAACCGGCTGTCCTGCCTGACTGCATGGTTGGCTACGTTGCTGACTGCCGAGATGGATTGCTAGGTGCGCCGGGACTGGCTGTGAGGTGTTCTTGGGTCTCCCGCGAAGTGCCGTAGCGATCTTTGGATCGAGAATTCGACGGTATGGGTCTCGAGACGACGTCTCTCGTAGTCGCCAACGCGGATGTATGTCCCACTTTGTCAATGTCTCCCCAGCCGATAACTTCGAGTAGATCCTATGGTAGCATGGAATACCAAGCTCAACCGAGATGGTGCAGTCCTCACTACACTCGCCGAGGGGCGGCGGAAAGGGTCTCTGTGCAGTAGGCATTGCCTTTTTCGTAAGGTGGTATTGTATCTTGATTAACCCGAGACCCTTCGATGCTATTAGGGTTCGGAGCTCGCCTAAGTTCTCGGTGCTTCCGCCGAGATACTCGCGGTGCCTTAGAATCTCGTCCTGGGCACAGGCATCCTTGAAATCTCGCTCTTGGTCTTTGATCATGTCCTGGATAGCTTCGGTAAGACGGTATAGCTGGCTCGTACCATTTAGTAGATAGCTCTTAACGTTGTTATTGCTTGCTTCGGTGCCAGATGTAACGCGGATGCCGAAGTTGCGGTACCGCCGGATAAAACAGCGTGCCCATTGTTCCCTCACAGGCATATAAGTACCGTAAAGGTAACGCAGAATAGGCCGCTGGTCATTGAACTCCTCACATAGGTCGGTTCATGCCTTCTCGTGTGCCTCCTTAGTCTCTGCGAATAGAACTCGCTTCCACATATCAAGGATACCGCGGTAAGTATGGGGGATAGTCTTATCTACTAGCGCCTCGATATGCTGTTGATCTGCGGCTGAGAGGTAGGCCTGTGATAGCGCGGGGATCTCGTCTTCGCTGCTATCCTCGCTACCGCTGCTAGGACTGTGATCCTTTACCCACTTTTGTTTGGCTCGAAGAAGGACATTCGAATTGATATGGTGGATACAGAGCTGCTGCTGTACGTCGGGGAATTGATCGTTTAGGGCCGCTTTCATTGAATCATCGAAGTCGGTGATAATAACGTCTGGCTCTCGAACCTCATGCTCCTCTATCAGTTGTCGGATACCCTCCGCTAAGAACTGGAACCCCTCTCTTCGCTCATTATCGATCAATCCGAAGGCGGCATTATAGACTGTGCCGAGGCACGTCTGCCCAGTGGCTTGGAACAACAGTAGCTTAAAGCGATTAGTTTTATAGGTATTGTCGAAGCTGATAACCTCAGGGAAGCGCTTCCACATTCCAACACAGTAGGGAGTTGTCTAGATGAGCCCAACGAGATGATTAGGCTCATCATCTGCCCACTTGATAACATAGGGAGTCTTGCTTTCATCGAAGAGCTTAATTAGAGCCGCGGTTGGTGTGTACTCCTTTAACTTCTCGCGGTTAATTAGAGACCTAGCGTTATAGATATCTCTTTGCGTAAGGACAGAGTCGGGATGTTGCTCTTGGACAATAGCACGTACATCACGGGCGCGAATGCCTACGCGATGGCTTGTAGATTCGATAGTATTCTTGACGGTCTCGGTGAGCCTCCGGTGGGAAGGATGTGCCGAGGGTTTAAGGCTAGGGCTATGATTATGCTAGCTATGCTGGTGGTTTGGGTAATGCCGAAGGAGCCACTTCCCCTCCTCGATTGCTTCGGCCATCAGCATCCACTGGCATCCACACTTGCGAGACTTGCGCTGCTTCGCCCCGGTACCTTTGGTAGGCTCCGGATCTCCGAACCGGTCGCATCGAATTGAACATCTAATCTTCCGGCCCTTATAAGAGTAGGTACTACATCGCGCAATCCCAAAGCCATTAGCTTTAGCAAATGTATTCACTCGCTTAAATAGAGCGTCTAACGTCGGCTCTGGTTCGTCTGTGATCGGAGGGTTTGGAATCGCGTCGGAGTCAGGCGAAAACGAGGCTGGACTCGAGGAGATCGATATGACTGGAGCCGGAGAGCAACGTAGCAGTGAATAGGGCGGAGGGGATCGGTACTCATCGGATCTAAGCGGAGAGTAGCCCCATCTCTCACGCCATTGGCGAACTCGCTCGTAGGATTGGGCAAACTCGAGAGTAAGTCTTCGCTCTGTCCCGACTACCTCGCGGACTAGCTGTAGGGCGTTGGCGAATTGGGCATCTGGCGAAGGCTGACTTGGCTCGGCTGTCTGGGAATACGGAGGAGGTATGTGAGGCTCGGGGCCAGGGAGCGGCGTACGGACTCGTTGGTGATCCCGATTATTGGGTAGGAAGTCGTTAGAGAGGTAAATTTCGTGATCATTACGCAGCTCCCATAACGGCTGATAACGCCGACGGGAGCCATGGGGCTCGGGTACTGTTGTAAAGGTCTGCGGGAACGAGGCGAAGATATTATCGAGACTCTCTTTATCGCCAATTCCGTAGTATTTACCGATGCTTGTGCCGATGCTTGTGCCGCCACTTGAGGATGAAGGGGGTCGCGGGGAATCGTTGGATCGATGACAACGCTGTCGCTTTGAGGGACACAATTGACTGCTGCTACTGGGGCTTCGTGCACGACGCTGTGCTGTGGGCTAGGACATGGTAGAGGGCATAGGAATCTAAATATCTGATACGTAGAGATATTTGGATTCCTAAGAATAGAAGAGATCGTAGTAGCTACTTCGCGAATAGCCTCGCGACGCATAAGGTAGTTTAGCTGTACCGATAAGGTGGGTCTCTAGGCAGTACATTAGGAAAGGCTGGCAGAATCTAAGTGTCTTACCAGTTAAAATTGAACCAATGAGAGTTGGCGAGAGTTGGCAAAAATTCCGCGTCTGAGAGATTCCGCGTCTGTATCAATTCCCTTTACATATCTTATCTTATCTATAGCTCTGATTAGAGGTACGGTTAACTTTGCCTACTAGAGTCGGTTACGTCTTATAAATTCGATACTTACGTAGTTTACTTTGGTATAAGAGTCTAAATCGGTATAGGTAGCTACCTTACTATCGACTATAATATCAGTATAGAACCGAGTACCTACCCCTATATTAGGGTATCGCTCCGTAGCCGTAGGGCTATCTAGGGAGCGATATCTTTTCTCGTTCTCTCATTTTTCGATACCTCTATTCTTTTAACTATACCTTCGCTCCTATTCTTAGGGTATTTAGGGCTAACGTGATCCACAAGTCATTTTCGCACACAAGTCACTTTCGCACTTTTCTTGGCACCTTCAAGTAATTCAGTAATATCCTATGCATAACCCGCATTTTATCCTTTAAATTACTCAAAATCTTCTTCATTATCAGTTTCTACTTCTATTGAACAAGTCCTTGCATTATGTCCAGTCCCTCCGCAAATACCACAGCGCCTTATACCGGTCTGCCGGCGCTTTACAGGACGACTGCTTCCGCCTTCTTCCTCCTCCATAACCTTGATATCACCCCTCAAGGCCCGTAAAACTTGTGCATCACCTATACTAAGTGCTCCTCCATATTGGATTTGCTTATTTTTCGTCCTACGACGCTTACTTAGTATATGGTTCGTCTCACGAAGCTCGTCGTTCTCCCGACGTAATAATGCATTCTCATGCATCATTGCATGCGTAGCCTTCGTAGTCGAGTTAATTGAGTTCAAGATATGCATCGGCGAGCTGTCTTGATGCCTCTGGACGCTACTTTTAATCAAAGTTGACTCGATTCGGCTTCGAGGGTGTTGGTAGCCGTCTTAGAAACCCAGACGGAGGGAGGCAATTGGGGGTCGGGTGTCGGTGTTCGTACTACTTTTGCGATATCCAACGTAGATATGACCCTATCCGGGTTAAAAGGAACAAGTCCAGCTGCTTCGAATCCTGATCTGATGTTTTTTTCGTGAAAAGCACCAATGAAAGCTTCTAAAAACCCAGCTAAGAAATTCTGCTTCTCAATATGGGTTTGATGCCTTCGCATTAAACCCTCCACGAACGCACCATACAGCCGTTTCAAAACACTAAAAGGTACCAAATACAAAAGGCTGGAGCTTGTGGGATGAATGGGAAGGCATACACAATGTAATTACGCCGTGCGCCGCGAGGTAAGTCTCAAAATCCATCGAGTGGTGGCTCTCGTGACCATCCAATATTAAGAGACTTTTCGCACCCTTCCGACGGCTAATAATATGTTGAACAAAGTGTTTTGCCCATTCCACACCAATATTATTAGTAGTCCAACCGTCATGGGAAAGGTCGACATTCCAGTTGGCCGGTAGGTCGTTACCGCGATACCACGAAGCAAGATGAACCTTGCCCGCGAAGATGATGTACGGCGGTACCGCCCAACCTTGCGAATTAATAGCCTGGATCACCGTAACCCATTCCCGACCTCCTTGTGTAGCCTGTCTAGGCCGTCCGTGTCTTTCTGCACTCGTTACAACCATACCGGTTGTGATTATGCCCATTAGGAAGCCCGTCTCGTCAAAGTTGTAGATATCCTCCGGTAGGATACCGTATTTAGCGATTGTGTCCCTAAAAAGCTCAAACCACGCGTAATACGCGATAGGATCTTCGCTAAATACCCTCTGGTAATCAATTCGACGGTTTAAACGCGTTCGGAGGTCTTGTCGGCGGTTAACGAAGTTCATGGTCCAGTTCTTGCCGACGGGGCGCGTCGCGTACGCGTCATAGGATATTTGCCATTTCTTCAACGTATCGAAGCCGAGGAGGAAATTCTCGCGCATCTAGCTCAATTATACGTCGGGCAATCGTATCCTCTTCGGTTTGAGTTAAATTTCGTTTTAACATATTAGCTTCGTGTCGCGTTTGGTCGCCGTCGAATCGATTCTTTAGTGTACGGTCGCAAACATTGTAGATATGGCCAAGCTTACGCCATGAAATTTCAGGGTTGCGCTTTTTAGCTTGAATAGCTAGCTGAAGATCGGCTTCTTTAGATTTACGAGGCATGTTGTGGGAGGGAAGAAAAGTACAAGCTAAGTTAAAAGGTTGAAATATTTGAAAAAGTGCGAAAGTGACTTGTGTGCGAAAATGACTTGTGGATCACGTTATTAGATAAGTAATAAGTACTATCGTACTTATAATACCTTAGTCTCTTTCCGTCCGCTCCTCGGGGGTTTCCCGTATACGAGTCGGAGGTACGTTAGCGAGAAGCTTTAATCCTATCTTTACCTTTTATCTTAGCTTTACTAGCCGTCTAGCTATACCCCTCTTTACGATCTCTCGTTGAGGGTACAGAGTCCTTATATCTCTGAGAGGATTTACTAGATCTTATCGCTAGCGAAGTATCTCGCTTCTTACTTAATCGACATATATTATCCTAGGCTTTTTAAGCCTACAATACTGTTTTTACTCGGATCCTAAGCTTTCCGCTACCGTAGAGCTCTAGATAGTTCTATAAATCGGTAGTTAGCTTTATAAAGAAGCGTTCCGCCCGCTCCTCTTCTAGCTAGGCTAGTAGCTACTCCTTAATATTAGCAAGATATATATTAAAGTCTCGGGCCGACTAATACGCTCTCTACTCTACTTACTCGAGTTACCTCCGAAGCGTAGTATCTTTATGTTCACCGTCCTTAAGTAGGGATAATGTCTATTTCTTAAAAGTGTCCTAATTATAGCAGACTTCTTCTTATTCTTCGGGGCTTAGTCGTTCCCTAACGTATCGTTACTATAGCGTACGCGACTCGCCGTCTACATAGGTTATAGCTAGTAACACCTTACGTCTTAGCTTACGGAACTTTTTCGGATTCCCTATAAATAAGAGATCTAAGTCCGCTAACTATTCCTCTCGCTAACGAAACGAGATGTGTAACGAAACCTCTAATAGTCTAGCTGCGTAAACCACTAAAGAGTCTGTAAGGGTTTGTGCTAGTAAGTAAGTCCTGCTGCGGGGTCCTTTAGCAATAATATCGGGGAACGACGTATGGAGTATAGTGCTCTAGGTAACTGAAGTATTCAAGTAGGGTAACGGGGTATAGAGTCGGTCGTCAAGGCAGTTTACCTCACCAATAGGTTAGATTAATGCTTAGATTAATCACTGAAGTAGAGACTGTCTATCTATGAAATACCTAGGAGTCCTGTCCCTTATATACCCATCTCTCATTCACTAATCCCCACTTGTATATGTTCTGTACTAACATATCCTGTTAGTTGGATATATAGTTCACTAAATAATAATAATATTAAATACGCCGTAGGTGTTAACCCTCGGTACCTCTACAAGTACTCCCTTAAGGGGCTATAGATGATATAGAGGGCCCTGAAGCCGCGTCGGGCGGTTATACAGGTAAACCTGTAGCCAAACGACTACTAAACCTCCTGTCCCTCCCTAAGTCTGTGCTACAACCCCTGCCTGAACTACCGATAAGTGTGGTAATGTGGCACTTAAATTCGTCCTCAGGGGTGGGATGCTGCTGATGTGCAGAAGATGCTCGACTATTTTTTGTCGCGACAAGTCGTAGTACCTGCTAATTGGGGTTCTCGTCGAGCGTATATACACATCTCAACCATACGCTCAATTGGATAGACCGTAACGTGGTCTAGACGCTGGCAAGACTCGCGGTGAGAGGGCGTGCTGCGCGCCTTCTATCGTGTTAGGCAACCTTGGTGGGCTTTGCCAAGACCACCAAGGTTACCACGTGACTTAGCCCTTCGGGACTAAGTCCAACCTTCGTGCTCCATAGGACTAGATCGAATGTCATGCTTTTACAACCTCACAAATCTTTGACCACCTTTGCGTGTAACATATCGTGAGGGGACGGATTCGCCGACGAGCGTTATCGGATAGGCGAGGTCCGATAAGGGGTCAGATTAACGATTCGAATTCTGGACCTGCTCGTTACTAGACGAAGAATAACGTACTAGTTAACTAATATATCCAGTTAGATATATTGGATATGTAGCGATCCACATATCCACCCTTGTAAGTCACGTGACCCGGTCGGTTCTTTCCTTTCTCCGATGCGGGGTCCCGTGATCCTAATGCTTGTATCCACCTGGCCTGCTAATGTCGAATATCACGTGTGTCCAATCGAGTAGTCAGAAGTGCATAAGATTGTATATGAATGAGGTGTGTTATTGTCTGTGTTTTATTCTCGCGAACTCCCGTTGCTCTGCCCTTTATAGATTCTTTCGGAAATGTCGGAGGTGCATTGTTCAGGTGTCTGACCTCGAACTTCGGAGTTACTTTCGGGAAGAGGGGTTCATTTCGCCGTCTGAACTTGAAGTGACACTAGTCTTCTCTAGTGCCATATTATTTCTGAACCTAGGAACCAGGTGTCCTATCTGACAGCTAACGGGCCTGTAATATTAGTCTAGGGCCAACGGTTCGTAACATTATTCCCCTCCTTTATAATCTTTGTCCTCAAAGATCCTGGTCGTTTTAGAACTTCTTCCTGTAAGTCCTTCTTTTCCTCCATCCGGCCGTCATTATGTCTGGTCGTGTTGCCAAGTCTCGATCGCGTGCTAAGAAGACGGAGCAGCGGGATTCTCTTCTTTCGGCGATCCTTCAGAACGCTATCACTATGCCTTCTTATTCGCACTGCGAGGGTCGTAGTCTGGATTTTTATTCCGTATCTGCGGCGGATTCGTCTCGATGTGCTAAGTGTGTTCGTCTAGGGCGGTCGCGTTGTGACATTCAGGGTATCAGTCCGGCTAAGCTTAGGAAGATTGCTTCCCAATATTAGAAGCTAGAGGACGAGTTACAGTCTGCAGAAGAAAAGGTGCTTCTTTTACGTAAGCAGAAGAAGATGTGGTTTGAAAAGATGATACGCGCGGTTCGTCGTGGAATCGATAGTATGGAGGAGTTGGAGCGTATCGAGCGGGAGGAGGCGGAAGCGTCGTCTGCGCGTCGTGCTGTAGGGGATTCATCCGCTGTGGTTACTCCTTCGTTCTTTGAAGATTTCGAATTCGAGTAGAACGACATATATCCTGATATGTCGTTTACTCCTGGCCTTCTAGCGGAGTTTGGTGTTATCGGTGGAACTTCTCAAGCTCCTTCTAGCAATATGCTAAATACTAGATAGGTTCCTAAGAGTTGTCTGCGGGTTGGTAGTCCTTCTATTTGATTAGGTATTCCGTTTAGCTGTCCTGACTTCTAGTGTCTAGAATTTATTCGACTTCGTATTCGTGTTAGTCGGTGTGTGTTTCGAGCTGTGTCTCGAGTGGTTCGAGTATGGAAATATGAAATACTGGATGTATTTTCATAGTGTCTAGTAACGATAGTCGGTAGTTAGTTCCTGAAACTACTTCGTTGATTTCGAATAGTCCGATTTTCTTGAAATCGAGTTTGTGGCTTAGTCGTTTTATTTTCATATTTCGTCGTATGAGGTAGACCTTATCTCCCCTCCGTAAGGTTAGTCCTCTAACCCTTTTCCTATCGTAATAGTACTTCATTCTGTCTTAAATAACCACTAGATCCTATCTGAGGCTTACTTAAAGTCCTTTTAACTTGTCGACCTATATAATTGCTTTAGGTGCTGTTCCCTGTTCGGAGCCTTCCCTGAGTATATCTGGGTTGAATCCGTAGTTTACGTAGAACACCGTTATATTAATTGCTTCGGTGTGTGATCTATTATATGCGAATTGTGCTACTAGCAGTAGCTGTACCTAGTTATTCTGTTCGTAGTTAACGTAACACCGTAGGTATTGTTCAAGAGTCTGGTTCATCCGTTCGGTCTGACCGTCCGTCTGAGAATAATAAGCTGTAGATAGCTTATGTTTCCTGCCGAGCTGCTTCATCAGAGATATCCAAAATTTGGATGTGAAGAGCTTATCTCGATCCGATATAATTATTTCTAGTAGTCCATGCTGATTAGTGATAACTCGTAGGAATATGTAGGCTAGGTCTTCTGCTGTGCTAGCTTCTTTGTAGGGTAGGAAGTAGGCGTATTTCGTAAGTCGTTCGGTGATTACGAGGATGCTGTCGTAGGTAGTCCTAGTTAAAGGCTCCTTAGATTTGGGTAGCTTAACGATAAAGTCCATAGCTATTGATTTCTATACTCTATCTAGTGGTGCAATAGGTTATAGCTATCCGTAGGGTTTATATCGAGAGGCTTTGCTCTTATGACATAAGTCGCATTCCTTGATTATTTCCGTGACTAGCTGTCGTAGTCCTGGGAAATCGTAGGTTTCCTGAATCCGTTTCATTATCTTATATGTTCCTTAGTAACAGTGTGTTGGATACTCGTAATAGTCTTTGACTAGATCCTTTACAAGTTTTTCTAGTACTTTAATTCTTCCATACGGACCTGCTGAAAATCTGTGGTAAACCCCTATGGGAGATCCTAGCGGATATAGCGACCGTAAGCTTTAGGCTAGGATACTACCCGGAGCGCCTCCGCTCGGCAAAGGTAGTCTTTATCCCTAAGCCGAACAAAACGATAGCCCAAAAGCAGACCCCTAGCGGCTGGCGACCGATAGCGCTGCTTAGTACGATAGGGAAGGTGATAGAGGCCGTGATATGCCAGCGTATCACTACCGTCGCGGAGACGGCCGGTTTGCTACCAAACGGCCAAATGGGTAACCGAAAGGGGCGGTCCACCGAATTAGCGATACGTATAGTCGAGGACGTAACCTATACAGCTTGGAGGCGCGGAGGGATCGCCACACTACTACAACTTGATATTAAGGGGGCGTTCGACACAGTTAACCACAGGCGTTTGATTTCTATACTAGCCCGGAAGGGCTACCCGGAGTGGGTTCAGGAATGGGTACACAGCTTCGTAGAGGATAGGACAGTACGCCTCCGGTTCCATGGTAAGGAGTCAGAGCTGATCCCTCTACGAGCTGGCGTCTCCCAGGGGTCGCCACTCTCCCCGATACTATTTATCCTATATATCTCGACGCTATATAAGGAACTAGCGGAGAAACACCCCCTACTCTTAGTCGTAGGGTTCGCGGACGATACGAACCTACTTAGCGTGAGCACAGACACGGGCACGACCTGCCGCCGACTAGAGGACGCTTGGGCTACGTGCCAACGGTGGGCCGCCAGGCACGAGATGGAGTTCGCTCCGGACAAGAGTGAGCTGATGCACTTCACTAGAACCCGAGACCCCTCCCCGCAGAGTATCCGTCTTGGAAACGCTACAGTAACGCCGAAGGTCTCGGCAAGGTTCCTAGGGGTCTGGTTTGACCGCAAATTAACGTGGCACGCCCATACCGAGCGGGTTAAATCAAAAATGGCAACTCAGAACCTAGCCCTAACAAAGCTAGTGAACATGGCGTGGGGCTGCGATCTCATACGGGCGAGACTACTGTACACGTCAGTTATTCGCAGCGCGATCGCCTTCGGAGCGGCTGCGTGGCACATTATAAGCGAGGAACCAGCGGGGCCAGCTAAGAGCCTAGTCGGGATACAGAATGAGTGCCTCCGAATAGTCTGTGGCGCCTACAAAGCGACACCGGTCCGACACCTAGAAATAGAGGCAGCTATCCCGCCACTAGACCTATATCTCAGTGCCCGGGCGGCGAAATTTGAAGAACGGCTACGGAATAACGGCAAAAGTAGCCTGCTTCGGAGCGCGAGCGCGAGAGCGTCACACATACTCCGACAGGACACGCCGGCGAGACGGAAGCGGACGTCACAATCGCTCAGACCAGCGGGGTACACGATAGAGAAGGAGGCTAGGGGCTCCGAGTGGATAGGCAAGGCGAAGGAAGTCCCGGCCGCCCTCCTAGACCACTGGGAGAAGAGATGGCTCTCCGGGGCAGCACAACACGACCGCCAGCGACGCGCTATCGCCGAGGAGCCGGAGGGCCCCTCGATGCGAATGCCGAAACAGGGCAAGTACTCAGACCTAAACCGACCGGAGGCGTCTACCCTATGCCAGATCAGGACCGGAAAAATAGGACTATCAGCTTTCTTATTTAAGATAGGAGCCTTCGGTGTGTACTCGCCGTTATGCTGCTGTGGAGAGGCCCCCGAGACGGCAGAGCACGTAATCCTCTTTTGCGGCCTGCTGGAAGAATCGAGAGACCGCCTACGGGCCACTATCGCACCATGGCCGCTGCATACACGTAGACCTGGCAACGGCGACGGGGAAACCAGTAGTCAGCGGGACTATCCCAAGGTGGCTACTCAGGACTGGCCGGATAGCGCTTAGGCCCGGATAATATCGATCTTCTCAGGGGGACTTTGTTAGTAGGGTGAGAACTAACATAGTATTGGTGGACGTAACGCAGTCGCTAATAGAGCGAACCTACGTAGCAGCGTATGTATTTAGTCCAGCCATTAGGGCACGGTTTGACATACGGGAGCACTTGTAGAGGTACCGGGGGCTTCGAGCCTACGGCGTATTTAATAATAATAATAATAACAGTTTAAGTTCATTTATAGTATCATATTTACATAATTAGACTTAAAAATGTAGTATATCGACGTGGGGCTAGGGTTTTTGGGTGCTCGTTTTCGTTTTTTCCGGTTTCAGACGAGTTATGTAAGCGCATTCTTGAAGGGTATTTAAGACCTTATGTATATAGTCACTCTCTTGAGAAAAAGATAGAAATTCAAGCGGCCTTTTCCACAGTAATCTGAACCAATTTCTCTTTACTTGGACAGGCATTCAATGTCTGACGTACCTGTTGAGGTACTTTTGTTGCCCCTATAGATCTGATTGTGTCAGATAGGGCACCTGGTTCCTAGGTTCAGAAATAATATGGCACTAGAGAAGACTATTGTCACTTAAAGTTCAGAAGGCGAAAGGAACCCCTCTTCTCAAAAGTAACACCAAAGTTACCGACATGTTCTAAAGCATCTATAAAAGGCAGAGCAACGGGAGTTCGCGAGAACAGAAGACAGACAGACAAGAACACACCTCATTCATAATACAATCTTACGCACTGCTGACTACTCGATTGGACACACGTGATATTCGACAGATTGTGCCTGCTGAGGCCATTGTCCCCACCTTTCACCTGTTGAGGTGATTGTTCAAGGACCTGTTGAGGTTCCTTTTCTTCCCCAGCCTGCTGAGGCTACAGTTGTTAGTACCTGTTGAGGTACTTGTCGTTCCGATCAGGGCAAGGAGCTCTTGATCTTGTTATTTCTTTCCACCTCCCGGATAGTAAGGTCTTGTTGAGGATCTTGTTATTCGTTGCCATCATTTTACACCTTAAACCTGCGGGTGGTTTCACTGCCCATCGTCAATATTGAAAAGTGCGTGTCTAGCTTATTAATCACGTTATCTATTCTCCCCTTTACTAATTCCTTGGTTTATTCTAGATCACCAAACCCTCAGTGATTCTATTAATCGCTAATAATCCGTAGTTACATCATTCTGGATTACTAACGTGTTTGAAATCGGTCCCGGCCACGTGACTTCGAAGCCTATTAAGTAACTAATTCCCCGTACAGGCTGTATATCCAGAAACAAGGTCATTACTGCGGCTTGAAGTCAGCCACAATCTTCGTCACATTTATTCGTGAGCCACACAACCAGTCCTACTTACCAGGCAGTAATGCAAGCTGAGTTGCTGTTGCAATCGCCGATGCAGGCAACCTGATCCGCAGCGACCTGGGTCTCGCAGGCGGCGACGTCATCTTGCCGTAAGTTGACTTTCCCGGAGGCAAGAGGAGAAGTTGTGATGAGTGCAATGAACACGACAAGGGTGAGACGATAAGTGTGCATCGTGGTGGTATGGATGGTTACGTTGGGAGTAGTAACTTTGGTCGTGGTCGTAATGGTATATACATTCAAGTCAGGTTAACCGCAGGTAACCAATGCAACTTTTCATCCACTGTGATACCAGCTGGTTCGGTTTCAATGTTATATACATGCTTCCATCCTGATGACATAGCACAGTGGCAAAGTATTCCCTGGCGCGAACACCTGATGAGCTGGTTAGGGCGATTATCGATGTGACCGGATAGTTTCGTTTGCGTCTTTCTTCGGCATTATACGATGAGACCGAGACTCTTCGTTGAGGACGGCGCCACTTAGCCCGCAGCCCGGGGCCCAGAGCATGGATCTACCTGTACTCGCCAAGGGTGAGAGACCAAGATTGATTTTGGTCCCGAAGTGACAGAGAGAAGCTTAAAATAATAAGCGACGCTGAAATAAGGTACATTGGCACACCTAATAAGTCGGCTCTGCGGTGTGTCGCAAACTCTAATCTGGTCGGACTATACGCAGGTACCACGCACACGAGAAGACGGATAATTGCGTCTGAAACATCCCACTAGACGAGGCTTGACAGTCCTTCTACGCCCCACAGTACTTTATCAGAGACGCTGTAGAGCCTTTCATACGTGCTCTATAGGTTCAAATCGGGGCTACGAGCAAGCTATTCAATAGTCCAGAAACCATGATATTCCAGCCACCTCTCTGCATAGTGTGAGACGTGGAATTCAGCGTTATCCTGCATAAAGGGGTCTCAAGCATCGTAGAATAGAAGTATAATTTGCTTGAGGATATCGCAATAAGATTGTGTGTCTCGCCCTAGTGCTCTGCGGTCGGGTCTCCCTCGCAATACCATCTTTAAGGCCCTACTTTCATCGTAGCGAGTTAAATCATCTCCCAGACTATCATAGAAATCCTGGGCGATTATGACTCTACTGATTCACGAGACCAGGCCGGTACAGCTTGCTTAGGTACAGGATTACCCAGTCGCTATGGCTAGACGGCGAGTTTTAGTCGGTACACTCATCTGGGAAGAGTGCATGTGTAAACTATTGTAGTTAAAGCGGTATGTGGTATTGATTGCAGAATTCAAGCCTCTTCTTCGCGTCCTCGTCGGTTAAGAGGAGGTGGTAGCGTTGTGGAATGGCCTTGACGGTGTTGGTACAGATGGTAATGGCGGCCTTACGCTTCACCTCTACGTATATTATTCGGGGGTACCAGCGGTTAAGGATAACCGGATGCTTCTCTGCTCTGGTGGATCGCCGTTTTAAAGCACTAATCCGATTGGCCGTGAGTTGGTAACGGTGGACTTAGCCCTACGTGTAATCTGGGCGATGGTTTCGAACCGAATGGTCCCGAACGCGTCCGTCACCTCCCAACGACTCTTGCCGCATGCTCTGGCGGCCGCAATGGCGGCTTTGGCTTCCTGGATGAATTCGCAATTGATGCCGCGATGTCTTACATCGGTGCTAGAAAATCGAAAACTCCCTGCGAATCGCAGTAATTGTGGTAGGTTAAAGTTAAAGTTGTGTTGTTTTTATTTATCAATTAGGGTATAGCAAAGCATATTTAATTGAGTTCGCTTCGTCAATATGACATGTCCAAGACGTATGTTAGAGCCGCACGCAGAATTATCAACAGTCACTGTACCACTGTGAATCTGTTGGGGCACACTGAGAGATAGAAGTGTGATGTATTTGGGTCAGCTATGCTAGTGCTGGTGGGCTGGATCCAAGTAGTAGTGGTGTATATGCACGGACTACATCTGACAGATTCTCAAAGTATAATTCAGCTCTAGATGCCAAACTTTTGTGAAAGTATAACCTACTAAGCCATGGTATACGCATAAAAAGTCGACCGTCCGTAAACCCGTGTACTTTGTTCGGGACTGAAAGCCTTTTGTAGATGACGCTTAACGGCATCCCCTTCCAGGAGGCCCAAGTTCCCAGTATGGCTCTGTGTTATGAGATGAACCAGTAACTTTTGCATCTTGCCTCCCATTTCCATGTGTTTACCGGGACAGGTCAAGAGGAAGTTGGGCAGTCCGCTTTTGGTCGAAATGCAGAGGTCGGCATGAACCGAATTTCCATTTCTTGCTGATAAGGCCTAAAGGCGCACATCGGAGTTGGCCACGTAGGTCTCGCGCGCATCGAGTTTTCCATGCCGATAACTGTACAACTGCCTCACCATGGCTTCCAGGCTTCCAGGCTCCTTGTCATGGACTTCCGTTGCTCGTCGCATGGGCGAATCGGATCGGGTCATATCCCCCACGGAGTCTGGGTGGAACAAAGTGCTACCCACCGGAGATTTCATCCGAGCCTTTGCCGGTAAGGATCACTTGCATCCATGGCGGCGTGCCAGATTCAACTGTGAAAATTTGCCCACGTAGCTCAAGTCCTGCTTGTTATGCTCCATTGCGTTCGTCATGTCCAGGAAGTTACCAGCAGACATATTTTCATAAGTCGGCTGGTGTAGTTGGTCACTTCGCTGGTAGATAAGTCCCGATTTGAGCCTCGCCCACTTGGGTCGGTGACGAGTCGCGGGTTCGAATCCCGCAGCTGACACACAAGGGGGTTTAGTCAACCCTTACGGCGCGCTGCCCACCTTGTTGACTTCGCCTACCTAGCGATAATAGGGAGATTGGTGCAGTTTAGGATTACGAGCATCCTAGCCAGTCGACCGTCAAGCACTACGTCGTCGGAATATAACTCGACAGCCGGTCCAGAATTCGAATCGTTAATCCGACCCCTTATCGGACCTCGCCTTTCCGATAACGCTCGTCGGTGAACCCGCCCCCTCACGATAGAAGGCGCGCAGCACGCCCTCTCGCCGCGATTCTTGCGAGCGTCTGACCACGTTACATTCTATCCACTTGAGCGTATGGTTGAAACGTATACGCTCGACGAGAACCCCAATTAGCAGATACTACGACTTGTCGCGACAAAAAATAGTCGAGCATCTTCTGCACATCAGCAGCATCCCACCCCTGAGGACGAATTTAAGTGCCACATTACCACACTTATCGGTAGTTCAGGCAGGGGTTGTAGCACAGACTTAGGGAGGGACAGGAGGTTTAGTAGTTGTTTGGCTACAAGTTTACCTGTATAACCGCCCGACGCGGCTTAAGGGCCCGCTATATCATCTATAGCCCCTTAAGGGAGTACTTGTAGAGGTACCGAGGGTTAACACCTACGGCGTATTTAATATTATTTTTTTATTATTTTCATAAATACGACTCGTGAGAAATTGCAGCCTCAGCATCTCGGCTGTTTTCTTAGCCAAAGCTAGTCAGCGCTAATGACACCTGTCTTCAGTCTCTAGAATTCTAGCGTTTGATAGTTGTTGTAGCGCTTACACGTCTCGTCATAGATCCAGTCCGTCTCGAAACCAACACGGAGCACTTGAATCTGTTCTAAGCCGCGGTTAAGTCCAGTCTAGTCTTGCTATCTTCCTTGAGAAAGGAAACTGCGAACTACTAACCGAGAGCTATCTATGCCCCGGAAAAGACAGATGCCCACGGTAACATCGGCACGCAACCGGCACGCAACCGAGTCTTGACGGCATCTGTGATCGTGCGACAAACACCCTCTATCATGTCCTCTCGCTCAACCATCTGGGACGCGTTTGAACAGAGTCCTCTTATCATGCATCTAACTTTCATTGAGCAGTCTTCCAACATCCCATTCCGGTTCAATCCACGAGGCTGGAATCCACAGGCTAAAATATGAGCTTGATTCCGTATCGATCGCTGGCCGAGGCAACTATTCTACGTCTGGCATCAGAAAGAACGAAAGGATATATCGAGAAAGGAGGTCTGAGCTCTTATTACTGTGACGTGTCTTTGTTGCATCATGTCGCCTTGTGTTATCCGGTCGTATTTGAGTTACGGGGATCTCGCTTCATCGGCATAGTTGGAATCACAAGGAGAGATGGGGTTATCTCTATACGGCCGACTATCGAGTTTGCTCCATTTCCGCTTCGGACACAACTGCATGATAACATTATCGAAATCGCCGTCTCCAGGATAAACGGCTTCCAGTTCATTGTATCGGACCCATTACGCGGGCTCGTGCCCAGCTGGAGACAACACCAAGGAAAATTAGATTGCATACCATGCCCTCGGTAAGCTTGGCTATACGGAGTAGGTTTGAAGTACGAGATTATCTCAACCTTTTCTTCCCGGGCATATCCGGCCTGGAAGTTAATTACCAATGGTGACAGAGAGCAAAGAAGTACCCCGATAGTATCCACGTATTTCTTAGGTAATTGAAGTCATAAATGTCGGACTATGACCGTCACGTTGGAACTAAATAGTTAATAGCTGCACGTAATGCACTTATAAAACTGAAATATGCCACGTACTACGTCAATTAGATGTAACGGCAGGCATTTATATTGGTTGAAGGCATACATTCGTATTATGCTGTCGGGTCGAAGGCATTCATCTCTCCACAAATGTGACCATTGCAAACTTTACACAAGATATTGGATTATTTTTTTCTGAAAGACGCGGCAATGTTCCTGCATTTGGTTAGACCACTTTGATCCTTTCAAGCAATCATAACTATATATATAGCGGGGCTGGGTATGGAAGCACGGATAAGCCAGCCATGATCGATACCATTTTGTGTACAACGGTGTAACCCTGCGCAGTATTTAATCATGTGGTGCCTCACCACTGACAACCAGGTTTTTGCTGGATAATTTTAAAGCTTTGAGTGACTTATATGTTTCCAGGCTGGCATATTTGATCACTTTACCAATGAAGAACTAGACTTAGTTCCATACAAAACTCCTCCATCAGTTCCCCAGCAGAGTGCACCCGGCTCTTGTACCCACTACTCACGTTGATTCATCGTC
Source organism: Pseudomassariella vexata (assembly GCF_002105095.1). Classification (NCBI taxonomy): domain Eukaryota; kingdom Fungi; phylum Ascomycota; class Sordariomycetes; order Amphisphaeriales; family Pseudomassariaceae; genus Pseudomassariella; species Pseudomassariella vexata. Next base: position 2,430,666 of record NW_024467957.1, read on the forward strand.
TTCTTCCTTCGACAAAAGTCTCGATCATACGTATATGTTTTTTGTCTTGTTCAAGAGCCGGGGGGGGGGGGGGGGGAGAAATCTGAACTGCCACGTTACATTCCAGAGGCGTGTGAAATGTCTAGCGGTCATGGCATACGTGTCAATCTGAATCCCCAACGTATGATCAAGTTCAGTGTTGGTTCACCAAATCACTGCGTGCGTGCGAGAATTGGGCCAGTTGGCCTCTGATAAGTGGAATATCGTCTGGTGTTCCGATACGGGAAGTAAACTCAAACTAGGCACGATACGTTGTTCGTTCGCCGTCACTCACCACAGCAAGCTTTTACGCTCGAGCTAGCGCCGAGTTGCATGACCGCTAGTGGTCGTCTGTGCGACAAGTAGGTTAGTAAATAAATACTAGAAAGTAGCCTAAAATGGTGTACAGTATTGCGTCGAGCGATGGAAGTAATGAGTCCAAACGATGCAGTGTCATATTCATCAAAGACGACATGAAGCAGGCTCTATATTCATGCCCTACACCCGTCGGAACCGATAAGTAGTGCAGGACGATGAATAAACCCGGTCCTAAGCCGAATCCGACGATCAGGATTCTCATGTTGGGGGCGGCAGGTGTGGGTAAGAGCGCCCTCGAATCTCGAGTATGCATCGTGTTTTTGTACAAGACCAAGACGCTAAATATGCCATAGTTTACGACGGGGAAATACCCTCCAGAATATGACACATCTCTGACACTGTCGAGTCGAAGATGCATCACGCTGCCATGCTCCCCCTGCTGGTATGCTGGAGAAGTAGCCCAGACACAGCATGCGTCCGATAACTTCAAGAGGCTGTCACTGCACTTAGACCTCAACAATCCGCCGTCATCACTAAGCCTTTTGTCCCGACAGTCGACGGGGCCCCCACTGTTCAACCAGACGCTGTGTTGCGCCAAGTGTGAGCGCGAGAGGCGGAACAACACGTTTCTCGTTGAGGTGATCAACTACCCTCGAGTGCAATCTCCCAAGGAGCGGTTAAGAATCCTGATGAAGCGGGATTTCGATGCTGTACTCCTCATCTACGACATTGCAAATCGTGAATCCTTCGAGACAGTTGCGTACTTACACAACGAGATCATACTTGAGGCGCGAAAGCCAAGCAGTACCTTGCTCAAGCGGATGACCATCCCAGGCTGGGTGCAGGCATTGGGCCGCAAAGCGCAGGGTGAAATTGTGGTGGGAATTGTGGGCAACAAGAGTGATATCGACACGAGCCTAGAGTATAAGCAGTCAAATAATCGAACGATGCGAAGGAAGTTGCGCGAACAAGAAAAGATGATACGGCTGGGACGTAAATTACTGCTGGGTAGTGAGCTCGAGGTTCCGTTGTCGCCAAGCTCCATCAGCGGCTCTGAGTCAATGCAGATCCCCTCTGATGCCAGTGCCTCTGGTTCAAACCCTTCCGTCATCTCGTCAACAGCAACTTCAGACAAGTCGTCTACGTTGTTTGTTCGCCGGACACAGCTGACAGGACCGCGGCAAATGAAACGACCGTCGAGGTCTTTCAAGGTGGATTCATGGGTCCAGTCAGGAAGTCCCATCACCGAAAGCATGCCAGAAGATCCCGAGATACATCAGGTCGATGCTACCAGAGAAGTGGGCACATGTGACTCGGCTTCCTGGGCCTCGGCCACGACCACGACAGCTCGAAGGCAGGTGACCAAGAAAGAGGGACAAGAGGCTGCTCGGACTCTGCTTCTGCCCGTGCCGTTCTTTGAGACAAGTGCCAAGACGGGAGATAATGTCAATACCATGTTCGAGGTGGTGGTTCGAGAGGTTCTCAGGCAAATCGGGAGAGAAATCTGAGACTTTGAGTAGCTGCGGGTGGGCGCCGTTGTGAGAGACATTGCATAATTAATTTGGGTTGGTGGAAATCAGCATGAGAAATCCATTGTTCGAATTCGGGGTGTTTGAAATCATGGGGGTAATAGTGCACCATGTGGGCATGAAGTATTCACAGTAGCCCGTCATGAAATAGGGATGGTACGGCTGATACTCGGGCACTACACAAGCGAATCGGATCAGTTCGGGCCGAAGTAATTGTTGCCACACGTGTCACCTTCAATTTGGTCTCTATCAGGGTTTATTTAGTATACAACACACCCAAGTCATGCTTCCTTATATTCCAGATTTAAACAGATTTAAATATAAATACCTTTCGTGGTATACACTCCTATATCCAATTGTATCTTTTCAATCTGGGTAGAAACAGCCTACGAACGCCCCCGCTGCAGACGTTGCTTATTGCCTCGTTGGTACTAATAGAAGCAGCTCGGACACATGTATCTTCGAAACCTCCAATGATGCCGCAGCCATCCATCGGCGACATATCCACAGCCCTCCTAGCCATATATGACCTGCAGCTCGTCTCCTATACAATACTCCAGTCGTTATGGGCCGGTTACGGTTACATCTGCCACCTCACCGCCAGCCACAAGGAAACCTTCGAGGCACACTCCCTCATACTTAAACTGATAACGCCACCACCACTCAAGGCAGATGATGAGGGTCACAGCCGCAAGGTTCTCAGTTATTAAGTCGAACAGTACTTCTACAGTCATCTGGCACCAAAGCTGCCACGGACTGTGCCCGTCGCCCAGTGTCTGGCTACCGTCAACGAGCATCATCCAGATGGAACCAGTATCACCGCGATGATTATAAGTGATTTACGCCATGACTTCCCCATAGCGAGTGGGAAGAGAAACTCGTTGACAGAAATTCAAGTTCATGCAGCGCTGGCTTGGCTCGGCCAGTTTCACGGCTTTTTCTGGACTAGGGTTGGCGACTTGGACAGAAGCAGGCTTGTGCGGCCACCACTCGTCGAGGCGAGAGGAAGTGATGAAAACAGGCCCGACAGGGCCGTGTGGTTGAACGGAGGCTACACCTACCTTGCCACAAGGCGAAACGAGTACGATAGTCTTGCGGCAGATGCCGCATCGGAGTGGTCAGAGGCACTATGCAGACCTATACAGGGCGGCTTATCCACTGCCGAGATGGTCGCCAGGATTCTTGCCCCCTCAGAGATCGCAGGCGGTCCGCTTTCACGGTACGAAACGCTGATTCATGGTGATGTCAAGTCTGAGAACCTCTTCACCAACATCGAAGAGGACCAAGTGGCGTTCTATGATTTCCAGTATACCGGATTGGGACTCGGGGTATGTGATCTCGCCAAGTTGTTTACTTGCTCCGTACCATTGAGCATGTTGACTAATGAACGGGCACGAGAGTTGGACATTAGCCCTGCAGAGATGGCATTGCTTCAAGAATACCACGCCAGGCTGCAAAGTGTGGACCAAAGGTCATATGATTGGGACGTATTTGTTCATCATTGGGAGAGTGCCTTGGTAGACTGGCTGAGGTTCCAGGCGAGCTGGGGCTTCTGGGGAAACACGGAATGGCTGGAGGCAAGGGTGAGAAGCATACTAAAGGACCAAGGCTGGCGGTCGTGGTTGGCAAAGAGTATTATCACGGATAACAATATCCAGTAGCATTCTTTGTATCTCCTCATATGTACTTCTGCGTTCTCGCAAACTCCAAACCTGCAGCCCAATGCCACAGCTTGGCAGCGACCACGTAGCGTTCCTTCTTCAAGTACTCAATCAGTTTGGCATACATGTCGGCGAGCGGTACCACCACCCTCTCAATGTTTTCTCCATCGTCCAATCTCTGCTCTGGCGGGGCATCTCCTTCCTTCAGGTGTACCTCCACCATGACCAATTGCATGTTGGCATTGGTTAACCCCGGGTCTGCGGCCACGGTGGGGCTCACGTCGAGCACCTTAGCCGTCTCGTAGCCCGTTTCCTCCTTTAACTCCCGTATTGCAGCCTGATCGGGGGTCTCATCTGCATCAATGAGACCAGCCGGCCACTCAACCGTGTAGGCATCGAGAGGCGGGCGGTACTGGATCACCAGCACGGTGCAGGGCGGTCTGGAGGGGTGCAGGATGATGTTGCCGATGGCGACGGCGTCGACGCCCGCCTTGCCGCGTGTCTTGCGCGCTGCCATCTCCCATGAGCGCGATGTACCGGATTGGTCCACGTAGTCAATTTTCTTGAGGGTAGCCCATTTGGCTTGGGAGACGGGCAGATCCGTGATGGCCGTGATTTGAGGGGAATGGGGTTGGGACGTCATGGTGAAGGCGCGGCGAATTTGTGATTGCTGCGCGGGCTGGTGATGAAATAACGGGTATTGACTTGATGATCCGAGTTAGTGTATATCTGGCTGCTGCGTGGTTGGCGAAAGGCCAAATCGTAGCACTGGATGGGGTCGATGAGGTCGTGATGTCTGATGAGATTTTGATGTGTTTGCTCCAATGTGGATTATGACTGCCTGCTTTAACAATTTATGGCGCAGTTATGAACAGAGTTGACAAGGTGCACATTCATTCCACGCAAGTCTATACAACGATAACTCTCAAGTATGCCTGCCTTGGTTGTAATCCACATGTTCCCAGTGTGTGTGCATGTGAACATTGTGAAATCATTACATGCAGTTACCAATGTCGGTAAAACTCGACCTGCCTTCACTTACCCTAACCCTACCCTAACCCTACTATGAGACCTTGGCTTTTGAAACCTGTTGTTCGGCGGATAAAGTCAGGTAGCCTGTGTCTTGCATTTAGAAGCCCTCTGATAAAGGAGTATTCACTAGATTACAGATGGTCTGTGCAGTAGCTTACTGTTACTAAAGAGCCCCCAGCTTCTGGGCTGCTCTCTTTAAAAGCGAGGTCGCCGTCGTTAGTAAGACAACTTCGTTTCCTGTTTAATCATAATAATTATGGATGTGTCACCCCTGGCATTGGCCCGAGTGATAATACCTCAAATTCCCAATATAATCTGCGTTGCATTCTTAGCACTCTTGCATCTATCCACGACGTCACCACTCCAGGACACCTTGACTCAAATTCTTGTTGCAATCACCAGACCAATCCTCGGTACACCAGCATGCATCGCTCGTTCTCAGCGACAGACAAGATTCGATCTCCCCATTCGAGGTCCTATATGGGTTTCCAAGGTGACTCTGCCAAGACCTACTGACGAAAACCTTCTGCTGGAACCAAATGGGGCGAGGAGTGCGACTTTGTGTGTCAAGGATGGTAAAGTCATGGGTATAATGGAAGCAGTAAGGGCCGCTATCAAGGTACTTGGGGATGGGAGAGAGACCTTCACTGAGCCCGAGCTTGTCGATGTAGAGGCGGAATGGAATGCGTTTAGGTCGAATGCACGGTGGTGGAGTGCAAGACCGAATATTTCGGAACGAGAGCAGTACAACAAAATGATGGAGGACGTCGGTAACGATGGACCAACCGTATTGTACTTTCATGGGGGTGCCTTCGTGTAAGTCATCATTTCATTCATTTGACTTGGTTTGTCAAAATATTAACAAGATACTAATTAGTCTGATGGACCCTTCCACCCACCGTCTCTTCACTACCCGCCTTGCCTACTTGTCACGCTCCCGCTGCTTCAGCATCCGCTTCCGCATGGCCCCAGAACACCCCTTTCCAGCCTCTCTGTCGGATTGTTTGGTGGCCTACCTATATCTCCTTTCTCCCTCCCCTTCCGCATACCATTCCCCTATACCGGCATCTCGTATTGTCTTGGCTGGTGACTCGTCCGGCGCCGCGCTAGCCACATCACTGACGCTCCTGCTACTCACGCTCAAGAATAAACTCGACCTGACCCACCTCCGCTTCAACGGCAAGGTCGTTCCTCTTGCCCTACCGGCCGGCCTTGCGACCCTGCACCCGTACCTCGATGTTGCGAGGTCGCTGCCCAGCGTGACAAGGAACTGCGAGTACGATATTATCACACCCCCAGGAAATTGGCCTTCACCATTATTCCCCGCTGATGACTTGTGGCCATCCAACCCGCCGCGTGTGGAAACTTATTGTAACGCAGTCTCCGTCATCCATCCTCTCGTCAGCCCGGTGGCCGCGCCCAAAGAGTGCTGGCGTTCTTGTCCACCTGTCTACGTGGCCGTGGGGTGGGAGGCGCTACAAGATGAGATTTCCGTATGGGCTAGACGGGTATATCAAGCTGATGATACCAATGTCGTCGTTTTCGACGGTTATATGGGGCAGCCGCACTGTTTTCAATTCTTGGCTCCGTGGACCTGTGTGAGCAAGAGGTGTTTCGGGAATTGGGCTGGCTTTTGTCGTGGTGTTGTAGAATGTGAAGGGGTGCAGCAGGCTGAGGAAAGCGGGATAGACATCACTACCACTGCTCTCAGTCAGGCAGTCGAGCACGGACTTGCGAACTCGATAAAACACAGGGTTCATTTTCTCAAGAGAATTTTGGCCTCCTCCAAATCAAGACCCCGGGCAATGCCAATCAAGCGAGTGCCGTATGGAACATGGGCAACTCGACACCTTCAGACCCATCATATCAAGTTCGAAAACCTCGCCATGGCCGACGATCGCCGAGTTAACATGACTAGATGCGATGATGCGACCGTACAGCGCTGTCTCAAAGCGCATAGGGACTGGCGCGTTCGTCTTGAGGAGCAGATCCTCCTTGAATGGAATGACATTGTTGGTTATGCCAGTCACAACGATGCAGACGATGACCCTGAGATCAGGAAGAAAGTGCATACTAAGGAAATTGAGTCGCGAGTGTGGAAATGGTGGGATAAGGTTGGGAAAGGCATTACTTCAAATCCAACTATGTACGGGTAGATGGAAGGTAGATGTCTTACTTAAGTTGGAATTTATTCAACTACCCTGTTACTAATCGTGGAGTAGTTGAGCTAAAAGAAAAGTTCACTTTATTAGTAGATGTTCAACTTGTGCTTTTCCACCGTGCCCTAGTAATCATGGCGCTGCCCGATCTATCCTACATGAACCCGTGTACCATTTGTTTTTACAAACAACACGCAGCTCACGCCCAGCTTTAGCTAACGTAGAGATGACTCAGAACTTGGTAGTGGTGGCCCAGCAGGGCGCCACGGGGCACCTTGGAATCCCCGTCTATGCGCGAACCGTCTCATGCGAGGGTTCAGTATAGCCGATATCGAATCGGGCGAGCTGGGCAAAACTAACTGCGGCGGGCAAGTGTCATAGGGAGCGTGCAGAAGGAGCGGCCGCCTATTCGTCAAAACGCTGCTTCTATCCGGGAGCCAATATAAGGACTTTAGTGGCCAAGACCTATTAGCCTAGAGAGTCCGGCGAATTCTGGACGGTACACTCGTCCGTGAAGAGTAACGTATTTCACCCCCATTCCGACACCCTATAAAACAAAACACCACGAATAACACTGCAATTTCAAACAACCACCACAAATTCAATTCTGAACAACTATACAATCGCTTTCGACAGTAGATACATTAGATATTTCTGAACCCGAATCATCAAAAAGAGCTTCATTAGATACTTCCCTCATCCGCCGTACGTCCTCAATCCTTGCGAATTTCGCGTTTGGACTTATTTGCACCTTCTTTTTTTTCCGTGGCTTCATAAGCTCCAATCGCTGTTTCAAGCCCTCAATTTGTAATTCTGCGCTTACTAATAGATAATCCTTCTCATCAAACCCTTTTTTCATCTTTCTAAATAGCTGGCGTTGTGTAGTCATGTTAGTTTGTTGGAGTCGACTGAACTCCCTAAACTGGCGCTCTACATCTACGCTCTTCTTTGGCGTTGACCATACAACATTGCCCTCTGAAGGCATCTGGAGCGTTTTCTGGACTTGCTGGGTTGTAATAAGAATGTCTGGACCTTGGTGACGTGTGCGGTTGCTATTTTCAAGCAGAAGAGGGCTAGTAAGGGGCCTAGCGACATTTAGGGGCCATAGACCACTTGTACGCCAACCAGACTTGATATTTTGAGCCGTTAGGGCCCTCTGGCGTGCTCTGGCGTAACAGCGCATAAAATTCCGCTTGCCAATAGGTGCTGAATCAGTTAATAGGGTTAAAAACCCGACCTCCTTGCGATATGCCGTTTTCATAGCTGAGAACACCCCAACATCGAGGGGCTGAAGGACATGAGATGAGTGTGGGGGTGAAAATAATAAGTATATGTTGTTTTGATAGCAAAGAGACATAAAAGTATCAGTTGTGTGACTACCGTGACCATCCAAAATAAGTAAACGAGTGTCTGAAGGGTTCTGAGGAAGCGTAAGGGGTATAAAAACGTCTTCAAGCCATTTGATAGCTATCGTATCGTCCGTCCAGCCCTTGGGGGATGCCTTAAAGCGCCAGTCCTTGAAGTCCTGAAGATTTTTATCAGGGAACCACTGATCTTGGACGTCCTTGCCCTTGAAAATAACCAGGGTGGGTAAGGTATTGCCAAGGGCATCCACACATTCCAAAATTGACGTCCACGCCCTCGAACCAGGCTGTTTCTGGTGTATTGCGCGTAAGTTAGCGCTCCCGACAACTAGCCCAGAGCCCCCTTGACCCTCCATAAGGCCATGCTCATCCATATTATACCTGCATTGCGGCTTAATCGCTTGAATTGCAGAAATACGTAATTTTGAAGCAAACCAGGCTTGGATTACCTCGGTAGACGCGCCATTGATACGCTGAGAGTCGATACGGCGTTGCGTTTTAGTCTTTAGTGCTGGGTGACGCTTTAGAAAGGCTTCCAGCCAATTCTTGCCGAGTGGTTGGTGGTCACCTTTGAGGGCTAGGACGCGCTGCGCGAGCTCCTTGATTTGCGCGTGCGTTGGGGCTAGTCCAAGGGCTTCCTGGACCAAAACCCAGTCTGCTAAGTGTTTTTCTTGCACTGGAGATAGTCTCTGCTGGCTAGCAGAGGCCTCGCGACTTCATTCAGCGCCTTGAAGTCTGTCGATAAGTGTAGTCCTTGGTATACCCCAATCCAGGCCAGCGCGTCGCACAGATTTACCATTTGCGACGTCTAGAACGGCGGCAGCGAGGTCTTCTTCCGTATATGAAGGCATTGATAGCAGATCAGATCGAATACTTGGAATAAAGTCAATTGAAGCAAAAGTGGTTGAGAAATAAAAGGATAATGTAAATAGCGGTGTGGTTATTGTTGAGGTTTACAGGGGTGTCGGAATGGGGGTGAAATACGTTATCCGTATAAGCTGCCGTATCTGGGCCGATATACGGTGCTGGCAGCAGAATTTAAGGCGCTCCTTCGTATGTTCGGCTATTAAGATAATTCGCTTTACCGCACGCTATTTCTTTAGGTAGTAGCCTTCGGTGTGTACTCGCCGTTATGCCGCTGTGGAGAGGCCCCCGAGACGGCAGAGCACGTAATCCTCTTTTGCGGCCTGCTGGAAGAATCAAGAGAGCGCCTACGGGCCACTATCGCACCTTGGCCGCTGCATACACGTAGAGACCTGGCAACGGCGACGGGGAAACCAGTAGTCAGCGGGACTATCACAAGGTGGCTACTCAGGACTGGCCGGATAGCGCTTAGGCCCGGATAATATCGATCTTCTCAGGGGACTTTGTTAGTAGGGTGAGAACTAACATAGTATTGTGGTGGACGTAACGCAGTCGCTAATAGAGCGAACCTACGTAGCAGCGTATGTATTTAGTCCAGCCATTAGGGCACGGTTTGACATACGGGAGCACTTGTAGAGGTACCGGGGGCTTCGAGCCTACGGCGTATTTAATAATAATAGGTAGTACTAGTATAGAACTACCTTAATAGTATCTAGGTATAACGTGATCCACAAGTCATTTTCGCACACAAGTCACTTTCGCACTTTTTCAAATATTTCAACCTTTTAACTTAGCTTGCACTTTTCTTCCCTCCCACAACATGCCTCGTAAATCCAAAGAAGCCGATCTTCAGCTAGCTATCCAAGCTAAAAAGCGCAACCCTGAAATTCCATGGCGTAAGCTTGGCCGTATCTACAACGTTTGCGACCGTACACTAAAGACATCGATTCGACGGCGACCAAACGCGACACGAAGCTAATATGTTAAAACGAAATCTAACTCAAACCGAAGAGGATACGATTGCCCGACGTATAATTGAGCTAGATGCGCGAGCATTTCCTCCTCGGCTTCGATACGTTGAAGAAATGGCGAATATCCTACGACGCGTACGCGACGCGCCCCCCGTCGGCAAGAACTGGACCACGAACTTCGTTAACCGCCGACAAGACCTCCGAACGCGTTTAAACCGTCGAATTGATTACCAGAGGGTATTTAGCGAAGGTCCTATTGCGTATTACGCGTGGTTTGAGCTTGTTAGGGACACAATCACTAAATACGGTATCCTACCGGAGGATATCTACAACTTTGACGAGACGGGCTTCCTAATGGGCATAATCACAACCGATATGGTTGTAACGAGTGCAGAAAGACACGGACGGCCTAGACAGGCTACACAAGGAGGTCGGGAATGGGTTACGGTGATCCAGGCTATTAATTCGCAAGGTTGGGCGGTACCGCCGTACATCATCTTCGCGGGCAAGGTTCATCTTTGTTAGGCAACCTTGGTGGGCTTTGCCAAGACCACCAAGGTTACCACGTGACTTAGCCCTTCGGGACTAAGTCCAACCTTCGTGCTCCATAGGACTAGATAGAATGTAATGCTTTTACAACCTCACAAATCTTTGACCACCTTTGCGTGTAACAATCTTGCTTCGTGGTATCGTGGTAACGACCTACCGGCCAACTGGAAGGTCGACCTTTCCCATAACGGTTGGACTACTAATAATATTGGTGTGGAATGGGCAAAACACTTTGTTCAACATATTATTAGCCGTCGGAAGGGTGCGAAAAGTCTCTTAATATTGGATGGTCACGAGAGCCACCACTCGATGGATTTTGAGACTTACCTCGCGGCGCACGGCGTAATTACATTGTGTATGCCTTCCCATTCATCCCACAAGCTTCAGCCTTTGGATTTGGTACCTTTTAGTGTGTTGAAACGGCTGTACGATGCGTTCGTGGAGGGTTTAATGCGAAGGCATCAAACCCATATTGAGAAGCAGGATTTCTTAGCTGGGTTTTTAGAAGCTTTCATTGGTGCTTTTCACGAAAAAAACATCAGATCAGGATTCGAAGCAGCTGGACTTGTTCCTTTCAACCCGGGTAGGGTCATATCTACGCTGGATATCGCAAAAGTAGTACGAACACCGACACCCGACCCCCAATTGCCTCCCTCCGTCTAGGTTTCTAAGACGCCTACCAACACCCTCGAAGCCGAATCGCAGTCAACTTTGATTAAAAGTAGCGTCCAGAGGCATCAAGACAGCTCGCCGACGCATATTTTGAACTCAATTAACTCGATTACGAAGGCTACGCATGCAATGATGCATGAGAATGCATTATTACGTCGGGAGAACGAAGAGCTTCGTGAGACGAACCATATACTAAGTAAGCGTCGTAGGACGAAAAATAAGCAAATCCAAGATGGATGAGCACTTAGTATAGGTGATGCACAAGTTTTACGGGCCTTGAGGGGTGATATCAAGGTTATGGAGGAGGAAGAAGGGGAAAGCAGTCGTCCTGTAAAGCGCCGGCAGACCGGTATAAGGCGCTGTGGTATTTGCGGAGGGACTGGACATAATGCAAGGACTTGTTCAATAGAAGTAGAAACTGATAATGAAGAAGATTTTGAGTAATTTAAAGGATAAAATGCGGGTTATGCATAGGATATTACTGAATTACTTGAAGGTGCCAAGAAAAGTGCGAAAGTGACTTGTGTGCGAAAATGACTTGTGGATCACGTTATGCCTCAATGTTTATTAGTTGGGTTCAGGCAGAAAGGAAATAGTTATGAATCTCATTATAGGCATACCCGGCACAAAACTTAGGCGGACAAACCTCCCACAGCAAAGCAGTCCGCGTTTACTGACAGACTATTCCCCGCTTGGTGCCATGATCCATTGCAGAACCACAAGCACACAGAGCGGCGGCAGAGTAGACATGTTCGGGCGCATAGTGGTGTTTAACAGTTTGATTGGTACCATCTACGACTCCCGGTTCATGGGTCTCATGTGTCGTGGTTTTCCTAAAATCGTCCTATGTCGACCACAACTCGCCATGACTATGCCACAATGCTCGATACTTAGATGCCGCAAGTGACTGCGGCTACATCGCTCGAAAGTACACATGTGCTAAGTATTTCAGCTTATGCATACTCGACTAGGTCGATTGAGAACCCCAACAGCACTCACATTGACTAATTGACTCCCATACTTGTGCCATCAACTTCAATTCGTACGAGGGATGCTACCGAGTTCATAACCGTTCCTATGTGGAACCTCATCACCTGGCAGTGTTCGTGGTCGTAACTTGAATCATCACTGTAGCATCCAACCCGTTTCCTACCCATGTCCTACCTTGCCCAATACCTTGCCGAATGCGGCCGAGTCTAGTCTCCAGTCCTGTACAACCCGACTACGACTAACTTTTAGCCATCCTCTTCCACAACATCGTTCCTCCACCCATGCTCAATCAACCAAAGTGCATTGCAGACTACATGGCAGGGATATTGTGATCCGCCGGAGAGCATATAGTCACATTCCACAGCCGTACCAAGGGCCAGAAACCTGCGATACAGCTGGCGGTTCGGGAGCTGTATATCAAAGTATTGCGACCAGGGCGATACTGGGTTTTCCAGACCAAACTTGCGAGTGGACGCGTGTTGAGGACCATGGACCGTGATACGACAGGAATATTGATGAGGCTTAGGTTAACGCAAGACGGTGGTGTTAGTGTTGATAATGCCGCTCGTGGCTAGACCAAGGATTGTTATAATGGGTAGGGGCCTAGTCACCGTCACGCAAGTCCGTTGAGTTTGCTGGGTAAACCAGCGCTACAATTGAAGTCCATGCTCAAACCAACAGTCCTCCGGCACTCACCAACACGCAAAAAGCGTCTTCTGTCGACTCGTGATTTGGGCCGCGAAGATATGGGCTGTGAAATATTTCCAGCATGTCTTGCATTATGCAGCGGGGTCGCTATGTGACTCCTCCCGATGACGGTGACTTGTCGCTCTGTGCAGCAAGTTGAAGAAACGATATGTCAATCGCAAATGCCATAGGAAGTGCTCCTAAGCACCATTTGGTCCGTTTCCGGCCACAAGCATAGACACTGGTCCGCCAGGTGAGTCCTCTTGCCGGGCAGTCAAAATCTCTACTCCCGTCTCGGTCACGAGGAGTGTGTGCTCTGTGAAAGTGTATTAGTCACATAATCAGGATATCGAGGTTTCAGGGGGTGGTACCAAACTGGGCTGTCTTCTTTCCATCAATGGTTGTGCTGGTCCAGTTGTCTGGCCACGTCACATCTCGGTACTTGCCCAAAGCGATCATGGGTTCGATGGTGAAGGTCATGCCGGGTTTGCACTCGCCGACGGCTTTGTTCTTCCCATAGTGCGGCACGTTGGGCGGGCAGTGGAATATGCTGTTGATGCCATGGCCACAGTATGTCCTGATGACGCTGCATTTCTGATCCTTGGCGTGCTTTTCGATGACGTTGCCAAAATCCCGTATCAGAGTGCCGGGCTTTACCAACTTGATAGCCTCATTCAGACATTCCCGAGCAGCCTCGACAACCCTGACAGTGTCCGGGTCGGCCCTGGCGCGATTGCCCACGTAGTATGTCTCGTTCAAATCGCCGTGGAAACCTCCGTGGTAGAGAGTCACATCCAAGTTCACAATGTCGCCGTCCAGAAGCACACGCTGGTCCGGGATACCGTGGCAGATCACCTCGTTCACGGAGGTGCATATCGACTTGGGAAAGTAGTTGTAGTTCAGAGGGGACGGGTATGACTGCGGGGCCTCGGTCAGTACAGGTACTGGCAGACCAGAGGGTGCATACTCACATTCCGCTCTATGCAAGCCTTATGGCACACTTCATCCAAATAGTCGGTCGTGATACCAGGCTTCAGCTCAGCCGCCACAATGTCGAGAACCTCGCGGGCCAACCTGCACACCTTGCGCATACCATCCTGAGCCTTGGCGTCTAGAATCTCAATCTTATTCCTGTTGACCATGCGCGAGCTTTTGGGTATTCCTGATTCGGCATAGTCTGGGTGCGGTATCGACTTGGGCACGGTACGCTTCTCCGACAAAGGGTAGACGGGTCGTAGAGGTCCAGTGAAGGAGTATGAAGGGAATGGGTTGAAGAATCCGATGGCTGGATCTGGTTTAGAGATGACCTTTGGAGGGATAATGCTGCGGAGTATACCATTCTGTGTCTTACCAGCGGCAGTCTTGTGCATGCTCTTGTGATCGCCCTGTAGCGTATTTTACGTTAGTCTCGCTTGCCGGCTGCCGGCGCGGGAGGCCCTTGGCGATGGGAGATGGGAGATGGGAAATGGAAGGGTCCTACATACCCAGTTCTTCTTGAAGCAGTCTTGAGAACAGAAGAAGCTGTCCGTGATGCCCATTTTTAGGCACGTCGGACACTGCAGAGTGCCAGCATCGTTCTCGCATTCCACGCCGAGACACTGCTTCTTCGCCGGGGTTTCGGTGTCAGACATGATGTCGGGTAGTTTCGGTTCTTTTTTCTGGAACGCAAAAATAGTATGAATATTCTAGGGAGAGGGTTGAAGAAAGCACGTGGAAGAAGTCAGGTTGCGTGAACGATTCTGCCTTGAATTCGTCAGATGTTGGCTGTTCGTGAAAAGGCGCGGGCAACGGCTCCCCCCACATTGAATGCAAAAATTCACTAAGCTGGGATATGAGTAAGTGGGGGTTCGTAAACGGTGTGACTTACGAAGTACGCAGGCACTCCGTATGACCTTCCTTCCGAGGTTTTGAGACGGAAACTTTGACTTCGGACCGTTTCCCACGTGTTTAGCAGGTGCCTCTTACGTGAGCTCTCAACCGCCGCTACCCGAGAACATCTAAGCCCGGATGAAGAGGTTATAAAATCATTCTTCGAAACAATCAGTTACCTTGCCCTTCTCCTTCAGTTGAGTGTCATTCCCATCGTTCTGTCTGGTCCTTGCAACGTTGGAAATTTTGATTTTGCATCATCAGACATCATATGGCCAAGGAAAAATTCGTCGTTGTAGGCGCTGGCCCTGTCGGATCTCTGGCTGCTCTGTACGCGGCGCAGAGAGGCCATGATGTTGAAATATATGAGCTCCGAGGAGGTGAGTCAAGTTCCCAGCTCAATAACAAAAACTCGGCTGTTACTGGTCGTCCTTTTATTGGGGCCCGACTAGCAATCACTTTGAGCACCCTGATGGTTTCCCAATGCACACACATGATCAACTGCAGACGCTCTGCATATGGATCACAACTCCATTCATCTGAGTGGTGCTGAGACTAATATTACTAGATTTGCGTGACCCTTCAACCACGCCGCTGAACTTCACCAAATCCATCAACTTGGCCTTGTCAGAGCGCGGCATCAATGCTATGCGTCACTCTGACTCGGACAAGCTGATCGACCATGTATTTGCTTCGGTGATACCCATGAGAGGGAGGATGATCCATGGAAGAAAGCCGTCAGGAGAGACGTACGAGGAGTCTCAGGACTATGACATCCATGGACGAACCATCTTCGCCGTAGACCGGGCTGATCTCAACAAGCGGCTGCTGGACATACTTGAAGCCATGCCCAATGTCCGTTTCTTCTTCAACCACAAACTGACAGGCGCCAACTTCAAGCAGCATAAGGCCTGGTTTGAGACCCATGGCCAGACAGATCATCCGGGACGTGCTGAAGAAATTGAAGTCGACTTCAACTTCCTGATAGGCGCCGATGGAGCTCACTCAGCTGTGCGATACCATCTTATGAAATATGTCCGAATGGACTATGAACAAAAGTATATCGATACATTATGGTGTGAATTCACCATCAACCCAAAGATCGGTGCTGTCTCAAGAGACACCAAGTCCAAGTTTGCCATTTCACCCAACCATCTCCATATTTGGCCTGGAAAGAAGTTCATGTTCATCGCGATACCGAGCGAGGTTTGTGAGACCTGGCACTGATGATCGGTTCTGAGCTGACCACGAACAGGACGGCTCTTTTACCTGCACTCTCTTCCTGCCGAATGCATATTTCGCCGAATTGGAGACAGAATCTTCCAAGTTACCGGCATTCTTTGATCATCACTTCGCAGGGGTGACTTCACTAATCTCACCCACTGACCTGATTTCTCAGTTCAAAGCCAACCCTCACCTGCCCCTCATTAGTATCAAATGCAAACCGTATCACTTTTCCAGCTCTGCAGTCATCCTTGGCGATGCCGCGCACGCTATGGTGCCTTTCTATGGGCAGGGGATGAACGCCGGCCTCGAAGATGTGCGTGTCCTGTTCTCCATCTTGGACAAGTACTCAACATTGGAGTCCAACAACCCAATTGACCCAGAACCGCTCGATGCGGCGTACCAAAGAACCTTGGCCCTGGCGGAGTATTCAACCTTACGTACTCTGGATGCACATGCGATTAACGACCTTGCGTTGCAAAACTACGTCGAGATGCGTGCGTCGGTTTTGTCTCCCACGTACCGCCTGCGCAAGTACATGGAGGAGCTGCTCTCGGTACGGTTGCCTCGCTTGGGGTGGCAAACCAAGTATTCGCGTGTTAGCTTTGGTAATGAGCGATATTCCGAAGTAGTGGCCAAGAGTGATCATCAAAATAAAGTGTTGATGAGGGCAGTGAAGGCGCTGGTTGGTGGCACACTCATGTTTGGTACGGTCGGAATCTATTATTGGCGTCACTCAAGATCTTTGACAAATGGCCGGCTATTTGATACTCTTTGGAATCTCATTCGGGGCTTGGCCAGGTAATGGCTGACCATATGCACTTATCATATGGGAGGTGCATTGCATACGAGTCACTTGCAAATGCTTTACCTTGAATCGTGACAAACAGCGAGGTCCAATGAAATAAATTCAAGGTTTGACGGCATTTCGTCAACTTGAATGAATTGGTACATAACAAAAGTGATAACAAGAAATTCTAAGATGCCGCTGCTGGGTGCGAGTATCTTGAGCTAATCGTGTTGCATGTGTTAAGAGTGTAGTTCGTCCCAAGCAAGTCAGCGCGACAGACACGAGCAAGCAATCATGTGCAGATTTGATTGCTTGAGCAAGGTCACCATTTCAGCCACCCGACCGACCGGGTGGTAAGTAGCACGGTACTTGGTGGTTCTGCCCCGCCGCCAGCGCCAGTGGTTTCCTCTAGCGTCCCCTCAGGTGCCCCAATCAACTTCATTACACCCAATCCAATTGCGGTGTTATGACCTCGGGACTGTGAGCTCTCTTCTGAAAGTTGCGAAATTGTGTGGTGGTTGGCTAGGGTGCCAAGGTCGGTCCTTCACGCTGATGGGCCAAGCGAGAAACCGGGCCCAAGGCTCGACAACTTCGACAAGGAAGCTTTTCTTGCGCAAGGAGCCGCTTTCATCATTGGATCCAGACCTTTGCACATTTCCCACTCACCACAAACTTGACACTACGCAACCAATCTTGCCCAACTGCCTGCCTTGAACTCCAAGACCCCGCGTAAGGACAGCTAGATCATTCCAAAACTCATTTACATCCTCGACAACACGTGTCAAGCTTGACATACACAGCAGAGGGATTTACTTCTCCCCAGCACGGCAAATCTTCTTGTTATCGTCGCTTCAGTGCATGTGTTGAGAGCATTCTCTCCCCAAGATTAGCACTCATCCGATAGCTCATTGCGACCGCACAAACCTCTTCCACGTCGACCGCACCAAGTCCAATAGCCGTGTACAGCTCCTACCGAGCTTCGCCTCCAATATATTGGGCCCTTGAGTGCGCCGTTGGCCTCATCCCAAACTTTTCCCCCACACATCGAACTCTAGCAGCTCATCCAATAAACTATCATCAATATGTCGGGCGAGGCGTGGTTATACCTCTTCGCGGTGCTGATAAATGCCGTCAACCTCTTCCTGCAGGTCTTCTTCACGATTATGTATAGCGACCTGGAATGGTACGTCAAGACCCCTCGACACTCGTTCCTTTACGACCCCGGCGTCGCCACCTAGTCTTCAACTATCCTGAGCTGTGCTGGCGCCCTACGTCATCATGCTACCTACTTCAACTCTGAGCTTTGCTTCAGGCAATTTGAACTCCATGCTAACAGACTGTTACTCTAGCGACTACATCAACCCTATCGATCTTTGCAACCGCCTGAACACGTACATCATCCCCGAGGCTGCTGTACATGGATTCCTCACCTTCCTATTCCTGATCAACGGGTACTGGTTGGCGCTGGTCCTCAACCTGCCTCTACTTGCATGGAACATTAAGAAGTAGGTGGCAGCTTTGGAGACGTTACATTTCTGCAGGGTGCTAACATGGGTCCAGAATCGTTGACAACACCCATCTCCTGGATGCTACCGAGATATTCCGGAAGCTGAACGTGCACAAGAAGGTAGGTGGTCAGGCAGGTCCTACACGCCTTAGTTGACTAACGATTATATGTAGGAGTCCTTCGTCAAGCTCGGTTTTCATCTGGTCATGTTCTTCTTCTACCTGTACAGCATGATTGTCGCTCTGATCAAGGACGAGACCCACTAGAAGACTAAGGACATTCTCCGACCGAATGTAGCCGCTGAGGACCACCTCACAGAGCAAGCGGTACTCTTGCGAGTTATCTGCCGTGGGTATGGGTTATCTATACGTCGAGAGGATTTGAGACGGAGCAGGGCAGCACGCAGACTTGTATGTGGCAAGGTTTGGACAAGTCGGAAATGGAGTCAACCAATATGATATGAAAGAACGAAATGATAGGACGGCTCGCTTTATCAAGCAGCCGGGCAGTGGTTATAGATACATGTGGGAACATGGTACTGGCAGGGGGGAGAGAGAGCCAAATTAGGACTTAGGAGGGGATTTCTGGCCAGGCGAACGAATTGCACGCGCTTGGGGCGTTGTAGGAATGGAGCGTGAATTTCAACAAACGTAATGAGAGACTAAACTATACCCTTGTTTGGAGCTATATTCTATAATATGGATGTTTATGGATTCTATGCGGTATGTTGCAGTCATGTTCGTCCTCACAGAAGAGTACTTGTTTCATAGAAACTTGGCTCGCAAACAATCCTAAAGTTAGTAATGGTCATGAAAGTGCACAACTCATTGTTGACTCGGGCAGAGAGTTACTGGTAAGTGGTTGTTTACTGGCAGCTGCCACCGGCTGAAACGCCTGAGCCGACGCCAAAGTTTCCATAGTTCCGCGAGTTCTGGAGTTGCGACGCGCCAATTTATTCAACCTCAACCATCAGATTTAATTGCAATAAACTATCAACATGGCCAACTTTGGGCAATACCCACCGAATATGGCACCTAAGGATGCGCTCATATTGCGTCAAGAAACCGCCCCAGATCATGCCGTAGTGCCCTACACGGGCGAAGACCTGGCGCGACCCAGATTTGGACCTTTGAACCCATACAAGGACGAGGCGAATACACTCAAGCGAAAAAACATTTTGACGGGGAACGCAGAAGAGACCTTCATCAGCGAACACACCTTCCGAAACAAACACCGCGCCATCGAGCGCCGGGGCGGCCCGGAGAGGCCGTACCAGACAGGAATCGAGGCAAAGCAAGAGGCGGCAAAGATACGGGCGGGCCGGCAAAAGAAGGGCGACGCGATCATCGCTGATGGTGAGGGAGCGTATGTTGGACCCTGGGCCAAGTACGAAAGTGCAGAGTACGAGGAAGTCGGCGATGACGAAGGGCTAGCAAGCGACGAAGAATACGAATATATCGAGCAAGATGAAGACGAGGTCGTCGAGAGCGGTACCGTGCTCGCTGCACCGGCAGAATCAATAGCAAGGAGGAAAGAGGTCGAGAAATTGGGCGACGAGAGATCTAAGTTCCATGGCTCGGAGCAGTTCGACTACCAGGGCCGAACATATATGCACATCCCACAAGATCTCGACATCGATTTACGCAAGGAAATCGGCAGCGTCACCAACTACATCCCCAAGAAGCTGGTGCACACATGGCAAGACCATGGTGGCAAGGCTGTCACATCCCTGCGCTTCTTCCCGAACTCAGGACATCTCCTACTGTCGTCTGGCGCAGACACCACTATCAAGATCTGGGACGTTTACCACCAGAAGGAGCTCCTACGTACGTATCACGGGCACGCTAAGGCTGTATCCGACATCACCTTCAATTCATCGGGTACGCAGTTCCTCTCGGCATCCTACGACCGGCAGATGAAATTATGGGATACTGAAACTGGTGCTTGCATAAACAAATTCACGACGGGCAAGACACCCCACGTTGTCAAGTTCAACCCATCCCCCGAGCACTCTCACGAGTTCCTGGCTGGCATGTCAGATAAAAAGATCGTGCAATTCGACACACGTACACGCGAGATTGTACAGGAGTACGACCACCATCTTAACGCCATCAACACCATCGTCTTCGTGGATAATAACCGCCGCTTCATGACCACCTCGGATGACAAGTCGTTGCGCGCCTGGGACTACAATATTCCCGTACCCATCAAGTACATCGCCGAACCTTACATGTACCCTATGACGCGTGCTGCGCCCCACCCCTCGGGCAAGTATGTTGCGTACCAGAGCTCGGATAACCAGATTGTCGTCTACGGCGCCAATGACAAATTCCGCCAGAACCGCAAGAAGAGCTACCGTGGGCACAATAATGCCGGAACCGCCATTGATGTCGCCATCAGTTCCGATGGGCAATTCCTAGCCAGTGGTGACAGCGGTGGTTTTGTGTGCTTCTGGGACTGGAAGACCTGCAAAATGTACCACAAGTTGCATGCTGGCGATCAAGCCATCACATCTGTGTTGTGGCACCCTCAAGAGACCAGCAAGGTTGTTGCTGCGGGCATGGACGGCATTATCAGGTATTGGGACTAATACTAGTTCAAGGCAGATGGTGGGGGGAGACGTGGAAGATGTTTGTACTAGATTGCATGACAGCATTGCTCGGCGTTAGGCATTACCCTATGATTTCTATTGATACCAAAATGGCTGAATCAAGCTGGTAGCATTCACTAACTGCAAACAAGTGCTCGTGCTTAGCTTAATCGCTCGGTTGCTTAGTGAATCAAGAGCCTTATTCTGTACCCGCATTTCAAAAATTAATTTCGTTTATTAGCTACCTTATGAAAGCGTACGTCTTATAAAGGCAGTGAAGTAGACTAGCTGCTATGTGTGAAAAAAAAACCAGTAGTAGCGTGTGCCCCTACGACACCTCCTAACCTAGGTAGTTAAGGCCTAGAAGGAAGGGTAACTTCCGACTCCTTTTTACCTCCGTAAATACTAAATACCTTCCCCTCGTAGTACAGTTATCACTAGTACAAGTACCAATTTCTCGTAGCTATTTTCGTACTAGCCCTTTTTTACCTAGTGTAGTATCAAAGAAAAGTATATAAAGAGAGCTATAAAGGAGGATTCGTAGCCTTTTATAGCTAAGACGCCGAACCTCTTAACGAAGATATAAATGATCCTCGACGCCTACAGAGCTATCGTATAAGAGAGGAAGCTATGGA
Source organism: Pseudomassariella vexata (assembly GCF_002105095.1). Classification (NCBI taxonomy): domain Eukaryota; kingdom Fungi; phylum Ascomycota; class Sordariomycetes; order Amphisphaeriales; family Pseudomassariaceae; genus Pseudomassariella; species Pseudomassariella vexata. The sequence goes on from NW_024467957.1 coordinate 2,452,095, forward strand.
AGAGGAAATAAGAGTCCTAGCAAACATTATTATTATTATTATTAAATACGCCGTAGGCTCGAAGCCCCCGGTACCTCTACTAGTACTCCCGTATGTCAAACCGTGCCCTAATGGCTGGACTAGATACATACGCTGCGTCGTCGGTTCGCCCTATTGGCGACTGCGTTGCGTTCACTACCATACTACGTTGGTTCTCAACCTACCAACAAAGTCCCCCCTGAGAAGATCGATGCTATCTGGGCCTTGAAGCTGTCCGACCCGTCCCTAGCAGCCACCTTACAATAGTCCCACTAACTACTGGTTCTCCTGTTGCCGTTGCGAGGTCTCTGCGAGAGTATAGTGGCCGCGGTGCGATAGCGGCCCGTAATCGTTCCCTCCGTCCTTCCAACAGCCAATGCATCTACTGATTCGGACTTACAGCATTCGAGACTCAGCAAACATAAATGCTAGGATTCTAACCTAGAGTGTGACAGGCTTGGCCTGTGCGCAGGAATCTGGCTCTGGGGAGCACAGATCAAACGCCCCACTACCTAAGAGAGCATACAAATCAGCGCTACCCTACCTCACCGCCATTCCTTCCCTTCCTCCTTCCCTCTGCATAGTATGATAGATAAATCAGGGTAGTACAACAGGCTCGTTACATTGTACTGCATCCGTTACATAGAGATAGCTAATAACACTAGGTGTTAGGCCCATCTATAATCCTATTACGAACTAAAAGACTACTTCTACGTCTTTACATATAAAGTACTTTTAGGATATGAACTGTTAGTGTTAGGTAATCTTTGTAGGCTTGTGAGGACAAGTAACAGTGTGGCTGTGTAGCTGTATAGCTGAAGCCGCCGAGTAATCGAATAATTATCGGAGATTAAGCTCCTTAAAATAGGCTAAACGCGTAATACTTAGCTCAGCAGATAGAAGTTAATAAAATTCCTTACTTCTTAGAATTAACTTCCGTATTAGCCTAACCGTAGTTACCTTCCCTAATACCTAGCCGTACTGTAACGAAACCTCTAATAGTCTAGCTGCGTAAACCACTAAAGAGTCTGTGTGACGAGGATACCACACGTCTCACAATATAATAGTCAGGTAGTGCAAAGGGTAGCTAGAAGTAGGCCAGTGTATGGGTGCGTATATTGCAAGACTGATTCTTGAAGAATCCAAACTAGGTGCGAGCGTCTCGAGTTCTCCTCTTAAGCTGGGCGGTTTCGGGGTTCTACCGGATCGGGGGCGAATCCTGTCAGATAGGGCACCTGGTTCCTAGGTTCAGAAATAATATGGCACTAGAGAAGACTATTGTCACTTAAAGTTCAGAAGGCGAAAGGAACCCCTCTTCTCAAAAGTAACACCAAAGTTACCGACATGTTCTAAAGCATCTATAAAAGGCAGAGCAACGGGAGTTCGCGAGAACAGAAGTGTCAGAGCCACAAGTGTCATCCGAGGCGGGCCGGCTTCCACCAGGAAGGAAGTCGTTTGTGGCGAATGAGAGCTGTTGAAGCCGTTTGCAGCGGATAGGGAATCGCTTGGTTGCAGATAAAGAGCCGCTATCCAAGATGTTGGCCGAAGTCGGAGGAACACAGACATGCGGAAGCAAACATCCAGAATCCAACAGAGAACCTCGGCTGGCTATAAGTAAGGAGTCGAGACGGAGGAAGATAGAGAGGGGAGAGATCAATAAACTACTGTGGATACCCCTACCTGCCATCACCAAGTGACCACCAGTGAACACCAGGTGACCACCAGGGGGACACGCCTATTTCTCCCCTTCACTCTGTACTATCGCCTTCGGTCCAGGCCGTACCCTGACAAGAAGACAGACAGACAAGAACACACCTCATTTATATACAATCTTACGCACTGCTGACTACTCGATTGGACACACGTGATATTCGACAAATCCCTCCCGACTCAGCTTGTCAGCTGAGACCGGCCCTCCACAACGGCTCTTTCCTTAGAGTCTGTAAGGGTTTGTGCTAGTAAGTAGGTCCTGCTGCGGAGTCCTTTAGCAATAATATCGGGGTCTGACGTATGGAGTATAGGGCTCTGGGTAACTGAAGTATTCAAGTAGGGTAGTGTGACGACTGACACATGGACGATAAGCAGGGACATCCTGACATGGCCTGCCCTGATCTGGACGAGCGCGTTCCCCTTATAATAGGAGAACGGCCAGACATACTTGTAACCCTTTCCTTCTCTTTCTTCCCTAGTTTAGTATTCAACAATAGAGATGCACTGATATGCAACCTTGATTCGTACCTATGTGCCTCTGCCTCGTTACATAATACTAAACTCAAACCTATAGTCTGGAGAGACTCAAATCATCTTAAGAAAATTGAAGACGAACGCTCGCCCTCCCGGCAAGCGTAACTGATCTACGTCTGATCAGAGCAAGAATGGCCCCAATTCGCGGAGCTAGTGTGAACCTGGGTCGAGAGGCCCTTCTACGACGAATCGCCACTAGGATTACGGATCTGGCCTTGACCAGGGAAACTCTCGACCAGATCAGAACAAACCCGGATACCTTTCGCTGTCACGTTTCGGAGGATGAACTTCTCCAGGACGAACGAGACCGTATCGCCTCGATTGGAAACCGTACCAAGCTCGCACTATACACCCCTGAAGACCAAAGACAAGACGCCATTATCGCAGACCCCTCCTCGATCGAAGCATTGGTAGAGTCTGACCAGACCGAGGACCTCGCCCGTCATGTCCGAGACCTCGCTGTTAAAGAACTGGTACACCGAGAACAGGTCGGACTGTTATGTGACCTGCTGAATCGGCTAGACACGATCCAGGGCCAGCTTGCCGAACTGTGGGAAAAGGAAGCCACGCGCTGCGCATTGTTGGAACAACAAGTTCGGGAGCTTGCCCAGGAAAAGGCCCGACTAAACGAGGACATCGTGCAGCTGAATCGGAGGGTTTCCCCCCAGACTACGACTCCTGCGGCCCAAGGCGGGGGCACGATTCGCACCTCCGATGCCGATATCTTTACCGACGACGATAGCGGCAAAGTGAAGGTTTATTTCGACCCTTGGTACTACAATCTGACCAAGTCCCTAGAGCAATACCCAACCAGATGGCCCTCTGATCAGGATAAGATGCTCCTGGTGACCCAACGCCTGGGCGGAGCGGCATCGAGGGACTTGATGTCATACCTACACGAAAACAACGCCTACCGCATTACGCATTGGCAGGGGCTGCTGGACCACCTCTACACCACCTACCACGACGAAGACCAAATAGAATCTGCCCGCGCCGAATTCCGGGGACTTCGCATGAACGACAAGGACGAGTTTCACTTGTTCAAAACGAGGTTTATGCGCCTCGCAGGGCAATCCCTCGTGCCCGCTGACTCGTACAAATACGAGTTTAACCTACGCCTCTGTTCTCGCATTAAGCTTCAGATGATCCGAGACTACGACGATTCAAGCATTGACTTTATGCAATTCGTTGGGATCGCAGCCAAGCAGGCGAGTGCACAGAAACGAATCTACGAAGAGCGGGAACGAGGCCGAAGGAGGGAACCTACGAAGAAGGACGGCCGGGAAACAGGCGGAGCCACGTCGACTGCCCCTGATCAGGCCGAGAAGACACCTAGAAGATGCAGAAGACGCACTTCAACGAACCATGGCGTAACCGAGGGCATAGGTGGGGAGGAACGACAGCGGTTGATGAGAATCGGAGCATGTTTCAAATGCAAGAAGACTGGACACCTTGCGTCCGACTGCACCGATCAGGGCTCGAGTCAAGAGCTCCAAGCTTCAATCCAGGCTATCGTACAACAATCTCTCGCTTCAGCGGTTGCTGCCATGACTCCGACGGGTAAGATGTTGGGTGCGCCCCCGCCTCGACCACGCGCCCGACGGGTTGTCGAGATAGACACGGACGACGAAGAGTCTGAGGACTCGGGAAAAGATTATACTCCAGGAAAGATGTCTCCATCTGGAGTAAGGTGTTGACCATCGAACGATATGGATTTTCTGTTGCTGCACTGGATTTGGTGCCCCTATTAGGGGGCAGGTCCCTTTCACTACCGTGTAAGCTTACAAAAAATGGAATTGCTCTTTCTATATCTTCTTTGATCGACACTGGAGCAGGCGGCTACGCCTTTATGGATTTGAAGACAGCACGACGAGCCTATAGGACTCTTAAGGCCGAAATTATTGACGACTTTGAACCGGTGCCTTGTGGGGGGTTTGATGGCATTCCGACCCAATGGATAACTACCGCCCTAGTAACTACGCTCGAGCTAGACGGTCGGAACTTCCCAGATACAGTGTTTCTCCTGATCAAGACGGGAGGCACGCACGAAGTTATTCTAGGCCGCAATTGGTTGGCAGAACACGATATCCTCCCCGATTGCCGCCGACACGAACTGCGGTGGCCAGAGAACCTACCCCGGGACGACGAGGTGCCGTTGGGAGACAGCCCTGACCCTACAACGCATGCGCCTAGGCCTTATCAGGGAAAGACGGTTCGGCTCGAGGAGACGAAGCATTCAGAAACGACCTTTCCTGCAAGTCCAGCCCGTCCCCGACCGAACCCCCCTGAACTACACCACCCATCCCCAAACCGCGACAAGGTTATAGGGAAGGGTCAACGCCGGAACTTAGAACGGATGGACAGGCAGCTTTACCCTCGACCCCTCCCGTCCTCTCTGCCACGGAAGAAGGACAAGGAGGGAACCCCCCGAAAGGAGGAGATGGGCATGGATATGGCCATCGTGAACGCCGTGACTTTCACCACCTGGTCTAGGCGATTACCTGATCAAGTCGGTGTAACTAGTATTTACGGAATCGAACGCGCAATTCAGGAAAAACGGCGCGAAGAAGGAATTGACGAAGACCCCTTGAAGTACGACGACGAGACACTGCGCCGCCTAGTAGATGAAATAGTCCCACGACAACACCAACACGAACGAGGAGTGTTTTCGAAGATCGAATCGGATACCCTGGCCCCTAACCGCCCTGGAGTCGACATGAATATCGAACTTGAGTCCGATCACAAACTATCTTTTAGCCCGTTATATCATATGACCTCCAAACAGCTCGAAGCGGTTCATGAATACCTTATGGACAATCTGAAAAAGGGGTTTATTACCCCTAGTTCGGCCCCATGGGCGTCGCCTGTACTCTTTGTACCCAAATCGAATGGGGGACTTCGCTTCTGCGTGGACTACCGGAAGCTGAACGCTATTACGAAGAAAGATCGGTACCCCTTACCCCTGATCGAGGAAACATTAGCTCGGGTTAGTCGCGCTCGAGTCTTTACGAAGACCGATATCCGACAGGCCTTCCACCGCATTCGCATGGACCCCGGTGCGGAAGACCTGACGACATTCCGCACCCGTTTTGGATCCTACAAATACAAGGTAGTGCCATTCGGATTGACCAATGGACCTTCTACCTTCCAGAGGTACATCAATGACGCACTTATCGACTACCTCGGCGATTTCTGCTCAGCCTATATCGATGATATCCTTATCTATTCGGATAACGAACTAGAACACGAGATCCACGTCAATAAGGTCTTACAACGACTACGGGAGCATGGACTCCAGGCAGACATCAAGAAGTGCGGATTCTATGTGACGGAAACGAAGTTTTTGGGCTTTATTATCAGTACGAAGGGGATAGCGGTAGACCCGGAGAAGGTACGGGCTGTAGAAGATTGGGAACCACCAGACGGGGTAAAGGGCGTCCAATCTTTTCTCGGATTCTGCAACTTTTACCGAAAGTTTATTCGGGACTTCGGCCGTCTAGCCCGACCCTTGACCCGATTGACCCGAAAGGGTCAAAGCTGGAAATGGACCGAAGAGTGCCAAGCAGCTTTCCAAAGTCTAAAGGAGGCATTGCTCTCGGCGCCCGTCCTGGCCCATTACCATGAAGGCTGGGAAACCCAGGTCGAGACGGACTCCTCTGACGGGGTCCTAGCTGGGGTACTATCCCAGAAGAACCCGGAGACGGGCGAATTCCACCCCGTAACCTACTACTCGAAGACTATGACGGATACGGAGACCCGATACCCGATTCACGACAAGGAGCTACTGGCGGTTATGGAGGCTCTGCGGCAGTGGGAGTACATGCTCTTACCGCAGAAGTTCCTGATCGTAACCGACCACGAGGCCCTCGAATACTTTAGTACGAAAAGGATGTTGAACTTCCGGCAAATAGGATGGGTAGACCTGATGTCCAAATTTGACTTCAACCTGATCTATCGGCCGGGACGATTGAATCAAGCCGCAGATGGCTTATCACGAAAAGCGGAAGACCTTCGCACAGCACAGGCTATAAAGGAAGCAGACCGCCATAGGGCATTGTTTACCCCTATATGCCCGATTGGTCCTATAAGACGGCTATGGATTAACGCCTTGGACCGCGACGAGACGACCAGCGACGGAGTAGGAGGACCACAAGGATACGAGGTGGTCGAGAAGATCTTGCAATATAACCGGACTCTGCCAGAGCTGGAAACCTGGAGGATACGGGCTCGGTCTGATCAGGACAACGACAAGGATTGGAGACTACAAGATGGGTACCTAACGTACCAGAACCGTATTTTCGTTCCCGACAAGGACGACTTACGAACTCGTCTAGTATCGGAACACCACGACCCCTTAGTCATGGCACACCCGGGCCAGAACAAGGTCCGCCGCCTACTCGCCAGACAGTACTATTGGCCGGGGCTCCATGGATTCGTGGATCGGTTCTGTGCGAATTGTTGGACCTGCCGAGCCAGTAAGGTCCCTCGCGACAAGACGCCGGGGTTGCTACGCCCCCTCCCTATACCAGATCGGCCGTGGCAACATGTCGTAATGGATTTCAAGGAGTTTCCCCCTGATCAGGGTGGATTTGACAACGTCTTTGTGGTAATAGACCGCCTAGGCAAAAGGGCCTTCTCATTACCGTGCCACCGAACGGTAACAGCCACGGAGACAGCCTTACTGTATTACGACCATGTGTGGCGAATCTATGCCTGGCCCGACTCGATTACATCTGATCGAGGGCCCCAGTTCATATCGGCCTTTTGGGATGAGCTTTGTCGCCTGGCCGGCGTAAAGCACCACTTAGCATCAGCCTACCATGGTCAGACATCGGGACAGGTAGAGATTATGAACGAATACATCGATCAGCGTCTGAGGCCTTATGTGAATAGGTACCAAGACAACTGGGCCCGTATGTTGCCGGCACTGGATTTGGCCCAGGCAACAATGCCACACGAGTCAACGGGACTCTCCCCGTTCCGACTGGAACTAGGATATGAACCGCGAATGTATTTCGATGTAACGGCTAGGCTAGATCAAAGCAAGATGAAGCCTAAAGAGCGCCTTACTCGTAACGAAGCGGCTGCGATGGCAGGGCGCATGCATGAAGGATGGGAGTTTGCGAAACGAGCAATGGCCAAAGCCCAGGAACGTCAAGCCCGACAGGCAAACAAGAAACGGCGGGAGCCTGATTGGGACATTGGTGATCGAGTCTGGCTATCTAAGAAAGGCTGGAATACGGATCGACCATCTGACAAGCTAGATTTCCCGAATGATGGTCCTTTCGAGGTAGAGGCTCGGATAGGGCATTCCTACAAGCTAAAGTTGCCTGATCGGCTCAAGGTCCATAACCAGTTCCCAGAAGACCGTCTCCGGAAGGATCCAGATAACCCGGTTCCCGGCCAACGCCGACAGCCGCCGTTACCAGTAGTAGTTAATGGGGAACACGAGTGGTACGTGTCGAAGATCATTTCGTCACGAATCCATCGGGGCAAACTCCAGTACATGGTAGATTGGCTAGGGGCGGACCCGGATGATACATGGTATAATGCCAGGGGGTTCAAGAATGCCGTATCGAAACTCCGTGAGTTCCATACGGAATACCCAGAGAACGCTGGACCACCAGCACGGCTAGCACAGTGGCAGAAGGCCTTAGAAACGGGGTACGACGACCCTGATCACCCCGAGGATGATAAACCTCTACAAGGGGGAATCGACCGACAGCGTCGGCGAAGATCGAAGAAGTGAGAATGCGGGAAACGGAAGAGGCTCGCGGGCGACCCTCTTCGAAGGGGGGGGTGATGTGACGACTGACACATGGACGATAAGCAGGGACATCCTGACATGGCCTGCCCTGATCTGGACGAGCGCGTTCCCCTTATAATAGGAGAACGGCCAGACATACTTGTAACCCTTTCCTTCTCTTTCTTGCCTAGTTTAGTATTCAACAATAGAGATGCACTGATATGCAACCTTGATTCGTACCTATGTGCCTCTGCCTCGTTACAGGTAGTCGGGAATAGAGTCGTCAAGGCAGTTTGCCTCACCAATGGGTGAGATTGATGCTTAGATTGATCACTGAAGTAGAGACTGTCTATCTATGAAATGCCTGGGAGTCCTGTCCCTTATATATCCGTCTCTCCTTCACTGATCCCCACTTGTATATGTTGGTTGTCGAACATATCCATTCCCTCTTATTTCTTCTGGATCATTTGGATATGTGTTACAAACCGTTGGCCCTAGACCAACATTACAGGCCCGTTGGCAGGCCAGGTGGATACAGGCATTAGGATCACGGGACCCCGCGTCGGAGAAAGGAAAGAACCGACCGGGTCACGTGACCTACAGGGGTGGATATGTTGGCAGAGAACATATCCAAGTGGGGATCAGTGAAGGAGAGTTGAACAGGAATGTTAGATGAAGACAGTCCCCTGTAACATAGATTCGACTAGCATAGACCATGCCGGCACTGCGCCCGGCACGTCTCACGTGATGAGACGTTAAATTTCAATCAATCAATCAATCAGTGAAGGAGAGACGGATATATAAGGGACAGGACTCCCAGGCATTTCATAGATAGACAGTCTCTACTTCAGTGATCAATCTAAGCATCAATCTCACCCATTGGTGAGGTAAACTGCCTTGACGACTCTATTCCCGACTACCCTACTTGAATACTTCAGTTACCCAGAGCCCTATACTCCATACGTAAGACCCCGATATTATTGCTAAAGGACTCCGCAGCAGGACTTACTTACTAGCACAAACCCTTACAGACTCTTTAGTGGTTTACGCAGCTAGACTATTAGAGGTTTCGTTACAAAATAGGGGAAAAAGAACTAACGGAATAATTTTGGACTTTCGTCGATAAATTCCTCGAAAAGCTTTAAATTATTAAACCGATTACGGTAATCGATTCCTAACGAGTGTTACGTCGGGCAGCGACCTCTTATCGTACGCGAACCGAGGGCGCAATGCGATAGAAGCGCTGATGTCACGCCGCGCCAGGGGCTGCAATCCTTGCCACTACGCCACCGTACCAGGTGTCTTCACCAAAAGAGACCAATACCAAAGTCAGGGACTTTGGTATCTGCAACCACTTATCAATCTGTTCAGACCAGTGTGGGTCAATCACGTGACAACCGTGACAGCTGACATTAATTAACAGGGAAGACACTCCATACGAGGCCGAATTAGGCGAGAAGTAGCCAATCATGTGCGCACCGATGACATGCCCAATGGTTATAGGTTTGGTGAATATTTGTACTCTCCACTCATCAACAGTATCAGCATGACGAGCAGTGCTAGTTTGCCCAAAGGGTTATGTGTACTTGCTCCCGTTAATCGATTTATGTCTCGGTACCTAGTGCCAGCGATGCCTACTAGGCAAGTTGGATTGTGGCACGTCAATACAAGTAATGGGTCCTTGGGAGTCTAAGCCAAATAGTTATGAAAGACCAGGTATGGAGTAGTCGGCGGATGTTGCAACGAAGGAAGCATACCTGTCCAAGTCTCGCTCAGGCAACTATTACATGGGAACGGTGCCATTCACCATACCCGTTGTCGCTTGTTTGGCACATAAGTTTCACAGCAACGCCGAACAGACCGAATTTATGTGACCGACTGGAGAAACTACCGCAATAGTCCTGGAACCCTCCATGTGAAGCTCTGCGCTGTTGAGGACCGAGCCAATGAGATGTGCAGGTATTCTAGCCTCTACCCACCGGCCACTCATGTGGGATATGTGATAGAGTTTTGACCGCCCAGTACCGGGTCGGGTCCGTCAACCGTTGTGGAGACGAGCATATGTTAGTGGACAAGCTAGTCTAGTGCAGAGAACTCAATGGTTTGCAACAGAACTCGCGAGAACGTCCTAGAAGGCACAGAGACAAATTTTAGCGAACCATTGAAGGAGGAAACCTGCCCAAACCATGCACAATGGTGTGAAGCAAGCATTAAACTATCTATTAGTAGACTAAATACTGAAAGAAGAAGTTCTAAGTAGGTATCGCGGAAAAGCCCATTTTCGACCCCCAAACTCCACATTACTTAACTAAAATAGGTTAAAGAAGAATGACAACCCCCCCCCCCCAAAACCATGATACCCCCGCGCCTGCCTGCCTGCCAAGGGTTTACCAATGCTCCACACGTGCTCCCTGAAAAGACCCCGCTTGGATCAAGGGTAGCTACAGAGAGGACAGCCAAATCCAGACCTATCGTCGGTACCACCGCCACCAACTGCTGCCCCTTCCTTCTGCCCCCCGGATGCCAACATTCGTCGTCGAGACGCAAGACGGGATATATATATATGTGGTATCCCTTTAGGTCCCCAGCTCAACCTCTCGATCATTTTCCTAACATCAACGCTGTCACCGACCTAGCGACCCAAAATAGCCGCATAACGCCCTACGGTTCATGCCCAAGCCGCCCATAAAACGATAGACATAGCATAATCACCACCAAGTGGACCGCGGCGCGGTTGACGCCAAGAGCGATACGGCAGGGTACATGCCGTGCAAATTTGGTTTAACGCGTCAGGTAGGTAGGTAGGTGCAAGTAGTGTTGGCGGATTGGCTTTTGTTTTCGAACTTGTTTTCGACTGCAGTTATGTAGGATAGGTGTGTTATCGCAACGTATGAAGTATAGTCCGTACTCTTCGTGTATACTTCCAAGCGGCATGTTGTTGAAGTGTATTTGCCCGTTCTTTCGCCCAAGCCGCGGCGCCGACCGTCTCGGCTTATAACATCGGGCCCATCTAGAGCTGAGGTGTCCTAGGTGGTTCGGGCTTGTTTTGAGGGTGGCAGTACCAGCAGCTTCCCGAACTGTACTCGGTGCCGCACATGCCGCAGGTGCTCATGTGCATGATGGTTTGTGTAGTAGCAAGGCGTTAACTGAACGAGTGTGGTGGTCCGAGGGACTTTTTTAGGTTCAGTGCAAACAAGATCTTGCTTAAGAGTTGACTTGACTTGCAGTTGAAGAAAGGCGAGAGTTTTTGCCGGGTGGTGGACAAGTAATCTGTGAACGAGACGATGGGATCGCCAGAAACACACGAACAAAAGAGCCGCGACGAGGGACGAGGGCGCACTTCATTAATAAAGTCAGAAAAGGTCGTGCGGAGGGGAAGGGGCGCAAGGGGAGGTCAGTAACAAAGACTAACAAACCAAAACCCACCCTGCCAGTATTGAACTAATGCAGGCGTATCATCCACCCATGGGCACCATGGGCACCGCTGATCGGTCGACTCCACCGGGTGCTTCAGGTTGGCTAGGTTGGCCGGAGGACGCTGTTGCGATTTGACATTGAACGATCCCAGCCTGAATCCGGTAACCGCTAAAAGTAGGACCAGCATCCCCTACATTTGCTTTCAGCGACCTACAGGCACGGTGCGTCCGAAGTTTCCTTACCATAGTGGGAGACGTGGCGGCGTGCGTGCGGCGTGGCGGCCACGATAACTTCATTAATCAGACTCAGGTTAGTTGATTTGCAAGGGCACCAAGACTGTTTATTGTTTCCATCCACGTGGGTTCCACGAATCGGAGCCCCGGGAGATCGCCGTCGCCTATCGATAGAGGGTAACGGAGGCGTTTTTTAGAGCGGTCTGAAACAGCCCATGGGGCCGAGATGCCTCGTACGGACTGGCGGGACACATCGTGACTTGGTCACCTTCCTACATCACCATAGTACGACCAAATTGGCTTCAAAGTAGAAGGATGCAACATTGGTCCCGGTGCATCGTCGTGCAGTGGCACCGCGTACATTTCACCATTTAACCATTTTGCACCCTGTTGCAATTGCCAATTCAGATGCGGGACACACCGCTAGAGATGAGCCCCGGCAACTCTGCAAGTCGAGGATCTCCCCCTCCCCCCCCAAAACAACGCTGAGGTATCGGACCGTTGCTCCACAAATGACAACGGAGTGTGACATGAAAATCTGTTGGATTCGGTGGATGTCACTGATGCGCAGTCACATTCGCCCGACAGAGCAAAGATCAATGCAAGTGCACTTATTTGACTCAGTTCTGCTCGAGCCCCAAATGCGCCCCATTCTCCCACAGTAACGACTCCTCAAGCTGGCATACACCGGTAGTTGTTTTTAATTGCGCAGTCAACGCAGTCACGCAGTTAATGGCGTCGAAAAGCAGATGATTGTCATCGTAGCGTGGCACACGGCTAGTCAGTTGCCCCCGAACGAATGGACCGCAACGTCAGCCTTGTGGGAGCGCAATATCTCCCATTAAGGCAGTATACTTCCAATATGAGATGCTGTGTTCCTGCAATAGCCTCCCCCGCACCACCCACCAATCATGTCGTCGTTAATGCCCATTTCAGGAAAAGAAAAGTCGTCGAGTTGGCCCCAAGCTATCCCGGCAATACCATTGTTTTCTGGCCAAGGTCCCGAGGTCCAACAACTTGGACCGCCTACAGGGATCTATGATGAGTATATACCCCGGAATTCCGGATGGCGATATGGCCATGCAGCATGTTTCCGGCCCAGTTACTTCGCACTTCTCTTGGCATGTCCCCGGCTGAACTCGTCATGAACAAAAATTATCCCCAGCCCGGATACTCTCCGGGGAAGATTTGGGAACCTACGCTAGGTAAGCTGCGACCATTGTATCCCTGGATGATTACGATAGCAGGTAACAGGGGTTGAGAGGAACAATTGAAGAACCGCTTGGTCACAGAAAATCAACGACGAATGTCGTGTCTGGAAATTGCGATGATGTCTATAAACTTACTTCACTTTTCAAATACTCCATACGTTTGGATTATTGGAGTTCTTCGGGGCAAATAATCCATAGACTAGACGTCACAAGTGACATCACCAACGAAATGACGAATACGGTCGTGGTAAAGGATGGTTTCTGACCCCACAAAGATCACGATCAGCAACTAGAACCAGTTTAAATATGGAACGCCAAGTTGGGGGAAACAAATATCGATTTCACACTCTCGGAGATCCGGTTACCAGAGGAAAAAGAAGGAAAGGATGTGAAAGTGACGAAATGGGACATTGCAACCACAGAGCAAGCACGACCCATAACCATGGTCAGTCCATAAACTACCTACTTTTATTTACTTGGTAATATATCCAGATCCCCATATAGTGGAATCCGGGGGCTGCCTAGCCACGTGGGATAAGTTGGGTGCGCCTAGGTGAGAGTGATATGGTTGTTGGCAAATCAACAGCCAATCATTGTAGTTCGAGGCCAACTAGCCAATAGAAACACCGACGACTATGAACGACTATAAGTTTATGACTTTTCCTCGGAATGAGCTTCAACCAGAGAAAACGCAGACACATCTCTGCGAATTTGGCGTCTGCTGGGAAGTATCATGTTCGATTGAGATTTCGGAAGTCAGCTAACTGGCCCAATGCTATGAGACATCTCTAAGTAGCGAACAATAAGGTACAGTACTTGTACGATCCACCGTCCTGTGATGAACAGAAATTCAACAGACTTAACAGTAGGTTTGCAGTGGCCTATATCATTTATCCTTTGTGTTTTTAATTGAAATCTCACATCATGCGCATGGTGTAGACTAACCGCATTGACCACCTTTTTGCATGCACCCCCATTTTGCAGGGAATTTCTACGCCTCAACAACACGACGTCTCTCAATTTACCTCGCAATTGCTCCCTATCTACGTACAAAATGGCTAATCCAGTGGAGAATAGTCTGGACGATTTTGAGCAGCGAATCGAACGCGCTAAAGAGCGTGTCCGTCAGGGCTCTTCCCAGGCCGTAGCAGCTCATCGGTACGGTATCAAGGGGACTACACTGTCCTACCGTATTCGTCACGGTAATTCGCATCGCGACGCGGCCTCCAGGCAACAAAAGTTGACTCCAGAGCAGGAGGAGGTTATCATGAACTGGATCCTACACGAAAAAGTGTGTGGACGGGCTCCTAGCAAGCGTTATGTGGCCGACTTCGCTGCCGAAATCCTCCTTGCTCAAGGGGATAACAATACACTCGGCCAACACTGGGTGGATCACTTCGTTAGCCGCCATCCACAGATACGTACCAAAATTGGGTGCGTCGTAGATGCTAGCCGAGTTAGAGCGTCCGATTCGAACAAGATCCGAGACTTCTACACCCTCCTCGAACGCTTACGTACGAAGTATCGTATCAAAGTCGGACGCTTCGTCGTGGTGCTCCTGGTTAGAGTACATTTCGCATACCCAACGGGGTACACCTGTCTGCGTATTTTCCGGCAAGAGAGTCCAAGCACAGTGGTTCCCAGACCAAATTATCCCTGAGTGGGAATACACCGCGACGATTAAGGGCTGGAGTAATAAAGTTATCGTAAATACGTGGTTAGATCAGGTTTTTCTCCCCGAGACGAAGCCTAGGGGTACTGAATGGCGACTCCTTATCCTCGACGGCCACCAGACATATATTCATGCCGAATTTATGTGGAAAGCCTACTCGAATAGAGTCGCCGTGCTGTATTTACCCTCACACTGCAGTGACGATCTCCAGCCGTGCCATGTCGGGCCGTTCTCACCTTTGAAGACCTACTACCGCCAAGAGCCCAGGGCTTAAGCTTCCTACAAGGCTACAGCCCCAATTTACAAGCAACGTATGCTAGAAGCATATGTACGTGCCTCGGAGAGAGCCTTTACTACGGAAAATATTAAATCTGGCTGGCGGAAGACTGGTATATGGCCCCTAGTGATGCGAGTGCATATGGGGTGTGAATTGTTGTATTGGAAAAGGATGGCCAGGTCAGCTATTCTGGCCTGGCAGAGCTCTTTTATAGCTCTTATCTATCTTATCTCTAGCTATAGGGCAACCCCCCATGGGGTCACGTATCACCTAGGCTCCGAAGGACTAGTCGACGTATCTTGTGATCCTCCGGAGCCTCATACACCAGATCCTCCGCCTCATATATCACCACCTTTAGTTGCTTTTACTCCTCAGAAAGCGCAGCAACTATCTAGCCAACTACAGTCGATAGAGAAAGCCGAGGGCGGGGTATCTCGTAAGATTCGTACCCTAGTAGGCAAGGCGGGCAAGGCCCTTACACTCCAGGCCGCCGAGAATGCCAAATTACGTATCGAAAACGAGCAACTATATAAAGAACTCGATAAATACGCTCCAGATATATACCAGCCCGTCGAGCCAGACCCGAATAAAGTATTCGCTAACTTATCAGCGATCCGAACAGCCCAGGACAAGCGAAATAAGCGAATACGGCCTATTTTACCGGATAAGCAGTTAGAAATTGATACTTTTCTCGAAGGAAGGGTCCCTCCTAAAAAGAGGGCTCGAAAGAATATATCTAAGTCTTCGGACACTTAAATTATGTATGTTCTGTATATAAATAATATGGACGAAGTATTTAGGTTGATTCAGTTAGACCCTGCAAAATGGGGGTGCATGCAAAAAGGTGGTCAATGCGGTTAAACCACTCGAATGAGATTACTCGCAGATAATAGTACCGAAATATACACTTCGCAAATTCCAGAACGCGATATACACAGATGAAATAGCACATTCGTCAAAGTTGTAGCATGACACCACAACAGGTATGGACCGCTTTTTATCATTAATGTCAGATGTCGTGGTTTGTCGGTGCTCGCGCAAAGTTCGATCCGAGTTGGATTTCACGATTGAGACCCGGCATTCATCTCTTAGGAGCCGAGCCTCCCGACCGGTATCTCATCATCTCAACCCCCCCCAAACCGGCTCGTTGTGGGTCTGGCAGTAAGCTCAAGGCAGGTGGCATGCGGTCTGGGACCTTTAGGACAACACTGATATGAAGGTTTATGTCGATGGAGAGCTGTGGATGAGGCTATATCACATGAGGAGAGCCCCCCAACCCCGCCCCCGGCGGGCCCACACTTCAAACTTTTAACAACTCATACCCGAGAACGTGTGCGAAGAATGAATCAGTGAGAAGGTATTGTGTGTTGTGCGGGCAAAGTTGATGTGCTTTCGTTCAGTCACGCCAGGGCGACAGGGAGCCGCGCAACAGAACGACAATGTGACGCAGGGTATTCATAAGTATCGCATGAAGTACTGCGTATGCGATCGTTCAGGAGATGGGCTGATTGAAGCTCATACAACTTGGCGCGTCAAACTTTTCTCACAATGATTGCTTGCAGATGATCCTTGGAGAATGATGAAGGTAAAGGCTGATGCAGAATGCCCCTTTGACCTCATGAAGGCTAATTGGGTGCATCGGGTGCATTGATTGTAACCTCGATCGTCTCTGAGCTATCTTACATCTGGTGGGTTGTCGATGCCGCTCCTTCCGGCGTCACACTCCTAAAATGGAGCTAGCGTACCCGACATTTTCATCGTCAATGAACGCGCCGTTAATCTGTCGTGGAGTCATGGAAGATGACAACAGCGGCAGCTTGGACTTGCGACGAGGTGAAGCTTCGAGAAGCTGGTGACTCCTGCTTGATCGGCGTACTGCCGTGCCAATACTCGTTCGAATGGCACGCGTCACGTACACTTGATCATATATGCTAGCCATCATCGACCGATACGGGATGTACCGATCAGATGCTACACCGATGTGAACTAGCATTTGCCGAACGCCACTCCGTTGCGGGGTCCACATCGGCGGCACTGTCGGAGCGGATGAGTGGATAGAACGAACCGGCGGACAAGGGGAGAATTGCCGAGGAGAGTTGCCGATATATTATTCGTTGACATATCCGCAGCCCCGGCATGCGGGAGTGACCAGGATGTAAATAGAGTCATCGAGTGACGCTTTGACGAATACTATGCAGCCTTGCCTGAGGGTACTGTGTGCCAAAGTGATATTTTACCTTTCTACAAACGTGTATACCTACCTACCTTCATCGTACTCCGACAAGTCCAAACAGGCAACGCCTGGGCTTGATCCATGATACGTACCTTCGTTTTAACGCCCAGGGGCTGCAACGATAACTTGGGTAAAGCATGGCATACAATTTTTAGAAATCTGACTTTCGAATAAGATTTTCGAGAATATGGTAACTTGTTTCCAACAGACTGACGGCGTACATCGTCTTTAAAGCAAGCAGCGAAGTTGATACAAATTCTCGTGCTTCGCGCTCAAAGTTGGGCGCGAGACAAGCCTCTAACCCGCTTTGGAGCAACGGCCGGGTCCATGGGTCAGAAGTGAGAATTTGTCCCCCCGCCGTTGGGCCTCTTCTGCCCTGATTGTGGACACCCATTACATCCGACTTCGCTGCTAACCTGTTGTCAAACGTGCATAGCACCTGCCTAAGAAAATGACGTCGGAGCACATGCAAGCGATTAAGCCTGTTGCGGAAGTAGTGGGCTACTAAATGAAGCTTAGCGTACTGCCTAGCACTTTAGTGGCAACTTATCTTGAGGAACCAATTCCCTAACGGTTCACGCAAATGCAGGAATTAGGACTGAGATTCGAGCCGCAACCCAAGATCCACCCGTTGGTGACGCCTTGCGCGCAGCCTCCGGATCAATGGCATTCTGCCTCGAGCTAAACGACGAGTCAATGACCTCGGATGGATGCGAAAGTAATACTTGTTTCTGATATGAGGATGATGCCTCTTTCTGTACTGCACTGATAAGGGATTGCAGGCTGGCAGAGTACAAGGCCATGTTGTTGTTGCAACGGCTGGAGAAAAGTCCTCCACTTCAGCCAAGACGGTCAGAGCATCGTCACTTGAACGTGACGATACCGTACAGCGAGGTGTATTATGTGACGAGCAAGGTACACTTTCGAATGCCACGTTTTCCGGTCTCCACTGCACGACCTAGAGTCTTGAGAGGCATCACAGTTGGTGTGCGAGCGACGTTCCTTGACTGCGGCTTGCATCTATGGCCGTGTTTGAACGTTTGAACGACGCCAACAAGTTACCATGCCGCCCTTGTGTCGATGTCGAGCTTCAATGATGCCAAGTACCGATGCCGGCCAAAGCATTCCTTTCGTCAAACTTTCCATGGACGAGATGGACGAGATCGCGGTCGCGGTCGCGAAAGAGCCAGCTACGGACCAGGGGCTCAGTTGCCCCATTCAGCACCGTGCTCCACCTCTGGCCTGCGAGGTCTCGAACTTACAAGCTGTGCACGACCTTCAACATTCTGTTGCAGCCCAATGAGTGGGTATTCACGAGCCATGGAAGACTGCGAGCAAACTCCGGGCTTGTAATTTGTTGGCCATCATGGCATAAATACAGATGCAGCCCCCCCATGGCGTCCTAGGCCATGAGCCAACGTGAGTGTGGATGCCCATCTAATAACACTTCACTTCTTGCCTTTTCCCTTTCTTCTCTGCCCTGCATGGGATAGAATTAACAATCCCAGTTTTCCATCTTTTCAATTATACAGAATTAGAATCACTGCTCATCATGGAGGGAATCGTCGGCCCCATCACTCAAGGACGGGGCAGTATGGAGAGACCGCACACTGGTGCGTCCGAGGCATCAGTATCACACGGCCATCATGCGTCGCATTCCCACTCTCACCACCGTCGTTCATCCTCGCACGCCACCGATCACCGCCCCTCGAGAGTTGCAACCAAGGAGCATCACAGAGATCCCCACCTCGATGTAAACATGCCCTACCGCACCCTCACAGCGGACGCCAATCTGGCCGAGTACGAGACGGAGAACCCAATGGGAGAGATTCCTGGACCGATGGAACCCGGCAGCCGCAAGCAGTACAAGCTCGTCACCTTCGTGTCCAACGACCCGGAAAACCCAAAGAACTGGTCAAAGGCGTATAAGTGGTATGTGACCATGGTGGTGGCCATTACTTGTTTTGTGGTAGCTTTCGCGTCGGCGGTCATCACTGCCGATATTGAAAGCCCAGCCAAGGAATTTGGCGTCAGTGAAGAGGTGTCACTTTTGGCTATTACTCTATTCGTCATAGGATTTGGCGTTGGACCTATGATATTCGCTCCCCTTTCCGAAGTCTATGGTCGACGCATCATTTATGGATCTACGCTCCTCCTCGCCGTCGTCTTTATTATTCCCTGCGCCGTGTCCAAGAACATCGAGACCCTACTAGTATGCCGAGCACTCGACGGTATCGCCTTCTCGGCACCTATGACGTTGGTTGGTGGCACCCTCGCCGATCTTTGGAGGAACGAAGAGCGTGGTGTTCCCATGGCAGCTTTCTCTGCTGCCCCCTTCATCGGCCCTGCAATCGGACCCCTCGCCGGAGGTTACATTGCTGAAAGACTTGGCTGGAGATGGCTCTATTGGATCCAATTGATTCTGGCTGGTGTGGTTTGGGTCCTCATCACCTTCACCGTACCCGAGACGTATGCCCCGACCATCTTGCAGAAACGTGCAGCGAGACTGCGCAAGGAGACAGGAGAGTCAGACCATGTCACTGAACAAGATCTCGATCTGCGACCCCTCGGCGAGAGAATGCGATTGTTCCTTATCCGGCCCTTGCAACTACTGTTCCAGGAGTTGATCGTCTTTCTCATCAGTCTTTACATGTCGGTGCTGTACGGGCTGCTATATATGTTTTTCCTGGCCTACCCTATTGTCTACCAGAAGCACAAGGGCTATTCGGCAGGCAAGACTGGTCTCATGTTGTAAGTACATGGAACTCCCAGGTGGTGAAACTCCGTTGAGGCAAAATGGACCTAACCACAAAACAGCATCCCCCTGGCCGTCGGCGTCATCCTCTCAGCAGCCTGTGCCCCGCTTGTCAACAGGCACTACCTCACTTTGGTCCGCAAGTACAACGGCAACCCACCAGCCGAAATGCGGCTTATTCCCATGATGTTCAGTTGTTGGTTCATTCCGATCGGTCTATTTATCTTTGCCTGGTCTTCGTACCCGGAACTGAGCTGGGCTGGACCGGCGATGGGCGGCTTCTGCGTTGGCTTTGGGTAAGTGCTCCCTGGAAACCTCTTAGCCTGTCCTCCCATTCTTTACTAACAGTTCTTGAAACAGCTTCATCTTCCTGTACAACAGTGCCAACAACTACCTTGTCGATTCGTACCAGCACCAAGCAGCCTCAGCCCTTGCCGCCAAAACCTGCATCCGATCGTTCTGGGGTGCCGCCGTCGTTCTCTTCACCATCCAGATGTACGATCGCCTGGGCGATCAGTGGGCTAGCACGTTACTGGCTTTCATCGGTCTTGCGTGCTGTGCAATTCCTTTCTGCTTCTGGAAGTGGGGTGCCCAGATTCGCACCCGTAGCAAGTATGCCTATAGCGGCGACGACGACACTAGCGACGAGGAAGCTGTCGGTTCTTCTAGCGACTCGACGGATGTAGAGAAGGCCCCGCAACAGACGAACACGGCCCCGCATTGAGCGAGGTCGCTACATTCATCAAAGCATTAAACACACACAATGTAAGCCTCACCAGAGGCAAAAAACGTGACCACGATATGGTACGGAGTTGCAGGAGGAGACTTTGAAAACTCTGACGAGATTACAGCAGTGCTGGGACAAGGGCGACTCAGAGCGCAGGATTATAATAATTCATAGAGTCGCTTCGGCGACAACGAGATACCCCAACCCCCCACTCCCTTCGATAGAGAGACGTAGATAGCTGGCTAGCTATTCAATTAATATGATTGACTTCCGCCAAAAAATTACATAGGAAGGTCGACTTGACTATTCACGAATATGGTAACTGGCAGAAGTTGAGCGCCACACGACTGGTGCATTGCAATGCGCACAGCAGTCACAGCAAACTGTTGTCGATATTCCCCTCGCATGCTCATGTATTCTACCGAGGCTCCGGCATGGTCTAATCACATCATCCCAGACGATTGTGATGGGACTGCTTAGTTTCGTTGTCCGAGACTTACCACCTTGGCGTTTCCAGCAAAGGTGCCTGCTGCTCTTAGGGCGCCAAACAAGAGTTTCAGGACGTCATTTTTTACGGTACCGTAAATACCACATAATCGCTTAAGGAGCCTGAAGATATGTCATGAGCGATGGAGCACGACATCATTAAGCACTATTCCTGGATGTGAAGTTAAGATTCGTGGGAAGCATCTCGCGAAAGCGCATGAAGAAATGCCTCAACAATTGGCATTATCTGTCACATTGGTCGATAACTAGAGTTTAGTTTCTGACCAGGTTTTCTCGAATGTGATGCCATTCGTGTTCTTATTTATTCATCTATGCTAATCTTGTCCCGAGTCGCTAATCGAATGCTTCCACTCCTGGAAGGGTTGATCCATCAAAGACCAATAATAACAGAGATCTCTTGCTTGTCCTGTCCTTCATAATCCCGATTTGAAAATAATTGAAAATGAAAATGAAACAAAACCGTAAACTCCAGTGCCAATGATGATCCAAGTCTATAAGGTCTTTTTATATCCGTTCAGTTTCAACCAGTCAATCAACCAATCCATCATACGACAGCAGCTGCATCCGCCTTCTCGCCGTGCAGCACGGGGTTGATAGTCTCATCAAAGTGCATCTTGAAGTCATCACCGAGCTGCTTCCTGAGCGCCGTCTGTACCGCCTCAAGGACGTTGGGGAAGACGCCAAAGTTGGCTGGGTTGTTTTCGTCGTTGTCACCGCCCTGGAAGACACCAGTGCGCACCAGGCACGTGTTCCAGCCGTACATGTTACCGCCGATGATGTCGGAGGCCGGGTTGTCGCCAATCATGTAGATATTCTCGGGCAACTTCTCCTCGCCGTGAATCTGGTCCATCCATGACGTGATGACCTCGTCGGCGTACTTGTACGTGGCCAGCTCGGGCTTGCCGTACACGACACGCTCCAGGTCGACCCCGGTGAGGGCCCGGTACATGGCCTCGAGGCCGATGCGGAAGGCGCCCTGCGACATTCGCGGGGTCCAATGCTCCGTCGGGCACAGCAGATCACCCTGGGAAAAGTAGATGGGAATACGCTGCGAAACGGGGTCCTTGGCCTTGGTGCCGAAGCGGCCATTCTCGGACTGCAGCAGATCCATGATGATCTGCATGTCGGTAGCATAGTCTCTCGAATCGGAGAAGACGAGTATGGCGCCAATTTCGACCTTGGTAAAGTCACGCGGCTTGGATGTGGCACGCTCCTCGTCGGTGAAGACGCGGTAGGGCGCAATGGTAGGGTCCCAGGCGACAATGTCGTTGGGCACCACAATGTCCTTGAAGCCGTATACTTCGGCCACCTCGCGGCACTTGTAGCCTTCGCCACCAACGACGAGCACCGTCTCGTAGTAATCAGCCAGCGCCGACATGGGGGTGTGGGACTGGATGAACTGGTCGGTCGATACGGGATTTTGCAGGATCTTGGTGAGTTGATCGCAGCGGGCCTTTTCGGGTTTACCGCTGCCGTTGGTGAGGAAGATGTGAGGAATCTTGATGCCCAGCTCGTTGTCTCCGTTCAGGATGTCCAGAGCGCGCTGACCCTCGGGGATCAAGCGGTCTCCGTGGACGAGAACACCGTCAATATCAAAGGCGAAGGCCATGTTCTTGGCCTTCTTGACCTTGGCCACCTGCACGTCCTGAACCTGTGAGGCCAAAAGCGCTCGCGAATTCTGGATTGGCGGCATGCCTGGGCGGGAAGGACGTCCATTTTCGCTGGGGTAGTGAACCGACGACAGACGAGACTGTCGCTTGGACCGGGGGATAGGCAGCGAAGCTCCAAACGAATTGCGCGAGCCCCTTCTGTCCTTCTGTGAAGGCGATACACTCAGGTTATGCATGTATTTGGCGGCCTCAGAAACAGATGATCTCGACGCAGGTACTTCAATAGGTCCGTCGCCGGTGTGCTCTCCTGGAATTGGCAGTCCACCAGGAGAAGTGCCCATATGGCCATGGTTGCCAGCCGATAAGGAGGCCTTCTTGTTCATGTCTCCCTGTTCCGGGTTAGTTTGAGCGTTGTTGTTGGGTACATCGACGCCAAAATCGGCATCATCGAAGGCGGGCATCTTGATGGCTTTAGTAGGGGTCCAAACCCGATTCGAGTAGTTATTCAGGGGAGCTACGGATGGATGGATAGATGGATGAATGGATGGATAGAGAGGGTGAAAGAAATAGAGAGATATCAACAGAGAAAGAGAGATATCAATAGAGAAAGAGAGATATCAACAGAGAAAGAGAGACATGGGGCGAACGAGAAACGTTAAAGGTACGCGAGGTCGAGCGCTTGACTATATATATACCTTAACGTACTTCTGTGTTCGTAATCAAGCTTTCGTAGCTGTCGATTAAAGCGGCGGCCTCTTCTTCACTAGGCTGACAGGCTCTCATCAACCCAATCTACCTGCTATCAGGGCCGTCACAGCTCCTTGCCGTTTCTGGCGCCATGCCGGTACGTACCGACAGGCTATGACTTGGGCCAACAACGTCATCGAGGCGCGTGGTATTTGTAAAAAAGAAGGGTCCTGCAAAAATGGAATGGGGACCCTGCCCATTCATGAAACAGCTATTTTCAGTTCCGACGAATGCCATCGCCAGCGCGAGCCATGAATCGCTGTGGTGCATGAATCGACTCCGAGAAGAAGCCGTAAAAAGGCCCGCCCGATGGAGAGCGGCCCACCGACTCTTCTCCGCCACCTTGCGCTCCAGCTCCGTTTATCTGACATCATTCCTCAACGGGTATCCGTTATAGCGGAGCCTGCCGGGTCAGTGGGGTTTTCGCAACCCTAATTTTTCTCAGCCCTTGGCCCATTGGCGATTGCCCTCTGCGGCGGTTGGTCCCAGCAGCCGCTTGCCCAGTTCGGAATTCGATTCGTAAGGATTCTCAAGAGCCAACAAACGCTTTTAGCGGTTGCGCTAGAGATTAACCGGGTCTTCTCCCTTTACCCGTGCCACGCCCCACCTTTTTTGATTTCGCCGAAGCTCACCAACTAAAGTTGGTGCTGGACACCAAGTTCGCCAGGACACCAAGTACGCCAGATTTCGCAAAAATAGCTGCTATTAACTAAAATCGACGTAGCTGCTTAACCACACCACCTGTAGTTACAATCTCTGCTGGCTTCAAATTGCCATCTTTTCGCCATTGCCTGGACTTTTTGGCTGCTTCTGAAAAGGCCTTCTTGGCGGTCTTTTTTATACGTTCGTTATGGCTATCCAAAATCCGTTGTGCCTTGACGACTTCACTTTCAACCTTTTTTTTGACCATTTCCCGGCCTTCTGAAACAGATAAAACTCCTCCGGATTGAAGTTGATAGTTCTTCATTGATCGGCGCTGTTTTGCAACTCGTTCGGCGTATTTGGTGCGGCCAAGATCCCGTTTAACTTGGACCAGCTCCGTAGCGTTGATCAGGGACCCTTTGATAAACCGATTTAGCTTGGTGGCGAATTCGGGGCTAAGACCAAGCTCAGGGTCCGAAAGGGAGTTCTCGATATGTACAGCTACTTTGTGAATTTGTCGTAGAGTAGTCGGAGTATTATCGATAGAGGAAGAATGAGGTGGTGGTGATGGTGTAGGTGTTTTGGCTTGCCGTTCATAGACCTCCTGCAAAACTAGGGTAGGATTGAATGGATAGATGCCAGTTTTTCGGAAGGCCGATTCGATAGTACTTCTCTTGAAAGTAGACTTGCGTACGTTTTCGATAATTGACAAAAACTCCAGTTTGGAGATGTTCTGAACGCCATCACGAACCAGCAGATCTAGCGCTTTTGCGTGGTAGTGTTTGTACGGTTGAAAAACCACTACGTCTAGCGGTTGCAAAAGATGGGTAAGGTGAGGTGGCAATCCAAAGGGGATAATATCGTGATCTTCGCAGAACTGGATGAATTGCTTCGTATGATGTGAACCGTGGCCATCTATAATTAATAAACGGCGACGGCCCTTTTGCGACTTTCTGGATTGGTATTCGAAATGCTTTAACCACTCTAAGCAGACCTCATCATTTGGATACCCAGTATCGACTGGGCATATCTTCGTTTCGGGGTGGAGGCTTTGTTGGTACCATTGAGCCATATGAACAGTTGCTTGAAGGATGATAAATGCCGGGATAGAAGCGCCGCCAGCAGAGATAGTTTCGATAATAGTAGCAGATTCCCTATTTTCTGGCAAGCCGAAGTAGTGAGCGCGTTTCCGCTTGGTTACGATTAGCTGATTCTTGCCTACTCCGATCCGGAACCCAGTTTCATCCATATTCCAGATATCATTAGGGCCAATCCCGTTTTCTAGAATAACCGTCCGAAGCCGTTCGTAATAGAGCGTTATAGACTCGACGTCCTCAGCAGATTGACGTTCAGCTTGAAGCTGTTTTTGCGTTCGATGGAAGTATCCATGACGCTTTAGAAAGCGCGTGGTCCATTTCGTACCGACTGTAGGGATTTCAATCGGCCGGCCTTCGCTATCCGTTGCCCGAAGCCGCTTCAAAAGGATCAGATTGGCAGCTTCTGTAACAAACTCCGGGCGAACAGCCAGATTGATTCGATCAAGCCGATCAATGTAGTTGCAAAGAGCCTTTTCTTCGGCTTTGGTAAAGGTCTTGTTGTTGCCGCCGTGCTGTTTGGTGTCTGTAGGGCGATTGACGCGATCGCGGAGGGTTTCGCGTTTGACTTTGAAAGCAGCTGCCACCCTCGTTTTTGGGGCTTCCGGATGTTCTAGGGCGTATTGAACGGCATCGTACAGACGTGAAGCCATCGCGAGCTCGAAAATTTCGTCGTTTTGGTGGTTAAATGGTAGTGTAATGATGGATGTTTGCGAAATCTGGCGTACTTGGTGTCCTGGCGAACTTGGTGTCCAGCACCAACTTTAGTTGGTGAGCTTCGGCGAAATCAAAAAAGGTGGGGCGTGGCACGGGTAATGCATTATCAAACCCCTTGACTCGTAAGGCAGCCAGGCCCAGAGGCTGGTACGGGCTGGTAGGGCATCGATGCCGCCTGTTCCTTATAGCCAACCCACTTAAGATAAGCACCATGCGTAAATCGGGCCACCCAGAAGCAGATCCTGTGCGGTCAAGGCTCAAGAGTCACATACCTTGCTGTTCCTGACCCACATCATATGTCGGTCCATAGTAACAGAAACCACCACCGCCCACGTCAGAGCCCATGTTCCGCAGATGTCGGCAAGGAAACCTTTGCTTTGGAAAGAGTTTTCACTTGGGCCATGTTGAATGGCAAACACCAGGTTGTTGGGATAGGGCCATGACGTATAGGTGGTTGATAAACTGTATCAGCGCCCTTGAACGAACTTGCAGCCATTTTTGACCGCTTTTGTAAACCCTCGCCTGCATACTATACGAACTCTTGACTGTATTCCTGCTGTTACTCTCAGTCACGCAACGCAAACGCACGCCGCCAACATGTCTGCTGCTACCGAAAAGACGTTTACTTTGAACAATGGCGTGAAAGTGCCCGGCCTCGGTTTTGGCACTTTTGCCAACGAGGGCGCCAAAGGCGAGTCCTACAAGGCAGTCAAAGAAGCCTTAAAGATAGGATACAGGCACTTCGATTGCGCCTGGTTCTACGGAAACGAAGCGGAAGTCGGCGAGGCCTTCCGTGACTACTTCAAGGAGAACCCATCGGTGAAGCGCGAGGACCTCTTCATCTGCACCAAAGTCTGGAACCATCTCCACGAACCCGAAGACGTGAAGTGGTCGTTGGACAACTCCCTGCAGAACTTCGGACTGGACTACGTGGACTTGTTCCTTGTGCACTGGCCGATCGCAGCGGAGAAGGACGAGAAGCACAACCCCAAGATTGGAGTGGACGGCAAGTACATCATAAAGAAGGACCTCACCGAGAATCCCGAGCCGACTTGGCGCGCAATGGAGGAGATATATGCAAATGGAAAAGCCAAGGCGATTGGCGTCTCCAACTGGACCATCGACGGCCTTAAGCAGCTCCTCAGCTTTGCCAAGGTCAAGCCAACGGTCAACCAGATCGAAATCCACCCGTTCTTGCCCAACGATGCGGTGGTTAAGTTCTGTCAAGAAAACGACATTCTCCCCGAAGCCTACTCCCCATTGGGGTCGCAAGACCAGGTTCCGACCACGGGCGAGAAGGTACGGACGAACAAGACCCTGAACGAGGTAGCGGACCGAAGCGGTCATACCCTTGCTCAAGTGTTGCTGGCATGGGGCATTCGACGCGGGTACGTCGTGTTGCCCAAGAGCTCGACACCTTCGCGCATTGAGAGCAACTTCCAGGTGCCTGAGTTGTCCGATGCCGATTTCGAGGCTGTCAACAGCGTGGCAAAGGGACGACACACGCGCTTCGTCAACATGAAGGATACTTTCGGATACAACGTGTGGCCAGATGAGACGGTTGAGACGGGCACAGCTGTGGCATAATGGCCTTGCACTGCTATAAAATGCGATTGCAGACTTTGAGCCGCGATGGCGGGGGTCGGCCAAAAGATACCCTTACTCACTTGATGCCCGTTGACGCCACAGACATTGGGCATTCTGAGCAATCTGTGTCGACTTGAACGAGGAATGAAATCATACGAATGATAGCGGCACCATATCGATATGAATCAACCCAAATACGTTCATCGTATGCACCATTCTCGGGTTGAAAACCATCTGTCGACGTGGCGATGCATGTTCGATTTCCCCGCACCGCGTTGGACAGCATCGCTCCGCTGGTTGCCAACCAATGTTTGGTGGTTCCAATAGCTTAAAGAATGAACAAAATAGACTGAATTTGCCAGAAAGTTTGATACGATAGCAATCCAGCATCAACCTGGACGGTGAAACGCGCTCAACTTGGATAGCAAGTTTATTTGTAAGAAGATTCTGCATTCCAGTTTTAAGATCGATAATCGCCGCGGATATATGTAAGTCCGCCAAACCTTGGAAGTTGGATCCACTGAGTTGGAGGGATCCAGCACACAACTTTCTTTGTCAATTTCGTGACAAAACAGGGATTCTCTGCCAGAAGAAATCGCATTTACGGCGCAAATCGAGTCACACATAGGTTTTACCAGAACCATCAACATCCTCGTCTTTTTCATGCCATAGTGTGTCACACTGTTTCAGCATCTTGAAAGACACAGGTATCTGCTGAAACTCGTCCCGCACCAAGCTATGAACCTGTTGGGGAAAACCCAGCAAGGTTCCACTTGTGAATTGCGGATAGCGCCTAGGTGGAGTGATAGGGAGTTACCGGATTGAATACAGATAATGTGGATGCCATAGAACCAGAACCTTGGACACGGAACTGCCACTGAAGTTATATTTTGGCGTATAGTGAAAGCCTTGATTGACACCGGAGCAGACGAGAACGTCGTGGACTCCAGAGTGCTTGGCATCGAGCCGAATACGCTACAAGACTCCGGCGAGACCCTGCGGGGCATGTGGGGAAGCAAGGGCCCCAACTATGGCAAGAGGGTATTACATACAAAGATGACGGACGGCTTCGGGGTGACGAAGATGAAGGCTCACGAATTCCGAGTCTCCAACGCAGAAGACTGGATTGCAATTCTTGGCCTCCCCTGGTGCCGTGTCGTTGAGCCTATATTTCGATGGTCCTCGTTAGGATGGACGTACCCTCTCGACGTCGATAGTCTACAACTGGTGACAAGCAAGAAGGGTATACGGAATGCCTACCACGAGGCAAAGTACGGTATGATAGCAATGCCCGCGGTAGCAAGGATCGAAGCTGGCAATGACAGGGGAGCCGGAGCGGAGCCAGAAACAAAGTGTGCTACTGTGCCGTCAGAATACGCAGACTTCCTCCACGTATTCGATGCGCAGTTGGCAGGAAAATTGCCAGATGGAAGGGATCGGTCACACAAAATCGAGCTAGAGCCAGGGGCCGAGCCGCCGCACGGACCCATCTACCCACTAGCGGAGAAAGAGCTCGAGGAACTACGAGAATATTTGAAAATGGCCCTGAGAAAGAAATGGATTCGGCCCTCGCAGAGCCCAGCTGGGGCGCCGATCCTGTTCGTACCAAAGAAAGGAGGAAAGTTAAGGCTATGCGTGGACCGTTGTGGGCACCCCTACCTGAGACCGCCAGTGACCGCCAGTGACCACCCGGTGCTACGCAGTAGGGATGCCCATTTACTCCCCATCACTCTGTACTATTGCCTTCGGCCTAGCCGTACCCTGACACGTTGATCTCTCCACCCGTTTCCGTTTCCGGGCGTACGGACTGTTGGGGAGAAAAATGGCGATGCGAAGAGTCCAGACCAGAAACCAAACCACAGCCGCAGGGACACCGGTTGACACCGGAGGGACCACATCGAGTAGTGCGATAACGACAACAGCGACGCAGACGAGTGGTAGCACTGCCGACGATACGACGACAACGGCGACGATGAGGCAGCAGAGCCGGTCCCAACTAGAGGAGTTCGAGCTAGAAGACCTCGACCGTCTAGTAGAACAAGAAGTATTGAAGAATAAGAAATGACAAAAGATCGAACAATTGGCAGCCTTAAGAAGAGGGGAACCGCACAATAGTACCGCCGGTGAGACCCTGGTTGAACCCACCGAGCCAAGACCAAAGCGACCCCGGCTTGATCTAGGAGGGAAAGGCCACTTGCCGACGCTTAAGTACCGGGGCACTAACTGGTCGGAACTTACCTCGTTCATGTTAAACCTAAAAGGGAGGTTTATGATGTACGCAGAGGACTGCGACACTGATGCAGCGCGTGTACTGCACACCACCGGGTGCCTTGATGGGGCGAGGCACCTATAGCTTCGGAAGGCGAGCGATAGCGCGGAGCACTGTGGTTAGGCCACAAGTGTATACATTATCGTGAGCGATTGTCAGGCAGAGGTTTTCGAGCAATGGCTGGACCGATGCTGTGACGTGTGAGAGCGGGCGACAGCGCGAAGCACTGTGGTTAGGCCACCAGTGTATACGCTGTTGCGCGTGCGGTCGAACATTGGCTTGCGAGCGTTTTACTGGGCCAATGTTCCGACGATTGGGAGCGTAGGGCCACCGGTGCTGTTCCGGTAGGCACCTATAGCTTCGGAAGGCGAGCGATAGCGCGAAGCACTGTGGTTAGGCCACAAGTGTATAAGTTGTCGTGAGCGATTGTCAGGCAAAGGTTTTCGAGCAATGGCTGGACCGATGTCATGACGTGTGTGTGCGGGTGACAGCGCGGAGCACTGTGGTTAGGCCACAAGTGTATACGCTGTTGCGCGTGAAGAGTTACGGGGTATACCCCGGAGGGCACCGGCGCGGCATCGGAGGATGTGGGATAGGAAGGGCCGGTGTTCTACGGGATGAGCGTTGTGGCCCTGAGGGCAGGGCCTTGTCAGGAGGGGTCGTCATGTCAGAGACACTGAACGCAGGACACCGGTGGGGTGCCGGTGAGGTGTTTCGGACAAAAGCCTCCCGAGTCATGATTACAATCTATGTGAAGTTTCGGGATGCCGAGAGTCAGGATTCCCGGCATCGCCAAACCTGCCGCTACGCCGGGTCCAAGCGGCGGCCTAGCTATCTATATAAGGACCATCTCGAAGTAGGATAGGGAAGGCGTAGAGATCAATGCATCATCGTGGGCACCCCTACCTGAGACCGCCAGTGACCACCCGGTGCTACGTAGGAAGGACGCCCATTACTCCCCATCACTCTGTACTATTGCCTTCGGCCTAGCCGTACCCTGACACGTTGAGTTTGATATCGATGTCTGCCACTGAGAAGCATGGAATATGACTGCAGTTCAACGAGACGGCGGTGGATTGCCCTTTAGCTACCCTAGAGCCGCGTTAGTGGACAGATACTTTTACTGCATCTTTTCACGTGCTGGAGAAGACCGCGAGGTTTCCAGGCTTTTCGGGGAGATACTCTCTATCAAACTAGGGCTAAAGGTAAATGGTGATGACGAGTTCACAAAAAGGCTGGGCACTGGAGGATAGATAATATAAGTGCTGGCCTGGGCCCTTTCGACCATGAGCTCGCGATGGGTTAGGTCGACTTCACAGAAAATGAAGTTGGACATCTCATCTGTGTCTTTTCTCCAGCACTTTAATTACGTCCGTAAACCCAACGATATATTTATATCACCGTCGATGCATCCGGGCTTGTATTTCTTGAAGAGGCGGTGTCTACTTGAGATAGTATCTCCAGGTCCAGGTGACCATAACTACGTGGTTACTATGGTATCTAAATAACTTTCTACCCAGCAATTTACCCGGCACTTTGTATTGATTCGTTTCTGGTTTGCTAGGCATGATGAAAATAGTGGTATGCTAGGCTCGGGAAGAAAGGGGCTCGAATGATAGTTGTTCAGCGGTAAATAATTATCTTAAACCATACGAAAAGCGGCGACTAATTTTTCAATTCGGACGGGGAGGTAAAGGCGCGGAGAGATGATGGAACGTACTTGGAATGGCATTAACAATTGAAATACAAATTGTCATTAAATTTGAACAGGAACCTGACATCAGCATAAGAACTGTCACACCTTCAAGGCTACTCCGTCAAGACTCCTAAGTCAAAGGAGAAAACTAAAGCAGCAAACCGTAAAGGTATGGGTCAATATGACTTCTACCCATTGAACCACACAAGTCCCGGCTGTGGGGCAGGTATCTGTTATTTCAACCTATATAAGGCCCCTGTGGCCGCCTTGCTTTACAGAGGTCGTGACACTTTTAATACCAATCCATTTGCCCACAGTTCAACAGGAAATTGTTCACGTTGACAATTATAGCAGTTATCATGTTTGAGGCAATTCTTAAATTCTTACCTCCTAACCTAATGCTAATATTAGACTTGGCTGAAATCGTGAAATTTTCATCATCGGTCTCGGTACAGCGCAATCCTCTGCAGCGACAAATTCATACCAATTACCATTGTATAAGTATAAGGAACTATCGAGTGATGCTCCTTGGTAGCGACAGAAATAAATAAAATTAAGGCAGAATATCTTAATGAACGACTTTTAAATATATCCTTATGTCCGTTGACATGTCCAATTCAATGGAGGAGGACTTGACCTGGACCTCCTGTGTAATACACCCTCATTTAGCGACGCCAATGCAAGAGAAGTACTCCTTGAAGGAGCTGGCTTCAAGAGCGAGAACACCATCCTGGTCAAGGAGACAGGCGGGGCGCCAGAAGGCGGGCTCGACACGGTCGAGCAAGCCCGGGTAACTAGTCAGGCCGACAGGCTCAGTCACACCCCATGGGTTGCGGAGAATAATGTACTGTCGATCACCATGGTTGGTCCAGCCGAGGACGGAGTATGCGTGGTTGGCAACAAGGTTAGTGCCGCGGTAGATTTGACCACTAGCGTGGGTGTACGCCGCCATTGGGTTGATAGTCTTGAAGTTGACAGAGCAGTGACGAACAAGACCGACAAGGTCGTCAGAGTTGTGCTTGTCGCAGAAGTAGTAGTGCGGCTCACGTCCGTTGATCTGAGCCATAGCCTTGATAGGATCACCATGGGCAGTTTGCGTAATGTCGGGTCGCTCCGAACGAGAGTTAGACATCCACTTGGCAAATGCCTTCTCATAGAGAGACGGCCAAATGTCGGCACCGTCCGATGAGCGACAGTAAACAGGATCGTTGCTGCTATTGTTCACGGGCACCTCAAAGTCAACCTCGACAGTCTCAGTCTTGGAATTGTTGCGGCCACCCTTGTCGTGGAACTTAATCTGCAAGCGGTCGCGGTGACGGCGGTTGTGCTCATCGTTATCCTCCTCGCGGCGGCGGTGATTTTCGCGAGGAGCTCGGTTAATGACAGACGGGTTTGCCCAGAAGACAGAGAAGATAGCAGCGATGAGCCAGCTGTTGCTGAGAGCACCTTGGACAGGATCATCGAATCGATTCCTGTGGGTGCAGTTGTTCATGCTGATTTGGTTGTTATTGTTGTACTGTCCATTATAGGATTGCCCATTCAAACTGAATCGGTTGAGGTCACCAATGATGCGTTGGGGTATGTTCTGATACAGAGCCTCTCGGACATCGCGCCACTCGCTGTTAGGCGGAGTCCATTCGCCCTTCTCGCGGCGGAAGCGAGTTGCCAACTCGTTCAGGGTCATAGTAATGTCCCTGTTGTTGACAGTTCTAGCAATGGAATCGGCGTCAACGACGAGACGGAGCTTGCCATTTTGCATGCGCGCCATCTTCACTCGGCTCTCGCCAAAGCCCTTGAGGCCAAGCTTCTCAAGGTCCTCCAACTTCTGAACCCGCGAGAGGTCAGGGGTGACAAGATCTTTCTCCTGAAGAATCTTGGTATCCTTCTCGTCAAGCTCCTCAGCCCGGCGATCTTGACGGTTGAGCTTCAACCCGGCAAACAGAACCGAGTCATGCTTCAAGTCGAAGAGCTCGTCGTAGTCAGTCTGAAGAACATCGGAGATGATACGAGCGGATGACATTGAATGGCGATCCAGCCTGTGACCGATCATGGCCTCAACCAAAGCATAAGGGTTGATGGCGCCAACATGAACATCTTTGGGGCGAGAATCAGGAGTGGGTTCACGGCCCAAAGAGTCGTTTTCGTTTTGGACGACGTCGTAGTCCTCAGACATGGCTCCAGAGCTCAGAGGCCTGTCAATCTTTCGGCCGGTCAAGGCCTCAAAGAGGGCGTAGGCATCAATGTTGCTGGAGGGAACCTCAGTGTTGACCATTTTGAAGAGTTTGTATGGCTGTCAGTCAAAGACGAAATATGTATAGATGTGAAATGCTACTTTGTATGAGCTAATGGGAGTGATGATGGTTGATGTTGATGGAATAGGCCAAGTGGGATGGAACGGCGGATCTCACTGAGTATTTATGCCCCTTTCGAGTGTCTCATACTTCCGGACTAACAGGTATCCGTATCAGAAATGAGGGGAAACCACAAGCCATCCTGCGAGTAGCCATCATAGAGTCTCTGTAAACTGCTCTCTCGTATTGGTGAACACCCTGGATGCTCTCGTTCATCATAGGCTTCGTCAAACGCATTGTTGGGAACCCACGTGAGACTGAGTTTCGGGGTTGGTTCTCAATGCAGACTAAGTCGGACCAGCGCATCTTTTAGGATTAATCTGAATCCAGTTGCCGCTTCGTGGTACTATGCAGCTGCGATGTCTAGTCTGTTCTAAAAAGAAATGAGCTTTTGCGTTTAGTACTGGGGCATGTGCGGTAGTGAGACATTCATTGCTCGGCAGCAATTGTAGTTGTGTTTCGCTCTTGCGCAAGTACTCATTGTATGCTCCGATTCCTAGAGTGACTTGCCGTCCATTCGACGACATCATTTCACATTATGAATTGTAAGACCGGCACTGGAGTTAGTCTTGCAGTATAGTCTTGAGGTTCTGCAGAATAGTCTAGACCACTATGTAGCATCGATGTTCATGGACATGTAAGATGGCCAAGATCTCCTGACGATGTCGGTGGCGCGGCTCCAACGCTAGCCAAAGCATCCCTTGAGTTAGATCAAAGCGTACCTGAGGACGGGGAGACTAGAAGAGATGCGGGGAATGTTTCCCATTGGCAAGAGCCTCAACGTTTGCTTAACCTTGGGTTTAACAAATAGATTAGGCCCCTAGGCCTGCTTCTCAACGGATTTCGACGGCCGAAATCATCGGACAGGTTACGCGCAAGTGGAAACGAATACGGGAAGGCTCAAGGTAATTGGATACTAATTGGGTACTCAACTAGGTTTCGTTCAATGGAGAACTGGCTGGTTACATAAGGTACCTCGCAAGCTGTGCAGCTTTAAGGCAGTCCAAACTAAAGCACTGGAAAGCTTTACATAACGGGAAGTTACTGGTAGCTGCATAGAATTCTGACCGTGTTGGCAGGACCCTATCCCGATGATGCACCCTGTAGGGCCGTTGGGCGTTGGGGAAACTGAACTAAGCTTGCGGAACTCCAGAGCTTACTTCAAGGTAAGGCTTTGACGGTCAAAAGAGGGCATTGGCTTGCCTATACGTCAATAATTACCTAATTTGAGCAATTCCACTCATGAATTGAGTTTGGTTCCTAAGACTCGACATAAAGGTTACCCCGCCGCCATGAATACGCATATGGCTAAATCGACTTCTGGGTTCCTTGGCGCAGAGAGGAGAAACAACTTTAGTCCAGTCCCGAGTTTCTTGATGTATGTGCACTAGCTAGCTACCTGGGTAACTAATCAAATTGTTTCTAAGACAGGACAATCTGCCGCCGAAATATGTTGATTAAGCTTGGACCTCGTGCTCTCCCACAGTAATTGCCTCGAATTCCCTTAGATTACAGATCCTCGTAGCACCACAGTGCATATACAATTTCAGTCTGGCTATGCTCGTCCACAATATTTGACTGTGTTATCTGTTTCTGCCCCGGCACAATAAAGAGTACATATTGCTTCATCGGTGGGCCCTGGCAGGTTGGTCCGAAGGAGGAACAGAAGTCACCAGGATAGACTAGTGGAGCCTTTGCGTGAATATGCTGGCTTGTTGGCTTGCCCGTCTTTCATTTGCATCTCATTCACTAGTCTATCCTGGTGACTTCTGTTCCTCCCTCAGATCAAGCTTGTATTAACCCCGCCTCTCTGACAACGAGAGGTGCAGATGTCTAGATGGCAACCGGCACAGCTTCGAATCACTTCGCGGGCTTCATTGCACAACACTGGAATAGCATGTCCATTAGATAGAACCTTGCACATACCTTCTAAGCCCGGGGCGAAGGCTTGCCAACCTCCCGACGTATAGTGATGAAATTCTGCTTCAACACCAGCATACAAACCCTGTCGTCTACTTGCGTCCAGCACCAATATCCTGACAACCACTGAAACTGGTGCCCCGTCGACTGGGCGAGAACATATCCAAGGTGGCTCCATCCAAGAAGTTTCGGCAAAATACAGACCACCGACGCGACTTTGCGGTATGGTTTCACCGCACCTGAACTCCTCAAACCCGTCGCAAATTCCAGGAACGCTATTGCTCAGGATATCTTGAGGCGGCATGGGAGCCGACTCGTCCATATACTTGCTGTCGCATGTGATTAGGGTCTGGGATTGAGTCTGGCGAGTACTGAGCAAGGATTCAGTCGTTGTCTTGGTTCCGAATTTGGGTCGACGCTTGAACGGGGCTGGAGGCTTGGCAGGTGGCAGAACGAGGGTTCCTGCGCTGGCTTTGGCTTGGGCCACTCTCTTGAATTCGTCAGTCATATGGACTGGGAGCGTAGTCGAGCAAAGTGCCGGCGCAGAAGACCTCATTCTAACGGATGACACTCACACGCAACCTCCTGGAGGGCGATCTCGTACAATGATAACCCATTCTCATTCGAGACAGTTTACGCGCCCCTAGAGAACGTGTGTGTCGACCGACAGTGAAGTCAGAGTGTTGCCTCGTGCGACAGCGCACTCGACCTGCGCTGCAGCGTAGGCACGATACGTAGCTGCGCAATGCGCTGTCGACGCTCAGTTGTTGGTGTCAAAGGTGGTTTCGAAAGGTATATACCGGGCCATGCCTATTCAGAAGTATTTACTTAGTCGCGAGTTCGGTGGTAATTAGGTACAGGCGACCGCAGAGGATTCAATAAGAGGAACGAAAAGCTATGCGATTGCTGACGAACCTGTGCCCGAGCTGCGCTGCCCCGGGAACTGACAAACGCGTTTGATTAAATACCAAGGTAACTATAGCATCCGGGAGGCATTCATCTTGTGACCAGACCCTTAAAAAATACAGAAAGTTCACATCAAGTTAGTGGAATTAGAACCTGAAGCGTGACATAGATGCTGCACTCGTGTTCTCAAGTTCCACGGACAACTCACTTCGGGAATATTCACCACCATAACCACCAACCGCGTCATAGCAGAGAAACTATAAATACTACAGACACTGCTTTAGCAACGGGTATTTCATACAAGCCCAAATTCGAATTCCCTACGAATAAATTTCCGAGGTCTACCCAGACTGCGCGGCCATGACAGGTACAGAGGACAAGGCACACTGCTGCATAAACAAGCGCCACGTCTTCACTCGCGGCGGGCCGGCTGACAAATATATGTATGAGCCTTGCTCTCGAGAACTGCCTCCGGTAACGTAGAAGAAATGTGCGATAGACTTCAGATTTTCGTGCCTTGGTGCGCTAAGAATAGAGCTTGCGAGCCTACTTGATAGCATACCCATGACAAGGAATAATTGAAGATGCTCAGCAACGGACTGTCAACTCATACAAAAAGAGCGGAGATCCAGCTACCAAAACCCAACAATCGTATAAGCGTGAAGATTCTATAGCGTCGACTTTACCGATGCGGGACTATGAGCGAAGTTAACCAACCCTTCTGCGGCCACCCCACTTAACAGCCTACATTAGAATCACTAACGTACCCCACAAGCAAGTTGGCCACTTTTTCTTGGCACCGTATGAATAACTTCAATAACTTAACTAAACTAAAAAAATATTATTATTATTATTAAATACGCCGTAGGCTCGAAGCCCCCGGTACCTCTGCTAGTACTCCCGTATGTCAAACCGTGCCCTAATGGCTGGACTAAATACATACGCTGCGTCGTCGGTTCGCCCTATTGGCGACTGCGTTGCGTTCACTACCATACTACGTTGGTTCTCAACCTACCAACAAAGTCACCCCTGAGAAGATCGATGAAAAAAAATAATAATTCAAACTAATCGGAATCCTCTTCCTCGTACGTATCTTTATCATTCTCACAAGTACGAGCATTATGTCCGGGCTCTCCGCAGATCCTACAGCGCCGTCGGCGTGGTTCGGCCGGTCTCGTACGACGACGACTTACACGTATATCATCCTGTAGCTGCTGTTCAATATCCCGTTGAGACTGTAAGTCCTGAGCGTCTCGTAAACTAAGAGATCCTCCATCTTGTAGCTGTCGATTTTTAGTCCTTCGACGACGGCTTAGCTCTTGATTGGTCTTCCAAAGTGTAGTAACCTCATCCTTGGTCTAGCATCGAGACTACTCTGACGAAGCTAAATAAAAAGATCCTAGCCCAATTCAGATAATAACTATTCTACTTTCTCCAGACGAATATTTACATGCAGTGAAGTTCACATAGATGATATCCTGAGCATGTTTATTTCTTGAACAAACTGTAACAGTCACAAGACGGTAATTGAAATTGAAAGCCCGAGAGCTCGATAGCCTGAAGATCACACTAATCTCAGATATAGGACGTTGTTGATGCTAATTTACATATAGTCCTCAAAATTTCCCAACCGGAAAGCGAGCTATTCTACATATTCTATGATCTGGAATTGACAAACTTAAAGTTGTTCAAGAAGACAGGCCCTACAGGGTCGGAAGATATCCTCCGCAGCCACCG
The DNA here is from genome assembly GCF_002105095.1 of Pseudomassariella vexata. Classification (NCBI taxonomy): domain Eukaryota; kingdom Fungi; phylum Ascomycota; class Sordariomycetes; order Amphisphaeriales; family Pseudomassariaceae; genus Pseudomassariella; species Pseudomassariella vexata. The sequence continues at coordinate 2,490,411 of NW_024467957.1, forward strand.
CCGTTACAAGCCGCTGCGCAAGTAATATCGGAGTTTGTGGCTGGGTTTAGCGCCGCTTTCGCTGGTAATTGAAGAAGAATCGGACATTTTGAAAAATTCATACATTTGACGTGAAAAGTTGAGGTGCTCGAGACCGCACAAGGCGTCTACATATATCATCTTTCTACTCCCGCCTTAGACGCCTTGTGCGGTCTCGAGCACCTAGATTTACTCAACTGATATATACATGCCTATACTCACATCAACCATCATCCGATAATGCCACCTCACTTTATCACTTCGCCCTTCTCCAAAAAATGCCCCTAGTGAAATAGCCGCTATGATGTCAAGTTTCTGGTGATGTCAAGACTGGGAAATTAGAGTCGAGGGTTTAAGCATGTATGATCGACAAAAGACCAAACGGTCATGCCCCTATACCATGTTGAATGCGGTTAGTCTACATGCGGTAAAACGACGACCAAAACACCCAATCGAGACAAAGTGCCGGCCCAAATTTCGGTTGATCGTCAAGCCACTGCACGAAATCGTATCAAGCCGCGAAGCTGGTTTCTTCTGATCGGTCAAAACCCATCCATATCGCAGACAAGCAAGCACGATCTGTACTAAGGTATAGGCATTGGCGCTCTTCATGTGCCCTGAAAGACCAAGCACTCAATGTCGGAAGTTTTGTAATCATACACGGATACCTCACTACTGATCACCTGGCACTACGGCTCAGTCTACAAGAAGCACGTCAGGTCTATCGCGCTAAAGGATGCCAGGGAATTAGGAAAAATGGCGTTCATTGCGGTCGAGTGATGAATAATGCTAGGCGACAACGTCCGAGTGAGAGGATGCGCATATGATGAACCGTTACGCCTATAAATTGACAGAATACGCCCTCGTTTATGCCGCTCTCTCTGGTATCCATCGCCTCAACCCAAGTGACTTGCTTGTCAATATTCTGAAGATGAAGTACCACACCTTAGCCCTTGCGGTCACTACGCTCCTTTCTACCACTTCCGCATTCCCTCGCATGGATGCAGAGCAGCTCCTGACCTACTACCAGCATTCACAGAAGAGCACGGAGGCTTGTCCATTTTCTCAAACACAGAAGAGGGAAGTCCAACTAGAGCCAGGAACGACCTCGCCGAAGACGAAGAAGTCGGCCACTTTCAATGCTAAACAACAGCGCATCCGAGTGGATGGGGAATATGCTTTCGTCCCACCTAACCTCAAGGCTGGTGATCAAAGAGGTGAGCTGCCAATATTTGCTAAGGCTTTGTACTCAAGCTGACCTTCCTAAACAGGCCCTTGTCCCGGTCTCAATGCACTTGCCAACCACGGATATCTTCCTCACAATGGCGTGGCTGACATGGTGACTATCATCCGAGCCACCAACGAGGTATATGGCATGAGCCTTGACCTCGGAGGATTCCTGGCTGTATATGGTACGGTCTTCGATGGAAACCCTCTATCCACAAATCCGGGTTATTCCATTGGCGGCCCCACCAAAGACAGCCAGAATATCCTCAACGGCCTGGGCCTCCTCGGGAGCCCAAGTGGCCTCAGCGGCAGCCACAACAAATACGAATCGGATGTAAGTGCCACGCGTGGCGACCTCTATGTGACAGGTAACAACTTTCATGTCCAACGCGACCGCTTTATCGACTACTACTACGCCATCCCCGAGAATACCCCCGCCCCGGAGCAATACACGGCCCTGGCTCCGTTTCACAAGCGGCGCTTTGACGAGTCCCTTACCACCAATGGTTACTTCTTCTACTCGCCCTTCGCCGGCATCCTAGTCTCGCCCGCTGCGTATTCGTTCCCGCCGCGCATGATGGCCAATCATTCGGAGCAGTATCCTGAGGGCTACCTGTCACGTCAGACCTTCGCCTCCTTTTTCGGCGTTGAGGGAAGCAGCCCAAACAATTTTGTAGTCAAGCAGGGCTGGGAGGTATGATTCCTACATAATCTTATTTTATTTAGCCAATTATCTAACTCCTTTCGACAGCGGATTCCTGAGAACTGGTACAAGCGGCCCACTGACAATGATTTTTCCATTCCTGATTTCCTTCTTGATGTGGTTGAGCATGCAGCGTACTACCCTCGTCTGCTATCTTTTGGCGGCAATACGGGCAAGCCGAATACATTTGTTGGTGTGGATGTTGCCGATCTTACAGGCGGCGTCTTCAATTCTGCCACGCTGCTCAACGGAAATAATCTTGAGTGTTTCGTCCTCCAGATCATCCAGGCTTCTGCCCCGGATGTCTTGGGTACTATGTTCTCCGACGTTGAGAAAGCCATGGCCCCCTTGACGGACAAGATCATCCAGCTTCTTGCTGGAAAAGCTTGCCCGCAGCTTCAAAAAGTCAATTCACAACTGTTTGAGAAGTATCCGGGTTACACCGAGGCTTACGGCAGCTATTCTGGGCTGTCCAAAGGATCCGCTGGTGGAATTGTTGAGGGTGCTACTGGTGTGGTTGGTGGCCTCGTTCCTTCCTGAAACTAGCAGTACGGCTAGGTGTAAGTAAGGTTTTGGATAAAAGAAAGGGTGAATTTGCGTTTCTTGTGTATAGTTGTCCCTCACTTAGTAGTAGACGTCGAGTGAAGGACGGTATTGCTCGTCGGGTGAGCAGACAATTACCATGTAGCTGTAGTATAATTCAATGACTAAGTATATCATGTCAACACAGTCTGAGCTTATTGGAAAGTCAATTTCAACCGACTAATTTCAGGCTTCATCATGGCTCCATCATGTCCATTTCGAGTGGTTTTCGTAAGTTATGAATATTAACAATATCAATATTGCTTGTATTATTTTCCTTACCTCTTTTCCGATGAAAATGGCTTCATATTAATCATTAGCCGGCAAAGTGTTAACATGCAATAAGTACTAAAGTGCGTATCAGCGAAAACTTCTAACCACAACAAAAAATCAAATCCCAATTCTATTTTTGATAACAGAATCTAAAGGGTAGTTATTCCGGTGAGACGAGAGATAAGAAGCATGGCGGAACAATAAGTCGATGTGATTAATATTGGGTGAGAAAATGACAACCCAGATTACCAAAAGAAAAGCACGACTCGAAAGCACCAGTACTAAACAGATATCAATTATTAACGCCTGATGTGGGATTCGAACCCACAACTTTTGGATAGTCTTCTATTGCGACATACCATAATAAAAGTCCAACACGCTAAGCCATTGCGTCAATCAGGCCCTTGATCTGGTCAAGCCTGCTTCAGTTATAGTTCATAATCGATTGGGATTATGGCAGGTGCAGACGGCAATCACAGGCGTAATCGCCTACTGGAATGGCAATGACGTCAGTCCTTCATAAAGACACTATAATTACGTCTGAGTTCAGACCCTAAATTCTGGGTCAGTGACGAACCCAACCGATATTTATTCATACAAGCATTTTTATATTTGGCGTTCTACAGATGGGCGAATAGGTAATATCGCCATAGTACCATTCTGCAAATCACAAGAAACCAAAGTTTTGAAAGGTAATTTTACTAGAATTGCCCAGGTATTTAACGTCAGTTTTTGAAGGGAGACAGGATTTCAGAGTTTGAGATTCAGCTCCAGCTGCGTTGTAGTCAGCAAGCAATCCGTCAGGTTTGCGTATCTGAGGTCCAGAGCAATGAAAAAAGGCCGCATGATTTGTTTATATTTGTGGTCATGGTAGTCGACTAGCGGGTTTCTACTAACACTAGATGTGCTTTAATGTTTTACGAAACCGGCGCGACAGTGTCCTTTCCACCCGACTGAGAATCGCAACTAAGAGCCCCTGAGGTAAAGTGGTGCAGATACCTTTGCACCCGGATATTTGACCTAACCCTAGATACATTGTGGGGTCCAGAAACGATGAGTTTAATGGTGAAACAACTGTACTCGGTTGCAAGCTAGGGGATTGTTGGATCTCCTCCCACGTGTGAATCGGCTCAGAAAACGTCCAACACATGAACTCAGATTACGAATTATAATCTGTCAGTGATTCTGAGTGAGAGAATGGCACACCCAGGAACCCATGGCCGTGCTTAGCGAAGTTACCATCATGAAGGTATGATAATAACTTATTAGGACCTAGGACTATCTGTTCAATAACAAGCACCAGTATCAGATTGATCAATACTACCAAGCTCTTGAGGCTACTTATTCCTCAAGAGCTTGTGTTATAGGTAGATTAGAAGCTGTATCACCACCACAAACAGCCAGAAGTGTGTCCAAGTGATCGAGACTAGAGTATGATAGCAACTATGGAAAATCTTTCATTCCCTAACACCTTCAAAATACTTCCTGTACCATATCTTCACCCTCTCAAATAAGATGGTCATAGAGCTGATGCTGGATCAGATATATTTATCATCATAGCCACAGAAACCGCCTTGAGGAGGACTCTGCTTTGTCTGTAAAACCTTATTTAGTTATCAATAGCTGTCATAGATCAGAAAAAGCCAAGTCATGGTCATACCTTGTGTCCGCCGACTGAAGACTGTTCGCCCCGTGAGTCTCAACATAGAATAGACTGTGGGAGATTTTCTGCTGGGTTGCAAACGGCTTCGTCTTGATTAGTAGAGTAGTTGGCATATGGGGTAGCATATGGGCAGTAAGGTAGTCCAGAGTGGGCCCAATCTTCATAACTGCATCGTATACTACAGCCAGCACTGTTCAATGGCCACCACACCCACACAAGGCACCTACGGATGATTGTTATGCCGAATCTTTTGAGAGGTACATTTCAAAACTTTGATGAATTCCATATATTTTAGCGTTGAGAGCGCAACACACAACCTAAGACACTGAGGCAAACTGTTGCAGAGCAGGAAGAGATTCATGCAAAAATGGCTTGCCTTCCAGATTGTTAAGCTTCTTCATCTAACATGTCAATATCGAGCTTATGAATAAGATCAAGCACCTTCCCGAATGCCTCTATATACACTACAGTGAAGCCAGTCTTCCTCATCTTACGACCCCATCAGAATATATGAACAGCTGGAAACAGGTTGAGCTGGAAAGACGCGACAGACCTGGTAGGCAGCTTCCAGAACATGTATCAGATGCTCGCACAGGCGCACTGTACATCGGTATCTTGCCTGCCCTACGAGAGACTCACTTGGGGCCCGCGCGTCGAGATCGAACGCATATGTGCCATTCTCGACCAACGTGCTCGATTTCTCAAAATTCTTCGAGTCGTCATTCTTATTCTCAAGCGAACGCGAGAGACATATTTACTGTGAGGACAAGCCCCTGGGCTTGGTTTCCACGGTCGAATTGATCACTCCCGTCATAAACGATGTCCCTACCATCATCAGCTAAGAAACGAAGAGGACTACATCAAGGGAAAAGTCAGGCATATTTGTATTTCATGCTAGTAGTAGAAAGCGTCGCAAGTTTTCTCCCTTGTGGGCTGCACAAATTTCGCAAGGCTTCTGGGGCAGCGACCGACGAGGTCCTCGCTACCACATCCCGACGATATGAAGCAACACAATCGCACTTGAAGGAAGCAATATCCTGAGACTACCCGGACGGAGACCTCGGGTGCCTTTTCTGATGACAAGACATCACGCGAGTACTGAAGAGATCGATTTGAGGCGCTGTTGGTCTATTTCTTACTCTACCAAGACGATGCTTTCCTTGAAGAACTCGTATGAAGCCCAGCTGACGCAGTCTCTGGAGTTGAAAGGTGGCTCGTTGAGCCTTCTTTTCCTGCTGAAGAAGATGTGCAAAAAGATCACAGTGACCACCGAAGGGCAGCAAGATACTCAGGAAAGAGGAACATACAGTTTGTTTCCTTAGGATTGCTGGATACATTGAATTCGATACCATGACGAATCATTTCGGCGTTCACGATATATGGGCCTTTATCGAAGGTACTGGGTCACGTGAAGATTGGCGCTGCTGATATCGCGCTGATATCGCTTATGCCGGGGACAGTGAAGATCGAGATATGGAACCCGCTACGCGCGAGGGAACCGTCTGCGTTCATCTTGCCGAGAACAAAACAAAATGTTCGCATTTGAGGTAATAGTTAAATTCCAGAGGGCCTTTCCTAATGATACTATTGGTCCTATCGAAAACCAGTAATATGACTTCCTGACGGGCAAGTGGTGAACATACTTTTCGAGTCTTTTTCGGTTCATTGGGGACAACGGTCATTTGTGATTTGCCAGAATTTTCACAGTTGAACTGAGGTATTTACTGTACTTTTGTTTATTCAAATTCATATAATTATTTTGTTATGCTAGGGAAAGATACTACACCTATACGGTGTGAAATATTGAAGACTAGGAGCTTAATGTCCGATTATAACCTGTATATTCAAGTACATAAACCTGTCAACTGTAATATTTCCCAGAGTTAATGCAATATAGTGTCAAGAGCTGTTAAGCGAAGGTTCGCTCAAAAGAAGGGGCTTGCGACAAACAGAAAAAGCGGAATGGCCCGTTGAACTGTGGCAGCTTGGGACACAACTGCGGCGACATCGGGAACCACATGCGTAGTATCCAAGAATAGAACTCGACGCACGCACTTTACATCTGACGTATCGAACAGTTTAGAGGTGTCCGATGCAACGGTGGGATGGCCTTGCGGTATCAGCCTATTTTACGTCTCGACAATGCCCATTTGCAGTGTGTCATGTTGAAGAGATAGTGCAGAGACACGTGGAGGATGCCGCCTCACTCACACATTAACAAACCCCCTCCCCCCTTCACGACTCCTATTGCATAGATATCCGCCCGATTTCTTGACATCTTTACGTATCGAAATCGGAAGTCCAAACGTTGTGCTAGCCGCCATCATGCTACGTTAGAGTTATGTTTACAAGCGGAGTGGCGGAATTGCTGGATCGTTCTCATTTCACGTCAATTTGCCGTAATTATCACAACATAGCACTCGAGGCGTAGTCATTCCGAAGAGTCCTACCGCTGGGTCGCCTCAAGGTGCTGCCGTGATACAGGCAAGCGTTGTATTCCATCAACGGGACAAGGATCTCCATGAACTCGAGTGTCTATCCAACAACGACAGCTAACAGACCGCCCTTTTGGCTGCTGACCAACTCGTGTATGTCGTGTCTGAATCAGTCGTTCCCAAGCAATCCGAGGTCCCAATCACAGAAGATACGATAGATGATCTGTCAACCACATTGCAGACGACACAAGACTGGAACTGCAAGCCAGCGTGAGGGGTCACGTGCAGCCTGTTTCACCATGATTTTCCCGGGTGGCCTGGTTGGACGGTGCAATAGTCCATCTGCAGGAAATGGAACGGTGTTGCTGCAATGATATGGAAGGCCGGGCAAATAGCGTCGCTAGATGCTGCTACCTGCCTTTCTGCCATTCCGCATACCAAGCCGACCGACACTTACTCGAGTACGTACTTCTTACCTCGTACATGACCCAGCGGGAGCCCAGAATGGGAGTCGAGGGCCACGACGCGAAATTGGCCGAGCACCGCCCTAGAAGAACTCAATGCGCTTGTCTTCTCATTCTTATGTGGAAGACTCATTGCTCCTTGGACCCTTCTTTTTGTCTTGGCTGTCATAATTCAATTCACTCAAGCCCAAGGGTCTTCCTGTGATAAATTGGCATTGAAGGGTGAAAAAAGAAGTCTGGATGTCAGGAGACAGGAATTGCAGTATGTGGAGTCGCGGCTGATGCATCGACCTTCTTCGTCGCCCAACTACGTGGACCTCCCGATAACCTGTTGCAATGTTGCGGGGTTATTGGCGATTTTTCAATTTATTCCTACTCCATAATGCGGCAAAGTCGCAGTCACGGTTCACCTCTTCCACGTTCTCATCGTTGGACTTGCAGGCATTGCAAAGCATCTCTAGATTCAAGCGCGTGCATGCCCCGCTTGTACAGTGAGAGTGGTGGCAGCCTCAGCCTGAAGTCTTCTAATCGATGCGTGACGCTTGACGCTGCGACTCATCCGAGCCATTCCATTGCAATTAAAGGCTGGCTGGCTGCTCAACCCATTTGCTAGATTCAACGAGCGGCGGGATCCTCATCAAGGGCAAAGGCCCCATCCAATCAAGACCCTGTTCCTCGTTGTGTGAGATTTCAGGGTTTTTGTGCTGGCTCTCTGTAGGAGGCGGGCAGAAAATAGCTGTCGTTTCGCCGCTGCTCGTCTGGAGGTCGCGTTCCAAGGTTGGGACAACTTGGAACCTCTAGTCTCAATTGAACCACCTCTCTCCAGTCCCAACGTCCAATTCCCACAATTTGAACCTGGGCCCAACCGCGCACAGCCTCATCGAGCCATCGGGTCGCTCGGTCGTTGTATCTGCCTAACTTTGCGTCTCTACTTTTCCTGGAGCACAGGCAGTTCCGACGACGGCTTTGATTGCCACTATTGAGCACCATACGGTCGCGTGGGGAATGAGTGCTTAATTACAACGTTGGAACGCTAGAATCAGCTGCTAGAATCTAACGAAGACGACATGATCTGTAGCTGTCGCTGTCGCCTCGAGACTCAAACACCCCATCCCTCGGTATCCTGGCCTCCAGGAGCCTTCACCACCAATACCAGGACTGCTTGCCTGCCTGACATTTCTACCGGTGCAATTGTCTACCCCCATCCCATCATCGCACAAGCAAGCGCCGGCCTCTCTGGCACATTGCAGCGCTGACTCGCTGGGCCCCATCTCGGTCAGCCAGTAGAATCGCACCGCGACGCGTTTATTGGGACCAACCTGACCTCTCTGGGACGAACCCTAGCGGGGGGAGCATCCCATCCAGACTGGGGAAAAACGTCTTGCGCCGTGACCAGACCCGACTCGACCTTCGAGCGAACCTCACCCGATTCACTGCATCGCTCATCCCTTGCGCGCTGACTTGCCAGGCACCGCATCGCATCCACACAACGTTGCGCACGCCGTGCAACACTTCCGATCCCCGCCCCGCAACCCTCGTCGCTTACTGCCTGTTGGGATCTTTGTTCTGGCCTGCTGCTATTAGCTTCCCCGACGAGCCCGAGTCTTCTCTCTACACTCGACTCGACGCCGAGGCTCCTCAGCTGCGCATACCCACAACTTCTCTTCACGACGTTCTTTCGCCCGACCTTGTCGTCAAGCCCCGCAACCCAAGTCGTTGCCAAACTCCGTAACACCTTTTTTTCTGCGACTTTCCGGCCATCTTCTGATCCAAACCTGCCCCGAACTGCCGCTGTCACATTCGCCGCAGCCGATTGCTACCCGAGAGAATACAGCCGACTATTCGCGGCTACCGAAGTGTCGCAAGGCAGCCCCGAGCTTGTCTATATACCTCCAACTTGTTGATATTTGGTTCGTCGTCCATCGCAGGTCGCAAAACAGCTTGCCGGTCAAGTTTGTTCAAGGCGGCAGCGGCACGCCCGTTAGGTCACACCAGTGACACAAACCTCACTCTGTCAGAGGCACAGGGGTCTCAAGCCAACTGCTTTTTCATATTTTTTCCGGGTACGCCAGTGACTTCAGGCCTCCTCCTCCTCCAAGATGACTGCAATCGTGTCAACCGGCTCATCACCAGCTACATCGCCTCCAGCAGTGCCTCATCCCTCGGCGGATTCTAATCAGCCCCCGACCCTGCCACCGTTAATAACTTCACCTCCAGCCCGTCGAACCAACCTGCCGCGCCCAATGTCGCACGCCTCCAAAAATCGGTTGTCCCAATATTCGACGGGCTCCATTCCGTCCCGGTCGCGACCGCCCTCCCAGCTATTTCCAATATTCCACTCCAGCCTGACGTATACCTTTGTGCGGGACTTTGCCTACTCGCCAATGCACCCCATGCACTATGGGCCCCCGCCAGAGCCTTCAGGACCTCCCTCGGGTATCACCACGCCGGCGAGCGAATCACGACGATCATCCGATCCTTTGGCATCATGGGAAAGCAAATTAGGTTGGGACTGGACGTCAGATGGAGGTCTCGGCAAAGGTAGCGACCTGGCGCCGATCCATTTCGGTGACGGTCCGCCTTGGAGCGAAGATGAAGACTTACAGAGCCCCGTTGTCAGCTCCCGGCACAGAAAACATAAGTCATCGTCGGCATCATTGGGCCACAAACCCAGGGAGTCGAGAGAGGAGCGCCCTGTCCAGGATGGATCTTCGTTATTGAACCCTGATAATTATGACGGAGAGCAGGGTTACTTTGTCGGAGCCAGCGGCGATGGCAGCGAAAGATACTACATGAGCCAGGGAGGAGAGGCCAATGGCCCGGGAGGAGAATATGTCACATATCCAGCTGACCACTCACGTCGATCCACACAAGTCCCTTACCAAGTGGTAGAGCAAAGGCCCCGGCAATATGTAGACCATGACGCTGGGTACAAGTCGGGGTCCGACATATCGAGTGCTGCCTCCTCGCCAGGTTTCCGCGAGTACGACCAATCGCGGTATTCAAGGGATTACCAATTCACCATCACCTCGCCTGATGAGGAGATGCATGGAAAAGCAGTCGCTCTCTTTGATTTCGAGCGCGAGAACGAGAATGAGCTACCGCTGGTTGAAGGTCAGATCATATGGGTCTCTTATAGGCATGGCCAGGGGTGGCTCGTCGCAGAGGACCCGAAGACGGAGGAAAGCGGTTTGGTACCCGAGGAATACGTCCGCCTTCTTCGTGATATCGAAGGGGGAATGAACAGTCTCACGGGACATGTCACTGAGGGACCGGGCACTCCTAATGACGTGGGTACCCCGACCCAAGCCGAACCTGTGGGACCCTACAGTCATGCGCCGACGCCGAGCAACGCCAGTGGGATTTCAAACGGTTATCACCAGCCAGTGGTGTCAACATTTTCTACATCGAGCAAGGATCTCGATCCTTATCCTCAGCATTTGCTGGCACAGTCCGGACAAGCTCCTCCACAGGTCGTACACTACCATGGACAACGAGGCGGAAGTCAGGCTAACACGCCCACTGCGCAGCACTCCTTTGAAGGCATTGGACGACGAGGCAGTCAAGATACAATAAAGCGACACGACTCGACATCCGGGAGGCCGGCACTTGAAACTCTTCCCGATAAGAGACTGAAGTCCCCGGTCGAAGAATCTGATTCCGAGGACGAGGAAGAGGAAGAAGAAGGGAAAGGCAAGCGGTGAGGCGGGTGAACACCGCCGTGTAAGACCCTAAAAGAAGAGTCGCAGTTGCGTGCAGGATACACAACGTCTACCCCGAAAGTCTGGAAAGTACATGTTGGAATGATCCTGGGGGTATCGGTACCCTTTTCGCCTCCGACGGCACCGAGCCCACGCACACTGCTACGAGTAACGGCGCACGATGTGCTCTGAGCCTCACGGAAACGCTCGGCATGCTTGAGGTCTCGCCCTGGTTCACAGCTTGATACTAAACGTTCAAAGGTGGATCTAGAGCACGTAGCCTTTCCGAGCCACATTTGCCATGATCCTACCTTTTCGTGCAGTTCTAATCTGCGTTAATGAGACTTGGATCTACAAATTGACAATAAGAAAATTAATACCAGGTTCGGCCTCCAAACTTGACTGGATCTTTGCTATTTAAGTGACGAAGATATCTGCACCAGACTCATTTCGATTTATTTACAAATGTCGACCTTAACAAATGATGTTTGTTGGGCCGCCCATTCTGTGCTCGCTGATACCGATTTCAACCTTCCAGATCAGCATATGACTAGCTTTGAAGGCGGTCATCGCTCGGGCTCGCACATTGAATCAAATAGCCAACTTCGTCGGCATGCTCAGTTGATTCCCACGCAGCCCAGAACGCCACCAACCCATCAGACTCATCCGGTTCTTCAACTCGATCAATATCGAGATCTATTGACGAAGGCATCAGGCGATGTCATGGTCGGTGCGAAATCATTTGGTGTGGTACTCCCTGCCGTAGATAGGAGGCAGCTATTCTCGCCAGTGCGTAGAAAGGTGGTCATGTGCTCGACAGAGGGAAACGAAGGTAATTACTCGCCATAGCTGTAGTCTCTTTCTGAATGGCTAGGATGAGGTCGCATAAGTGTCCGTTGCATGCTATAATTTTCTATATGAATGAGGCTTATGTCGCTAGATGCTGTGTTCTATACTGAGGGTGCTACTCGCGTAGAAAACCCTCCTGGGCTTCTCAGTCACGTTGTAGACCGACCATCTTACCATTCATAATGCCGTGCGTGAATGAAACAAGGACAGGCCAAATGAAAGTACTGCTCTTCTCCCGAGATTGGCCGCTTGCCAAGATCCAGATCTCGTCCCCGACCCAAGGCTCTTAGCTGAGTCCCATGTAGCCGTGCTGTATGGTGGAAACCTGCTGCTTATACCGCATCGCTATGAAGAACTTCCGCACGTTGGCAAATTCGGGATGTGTAGATTCCAGAGCGGCCTTTGCCGTTTCTGTCTAGACCATCCAGCGGCGAAGTATGGTCCAGGGAACAAAGTCTTGCTCAGAGAGACGCCGGTCCCTTCCAGAATTTGGGTAATTGATGGTATCTTGAAGCATGGCCCGCAGAAATGCCCCTCGGTTGAAGCGGGATCCGAGTCAGCATGGTGTTGAACTATACTGTAGGCCAGTGTTCCCACTCTTAAAGCATCCTTAATTCATCGTCTTCAGGACAAGGAAGAGAGGCGGCATCGAAGAGATTCAGCTTAATCCCATAAACCCTTGATAGGGTGCCGTCGACAGTGTTACGGACTTTCTACCCACCAGCGGTTTGAAAGATTCGGAGACGAGTTCTTCCTGGTAATGGATTGGAGATAAAGTACACCGCCTTCACTGTTGTCTGGGAGCACATCGGGAATCCCTGAAGGCGACCCCGGTCGCCGCAAGCGCGGTCCAACGAGCGGGATCAAGCTCTGCTCTAAATCAACCAGGAACCCTGTGCAGTCGGCAAACATCTTGTCCAATACTGGTTGAGTAGTCGGGCGACATGAAAGCAGGAAGGAGCCCTTCATCATCCACAGCATCTGGTAGCAGACCTAGTATACGGTACACCTTATCCAGTGGACCCGTCGCCTCTTTGTGTTTCAAAACACATTATTTCCCTTAGCGCCCTACCAAGATATACTGGCCCTCAAGAAACCATAACAATCATCTTGGAAGCGTAATCGCGGACGCGATGTTATGCCCGCCGGGTTTGGCGGCCCTCCCAGTCGGGCATCGCGCCCCCGCCGCTTTTGGCTGATTGGTCGCATGTGCCCCACCTTTTCACGTCAACACATATATACAACCCGCCTCCCTAAAGTCCCTTTCTTGTACTTTTGACCATTTTCTCACTCTTTTCCTTCCGACCTTTATCGGTTGCCTGATACGGCGTTCTTTGACCCTCATTTCCGACGACCCTGGCTTGGCCTCTCTCGCTTTGGCTGCCTGCCACCTGTTCCGATCCCCCACCTCTGGGCTCTTCGCAAAATTTTGCCCTCGTTTTGGACGATATTCAAAGCCGTACCCTTTCTGCCTTGTGTCTAAGACCTCGATTACTTACCGATCTTGGCCTTGACTTGGCTATCGACTTTCCTCTACGACACTTTCAGTTGGACCTCGCTCATCCGCTCGTCCGCCCCGCTTATGCTTCTTTCTTTTCGCGCCGACTGCATGTCTGCCTAGTACATCCTTGGTGCAGATTACACAGTCTGCCTATCCTGATAGGTTTCATCAATGCAGAGATACTAGGAGGCCTCCCGTGCATAACACCCAGGGCATCTCCGGCAGGCTGGATGCCTGATTGGTTATAATCGGACCGATCACCGGTTTGGTAATGGTGAAATATGCAGGAGCTCGGTCATGCCGGAGAAAAGGGGCGCGAAACTGATTCATCTGCCGTCTCTCATTAACAAGCTATGATTCAGGCTGCAGCAGGCTAGGATGGTGCGTATGGTTCGGAATTGAGGCCTTGAGGAAGCTGCCCAATTGGGACGAGCTGCGGGGCGTTAAGGTGACAAGAGTGAGGGAAGTCTCGCGTGGCGAAGCAAGCCAGGGGTCTGCAGAGGATCTCAAGATGACGCCGCCTCCCTGGTGCTATTGGTTACTCACGAGGTGCGCTGCATAAAGGAGGCGTTGATGACGAGTTTGCGCCTCTGTAAATGGCGGAAGGTTCATGCTACGGCCGGGCAGATACGAACCCTGGGAAGACGGCCAAGACAGCATGGTGGGATCTCGTCCCGTCAATGGGAACAGCTCGATGATGAGGACCGAGCTCCTTCAGGAGGTCGATGCGACTTGTGTTACGTCGGCTGAGCCGCTTGGAACAGTCTTGTTGGAGACCCCGCGGGCCATGTGCCATGGATCCGGGGACATGATTCGCTGAGACGGCAAATCCTGTCAAGGTCGCCTTCCCTGGTGGTTTCATTTCTGTCTCGGCAGTTCTATGATTGGCAGAGATACGAGGGATTCGTGAACGGACAGTCTCCTTTTTCTTGACTACAATGCGAAGGGCAGTTAGCGACCGAGCACGTTCCGTTGCCGTGCGTCAAGATTGGGGCGTAAAGGGAGCGGTAGACGGAAGAGCAGTGGCAGATCAGGATGAGCTCCCTGGGTGAAAGCTCCGATTCCGAAGATGGTTATATTTCCCTTACTGTCCCCGTACCCACAAGCCCGAGGATATTCAACTCGTGTGCCAAATGCTCTTCAAAATCGCTCATTCTGACATCTTACGCAGTTCGGCTGTGTCTGTATACCAGCAACATAATGGCGAACATCTCCTTGGACAGCCAGTCCTTTTATACTGCGGCAGGCCCAACACCTACGAGCCGAAATCCGGCATTCCTGTCAGTAGGCTACTCCAGGGACGATGCGCTCGTGATCTCCAGTAGCGACGAGTCTGAATACGGGCATGTTGACGACAGCCAGTCCGACACTTCAAAGGCCCAGGCTCTAAATGCCATACAAAACGCTTCGTTGGCGCTATTTGGCAAGCTTCAACAGCCCACTGGTCACGGATTTGTTGAAGTTCGCAGTGTTAACAGCATCGGTATGTACCTGGATTCTCCATCCTGCGCACTGGCCGTTCGGCTGACACCTCTGGGTAGACAGCGGCTTTAATGCTGCGTCCGCTGCAAACGCCAACAACAATGTCGAGAAGCCGTCCGTTGGCGAAGGGTCCGGCGTAGATGGTGAGTCTCCATCACGCCAACCACAAAAGACGGGTGGCTTAGAGTGCTCTCTCATTCCGCTGTCTACTCTAGTACTGCCACGACCGTCGCCTTCCTCCGAGACGCAGCCCGGGGAGGGGAGTAACCCGGTACCCACAGGCCATGTTGTAACGAAACCTCTAATAGTCTAGCTGCGTAAACCACTAAAGAGTCTGTTAGGGTTTGTGCTAGTAAGTAAGTCCTGCTGCGGAGTCCTCAAGCAATAATATCGGGGTCTGACATATGGAGTATAGTGCTTTGGGGTAACTGAAGTATTCAAGTAGGGTAACTGGGAATAGAGTCGTCAAGGCAGTTTGCCTCACCAATGGGTTAGATTGATGCTTAGATTGATCACTGAAGTAGAGACTGTCTATCTATGAAATGTCTGGGAGTCCTGTCCCTTATATATCCAATCCCTCCTTCACTGATAACTGGGGCCATTAGGTCCTTCATGGATACTATTGGTCCTAACTGGATATGTTGGATCATTTCATATCCAAATGATCCACCCTTGTAAGTCACGTGGCTTGTGATCCTTGTACTAGCTGGCTCCTCCTGCAGCTAGCCACTCCTGTGTGACTTTCCCCTCCTTCTTTGTCCTGTATCCACTGGGCCTGCCATCGGGCCTGTTGCATTGGTTAGAATCGTAGATTCGTAACACATGTCTCATATACGGCGGGGCAAGCGCCTGGTCCTGAGGAAACTACATACAGCAAGCCTACTGAGATACCTCGCGCTACATCGTCAGGGACCGCAGCCCAACGCACGCCTGGCCTAAGCGCTCTTTCCAGGCTTCCTCCTTTGCTGGCAGACGACGGCACGCGTCGAGAGAATACGCCTTACTATGACTCGGCAAGCGGAGGTGACAACGGCAGTAATGACGAAGTTACTCTGCCTCGATTCAAGCCGAAGTCAGGGACGTCCGCGGCTCGTCAGGATCTATCGATCCCGCGATACATTCACAGTCGATCCTGACGATCAGGACGGGACCGAAGCTGAGCAGCAAGCCGACGGCCGAGATGGCTGTCTGCGACACGACAGTATGAGGCTGGAGGATGAGGACGTACACCATTCCGCTAAAGGCAACGAAAGTGAAAAGGACGAGGAAGACGATGATAATTTTCGCCCGCCGCCCCGTAAGCGCCGTAAATGCCGCAAGACGAGATCTTCTAGGTCGATCTATCCCAGGGCGGCCACCAGAAGACAGATTCGTAACGTCTCTAAGCTAGGCCAAGTCCGAGTGTCAACCCCAGACCAGAAACAGTCCGGCTAGCGCAACACCCACGCCCAAACTGTCTTAACGTCCTAGGGAAAAAGGGACAACCTACATCCCTATAGCGAAGTTTGGAGAATGGCCGTTAAAGGATGCGATTCTGAAGCGTGTAACGATGCACGAGTTGGCCACTTTCCAGCTACAGTTCATATGGGACTTGACGAATTACAGGTATGAAGACTATGCATGAGGAACCTAGCGAAGCAAGCTACTGCCCGAGAAGCGTAACTCTGCAAAGCATCCGGCCAATAGGAACTCGCTGTCGTCGGGACAGACCGATGACCCTTCTAGTCCTGAAATCAATGACCAGGACGAATGGGAGGTCCAGAAGATAGTGGTCTCACGTACCTTCTATAGGAAGCTCTAGTACAAGGTTGAGTGGGTCGACTAGGATGACGACCAGGAGTGGTACAACGCAGCTATACTCAAAGGAAGCCCTCACCTCCTCTAAGAGTTCCACTCGGACTATCCGGAACTGCTAGGACCCCCTATCCGACTCGAACAGTGGCTTCAAGCCTACGAAGACGGCACAGAGGCTCCTGGTCATCCTGATGATAATAAGCCGGCGACGGCGGTCCCTATCGAAACTAGGTAAGGGGGAAGTCATTAGCCGTAACGTACCCCACAAGCAAGTTGGCCACTTTTTCTTGGCACCGTATGAATAACTTCAATAACTTAACTAAACTAAAAAATAATAATTCAAACTAATCGGAATCCTCTTCATCGTACGTATCTTTATCATTCTCACAAGTACGAGCATTATGTCCGGGCTCTCCGCAGATCCTACAGCGCCGTCGGCGTGGTTCGGCCGGTCTCGTACGACGACGACTTACACGTATACCATCCTCTAGCTGCTGTTCAATATCCCGTTGAGACTGTAAGTCCTGAGCGTCTCGTAAACTAAAAGATCTGTTACACGCAAAGGTGGTCAAAGATTTGTGAGGTTGTAAAAGCATGACATTCTATCTAGTCCTATGGAGCACGAAGGTTGGACTTAGTCCCGAAGGGATAAGTCACGTGGTAACCTTGGTGGTCTTGGCAAAGCCCACCAAGGTTGCCTAACAATGCCCCCTTCAAAGAAAATATCAATGTCATCTAAGAATGTTTGCTGCCTATAATTCCAATGAATCAGATTGTCTGGATCATATAATTGATCTTGTAGGATTTAAAGGCTGCTTTGTTCCAAAGCCGTGGGCTCGAAGCGTCGCTTTGACGTGTATTTCTTCCTTGCTGCCGGCTTGGAAGGGACTTCTTTCGCTTTGCGGCCTTCTGCAAGCATCGCTGTCTTGCGGTCTTGCAATGGTTTGATCTTTTGTGCGTAGGAGGGGATGTAATGAGAGAGGTAGCTTGTCATGCCGATGTATGTTTCGAGGGCGCCCAGTGTTTCTGGCATTTTCAGCTTACGGATCGCCTCAACGCGTCCCTCCGTGATAGCTTTACCGTATCCGTTGATAGTAAAACCAAGCAGATTGATGGATGGGTATCCGACAAATGTTTTCTTAGGGTTCACGGCAAGACCAACTTTGTCGAACAACTCCAGGATCTGTTTCAAGTGTTCCAGATGTTCCTCCCGGGTGTCGGAAAAGATAACCACATCATCAATGTATGCTGCCGCAAACTTGGCATGGTCGCGCAAAAGCCTATTCATAAACCTTTGCGCATATGCAGGGCTGTTGACGTAACCCATGAGACATACGTTTGACTATTCCAGACCCCTTGGAGAACATATGACCATTCTATCGCGGTGCGGTGGGTAGACTGGCAATTGGTAGAAGAATTGTGCCATGTCCGCAATTGTGAAATATCTCTTGCCTTGACATTTCTCCACGATTTCGTCGACTGTGGGCATTGGTTGCCTATCCGGCACTGCGAGTCTGTTTAGTGGTCTGAGATCCACGACAACTCGTCCTTTACGGACACCTTCCACAGTGCGGTATGTGACAAAGGCTGGGCAGCCAAATGGGGTTGGTCCCTTGCGAAATTGAAGCTTGCCTTCGGCATGCATAGGGTCAAATGTGTTGTCGAGAATCTCCTTGTCTTTGGTGCCTAGGGGATAGTGTTTTGCGCCCAATTTCTGATTCTGCCAGCCTTCGACAAGGTCGGTTCTTATCATGTCTTCCTCCGGCATCTTGATGATACCTCGTTTGCCGAATACAGCTTTGTGAGCGCGAATAGCCTTCCTGGCTTCCGCACTCCATTTTTTATTTGTCCCACATATGTGTATGCCTTCTTCCGTGATAACTTCCTCGATGTTTGTGGGTGGCTTCGGTTTATGGGCATTTTCGGACATTTCTTTTTTCTTAATTTTCTTTCAAAGGTCGTCTGGTGTACAGTCTTCTGATTGCAACATTGCCATCATGTCATCCGTCAGAGTGAATTCCTGGGATATCCATACGTCGTTGTCTTCGTCGTTGTCCGTTGGTGCCGGCTTGTTGGACATCTCCTCTGTCCGTTGTTCGTCTTGGATGATGCACGCAGTCTGTACCATGTTGGCTCGTTCCCAAGATGTCGCAATGAATCCGTCTTCGCCTATGTCGGTAAGGTGCCCCACTTTTTGCTTTCTTGTCAAACGAATGGCTTTATCGGACAGGTTGGTGTATGGCACGACCTTTGCTGACCTTGCATCGGTCACGCAATTGCTGAATCCTTTGGCGGATGCTATAAATTGGTAGTCTCGTCTTGAGCCGTAGTCATCGAACTCGTCCACATCTGCGTAGCAGACGTGTATGAGTGTTCGCGAGTTCGCTGGCACAACCGTTGCGGCTTCAACCAACACTCTGCGACGTATCGTATTTCGCTTCCGATATACCGTGATATCGGTTTCCATGCCGTTACAAGAGCTGAAGGTAGCTTTGTTGCGCCCGTAATCGATTGTCACTCCGTGCTCTGCCAGGAAGCTAGAGCCTAGAAGGATGTCTGGCTTGAGGTTGTCCATGATCCACACCTCCGCTGTAATAAGGCAATGTGTCGGTTTGCCCCGCTTGTTGCCTCGCAGAACAAATGTGAGTATTGCTCGTTCTGTCAAAGTCAGTGTTCCTCCTATGCCTCGTATGCGTAGAGTGTCGTTAGTCAGTATTTCCGCTTCTGGTGCGTACGTTTGCACCCACTTACGATCCGCTAATGTGTTAGTAGCTCCGGTGTCTAAACATCCGGTTGTTGGTTCGTGGCCTTCATATTCTATGTTCACCTGACAGTACGTAATACTTGCGATGCCTTTGTCGATCTTCTCAATCTTCTTGGGCTTCGCTTTCATGATGATCTCACCGGATTCCGGAATTTTGTAGGCTACATGTATCTGTGCTGATTGCTTTTTTGGTTCGTTGTGTTGAGTTGATTCGCAAGTGTTTGATAGCTCGTGTACGAACCATGCTTGTTCTGTTGGGAATGGCTTTGCGCATTTCGAACATGCGAACTTGTGTGTCTCATCACTTTCATTATCTTTGCGGTTTTGCGGCTGCGAAGGTGCCTCCTCGGCATGGCCTTCGTATCCATCATCAGAGTGGTCGATATCAGAGTTTATTGAGCTGCTATCATTCTCGCATCCGACAAAACGTCCGTCATCCTCCTCTTCACCAACGTAGATGAAACCCTCTTTGTTCAGGGTTTGTTCTTGTTCGTCAAATTCGCTATCATTAGGGTCCAAGTAATGATTTTCTTCGGCAATGTAGGCTCTGCCTTCGTATCTTGCTGTGCGGTGATACTTGCGGAATCGGCGGTTGCGTCCTTGCCTTCTGTTTCGGAAATCGCCGCGCCCACGTCTGCGAAATCCGAATCTTCTGTTTGAACGGCGGTAAAAGGGCCTTCTGTCGCCGCGTTCGTCACGGTTGTGACGGGGTTCGGCGTGACCTTTGAAGCGGTCACTGGGACCGTAGTTGTCGTTTCCACGCCAATTCCTTCGGTTTGGGTTGAAATAGTTTGCGTGTTCGTCATCACCGATTGTGATGTTTTCGTCGTTGTTGAGATGGTACGTTGCGTTAGCTGCTTGCAGCATCCTTTGTGGCTTCGCCGCATCAATGAGAGCTGGCGCCATCGGAAGCTGGCCTCGCACCACCATCTGACTGATTGTGGGCTTCTTATCTTTGTGTCCGCTGTACACCAGTTCGTCCCGATGTGATCGGACCTTTCTTTCGATATAGTCCAGATAGTCGTCGACTTCCAGACCTTCGGCATCTTCGGGGATGTGTACTTTGAGTCCTGGGTACAGACGATTGTATATATTGGTCATAAGACCTGTTGAGTCGGTGATATTCACCGCTTTGCAGACGTTCATCAGCTTCAGTGACCATGTGCGAAAGTCTTCGTGTGCCAGCAACTTCTCCCTAGTGTAATGGTTTGCCGGATCTGCAAGCCAAAGGTAGGCTTCTGCCGGTTTCATTTTATACCGGTCGACAAGCAGATTGAGGAAGCCTGTCAGACTTTGTGATAATAGGTTCTTCTTTTCGTCAGATAGTGTGAAGAACCACAATTCTGCCTCGCCCTTGAATTGGTCGGGTAGGTTGGCCTTGATGATCTCCTTCTTTGCTGGATTTTTTGCTGCGGCTTTGACTGCATCTGCGAACATGTGTACATTGCGATAGGTTGTGTCATTGCCGATTGTTGTCTTCTCGCCGTATGACTCATCCAGATCGGGGTTGAAGTAACCCAGCTTCTGGATTTTCCATCCGTGTGCTGACTGCTTACGGAACTCTGATTTCGGCATCGCTGAAGTCACTTCCGCAAAACGTTGGAAACTGTCTCCGATTTTGTTGAGTGTTTCTTTAAAGGTGCCGACCGTCTCGCCGACAAAGCCATATCGGCCAGAATAATCCAGTGCCGCCACGAGGTCGGCTATGCGCATGTC
Organism: Pseudomassariella vexata; assembly: GCF_002105095.1. NCBI lineage: Eukaryota > Fungi > Ascomycota > Sordariomycetes > Amphisphaeriales > Pseudomassariaceae > Pseudomassariella > Pseudomassariella vexata. The sequence continues at coordinate 2,511,583 of NW_024467957.1, forward strand.
ACGGTCAAGTTGTTCCCGTGCTCTGTCGCGTTCCCTTTGCCGCCTCGCCGCACGTTCCTGCGGTAGATTTGGTGGAGTATCCTCCATGGTGTCTTGACCCTCTTCGTCAATCGGTCTATCGATCAATGGTGATGAACTAGCTGATGACCACGGGTTGGCCGGTGACTTCATTCCCTTACGTGGTGTTTGTGGTTGTGAGGTCTGGGATTGTTGTGGAGGTATTTGTACTGATATTGGTAGAGGGGTTCGTCCGCGTGGCGCGGGTGTGGGGGATAATGTGTAGATACGTTGCTCAACAGGCGGTAAGCTGTGGGATCGCCTCCTGCCGATGTAATCGCTTGTCTCTTGTTGTAGCGATTTATCTTTGCATGGCACGACTCTTCCGAATTTGATGGTTTTGCGGGTTGGTGAGTTGGATTGCAACGGTGACAGCCCAGGGTCGGTCTGCTGGTATCCCTTTTCGCCTGCTTCGACGCGCAATGTGACGTAGTCCATGGGTGTCTTCCACTGCTTCCGTCTAGCTTCGGCCTGAGTCTGTTGGTACCGTTGCAGTTGCTGTTCCGCCTTTATGGCTGCCCTTGCCACTTCGAGCTGTTGATTTTGTGCCGGTGTTTCCTGAGCTTTGGCTGCTCCCGCCGCTGTGGCGGCCTCTGCTGCTTTGACGCCGTCTTCTCCGGCCAGCTGCCTGTTGTTTCTGTCTTGCAAACCTTTATGATATTTTATTGCCCTCCCCAGGTGTGTACGGAATAGGTTGGGTTCTACTACCCACTGGGGATCGTAGAGGTTGGTTTCTTGGCTTTGTGCTCTTGCTGTGCGTCTTCTTCCCACGTTGTGTTGTTGTTTTTGCAACATGTTGGCTTTGTACTGTCTCAGCTGGTCTTCCGACAGGTCATCGACTATTTCACGCAGTCCAACGAAGGCTTCGACGGGCAACTTTGTCACCGAGATGTTTGTCGGATGGTTTTCGATGTATTCCAATACTTGTATGCAGTTTTCGATGTTCTCGATGGAGAATGCCGGCATTGACAATACTTACTGATGGTAGAAATCGCCCATCATACGATGTAAGGCAAATAGATTGAAAATTTGTATGATAATTTGTGGTTGAACCAAGTCAAGGTTCCAAAGGCCGTGGGGTGCAAGTTTGCGAGGATGAAGTCTAAATGCTGATTAATTTGCTCGCGATGACGTCTTTGTCGTTGATTTGGCTACACCACGACAATCTGCTTTGCAGTGACAGTGCAAAGTCCGAAAGGTTCGATCAATCTTTGCAGTGACAGTGCAAAGACCGATGGATGCGATCAGTACGATTTGTGATGAGTGTAGAATTCTCGCGATGACGTCTTTGTCGTTGATTTGGCTACACCACGACAATCTGCTTTGCAGTGACAGTGCAAAGTCCGAAAGGTTCGATCAATCTTTGCAGTGACAGTGCAAAAACCGATGGATGCGATCAGTACGATTTGTGATGAGTGTAGAATTCGATGGTTGCCAGGCCGGTTTACCTTGGTCCCCAGCAAAGCTTACTCAACCGAGTGACCTCGGGCAGGGCTTTGGTAGGGTAGGTTGCTTTTGTCGTCACCTTTGGATCGTTGGACAACCGCAACGATCGTCAGGGAAAAAATTAGTAGGTCCCTTGTCGAAGAAGAGATGCTACCATTGTTACACGCAAAGGTGGTCAAAGATTTGTGAGGTTGTAAAAGCATGACATTCTATCTAGTCCTATGGAGCACGAAGGTTGGACTTAGTCCCGAAGGGCTAAGTCACGTGGTAACCTTGGTGGTCTTGGCAAAGCCCACCAAGGTTGCCTAACACAGGGTTCGCGATGGGCTTAATCTCATCCGAGATGGTAGTTACAAGTGCCGAACGACGCGGAAGGCCTCATACAGTCCAACAAGGCAATCGAGAATGGGCTACATGTTACGAATCTACGATTCTAACCAACGCAACAGGCCCGATGGCAGGCCCAGTGGATACAGGACAAAGAAGGAGGGGAAAGTCACACAGGAGTGGCTAGCTGCAGGAGGAGCCAGCTAGTACAAGGATCACAAGCCACGTGACTTACAAGGGTGGATCATTTGGATATGAAATGATCCAACATATCCAGTTAGGACCAATAGTATCCATGAAGGATCTAATGGCCCCAGTTATCAGTGAAGGAGGGAATGGATATATAAGGGACAGGACTCCCAGGCATTTCATAAATAGACAGTCTCTACTTCAGTGATCAATCTAAGCATCAATCTAACCCATTGGTGAGGCAAACTGCCTTGACGACTCTATTCCCAGTTACCCTACTTGTTAGGCAACCTTGGTGGGCTTTGCTAAGACCACCAAGGTTACCACGTGACCTAGCCCTTTGGGACTAAGTCCAACCTTCGTGCTCCATAGGACTAGATAGAATGTCATGCTTTTACAACCTCACAAATCTTTGACCACCTTTGCGTGTAACACTACTCGAATACTTCAGTTACCCCAAAGCACTATACTCCATACGTCAGACCCCGATATTATTGCTAAAGGACTCCGCAGCAGGACTTACTTACTAGCACAAACCCTTACAGATGTGAAGGTCAACCCTCGCAGACTCACTACAACCACGTGACTTGCAGCTGGAACACCTGCCATGGCAGTGCCAGATGGGAAGCCAATCATAACCCCTGCAGGAGCCCCGCCAAGCGTGGACGACTTAGTCGCGCTCCCTCAAACCTAAGTTTGTGATCCTCTTTCCTTCGCTCCTTAGAGTAGAATCTTGGTCGATAGCACCTAATCGAGGTCTCTACCAATGCGATGCAACCCAGGTCGTGACAACAGACTCTTTAGTGGTTTACGCAGCTAGACTGTTAGAGGTTTCGTTACAACAACACGACCGCCAGCGACGCGCTATCGCCGAGGAGCCGGAGGGCCCCTCGATGCGAATGCCGAAACAGGGCAATTACTCAGGCCTAAACCGACCGGAGGCGTCTACCCTATGCCAGATCAGGACCGGAAAAATAGGACTATCAGCTTTCTTATTTAAGATAGGAGCCTTCGGTGTGTACTCGCCGCTATGTCGCTGTGGAGAGGCCCCCGAGACGGCAGAGCACGTAATCCTCTTTTGCGGTCTGCTGGAAGGATCGAGAGAGCGCCTACGGGCCACTATCGCACCATGGCCGCTACACACACGTAGAGACCTGGCGACGGCGACAGGGAAACCAGCAGTCAGCGGGACTATCACAAGGTGGCTACTCAGGACCGGTCGGATAGCGCTTAGGCCCGGATAATATCGATCTTCTCAGGGGGACTTTGTTAGTAGGGTGAGAACTAACATAGTATTGCGGCGGACGTAACGCAGTCGCTGTGACGGTTGTCACGTGATTGACCTACACTGGTCTGAACAGATTGATAAGTGGTTGCAGATATCAAAGTCAGGGACTTTGGTATTGGTCTCTTTTGGTGAAGACATCTGGTACGGTGGCGTAGTGGCAAGGATTGCAACCCCTAGCACGGCGTGACAGTCGCTAATAGAGCGAACCTACGTAGCAGCGTATGTATTTAGTCCAGCCATTAGGGCACGGTTTGACATACGGGAGTACTTGTAGAGGTACCGGGGGCTTCGAGCCTACGGCGTATTTAATAATAATAATAATATTTACTATAACGTGAATGTACACCGAGCTGGCCATGACACCGAGCTGGCCACTTTCATGCGCCAACGCGACCGGCCAACTTAATCTTTGATTTTCTCAACAACCAATTATGGCAAAGTCATACAACGAAGCAGACTTAATGCTAGCCCTCCAAGCTCTCAAAAATGACCAAAAACTTAGTCTCCGACAAGCGGCAAAAACGTACCAAGTCCCCCGAAGCACCCTCCAAACGCGTAAAAACGGCGGCTCGCCCTTGTACGGGCCGAGTGCGCTGAGCTTCGAGAGGCAAATAAGATGCTAAGCCGGCGCCGGAGGACTAAAAAAATGCAATTACGGGAAGGAGAATCACTTATTTTCCAAGAAGTACAGGACCTACGGGACTCTAGGGAGTTGGCGACGCAGATACAGCAAGAAGAGCGCCGAAATGGTGGTCGCGCAAAGCGTGTTGAAACGCGCCCGAGGCGCTGTGGTATTTGCAACGCGACTGGGCATAATGCGCGAACTTGTAAGATCGCATTGCCATCTTCTGGAGAGGAAGATTCGGAGTAGTTTCAATTGATTTACGGCGTTGTGGTTTTACTATCGTAAAATTTCTATGCGAGGTTATGTAAGGGTGGCCAGCTTGGTGTCATGGCCAGCTCGGTGTACATTCACGTTATTTTCTACGCTTTAACGTCACCCACAGGTCAATGCCCCACACGGGTCTTTGCCCAACTTTTCACGACCTCCCAACCTTTAATCTTAGATAGATCAACAACAACCCGTCTGCATCCAAGAAATTAATCAGAATTCTTTTCATTATCTGTTTCTACATCTGCCTGACAAGTTCGCGCATTATGTCCAGTTCCTCCGCAAATGCCACAGCGCCTAGCACCCGTTGCCCTCCTCCTTGTAGGACGACTACTTTCACCCTCTTCCTCACTTTCCAAACCCGTATCACCCCTAATAGCCCGTAGAACTTGTGCATCTTCTATCTTAAGTGGCCCACCATACTGGATTTGCTTGTTTTTGGTTCTGCGACGTTTGCTTAGCACATGGTTAGTCTCACGAAGCTCTTCGTTCTCGCGACGCAAGATAACATTCTCTTGCATCATTGCATGCGTAGCCTTTGCAATCGAGTCAATTGAATGAAGAATATGCGTCGGAGAGCTGTCTTGATGCCTCTGAACGCTATTCTTAATCAACGTTGACTGCGATTCGGCTTCAAGGGTGGTAGTAGGTGTCTTAGAAGTCCAAATAGGGGGTTGGAGTTCTGGGTCGGCAGAGGGTGTACGCGCGACTTCTGCGACATCCAGGGCAGATATAACCCTGTCGGGGTCAAAAGGGACAATTCCAGCTGCTTCGAAACCAGATCTGATGTTTTGTTCAGTAAAAGCAGCGCCAAACCCCTCCAAAAAACCGGCAAGGAAATCCTCCTTCGCAACGTGGGTATGATGCCGTCGCATCAAACCCTCAACAAACACACCGTACGCCCGTTTCAAAACACTAAAAGGCACCAAGTCGAGAGGCTGGAGCTTATGGGACGAATGGGCAGGCATAGGAAGGGTAATGATGCCATGGTCCTTGCAGTATTGTTCGAAATCCATCGAGTGATGGCTTTCGTGACCGTCAAGGATCAGGAGGCGTTTGACACCCTTCGTACGATCGCGTGTGTGCAGATCGAAGTGAGCTGCCCAGCTGAGACCAATATCATTCGTTGTCTAGCCGTTGTGGGATAGATCAACGGCCTAATTGCCCGGTAATGTGGTGTCGCGATACCACGAAGCGAGGTGAACTTTGGCCGCGAAGATGATGTACGGCGGCACCGCCCAGCCTTGGGAATTGGCCGCCTGAATGACAGTAACCCATTCCCTAATGCCTTGCTGGGATTGCCTAGGCCTTCCACGTCTTTCGGTACTCGTAACGACCATGCCGGTTGAGATCATGCCCATTAAAAAGCCCGTCTCGTCAAAGTTGTAGATATCCTCCGGCTGGATGCCGTGCTTCGCTATTGTGTCCGCAACACGCTTAAAATAACCGCGATACGCGACAGGATCTTCGCAGAATGCCCGCTGGTAATCGATTCGACGATTTAAACGCGTCCGGAGGTCTGGTTGTCGCCGTACGAAGCTCGAGGCCCAGTTCTTGCCGACGGGTGACGCGTCGTGGTCCGTCGGAGGATATTCGCCATTTCTTCAACGTATCGAAGCCGGGGAGGAAAAGTTCGCGAATCTAGCTCAATTACGCGTCGGGTAATCGCATTCTCTTCGGTTTCGGTCATTTTCCGTTTGGACATGTTAGTAATATGTAATGGTTGTACGCCTTCGTAACGGCGCTTCAATGTCTTATGGTCGACTTTGAAGATTTTACCAAGCTTGTTCCAACTTAGGTGAGGATCGCGTCGTTTAGTTTGGATGGCTAATTGAAGATTAGCTTCACTAGATTTGCGTGCCATGTTGTGGAAGGGAAGAATTGTATAAGTAAAGATGGAAAGTCAAGATTTCTTGAAAAGTTGGGCAAAGACCCGTGTGGGGCAATGACCTGTGGGTGACGTTATATAGAACTATCTCTATATAGTCTATAAAATCTTCTAATCGATCTATATACGTAATTTTATCTTTAATTTCTTTCTTAAGTCCTTAATAGAATTATACTTTTAGGGCGTCTTCGTCCTAGTCTAAGTATAATAATACTTATCGGAAGGTAAGGGCGTGGTAGGCGGTTAATATATGGAGCAGCTAGACTTTTACATCATGGGTCATACTGAAGACGCTCCGAACCCTATGGGACGAGGTCGAAATACTCGTCTACTGAAGAATGTAGACTATATGTACACTCAGGTCTAAGTTGATTAGTTGAGAACCTATTGATGGCGGTATGATGTTTACCAATCCTCGATATCTACAACTTGCAACAGAATGCTACTATTGCGTGCCCCAGGCACATCGGCTATGTGCTAGGTGCAGTAATTGGACCAGTGGCCCGTAGGTAGCCCTCTTGTTGCTACAAACTCCCGGGAGTAAGTCTCATCATTATTATTGCCAATATAGCTCTCTCGCCTGTATTGCCCACATCTACCCATGTTCCGCATGAGAAACTGCCTGAAAGGACACAGTGATTCTGCTCGCCGAGAGAGGCTCCGGATTTATGTGCTAATGTCTTTCATATCATAAGCTTCTAGGCAAGTTCCAGGACATCGAATACAAGACTAGAACAACAAACCAGTAGCCCAGCCCTTCTATGAGGTATCCTGTCGAGTCATCATAATAAGCTAGTAACGCCAACGTAAACTACCAAGAAGGCACCTATCTAGACTCTAATTCCCCCACCTCGCAGTTTCGTCTCCCTCCTTCCAATTCTTTTCAATATAGCCCAGTTGCTTCTTGACTTCCACAACCTTGGCCTTGTCCCCTGTATTCTTGCCAACGTTGTCGCTGATCTTGATGGCAGGGTTTCCACCAGCCGAGCTCAACTTGATGACGATGTTCAGGGGGGTTGACTTTTGTCCTGTGGTCAACGACTTGAAATCATTGGAAAAGAACGTCCCAATACCGAATGTAGTCTGGAATCCGGCATCCTCGGACACCTTCTTGTACTCAAGACAGTTTTCGTTGTTCAATGAGTCAGAAAATACGATGGTCTTCTCGTCCTTGATCCCAGCACCGTCATAAAATTCGCGCATCAGCCCGACGAACGTCGCTGGGTCACCTGAGTCCTGGCGAACGCCTTGGAAGACATCGGCATAAGTCTTGTTTGGCACTGTGCCCTCGGATGCAGGTGGGATATTCGGCGTATCTGGGAGATACTTGACAGGTTTTGCGAATGCTTTCAGGAATGCGGGTGTACCGAATGTATCTGTCAAGGCGATGCCCAGGACACCTTCGCCAAAACACCCGATCCATCTTTTTAGAGCTTCCTCCGATGCTCCCTCATAGTCATTCGTGATAGCAGCAATTCCCATGAACCATTCATGTGCAACTGTGCCTATGGGTGCAAGGTCGAGCCGCATGGCAAGGTGCACATTACTAGTCCCCAAGAACTTGCCTGTCCAACCATTTTTGTCAGTGCCCTCCTTGGCCTTGCTACCGTCCCCCTTGGCTGTGGCCTCCTTGACGCCCTGGTCCACAGCATCCTTCAAGCCCTTGATAACCAGGTATTGCGTATGATAGTCTCTTCTTCTGCGTGTGCCAAACTCTGAGATTTTGCAGCCAGCTTGGAGCAGATTGACACCCTTTTCTTTGGCATTATCGAATTGATTTTCGTAGTTCCAATCCGTGTCCATGAAACGGAAATAAGCCTCGGATGCGAGGGCCAGTATAGGGATCTCGTAAAGGATTGTGTCGACCCATCTGCCGCGAATCTGTATGTCGGTGGAACCAAGGTCACTATCGGCTCCAGTGTCCTTGCCGACAGCTTCCCAGGTAGCCACGACTTGCTCCCGTGGGGAGAGACGGAAGTCTTTCAGAAACTCAAGGTAGGCCGGATTAAGGTATGGTTTGCCGTTCCCGTCGACACATTTCGTCTGTAGGAAGTGGTATTCTTCATCGGATAGCGAGATGTTACCGAGCTCTGGTAAAGAAGGGTTAGCTATCGGCGCATTCCAAGTTATGCATACTTTTAGATTTTGCGACAAAGGTACTAAGATTTTCCAGTCGGGAACATCGGCATGGCTGCCCACTGCCGTGATGGTTTTATACCATGAATAAGGGCCCGATTACTTACTGCTGATCTGATCGCTGAGCCATGTGAAAGCCTTTCTTGAGAATCTCTTCTCGGGGGTGCGGTTTGTGAAAGCATACGTAACAGGTACATCACGGTAGTATTTGAAAACAGCGCATTGCATCGTGAGCTTGTACAAGTCTGTATCCAAGAAGGATATGACGCCCTCGGGAGAGGGATCTGACGAGTTGAAATCCATGTTGACGATGCAAGATGAACGGCGCAACGAGGACGTGAATGTCGCAAGATAGAAGGCCTACTGTGTATTTGAGTATGCTTAAGCTCTTTCTTGAGATGTCGTCGCAGGAAGAGACGTAAGGTTCATACACTTGGGAGGTTGCCCCACCATTGGTTTGGAACCCCGCGTCTGCTGGCAGAAACGCGCAAGCTTTGTCCTACATGGTATCACAGCTGGGCCACTGCTTCTTTTATACAATGTGTCAGACTTGGCTGGGAAACTTGAAGATATAACACCATAGAATTATCTTACGAGTTACATATTTCAATTGCTGTCATATTGGAGTGGCTTCGTCTTCAAGTTGTCAGTCTCCGAAGTAGAGGTCAGAGGTGACGCTCGCGCGTTGAGGAGCACCGTGGAGTCCTTCTGAGTTGCTCTGCGTGGGGCTGCCAGCACAGACCACACCTTAAAATTTCTTGAGTGCCAAGAGAAAAAGTTCGGATGCAGATCGAGAAAATGTTCCTTCAGAATCTGATTTGTCTTGCAGGCCGTCAGACCGGCTGAGCTACCACACCACCATCAAGCACTGGGTCAAGATCAAAGCAGCAAAAATGGACATTCACCGCTGCCGCTTTGTGCCCTACCCGCCCTCGGCCATCAATGCTGTCGCATTCTCCTATTCCCACGTTACGAAGGCGCAGGGCAATAAAGTCCCTGTACGCCTAGCCATCGGTCGAGCGAATGGCGACATCGAGATCTGGAACCCTTCCAACGGAATATGGCATCAGGAGAAGATACTTCATGGCGGAAAGGACAGGAGCATTGACGGACTGGTCTGGGTCACCGAGCCTGACCAGGTCGCTGGCAAAGAGAAGGTCATTGGGAAGTCGAGGTTGTTCAGCATTGGGTACACCAGCACCGTCACTGAGTGGGATCTCGAGAAGGGCCGCCCAAAGAAACAAGCCAGTGGCTCCCATAGCGATATATGGTGTCTTGGAACCCAGCCGTTTGTCACCACCACGAAAGATGGCCAGACGGGTGTCATCCAGACCGGCAAGAAGCTCGTCGCCGGCACCATGGACGGCAGCCTTGTTCTATACTCCATCGACGATGACGATTTAGTTTTTGACCGAGTGCTGGTGAAATCTTCCTCCAGGAAGACAAAAATGGTCAGCATCGCCTTCCAGAATCGCAACATTGTGGTTGTGGGGTGTTCCGACAGTGCGATCCGTGTATACGATATGCGCAACGGCTCCATGATACGCAAGATGACTCTGGGGTCTGACCTCGCAGGAGGTGCCAAGGAAATCATTGTGTGGTCCGTCAAGTGCCTGAATGGTCGTGACATTGTATCTGGCGACAGCACCGGTCAAGTTTGTATCTGGGATGGCAAGACATACACTCAGGCCCAGAGACTCCAGAGCCACAAACAGGACGTTTTGTCTCTAGCGACGAGTGTAGATGGTTTAACGATAGTTAGCGGAGGGATGGACCGGAGGACAGTGCTCTACCGAAAAACGAGCGGATCTAGATGGAGCAAGGTCTGGCACAGGAGGTACCACAGCCATGACGTTAAAACTCTAGCCTCTTTCGAGGGCTTGGGTATCAGTGTCGTTGTCTCAGGAGGTCGGTCCATCTCCGTCGTTGTTACTACTCGCAGATTGCTAATACGTCGACAGGTCCTGATGCGAACCCCATCGTCATGCCCTTACGCGAAGCCGGAATGGAGAATCACCGAAGATTATCACAACTGCCCCAAAGCCCGCCCCTGCAAAGCGCTCCCGGAGCCAGGCTCGTCGTTAGCTGGTGGGATCGTGAAGTTCACATCTGGCGACTGCGGAAACCTCTGAGAGACATAGTAAATTTCAACGAGGTGGATTCTGACGTGAGCAAGAATCGCAAGCTCTTGGCACGGATCCTGGTTAAGGGGGAAGCCAACATCACATCCGCTACCATCAGTGACGATGGCTCGCTGCTGGTTGTAGCTACAACCTCGGACATTAAGGCCTTTCATTTACGATCTCGCGACGACGTTAAGAGGGACGAGCTTAAAATATCGAAAGTCGACGTCCCGCCAAAGATAGCAGCTTTAGGCGCTACGAATCTCAAAATGTCGCCAGATGGGCTGTGGTTTTGTGTGATCCAGGAGAGTAGTAAGATCACTCTCCTTCGCATATTGCAAGATGCCGATGCAGACAGCAAGCCAGCAATTCACCCCAGACCGGCCAAACTGAAACGGCTTGAGCGTGGCGTTCCCAAACGCATTGCATTTGGGGGACTTGGGCATTATGACAGAAGCATCACTCAGGTTACTTTCTCTCCCGATACCAAGATGCTGGCCGTGGCTGACATGGCTGGATATATTGACACGTGGGTTCTTCGCAACTCCGAACATACTCTTCAAGAGGGTACAGACGCCCAACCAGAGGACGACGCAACTTCATCGTCCGGTGAGAGTGATAGTTCTGCAGACAGCAGTGACATGACCGATAGCAACTCGTTCGGCTTAGTCTGGACTCCAAATCCGAATGGTTCGCTCGTACCGAAACTGTACGATGCACCCACCATATTGTCCTTCTCCAGTCACATCCCGGCCGGGACGTCGCCCGCGACTCGGAATGATGTTGAAGATAAGGTTGATGACTATGTTCTTCTTACAGTCACGGCAAAGCAACAGGTCCTTACACTACACCCAACTGTGGGTAGGCTCACACCCTGGTCACGGCGGAACCCTGTCGCAAGGTTCCCTGCCGAGTTCCGGAACATCCGCGATCTGGTCAAAGGTGCTCTTTGGTCTGGTACCAGGGTTTGGCTTTACGGCACCAGCTTCCTTCTGATGATTGATACGTCGTTGGATATCGCGGGCAATGACCCTACCGATCCTTCGTCCGCCATGGTCTCAGTCAACGGTCGCCCCGGCCAGAAACGCAAGCGCGGCGTTGACACTGGTGCTGGCAACAGGATGGAAATTGGCACCGCCGGGCCTAGGAGAGTTGAGCGACATGTCGAAGGAGAAGCGGCTCAAGAAATAGATTTCGACCTGCCAGCCCCAGATCCGATGGATACAGATGAGCCAAGCCAGCCCGAAGATGAGAGCGAAAGTGAGGATTCCGAGGATGAGCGTCGTGGTGAATTGGCACTACGACGCCAGCGTGAAGGACCTCAAGGTTACAAGGGCCATGCGATCGGCTTTTGGCACACGTACAAGTACCGACCAATTCTTGGTATCGTTCGTCTGGAAGGTGTGAAGGATGAACAGGCGAATGAAGATGACGCAGCATCTTACCTCAATGGGCAAGGAAAACAGTCATTGGAAGTGGCTCTGGTGGAAAGGCCACTGTGGGAAGTGGACATGGCGGAGAGGTATGTAGCAGAAGTGGAGTCGGAGCGGTAATGTCGTGGTCCATACCTAGCATTGGACATGGCAGTTGTATAAGAACTCGAACGTAATTGTACAGGCAGACGACATGTCGGATCCTATTAAGGAGCCCTCAGATACCAATTCGTATACATCATTCTGAAAACCTTACTGCTGCATAATCTTTTGAGTCCGAACGCTGGACACTTTGGCCTAAGCACTCTTGTATCAGTCGCGTAACTGCAGATGGAGCTCAAGCTGCTTTGCAGGTCTGCACACGCCGAATGTATTTTGCAAGTCCCCATTCCCTTTTACTTGTAAATCTTGCTCCTCACTCAAAGAAGCAAGCACGGTCTTTCACAACAAATAAATAGCATATCGTTTTCTAACCACCATAGTCTACCAATTATAATCCAACGTGGATATTCGTCGATATATTTCTTGCTATTCATTATATCTCTGTAGCTGCCGGATGACCCTACGAAATCAACATAGCTGATGAAGCAGGGCTGACGCCATACCGGAATAAACCAATCGCTTATGAATCCAGCACTGCCTACTCAATTATCGTCATAGCCTTTTATTTCCACTGAGGAAAATACTTATATCCGGCGCATGGGCTACGTGTCAGCGGTGGGCAGTGAGGCACGGGATGGAGTTCGCCCCTGACAAGAGTGAGCTAATGTACTTTACTAGGGCCCGAGAGCCCTTGCCGCAAAGTATTCGCCTTGGGGACGCCACAGTGTCGCCGGTAGTCTCAGCGAGGTTCCTAGGAGTCTGGTTCGACCGCAAACTGACGTGGCACGCCCATGTTGAGCGTGTTAAAACAAAAATGGCTACTCAAAAGCTAGCCCTGACAAAGCTAGTCAATATGTCGTGGGGCTGCGATCTTATACGGGCGAGGCTGTTATATACGGTGGTTATCCGTAGCGCGATCGCCTTCGGGGCGACTGCGTGGCATACTATAAGTGAGGAACCGGCAGGGCCAGCTAAGAGCCTGATGGGGATACAGAACGAGTGCCTCCGGGTAGTCTGTGGCGCCCACAAAGCGACGCCGGTTCGCCACCTGGAAGCAGAAGCAGCAATCCCGCCACTAGACCTCTATCTTAGTGCCCGGGCTTCTAAGTTTGAAGAACGGCTACGGCTTAGCGGGAAGGGAAATCTGCTTCGCAGCGTGAGCGCTAAAGCGTCACATATACTCCGGCAGGATAGGCCGGCGAAGAGGAAGCAGGCGTCGCAGCACTCCGACCGGCAGGGTACACTATGGAGAAGGAGGCCCGGGGCTCCGAGTGGATGAGTGAGGAAAAGGAGGTCCCGGCTGCCCTCCTCGGCCACTGGAGGAAGAGATGGCTCACCGGAGCAGAGCATCACGATCGCCAGCGACGCGCTATCGCTGAGGAACCGGAGGGCCCTTCGATGCAGATACCGAAAGGGGGCAAGTATTTCGGCCTGAACCGACTGGAGGCGTCTACGCTGTGCCAGATCAGGACGGAAAAAATAGGACTAGCAGCCTTCTTATTCAAGACAGGGGCTTTTGGCGTGTACTCGCCGCTATGCCGCTGTGGCGACGCCCCTGAGACGGCAGAGCACGTAATCCTCTTTTGCGGCTGTTGGAAGGACCGAGGGAATGATTACGGGCCGCTATCGCACCACGGCCACTATACTCTCGCAGAAACCTCGCAACGGCAACAGGAGAACCAGTAGTTAGTGGGACTATTGTAAGGTGGCTGCTAGGGACGGGTCGGACAGCTTCAAGGCCCAGATAGCATCGATCTTCTCAGGGGGGACTTTGTTGGTAGGTTGAGAACCAACGTAGTATGGTAGTGAACGCAACGCAGTCGCCAATAGGGCGAACCGACGACGCAGCGTATGTATTTAGTCCAGCCATTAGGGCACGGTTTGACATACGGGAGTACTAGCAGAGGTACCGGGGGCTTCGAGCCTACGGCGTATTTAATAATAATAAACTTATATCCTCCTGGGATACTAACTGCTTCAGCTCGCCGCTTCACAATTATAATACTTACTAATTGGTGACGTCTTAGCCTAGATATTAAGCCTGCTATGCTATATCTATTACCAATTAATAATAACTGTTCATATTAAATTAAATGCATCCACCTTCTTCCAGAACAACCTGAGATCTAAACGTCGATATTTCAACTATACCTGATAAACCACACTATAGTTAGAAGAGTGCAAGCTAAAGGTCTCAGGCTAGTATCAGCTTCTAAGATTCGACGCGTTTAAGCCCCTCTACTATCAAGTCTGGCAGAACGTAATAAGCCAAGCTAAATATTTCTTGCAGACTTTCGAGGAACTCTAGAAGGCGAATTTCTTGAAAGCACCCTCTCCGGATTATTATTAATAAACAAATTATGATATTCAATACATTTACGTCCCTTTATTATTCTTTTCGCATCTTAGATATCAGTGTGATCATAGAAGCACCAGAATATTCTGATATAATAACAAGCTGGTCTAACGCCATAATGAGAGGGAGCATCCTTGCTGATGAGCGTCGCAATTGGCACATCCCATGAAACCACCACAGCATGGTTGCAGCCATTGACAAGCTTGGCAGAAGTCGAGCGAGACTTCTCGTGAGCTGTATCACCAAACACCACTTGCGTCCCCATAATTGGTACTAAATGAGAGACCATGACAAGGAAGCATGGCATCGTAATTCTGACGTCATATGGCACGAGGAAACACCTAATCTCATGACAGAAACGGCTTCAACGTCATATATTTTAAACGTAAGCCTGACTGCTTAGCATTACCTTGACAAGCTCAACCACACTGAAGAAACATCGGTAGACCTGGCGCTAATACCATCAAGTTATTCATACAATGTCGACGTCCTGGCACTCATGTCTCGGCCATACAGTGATACTACTGCTGGCTGAATCGAAAGTGAATCCTTGGATTTGTCACGACCTGGGTTGCATCGCATTGGTAGAGACCTCGATTAGGTGCTATCGACGAAGATTCTACTCTAAGAAGCGAAGGAAAGAAGATGACAACTTAGGTTTGAGGGAGCGCGACTAAGTCGTCCACGCTTGGCGGGGCTCCTACAAGGGTTATGATTGGCTTCCCATCTGACACTGCCATGGCAGGTGTTCCAGCTGTAAGTCACCTGGTTGTAGTGAGTCTGCGAGGGTTGACCTTCACAACATTCGTGACATGAGTCCAGTGCGGTAAACCGACCAGGATACACAATAATGTAAGGTGACAGCAAGCCTAGACTATCACGTCACATAGACCAAAAGATCTAGGAATTCTGTCACTTAGTGACAGAATTGAGGCTTAACCCTGCTTATAGCTCTGTATTTCCTTACAGATAGCTAAATTACGTATCGAAAACGAGCAACCATATAAAGAACTCGATAAATACACTCTAGACGTACGCTAGCCCGTCGAGCCTAACCCGAATAAAGTATTCGTTAACTTATTAGCGATCCGAATAGCCTAGGATAAGCGAAATAAGCGAATACGGCCTATTTTACCAGAAAAGTAGTTAGAAATTGATACTTTTCTCGAAGGAAGGGTTCCTCCTAAAAAGAGGGCTCGAAAGAACATATCTAGGTCTTTAGGCGCTTAAATTAAGTATGTTTTATATATAATAAATGCGGACGAAGTATTTAGGTTGATGTAGTTAGACCCTGTAAAATAGGGGTGCATACAAAAAGGTGGTCAATGCGGTTAGTTGGCTAATACTTAGCGCTAACTTAGGAACGGTCACAGTAATAAGAGCTATGGGAAACGAATGCAGGTCCCTCTTGTATTTGTGATGTTTCTGCAGGCTTTCTAGGAGATCCATGTATCGCCCTCGGTGACGAGGCTTAGAGGTGATAGAAGTGTGGCTTAACAGCATACAATAGTTAAATCCTGTGAAGGTCAACCCTCGCAGACTCACTACAACCAGGTGACTTACAGCTGGAACACCTGCCATGGCAGTGTCAGATGGGAAGCCAATCATAACCCTTGTAGGAGCCCCGCCAAGCGTGGACGACTTAGTCGCGCTCCCTCAAACCTAAGTTGTCATCTTCTTTCCTTCGCTCCTTAGAGTAGAATCTTCGTCGATAGCACCTAATCGAGGTCTCTACCAATGCGATGCAACCCAGGTCGTGACAGCTAGTATCTACGACGTGCCTAACTTTAGTACGTATCTGTGGATAGCGATCAACGAAGTAATCCACCTAGTATTGTAACGGGGTAAGGCCGGACATCAGGGAAATAGGTTACGGGGGCTAGGGAGGGCTCCTCTGTCTTCCTTACTTCAAAAAGGGACACGGAGATAACAGGCGACTTTCAACAACTCGTCATCTTTTTCATCATCTTATTCAATCAACTTGACTTTTGTTTTCTATTCTAGTTAGCTAGCCCTTCAATTATGCGGTTCATTCCTACGTGCACTTAGACACTACTTTCGAAATCCTATTATTCTGCTCTTATCTTAGCCTTGACAATGACAAAAGCCTGTATCTTGTTCTGATCAGAGAAATCCAGTGCCAGTGAGAGCTTCAGTTCGACTCCCAGAGCCAGACGTCTTGTTCTGAGAATCATTCCGACGAGAGTCTCAGAGGCACATCCGACCAACTCGCGCACCAGACTTGCAAGAGCGAAGCTCTTGCAACCAGTACCACGATCTTCGTCTGATCAGACCAACAGATCTGTTGGTCCTGGAGCCGTCTGTTCAGTGTGTTAGGTGGTAGGTATATCCTACTGATCGCCTGGCCCCGTTTCAATATTTGCAGGAGTATATATAATCATAGCTCGTCCTCTTTCGTAGAACCAAACGCGCAGTTAATCATTCCTCCATTTCTAACATCTGTGAGCCGGTAGGTTGTGACAGCTACAGTCGTACTGGCAAATGTAGCCCCGCCGAGAGAACCGACAACGCTGCTGACGGCATTACTGATCATCATGCCACTGATTAGGGACAGATTGAGTTTACTCGAAATTCTACCATGAAGGTAAGAGGTTGGCGTAGGATTCGATTCAGACCCCCTCCACTTGTTAAAACTTCTCTGCAGTGTTTCTGCGGGGAAGTTTCATTTCATACTAACCTTGCCTACCTGATGTCCAACTTGTATAAACAACATATGGTTTTCTATATGTGTTCGTCTTACGTGCATCAACATTCAGCTTGTATGCGCCACCTACCGTTGTCACATTTCTATTGATTCATGTTAGATGTATTAACCGCCGCACAAGAGATTCAAGACAAGTCGGCTCCACTAGCACGAAACTGGCGCGCATCAGGTATGTTAACCATCCACTATAACTCACTAGTCTCCGAGTCTTGTAATGAAGATAAGATTGACATGGAGACCTGGTGGGTTGATATCATGTAGGGCCTGACAACACGACCCGTGGTTAAAAAGGAATCGTTCGTGCTCACCTGTTTCTTCTATTCTATTTGAAGAGGCCGGCCGGCTATTATGATGATAGATGTACTTCATTGTATGAGAAAGAAGTGGTGCAAATTTTCGTAAGATACGACGGGTAGAGTGGATCTTCCTCCTTCCTAATTTGATTTAGCGTCACGCCTGTTCGACGCCTAATTAAAGGCTAGTTATAACTGGTTGTGTCATACAACAACTCGACGCTATGTTAGCGTCGGTCCATAGAAAAGTGGGGCCGGTTGCTGGCGTATCTACGGCGTGCCTACTTATCTTGTTATTGTTGTATATGACGGCGAAATTGACGAAGATCTCACCCAGGCTCACCAGTAGGCGCCAAACTTACTAAGTCCACCAAACTCTTAATACACCAGCTATTGGTGCTTGTTAACACGACTCTGCCCTCACAGAAGATGTTGGACCTTTGATCAAAGATAAAACCTGCTGGCTTGCCATGAAGCTGTGTAAACGCAATGGTAAGTATCTTTACCGCGATCCATGGTATTACAGCTGTCAGGAGCATTGACTTTAATTTTCCGACCATTGGTTTGCTGCAATGAAACGAAGAAGAAAGATGCAGTCATGCTTCGAGAACAACCTTGTTTTCGCTGTTGACAGGTGACCAGTCGCTTACACAGGAAAAAATCCTTGAAGTGCATGCTTGAAGGATGCCAAGACTAAAGGTAGCAGTGGATGGAACAAAACCCGGCCGGCAATTGAGTGCAGCCTGCTGCATAGTGTTAAACAATCTGGTAATTCAAGTATGTTGTCAGGCATCCCAGTCCAGTCCTGTGGACGTGTGCCGAACTGCAACAAGGTGTAACATCTCGGCTTACTTGCGCGATAAGAAGATGCGTGCCATTGGCTTCACAATATTAGCCTGGTAAGAGATCTCATTCAGGGGGGCTCTGAAAAGCAATCTGGTGGCCAAAGAAGGTTGCCTACGAAACATTGTATTCAAGCGCCCGACACTTAGCGTTCAACGCCAGGGGAACTATCGGCTGTTGTTGAAGTGTGCTGATGAGCCAATGAGTGTCGTGGGTCAGGGGTGTTTACATAAATGCCCGTCCAGAGAACGTGGTTTTGCCCCGTATTGTACCGATGACCGTGCCCTCGGGCCAACCCCTAGCACCACAAGGTGATCGGGGTATTTGGCGGATTCCGACTGGGGGCTGTATTGGTACTACGAAGGGGTGCAAGGGACCAATCCGAAGTTGTCCCCGAGGGGTCCCTAAGTATTACAATCCGTGCCTGCCTGCCTCGTACCCCTCCATACCTGAGGCCACAGCTTCCCACAGTACGGATTATGTTGTGTTCCTTCGAGATTGTGAACAATGCATTGGATAACGAAGGATGTGCCCCACCTGGCCCAACTATGACCTGGTTTACATATGTTCGTGCTCCCGCTCATCAGAACTGCTGCAGAACCTGGGGTATAGATCCTGGTGCGAAATCATGCGTCAGAGAATAGATTGTACTGGGACTATCTCTGCATACCCATCGCGCATAATGTCACCCTGGGTTGAAGAATTGATGGAAAGCAAAGGCATGCACAGGCATGCACAGCCATGCACAATCATGCAAGGAACCATCCTTTCAGTTTCTGCTTTAAGGTTTTATGTGGGGAGTTGCATACTGGCTCCCAAACTACCTTAAATAGAAGGTGATTGCGGCGATCTTTTTCGCTTTCTATGGGCACTTGCATGATTTTCAACCACCCCCCCTACCCCCCCCCATACCAAACCAAATAAATGTCACTTGTCACACCCAGAGATCTACACTGGATGCCAACCCAGGATTGGTTACTGAGTTGATCAGATTTTTTAGTTGGATGAAAAGCGAACGATGCTCAACGATAACATTCGTCCTCGAAAGGAGGATGCTGGGTGGGGACCCTGTAGCGGGCCAGCCAACGGCAGAAGAAAAGGAACTTACCTACTTAGAGGTTATTATTTCCACAACAGATTTTACAATAAAATCAACGTTAATTATCTTATGATTTTGGTATCATCAAGAGAACTGGCCGCTGTTCAATTTCCCGTCTTTTGATTGATAAAATGCGTTGTTTGCAATATTGAGTGACATGCGAAGTGTGTCGTACTCCTAGGTAAATGCTTCAGCTGCATATGTCTTGATGTTTGGCTGTGGGGTTGTGGAGACCATGTCAGACCGAAGACCTGCCAGGCTATGTGAGGTCATGCAACCTCCAACCGCCAGTATTATATCCAAAAATTACATGCGTCTACATTGTACAATCTGATTGGATCACACTTCACCACAGCAACCACGGCCCCCAAACTCACATCCAAGCTTCAAGGAATCAATTCCATTAAGCTTCAACTAGACGGTAATTGGGCCTTCGGAAGTAATGTGGAATTGTGACACATTACTTGATTCGCCGGTAAAGCCGCCCTGGCCCCGAACAGCAAGTCGGATACCTTGGGTGAACACGAAGACTCTGTTGGCTCTCATGTATCAAGTACTCTCACATCCCACTGTTTTCTTTGATTCTTCAAGTAACTAATACGCCCAGATAGGGGATGGCCATGGCAGATTGAAGAATCATTCTTCCCTTACATCACCAGACATGGCTTTGGCCAGGTGATGGACCTAGCTAGACCTGGAGTTCGAGAATCAAATATAAAAGGGCGTTGAACGTCCGCTCAATTTAGGAAACTTCTTTCTTGCAAACATTTCATCCTCGAAGTACTTCAATCTTCAAGTACTCATCGACACCATCAGACATCGTGTTATCAAGCACTCTTCTCAGACCCTGTTCACGCAAGCACACAGTACTCCCTCCACTTACACCTTACCACACCACCAACATGCAGATCAAGACTTGTGTTCTTGCCTTGGCCCTTGGGGTTAGCTGTCTGGCAGCTCCTTTGGTAAGCACCCCATCCAACAGCACAAGATTATGCTTGCCAGCTGTATACTTTGAACCATTGCTGACTTGAGACTCTTTAGACTGTAGAGAGTAGAGGATATGGCATCTTGTCAACTGGCGAATCATCATCGGATTCATTGTCAGGTTCTCGAGCTAGAGGATACGGTATTTTGTCGACTGGGGAAGAATCATCACCGTCGTCATCATCAGATTCGAAACGAGGCACAGAAGTAACACTCCATTTCATAGAAATATCAGAGAGCTCCTGACTGACCCCTTTACCAGGTATCTACTGGGAGTTCCCAAGCGCTTGAGAAAAGAACGGGATTCGGCTTGCTCAGTTCTGGCGACGATGCTTAAACGGGAGACAAGACGGGCTAGACGGGCATATGGCATACATCACAAAGAAAAATATGGTTCTCCTATATTCAATTTCAGGGACTTACTAAGGATAGACTTCCTTGAATGTGATCCGGGGTGCTGGGTTTAGATATGGGGTCTCGCCGACCATTCAATCATTATGAGATTTGGTGTCAACTGATCGCTTTAGACAATTCAATTAAAAGTCGTTTCTATCTTATCTTGAATCATTGCGATTCTGCTTTCTTTGGCAAAGCTATTACTCTGGAAATTCTGTACTCCTACAGATGCAGCCCGATATTGCAGATATCACGATAGGGATGAATGGGGGCTGTCGCGGCATTTTACCAGGGGTAGCACGATGCTAATCATTGCCTACTTACGTTAGATCGATAAGGCTCAATTGATCACAATTCGTGCATTGGAGTTTTGGACTTGCTGCCCCCCGACCCCGAGGGATCGGATAACATGACCACCACCCCGGCTACGGAAACCCCGGCTAATTAGGCGACCAGATGGTGGGGCACTAAACCGAAGTAGGAAGGTACGGGTCCACTCTGATGGTCGCCAAATGACACAAATTTTCACGAGTTCTGGTCTGACATAACCCACACAACGCGACATCAAGATGGCCGGCCTTTTCGATTGGAAGAAACAGGTGAGCGCGATCGATTACCCATCGATTACAGTCTATAACCATCCAAATCTAATTATTACGATTCGAATACTCTTTTCCCCGTCCATTTTGGCTAATATTTCACTGATATTTGCCCAGCCGGCGTATCAGGCATACTCCTCTCACTCCGTTCGCCCCGATGGGCTGCCTCCATATGAGGTGGACGAGGTGATTCTTCCTGATTAACTTGATTGCGAGTCGAGTGCTAATCGATTAAGAATGGATTCTACAAGGTGGCTCCCGGCGAGCTCTATTGCCGTGCCTACGATAAGGAAAACGCCATCTGCCCAAATGACGTGAGTAATCCCAAACAGCGACTCAATTGCCTTTCGAGTGCTAATCGATTAATAGAGAAAGCAGTGGCAGCCGTCGAACCTCCGCCACCACCTGAAGACAACTCATAAGTACACCTTATTGGACCTCCCCCCGGGTAAGGCCAACGTTGTCGATGCGAAGAAGATCGACCGTAAGTTATTTCGTAATCTACTACTAATCGATTAACTAGGCTTCTACCAGACTATGAACCAGCGTATTACTGAGGCTGCCGGTACTACTGAGATCACCAATACTGAGTCTGGGTAAGTTAACTCTACTTACTCTAACTACTAACCGCATTGACCACCTTTTTGCATGCACCCCCATTTTGCAGGGAATTTCTACGCCTTAACAACACGACGTCTCTCAATTTACCTCGCAATTGCTCCCTATCTACGTACAAAATGGCTAATCCAGTGGAGAATAGTCTGGACGATTTTGAGCAGCGAATCGAACGCGCTAAAGAGCTTGTCCGTCAGGGCTCTTCCCAGGCCGTAGCAGCTCATCGGTACGGTATCGAGGGGACTACACTGTCCTACCGTATTCGTCACGGTAATTCGCATCGCGACGCGGCCTCCAGGCAACAAAAGTTGACTCCAGAGCAAGAGGAGGTTATCATGAACTGGATCCTACACGAAGAAGTGTGTGGACGGGCTCCTAGCAAGCGTTATGTGGCCGACTTCGCTGCCGAAATCCTCCTTGCTCAAGGGGATAACAATACACTCGGCCAACACTGGGTGGATCACTTCGTTAGCCGCCATCCACAGATACGTACCAATATTGGGTGCGTCGTAGATGCTAGCCGAGTTAGAGCGTCCGATTCGAACAAGATCCGAGACTTCTACACCCTCCTCGAACGCTTACGTACGAAGTATCGTATCAAACCCGACAACGAGTATAATATGGATGAGACAGGTGTCCAAGAGGGCGAATCTGGGCATGGTACGGTTATTGGGACGTCTAATTCACGCCGGGTACGTGTATCAAAGTCGGACGCTTCGTCGTGGTGCTCCTGGTTAGAGTACATTTCGCATACCCAACGGGGTACACCTGTCTGCGTATTTTCCGGCAAGAGAGTCCAAGCACAGTGGTTCCCAGACCAAAATATCCCTGAGTGGGAATACACCGCGACGAGTAAGGGCTGGAGTAATAAAGTTATCGCAAATAGGTGGTTAGATCAGGTTTTTCTCTCCGAGACGAAGCCTAGGGGTACTGAATGGCGACTCCTTATCCTCGACGGCCACCAGACATATATTCATGCCGAATTTATGTGGAAAGCCTACTCGAATAGAGTCGCCGTGCTGTATTTACCCTCACACTGCAGTGACGATCTCCAGCCGTGCCATGTCGGGCCGTTCTCACCTTTGAAGACCTACTACCGCCAAGAGCCCAGGGCTTAAGCTTCCTACAAGGCTACAGCCCCAATTTACAAGCAACGTATGCTAGAAGCATATCTACGTGCCTCGGAGAGAGCCTGTACTACGGAAAATATTAAATCTGGCTGGCGGAAGACTGGTATATGGCCCCTAGGCTCCGAAGGACTAGTCGACGTATCTTGTGATCCTCCGGAGCCTCATACACCAGATCCTCCGCCTCATATATCACCACCTTTAGTTGCTTTTAGTCCTCAGAAAGCGCAGCAACTATCTAGCCAACTACAGTCGATAGAGAAAGCCGAGGGCGGGGTATCTCGTAAGATTCGTACCCTAGTAGGCAAGGCGGGCAAGGCCCTTACACTCCAGGCCGCCGAGAATGCCAAATTACGTATCGAAAACGAGCAACTATATAAAGAACTCGATAAATACGCTCCAGATATATACCAGCCCGTCGAGCCAGACCCGAATAAAGTATTCGCTAACTTATCAGCGATCCGAACAGCCCAGGACAAGCGAAATAAGCGAATACGGCCTATTTTACCGGATAAGCAGTTAGAAATTGATACTTTTCTCGAAGGAAGGGTCCCTCCTAAAAAGAGGGCTCGAAAGAATATATCTAAGTCTTCGGACACTTAAATTAAGTATGTTCTGTATATAAATAACATGGACGAAGTATTTAGGTTGATTCAGTTAGACCCTGCAAAATGGGGGTGCATGCAAAAAGGTGGTCAATGCGGTTATTTGATTCACAGTGAATTAGCCCAGTAGCAACCCCTAGCAAAACCAAGCCGACTCTAAGCGAGTTCTCGCGTCGTGGTAGTAACGCGTCCGCGAAGGATGAGAAGCTGCCGATCCATCGCAAAAAGGCAGGTTACCGACCGCTGAACCATAGATCGAGTACTAATCGATTAGGATGGAACAATTCACGGTGTCTATATGCGCAAGTCAGTTGGCTTCTCCGGACGAGCCTGTGACGGGTGTATCGGCCTGAAGAGAAAGGCTGCGGGTTGGTGCCGCTATTTTATTAATACGATACAATCAAGTACTAATCGATTAATACTAGAGTGCCCCCCAGCCAAGCCCGATGGCGTCTGCGTGGTTTGGCCGAAGTTCAAGACTCCGGCAGTAATCGATCTGGAGGAGGAAGACCAGGACGAGGCTTAACAGGGGCTACGTTGCTTTACATCGCCGGGCGTTGACAGGATTCATAATTAGCATAAGGCATAGTCGATTGTTAATCGATTAGTGATAGCATTACTAGTAAAGCTTATCCATTTAGTCGTCTCCGCCTTTCTTCAAGTTCTAGCTCCTTTTCATCGTTTTGAAGCTTCAGAGCGCGCGCTTCTTCTTCTCGTCTAAGTATATCAACAGCTTGGAATCGAGCTTCCAGACTGTCCTGTGTGTGACCAGAAGTGTTTTGCGTTCGATGTGGATTGAGACTACAATTGATTAGCAATCGACTACGTATCGAATCAAACTCGAGTACCTTTTATGCCTCTTGAACTTCGATCTACTAGGTAAAGATCCCGATCGAGCCGATCCAGATGAACTATACTGTGATAATTCGCGGGCTTCAGAGACAGCTGAACTGGGGATACCTAGTTGATTACTACTCGAGGCATAATCAAATGTTGGACTTGGGCTAGGGATTGGAAAATCGCTGAAGCTCTCGGTCTCGCGACGTCGCTTTTGGATAGTAGTAACTACTTGATTATTAATCGATCTGTATTTAGATAGTAGGAGTGCACATACTTTCTCGCATAGTATACCTTGCATATCGATCTTGGATCGACGCTGGTCGATAAGCGTACGGAATGCTGAACTTCTTATAAATTGCTGCTGATTTGAAGTCCTTTTCGTCAAGTTGACGATTGCTAGAAATCGATTAGCTATCAAGTAGTAATTGAGTTAGGGTTATTACTTACTTCTCTACGCAATCTGCTACATATTGATAGCGGCCCCATAATGATAGCTTCGTTGATGCTGGACTTCAGCCGGATTTGTTGAAGGCGCCATTTTATCC
The DNA here is from genome assembly GCF_002105095.1 of Pseudomassariella vexata. NCBI lineage: Eukaryota > Fungi > Ascomycota > Sordariomycetes > Amphisphaeriales > Pseudomassariaceae > Pseudomassariella > Pseudomassariella vexata. The sequence continues at coordinate 2,536,494 of NW_024467957.1, forward strand.
CAATCGCTAGGAGATATCCAAGAACAATGCTGATGAACTCCACACTTAATAGCTGGTCGAACTTTGTGTAAAGCCCATGCCCGTAACTTAGGATTTGTGGAATTAGCTGTACTCAAGTAGTAGTCCATTAGTATTCGATTATTAATCAATGACGTCTGAGCTTACTAGATAAGAACCGACAAAGCTCATTATAATTCTCTTCAGATTGCATATGAAGAAGCTCCCTCATTAGAGAGAAGTCGGAATCAGGTCCACGGTTCTATAATCGATTAGCAATCGAGTCATACTGCACTTGTACTCCATTAGAATAAGCATACCGCTACACCAGTAATCTTTTCAACCCCTCATTGGAAGTGCACCTTGCAATAGCGAATTGTACTCTTCACATAATAAAGCCAACTTCCTTGTTGGAACTTATCATAAAGATACATTCCGAGACCTATTTTATTAGCGGTCGATTATCAATCGACTGTATATAGAAGCCTTACGTACCAATAATTAATTTATAGTCCTGGTCAGTTGTAAATCCAATAACGTCCCACACCCACATCCGGGACACCCCCACATGTGGGACACCCAAGAATGCCTCATCAACACCGCTAGCCTCTAACTTCAACCTCTTTTATCTTTACCAATATCGATTCAATCGTTACGAAATTTTACGTACGTCTTCTTTACACTAATATGAGTCAATATACTGAAGATGATATTTATCGAGCTCTTCAAGCAATAGCTACCGTTCAAAGCCTCCGAAAAGCAGCATATTGTGAAGGTCAACCCTCGCAGACTCACTACAACCAGGTGACTTACAGCTGGAACACCTGCCGTGGCAGTGTCAGATGGGAAGCCAATCATAACCCTTGTAGGAGCCCCGCGAAGCGTGGATGACTTAGTCGCGCTCCCTCAAACCTAAGTTGTGATCTTCTTTCCTTCGCTCCTTAGAGTAGAATCTTGGTCGATAGCACCTAATCGAGGTCTCTACCAATGCGATGCAACCCAGGTCGTGACACATATGAGCATGGTGTCCCAAGGTCTACTCTTTCACGACGGATTCAGGGAGCCCAGTCAAGAGATATAGCCTTCGCTGACTACCAGAGGCTCTCTCCAGCCCAGGAATCTCATCTGGCTGAATGGGTTCGAATCCAGGCTGCCCTAGGCCTCCCACCAACCCATCAACAGCTCAAAGTCTTCGCCGAGCGTATCCTACAGATCCACGGAGACACCGAACCACTTGGAAAGAACTGGGTCCAGGCTTTTATCAAGAGGAACCCTTCAGTCAAGGTCCAGAGAAGCAGAGCTATCGATTCCCAGCGTATTAATGGAGCCTCAGCTAATGTGATCAGGCAATGGTTCAAATACCTCGCTATCCCTGAGATCAAAGCTATGAAGGCCTCGAATCGATACCATATGGATGAGACAGGTATTCTAGAAGGTAGAGGATCAAATGGTCTTGTTCTAGGATCATCTGTGACTCGTTCTATACGGAAGAAACAGCCTGGATCTCGAGCTTGGACATCTCTTATAGAGTGTATCTCTGCGACTGGTACTGCACTACCCCCACTTGTGATATACAAGGGGAAGTCTGTCCAGCAGCAGTGGTTTCCTCTGGACTTGACTCCATACGAAGCCTGGAGGTTTACAGCAACAGAGAATGGGTGGACGTCAGACTCTACGGCTATTTGTGGGCAAATCGCAGCCCACCGTTCATTGTTGTTCTTATGACTATCGTTACTTGCCGTAAGCTCTGGCTAATCTACAGTGGCCACACTGGGTGGTCCGTGCGGGGCCGAACACTGCCATTTCTGCCCACACGCCCTCAAATGGCCATGTAAGGCTCGGGAACGTCAATCCAAGCCTATTGAGAGCATGTTGCCGAAAACTAATGTACTCTTTCTGCCGTTCGTGACCGCCTGCACCATCCAGCCTTCTCGATCTCACTGTCGCTCCTACCAGTCTTTCCTCGTGTTAGTTGCTAGGGACTAGACCGAGCAATTCGATGGATCGCTGGTGTTTCGCCTTGTCGAGCGGCTTCGTTAGCCCATCTGCAGCGTTGTCTTCACTGGCTACATGCCTGACAGCGACGTTGCCGGCGTTGACTTCCTGTGTAACGTAGTGGTATGCCACGCGAATGTGACGCTTTTCCTTCGTCATGGACGAATCGTTCGACCACTTGATCGCGCCCGTGTTATCCTCTAGTAAGACGATCGGTCCTTCTGGCATGTAGCATAACTCTGTGAGAAAGTTTCGAATCCATGCTGCGTCCGCTGTGGCCATGCTCAATGCCACGAACTCTGCCTCGGTTGTTCCTCGCGCCACTACTGTCTGCAACTTCGATAGCCAGCTGATCGGACCGCCAGCCATGAAGAAAACGTAACCAGAGGTCGACTTTGCTCCATCCTTGCCGGCGTAACTCGAATCAACTGCTCCATGTAGGCCAAGCTTGCCGAACTCCTGGTGTCGGTGGTCACGCCTGTATTCGATCGCCAACCTGTTGCCTTTCAAGTAGCGCGGGACTCGTTTAAGGCTTGCCTCTTGTTCAGCCGTAGGACCGCACATATATCGCGCATGGGCTGAGGTCGCGAACGACGTGTCGGGCCGACTGATTACGGACGAGAAGTTGAACTTTCCAACCATCGATGAAAACCCTGTAGTTCTCTCAGGGCTAATACGCTGGTCTACCGCTCCCATGTACATGTCGTTCAGGCGCGATGGCTCAAACGGCGTGTCCATTGGTTTTGCGTTAGTAAAGCCAAGGGATTCAACTGCTTTCTCGATGTACTGCCGTTGATCGAGGTTGACACTGTCATCCTCGCCACGAGTGATCCGTACGCCCAGGAACCAGTCAGCGTCTCCAAGGTCATTCAGCGGCACCTGCCTCGCCAAATCCTTGGCTACTTGTTGTAGACGCTGCTTATTAGGGCCAAACAGGAGGAAATCATCTACGTACGACGCAATAATATCTCCTGTCTCTCGGTTGATGTAGATGGCGTCGTCATACTGTAGGGGAGTAAAGCCTAGCTTCTTGAGTATGCGCCGTGCTTCGCGCTGCCACGTAGCACCGGCCTGCTTTAGGCCGTAGAGAGGGTTCATCAGCTCGATGGTCTTCTCTGGCTCGTACTTGTACTTCGCCTTCTCGTCTGGGTACGCATCGAAATACTGTTTTAGCAAGGGGAACTGCTTCATAAATATTCGTTCATACAATTTTCCATTAAGGTATGCCGCGATGAAGTCGATTTGATAGACATGCCAGCCAAAGATGCTTGCTAATGCCATTAAGATGCGCCACGATGTCGCGCGCGCTGTTGTTGCCGATGTCTCGTTGTAATCGATTCCTCTTCGCTGTGAGAAACCGCGTGCAACGATACGGCCTTTTAACCTCTCGAGCTCGCCAGTAGATAGGTATTTCTTCTTAAGTACCCATTTGGCGTCGATAAGGTGACCCTTTATAGCCTCCGACTTGTCGCAGAACCGGAAGGTGCCTTTCTCTAGGTTGGTGCGTATCTCTGTGAAGATGGCCTCAATCCACGCGTCCTTTTCCGGTCCTTCCATCGCATCCTTGAACGTCGGCGCGTCTGGCGTCTTGACAGTCAAGATCTCGAAGATCTGTTGTAGGCCGAATTGCGTAGCCATACCGAACAATATATCTTCGCTGCCCTCTCGCTCGAATATGTCCTTATACTCTTGCTCTAGCCAGTGTTTCGCTAGCTCGGTGTTCATTGCTTCGTGGGCTCGATCGGTGGGATTCGTATCGGCGAACTGGTCAGAGATGTCGGTCGATGTGTAGTTGACTCGTACGAGGCGGCCGGAATCGAGGAATTCGGCAGAGAATTGAGAAGCTTCGTCGTCCTCTACGCCCTCACGCCAGCAGTGACGTAGGAAGTCGTCTGGTGGCGCCTCGAGGACGAAGTGGTTATCGCTGTCATCGTGTTCCTCAATCGTTGCATGCCTGACGGCTGGATGCTTCCTCGGTCTGCCACGCTTCCGTCTAATGACGCCCTCATCGTCTGTAACATCGTCGTCAACGACGTTATTGTCTTTGTTCCTGACCTTCGAGATTGGCGTCTTGCCATGCCTATGGCGCAATCTCTTCTGTACGTGCTGCGGTAGGGATCGCACGATATCTCTGGGATCCGGTGTGTCGGTAATGTCGCCAATCGTCTCGTGAAAAATGACGTGTGGTGAGCGAAGAATTCGCCCACCGTGGAGGAGCCAGACAATGTAGATGTGCTTGCCTTCATAGCCTAGAAATAGTGACTCAACGCCGCTGCCTTCTAGCTTCTCTGCTTTGACGCGCTCCGCTGGTTCACGGTAGGCCACACAGCGTGTCCCAATGATCCTCCGGTGATCATGAGATGGTTTGTGGTCTTCGCCGGGTTCTAGTTCGCGCCAGCGCATTTCGTGTGGCGTGGTGCCCTTCACACTAGCCTGCCCTGTCTGATTGAAAACCTCTGCTACCGCAGCTGCTACGTAGTCCCAGAAGCAGCTCGGTATCTTCATCTGGATGGCAACTACAGATGCTCCTTCCTGGATCATCTGTATCTTTCGCTCCGCCTTGCCATTCTGGTACTGATTGTGGGGTGACGACGCTATGATCTGCGTCCTCGTGTTGCGTAACTTAAGATCGGCTACGCCGAACTCCTTACCACCGTCTATTCGTAGGATCTTGACATATCTACGCGGCTTGTCGTCGGCCGGTAGAGCATCCAACCTATCCTGCGTGAAGGTGATGTAATCGTTGATGTGCTCTTGCACACCGTTCTTCTTCGCGTGAGAACAAAAGTCGACGTCTCCGCTCTTGTCGTCGATAATCAGACTAAAGTAGTGCTTGTTCTCGACTGTGACCGGCTTGATCTCGCCGACGTCACACCAAAGGATCTCTCCGACATAAGTAGCGCGTTGTTGTACGTCCTTCGAGCTAATCTTCTTTATCTTGGCTAGATCGCATGCGATGCATGGGATGACTTCGACGAGCCTGTGGTCGAGCTCGATGCCGGTGGTGTAACGAATCGTCCATATGAGCCTTTCTGCGCTAATATGGCACAATCTGCGGTGCCATAGGACGATCTGTTTCGTCAATTCGTCCGTGACCATGACTTGGCCACCAACTGTGGCCGTTCTGATGGCCGCTTTCATCTCGTACGCTTCTTGCTCACTAAATGCTTCCAAGCCGGCGCCCTCAGGCTGATCAAACTGGTACAGTGCCGCGCAAGTATAGTGTACCCCGCCCTCAGGCTGTCTGCCGGGTTCCGACTGTCCGTATGGCCATAGATAAAAACCGCGCTTCGGTATGTTCAATGTGGTAATGGCTACCTTCGAAGAGCCCATGATGTTGACGCAAGAGGAGCTATTTCCTTCGAGGTAGCCGCCGGCCTTAAAGAAGGACTCGCCGCTGAATATTTTTAGTGGAAAAGAGGGGATCAGGAATACATGTCGGGCCACGAGGTAGTGATTCTCGCCCTTTGGGCCAGTTACCTGATACTTGACTGCTCCAACTTTCTCTGCGTAGACAGCTCCTCCTCCTGTTAGGATGGGGAACTTCTTCTTTAATGTGGTCATCGTGCCGGGGAGGAAGTCGCGCTCGCAGTTCGTAATGTGGATATCCGATCCGGTGTCGAACAGGATGCGGTGCTTCGAGGACGGCAATATGTCTGCCGAGTGAGACTGTGTAATCATTGAAGTCGACTGAGGCGCCGCGTGCGACTTGGTTACCTGTTGGAGCTGGTCTTCGTGCTCTAGAATGGCCTCCTCTACCAGCCTCGTACTCGATGTCCTAACGGAGTACGTGTTGCCGTCGAGTAGAGTTCGTACGCCGTCGGGGAGCTTCGGTTGTGTGTGGTTGTTGCTCGGCTCCGGCGTCTGGCTCGAGGGCCTTTCTCCTTCGGCCCTTTTCTGCTGGGCGCGTTTCTTCTGGTATGCTTCCTTATCTCTCTTCGATGACTTGCATTCGTGCTTAAAGTGGCCAGTCTTGCCGCATCCAAAACACTCGATCCCGCTCTTGTCCCTCTTCCCTTTTTTCTTGCCTTGTGCATTGTGGGAGTTGCCGGATTTACTACTAGAATCCCTTCTGTCGCCGATTTTATGGTAAAATTCAGCTGCGAACTCGTCCATAACGTATTGCGCTGTTACGCCGACCATCTTCTGCATTTGGCGCTGTAATCGAACGAAATAGATGGCCTTGTCCTCAAGGGAGGCAAGGAACCACGTGACCTTGTCCTTATCATTGACTGAAGAGCCACCGTTTTCATAATCGTGTACGAGTTGTCTGGATTCGGTAACGTGCTTAATTGGATCCTTGCCATCGTATTTGAGCGTACGGAGTTTCCCCCAGATTGTCGCGTGGATGTTATCGGCGGACTGCGCGTAGGTGCTTTCTAGTCTCTTCATGGCCTTCGTGCCTTGCTCAATGTCGACGATGAGCCCTTTTGGCTCGAGGTTACAGGCACCTCGCAGGTGTACGGCTATGTTCACTTCATCCATCGAAGTCAGCTTCATTTCCTCCTTCCAGCCGATCGCCTTAAGTGCGAGCCGAAAATCCGCGAAGAACACGCGAAAGTTCGTTGCCCCCTTTAGGTGTTGAGACTTGTCTGGTTTGAATGAGAAGCGCTTCCAGCAGAGCCTTACGGCCGGCGAGCGCGTGCCCCGTGCTCTGTCATCTCCATCCGAATCACTCGAATCGTCTGGGTCGCTCGGCGGTTGGGTGCGGCGGCGGATTGCGTCTCGTCTTCTCTTCCTTTCCTTTCCGTCATCCGACTCGTTGTCGTCTGGTGGTGGTGGATTGCCGCCGGTTGGCCTTCTTCTCAGCTTCTCGAGCTGTTTGGCGATCTTTTCCTCATAGTGCTTCCGTAGCTGTTCTTCTGCCGCCTTAGCGGTTACGTCAGCGAGCTGGTCCTTTTCTTGCAATTGATCAAGCCCTTCGTAGGGTAGCCAGTCTATGGGGGGTTCGGCAGCCCCGTAATTCGATCGGGCTGGCTGGTAAAGTTCTTTTGCCTGCTCAACAGATGAGCGGCGTGACCGCCAAGATTTCGACCGTGAGCTCGGTCGCGATTCTTTTGTTTGCACTAGTGCGTCAAGTTGGTTCTTGTAGTGCTCAATTCGTTCGTTCTGCTGCTGTTGAACGCGCTGGTTCTCTTCTTCCTTGGCAGCGTACGTTGATTTTATCTCTTTTAGCTCTGCCATCAGCTCAGCTATCGACGGATGCTGATTGGCAGATGCGCTGGCGCCAGTGGCGCCGTCAGCGCTGTCATGCGTACCTGCCTCAGCCGCAGCTTTGCTGCCCCGCGTCATCATGCGTGACGGCGCGGTTGCCATGTTGGTGGCTAAGGTGTAATAACGCGTGTTCTGTGTCGTTCACGTACGACGAGCTGATCTGACTTCAATAGGGCGTAATAATCGCTCCTTCTTCCTCTCACGTCAACAGATTTGACGGCGATTCAGCTAATCGCTGTAGGTGAGGATCCTTGGGATACGCGCGAGAATTGCCTTGCGATGAAGTCAGGGCTCACGATGATGATTATCTCGCAGAATGCGCGAGAGTAATCTCTGTGATGGTTGTCGACCTCCGAATTGGCGTAAAATAACGCATCCGTCTCTCTCCCCACGACGGCGATCCAGCAGCAGCTGTCTGATCGCACCGCAACGGCGGCAGGGAAGAGTCCTTGGGAGTAATCGCGATAAATGCCTTTTTATCGAAGTCTGCCGTTTAAGATGATCTTGCAGTAATGCGCTGCCTTGATCGTCTTCTGAGATGCTACCATGTGGGCAAATCGCAGCCCACCGTTCATTGTTGTTCTTATGACTATCGTTACTTGCCGTAAGCTCTGGCTAATCTACAGTGGCCACACTGGGTGGTCCGTGCGGGGCCGAACACTGCCATTTCTGCCCACACTATTGAGTGGCTACAAAAGATTTTTATTCCTTTGACTCAACCAGAGGACCCTGAAGAGACTAGGTTACTTATCCTAGATGGGCATAGTAGCCACGAAACGACAGAGTTTATGTACCTCTGCTTCATAAACAAGATACACCTGCTTTTCTTACCGCCACACACATCCCACGTTCTCCAGCCTCTCGATCAGTCAGTCTTTCGACCCCTCAAGGCAGCCTATAAGAAGGAGCTTGGTTACCTTGACCGATGGGATACTACTACTGTCGTAGGGAAGAGAAACTTTCTCCTCTGCTATAGAAAGGCACGTCTAGCAGCATTGACCGCTAAGAACATTATCAGTGGATGGAAATATACTGGTCTCTGGCCTTGGAGCATAGCTAGACCCCTTATGAGCCCCCTGCTCCTTGAGAATACGTCAGCACCAATCAGACAGCCTAGTCAGACTTGCGAAGGGTACTCTGATAGTAAGGGTAGTCAGGACTGGGCGTTAGAGACATCAGCAGTAGCCTGGTCAACGCCTAAGAGGAGAGATGAGCTCAAGATCAACTCAGCTTATTCAGCAAGCTTGATAGTGATCCAAATACCCAGCGGCTACTCTTTCGGGAAGTTCAAAAGGGCTTTGATGAGAAGGACTACCAGTTAGCTGTCGCACAGCGAAAGATTGAGGCAATAGAGGCAGAGCTTGAGGCTAGTAGGGCTAGGAAGCGGAGGAAGGTCAAGATGAGCCCAAATTCGAAGTTTACTAATATCAAGGCTATTCGGAAGGCTCAAATCGAGGCTGGTGAAATTGAGGATAGTACAGATGAGTCTAGCGAGTCTGAAAACCCTAGTGACGGTGAAAGCTGTATTGTAGTCGCATCAGAATAAGTGTAAAAAAAGGTTGAAGTCAATGGTTATAATATACAGCATCATTTTTAGGGCGTCCCACATGTGGGTGTGTCCCGGATGTGGGTGTGGGACGTTAAATGGATTTTCAGCGGATCCTAGCGTTTGATCGAATGCCCAAGAAACCTCGTAGTTAAACTTCTCCCTCATAATTCGAAAGACCTGATGAAACATAAAATGATACATCTTAACGTGATCCACAAGTCATTTTCGCACACAAGTCACTTTCGCACTTTTCTTGGCACCTTCAAGTAATTCAGTAATATCCTATGCATAACCCGCATTTTATCCTTTAAATTACTCAAAATCTTCTTCATTATCAGTTTCTACTTCTATTGAACAAGTCCTTGCATTATGTCCAGTCCCTCCGCAAATACCACAGCGCCTTATACCGGTCTGCCGGCGCTTTACAGGACGACTGCTTCCGCCTTCTTCCTCCTCCATAACCTTGATATCACCCCTCAAGGCCCGTAAAACTTGTGCATCACCTATACTAAGTGCTCCTCCATATTGGATTTGCTTATTTTTCGTCCTACGACGCTTACTTAGTATATGGTTCGTCTCACGAAGCTCTTCGTTCTCCCGACGTAATAATGCATTCTCATGCATCATTGCATGCGTAGCCTTCGTAGTCGAGTTAATTGAGTTCAAAATATGCGTCGGCGAGCTGTCTTGATGCCTCTGGACGCTACTTTTAATCAAAGTTGACTGCGATTCGGCTTCGAGGGTGTTGGTAGGCGTCTTAGAAACCCAGACGGAGGGAGGCAATTGGGGGTCGGGTGTCGGTGTTCGTACTACTTTTGCGATATCCAACGTAGATATGACCCTATCCGGGTTAAAAGGAACAAGTCCAGCTGCTTCGAATCCTGATCTGATGTTTTTTTCGTGAAAAGCACCAATGAAAGCTTCTAAAAACCCAGCTAAGAAATCCTGCTTCTCAATATGGGTTTGATGCCTTCGCATTAAACCCTCCACGAACGCACCATACAGCCGTTTCAACACACTAAAAGGTACCAAATCCAAAGACTGGAGCTTGTGGGATGAATGGGAAGGCATACACAATGTAATTACGCCGTGCGCCGCGAGGTAAGTCTCAAAATCCATCGAGTGGTGGCTCTCGTGACCATCCAATATTAAGAGACTTTTCGCACCCTTCCGACGGCTAATAATATGTTGAACAAAGTGTTTTGCCCATTCCACACCAATATTATTAGTAGTCCAACCGTCATGGGAAAGGTCGACCTTCCAGTTGGCCGGTAGGTCGTTACCGCGATACCACGAAGCAAGATGAACCTTGCCCGCGAAGATGATGTACGGCGGTACCGCCCAACCTTGCGAATTAATAGCCTGGATCACCGTAACCCATTCCCGACCTCCTTGTGTAGCCTGTCTAGGCCGTCCGTGTCTTTCTGCACTCGTTACAACCATACCGGTTGTGATTATGCCCATTAGGAAGTCCGTCTCGTCAAAGTTGTAGATATCCTCCGGTAGGATACCGTATTTAGCGATTGTGTCCCTAACAAGCTCAAACCACGCATAATACGCGATAGGATCTTCGCTAAATACCCTCTGGTAATCAATTCGACGGTTTAAACGCGTTCGGAGGTCTTGTCGGCGGTTAACGAAGTTCGTGGTCCAGTTCTTGCCGACGGGGAGCGCGTCGCGTACGCGTCGTAGGATATTCGCCATTTCTTCAACGTATCGAAGCCGAGGAGGAAATGCTCGCGCATCTAGCTCAATTATACGTCGGGCAATCGTATCCTCTTCGGTTTGAGTTAGATTTCGTTTTAACATATTAGCTTCGTGTCGCGTTTGGTCGCCGTCGAATCGATTCTTTAGTGTACGGTCGCAAACGTTGTAGATACGGCCAAGCTTACGCCATGAAATTTCAGGGTTGCGCTTTTTAGCTTGGATAGCTAGCTGAAGATCGGCTTCTTTAGATTTACGAGGCATGTTGTGGGAGGGAAGAAAAGTACAAGCTAAGTTAAAAGGTTGAAATATTTGAAAAAGTGCGAAAGTGACTTGTGTGCGAAAATGACTTGTGGATCACGTTAATCGAATCAGAGTTTGTTATAACTCGAACTAGAGCAACATCTAGATACTTGATTAGTACACGATTAGTACTCGAGTAAAAGTCGATTAACTTACTCTTACGGATTCCCTCATCATAGACAGCCCAAATAACCTCTCGATCTTGGCGGTCAATTAAATGCTTATAGTTCATATCTATAGTACAAGTTCGTAATGACTTGAATATATGAAACTGTTCGTTATTAAAACAAATAACCATAAAGTTAGTCGAGTTTTGAAACACCTCTTGGATGTACTGAGCTTAATTAGTAATCGACTCCAACTCGAAAGATACTGGAGTACTTACTTGGCCTGGTTTGCCATTTTCGCGTTCGAAGGCCCGTTGGACTGCCATTAAGCCCGAGCCTGCTGCAAAGTGAATCATCCTATGCTTTCGAATAATATAACCAATTAATTCCGAATTAATTAAAGCTGGATGAAGGTCTACAAGTGATGTAGCCCCTTTACTTCGAATCCAAGTTTGTACAATTGGGTTTTTGAGAAAGAGTGCTACTAGTGTTAGTAATCGACCGGTAATCGATTGGTACTCGACATACTATATCTTAGCCTTGGATCTGCTATTCTCTGAATTAAGTCCCAAATCTCTGTATAAAGCTTTGAGCCTAATTTTGATGGTGGAGGAATTGGATGTCGATGAGTTCCGTGGCAAACGCATAATACGTATGGATATAGATCTAAATCCAGAGGTATATAAAAGTCGTATTCGCATTGGCAAGATAAATCGATGATCTTCCCTTTTCCTTGCGGATGTACGATAGCTAGATGTACTCGATTAGTACTCAAGTATTAATCTATTGCTAATTACTTACGGCATAGTTTTGCAAGTTTTTTATTTTGAGCTATATGATAGCAAGGCCCCGGTTGAATTTGGTCGACTAGAGTGTTATTCAGAACTGCTTGGAATAATATAATTGCTGGATTATATTCTCGTGGAATCGGCTTCCAATGATGCCGCACATGCGAGGGCGTGAATGGATACAACGTAATGTATGGCGAGGAACCCCGGAAATAGTCTATCAAGTGTTAATCGATTAGTACTCGCTTAGAACTATGTACGTACCTTTCCATCCTGAATAATCTCAAGCTTGCCATCCTCAAAAAGCTTAATCTCGACATAAAGAAAGCTATTAATTAGGATTCAAGTACTAATCGAGTAGGAATCGATAAGGCTTACCAGAGCGCTTGATAATGGACTTGGTCGTTAATTGCCCGTTCAGCTTCTTGTTTAGCTGTTGCTACTAAATCCCATTCATTTTCCGAAACCTCTGTGTAAGACCGATTTCGCAAAGCTGGAGATAGGTATTCACATGCTTTTACTCCTGTACATTTATAAGTAACGCGGTTACAAATCGCATTATCTAAAAATGCACAGGTGGTTTGACGCCAAGAAGTCTTATGGCCATGGCAGAATTGGATCTATAATCGATTAGTGCTCGAGCAGTGTACGTAGTAGCAGAGCACCTAGATTAGATACCTCGTTGATATAGCTTCTCGCTTGTTCTTTCGTTTGCCCTCGAGCCGAAATAACGTAACAGACCCCAGTTTCGCTAGTCATAGGATATTCAGGCATTTGGGATACCCAAATAAAGGTTTCAGCAGTTAATAACGTCTCCTTATTGTTATTACGCTCCGATGAAATCAACGTTAATTGACTTATCTCCCCCTATGCAGCGGCTAGGTCGGATCCACTCTATGTATACTCGGTTAGCGATCGATTACCGATCAATTAGCAATCAAGTTAATACACACTTACAGGTACCTCGTCGCTTTCCAAGTCCTGCAAAGGTTCGAGAATGCTTTCAAAGACTGCTACAGCATCGTCGATAGTTGCCTGTTCGTGAGATCTTACGTCATACACATGGTGATCCCAGGGTTGGTCGGTGTTAGCAGCGACAGCACGTAGGGCAGTTGTTGAATGCATTGGTAATCGAGTAGCGATCGAATTACGATTGAGTAGTAGTGCAGGGATGTCTCTTTAGTCAATTGAAAAAAGTCGTTGAAGGAAAGAGAAAAGTTTTCGGACTTGCGTGGAAGCATTAGAATTACATGACCAGCGCTAGTATATTTAGTGCGACCCATCAGTGCTTGGCGGACCCACACCACCATCTCGATTTGGCTATATGGTCGGGTGATCAACCAGGGTGTAGGTCATGTTATGTAACAGCACCACCCCCCAGGCCACCCTATCAAGTGAGAGTTGCTGGCATGGTTCTCGACGGTAAAATCATATGACTTGGCCTGCTCCGACCAATGGGAAGTTTCCAGATAATTTTAGCAGGGTCAATGCAGGTTCAATCAACATATTATCAGACCGCCTCCAATCCCTCCCTACTGGGGGATAGATAATTAGTCTTTCGACCCGCACCGACACCTCCCCATCTACTTGTCACCAATGTTCCTCCTTCTCCGAAAATAAGCGACTCGCGGTAACACGACACTTTTCGGGCGACAATTAACGCGATTACGGCGACTAAGGCAATTATGGAGCCGCAGCCGAGCATGACGGGTACGATGGCTTCACAAAAGAAGTGGGCGAAGCCCGAGGATTGGGAAAGGCTTCGGAACACCATTTCGGCTCTCTGGATGTTGCATTCGTTGCCTGTGGTGATGCGGGTCATGCGTGAGGAACACGATTTCCATGCCACGTAGGCCAGCCGCATTTCATTAATTCTGTAATTTCAGAAAGACTTTGGTTGCTGATGTTTCGGTCTAGCCCAAAGATGTTCCAGGCCCAACTCTACCAGAAATGGGGCCTGCGAAAAAGCCGACCCGAAAGCAGAGCCAACAAGAAAAGACGCCGGAGTCTAGAAGAAGCTGAGAGTATTGCATCGTCTTCGTACCTCCCAGCCACTACGCAGGAGGGAGGCTCAACTGTCCTTAGCGAGGATTTGAGTTTCACCCCCCAAACAAACATCGTTCCTGAGCGAGCAGTGACTGGCTCCGATGCGGGCGGTCCAATTCCAATAATAGCGCCTCATGGCACTGGGATTCCATTACCGTCACTGCCTACCCACCTACGGCCGCCAAGCTACCAGGGTGGGCCAGATTATTCAATGGAACTCTCTGATGCATCGATGCTACCTTCGGCATGGAACGACTTCATTTTCAAGTCCCAATCGCCTCGCCTTCTATCCGGCCAGAGCCAAGGTGCAATCAGTTCTGCTATGGCAGAGTCGTTGCCAGACGAACAAGAAGACTCTTTTGATGGGAGCGCCAATCCTTCTGTCACCGGCTCTGGTGCCTGGATGTCAACTGTACTGATGGAGACACCGCCAAGTGTGGCAGCAACCTCGAACTCGAGGGGATCATCGTCAGGTAGATCCCGTATGTCACGTTCCTCTGGAGTTACTCGCAAATCAGGAGTGTCCTCGAGGTCTCGGACGTCGCACGCTTCTTCGTCTTGTGGAACGCTGCTGTCTTCCAGCTCACGTTCCTCTGCACTCTCTGCTAATCAATCTTTTGGTCTGTCACTGGCATCCCTCCGTCATCTAGAAGCACCCGAAGCATTGCTGCTCTCGGAAAAATCCTTGTTTTACGCGCGACATTACATATCCAGTACATTTTCAACGGGGTTGTGGACCCTGTCACAGACCGCTGACTCATCCCTGTTGAACACAGCGTGTATCAAGCTGGATCGATGGTACAATGATTTCAACCCCGGCATGGATCAGCTGGGTAAGAAAGAGGTCACGAAGGCTTTCAGCATATTCCAGCCTTGTTTTGCTGCGGCGGAGGGCATCATTGCAATGCAAGATCCACGCTTGGTCATCTACATCTGTCAACAAGCCATACGCTTTATGTTCTACGACCAACTAGGACGAAGCCTTTCACGAATACTCTTCAAATATACCGTCGGATGTTGCAAAAAGTTATTTGGGGTGCACCATCCCCTCTATATCCTTTTGGCCCAGCTGGCTCAAATGGACTACTTCGAGTTGGCACGGAACATTGGAACTTTAATGGAATGCTATTTTGAGCACCTCGAACCTTTCTTAGACCCAGAGAGCGAATCCTTGGGATTTCTCCTTGAGTTACGCGGCCTTACCGTCGGCCTCATGGAAGCTACTGGTATGATGGGGTTCTTCGAGGCCAAGCGAATTCTTGATCAACAGATTCAGAGATCCGATTCTCTTGGCTTCTCCAATTTACATATCAAGATTGAGGTTGCTGCTGCTTTACAGCGAAATCGCTACTTTGACGAAGCAAAAGCTAGTCTCTTGAAGCTCATACGCTCTGAAGAAGCTAAACAGCATCCGTATGAGTATGTATATGCGTGTTTTATACTCGTGATCACTTTGGAGAGGTCGAAAGATATTGACGGGGCCATTCGTGCGGCGTATGAGCTAGTCGACTTTTTGATGGAGTCCAGAAACAGGACTGAGAGTGCATTCAACGACGAGTTGTACAAATCGCAGGTGCACAGCAGCTTGGCCACGGCTTTCTCGAAGCTTGAGCATATGTTGCGTGGAGCTGGCCGCACTGATGAAGCGGACCAGATACACGCGCGTCTTGAAGCTTCTATTGATCGAGATTACGCTATCTCGGAGCCGACAGAAGAGTCAAAAGCAGCAGAGGATGTGTTGAACCTGGAGAATATGAAATAGGGGCTCATTCCCCACCTGCATCCATTCGCAGCTGGATTTCCTTTTCTTGTTTTCATTTTTCAATAATTCCAGCACTTTCCCTGGCATGCAACTTGACACAGAATGTGAACCAACCATCCGCACTGAGGGTTCCCCACCCCCCTGGGCATATATCCAAGTTCTTTGATCCGAATATCACAACCAATGAACCCAGCAGATTTAACGACTTGATCCTCGAGGGTGCTGAAGAACGATGTCGCGAGAAGTTCATACGATATAAGGAATAATCCCTTGAATGCCAAGTCTCTAAACTCCGTAAAGCACCACCTCTGTTGCCCCCCTAGAAGCAGCCCTCGGTACTTTCAAAGATAGTAGGGTATGGTTGGGCCATGAATATTTCAAAGTTAAGTGCGGTAATTGTTTGACTTTGTTAGGTACTGCATCTGCTGTACCTGATATCCTAACCTTATTTTAGCTGCTCTCGGGTCTGGAATGCTAGGGAAGCAAATTCATACCAACTTTCCTTATTCATAGGATAGAAATAGCTCCAACAGGACAATGTTCTCAAATGCACTATTCTGGCCATTAGAATCCCACACTAAGCTATCAAGAAAACGCGAGGATGCTCTCTAAATTTACTGCGTCGCCCTGAAGGTGTCACACAGTGCCGAGTCAAATCCATCAAATCATTCCGAAGATTTCTAATAATTCTGACGCCAAAGAACAAGTTTAATCGGGCGAAACTGGCATTCTTTCCACCGTGGCAAATTCGTACAACTCTAGCATCAGGACAGCATCATCATGAGACTGCGAGATACGTACACCAAAATACATGAAGAGAACGCCGAGGCCTGTCTCAAACTGGTAGAAACCAAGAAACCGACGAATATGTTCACCGAGGTACGACCAACTACATACAATCTCCTACTAGTCCCGCTCGTTCAGTCGTTCGATCAACCGCGGGAGATAGTACATCATGGACTTCGGTGACATTCCGCCCTGCCACAGGTTCACATCCGGAAGTGCGGATCGCTGGTGAAAAGCGGTGCGATCAAGTGTTGTTTTTCATACGCAAGAGAAATATAACCTGAAAAAGCCGTTAAGCTGAGATATATGCACAGAGATATTTACCAGGCCACCTTTGAAGTAGCTCTCAGGGTCTTG
Organism: Pseudomassariella vexata; assembly: GCF_002105095.1. Taxonomy (NCBI): domain Eukaryota; kingdom Fungi; phylum Ascomycota; class Sordariomycetes; order Amphisphaeriales; family Pseudomassariaceae; genus Pseudomassariella; species Pseudomassariella vexata. The sequence goes on from NW_024467957.1 coordinate 2,553,102, forward strand.
GTTCACACTTCTAACCCATGGACATGGGGATTAGAATAGATAGATATCCTGAGCAATTCATGAACCAGTCACTCAGTGGGGTTCAGGACGGCATCATGAAGAATAATGCGTTGTTCGCCAAGTGGGCACATAACATAGTATGTCAAAGTTATAAAACGGATTAAAAGTCAACGGATCTGCTATATTCTAGATACAATCTTTGGACAAATTTCTCTGTCGCCTCGATATTTGGCCCCCGCTTCACATAATAATCTTCAGACTTCAATAGGCCATACCTCAGCCAATTCACACAAATAATATAGGGACTGCGTGAGGAATGGATTTGATGAGCGCAGTGGCCCACTATAAGCTTGAGCCAGCTATAGTAGTGCCGAGTGTATCGGTACCGTCAGACTGCAAAGATCATTCTAAGGCTACACCCTCCGTGCGCTTACAAATAGGTAATGCTGGACGGAATCAGGACAATTGGTCCTTCCCCCTTTTAAGTAGTGTCCCAGTAGTCACAATACTACCAAGTCCACCTCGGCTACTTCCGTCTGATCCCCTCAATCACTGTTTTATCTACGTGATAGTATCTTATTCTCGTTAGGTATTGAAATAGTATTCACGATGCCTTTCAAAGCCGACCAAGAGATTATCAACCAGGACCGTCTGGAAGCCCTGGGAGGCCGCATGCAGATAATGCATGATAGCTCTTTCGAGTCGGATCCAAGCCAACTTGTTAAAGGCTTTGACATAGTAGATAAGGAACAGGAGAGCATCCTACTGGAGATTGGGGAAGCTAGTGTCCTCCGAGAAGCTGAAATCGAACTTGGAACAGAAGGATCGGAGTCAGCGAACATAAGAGTCGCCGGTACCCCAGCGGGCAAAGGTAACAGGCCTAGTGTTACAAGAGTTGTCGCAACCATCAGCGAGCAGCTGGATGCTGGAAGGTCCAGCGCAAAGGTGGCGATCAAGCCTGTGAGTGGCGAAGCAAGGACCTCCCCCAGCTCCAAGAGCAAGTCCACAAGGGACAGGCCTGAGTGGTCAGGAGACGAAAGCGGTCAGATCCTGATTCGTCAGACGACGTTTCGGCCAATTAACTCGTCAGGCTCTGATTCTGAGGATTCCGACCATGATACGTTGGATGGGTCCTCTAGCGAAGAAGAGGAGCCTAGAAATAAGAGGCTAGTCCAAGAAGAAGTTGGACTGGAAGTCCTTGAAGTTAGAGCTAGAGGGCAAGAACGTATTGTAAAATCCTTCCAACTGGTTCATCTACTAAGATAACTTAATAGGTACACTAAAAGGTATCATGTACACATCCAAGAAGCCTGAGTCCCTAACAAGAACGGATAAGATACGATTCGTTACAGTAATTAAGAAAGCCTGTGACCAGGTCCCGTAGGATATGATCGTAGGGATCTATAGAGGCACTAAGTGCCTACGCCTTTTCGACAAGATCTACGCCACTACAGGCTAATGCGAGAGGGCAGTGTGAGACAAACAGCTACGAAGGCTGGATTACGAATATAGGAAAGACCTAGTAGCTCATATAGCTAAATTCAGGCGAATTATCAGGGGATGAAGGCAGCTGGGCCAGTCTGTTAATAGAGAGCAGTTAGTAACGGATTATCTCCTAGAATAGTTAACGGTACTTCTTGTACCACATAGGGCAAGTGGGCTTGATAAGGTATAAGACCTTAAATCCGGACACGATGTTAGAAGAATTTATCATATCCCACCACGACTTCGTTGGGATGTAGAATTGCAATAAAACAGGCCATATCTCTAGGGATTATCCACAACTAAAGAGGTATTCTAGGGAGGGTACAGCACAGCCGAATACGCGAAAAATAGGCTTCAGCACGCCATGCAGAAGGGCCACCCTATAGCTCTAGATAAGATAGGCAGCCCAAGAAGGCCTTCGGCCAGCCAGATAGCTAGTTAACAAGCTTTCCCAATACAACAATTCACAACCCATATGCACTCGCATCATGGAGATACTCTTTAACAGACCGGATAGTATAATTATAGATGCCAAATATAATAATAATATTAAATACGCCGTAGGTGTTAACCCTCGGTACCTCTACAAGTACTCCCTTAAGGGGCTATAGATGATATAGCGGGCCCTTAAGCCGCGTCGGGCGGCTATACAGGTAAACTTGTAGCCAAACGACTACTAAACCTCCTGTCCCTCCCTAAGTCTGTGCTACAACCCCTGCCTGAACTACCGATAAGTGTGGTAATGTGGCACTTAAATTCGTCCTCAGGTGATACGTGACCCCATGGGGGTTGCCCTATAGCTAGAGATAAGATAGATAAGAGCTATAAAAGAGCTCTGCCAGGCCAGAATAGCTGACCTGGCCATCCTTTCCCAATACAACAATTCACACCCCATATGCACTCGCATCATCAGGGGTGGGATGCTGCTGATGTGCAGAAGATGCTCGACTATTTTTTGTCGCGACAAGTCGTAGTATCTGCTAATTGGGGTTCTCGTCGAGCGTATACATCTCAACCATACGCTCAAGTGGATAGACCGTAACGTGGTCTAGACGCTCGCAAGAATCGCGGCGAGAGGGGGTCCGATAAGGGGTCGGATTAACGATTCGAATTCTGGACCGGCTGTCGAGTTATATTCCGCCGACGTAGTGCTTGACGGTCGACTGGCTAGGATGCTCGTAATCCTAAACTGCACCAATCTCCCTATTATCGCTAGGTAGGCGAAGTCAACAAGGTGGGCAGCGCGCCGTAAGGGTTGACTAAACCCCCTTGTGTGTCAGCTGCGGGATTCGAACCCGCGACTCGTCACCGACCCAAGTGGGCGAGGCTCAAATCAGTAGTCTCTGTGTGCTACGGGAATTCTAATATATATAATAATGTTTACAGAGCTATAACAAGGAGATAGAGCGTTAGAAGTTAGGCTCAACTAGTATCCGACCAGATACTACGTCAGACGTAGCTGGTAAGTACGTATGTACCTGTCCAGTCAGAATCTGTTCAAAGAATTCCCGTAGCACACAGAGACTACTGCTACAGGACACTGAGGAGATATCCACACCTCCCCCGAAAAGGCAGACTTAGACGTAGGCATATCAGTCGATACTATAATATTTAGGGGCCCTTTGAAGAAAAGATAGGGGTACGCGGTATAGCAGCGCCCGCCATCCCTAAATACGAAGTTGCGATATTCCGCGATAAGGTAACATCGTGTAATTAGGCAGAGAAAGATGATAATATATGGGCCATGTTAACCCTAGAGCATAGACGGTTAGCACAAAAACTCAAAGCGAATACGCTGGACTATCTATTACACAGCTAGGATAGAGATCTCATTAACAGCAGTCGAGAAGCTTATATACCAGGCATAAAATTAAGCTGAAATAACCAAGATCGACTCAAAGTGCCACTAAGATCGAGTTGAATCTGTATATGGCGACGTTATGAGATTTACCCGTACCGCGCCGAATACGCCGCCTTCGGACTAAAGGTGTTAGGGAATTTGGCATATGCAAACTGGAAGATATTTACAAGTGTAAGAATATTGAGCTCACGATCTAGACGCTGGATAACTAGTATTAAAATAGCTGATGCGAGTGCATATGGGGTGTGAATTGTTGTATTGGGAAAGGATGGCCAGGTCAGCTATTCTGGCCTGGCAGAGCTCTTTTATAGCTCTTATCTATCTTATCTCTATGATACGAAAAGGTAGGGGGACCCACTGGTTAGGTGAATCCCATTCAATTAGATACTATAACGTTGCGCACTGCTGCATTATAGCATCCTTCCCCCTAGGTGCACGCATCACTCTAGCTATAGGCAACCCCCATGGGGTCACGTATCAATAGCGTTCCCGAGCGGGAGATTAAGTTATTAGAGGACCATACAATAGCAGTATAAATCTAGATGAAGCTACCGTATTGCTTATAAGACTTGGTCCTAGAGGGCCTATGACACACGCTAAATCAAATATATAGTTCGTAGTCAAGCAGAAAATCCCGTACGACACGTACTAGGACGGACTACGCCTAACACCGCCTGGCCTATCGAATAGACCTGAAGTAAGCTTCCTAGGGATTATAGGGAGCCTGTTTTCGTATTATTAACAAGAACCATCGTAAACGAGCAGAGAAGATAGAAGCCCGAGGGGTAAAGGCCCTCTGATTATTATGCAAGGGACGCCATATCTAGATAGTTTAGTTAATTGGCGGCGGTAAAGTCCTACGGACGACGCACTTAGTGCTCCTTTAAGGATGCCATACTGGCTTCGGTAGCCCCAGGAGAGGTCGGATCCAAGGGAGTCTTTTGGATGTATTAGTTAATTTGTAAGCCTTAAGGTTCATACTTGTCTGTTCCTCCCCTTACAGACAGTTCTCATCGTTACTAAGTTGATAGAGATTCGGAGGTTTTAAGGGCGTCGGCACTTCTATTAAATTCAGATGGGCAATGATATCAATAAGCCATAGTAACAGGTAGGGATCAATAAGTAAATAGGGTTATTGAGAGTAACGTAGTCCACGGTCCAATTGCACACTTCGGCAGATTTTCGTACGCTACCACTTTGACCTGCGGTTTTGCACCACATAACTATGGTTGGTTCTTGGAATGAAAGTGATATGATTCTAGCATTACATGTGCTTCAATCTGATCCAAAATTAAGTGTACGTCGCGCTGGTCAGATCTATAACGTACCTTTTAGAACCCTTGCGTATCGACGCGACGGTAAAACCGCTCGAGCGATTACGCGATCGCCAACGCAAAAGTTGACTCCTTCCGAAGAAGAGGAAATCGTACGACATATAACCGACCTAGATTCGCGAGCATTTCCTCCCCGATTGAGTGGTGTTGAAGATATGGCCAACCGATTACTTCGAAGTCGCGACGCGGGACGCGTCGGCGTCAACTGGGCCTCGAGCTTCGTAAGACGACAACCAGACCTCCGGACGCGTTTAAACCGAAGGATCGACTATCAGAGAGTCCTCTGCGAAGACCCCGACGCGTATCGCGCGTGGTTTGACCTGGTACGGAATACAATTGCGAAATACGCGATCCAGGAGGAGGATATCTACAACTTCGACGAGACCGGTTTTGTGATGGGCCAAATCTCGTCCGAAATGGTCATGACGACTTCTGATCGGCGCGGAAGGCCTAGAGCAGCCCAGCAAGGAAATCGGGAATGGGTTACAGTTATTTAAGGCGTTGGGTCGTCCGGTTATGCCCTCCCTCCGTACATCATTTTCGCCGGCAAAACCCACCTCTCGTCATGGTACGAAAACAGCCCATTACCGCCTGATTGGGTTATCGCAGTTACTAAAAATGGCTGGACTACGAACGAGAGAGGCGAAGATTGGATAAAACACTTCGATCATCACACCAAGTCTCGTACGAAAGGTACTCATCGCCTATTGATCCTCGACGGTCACGAAAGCCATCACTCGACCGATTTCGAGGTATATTGCAAAGCTAACAATATCGTCACGCTTTGTATGCCTCCTCATTCGTCGCATAAGCTCCAGCCTCTTGATGTTGGTTGTTTTCGCGGGTTAAAAAGAGCGCACGGAAAAGAAATCGAAGATCTCATGCGAGCACATATAAGTCATATCTCGAAAGAAGACTTTTTACCGGCGTTTTTAAACGCGTACAACGCAACTTTCACGGTTTCAAATATCCAAGGAGGTCTCCGAGGGGTAGTAATAGTTCCGTACGATGCAGATTATGTCATATCACAGCTCGATGTGAAATTACATACGCCAACACCTCCGGGTAGCTCGGCTGGTCTCCCCGTCCCTTGGGAATCAAAGACTCCGAACAACCCAACCGAAGCCCAATCACAAACCGATTATGTGAAAAATAGGATTGTACGACATCAAAATAGCTCACCAACGTCAATTTTTGCTGGAATAGATCAGATTGCGCGAGGTACAACGAAGGTTATGCATCGGCTTGCCCTTTTAGAAGGCGAGGTCGAATCACTTCGAAAGGCAAATGAGACCTTAAGTCGACGTCGCCGTGCGAAGAAAAAACAGCTACAGAGTGGATGGTCACTTCGTATACAAGCTGGACAGGACCTACAGTCTCAACAAGAGGTTGATGGGCAGTTACATGACGAATTTCGTCAAATTGGTGGTCGTACGAGGCGGCGAATTGCGCGTGTACGGCGCTGTAGAATCTGCGGCGAGCCCGGACATAATGCGCGCACTTGTGGAAATGATGTAGAGACTCTGAAGATAACGATTCTGAGTAGTTTCAATTGATGATAGGCGTTGTGGTTGAATTAACTTATACATTGTCGTATAAGGTCTGCCAAAGTGTGCAATTGGACCGTGGACTACGTTAATTACTTCATGATGCTAGAGTTCGATCGCGAGATTAAGAGTGCATACAAGGAATAGCTTTGACGCCGGAACATAAAGTAGACAATGAGCGGAAGCGAAGCGGAATAAGAAATATATGCAAATCCCTTAGAAACCCTGATTCTAGAGGTACATCATGTTTGATAATGAAGGAATGAAGAATTGCTTACTTCATGAATTCTCTGGAGTAAGGAGTGATGATTATATAGACTGCTCTAAAAACCCTTAAGAATTAATTACTATGTTATCGATCAGACGTGTCATGAATACATCAAGGATCGTTATGTCATTGCGCTGTTAATGCTGAGCTTGGCGCCAATGTCCCTCTCATTTTGAAACGAGTCCATCCCTTTGCCGCCATTTTCAACTTCCCGATTTGTAAACTGCCGCGACTATACAAGATGAAGGGAGTGCCGCTGGAACCAAAGGCCAGGTCTTGCGACTTATCAAACACTGGAGGACTTCCAAATTATGTGTTATCTGCAGGGAAAGATACTAACTGAATGAGTAACGTGTTGTTAGTCATGAGGCCATGAGCGTCGTTCCTAATTCGCCGCTGGCACTCAGACGGGGAGACCGTTGGCGCCAAAATCATCTCAGCACCAATGTTTGACCTGATAGAAGGACGGAGGTAGCAAGAGTCCACGGAACGAGTATGATGACCAAAAATCAGATAAGTGACAGATACGCAAGCATGATGTCAACGAGGTCTGACATATGCTTCTCTGTGGGAACGACCGCCCGTCGTACACCCCTGACCGACCTCCCTAAGTCTATGATCCTGGCATCTTATTCATCCGTCAGGACTGGAAACCTTCCTTTGCGGATCACTTCGTATGATACCGTGAGTAGCAACTCCGTGTATCGGATCACCACATCTTTTCACGTGAATCACCTTCTTCGATCACCTGACCACCAAGATGGCCAGTGAGAGTAACATCAAGGTCAGCATCAGCCAACAGGCTTTCAGCCTTATCCCTCCTGCATTAGTTGATATATCTTTTCGTTCAATATCGGGCGACATCTCAGACACACTTTTCACCGGACGGTCAGCTCAAACTTGAGGCGCGAACTTCGAGTCTCCGTCTTTTCTCTGTAACGAGAGACATCCGAAGTTCCAATTGGCATTCGCCCGAAGAGAAGGGACTTCTTGAAGGAACACCTACATCTACAACATGCACCTGCAACTTCGCCAAAAACCAGAGCTTAGGGCCATCACTCAGCTGCTCACGACACAGTCAATTAGCGGAATCCTCCTCTGCAATTGAACCTGCTTATATGTTCTCATCTGTCTTTTCATCACTCACCATGTTTTCCACATAGACACCCCCAGGGCCTTGATACCACTCAGCCAATTGACATGGTGGCCCACCAACGTGGACCCGAGAATATTGTTGAAGAAGTCGCGATTGTTAACATACGTAAGTGACAGCTATCACGATCTGGCTTGGGATATTGACATTGCTCTCGGTACGCAAAACCATCCAGGAGAGGCTGCGAAGCTGAGGCGTGCGTAGATAAGGTAGATATCTAGATTATAGATAGTAGTAAAGATCAGACATATTATTTGGTACCCTCTGTTTCTCCGTGTCAGGCAGGCTTTCCATGTCTAGCTGCCATGAGCTGCCCAGGTTTCTGCTGCAACGTGAAAGTCGTGTCATAGTTATGCCATGTGAGAAGCAAGGTAGGCTAGACAGATGCACCTGTCCACCGTATTAACTCAACATAAATCGTCGTCCCAGAAATCATCGCATACTCCACAAGTTACAGAAGCAGTTCCAGTGCTATTGACGAAATGGTTCTCGCAATTCATTATTGACACAGACATGTCTTGCTAGGCAGATGAATGTACGGAGTGCGCTGATGTTAATGACATCCATGCCATGCATGCTGCGTCATTCTCGTCACCAATTCCCGGTTTCATCTCCCCGTCATCTCTATCCGGGGTCCGGGTTCTGTCCATGTTTCTCCCCAATGGCCAAATCAGCCAATGATTCATCTACATAACAGGGAAAGTGGAAGTGGCAAGCCTGCTAAACACCTGGCCGCCCTTCAATAAGATGCATCCAGCGTTACAAGACATACCAATTATGTAAGTCAAGTGGTAGCGAAAGAAAAAAAAAACCTCGAGGCCAAACCACTTCTGAAGCCGAGCGCGTGTCCATCCTACAGCACCCTGATCCACAAGAGGTGGGTTGACGTATGTACGAGGACAAGGGCATGAATTAACTAGAAAGAATAAATAAGCATAATTGATCGACAATCATCGCTATGACCCAAACAGAAGAGCGCCGACAGCAAAATGCTTAGTCGTGACGGGGTATCAAGATTTGGACCAAGTTGCCGCGCAATCGAGTTCCCGAGATTAGGCCGTAAGCGTCGTTAAAAGATATTATGGAAGACGGTGGCATCACATCTTGTGACTCTGCTTTCATGAGAAGTCATCTGCGCCGCCAGACATGGCAATGCGGTCGATCTTCTGTACAAGCTCTTTAGTCTCCCGTGCCAACTCAAAGGCAATGGGTGGCAGCGTTTGCGTCCACATGCGCCATTCTCGATCGCCCGTGTCCAAGCCGCGGGAGGCCAGGTCTTGGCCATGTTCACCAGCCTCAAGCAGACGCTGACGGCAATCGGACAGGCGGTCCACTGCGTCGTCGCCATGACCACTTGCTTCGGTCTCGGACACCACCTTGCCCACTACGTCGGCAATGGAGTTGATTTCGTCGTTGATCTCAGCGATTGGCGCGTCACCACGGATAGATGCGACCAAGCCGTTGATCGCATCACGTAAGTAATCTGTCTGGCCTTCGAGGTAAATTTTGAGATCCTCGGCTCGATCATTGCGCATCCTGTAACCGTTGGAAGGATTGGGAGCTGAAGGCAAGTTCTTGTTGCTCATGAAATTCATCTCTCCCTGGCCGTTGTTGTATTGCTCCAGAGATTCACGCGGGGAATTAATGGGACTGTAGGCCGAAGATTGCCCACTGTTGCGATCACCACCTAGACCTTGGAATCGGGGAGGGGCCACAAGCGGTTGAGGCATAAGTGGTTGAGGCATGAGTGGCTGGGGGTTATCCTGCGCATAGTTTCTCGCGAACGACGATTCTTGTTGCGTTGATCGGTTGGAGAAGAACCCGGTGGATTCGACAGGTGTGACGGTGCCGTCATCGTCATCCTCCAGCTCTCCAGCAGGAGTGGCTCGAATCTTGACGGTGCGGAGGAACTCCACAAGCGCAGCCACAAGATGCGAGACCGCTGCGTCGAGAAGGGACACTGGCGAAATCCCCGCGGCAGATGCAAAGTTCTTGGCGGCCGTGATCATGTTGTTGGCGGTGGCTGATACGCGAGCCTTCAGCACCTTTCGTTGCTGGATAGTCTGGTCGTCGTTCGGGGCAGATTCGTCGATATCCTTAGTAATGCGCCTGATGCTCACGACAACGGCCTTCATAGAGTCGATAACCTTTTCTGGATCATCAGTTCGGGCCCTCTGTAGCAACTCGTCGATAGCGATCTGAAATTTGGTAACATGCACGTCTTTGACCAGACCGTTGCCCTCCATGAAACCCCTGTCCCGCACGTATTTGCCTGCATCCTGGTCGATTGTCAACCCCGTCGAAGAAGCTCGCATACTGCGCAATTGCGTCTTCGCGCGAGCATAACGATTGCGCCAGTCTCGGACTTCCTGCTCCAGCTGTTCAACCGTCTTCTCCAGCTCGGCCTGTTTGTCCCAGGATGGAGTATGTTGTTGAGAAAGCATCTTCATTTCCTGCAGGAACTGTTGTGCCTCACGACGAACTTCCTCCGTCACCTGCCGCTGTTCCTCGAGTGCCATTCGGAGTTCTTGGTTTTCTTGTTGCAGCTTGCTGTCCTCCCCAGCACCACTCATACTTCTGCTGTTTTGTTGATTGTTTTGCTGGGCCTCATCAATTTGTTCCCGGAGTCTCCTCGATTCCGCATCATGATCCTCACGCATGCGGTCGAGTTCGCTACGTAATGTATCGTTGAAGTTTCTCGCTTCGGCTAGTTGAGCTTCTAGGTCTGACTTCAAATCTGTCCATTGCTTCTTCTCCATGTTATCGGCCGAGGCACGGGATCGTTCGTCGTCTAGTACGTGGGTTAATTCGTCGTCCTTCCTCTTCAAAGCGTCTTCCAGGCTGTCCAATTTTGATTGTAAATCTCGCGCATGGGCCTGGGAATCCTCGAGAAGTCTCTTATCAGCCTGTAAAGGAGTTAGCCCAGCGTTTTTATTCGTTTTGATGGTCGTTTGACTACGAACTTCTGATGTGACAGTCCCTGCACTCCTCTTGCTTTCCCGGTCCGTGACACGTTCGAGGCCGAACGCATCGGTATCCTCGTCATTGTCTCCTACCACATCATCGTCCTCTTCAACCATGGTACTCTTGTTGGGCACGATGGTGTTGCTCTGCATCTGCTTCTGTTGAGGGCGGTCAAAGCCGCTGCTGGGCATTCTAGGCGACGACGGTGCTGGGTAATCGTTGTTCATTCTTGGTGCTCCCGAGCGTGTAGAGCTTGCATCAGACGGTCTTCGCATACGACTTGGCCCTCTAGGCGGCATTCCATTCATGCTATCAACCGGTGTACCGGTACGGCTCGGAGGGCCCCGTGAAGAAACGGCAGAGCTGCTCATGCGTGGAATCTCACCCAATGCAAACCCTGGGAAGCGCCTTTCCAGTTCGCAGAATACATCTGTGGCTAGGTCTCTGAACCTCGGAGGCCCAAGTGTTGACAGTTTTTGACGTGCCTGATTGCGCTTCGGATGGAAAGTGTCTTCGGGCTGGAGAAAGTCGGGAGGGGGCGGTCCCGCGCGTCTGTTCAAACTTTGGCGCCTGAGTAATTCGTCGTAAACATCTGTGGACAGCTCAAGAAATTGTACTGCAGAAAGGCGCAATAGCTTGTCGCGTGCTCGGTTTGGGGGTGGGTTGGCTCTTCCGTCTTTCGACGTTTGCTGCAAATATCTCTTGAGTGCGACATAGTGTATTCCAAGAACACCCTCGTTGGCCTCGTCCCGCATACTCCGACTGCTATCTCTTCTCGCATACATGCTCACACCGTTGGTGCCAGTGCTCGATCGAGCAACCGAGGGCGGCGGAGACGGCCCGCCGACGCTCCTAGGGCCGGCCGAAAAGCCGTTCATGTTGCCGTTGGGTCCTCCGGAATCGGGAGGCGATATGAGACCACGGTTGTTCTGATTGTAGGGATCGCCGTTGGCAGGGTTCTGGTATTTGGGGATGCTGGACCATTCGTTACCGCCTACGGAGACAGGTGACAGCGGCGCATTTCGAGTATTCATGATAATTAACAATGCGGTAGCTGATGTAGCTGTAAGGTTGTTCTGCTCAGACCAGCACAGGAGCGGGTGTCACGAGGGATGAGTGTCAAGTTAGCCGTGGGTTCAAGGGAATTGTCGAGGTGGTGGCACTTCAATGCAATCCAGCCCCGTCCACTTCGGCACAATCCAAACACTCGGCAAAAAAAAGCAAACGCATGCACCCTCGGCAAGGCCCGGTGTTAACTGCCACAGTCGGGTTGAAAAGAATTACTGTGACTTGGCGATCAATCGAGTTGTATATGGGTCGAGATAGACGTGGGTTGCCGTTGTGGTCAATGTCGTGTCATGCCGGAAAATAGAATGCCAGTCGGGTGCCTGCAGCGCGTGTTCTTCCACCTCCTTGGTGTTCCAGTTCGAGATCAGGTCGTAACAGTCTCCAAATGTCTGGGTCCTCCGCAATAGATGTTCCAGAAAGCGAGAGTATGGACAGCGTGCGGTGCTAGTGACCGTGGACTGGATTCGGATAGAAGGTATCTGGTGATGCACAAACGTAAAGATGTCAAAAACTGATCGCAAATGCTCAAGCTTCAGAATCCGCACGAGTGTGGGTGTGGAGGAGATTCTCGCTTGCGTGAGTGAGTTGCGAGACTATCGGAATGCATCAAAGGCTGGGAAGCATGAAACGGGAAGTCGGACGGCCGGGGTGGCAGGCTCGAGAGGGGGGCCGCAGCCAATTGGGAGGAGATTAGGGAAAGGGGGTGGGTCCCTGGTTCCTGAATCGACTTGGATGGAGCCTTCCTATTATTGCTGCAAGCGCGAAAGAGTGGCCGACAGTGTGACACCAAAATTGTCTAGAAACCCAGAACCGCGATTTTGAAGTCAGATGTCGTGTGTTAACTTTATCAACATTAAGGAACCCAAAGACCCCTCACAACAGGGTAAATTTGTGTACTATTCGTACACTAAAGTCCCTGCCATACTTCAATGAGGTGCCGCTAAAATGAGACGACTTAAAAGTAGTGCTCAACAGGGGATCGCCGGCTTACGGCTGCATGAAGCAGGTACACAACTATCTACATACCAACAACACAATCGAGATCAGAGCTGTCTTTCAATTTTCTGTCCATTGCGCAGAGAGAGCAGATTTCGTCGGTTGCTTCCTCGACTATGAGCTCAGCGAAATCTATTACTGTCGTCCAAGGGGCCCCCTTTCCAGTCACACTACATCCTGATCAAGCCCGAGGGCGTCTAGTCCCCTGAAAAGGCGTCACCGTTGGATTAGCTGGATTAATTGGCTTGCGGTGAACCTACGAGACACACTTTTGGGCTGAAGGCGGCTCCCTTTCGTCGCGCGTTACTGCATTTCGTGCGTGACAAGTCTGCACCAATTGCATCCACAGAAGTCCTAGCCTATCAACCAAAACAACATGACGGTCTCAATGAAAGCCTTGTGGACTTGGCACAATGACTTCTGACACCTAACAGTAACCAGACGGATAAATACCAAGAAAATCTATCGACTCAAGGGAAAAGCTCAGTGCACCCCTGTCAGATCCAACCCTCCTTGCATCCGTCCTATTCTGGGATTAGTTACTCTGGCCAATAAGATGCGTGTGACTGCATAAAGTCCAACTACACGTAATTATTCCATGTAACATTGGGCCCTGACGGTTGCATGTCCAAATTTTGCCGTCTTTATGCCAAGAAATATTGAGAGACCAGTGAGCTCTTGGCAGTCAAGTTCAAGGTTAGCAAAGAGAACAACTTCAAGTCTAATAAGCCCAAGGCAAAACTGGGCAAATGTTGAAGCCAAAGTCTGGAATGCAAATGCCAAGAGATGCAAAATTCTAGGCCCCGGATCCACAGCAACATGACCCGCAGATAATGGAGACCTGGGCATCAGGGCTCTTATCCACTTCAGCACTGGATGCAAGTCTACATTCATCTGCCGGATACCAAGGTTTGGCGTTCGGAGATGACTGGCATATTTGGTTTGCCTTGGTTGATATTGAAGACCTTCTAACTGATGGAAGTAAGCTTGTTTTATATTGTCTGGGTGTTGCCTGGGTTCATTAAGCAACCACTCGCGCAACACCAATCCAGTCTTTTCGTCCCCATCCTCTGTAGATCCCGAAGCTTGTGTTTCGAGTGTTTGACTCGAGCCTCACACATTTGGAAATCGCATGGCATACTGACTTCGTTTCTGGACAACGTCGGGCATATTCAGGACGTTCATACAGGGATCCAGAGTAATGATAGTCGCCAGTCTTATCATGCGGCTCAAATAGACTTTCTTGTGATGTTCCACGTATGTGTAGATAAATATGCATTATATTTACACCTCTATTTCGGTTGTATGCATAACGTCCCAAACAAAACAACTAAATTTCGCACGTCGCCTCTTGCCTCACCGCACAACCCTTGGTCATAGCTCATCTCATATCGCCTGCTGTTCATCTTACCATGTCCGGAACTCAGTTAGCATTCCGTGGCAGTGCGCTCCTTCTGGGAAATTAGTCTAACTGAGTCATTTTCTGGTAACCTAGGGAGGCAAATAGATCGTGGACAAGAAATATCTTCAATGTTACGCGCGTTCGAGGCAGGGGGACCAAATCCGATGGATGGCCCGCAGTGGGCAGTGTACGACTTCGGGAACCCACGCGGAAGGTCATGGCACAGGCCATTGATCACCACTTCGGAGCCGCGACATAGCTCCAGAGTGCAGGGTCCCTGACTCGGCTTGTCATGCGACCGAGCACTTCTAGTAGTGAAATTTTGTTGATGAACGTCTTGCTATCGCGAGGCAAATCGTCAAATCGGCCCAAGCCTGGATTGGATCTGAACGAGTATCTATGACTGGACTCTCGCAGCGTTTGCAACTCATTGATGTAGTTCTACCGTGACCAGAAGAGGTTTGCTATAGCTTCGACAGCTGAGCGCATGGCCACTCCACAATCGACTGAACCAATTGGTATCCCGTACCTACCAAGTATGGAAGCCCGAAGGAACCTGTTTTCTAATGATTAATGAACAATTGACCTTCAAAACAGTAACTCAACAAATACCACTCCTTTCATGAGCCGGATTCGTGGATACATCCTGGCCCCCTTCCCGACCTTCCAGCTCACGCTTCTCATCCCTAGTCTCCAGATACCACATTAGCAACGCGTTTAATACACAACCTAAAAACCCAAAGCAGCCATAAATCCTGGCCTAAGCCCAGGCGCCTCTGTCGTCCTCCAAAACGCATCCGGAAAACAGATCTGATTAACACAAGGAAAAATCTGAAAACGATCTCATGAAGCCGCGCATCTCGTGGTCATGCGGCATCAGGCTTGGGAACTACGAGTAGAAAACTCTCCGGCATACCAGCCAACATAGACGAGATATGAATTACTTGAGCCCGATGGGCACGTTCCAGATCGACAATTTAATGTAGCTGAGGATCGTTCCGCCCTGGATGACGGCGATAGCCTGCTACCGCTTCCCCTTGAGCAGCGGAGAGTCGGAAAGCATGCTGGCTAGAACATGGGTCACGACACCCACGAGACCGCGGGAAGATCCTGAGGATCGTGATGCAGTGGCAGTTGTGGGTTCTCTGCTTTGGATACTTCGTCCAGTCTAGAGTTTCCCGTCCCAACAGAACTTCTTCGCGCAGGACCTCGAAGCAGAGGGGCATACAATCTACCAGATCAACATGTGGCCCACAGGGCAGTCGGCCATGCCGAGGCGCTCAGACGCGTTTATACGTCGTTGGAGAGCCACTACTGGGCGAAAGCTACGTCTATTATGGTGAGATAGAAGACGCGCATGTTCCTAGGGAAGTCCGGGTTGAAGGAGTAGCCGATTACGCCGACGGGGAGGGAGGTAGGGAGATGACACCGCAGACGATAAAGAGCTATTGCCATACGGCATGGCCTAAGTTTCCGTCAAGACCGGAGTAGGCCCCGGCTTGGAGGTAGCCTGAGAACACGTGTGATAGGGTTGCTGTGGAATAGAAGAGTGTTATGGGTTTGGCTCGCTCGCTCCTGGTGTACCAACTACACCGATGAGACAGGTGATACAGAGGAAGAATGCGCCTTGCGAGGTGTTAGAAAAACGTAGCCATTTGTTCAGATGCTTAGGTCGAGTATCTTACTTCACATAGGTCAACCAGGAAGCGCATCGCATACAGTTACGGAACCGTCTTGACGGTAGCTGAAGTGAAGGTGGAAATGAACAACAGCACCTCAAGCATGGGTATCAGATAAATCGGCCGCAGCATGGAGACGAGTATAACATCCGACAATTGGCTGATGATATAGCCGGCCGTGAAGAAGTTTCCGCAATACGACAGCTCGTTGCCGTACATCCCCAACGACTCCTTCATAGCGGATATAGGCGTCGTTGATGTTGGCCGGATCCGGGTTCTTGCAGAAATAGGCCAGACATATGTAGGTCAACAAGAAGAAGTCGAGCTTCAGCAGGAACTTTTTCTCGCATTTGGGTTTGTCCGGATCCCAGATATATCGCTGCACCGTCCGCAAAAATGACTCCGGCCTGCCCATGATTCTGGGTGTCTCACCATCGTTCGATATTTCCTTTTCGCTTCTGTTTGAGCGAGGGCTGCGGATGCTGCTAGTTGAGGCCGTTTCGATCTTGGGTTCGGAGTGCTTTTTCTCGTCAGGGGTAACTGTGCCAGCTGCCGGCTGGGCCTCGGCTTCGATTTCAACTACCATTATAGACCCAAGAACACTTATCTTAGCCCGCTCCAAGGTCTCAACTCCTTTGCTTAAATATACATTTACTTGGCTTGACATGCCGAGGACGCCATAGAGGCTGCAGAAAGCGAAGCCACCAGCGGTGCGCAATACCAGACATGAACCACTGCAAGATCCACCACAGAATGGATCTTGAACAACACAACTCCGGGACCAACAATGGTGGTTGATCACTATACTCGAATCTGCCTATGGCCTCGCCGAGGCTTGCGTCGCATCACACTGGGGACCAAGGTTCTATGCCTGTAAAAAGCGCAGGTGACGGAACCAAATTGGTGTCATTGATCATTAAAGAAGGCCTTTCTGGTAACGCACAATTCGCTGTGAGCCCGTAACTCTAAGTTTTGAAGTTTTCTTTAGAGCTGCGTAGCCGGTAACCAAGCCTCCCTCCGAGTACGCCATGCCATATTGTGGGTATCAAATCCATTAACTTGTGGTACTGATGGCAGAAAAACGCCCGTTGAAAACATACCCGAGCAACTGCTCAAAACCAAGCCAGTGTCCAGGTCGCTGGCAAATTAGGCCATCGCTCCTGCCACTCGCCCACAATCTCGGGAACCCTCTCGTCAAAGGACGCTCGGCTCGTCGCACTGCCTATGTCGAACGCAGCAGAGCCCGCAGCCTCTCGCTCCTCTTTCGCGGCCTTGTTCAGGGAATCTGCGAGATCTAGAATGCCGCGACCACCAACCAATGCCTCTTCGTGGTTGTCCTTTATATCAACATTGATGACGTGTACTGGACGGTTCAGTGGAGCCCCTCTGTTGTGTAGATCATCAACGACAGCATCCCAGCATCGCTCTTCACAGGTAAAGACGACGTCGGCCACGCCACCTTCTGTACCATCATAACCACGGTCTGAAGTGTGCTCAAGTCGTGGGATACCCACTTGCCAGTCTTGCCATCGCTCAGGGCCCCACTTAACTCCACGATTTCGGTTAAGCATGTTGAGTAAGCCGTTCCGTGTATATAAGTCTTCGTCCTTCTCTCTCAACTCCTTAAACATGCTGTCATAGGATGTCTTGTTGAATTGGTATACGTTTGGTTGGGTGATGCTGGGTCCTGGGAGGCGGACAAGGGATCCAGTCCCGAAGGAGATGACGGGATAGTTGGCTTTGGATAGCTGGAGGTGGGCCTCCATAGACCTTACGTTGTTAGATTGTGTGCAGGAGCTTAAGGCAGTTATTGACGTACCGGTTCTGGTTACTGGCACATACTGTGCAGAACTTCAGCTTGTATCCCCCTGCCTCGTCTCGCTCTCCATTTTGTGCTGGCGGTGCAGCCGCTGCTACTGAAGCTCCGTTGGCCACATCCATTTCGACCACGGTCGTACGATGCGTTCACTGGGCCAGAGTGAATTCAGATGCAAGAGATATAGTCTCGCATAGTTGTTCTAGCTTGCGACAAGGTCCTGCAGTGCACTTCTTCAAGGATAGTCAGTTAAGGCCACCAAAATGGGTTGAAACAAAGAATTGAGTTGTTTTAGGGTCATTCAGAAAGTTTGCGTATGGTAATATTTTAGTGTCACCATGGAATTATCAGACAGCTCCAATAGTTTTCATCATTGTAGTAAGACGGTTTTGAAGATAGATAGCGCGCTGAATGCTTACCTTTCAACGGTGCGGCGAAGCTCTTCGTGCTGCTGGTTGACGAACAAAGAACTTGTCGCCAAGTTGATCAGATCAAGTACGGAGGTCGTGTCTCCAAATTCGGGGTGTTGGAATTGCCCAACGGTATCCCATTGCAGTTGAATGAGGAGCTTGTCGCACGAGAGCTGCTCATCAAGCTTGCCTAAAGATTGTGTTTGGGAGCAAATTGGCGTTTGCGATGAAGTTTTCATAGCAGTGTTTGTGGCATGGAGCCGACTTGCGCGACGCTCGGACTGCTGGCTGTCGCAAGCTCAACCTAATCGGCCAAAGGGACAACCTCGGGAAGTCTCATTCAACTCTTTGTCCTACACACTCAGTCAGATGAACGGCATTTCCCAGAGTTCATCGGCTTAATGATGCTTGTTTGTCCAATATTTATCTGGAAGCAAATCAGACGAAGCGACCATTCAAGGGGTACGAAAACAGCCATCAGAAAATCCCATTGCGGGGCCATGGTTCTTTGCAGCCTTTGCAGCCACCAAGTAGGTCCGGGGCACTGGGCTATGCTGCAGGCCACTCATGATATCTGGAGATCAGGCTGCCAGTACGGTATCAGTTGGGCAATGCTCCTCCTTCCCTCATCGCGATCTAAATTAGATAACTTTTTTTAATAGTGTGAAGTAAAAGTCATCTAGCTCGATATGTGGACTCTTATACCAAAGCAGATGACGGAATTTCCTTCATTGCTGAGCGGGTGCTGCTCAACATGCGAGCAAGCCGTACAGAGTATATACCATAGGCCCGGTATTAAGGCCTGCTATTATGCCGCATTTTCTCTACTTGACAATTCGGCGGCGAGGGGTTGCAAGATCTGTGTCATCCTTCGACAAGCTCTCATCCACACTGTAGCTTCTCTGATCAGTTTCAAGGACCAGTCGACCTCTTGCTTGATTTAGAACTTCATCGTCTCTCACTCGTATGTCTTGATGGATTGGAAGTACAGTTGTAGATATCTGAACCCGATGAACCATCCAGATCCCCTGGTTTGCCAAACTCCCTTGTGTGTTTGTCCCACCTGATGAAATCATGAACAACATCGAACGAATAGAAACATCGGCAGACATCAAACTGTGGTTCGATAAACCAGAACGTGGGTTAGGAGTTGCCATGCATGTCAGGCACAATGCAAGAGACATGGAGGCTACGAGTCCTACAATGTACCTCAAAAATAACCTAGCCGGGTCACTGATGTTGGACGCTGACGCCCTCCGTTCCGAGGTGAGTATGCTGCACCGAAGCTTTGCGATTTGGCAGGTGAATCTGGACTGTATCACATCCTCAGTTACTGTTATGGACGGGCCAATGTTGACGGAAGAACAATTTTGAGCAACCTGGATCAAATAAAAGTTAGGGATAAGCTATCTCTGGATAGATGCGCTATGTATCGTTCAACCCGAAGCACCTGGTGGCATCTCTGAAGACTGGACCCGAGAAGCGGAACGGGTTGGACCCTATTACCGGCATGCTTTCCTCACATTATCTGCAACGGGGGCATCGTTTGCAGTCAAGATTGCTTCTTCCCTGGGCCGACCCTAAGGTATCCAACCAAAGTATGCCGCCTCTCCTACCACGAAAAGTCGGGCGAGATGCGTCATATGTTGCTTTGAAGACCTCAGCCTCAGGTTCCAGGGCCTGCCGCAAAAAGCACGCTTCGTATTCGTGGGTGGACGAGGAGTTGGCGAGGGCCAGTTACTTGAAAACTTGTGGCTAATTAGATACCGAAGGGTACCTGTTTCTCAACTAAATATGTCAAAATAGAAGACCGACTGGTGTCGTGGCTGCCACTGGAGAATCCATGGCCAACCTCCTAAGTGGCCTTGTGGGACATCTGACTGATTGGGATAGAGTGGATAATTTTGGATAGATGCCTTTCATGGAGCAAGATCGTTCGCTACTCTTCCGACATGCCAGATTATGCACCAAGCGGGCACTCTACGAATAAAACTATGATATTCTCCAGTATTGGCAATGCTTGTCAAGAAAGGAGCCTATCGGGCCTCTCATACCAGGGGATCTGGGAGAAGCAGAATTATTGGCTCCGTTACGATGACAGCAACATTGATAACAACTCGCCCGCAAGCCATCAAAAGACACAGCCGCTAAGCCAACCGGCTGATAAGAGAATACTGACGACTGGAAAGAGGTAGGATAGGCAGGAGTGGACATCTACAGCTCTGACTTGAGGCGGAGTTGAAATTCTGCTTATGACGAACTGTGACCACCGACAAGCTTTTTCATAGGCCACCATGTCCGTAGTTGCGGCTTGCGGCTCTAAATATCGTTCTCACCAAATACGTACCTACTGGTTAAGTTGTTCAACGGGAGTGATTACACTTCCGTAAAGCCTGGATCGGCTACGTAACATCCTATGGTTAAGGGCACCGGGGGATTGGGTACGGAAAATGGAGTGTCTCAAATACGAGTGTCCGAAATGGGTATTGAAATTATCATTCATGCCGTTGCCTTCAGCCCACGCGCTTGTTCCCGTCGCCATTGAATGTAATGTTGCATTCCGTGCTACTGGTCAATCAGCGGGGCGCCTTCTGTCTTACAACATCTTGAAGACAACCTCAGCTCACTCTCAAGATATTGAAGATGTTGCTTTTCGGATTTTTCCTGTTAACCTTTGAAGTCAATGACAACGAGAAGCGCATCAAAAGCCTCTGGGTCTAGAATCACACAGCCTGCAGCCACAAATACGCCACCACACAACTTGCCGACGGTGGCTTTTGTGCGACGACTGCAACGCATAACTCGTAGCATTATCAGCCACAAATTTCAATACTTCAATTTTAATTGCCAAGTCTACTGTGTGGCTTTGGGTTCGACCTATGGGACATGCCTTTAAAATACAACAGCGGCCTCATGGCAGCCTATCAGTGAACGAGCTTTGCAGGGCAGATGCTTACTAACAGCTACCCAGCAGCAGCGGAACAAAGATGAGTACGTATGCTTCGGTGTCGGATGGTCTTCTCTTTCCACGGAGTAGGCTCCATTACGCCGCTGGAGTTTTACCAACTGTCGTCGAGCGCGGCGGCACTATTCCGCTATTGTCACAGTCAATGCTTCATCCCGACTTGTACGGTGCTACAGCTCCACTAATTTCTTTTCAGCTGTCAGGGAGTAAGCAACTTGTTTACCTATCACGAAACTCCAGCCGCATCCGATCATCTCCACACATGCTGTCGTCCAAGCCAATATCGACCAGGCCTTGCAGGCAGGTTCTCACCAGAAAAGGCCAATATATCCTCTTTCAGCTCACGACATCCAATATTATCTATGAGAGCCACACACCTTGGCGACAACCAGCTCGGCGCCTGATCCAGGTTGCAGATGAAGGTTTGGCAGCAATGCTGCTGCGTTGTAGCATTGATGATGGGAATGGGAGATTCAACAGCATGTGTAAAATCATGCCATTCTCTAGTATTCCCTGCGGAATAGCAGTGGGAGAAGCAGAAGTTCAAAGACAACCCTCTATGGTTATCGACCTCGTCGACCTCACTTCCGCACAACCAGGTCTCGCAACCAGGTCTCGTGATCAGGAATTAGCCATATTTTCTGGGAAGGTGTGAAGACCTAAGTGGATCCAGCCTGCGTCAATACTCGCTGAAAGCTGCTGGTGCAGCAACAGCACGAGCCGGCAAGGCAAACTCGGTATTCACAAATCGTGAGCAACAGGGGACCTAGCAAGCCCCTTCAGCCATTACTCCGGGCTTGCATTTTGACGCATGGTGAGTGGCCTTGGCAAGCTAGCGGCTGAGTCTCAGGGTACGTCTACCGGCAGTCTCTAGGAAGTCCTAGGGATGTCCCCAATATCAAAATCGCTTCCGCCGCTCTGTCCAAGTTTCAAAGTTTGTCTCTCTCGTCCCGAATTCCCACCAAGCACCTATCACAGCTACGTTCTTTTCAGATTCACTAGTTTCGTTCCGTTGGCCAACAACTCACACAGGCAGTGAGAGCTCAGTCCTCGATGAACATCCATACCGGCAATACCAGCAAGATGGAGAACCACTCGAAATATTCGACTCACCGACCTGCGGGTCGAGAACACTTCCCTCACTATCCCAAGGGCTTCATTGCAGTTCGAATCCTCCAGTTGATCATCACAGTTGTCTGTCTAGGCCTGTGTGGTTATGGCGTCACCTTCTTGGTATTCTCAGGGGATGCTCTGATGCTGTTCACTGTAAGTCAGGTCGGCCGCTGCCTCCGATGGGAATCCCTAATAATAGCCAGGCCGTAGCAACACTCATCAGTTGCATATATCACCTTGTTGCTGAGTTCGGCTCGCCAAACCTTTACAATTACTGGGCCGTCATGGCACTGGATATCTTTCTGCTCATTTTCTGGCTCATTTCCTTCGCGCTACTTGCTTCCCAAATTGCACCCGTATTCGACAGTTACACATCTTGCGATGCCTACGACTACTGCTATTCGTACAGCCTTACCGACGCTGAACTGATTTATGCTGCTTGTCTGGCTGGGGCTGCTGGCCTGGGAGGCCTCGAATTGTGAGTTCTATAGCCGCCACCCAATGCCTCTTTTGCATAAGTATGTTCTGATTGATATAGTGTTCTCTTCATTGTTTCCCTTGCTATCCATAGTGTTGGCGTCCACCGTCACCGTAAAGCTGGGCTTCACAACACGCCTGTGGCCTCGACCACGGCACATAAGGGCGCACCCGCTGCCACAGCTGCATCAGCCGGGGGCGAGAAGATTCAGATGCAACCACAGTCTCAGCCCTACTCCCAGCAGACGCCGGGCACTTCTCAAGCGCAAGGCTTTCCCCAACACTCGGCACAGTCTCCGTCGCCGTCTCAGCAAGTATACACAGCCCCTCAGCAGCAGTTTTACCCTCAACAGGTGCCAAGCCCGCTGTCGGCGCAACAAACGGGTAGCTCGTTCCAACAGATGCCCGTTCAGCACTACGAGTTGGCGCAGATGCATCCCTACACAGGTCCATATGAAGCTCATGGACAGTCTACACAACCTAAGCCGCAATGATTCGCGTGTGTGCCGAGCCAAACACGAATATGGTAGATACTAGAAAATTTCCGATGGCTTACACAGGATCAAAGGGTATCTTGAAACTGCTCATAATTTGAGTGTCGCCCCTTTTCGGGGGGCAAGTGGCAGTGTGTTTACATGATGGAGTGAAGTCAAATACGGAATGGCGTGTTTATACCCTGCACTTAATTGAAGCATTCAATTGCATGAAAATGTTTTCCTTCTTTCTGATTAGTTTGGCAGTTTCTCTTTGTTGTTTCACTCAAATGGGTGGTTTGCTGCCGCGTTCAAGTGGAATGTTGCGCAAAGGTGTCCAAGCACGATGGCCAAAACCATTCAGTCTTGACGGAAGCATCCAAAGACTTCTCGGAGATTTTTAATCAAATGTTTGAAATTTGACTGGCGGGTTCTTTGTGAGATTATCATGTCATCACCCTTATTCGGGACAGCTGCTGTCTTCCATCAAACTGACAGACAACTTTCTCATCGCCACTTTGCACCACCGTCAGTCAAAGCAAATTTTAGCCCGTTCACCAGTTGCCCCATTTTCAGTGCACCAGTTTAGCCTTGTACCCAAGAAACCAGCGTCATGTCGTTGCAATGGAAAGATCTAAAACAGGAGTACGTGGAGGAACATCAACAGCGGTCCAGGCATGGTGCCGAACAACCCGCCCTCTCCTTCCGCGACTGGATTCTCCAACGGCAGCGCAGCAGCGACGAGCAAGTCGACGCGCTCCTGCGCAAAAAAATGACCCAAGGCTGGACCAACCAAAAGTTCATCGAAAACGTCGAACAGATCCGCGAGATCAACACTAGTCACTACCTGGAACCCGAATGGACCACGCCGACGTACTGGCTGCAAATGAGTAACGTGCCTGCCGACATCGTCCCGCCCTGGGACAAGGTCCTCCGCAGCATCAACGAGAACGTGGCCAAATATGACCTGACGCAACAGGAGGACCTCCCGTCTCGCCAACTCGTGCCGGCACAGAAGTGCAGTGTCTGCCAGGAGATCAGCGTGGTTGATCATTGGGGCTGGGCGCTGCACGAATTTTCCGGCGAAGAGGAGTTTACGTACTGGTGTCCTACCCCGGGCTGTGCGTGCAAACTCGACACAAGGACTATTGAGGACGCGCAGGTGGAGTATAAGAAGAAAGCCGCGAGACGGAAGCCGTCCCTTATTAGCAAGGATCATGGCATGGTGGTCAAGACCGGGGTTGAGAATATTGTGTGTCCTGATTGTAGACATACGCTGTGCATTGCGTGCGGATTGATCAAACAGGGTTCGGCGAAGAAGAGCTGGCGGAAGCTTATTGATGGGTATGTTGATCCGATCTCGAAGTACCCCGGATCGGAGCCTTATAAGAGGGCTGCGAAACGGGGTGGGTATGTGGATAAGTCGATGAGGGAGCTGTATACTCCACATGACCCGAATTCGGTGGATGAGAATAAGCTAGTGCCGAAGATCAAGGATGACTTGGATGATGACTATATGAAGATCAAGATAAGAGAGGAGGGCATGGAGGGTTCGGACAACGAACCTATTGACCAACTTCTGAAAAACATCCCTGATCTCGACAAGGATGTGGTCGCCCTTCCGAAGGGCAAGATAGTCGGAAAGCAGCAGGTTTCGAAGGCCAGGGTTGTCGGGCCAAGGGTTGCTCGATTCGAATTTAACGGGCTCGCCACGACGGACCTGCCCGACGACTGGTTCAAGATCCGGAACCAGGAGCTCTATCACTTCGCCGTGTCTGTTGTGCAGAAGTGGTTCGGGGACATTGAATTCCCCAAGGACTATGACGGCCAGTCGGTTTGGCTGGAGGAGTTGGGGCCGCAGTTCATTCAGTACGCCAATGCGGTTGCACATGAAGACATCCTCCTCGGCGGATGGGAGGCCATCTTGAAGGATAAGGAGCAGCGCAAGTGGCTGGTGACGGGGATCATTGCCCAAATTATCGAGAGGAAGATCTACAATGACTTGATGTTTGGGGCTGAGCCCGAGCTGGCCAAGGAGCTGGAGATGCAGGATCTCGACTTTGCTGAGACGGAAGGTAAGTCTGCCGTTCATATCCATTTAATTTGACCCAAGAGCAAGACTGACAAGTTCCATGCCACCAGGATACTCCCGCACCAAATTCGGCACCCACACAATCAACATGTACTTACGCGGCCGCAAACTCCCGCGGGACTTCTGGCCCGCAGTCGATGACCTCGCCGCGCGCACGATGTTGATCCTGATTCCCCTCTGCAACCTCCTCAGCTACTTCAAATCGCCCGCCTACCGGTCCACCTCCTTCGCTCTCTTCGAAGACTTACACGGCCTCATCGCCCAAGCGGCGTTTTTCTCCGTCTGCATGCGCCGCTCCCCCAATATCTTCCACATCCTTTCCGCCACACCCGGGGCAAGAATGGATTATTCCATTGAAAGCCAGGCTGATTACGAGCCTTACCGCCGCTCCAAGGATTTGGCTGAACAACTTAATAAGGAATGGGAGGCGGCGCAGAAAGAGGAGATTGAGAAAGCGGCACCTAGTCGTCGCGCCGAGGTCGATAGGGAGTACAGGAGGCAGCAGTACCACCGCCTGCGCGGCGCGCGCGTCAAATTCGCTGTATGGCCCATGGTGAAGCGGTATAAGCCAATCAACGTTGGCTTGGGAACAAGAAGACGCAACCACCGACTGCGCGCCGGCATACCGGACGGAGATATTATGGAAACGGAGGAGGGCCAGAAGATCGTCGATATAGGCAAGTGCATCGTTGTGTATTACCAGGGCCTCATGTACCCGGATACGACTGCCAACCGTGGCCGGCCGTTCTACGAGAAGGTTGATGGGTTGAGGCTCATGACGTATGTTATGGTGCAAAAGGACATTCAGAAGAAGCTTGCGGGCCCGAAGAGAAGGATGATTTCTTTAGTGCTTGTGTTGGCAATTTATATTGTGGTGTGGTACTGGTGGCAAGAGGTTTGGCGCGAGGCCAGCAAGCTGAATTTGAGTCCCAGAGATGCGGTCGTGCATTTGGGGAAGAAGGCGCAGTGGGCGAAAGAGTACTGGATGCCAGTGCCGGCTTTGTTCTTTGATTCTTCGAGGCATGCTGTGGCTACGTTCGTTTTCTTCACTCTGCCTGCATTGCTGCTTACTTGGGGTTTCATCAAGTTTACGTGCTAGAATCTGGTGGTTTTCTTCTATAATTTCAATTGTTTTAGGTACTTTTGCTGTGATGGGCCGCATACGTCTGAGATTCCACGAGGTTAAGTAACGTGTTCGGGTGAATATAGACGAGGTGTTGGCTGGGCTATGGTGCTTGGTGTTTCTGGTCGGGGTATCTGGGTATATGGGTGAGAGAGAGGTGATATTTCAAACCAAATTTTCTCTAGATCGAGATTATATCCTTTTTTTATTTATTGTATGAGTCAATGCTTTACCCATTGAGATCAAAACCTGCCTTCGTATCCACGTCCCGCAGAGGACTTAATCCGATAATGTCGTTTATCATTAATCGAGACAATATGATCAATAAGAACGACCCGCACGAAATCAGGACTCCCTATAGGCTTGATAAAAAGTTACGCCATTCTAAGATGAATACTTCTCCGAAGTATAAGTAGTGACACGGTTCCAGCAGCTTCCTGTTCTACCCATCCAAAATCTGATTAAGGGGTTCAGAAAAGGCACCCGGAACAGGTCCAAATGAATAAATAGCACAATATTCTCCTAAAATACTGCCGGAACCTGATTATAGAAAAGTCGAGACCGAGCCCAACCACCCCCATGTAGTTTATTTGACCCTCCAGGACTATCAATCTGGCATGCTGAGCTCATGACAGGTCACTCGGCTACCATATATCCGCCAGCTGATTTCTCTGAGTTGAAAAAACTCAGCAACATGAGATTTTAAGCAGGGAAATGATGACCTCAATCCAATGCATTTGCAATCCCTCTGATAGTAGGCCCAGATAGGAGTTGGACGCTTTGATACATGCAAATAGATATATATTTATTTCTTAAACTTTCTAGCTACCATAATGACTTGTTTGCCTCGACCAAATCCTTATATTTTCGAGGCTCCTTCCCCGTGGTGGTCCACACAATATCGTTCATCCTATTCTCCGCACCATTCTTGATGGCATTATCCAGTATGAAGCACTACTAGTCCGGACCTGTGTGTTGCTATTGCTAGTAGTAGTGGCCATATGGTGCATGAAGCGGGCAAAGGCGGGAAGTTGCTGGATAATGAGGTGTTAATTGACCATTTTCAAGGGTGTCGAACAAGAGAAATGAAAAAGCTTCCTCAACATATAGGGACGATCCGAGTTTGAGTTAGTCCGACTTGACCTGAAAAAGAACGGAGAGAACCCTAACGAGTGAGCAACCTGATAAATATTGCGTCCTAGGCTGATGGCAAACCCTGCATGATAGAGGTGCCGAAGAGCACCGTATTGGGATGAACAATGAAGACGAAGACGAAATCAGACTGTGGAGACATCAAGAACTGGATATTTTGTCGATTAAGACGTGACTTCTCAAGAGAAAAACAGTACAGGTCGAACCCGAGAGAATCGAACCCGAACCCGAGGTCCTGCAGTAGTAACGCCAAAGTTATGCAGTAATAATACACCAAGCCCCCAAGCGTATATATGGGTATCGAGCATTTTTCTTGCGTACGCTGTCGCCCCCCATGCTCCCAGATGCTGTGTAATCAAATGCCAGTAAATGTTGTTTCAATGTATTCCGAGCCGCAGACCGCTTTCCTCTCCTGCTCACTTAGGCCGGCACTCCATAGTTGTAGTTCCTGCAACGTAGCATTGGAAATGGCACCTTGCAGCTTGGAGCGAAGGATTTCAGCAGCACTGACTTCGTCATTACGGTTGCCTTTGCCTTTCTCCTTGGTAAGGATACCGAAGCGGAGTGCAACCTCGGTGACCGTGACCAGAATACTGACGATGATGAGGATGATGATGATCCAGGTGATGGTGCTCATCTTGGCGTCAGCAACAGAGTCGGAAAGAATTTCGGCCAGATCTAGGAACACGCGACAACGTTCGTTGAGCACCTTGATGCGGGGATCGATCTCGAGATACTCCCGGATGGCGACATAGAGTGGATGCAGTGTGGGTTCGGAGTCCCAAAAGAAGTTTGGTACATCGAGGATGTTTGAAGCTGTCATCACGGTTAGTTGAGTTGATATCTTTTCATGATCGGACGTGCTGCAACTTACAGAGGTTGATATTGACGCGACTCTTGAACAGCTGTCCCAGAAGTTTCACAATTTGAGGCCGTTCCATATTCAACTCTCCAGTCAAGGCGAGCTGCTTCGGTACGTGCTCTGTACTCAACATGGTCTCCGACATCTGGCCCTCAAATTGACACAGCTTGGTACTTTGCGCAATGGCATGACTGATGGTGAGTTTCACCATGTGATCCGACCGCGGCAACAAGGTGATCATGTCGTTAAACACTCGGGGTCTCTTGATATCGGCGCTGTACTCGAAGTGGAATTCTTCCGTCTCAAAATCACTCTGGTCGAGTGGCCGGGTAACGAGCGAAACTCCAGTCTCGTTCTCCGCGAAGGCGAGATCGGCCAAGATATTCTTCTCCTGCTGCTCGGTGAAATTCCAAAAGACGACGACGCCGTAGGAAAACACAAACATCTCGGCAAACTGCTTAGCGTCGGGCGCTAGGCGATTGACAGGGTTCATCGAGTTACTTTCTTGCTGGAATCTATCCTTGTCTGCGTCGCCGGTTGGGTGGTTGCCGTTCTCGTTACTCGGGCTCTCGTCGTAGTAGCCCATATGTTCGTCCCTACGCTCGCTACGCTCGATTTCGAGGTCGAGTACCGTCTTGCCCGTCCCCGGAGTCTTCATGATAGGTCGGCTCCGAACTCGGTACCCCCCAACTCCGGACAGAAGCGGAATGTGGTAGACGGTATACAGACAATCATCATAAAGCTTCGTCTTGGCATCGTGTTGTTTCCTTAAGAACTCGGATGTTGCCTTCATCTTGTATGATTGCGCGGTGCAATACGCTGTCAGCCTCGAGAACTTCTCGGTTCTTTGGACTTTGGGTAATCGCTCGGCATAGCTCTTGCCTCGGAGTCCACCTCGTTTCTTCAGAACATCGAGCTCCTCGTCCTTCAACGGTCGGTTCTCCTCTTCGTCCTCCAACTCTTCGTCAGAGCCGTGTGCCTTCTCGTCCGTGACCGGTAGCAGAACTAGCTTCTCGCTGATGCGCGTTGTTCGTGACGGCATGTTCTGCTGGCCAGTTCGCGAAGCAAGCATGGGCAGTCCGCCACCGCTGACGCGCCGTCCAGCCATACCGGGTGGAACTCGTGGCTGACCTGACGGGATCTCCGAGGCATACTGGAGGACGTTGTCGACTGATATTAAGCGCATCGAGGGCATTCGAGCAGGACCTGCTGGTCTCTGGATCTGGGATCCTCCACGTGAAGGCGGTCTCTGTCGGGAATCGGTAACCTGTGGTTCGTATCGACGTCAGAAATGTTGCTTTAAAGTGGAGTGAATCAAGGTCATACCAGTACCGACGGCCCACGTTTTGCGGACGCCATTGTAGGGGCAACAAGCCGGGGCTTTCGGGGTTTGAACGTGCAAGATGAGGAAAATTGGAACTGTTTCACGATAGATTTCTCATGGTGAGATGTGTTGCAGTAATAATTCTACAATCTGAATTGTGTGAACTGAGGCATGAGGTGCTGCTTGAAAGCAAGCTCGAAGGTCGTCGCAACAAGCTCGTTTCCAATTGGATGGATCAAATGCTCTTGCAACGGATTCAAACCAAGAAGGCGCGCTACCGAAGTATAAGAGCACAGCCACACCTGTCATGACCTCAGCGCCAGCCACAACTGAAACTTCCAATGCAAAATATTTCAGGCACTGACTGCAATTGGTCAATCCTGGTAATTTTTAGACCTGAGATGGCATGCGGTGCCCCAGGAAATGGACCTTGTCATCCCCTCGAGCAGTTTTACGATGCGTAATGACCTGGAATTGTCTAGATCAACATTACTTAGGGTCCAATCTCCACAAGCTCCTTACTATGGTGAGGTCGAGAATGCGCTTCTGTGGCGCTCATCTTTTTCAATTGATTGGTCGTGATGCGAGGTAGGCTGTACTCGACGCCACGGGCGATTGAGCTTGTAGGACATTAGTCTGTTATTGCTTTCGTCCTCGGCATCTTCAACACTCTATGTTTGAGCCGCACGACTCCGGCAATGGTATTACATTGTTGCGACGGCGACACGCAAGGCATTGCCAGCTGAGCCTTTTCTTTTGTGTCTCTTCATCTGGGTAGGCATGATTACCGTCAGTCCATGTCGAGATCATCTGCCCTCCCCCCGCACGCTCTCCCTCCGTTTGGAAAGGCATGAGAGTGCTGACATAGAAAGTATGATGTTGTTTTGTTACTCAAAAGTCCAGACCGACACTCAAACACACAGCTCATCCCAGCCGCGTTGTATTCAAACATCGCAAGCTTGTCCAATCACACATCTGTCTGTCAGTATCGCTGGATTGTATCGACGATGCATCCCTCTATTAACTCCAATGCCGCCATGCATGCCCATGAAGCTCAGTACCGTTTCGTCCCTTGGGGATTGTGGTGCGAGTGGCTAGCATGTGAGATGGAGGTCGCGGTATCCTCTCGGTGGTAGTATAGCTGCCATTCTAGTTATTACTATTCCTTACTTGAGAGCCGTGATGGCCTTCGATACTCGTCGAAAGGACATGTTGATGGGACGAAAGAAAGGATGAGCAGAGGAAGAGATTAACTCTTCTATATCTTCTCCGGCTCAGGCTTTACGTGGCCCGATCGTGGCACCACTTTCGGTTCTCAAGTGCACAATCCGACATAGCACGACCTTACCCGCCTAAGATGGTCTACACGATGGAAAACTTCGACCCCGACAGAAGCGGGTGTATGTTTCAGCTTCTACGGCTATAGGGCTGGCACTGAATACCTTGACATACTGCCTCCGAGTTCTCGGGCGGTTGTACGTAGTAACACGTCTTCGGCCGGATGACCGGTTCGTGCTATCTGTTTTGTGCTGCAGCTATGGTAATGCAGCCATGAAGTCAGTCATTCGCTAACCTTCACATCAGAGCGTTTAGATCGTCCAGGTACCTTTTCTCCTCATGCAAGTGTCTCCAACCTAGAACCACTGACACCGCGGGAATCGACTTTATCTGCCAACGCACTTTTCTGTCAAGTCATCCATCATCCAATACTTCGCGAGTATATTCCTAATGAGGAGCTTCCAGCAGATAGCGTTCTGACTATGAATCTACACAGCCGTTTGGGCTCTACAGGCTCAATTGGCGTCACTTCGCAAATGCAAGCCGGTCTCATATTTCTGGGACAAACACTCACCGGGCGGCTCTTGTGTCCCGCATCCGCTGATAAATATCAAGTTATCGGAAAGCATCAGTGACTTGATGATTTGTATTATGCCTATGCCTACACTTATCGCGTTGAAGATCGAGCGTCGAAAGAACTATGGACTCATTGCCATGTTTGCTGTGGGGTTGCTATATGTATCTTGAAAGCCACATGCCAGGGATAACGACTGACTTATGTAGTGTCTTCATCACAGGTATCGTTCGGTGGGTTGCAATAATTGGCACAGCCGAGAATTTGGCATGTACTCCCATGTTATGATGGCCACGATTGGGGGATTCAATTTGGAAAAACCCAGACACTACATGGTCTCCAAACCCCCATCCTGCGGCAGTCCCCAGTGCAGGTCAAGCTCGTGATTATGAGATGGAGCTGAATGACTTATGCTCAAATCACATCAACTTCAATGGCGGTGGTACACGAACTACTAAGCCGTTCCACCAACAATGGCTGTAAGACCACCAAACAAGTCTGGAGAAGTTAGATATCTCACGCAAAGCATCAACAGAAGAGTCTCTTTGTGGCACACCGGAGCCGCATATGTCGGTCTGATGGCTGTCCAACTTCACTGATATGTCAGAGAGATGCAAAACTGGCTGGAAGTCGTTTGCCTGTAAGTTTCAATGTTTTAACATGCGATATATCACATATTTCTTGTTTCCTCTAAAATTCCCTAGGTTACATGATTGCGTTTACATTGGCGTAATAATCCACGCCAGTTTGCAAAGCCTGCCTGTATCAGCTCTTTGGCCATGGTATATTCTCCACGTAGTTCCTGGTCCCCACTTCAGAAGAGAGCAGAGCAAGCCACAAGGAAGGGGCGTGCAAGCCGCGGTAAAGTTGAAGTGCGCCAGCACTGACCTGTCCCCGGCGGCTTCTCTTTCCCACCCTTTACGGTATCCTCAAAACATCATCAACGTTGACCACTTGGCCAGTGGCAATGGACTTGTTGGCCGCAATGCCTGTCAAGATCGACAGTGCTCCATCTACATGGCTCGCCGCACGCATATACTCATCCGATACAGGCTCACCGAACAAGTCATTCAGCAGTACCGTGTCACCGCCGCCGTGAGCACCAACGCCCTCGGGAATCTCAATATCCTGCGGCTTCTGCAATAACGGCCTGAGAAGAAGCGTCGTCTTCTCAATCGACCCTTCCTTCGCCTGGTCGCCTCCAGAGTTCACATAGCTGTTCTCCACTACCTCAAGCTCCAGACGGCCACCTGTGCCGTTGAAACTCACCCGGAACCCTTCCCACGGGGCGTAGGCAGTGAGAGAATACGTCATGACGGCCCCGTTCCGGTATCTGACGAGCAAGTTCATGGTATCCTCGATACTGATGCCGTCCCCAAACACGCTCTGGTCACGATAATACGCATCCTCGTGCTCGGCGTCAAGATACATGGCCTTGAGCTGTTCATGATTCTCCATATGCAGCGCAAACGGGTCGTTCTTGGCGACCTCACTTCCCTGAGCGCGAGTGTAGAACCTCGTCTCGCCCCTTTTCTCCGCGTTCTCTCTGCCATAGAACTTAAGGTCGCCCTGGGCGTACACGGTCTGGGGCCGAGTCTGCAGCCAGAAATTGACGAGATCAAAGTGATGGGTGCTTTTATGGACAAGCAGCCCACCACTGTTCCGCTTGTCGCGGTGCCAGCGGCGGAAATAATCAGCGCCGTGGGACGTGTTGAGCATCCACTCGAAATGGACGGACGTCACGGTGCCGATGGCGCCCGATTTCAACAGCTCGAACACCTTGGTGTTGTGTGGCGCGTACCGGTAATTGAACGTGACCCTCACCTTCTTCCGCCTTCGCTCCACGGCGTCGAAGATATCTGTGCAACGCGGCGCGTCGATGGTCATGGGCTTCTCAGTGATGACGTTGCAGCCTAGCTCGAGCGCGCGCACGATGTACTTATTGTGCGTGCGGTCCATGGTTGTCACGATAACCTCGTCGGGCTTGGTGGACTGGATCATGGTGTCAAAGTCAGAGGCGAGGAAGGTGGGCACAGCGCCGTGGCCAAGCGACTCGAGCTTCGAGTTGGCGTAGTTGAGGCGCGTTTGGTTCGTGTCGCAGAAGCCTACGATCTCCGAGGTGGAGTAGTAGTCTTTGGCTATCGCCGTGTAGAAGAAGATGGAGCGACCTCCCGTACCTACAAGGGCGTACCGCTTTTTTTTTTGGAGGGTGGGGAGTTCGGCCATGGTGGCTGTGTTCTGTGTTGTTTCTCCTGAGGTGGAGGTTGATGAACACAATGGGATGGACGAGACGGAGTAAGACTGAACTCAACCGGCGCGAAAATACTCAGAAGAACATGAACAGTGACATTGAAAGTCCAGGTGTACACGATGCGAAATAGCTCTGGAATATCCAACGGCGCTATCTCATCCATGTTGAGCCCGCTATCGGGAGCTTTGGAGAAGTTGGGGCAACCCCGCATCGCCTATGACCCTGTTCATCACCATGCTGGATTTCGGGTTATCGCTGGGCCTCCGACCGACTGAGTATCTCATTGCCCCAGCCTCTTCAGACTCGGGATGCTGATGCTTGCCAAGTATCCGTTTTGGCCACTAGTGGTGCAACCGACAAGAGCCTTGATTTGCCGACTTGACTATGAGACTCGCTGCCATCCACTTACATCCAGGCTAGCCTTTGAAGTCGGGCTACCTATGTTCCATTTTTAAGATCCTCCCCAGCAGGGGTTCAGAATGAGAGGTCAGGAAAACAGCCGTTGGGGCTAAGGGATCCACTTATCCGAACCTGGGGATTGCCTCGGTTGAATATGAAAATCCTGGGCAAAACCCGGGGTGGCAGCTCAAGCTTGCGGGGTTGACGTTGTTGGATGTGTGGGGGATCTTGTCGATTGGCACTTGGCAGTCCTCGTTCAAGCAAATCACGACCCAAGTTCGAGCTTCAGCTATTCCGATTTCGACTTTGAATGAAGATGAGCAGTCGGCACATACCATAGTAACGCCACAATGAGCTTGTTGAGCCTTGCACCTGAAGTCTTGGGGTTAGGTTCACCGCTAACACCTCATGACAGACATGAAGTTCGTTGGGGTTGGGAACGTACGATATGACCATCTGGTACTTTACCGAGAGTGAGAGCATCAGGCTCCGCAGTTACTCGGGTTAGTCAAATCCCACGAATCAAGGCGTATCCATGGGTTCGGCACAGACTGTGCTTCCGGGAACTATTGTGAGGCATCTTGGTGCGTACGGTTGAAGACAGTATGTTGGCATGGGCTCAGAACAGCAGCCGAGGAGCTTGGAACACCCATACGAAGTAGTACCTATCTCAGGGAGCTTGTACGTAACATCCGAATCGCCGAGCAGGCGATGCCGAGTATAGGTAATGTTGGCCAAGTTGGCTGTGAGCACCGGATCAATACAAGCTCGGTAGCGAGTCAGTAAGATGTGGACAGGGTTCTCCTCAGCCAAAACCTGGATCTTGAAGAAGCACTCGGATTTTAAAGAAGACATTTCCACCTCCACGGGCCGCAACTTCGTCAGTTGTCCATCTTTTCACACGATCGGATACCTCCTCCTGCTTGCGTGGACGGTTTGGACAGTTACCCCTATCCTTCAGTTTCAGCGGAAAATCGGTTAACATGGCGGACAAGCAAATCCCCGCGGTCTCCAACACGGGCGATACCATCGAGCCAGCCAAAGAAAACACCGCCTCGATTCCAGCTACCGGCGAGCGGGGAGAGAAAGCAGCGCAATTCCTGGCCCAACATGGCCAAGTGACATTCGACTATGAGGAGGAGAAACATGTTCTTCAGCGCATCGACAGGCGTATCCTTCCCCTGATTCTTGGGGCATATTTCTTTCAGCAGCTAGACAAGAGCACGCTATCGTACACGAGTATATTCGGGCTCATTGAGGATGCCAACTTGAAGGGGACCGAGTACTCGTGGTTGGGGAGTATTCTGTACTTGGCTCAGTTGGTCATGCAGCCACTTGCGGCGTTTATTTTGGTTAAATTACCGTATGGGAAGGTTACTGGGATTGCTATTATTGGCTGGGTGAGTGATCCTGGATGTTCCTGGATGGATCCGCATCACGACCTCTTTGATGCGAGCCATGACTGATCCGAGTGTCGATAGGGATCATGCGCCGCCATCATGGCCTCGTGCACAAATTTCAAATCCCTCGCCGCTCTCCGCTTCCTGCTCGGAACCTTTGAGTCCATGATCGCCCCCTCTTGCGTCGCCGTGACGCAAATGTGGTGGCGGCGCTCCGAACAGACACTACGAAATTCGTACTGGAACGCCATGAACGGCGTGACCTTCATCGTGGGCAGTCTGATCACGTACGGTCTGGGTCATATAAAAAGCTCCAAGATCTACACTTACCAGGTCATTTTCGTATTTTGCGGCTGCCTTACTGTGCTTTTCGGTCTGACATTCATCTTGTTGATGCCCGACTCCCCCATGGAGGCCAAGTACCTCAACGAGAGGGAGAAGATCATTGCTATCGAGCGGTTAAGGGCCAACCAGATGGGTGTAGCTTCTCGCAAGTGGAGGTGGGATCACGTTCTTGAGACCTTTATGGACATCAAGACGTGGTTGTGGTTCATTCTCACCATCGCAATTTCGTAAGCAACTCTCTGTCTTCCACTGCTCCAAATCAGGCCATAGCATCTAATAACATGCGTTCCACAGAATCCCCAGCGGTGGCATCAGCTCCTTCGGCAACCTCATCATCAAATCGTTCGGCTTCAGCAGCTTCACCGCCATCCTCTTCAGTCTCCCCACGGGCTGCGTCCAAATCGTTTCCATCATCGGTTCCGCCTACCTCTCAACCCGCTTCGCCCGCAAAGGCCTCATCATCACCTGTCTGTCCTGTCTCCCCGCAACGGGGGCCATCATCATGCTCACTGTGCCCCGCGAGAACAAGGGCGTTTTGCTGTTCGGATATTACCTTGTCCAGTGCCTCGGCGCCATTACGCCCATGATATTTACTTGGTCCGCGCAGAACACTGGCGGTGATACCAAGAAGAAGACTAGCTCAGGCATGGTGTTTGTGGGTATGTGCACGGGCAATGTGATTGGCCCTCTGTTGTACTCGACCGAGCAGGCGCCCACGTATAGGCCCGGGTTGATTGCGAATTTGATTATGTTTGTTTTGGTTGGTGCTATGGGATTGTAAGCCACTTTTCCACTTTTCCATGCTTCCTCACTTGACTCTTTTACTTACAAGGTGACAGGCTCATCCCCCTATACCTAATGCTTTTGAACCGCCGCCATGCCCAGATGCGTGAGCAACTGGGAAAGTCGGCAGTTATTATTGACGAGTCCATGTTGAGGAAGAAGAACATGGGCAGCAGTAAGCAGGCCGAGCTGGAGCAAAACGAGCATGCCGAGACTCATAAACTTGAGGATGACAATGGGTTGCAAGACGTGTCGGATTTGAAGAACGAGGATTTCATCTATGTGTACTAGAAAGGCTGCCGTTTGAGGGATGTTCGGTGTTGAAGCCACATCCCAAGTCCGGGTGCTTACGGTGCTGGCTTGGCTGATAGACAACCTACGATAACTTCCTAATTGATACAACAACATTGGGCCGTTTTTGCCCACAACATCAATATCAGAGGAAATTATAGGGTGTAGTGACTCTTGATCCAGGTGATCTAAATTCATATTAAATACTAGCCAAGGCAATTCTAGGTACCAGTTACGCTATTTGTCACATGCCTGGGCCGAATACTGTGCCATTTCTGTCCATACTTGGGACTTGTTGGAAATTAATTGTCTCCGAAGCAAAAGGCACTCTCAATACAATGTAGATATGTACTTAAGTTGTGAGATTCTAGTTACCAGAATAGTGCATTTGAGAGGATTTTCATATTGAAGCTATTTATAATCCTATACAGAAGTAAATAAAGTTGGTAGGGAGTTTCTTCCCCGTGTATCAGGGCTGAGAGTAGCTGGGTCAGAATATCAGTAACAGCAAATGCAGTACCTAACAAACTCGAACGATTACTAAAAAAAATTGGCTGAAAAGCACGCCGTGAATCTCTGAACCACTATGGTCTTTTATTGACAGCCTTGCTTTTTATTCAATGCTTTCCTAAATCCCATCTGTGTACCCCGTTGGAATTGACCAATAGTGTTTTCATTTTGTGTCTCAATGCCAATGTAATGCACAGTTGAAGGCAGTATTGTCTTTTGAAGCAGGCTATTTTGGAGTAAAAGACCGGCAAAGTGCATTTCTATGTTTTTATTACCTGGAAACCATCATGCTTCTTTTAATCGTGGTCTATATGCATTTCAGATCGTAAGATGATTGGTCGTTCCAACACTTCATTTTTCTTCAACACATTCTCCAATATCGAGGTATCGACATTGCAATCTATATGATGAAGCAGAGATACATTCTTCCTGGGTTTTAATCGTCGAAACAGTTGTATACACTACGTGTCCCACATAGCCTTTTCGTATTCTGCAATAGGGGCGGAGCTACGCCAATATCATTTCCTATGTTAACATACTGCAAGATGTAAATTATAGGGTCATGAGGTATCCTGAAACTTCCATGTGATGCTTTGCGAAACTGTGATAAAAGTACCGATCTCTTTGTCCCTTCGCAAATAATCTCTCAACATGTAGCACCCATCCAGACCTGTCACAACACGGCAACGTCTCGCCACCCGCCTCCACTTTGCCCTCATGCGCTTCGCCAAAGTTTTCAAATGTCGTTGGCTCTCAACATCTGTTTGACGTGTCAAGAGTTCTGAGAATTATCATCCGAAAAGAGTTCATGGTAGGGTAATGTGACGATTGAAGACTTCCAAAGGTGATGACTATGTCTTCTGCCGTGGATCATGGATGGGATGACTAGCAGATCAGATATCGATTGGACGGCGATGGGAAGTGTCAGCCAGCACTACTGAATGTGAGCTTATACAACAGAATCAATTTATTTCCTGTAGGCGGTCACCTCATATCTCGAGCGCAGTTCCTTGGCCATGCTCTTGGTCATGTCAAAGACCGTCAGTATATTACCATTGCGTTACGTATTTGTCACGCCGCGTGGATCGCCATAATACTTTTCAGGCACCGGGTCTTGGAATACTTCACTAAAACTGCTGGATGTAAAGGGGCGTGACTAATGCGCCTATATCCGACGGATTGACCTTCAGAGGAGGTGATCCCGTTTGTTTGAATTATATGTGACTCGTGCTGTCCGTGACGGTTTGAGAGGAATCAACTTTTGTTGACCAATCTCTAACTGATTGCTGGATGCCGATTTATTGTGATATTTGTACGCCCCGGCTTATGTCGCATTGGAATATATCTAGATCATTCAGATACTCCGCTGTCCCCGACCTTCTGCCTCTCTCAGGCTCGTTGGGGAATCTTCAAATTTCAATTCAAACAAACTTGGAAGTGAGTATTTGGAAATAGTTGGTGTTTGCGAGATCGATTGCTTGAATATTGATTATCAGCGGAGTGGCAATGTTCAAAAATTCTCCCGTGAGTGGAACCTGGCCTGGGTGTGCCATATTGAACCCCACGTAACTCAAAATTTCGTTGAAATAAGTCTGGTTGATCATTGACAGGGTTTCCTTTTCGACGTCAGTGCAGTGGCTACACAGGTCAAGTGAAATACAAGACTCGTACGAGATAAATTACGAAGGACAGCTAATATAGCGGGTATCGTCTTCTTGTAAATTCCACAGAACACGGCTCGTCCCAACGCTGTATCCACGAAGGAGGCTACAAATTGATTGAGTATACGACCGCCGACATATGTTCAAAGGTCTAGGGCCAACTAACGTGCAGCATAACGAATGTTAGAGCTCGCGGAAGAAACCAAACATCTGGGCTTGTAATCCGTTTTCATTATCGTGGAGTGGGAACTTAGTGTATGAAAAAAGTATTTATTTGTGTTTGGTGACTCGAATCTGGAATAGGGGCATGCGCAAGGAAAGACTATTGCTTGGTCATGTGAGGATTCAAGAACATGGCTAAGTAGATGAGTGTGACCGTGGGTTTAACCCAAATTTGGACGAGGCGTGGTATTTCATTGGGTTTCATTTCAGGCAGTATCCTTGTTTAGTGGCTAGGTTGGGTTGGATCCAAGAGTGAAAGAAACCCTACAAATACGATGAACTGCAAATTTGAGCACGCCTCCGTATATGAAAACAAATTTCGCCTTGCATCAGCTCCTGAAGGACAGCCAATGGGGAGTAATGTAGCAGAAGTTTCGTCTTGCTTGGATAACTAATCTGCAGCTATTTAGCTGCGCAATCACTAAAATATTTCTCTAGTTACTTGCATGTCATTTCTGCAGTTTTCATTTACAGCTCAAAGTATGTCCATAAACAATGGCTTTTGTTGGAACACGGCAAAGATCCCAAATATAAAATAGAGTAGAGTATTGAGTTCTGCCTTTATACTCCTTCTAGTATTACACCAGAACTAAAAGTAACGCGGTAGACAGGACACAACACAGAAATGGTAAAATGTGATACTTGCGAAGTTCATATAAGGCTCTGATCATCAGCCTTACTTATTTTGTTCTGTATTGCTGCGAGATAGTACATGTGCCAATGGACGCCACTATTGACGGTCACGAAGAGGTTCCCATGAACCAGGACGGCGCCCGCACACCTGTCTGCAAACGTTGTGCCTCTGCCTGTGATGCACATCTGAAAAGGAAGTCAGCGTGTCACATCTCAACGCAGTGAAGTCTTTACTTCTAAGCTATCTTCTGCACGAGTGTTATGAACGTAGTAATTAATACGAAGAACTCATCAATTCGATAAGTGGTAGAACTTCTTCGTCTTCAACGTCGTCGGCAAAGTAACCCTCGCCCAAGCCTTTGGATTCCTCAAGTCCAGGACCGACATCCGCGGCGCTATCACCGCGACCCGCATCATGGCGATATATATCTGCGTCATTGGATATTATATCTGGTTCCATAACTGGATACTGGAGAATCATATCGGACTTGCATGCTATAACAAAACATAGAGTTGAATGTGTCTCTGATCTACTCAAGCCCAAAGGAATTAAAGTAGCCATAAGGGCCTCAAGTACAGAATAATGTGCCTCTCGGATGCACATAATGAGATAGTTGCTGATACACCAGATATTTTGTTCCTAAAGATCTAACAGTTGGCCGTTGCCAAGGGTTTGGTGCGCAGGTGAGGAACGAGCTGTCTGACGTTATCCCATGTGGAAACGCAGAATTTGCTGTTTCTCCAAACTTCTGTAAATTTATAACTTATTTTCCAAATAAGTTACCTTTCCCGTATATTTCATAACAATGAGTTCTCATACATCAAGAAAACATACCGCTTCCACTGGGCGAACGGTCTAGGCTTACCTAGGGTCGTACCCCCCTGCAGGAATCGCCATGGCCGGCCGCTTCTTCCAACCTGGTGTAAGTTAATCTACGGTTGCGATTATCTCACATCCATTTCATCAACATCGAAGCCCAAGGAAAAATTCTAACTGGACGTTCCAGATGATCCTACCCGTGAACCCCTGGGCCATCTAGCATAGCTGAGGGACGGAGAGCCATCGTTTTCATATTTTATCGAGACTCGTCATAAGCCCCAAACTCTTGAAAACTTAGAGGTACAGCCCGTGATTCCAATCAAAGAGAGAATCCAAACTTCAAAGCAGCAACTCAGAACACGCATCTCCAAGTACTCGTTCTAGCCAGCACCGAGCCGTGGGGACAAAAGCATCCCCGGAAGTCCTTGCCATCTTTTCCAAATTCCCTAAAAGTCCATCATATACGTACCTCACCATCTTCTGCCTCGTGAACCCCTAACCCTCACCCCCCGGCCTCCCTCGGCTTCACCCGCTCCATTTTCCTCCCCTGGCAAGGCCTGGCAAGCCCGAATTGCACCTCACAACCTTTCACAAACACAAGGGCCTCAAGGGCGGGGAGCTGAACCACAAAGTACAGGCCATCTACCACACGACCAAGACTCCCGCTCTGAGCAACGCGGCACAGGAGCTGCTGGAACACAGCCAGGGAAAGAGAGTCGAGGGGATGAAACAGGGTGGGGTGGATAGGATTCAGTGGTTTGCGGAGGAGAGGTTGATGGAATTATTGGCGTGAAGGGAAGTACATGAGGTAGAGGGTGTGTGGCTTATGATTGGGTTTTGAGGTGTTTTGTCGGTTTGCCTGAGAGGTTGGTGGGCATGTTGGCGCAGAATTCGGCGCAGAGGGTGAGTACGAAGAACCAGAGGGAACTTGTTTTGTGTTGAACTGGAAACTGCTGCTGTCACGAATAATGATTAAGAAGAAAAATAGGATATGTATATGAGCCCAAAAGTGCGTATATTGGGATAGTTTTGAGAATAGTAGTTATTTGATTTTGGTAGTCCCCATCTATTTACACCGCTTACTACGTCAACTTAGGCCCTTATTACACTAAGAGTGAAGTAGAATAAGGTATGATCCCAAACGTAATAAACTGATGTGACAAAGGTTACCAAGCGCTAAGACTTTCTGTTCCATGCGCTGAACATGACTATTGTTGTTGTTCCGATTGACCAATCACCAGTCGAGGTGGCATCGAAACGGAGTTAGTTAACCCCCTATCTCCCTGCAGGTTTAGTCTAATCAATCAGGTCACCCAGTGAAAACATCAGACGGAGTATCAAAAGACGAAATGCGAGCGCCGTGGCATCAAGACTTGGCACGGTTGTCGCGTTCCAGTATCGCCGAAAAGTTTATCGGACTCCATTGACTCGTCGAGGTCTGGGTCGTCTATGTTTACTACCGGCTTCTATGCCCAGGTTTCTGGTTCTATAAGGTCCACGGACTTAACGTGCATTGAATTCCTCTTTCACAAGGAGCTTCGTCTGCCATCTAGGTGTGGTAGATCACGGGTAAGAGTCAGGAACTCCAACCAACCCCCATCACCAAAATGCGGTTGCCTTTCTCCCACGCCGCCATTCTCCTCCAAGTCTTCAATAACACTGAACTCAATGGTCCGGGCAACGCCGCCCCCGAATCGCCGATTCCCTTTGTCTCACAACGCCAGACACCACCATCACCAGCTCCCGCAACATCAGGTGTCATCAACTTCACCCCGTGCCCCCCTTCCACGGGCCTAACCCCCAACATCGGCCTTGAATGTGCCAACTTCAGCGTCCCCGTCGATTGGTCTGACTCATCCAGCACACAAATCAAGCTAGGCATGGTCCGCCTGGCCGCCCAATCCCCCACCCAACGCATCGGCAACCTATTCTTCAACCCAGGCGGGCCGGGCATCTCCGCCGCGTCCATTGTAAACGCCATTGCAAACCGGCGGCAGAACTTCAGCGACGTAATCCGGCAACGCTTCGACGTTATTGGGCTGGATCCCCGAGGCGTGGGGTTAAGCGCACCGGTGAGGTGCGATTCGAATGTGTCGAATGCGATTCCGCCATTGTTGGATCCGAACGATGCGAACTC
This sequence comes from Pseudomassariella vexata, assembly GCF_002105095.1. NCBI lineage: Eukaryota > Fungi > Ascomycota > Sordariomycetes > Amphisphaeriales > Pseudomassariaceae > Pseudomassariella > Pseudomassariella vexata. The sequence goes on from NW_024467957.1 coordinate 2,595,970, forward strand.
GTTACAAGCGCTGATCCAGATTAATAGCAGGATTGCTGCTAGTTGTCGGAATTTGACCGGGCCTGTGTTCGACAAGGTTGATACAATTAGTGCGGCCCGGGACATGGAAGCGGTGCGAGTCGGTGAGTCTGCTTAGTCCTAATAAGGGAGACGGATAAATCCTGCACAGCCAAAGGGGACGTCATGTACTGACACCACCCCGTCCCCAAAGCCTTAGGCAACGAACCTCTAAACTGGCTCGGCCAATCCTATGGCACTCAACTCGGTGCCCAGTACGCTTCCCTCTTCCCGGGCAACGTCCGCGCCATGGTCCTGGACGGCGTCCTGCAGCACTCGGGCTCTACCCCCTCACAGCTCCTCATAGAGCAAACAAGCGTAGAGTCCACCCTGAAGAAATTCTTCGCCGCCTCCTCTCACGACCCCCAAAGCCCCCTCGCAGGGCAAGACCCCGCCACCGTCTGGGCCAATGTGACCTCCGCCGCGGCAGCCGGGACTCTCAAAGCGCGGGGCTGCGACGGCACGCCCGCGACGGGCTGCTTGGCAAATGTCCCCGTGGAGAACGTCGTCGGCGGGGGGCGGAACATGTTGTTTTTCGAGTTTGCGTGGAATAAGCAATTGGGCAAGGCGTTGGCGCTCGCACATATGGGGGATGGGATTATGTTTGCGACGGGGCTTAGCACGGGGACGGCGACGGATAATGAGGGTTTTGCCTTTAATGCGATTGCGTGCCAGGATGGGATTGAGACGGGACAGCAGACGTTGGCTGAGGTGCAGAAACGGGCGTTGGTTAGTAGGACGTTTGCGACTGTGCCGGGCATGAATGAGTTTTGGCGGACGAAGACGCTGTGTGATGGGTGGACGCCTGCTGAAACGAATCCCAAGAAGCAATTGAATGTGGTTGGTTTGGCGAATCCGGTGCTGTTGGTGAATAGCATTAATGACCCGGCGACAAGTGTTGTGTGGGCTCAGGGGATGAACGACGAAATCTCCGGGAGTGTGTTGACTTTCCGGAATGGGAGTGGACATACCAGTTATTTCATTGGAAACGAGTCCAAGAAGGCCATGGATGATTACTTAGTTAGTCTGAAAGTTCCTGCTCCAGGGACTATTTTTCAATCGTAGACGTTAAACAAGCCGGTGCATACCAAGATGGGGATTACACCCAGGTCTGACGGATCCATATTTGGTGCAGCATTCAGATCCTAGACTCCCCCGGATGAAATCTAGTGACACCATCCAAGCTGCCCGTACCAAATTTGCACAATGCAAGAATTGGCATGGAAAGTGCTCAGATCCCCATTTGGTTAATCGGAACCGTAGCCACGGCATTCAAATTCTTGACCACGCCTACCTTTTCTTTGACTATGCGTTCCAAGGCTCGCATCTTTCTGGGCAGTATATCCGCAAACTTGTGGTTGAAGCCTAGGCCGTGTAAACCAATGCGAGGTATGTTCACCTCGAGTTTACGGCACAGTACAGCGCTTCTTCGTGTCGTCCCTATTTCTCAAGGCACTCGGTCAAATACAACACAGCCAAGACACGGCCTGGGTGCTCGTCATCTTGCGCGGCTGCTTTGGCGTATTTCGTTTCGTCCGTTGTCTTACGGAAGTACTCCCCGGCCATGTCTAGCTCACCAATTATCATGAGGACCTGCCCGTACCACACCTTGCTGGCGATGACAGCTAGGTGGTTACCGCCATGGTTCTTCGTTGCTGTCTCAAGTAACTTGCTTGTCAATTCGGTGTCGTCCCTGAGTCGGCCGGAAGCTGCAAGCAGCCGATCATAACTTACTTTTGCCCACAGTATCATTAGGCCTTCTTTCCCCAGTATCTGAGTACGCCGTTTGACGACTTTGTGCTGAAGTTGCTCCGCACTTCAATGCGTCTCCCTCCAAGGCAGATGAAAGACGCAGCTAAGTGTTTCTCAACAGACAGGACGTCCAGTTCGTCCGGGCCGTTGTCGACTTGCATACTTTCATTCCGTCCGGAGCTTGTGAATGGTATGCGACTGACTGTTCCCAATTGAAGTAGATGTAACAATACAGGAATCCAATATGATCCATACACTTGAGTGTATCTTTGTGATTGGGTCCATATGCTTTCAGAAGACTTTTGCGTGCAGCCCGATGGAGTGAGGGACTTGGTGAAAGACTAGAGAGAACAGCCGCCACCCACACCCATCCCCGAATTTCTTGGTTATGTCTACAGTCAATGGGTATTCAACGCCAAGGGTCTGTCTATCTTCAGGAGTCGTACACCTCATGAAGCAGCTCAGCTGCGTCGTTGGACCATGTCAGATACCACAGCGAACCAGCCCGGGCTTCTTTGAAGCAACGCGTATGTTGTGGCCGCGACCTAGGCGAGAAAACCACATGGTCCTGAACCTGCCGCAGCAACACCTCGGCATCTGAGAAAGCACCACATTTTGGGTACACCTTTCCGAAGCGTGCGCACTCCTGTGCCTGATCCGCCCCCAAACACTGCTCAATATTTGTTGCTAAGTAATAATGGCAATATTGATTCACTCTTCCTGCGGTTGTCGTAAAGCCTTCTTCGCCCAGTTAGAGCATGATCGCGCACATGGTTAACGTGTGGTTTCATATCTCGATGCATGGCCATTTCACCTTCCCCATCGTTACCCAACATGCTAATAGCCTGCCACAGTACTGCCATTGCAGTTTGGCATTCCAGAGCTTCTTCAACAACAGATAGCTGTGGTCGCTCACGTAACCATTTGTGGACGAGGGGCTGCATAATATATCGATCCGTTTGCGGGCGCTCAGCCGTACTGCCACGACCCTCACCGCGGCTGACCCAAGACCTCGATACCAGAATGTTCAATGCTTTTCATAGAGATATTGTCGCTTCTTGTAGCAAGTCCGAGGCGTGTAGCTCGTCAGGGTTCTTCAATAGATGATGCAAGACTGATGTAGTAAACAGTCTAGACACTAATGGCGAGATTTTGTGGCCATGCGATCCATGTTTGTCTCGGCGATATACGTAGGCGCCTCGGGGATTCCACTTCCTCTTTTTGCTATTCTGCTGTTGAGTCACTCTCAAGAAGGGGCATACGGTAACGTGAACGTATATCTAAGTGTATGTTCGGGAAATGAAAGTAGGAGAAGATGTAAGGTAGCTGCAGCGCGTCCATGAACGCCTCGTATTTCGCCGCGTTGCCTTCTAAGGACTCGTACAATATTTCATGGCTTCTGAATATCGGCATGCGCTCATCATCTTCTTTGAAACGCCGCTCTTCCCATGAAGAACTTCGATGACATCGGCGATCTTGGTCTAGAAGTATACGCCGGGCGTGACATTTGAGAGATCGATGTAGTCCATCAAGATGGTGAGCCTTTTTATGATTGTTCTTCCGGCGTCGAGTGCGATTGGAAGGTAATTTAGGTGCTTGCAAATAGACCCTGCCGATTAGGTTGGGCTGCCTGTCTATGGCTGGGGTTCGTCAGCCGCTTTGAGAAGCAGGTTCTTGGCTCCATCATCCCTCATGGCGCCAAGCTGAAGGTAGGCACTTCCCTTATTCCCATACGTTTGATGCTCAGGGTTCTGCATCGTTACCAGGACGCAGTCCTGCGAACCTGGCAGCAATAGCTCCAACAGTGGTAGCTCATTGTGTCAGCATTTTCGATTATCAGCAACCACGAGTATGGGACATGGGAAAGCCAGTGCTTGGTAGCTTGCTCCTTTGGTCGACCCTTGCAGCGGTGGACATCTACTTGTAAGACTCAATCGTATAGGTGCGACTACTAGAGTCGATCTAGACGATGCCCCAGTAGTACATGATATACTTACTCTTCTGCGTACGTGATCATCGCCAAATCTGATATTTCCGCCCGGGGTGGAAGGCCCCGGTCGGCAATGCTTCGCACCCATCCAGAATATCCTCCATGTCTTCAGTACCCTTCCACCAATTGTTAGTTCTTTTACCGGCCATCAGACTGAATTGATTCACACCTAGGTGGTTGCTTGAGCAGGACCTGGAGGTCCGTAGTCAAAGATGAAAGTGCTAATGCATAATTACGAGCAGTCGGTAACATGTCCTTAAGAGTTGAAATCACTCCTATAGCAGGCTAATGACCGTTTGCAGTACTCTCAATGTGTCGGTCTGGTATCTAAGCGCCTGGAAAGTCGAGTTGTACCAGTCTGAACCCGCCGAGGGCAACCTGATTCTGCCGTCATACTTTGATGGATCCCTTAGTCGGTCCCGCAACAGACCAATTTTATCGTTGCAGAATCTTTCGCCGACGATATCCATGCTTTCTCAGAGCTGGCGGGGCTGCAACTGATCAGCCTGCGATAATGTTGATCTCAGGCCGCGCCTTCAATTGGAGGCTTCTTCGTCCAGTCCATGACTGACTTCCTCGTCGTTCTTGACCTGTCCGTTCAAGTTGATGAGATTATCTCTCTTCGTGGACCGGTTGACTTTGTGGAACTCGAACAAAGATTTGAGCACTGTGGTGACAGCATGATATAAAGCCTCGATACCGAATGACGACGTCAACAACGTTTGTGACCCGAAAATATCTTCAGATATTAATATCGTCGAAGATTTTCGTGAGCCTGGCGCCATGATCTCCATGGCACAGGATCAAATGGCTTGTAGATTCCAAAATCAGGGTGCAGATGATTGAACCAAAGTTGATTGACGAGGACCGATATGCCCAATCAATCGATATTGGCATCCCGAGTTGAGCTGGTTTTTCTTCTACTGCACCTTCTGGGATTCACGGGATGGAATTAAATCACGTTCATGATGAAAAAATGCAGTCTAATTGACGAACAACGATTCAGTAATAGTTAAAGGGTGGAAGGCTCCCAGACAACGAGGGGCCTCGACGTGGGTGCGGGGTTGGTGAAATAGGGGCTGGCCAACCAACAAGCAACGATCAATGCAAGAGACTCGCGGAGAGATAGAGATGCCTGGAAGATTAGACCTCGACTGACGAAAAGGGCACGACAAACATGAGACCTGAAGAACGACCAGTAGAAAGGCCATGAAGTCCATGGAAGTGTTACTCGGTTGTTACCTAGTAATGACTCCCTAAAACTTCACCTTTTCCCCTGTTCGCCAGGCCTACGGAGGTTGTAATTCAAGACATGATTCCGATAGAACGCTCTGTATTGAGCTGGTCCTTTTGGGGTACTCTGGTATTTCCCTAAACTCCGTGTAAGCCGGCCGCTAGACTTTCCGCCAACGTGCCTCGCACAACATGAAAATCAAGATTCACGAGATATTTAGCAAACACTCTAATCAACAGATAGGGCACGCGACTCATCCAAGAATTTACAGCAGTGATACCATCTGAACATCACCCACCAATCAGCAGTCCCGTTCGGAATGCCCGGCAGCAGGTCGGCCAAGGCTGACCAAGCAGATACACCGACCTCGAACTTCTGACATCTTGCTTTGGGCCTAGCAGCGGCAGCGGCAGCGGCAGCAACGGCAACCCAAGCCTATGATTTTTTAGTTTATTTATTAAAAAAAAGTTGACATCTATGATATCCACAATACGTTCTCGAGTTCCACAGCGCAGTCACATGAGCTAGACTAGATGTAGTCAAGCATGTAGAACCGGCGGCTCTGAGTGGGCCATGCCGAGGACGATCTCAGATGGCGTAGAAACAAGCTACACATCAAACACAGCTTGGAGGCACGTCCCTGTGATTGGGTTTGCTTGTTGTACATTATATCACTTCGGGCGACGAAAGGCCTTGAATTGGTTAGACATCGCATGGGGCAGCTGATGCTGTAAGTGTGGTGACCCCATATTTCGTACGGTATTAATTCTGGATCATTCTACTGATGTATATGATTCATCAATTATTCGACGAAAATGTGGCCAGGTGTGACCAGTAAATGATGACACGGTGCTACTTATGAGTTGTCGTTGACCGGCGACATTCTTGAAAAGCAAGCTGGATTCTCAACTCGATAAAATGAAATCCATACCGATCGTGAGGCACGAAGTCCGAGCATGTCCGAATGAAAACAATGGAGGTCTCCAAAAAACGTGTAAGACTTGCGACAGCACGGCGCAGAGTCTTGACCCGAATCCGGCTGTATTTTCGCTTGTCGGTCAAGCGCCAGTCAGCCCTTGTCCTCATGCTAGTCGCAGCATACCTTGTCTTCGTACACCACGAGTATCGCGAGGCTCTGAGAGACAAATATCGCCCGACGGCGTTCAGTAGTGATGTTCTGCGAAATTCGACAGCGCAATGGAAATTTGCATCAAAAGATCATTCCCAAGACCCGGATCACCTCTGGGAGAATCGGGCCAAATGGAAACCACTGGGCTCCGGATACGAGGGAGAAACCTTCATCTATGACAACGCAGTCGTCAAGACCTTCACTATGCGGAGTCCGCTGCGCAACTGTGTGCCAGACACAAATCCAAGCTTGCGTTGGCCAACCGAGATACCTGCGTCGCTACTGCTCGGAAACGTGTCCATGGTAGCAGAAGATGAAAATGCCGATGCGTTGGGTTTCGTTTCGATCAAGGACTATTTCCTTGCTGGAGCCGGATCTTCTGCTCAGTGGCATCTTGTTACCCCGTTCTTCGAAGCCGGCAATCTGGAAAAATCAGCAGGCAGACTTCGCGCTGAAGGCGTCAACTACCGGGACCTCGATGCTCGGTTTCGTCCATCATTCAACCGACTTCTCACGGCCCTGGACAGGATGCACACGAGCCAGAACCTTTGCCACGATGACATTAAACCAGACAATATCTTCGTCAGCTTCTCCGACGAGTCATATGAGGCAGACACGCACTGGGTATTTGCGGATCTAGGGAATGCCCGACAGCCCTCACACCCGTACCACTCGTCTCGGTTATGGAGCACGGCCAATGGCCAACGTCCCGACTGCCGCGTGAACGACGTCGTGCGCCTCGCAAAATCGTACGTCCTCTTTTTACGGCAGGCTTCTGCGAGAATTTCTAAAGAAGAAATACCCGGACTCGCTCCATTCGATGAAGCCTTCTTCGCCGGTCAGGAGCCGTGGAGCCGGCTGTACTGGTCCATTATTGACGACCGGCTCCTCACTTCGACGGCTGCCGCTGCTAGTTTGAAGAAATCATCACGACATTCGCCGATGAACCCGGCAGACCAGAATTTGCATTCACAGGAGCCGCAAGGGATGACAGGGTCAAGATACCCAGCAGGCTTTGGTCTAGGACGTTCGGTTCTGATCTCTACGGGGGCAGCAGGCAGGGAATTGTCCAAAGGGATCAGCGGCAGTGAGAAATGGGCGAGGATATTCGGTGTGATAGGAGTCCCGACGAGTCCATGCTGACGTGGAAGACGACTGACTTCACGACGAACGTTTTAAGGCTGAACCGGGCTGTCTGGGCGACCGGGGCCAAGATGCGTGTGGATCAGCGACGTTACCCGCTAAGAAAGCTTGGCATGCATTCCCCAAATCGTCAAGATTAGCGATGACGCCCATGACTTTTCAATACTCACAGGAAATACCCCAAAGATATTCGATTATAGAGTCCACAACTCAATTGCAAGTCATGGTTGGGAGATGTGGAATCATCAATGAATACGGAAAACGTAGCACGTGGCACAGCAAACCGTCTCAAGTTCCTCAGCGTTCGAGTACTTCAACCTCCCGAGTCCCGGTGTTTCAGAATTCAGTTGACCTCAGTTGACCTGATCCCAAGCCCACTTGCACCTCTCACAACCCGATCTATTAGTTAACACAGTTGTGCGATAATTTTCCACGCAGCTGGCCAAGATGGCGAGCACCGTTCACGTCCTCGATGATTACTATCTCGCCATCACCCTTCTCATCACCGTCGCCTATCAGCTCATCTTCTTCGCCGTAGCATTTACCTTCAAATTCGACAAGTTAACAGGTGAGTCAGTTTCCTAACAAATAAAGGCCAACATCATCCAACATCCCTTCCAGACTTCGCCGGCGGCACCAACTTCGTCGTCCTAGCCATTATAACCCTCTCGTTCAGCGGCACTCCCGATGCGCGCCAAATAGTCGCCTCCCTCTTCATCATGGCCTGGGGCCTGCGCCTCTCGGGCTTCCTCCTCTTTCGCATCCTGAAAACAGGCAAAGACGATCGCTTCGACGACAAGCGCGATAAGTTCTTTCCCTTCCTGGGGTTCTGGATCTTCCAGATGATCTGGGTTTGGACCGTGTCGCTTCCCGTCACGATTCTGAACTCGCCCAATGTTCGGCAGTACCCGCAAGTGCCGTTTGGCACGGGGCGGGACGTTGCGGGCGTGGTTCTGTTCGCTATTGGCTTCGTCATGGAGAGCGTAAGCGACGTGCAAAAGTTTGTGTTTCGGCAGAGGAATGACAAAATGGCGATTTGTGATACGGGGTTCTTTTATTTTTCCAGACATCCGAATTATTTTGGGGAGATCATTATTCAGTTTTGTAAGTCGAAGAACCACTGGTTTTGATTATCGTGCGACACGTACTGATCAGCCACAGCAATTTACATGATCGCTGTCTCCGCCGCGGCAGATGGTTATGTCGGTGGGCAGGTATTCAAAGCACTATACGCCACCATTGTGGGGCCCTTCTTCCTCACCATATTGCTCATGTTCGTTTCGGGGCTCACTCTATCGGAGAGGCCCGGAGCGAAGAAGCGATATGAGAACGACCACAACTGGGAGGGCTACAAGCGTTACCTCAGCCGGACCAGCATCCTTATCCCATTCCCTCCAGAAATCTACGAATATCTACCTATAATTATCAAACGCACCATATTTCTCGAGTTACCAATTTACGTGTTTGACCCGGCCAAGCACTCTGACGCTGCGAAAGGACAAAGACAGAACTCGGCCGAGGAGGGCCAGGGTGGCAATCCGGGGAACCGGCAGAGTGGGGAAAGGCTGACGGAAAGTTATTGATAGGACGCATATGAATCAGACTTGGGTATTTTGTGACGACATATAGGATATACGACAGAACTACCTGGTTGGCAGCTAATGAATAGCTCCAAAGATAAATTTTCTACTGGCCCATCCCCATGCGACCTCGATCCTAGCCATGCGCTAAGCCCCGTTGCCTCTCATTGCACCGTCCAATTCAATATTGTAGTGTGCCAGCATCCGACTCCAGTAGCCAGTTCCTCGAAGGTTTCGCACGTGTAAGCTTCTGCAACTTCCTCAGTACAACTAGGATTCAGAATCGTGACATGTACCACTTCCAGTGAGCAACCCCGGATTGTCCGGTGGTTGATCCAGCATCTCTTGCGATCCCAAGTACTCGGACGACTCGGATGGCGTTGTTGAGTGCGACTCGCAGCCCTCCGGTATGGGAACCATGGCGGACTTGGTCCAGATGTGAATGGCTTGCTTCCAGTCGAGGCCTTCGATGCAGCCACCTTTGACGGAGACTACATTCTTGCCCTGGAAGAATATGAGCATGTTGTCATGTTGTCGTATTGGTTGGGGATAGATAGCATGGCATGGCACGACACGAAGGTTTACACCAGTGTGGAATCAAATGAGGAATCTTACAGGTGTAGTATGAATCAATCTCGTCCCACAATTCCGACAGAAATAGCTGCACATTACACGAATCAGTAAACCATCCTTCTCACAACTGAACAGTTCATCCCCCGGCGCGGAAAACGCACCAGTACAGAGTATGACCCGACGGAGTTGGTCGTCTGCTCGTTCAGTCTTCTAGTCAGTCTCCATACAGTACCGAGCCTCCAATCGATCCATCAATCCAGTTTGAACCGCTACGGCGCGGAGAGCACCTACGAATAACACGCCAAGCTCTCAAACTGCGGCAATTGAAACTTGGGAAAGATGGCCGACGTCCCGAACGCAGATGAGCTCTGGCGGCGGCATTCAGAGCAGTGGCAAATGTATAGCGCGAGGGGCTTCGCGAGCGGGGTCTTAAAGTCGATGTCCCCGCATTGGCAGCGACAATCCATGGCGCGGAGGGCAACTTTGAATTTCCAAAGTCGTCAAGTTGGCAGAAGTGTTTTTGAAAACCTGGGTGAGTTGTAGCGAATGGCTTTTTTGGTGAATTATGGCAGACACATGCCAGGTCGGTGATCATTAGTGGAAGCATTCTGCCCAAATGCAAGATATCAGCAGGACTAGAAAAGCTGAGTCACCGGCGGGAAGAAGGCGCGAGATCACATGGCCGGCTGTCGCTGACCTGCATGAAGATATGTGATGCGTACCAGGCATCGCGTCTCTCCAGAAGTGCGGTTGCAGACAGTAACTTTGACGAGTGCCCGTTGGCCAACGTCGGTTGGGCTCGCTTGCTTCGGTTTCGTTAGTCCGCACTATGTATTCGCTTGAATACTGCATCCCCCGCGATATATTTTCGTCTTGTAGTGTAATGCAATTGTGACATCCTCAGAGGGTATTGGCTCATTTCCGTATCCGCTGTAACCCTGCAGCCTCGACGAAAAGCCGAGGAAAACGCCAGACGGCTGTACGAAGAGATGAATGTAAATACACCCAACAGTGGACGCACTTCGGTACTCAGGGAAGCTCTCGTGTATCTATTCATGGGACCGCCAAGTTCGATCCAGATTTGGTAAGAACACGACGCTTCTAGGGTCACATGGTCCTTATTCAAGCAGGTCATGTCCAAGTCTTATCATGAGTGTATAAGATGGCTATGAATTGCTCCGTCACTTATGGGTAGATTGGGCCTCCTATAAGTCGGCTCGCTGTCTATTGATTAGCTGGCTGGCTCTTCATGGCTCGGCTGTGATTTTACGGGTTAGTTGGCTTTCTGTGAGTCAAACCAATGCGTGCATTTCGAGTGATGCCCCTGCATCTTTGTTGGTATCAATGGGGTGAGCCCCAGTTTGCCTGGGCATGTACATGCATCATGTACGTCCAACGCAGATTTTGTCACACTGCAGTCATCAGATACACATCAGCAACATTGAAGATACGCAGATTCTAGTGTCAAATTAACAGTAATATCGAAAAGCAGTTGACAGTAGCCAGTACACTATTAAGTTACTATTATCTACGATACGGGGGTCCTATAAGTACTGTACCTTATTATTCACTGCTTAGAGCTACCTTCACTGCATTAAACCAGTCAGCCGATTCCGCAAGTCTCTCCAGGCAAATAGTCCTCAAGGTAGGTACTTGCATGCGGCCTGAGGATTCGAGAACAACAGAAACATTCTCCTTTCTCAAGAAACAAATAAATTCGAACAACACGGGGATTCCAGCATTACAAAAGTCGCCCTGATAAAACTTCTTTCGTCTTGCCCTTCTGCATCTTCTTTGTTAGTCTGAGATTCGCCCCTGTTGGCTAAGATCGCTGCATCAACATGGTGGGACGTGTCCAACACCCAGAAGAGTTCCCCGAAGCGTCCATGTGACTTGCCAGGAGTTCATTGGGAAAGCGACGATACCAGCGAAGGTATCAGGCGATTGATAAGATAGAAACATCAAACAACTACAGATGCAGTAAATGCAATGGGTCAATGAGCTGTACGGTATTACCGCTAGTCAATTATAGCCGGGGATTTTCTGAGATTGCGTCTAGTAGGAATGGATTTTGATCAAGAGACCTTTGGGGAATGAGGATTGGATGGTTTGTTCTCGGCAAGCATGGGTCACATCGTGGAAAAAGGGGCACGTCTTTGCTAGCTGTCTACCTAACGCGATATATCTCATACATAGAATTTCAGTACTAGCACATATTCATAATAGCTTCCCATCATTGCTCATGTCTGCGTTCATGAGGCAATCTTGCGCCAAACGCCTTCAGGTTATGCCAATGAGCCTGAACTGACCCGTATAATGAAAGAATGCCTTATGGCCAGCTATACTCTAGTAAAAGCAAAAAGGAAAACGCCGAACCCCTCGTAACCCTTTAAAGAAACTTTCCCCCGTATATCCCTCCGATATGAAGAGTGGATGTAGTTGGCTCGTTGTCGATAATGGTGGGACATACTCTCCGAACACCTGCTAATTGCCTCGACCATTACCCATCCATTCCCCAACGCTGAACGAAAAGAACACACACAAATGAATTGGCGACCCATGAGCTTTTTTTTCTCTCTATATTTTTTCGGGGAAATGTGGGGAAACGTGGGAGGATTTCGTTGTTTAGCACTGAGCTTCAGACCCGACAAGCAAACTGAAGCTTCAGAGTTTCCCGACTGAACCTCGTGGTCATCCTACGGGTGGGACCCATTCATCATCAAGGCAACGGTTGAATTTGGTTGCTCTTGACAGCCGCATGGGAGGAAACCCTTACCGGCGCGGTTCTCGTCATATTGCCGATAAGACGTTGAAGTCGGTAGATATGAAGCGTCTACGTATCGATTAGTCCTCCTACAGATATGTGATAGAGAGCCTATCGAAATGCTGAACCATCTCGGCTCGCCTGATCCTGGGCCTTGGGCTGCATGCATAACTTCAAATGTCAGATTGACGTGTACCAAAGGAGATGCAGTATGGGTAGGTGGTCATCTAATGTCACCAATCTCCCCATGGATCAAATTAGGGGCCATCTTAAGGCGCACACCACTAGACTCCTCAAATTTAACATAAACATAACCCGAATATGTACCATGAATGAAAACACCTCACGCATTATTCCGCGTGTATCATTTTCACCTCGTCCTATCCCATTTCATATCACCACCTCATTTCAACCTCGACCCCCTAATTCCCGTGTCCCCCACCCAAACACATCTCCCTCAACCTCTCCACCTCCCCACTCTCCTCGCACATGCCCCTAAAAACGCCCCTCCCACCCTCGCATTCCCACAGCTCCCGCGGCGTCCCAAACTCCGCCACCTTCCCATCACTGAGCACCAAAATCCGATCAAAATCCGCAATGGTGCTCAGCCGATGCGCAATCACCATCAACGTGCTTCCCCCAAACTCCTCTCTGATGGACCGCTGAATCAGCCCGTCCGTGTGCATATCGACTGCGCTCGTGGCCTCGTCAAGGACCATGACTTTTGGCCTCGACACGATGGCGCGGGCTAGACAGAGAAGTTGGCGTTGGCCTTGGGAAAGGTTGAGGCCGCCTTCTGAGATGTTTGAACCCAGGTCGCGGAAGACGTTGATGTTTTTGTTATTGGCTCCTTCGTTTTCGCTGGGCGTGTCTTGTGTCTGCGCCGGAGTGCCGGGCGAGGTCTTGTCCTCAGTGACGAGGTGAACGCGGCGAAGCGAGTCGTAGAGCTCGGCGTCGGTGTGGTCATCGAAAGGATCCAGGTTCGACCGTACAGTACCCGAAAAAAGTACTGGGTCCTGTGGTATAATCGCTAAGCGGCTCCTCAGAGTGTGAAGCTTGATCTTGGAGATATCAAGACCGTCCACATGGATTGAGCCTGATCTTGCCTCCAAGAAGCGGAAGAGGGCCAGGGTCAGAGATGACTTGCCGGCGCCGGTACGTCCTACAACGCCGACCCTCTCGTTACGTTTCACGCTGAAGGTTAAGCCTTTGAGAACTGGGGGTAGGTCGGTAGCATAGCCGACAACGAGGTCGTTGACTTCGACGCTCCCCTCTGTAGGCCATGCGGCCGGCGGGTTCTCGCCTTCGAGACTTTCGGTCGGCAGCTCAGTGTATTCGACGACTAAACCAATATTAGCCACGAATCACTGTGGAATCATATCAAAGTCGGCGGCTTACCTCTTTCGGCGGCGTTCATTTCCAACTCGATATTGGCATAGTGCCGGATGGTCCACATGACAGCTCCTGAGAAGTCCAACGCAAAAGCAAGGGCGAACCCAGCCAGGGCCGAATGCATGTCCGGGGTCAGCAGGATGAGAATGGCGACGATGGAAGCGAAGAAAGATCCCACAACCGCCATTCTCCAGCCCATCCAGCGGTTAAATAACCAGAGATGCCATGTAGCCACCGACCAATCATCGAGTCTGCCAAACATGAGCTCGATATACGGCTGCGTCCTATCAAACGACCGGATGGTCGTCACACCGTTCAGGGCGGCGTTGAAAGTCTCGAACACGGGGCTCTTGGTGGTACTCTCCAGTCGTTTCACCGGCCTTGCGCCTCCCAGATATTGCAAGGCATACCAAAGACTGATAAGAAGGAGGAAGAAGGCCAAAAAGATGATGAAGGGGGACACAAAAATACCTGCGATAATTACACCGACTAGGTTGAGGAGACTGGAGAAACCAAAGGCCAGACTGTACGCCATATGCGAATCCACGGAGTTGAAATCGGCTGTGAAGCGATTCAATACTCGGCCCACTGGTACGGTGTCGAGCCAACGTAGTGGCGCCCGAAGTACAACGAAGTTGAGCCTCGCGAAAATTTTCCTGGAAGCCCGGATGGATCCGAGAAAGACGTAGTAGTACCGAACCGTGCCAAGGATAGCACTGACAAGAGCCAGCAGCACGTAAATGCCAAGATAGAAACCCAGGCTGTGATCAGAGGTACTAATCATGGGCTGCACGATCTTATCCATAGACATCTGCTGCAGGCTGAGTGAGTATGTGTACGCATGGCTTTGATCCTGCGCCGATATGCTCTCTTCTTGGTAGGTTCCGGTCCATATACGCAACCACCACGAGCGGCCGATGGTGAAGGCTTGGACGCATGCGAAAAAGATAATGATGAATAGCCAGAAGAACCAGCCACCGCTGTCTTGGAGATAAGTGGCGTAAACGTGCTTCTTGATGGCCCCTTGTTCTCTCGTCTCCTCCTCGACATACTTCCGCCCTTGTGCCTTTGAGGGAGCCTTGGTGAGGGGCTCTCCAATGAGTTCGCCATCGGTTTCAGACGTCTCTTCGGAGTTCACGGCGGTGACTTCTTCATAGGCTTGCATTTCCAGTTCTGTCTGCTCATGGCTCTTGATCTGTTGCAGGGTACCAGCTTCCGCGAGCTCAGACACGAGACCAGCGTTGAGCACGCCACCGTCGCCCAGTTCCACCAAATACTTCGTCTTGGGCTCGACAAGGGCAACATGGTGTGTCACCAGGATTCTTGTCCGTCCAACGCAAAGTTCTCCGTGCAGACATCTCTCAAAGATATGGCGGCCAACATGTGCATCAACAGCGCTGAAGATGTCATCAAGCACCAGTATCCCCGCCCTGGAATAGATGGCGCGAGCAAGCGTGATTCTCCACTTCTGCCCGCCTGAAAGGTTGATCCCGTTGGCCCCGATCTCAGTTTTCTCGCCTTCAGTGAACATATCGATGTCCTTCTTCAAGGCACAAACTTCGATCGTCTTAAGGTAACGATCCTCGTCGAACGGAAGACCGAACAATATGTTGTTCTTGATGGTCGCGTTCTCGATCCAAGGGATCTGCGCGACGAAGGCGACGGAGCTGGGCAATATCCAGTTGGCCTTATTGGCTTTGCTATCGTGTCGTTGTTTTATCGGCAGGGTTCGTGGAACGCTGATGGATCCAGACAAGATATCCACTTCGCCGAGGACAGCAGCCAACATCAGACTCTTCCCTGATCCAGTCTTGCCCGAAATGACTGACAGCTCACCCCGGGGGAACTTGACGTTCACATTCTGTAGGGTGAACTCGTTGGAACGCTCATCCTTGTCGTCTGATGGCCATGCTATCGTTGCGTTGTCGAAAGTTACCTCATCAGCATCTTTGGTGTTCTTCTCGATTTCTGCTCCCTGGAGGTAAGCATCAATCCGTTTCACCGACACCCAAGCATCCAGAAGATCCGTCGTAAGCTCCGGAATAGCCGATAGCGTGACTTCGAGCGAATGGAAGACGCCCAGGCTGACAAAAGCGACGGAAGGGGTGAGTTCGCCATGCACTGCTGCATATACCGACAGGGAAACCGCTGCCAACATGATGGGGCTCGTCATCCAGCACCCGATCAGCATGGCGTCGTTCATGAAGGCATTCCATATGCATCCAAGCTCCCTCTCTCGCACCTCGCCAATCTTTTTCTCCCACTGCGGCTCAAGTGCTGAGAACTTGATCTGCCGAATGCCCTGGAGGGCTTCCGACACAACTCCCATCTTCTCATCCCGGACCTTCATCAAGTTGTCCTGAGCTTTCGAGTAGCGCTTGCTAAAAAATATGTTGACCGGAATTAGGGCGGTCATAGTCGAGAACCCAGCCACCAAGGCCTTCCAGCCCAGAAGATCAAGCAGAAGGGCCAAGCTCACGATCAGCCTGAACACGCTCCCGGGGAAAAAGCAGTTGAACGAGGCAAAATCGGAGACACGCTTCGCGTCCACTCCAATTAGGTTGACCACGGCCTGCTTGCTTTTCTTGACCTTCTCCTCCTCGTTTTCTTCCGTCTCCTCCACTTGAGGACTGTCGGTAGCAATAACCCCTCCCGCTGGCCCAGAAACGGTAGGCTCGGTTGATTTAGCTACCGATGTCTCCTTTTTGCCAGCCTTTTTTACGTCTTTGCGTCGCATCGACTTCATGAAGATCAAGGACGATAGTTGCGCTCGGATCGGAATGGACAGCTCGCCCCAGGACACCCAGAACGTGTACGATTCCACCCAAGACTGAGCGAGAATGGTGAGGGTGATCCATACCACCCAAATCCAAGCACCGTATCCGAAAGCCTCACCTTTCGGTCGTTGTTCTATGATGCGGAGAAGCTGAAGGACACACCAGTAAGGACCGAAGGTTAGCACGGCTGCCATAAGCGTAGCAAACCATTGCATCGCAAAGCCGAGTTTGTGGGCGGAAATGATGGATAACCACAGTGGCCCCTTGGAGTCTCGGCTCAGCCAGTCTGCCGTAGTTTCCTCTGCTCGGGTGTAGTGATCGGGTCTTGGAAGGTCGACCAGGTCAAGGTCGTTCTTCCGCTTGCCTTCACGGAGAACGTTTGCAGGCCACGACCAGTTCAGTCGGGACCAAAGCGACCTGGTGTATGCACCGTCTACCAATTTTCCATCATGGAAGACATCAGGCCTTCGAGGAAGAGAAAAACTGGCGAACATCAGAGCGAGGATGGTTGAAGTCTCGACCACTCGGATCGCGAAGATACCTGCTTTATGTCTCAGGAGATCCACTGCGATCTGATTGTCCTGGGCCACAAGGACTGCTGCGAGGACAGCGCTGGACAGAGCTGAGAAGCCACCCAGCCTATAACCCGTTCGGCTGGACGCCATGACAATGGAGACCATTTGGCAGTTCAGGAGAACCTATACAACACATGTTTAGTAAATTCTTTCATAGGCTTTGTCGCGCGAGGCTCACCCAAGCTCCCACACCCAGCCAATTCTCAACGAATAAGCCATCCCCTTGGCTCAGCGTCGAGAGTACGGCAAGTGTAATTGACACGCATAATCCAATGATTGAGAAGAGAATTACAAAGGCCTTGGGAACTTTGGTACTGAAAGCCGCCACAGCCTCCGGCGTAGCTTTCCCATCATCATCCTCGTAAACTTCAGGTTTTGTATCTCGTCGTCGCAACTGACTTGTCAAGTGTTGTAGAGAAGGTAACGAGAAAAGCCCAATTGCCACTAGCGCAGTAACGGCAATTGCCAACATCGTCGTGTCCGACATGTTGAACTTGACAGTGTCGTCTAAGTCGCGCCAAATGGCTGTTTGTTTCTTGTTGGTTATTATCCGCGGCGGCGAGCTCGCCAAAACGGGCTGTTGCGATGGTCGATTGGACCGCTGGAATCCGCCTAGAGAACTTATTTTAGTTGGCAGGATAGTAAGCCCTTGCAGCTTGAGATTTTAGATAATAACCGCTGTTGGTTACCAGTGACTTTAAACCCACTGTTTGTGGATACAATTCTATTCCAATCTCAGGTGTTTTTCAAGTTTGACGCAAACGGTTATGACAAATCCGGGCAGTGTTGGATTAAATCAACCTGTCAGGTCGAAAGACAACGACGGAAATGGAACCAAATGCAGAGAAAGACTAGGAAATTACACTTGTAGGCAGGTAAGTCATAGACAACCACGCCGCTTGACTCATTTTGCGCCGCGCGCGAGGTCGGCACGATAATGACCATGAACGGCAAAAGATGCCTGGAAGAAGTTTCCGACGGTCCGATTGGTCAGCACTAACGAGATACCATGCTAATGAGAAATGTATCATCAACTGTGAGGCTTGCGAAAGAATCGGTGCGGTGTAGAGATACAGTGTAAAAAGGGCGCATGACCTGGAACGGATTCGGCCGAGGTGCCTTGATGGTGGTTGGGATGCATGGATGATATGCGACAGGCACGTCGAGGTCATTCCCGTTCATGATGGCATATGAAGCAAGCACAGTCATCCCCAGCGGAATTTCGCAGTGAGTCGCATGGGGTCCAAGACTTTGCATTAGCGGCCATCTAGGATTGGAAGGTGCACATGTATGGAGACATAAACGAACATCGCAGGAAGGATGATAGTGAGCCATGCGGGGGCAGTGGCGTCGGGTGAAAAGCGACGAGCCGTGCCTTGGGCGAACGACCTCCTCCTTATATGCAGTTGGACGTGATCTGGAGTTTGCCCATACCTGGAGCAAATACAGACCAAAGCGGTAGGTATCGTGAATGTTTCAGTTCATGTTACTGTGGTTACTGTGTTGCGAGTCATACAACTCAAGGTTGTGATCTTGAAAGACACTTCGTGCCAGGAATCCCCCAGGCCCTACTCCCCATCAATCGTTTGATCAAGTAGGACCAGCCAGGCAGGCGTTACATTGTGGTCAATTTTTGGGAACCGCCAGGCAAAACGTGCAAAACGTGGAGTCGAGGCCAATCAAGGTCGTCGCAGCAGATTGCACAACATAGTGTCTGATTCGTGTGAGCCAATGCTGAATATTGCGATACAATATAACATCTTGCCACACAAGATGGAGTTGTGTAGAGCTCGGGTGGGGCAACCGGGCATCCGGAAATAGTCCAATTAAGCTCCGAATGCACGCCAAGTTTCACATCATGTTGTCCGCTTCCCATCCTGTTGTGAGTGCAGTATCATGTTCAGTCGCAGGGGGTTATGGTATGAGCCGATGTTGGCTTGTTCGTAACTGTTCGCCATACTTACTTAAGGTACTGTACTAATTGGAATTACTAGTTCAAGGACAAGGTTTGAAGTACGAGGGGTGGCGGTCATTGTGGCTCAATTGCAAACAGCGAGCAGTTTTTCTTCCATTCGGATTGACCACCTATAGTGTGTCCATCTAGAATGTGGCAGTGCAACCGAGTTCGATGTAGTGGTTTATCCAGGAGGTCAATCCGAACTCAAGATCTGCGCCTGGTTGGCCCCTGTTCCGTTGATTGACCAATGGCATTGAATTCCATAGCGCAGGAGTTGATGTCTGCAACTGCAAGTTCGATACCGTTCAAGGCTCACCGTCTCGAAACTGAGGGCTGGCCTAATGGCATGGATAAGTCGCGCCATTTTCTGCAGGGCATCATATTCGAACGGACTAGCCGACGATGTCCTTCAGTAGATGAGGTTGTTTCCTACCGCTCCCCGGGCTGCTTCCTCCGAACATCAGCAAGTTCAGACATCTGGCTAGACGAAACTTTGGGGGTTGTTTGACCATGCCCCTGCCCATATGACCTGATAATAAGCAACTGGGTCGAGAAGGGCGAAAGGTCAGAGCCACGGCCTGGAACAAATATGATCTTCAGCGATATGTTGGTCATTGTTTGAAGATAAGCACAAGCCGTTCAATCGGAGGCTCCAAAATGCTTGAAGTGAAGTGATCATCCATGCCAATACCATCGGCCAAGCAAGGACTACAACAGATAAAATGAGGGTGACCAGGTGAGTAACGAGGCGTCGTACTCAGCTGCATCACATACCGAATCTTGAAACCCGAGAAAGGCTGTCGTCTGAGCAGACTATTGGCAATCCCGCTCGGCGTATCTCAAGTGAGGCTACCTACACGGTACCGCTTCAGAAACAATCAGACATGTTCACCGATATGTGCAGGTTGCTAATCTGTAGCATGGGGTTGCGGTGGCCGGATGCTGTCGCGATGAAGGACAAGCTGAATCTGTCATCATTGTAGTCAGATCGGGCAAGCAGGCCAGAGAGTAATCGGGGGACACTATCCGAGGGAAGCATGCAGATTACAAAATTGTTGAACCAAGGTTGACCAAAACGTCGATCAATCCATACTCATCCAAGGAGCGTAAAATTAACGGTAGAATGATCAAAGGGAACATGGTTAAGGTGATATATATGCTGAATTCATCCGGTCGCACAGCAAGATTCAATAGCCGCAAAAGAAGACGTGCACATTTTCGATGTTTGCAGCGTGTCAGCAACCGTGCAAACACACGCGACTCCTCACCTCACTCAGCTCGGAGTTAGTCTCTACAAATGGCATTTTAAGTGCCCGAAAATGCGTAGTAGTGGTGTAATGCACAGTGGATTCCCGTACTGGTAATGCCGCGAAGTCATTGGCCGGACACGTACTCCACACGTCGCGTTTGATCGAGAAAGCTGAGCGCCCCATCCCAGGTGCTTCGATAACAGATTGAAGCTGCAGTTCAAGATCAATACGATTTTCTGACGTTTCTTCTTCATCATTGCCAACTTGCCACCTGCATTAAACGTGGATGCAAACAGGCTTCATAACAACCATTGATCCCGCGGATACCAACATGCAGAAGTGAACCCGTGCCTCAGAAGCTCCCGCCCAACCAACTCTAAAGTCACCGAGAGAATTTAGGACAGCTCCCTCCGTTGTCCTGAAGCCGAGCTTCAGCGCTGCTCGAGCCATTCCCAAGTGCATGCTCAAGGAACAAAGCTTTCAGGCACCTTTGGCAACAGCACAGGCTTCGACATAAACTCTCGATTGTCCGATTTGGCCCTGGTCCACTGAAGCCTGAGTTTCACGCTTCAGCTGCGGTTATAACAAGGAGCTTCTGCAGCTATAGCGGGGGAGAGGGCACAACCTTATTACCACAACCAACTCTTCTTTGATCCCCATTGATTGAACCACCTCTCCAGATTCACTTCGACTGCTTTCCACCGGGCTGGAGACCTCTAACACGATTCATGCGACAGAATCTCGGTCTCTAATCATTCGACCCTGATCACCCTTGCGCGACATCCCCCTTCCTGATAAGCTCATGTCTCCCAAAACGCCAAGATGAAGAGCACTCCGTTGATCATCAATTGGCACGACCAAAACGCCCCCATCTACTCGGCACATTTCGAGTTACATGGAAAGGGTCGACTAGCTACGGGAGGAGGAGACAACAATGTTCGGGTATGGGCAACTCTCTGCCGAGATAGTCAGGACGCGAGGCTGACCCAAACAACCAGATATGGAAGGTAGAGGGAGAAGGTGAAGACCGCAAGGTTGACTACCTCTCAACCTTGTCCAAACACACGCAAGCTGTCAATGTCGTTCGATGGGCGCCCAAGGGTGAGTTCAGCTTGGACTTTCCCCTGTTTTTGCCAGAATGATGCTGATCTAAGATGATTCGCTATAGGGGAAATGCTAGCTTCAGCCGGTGACGATGGCAATGTCATCCTTTGGGTGCCATCAGACACGCACCACCCGACCTTTGGAAACGAAGGGCTGGAGGATAAGGAAACGTGGCGGACGAAGCACATGTGTCGATCGTCGGGTGCTGAAATATATGACCTGGCCTGGTCACCAGATGCCACCTACTTCATCATCGGCAGTATGGACAATGTCGCCCGTATATACAATGCTGGAACGGGCAATTTGGTGCGCCAGATTGCAGAACACAGCCACTACGTCCAAGGCGTTGCCTGGGACCCTCTGAACGAGTACATTGCCACACAGTCGTCGGATCGTTCTGTGCACATCTACTCGCTGAAGACCAAAGATGGCCAGTACACGTTGACCAGCCACGATGAGAAGACGACCAAAGTGGCCAGCCATGCCAAAATGGACCTTCCTCCGCGGCGTATCTCGTCAAGTAGCCCAGCCCCCATGGAGACGGGCCTCGGTGGATATCGAGCTCAGCTTGCAGCCGCTGCCGCCGACACACCCATCGCCTCCATTGGCTCGCCTGTGCCATCGGCACCTGGCACTCCTCTATCTGTGCCGCTGCCCATGAATCCGCCTAGCGCCGTCAGTCACAGCAGACGTTCGTCGTTCTCGTCACGCAGATCTGTCTCCCCTGCACCGTCATTGCCGTTACCCGCAGTAATGCCCATGGAGCCGTCGCCGAAGCCGAGCTACAGTCTGGGTTCAAAGAATGCCAGTCTGTATGCCAACGAGACTTTGACCTCCTTCTTCAGACGACTGACTTTCACGCCTGATGGTAGCCTGCTATTGACCCCTGCTGGACAATACCAAATGACGCATCCGGCCGATGGGCAGAAGTCTACATCTGAGGTCATCAACACTGTCTACATTTACACCCGCGGTGGTATCAACAGACCTCCCATGGCACATCTGCCGGGACACAAGAAGCCTTCGGTTGCCGTGAAGTGTTCCCCTGTTATCTATACGCTCAGGAGCAAGCCTCCTGTGACAAAGCACATCACTATAGACACGTCGTCTGACGAGGATCCCATTCCTGAACTTCCTGAGCCCATTTCCAAACCCTCGCCGCTTCCTTCAGTCATGGACCCACCACCGCCGCCAACCTCTGCCGCATCTGAGTCTGAAAAGGTTACCACCCCCTCCAAGGTTTCAGACGCGAACGTGGAAACGAATGCCAGTACCCCTGGGCCAAAACAAGCATTCGCACTGCCATATCGGGTGGTGTACGCGGTGGCCACGCAGGACTCGGTTCTTCTTTACGATACACAACAATGTACTCCCATCTGTGTTGTCAGTAATTTGCATCTGGCAACCTTCACTGATTTGGCTTGGTATGTACACGGTCTCGGTGATTGATCGATGGTACATGCGAACCGTGCTAACAATGCTTAGGTCAAGCGATGGTACGACCTTGTTAATATCATCTTCGGATGGGTTTTGCTCCACCCTATCCTTTACGCAAGGTGAACTAGGTCAAGTCTACACTGGCGAGCTGCTGCCGTCTAAGACGCCAGCATGGGCTGGCGCCGGAGTTTCCTCCAACCAGCTCACCCCGACCCCAACGCCGACGTCTGTTTTTGCGCCTCCATCCCCTTTTCACGGCCCGGTGCATCAACACAGAAACTCGGCAGGCTCCTTTGCGGCGCCATCGCCCCCTCCTACCGCCTCGTTTGTCAGTATGAGACCCTCATCACCGGCTCGGTCGAATAGTACTTCTTCGATAGCCACACAGGCCTCGACAGCGGCCATGACCAACCCGCCCTTGATTGGAGGCAGTATACCCAGTCTCGCAGCTGCCAACTCTGGTAAGGTGGTTGGTGTGCCCATTAGCACTCCTCCTGAAACCCCCAGAAGCGGCAACAACTACGTTTCTACGGCTGGCGTAAAGAGGGATGCTAGTGAAAGCGAGAAGGACGAGGGTGCAAGCAGTGCGCCATCAAAGAAGAGACGCATCGCGCCAACGCCGGTCACCGAAGCGCAGCCATAATGGGCCGGCCGCATTTGAGTTTGGTGCTGTAACAGATTCATGGAAGCGGAAGCCAACAAATGCGGGATAAATGTGCTGGGATGTTTCCAGAGGTAATGCATACGCAGGAGTTGAGGATTACCGGAAGAAGCTGGACCACATTGATATGGATGGCTCTTGGCCGTGCTGTGGATTTTGATTTTGTTCTTTTGGCCAGTAGGTTACTTTACTCGTTCTTGCCGGCTCGGCCACTTTAGTTTACTTATTTGGCTGTCTATGAATAGCAAGACGTCAAATCCTGATTGCTGCTTGTTCTGATATCTCGCACAGCGAGGAGAAGTGGATTCAGATCAATAAAATGGATGGATGGATGATGGTATGGGTCGGAAACGAAGGGCTTTGTTGCTTTGGGGCGTTGGCATACCAGATACATCTGTAGTTAATTGAGGTTCTTGTACTCTCAGGCATTTGATCATTTAGGTCTAGGAGATATGGGAGTCGCATATTTGATCCAGACATAACATATGATGCCGGGGGTAATCTCTTTCGTCCTCGTAGGATGCCCATCTCTGATGTCTTAAGTCGCGGGTCAATTGGTTCTTTGGTCTGGCTGTGTACAATGTATTGAATGGGTGATGGAGAGTTGGCGTCGCTTCAGTGCTGCGCCAGCTTGCTTCCTCTGACGCAATATGCATGCCAGGGTGCAATGGTCACACCCAGGCTTCTTCGTGTATCTCGGAGCTGCACGCCAAGAGATGTTATCATTGGACATATGGTTCTTCCAAGTGCTTCATCCGGTAAGATCGTTGGGCCCCGAGAGGGCCCAAAGGCTAGTATGAATAGGATCAGACACGTTGAACACCACTTATTCTCAATAGACATCCATTCATCTACCACCAATTTTGGGTGTTGTTTTTGTGCTTTTCTACATTTTTCAGAAACCAGAAATCATGACAAGTGTCAGTCCAAATGAGGCCTTCCCTAGCACATCAAAAGTGCGCAGACCAAATCCAGCATCCATCGCATTCTCCTGGAAAGACATCCAAGTTCTGGCAGACCAAAAGTCATGACCAAGTCCAGATTGTCAGTTTCAATGCAGGTCCCTTCATCCCAGTTCGCGTCCTTGCTTAGATATTAGCGAGACGTGGCGGTCCTCATCCCAGTTCGTTGCCAAGAGATCAGCGAGACGTGGTGTGATATCCGGTTCCAGTTTGCATGCTTGCCAAGAGGTTCTAGCGAGACATGATGATGTCCAGCTCCCTCAACAAGAAGTTCCATTGGTGTGTTACGAACATATCGAAACGCCAGCGAGATGTTGAACGGGGCTTTCCAAACACTGATCAGATCTCTCTAGGGTATGCAACCTTGCTGCGAGATTAGCGAGTTGAGATACTTGCCAGTTCCTCCACAAAGATCATTTTGCAGCCTCGTGAGAGGGTCTGCTAGACGGTGCTGCCTGTCTCGAATGTGCTTCTCTATATGCTTGCTTGATAAGTGGTGTCTTCGGTGAAATTGAACGACGACCAGCATCATCCTCCAGATGTGTCGTTGGCAAGTGACTGGAGAAATGAAAGTACCTAGCCTAGTGAAGAAGCTGCAAAGTCAACAACTGCTATCATCCTCCAGCTGTATTGCTTAGTGAGTAAGTAACCGGAGGAATGAAACTGTCAAGTGAAGGATCATTCTCCAAGTTTCTTCTCGAAGAACGACTGGAGGACTGGAACCATTTACTGGCGATGCCGGATCGAGAAGGGGATACTTAAGCTCAAGAGAATTGAATCTCGTTTTGATCAGTTGAAACTCGTAGCGGACGAATCAAGGAAACTCGATGGGGAGAGATTTGTTCCGGGGTCTTTTAGCATCTGCCGCACTGGTACAGATACTCATGGGAGTTTTTTCCGTGGGATATGGTTAATTCAGGGTCTGCCAAAGTTGGTTCAAAGAGCGTTGAAGAGTTTGCCTTTTGTTGCAGAAAACAGGGGTATCAAACAAGAAGAATGCCTGGACTCTTTCTCATGAGCTGCTCATTGAATGAAAAGAGATAGGTTGCATTGTAGTAGCCTTTCTTGAGGAGATGAGCACCTTCGAGGTGCAGGCTGCAATGTGAGTTGTGCGTTGACATGGTGGTTGTGACTATATTTTCAGTGGGAACAAAGGTAGAACGAGTGTGAGTTGTCGAAAGAACAGATCAGGATATGCTGAGGGGATAATACTTCCCAGGGTTTAGGTTTGGTGCTCAGAAGATGGAGCTGAGTCTTTAATATTTCCGGGACTGCACGAGTCGAAGTAGTTGTGCTGTCCGGCCAGAGTGTCCGACTCCGGTCTTTCACGGCTTACCAAAGTAAGTAGCGCATCCGGTCAGGGCCACAATGATGAGGACAATCTGAACAAGCCACATCCACTGGAGGAATTTCCTTTGGTCGGATGTCAGTCGGTTGACTTGGCCCTTCGTAAAATGGCGAAGTGTATTGTCAAATTTGCCCTTCAGGGCAAATGGCGGGATGAATGGAATGAGACACAACACCACGAGTCCGTAGAAAAAGATGGTATGTCGCTTGCTGGCCTTACGGACTCTGTTGGAAATGTACTCATCAGTTTCTCGGTATGCTCCACCTTGCCGGGCAATCATTTCCAGGCTGTTCTCGGCGTCATCTTGTTGTGCGCACTTGTCCCGTTGTAGTTTTGAGACTCTTGGATTGTTCTGAACAAACCATCCACGCTTAGCTGCTGGCGTGTCCTCACCGCCTCCATATCTAGCCAGTGCTGTTGCTGCCTGTGAAGCGCTGGGAGTAGCATGAAGAGATGGATCAGAGAGTGGTGAGATCTCCTCAACTGAAGGTTTATCTCATAGAGTTAGCTGGCATCCTCTAGAACGATATGGCTGTGACCTACCTGAATTGACCCAATGTGGGGGCGTGAATGTGGTTGACAAAAGAGATCCCCGTCGGACATTTGACCCTCTTCGAAAGCCTGACCCTCGTCGGAAATCTGATCCTCGTCGGACAGCTGACTTACCTTTGAGGTAAGCTGGAGATGGTGGTAATAGTGATATGGGAGTTATATTTGGCTGGCTTGATTGATCGCTGTAGACTCGCATCTTTCGCTTGGCAGCCGACTCAGTCTCATCAGTCTCTCCACTTTCACGTCTTTGTTTATGAAGCGACTGTGCATCACGAAGGGGCAACAGTGGGAAACTAAACTTTGACCCGATTGAAGTGATCCCAAAATTCTGGCTGTCTGGAGGGAAAGGTATGATTTTCCCGTCGGCCTCATACATCATCTGTTGTCGAGCTTCAAGTCTGGAGATGCTGCTTTCATCCGGTCTCGGAAAATCGAGTCCATTCCGGTGAGAATCCCCAAGAGTTTTCTGATTAACTTGGTTGTGCTTATCCACAGGGTATTGGTATGGGGCTCCGATGTGTTCACCACTGGGGTTCTCGTTCAGAACTTCTTCGGTATCAATGGAAGCCAAGGAAGTCGAGGGGATATCAGCGTAGGTATCGCCATTGACTTTTTTATCGTTCACAGATACAGTATACTCCGATGTCGAATCACGGAAATCATACTTTGAGGGTTTTGTGCGATCCGTCTTGTTGGTAAAGTAACTACTGCTGTCGGCACGTTGATAGGGCTTTCCTGGGAATGGCTTGGATTTCGATAGCTTTTGAAACATGCCTGGTGTTTCATACAGACCACTGAGCCTCCCCGCGTCCGGCTTGAAGCGCATTGAATTCTGCGCAAATCCGTTGACACGATTCACCTGGGTGCGAAGCAGCATGACCTGCTGCGGCATGCCTTTTACATTGTGAATGCGGTAGGTGGTAGACAAGGATTCGCCGGAAGGGTGATGTAGGATCTGCTCTGTGGAGCCCACGATGCCTTGTCGGATGGCTTCCTCATCGTTATCTGAGTAATCAGCAATGCTGCTCCCCGTTGGCTTAATATCATAGTTTAAGGGCTTCCCTGGTGCAGCTTGACGGTCATATCCGATATCACTGGTGGCCTCGGTCACCCAATCGCCATCGTTTGTGGCGTCTTTGGTCAATCTGGCGCTTGTCTGTTCGTTGCGCTCAATTGTGAGGCCAAAGTTGCTGTCTTCCTTCTTCTCGTGATTCTCTTTGCCCTTTCCTTTGTCTGGCTGCGGGTTGTGGTTGATGATCACTTTGACTTCACGAGATTTCCCCACCGTTGCCTGATCAGCAGGGAGTGTGTCTTGATCAAAGAAGCCACCTTCGGATTGATCAAGCCACTTTCTGGATCTCAGAGGAGGTGCAGATAAGTCTCGTGACTCACGAGCAGAGTTCTTCATTCCCTTTCTTGCACGCTCATTGGCATTGCTGTCCTTGAGTAAATGCTCGCCATATGTTCCGACCCCACTGACATGTCTCAGGGCTTGGCTCACATCTCTCTCCTTACCAGGCTTAAGGAATGCCCGGTACCTCGCGCTATCATATCTGAACGGGTCGTCATTGGACCCGGTTGATGGATCATATCCAATGGACGAGGAATCAGCATCACTGAACACGTCTTCCAGAGGTCGGGATTTCTGAAAGCTCGCCCGATCCTTTGACGGTATACGCAACGGCTGAGGAAAGAGATCATATACCGCCGGTGGGATCTCATTGCTATCTGGGTTTGCATTCAACAGTCCCTGTGCATCGGCGACATTCGTTGTTTGCATTAATGTTTCATCACCAGCCACGACTGATTGGCGGTGCGGCAGAGGAATTTGCGGCAGCTCAGATGAGGTATACTCGCTTTCATCGCACCACTTAAAAGGTCAGCTGCTGTGCCAAAAAGGCCAATGTGAAAAGTAACACATACCTGTGGCAGACCTCGCTCCAGGTCTCGGCTGAAGCGGTTCCGCTCTTCTTCATCATTGAACCCCAACCGAGTGGTTGCACCATCACGAGAGTAGGGGTCAAATTGCAGCGAGTTGCGCGGGCTGGAATAGCTGTATCCGTGGTACTCGGAGCTCCCTATGCTGAGTGATCGACCACGACTACCTCTTCCAACGGCATATTGGACCACAAATTTGTCCACAGTGCTGGGTTCTGTGCCCGGGTGACTGAATTCATTTGAATCATCAGGCAGAATATCTTCAGCGGATGCAGAACCAGCTACAGCAAAATTCTTGTTCTTGTCATCATGAGTGGACAATGGACCTTCGATCTTCACAGCTCGACGATCCGCCAATGATCTGTTGGGGTTCTGGGGAGAAGGAAGGGGCAGGACAATTTCTGTGGCATGTTGATGCAGACCATGGTTGGGTTTCATCATTGCAACTCCACTGTCGGGCGGCATGCTTATGGGAGTCGAAAGGTCTTGAGAGGGGATGTCCTGGGCCGACTGGCTCCCGCCCGAAGGCTTGCGATAAGGATTGTTAGAGGGAAGTCGTGAGGTGATCTTACGGTGCGCCTCATCGAGGTTGGTGAAGAGCGTCCCACGGGGGGTGATGCTACGGGAACCTTTGAAGCCGGGTCGCTCCTGCTCTTTGGGGGTATTAGGCGACTTCCCGGAGGAAGCCGCGAAAGGGAAGAAATCTCCTTCATCACGCGCCTGCTTGCTTTCCATGGTTGCAGATGGGTTGCTTCGCGAAGTCAGAAGAGCTTGTCTCAGGTTGAATGCCAATAGCATCATTGGAGAGGATGGAAGGCGTGGAAGGGAAGCCAAAGACGAACCTGAAGATGAATACTGATTAAATCAATCACTCAGAGATGAGTTCTCCGGTCAGAAGTATATGACCTGGTTGAAGAAGATGTTACGAGCCCAGAGATCAATTATCAAAAGTTTCTGCAGCAGTTGACATCCCTTCAAGTGTTGTTAGCAGACGAGACGATGGGAAAGAACGGGTCGGGTGACTGACCTCGAGGTTCGCTCCAGCGTACCAAGATTTCGCGGAGGGTGACCCACGAAAGCTCGGCCTGCGAGAGCGATGGATTCGCTCTTACAGGCTGCTGCCGGTGGCTTTATGGATGCAATCTTGATGATTAACTCTGGAGAGTTGAGACGTGGGTGGGAAAGTACGATGGAGGTGTTTGGGGATGAGACCGAAATGGCACTTGAAGAAAGCTTCAAATTGTCCCAAGCGAGAAAACAGTTTCACTCGACTTTGGAGCATTGAAAACTCGTGAAATTAACGGTTCAATTTCACTTGAACTCCTTGAGGAGTTGTGCGTTTGTATTGGGGCAGGGCTGGTGGGAGCTGGAGGTCTGGAAAAAGGGTTAAGCCGAGTACAGACGCGACAAGTTGCAAGATCATACGCGCGACCTTGACAAAGGTGAATTCAAGTCGTCTAACTTAACAATTGTCATTGGAGCCCTATAATCAAAAATGCCTTCCACTTGGTTGCCAACGAGTTGGTGGTAATACATGCCAGCGGATATACAAAACCACCCGATTTTACAATTCAGCTATGATCTTGGTCTGTTACAAGGATCAAGCTCGTCTACAATATCAAAGATGAGGGCTTAATACTCCTGAATGAAGACATCGGTGTCTGTAACTGTAGCCCCTGGCAAGTCCAATAGCAGCGGACGCAAGGAATTATTGGTACCAAGTATAGATTTCACACTGTTAAATCAAGGCCTGGATTTCCAATTTGATGTTTTAGTTAGATATAGTCCTTTTAAATGTCTATAGAACTAATTGAGTTTATAGAAGCTGGCTTCACGATGTTGCCGTCGAAGAGTTGACTAACGTACCTAATGACGACTTTGATTATTTCCCGATTTGTGCGTTCGGCTGCGGACTTTTTGGGATTGCCCTATAGCACATGAGTGAATAGAAACTAAGGGCTATAATGATGAGTTGTGCGGCAACTTCACGAGGACGCGACGTGTCCTTGACATCGCCGCCACGACGACCTCACGTTTGGCTGTAGCTGATATTTGAGAAACTCTACGCAATCCCCATCATTCAACAGTCTTCTCTTAGAACCTATGCAGAGTGAAAGTTACTTCAAAGCTGCCAGGCCCAGCTGGCTTCTGGATTTGAGGCCCTGTGAAGATTGGCGCAGAAAACAAATTTGGGTATTGACTCACTGGTCAACATCACCCTTATGTGCAGGCTAACAGTAGCTGGTTCCTTGTCGACATGGAGTTGTGAACTGCATTCGGATTCCTTACCTATGTTCAGAAATAACGTGGTTCCGTGCTGTTAAAGTATTATAGTGCGGTATATATGCCAATAACGATGAATGTGCTCTTCAGCCTCACACTGAACCCCCCAAACCCCCATTACCTCTACTGAGTATGTTTGGAAATGACTAGTATAGTATGTCTCGGTTTGGCTTCAAGTTTCAAGCTTAGACCTGGGCCTGGGGTAAAATAAAACAATCCATGGATGCCATGCAGTGTGTATCATGCTAGACTTCATTCCTATGTCAAAGCTGCCAATGGATCTTGAAATATAATAGCAGGCCCATCCGCACATCTACAAGACTGTAAATTTTGATCAGGACCAAGTCCATGAAAGTATCAAGTTGCGATTCTGAAAGGATTCAGTATTATTGACTAGTATCTAACAAATCTAAATGAGCTAAGCCTCGGGACAACATGAAGCTTTTCCGTTGTAGTTGCACACAGATGTTAGATCCACGAACTTGACCACCAGATTTTTCTTCCAAATCGGAAGAGGCCGGAATTTCCATATTGACACAAATGTTGCCACTTGAATTTCAAAAAAGGCGTAAATGGTGCCCATCCGAGTGTCATCTTTGTGCATAGTACAGAAGTTTAGACAACCAGTTGTTCCCGGGCACATATCTCCCCATTCAAAGCCGTAATCCCTTATAACAGCCCATACAGGTTGCATGGGGCCATCCCTGTCAAAGAGAGACTTCAAGCCTAATACCGCTAGGAAATTATCGTGAGAGAAGCTCTCCTATTCATCCTAGACCTAACATGGTGAAGATACACAAGGCGTAGGAGAGCAAAGGAGATGGAAGAATAGCCATAAATATGGTCTTTGACAAATCAATTCAACCGAAGGTCGGGATGCAAAGAATCAAAAGTTGAAAGATGATTCACGTCATGAATCCCTTAACCCAAACTTGGGTTCAGACCATGAATGTTTGCCGTAGCGTGAGCAACTCCCCGACAATCATCAACCTCGGAAGTCTAAGACTTGGAAGTTGACCGCTGCCCGCTCTTGGCTTGAATGGGTCCATAAATCTGAGTTCAGCACGGGCCAGTAGCCACCTTTGTGTGATGGATGATACCGATAAGCCTTGAATGCGGGGCAGGGGGTTGTGAACGTTCGAATGTCAGTTCGAGGCAGCGGTCGGACATCACGTCGGACATCAATCAACCAGCTTGGCCGTGTTGTTCTCCAATTCACGGGAATTTTTTCCAATTCTTCATATGATGGCATAGTCTAGAATACTCATCTCTATTCATCATTGCCTGTCTTTTGGATCCGTGGCTAAATTGTCTTTGGACTTGCGTTAGCTGGATCGGTGGAGACATGGGCCACTCATGCTATCTCGAAGCTCTCCCTGATGAGATACTGCTGGATATCATATCCTGTTGGTCGTTGATGATACCTTCGAAATTGTGGCTAAGCTAACAGGTCACTAGTCCTTGAGCCGAAGGATATCATTTCTCTCCAGTGTCAGTCGAGAAGACTCCTCAAAGTATGCAGAGATGACACGTTCTGGCGAACCCGGTGTTTGCTTGAGTCCTCTTTCCTCGACGGTATCAACGTCCGACGAGGCCTCCGCTTCACCAGTTTATCGAAAGGATCGTTTGGACAGCCTCTCGTGAGTGCGGCTTTGACTGCTCAGGAGAGGCAAGCTCCAGGAGCTAAGACGAGCCTGCCGGTTGACTTTCAGTGGAAGTCTCGCAAGGCATTGGAGAAGGAGCGAATCCGCATCGCTGCGAACTGGGACCCAACATTCGAAAATGAAAGGGTGTCTTGGTACGATGAGTACATCCAACGACATGGTCCTGTCTCCATAAGCTGGTTCGAGCAGCCGCAGTCGGCCAAAAACGGGAATGGGAAACATGCCATCGAAGTCAAGGGCACAGCAATCTACAGACCTTCTCAAGAAGGCGGTGCACTCTTCGCAGTCTCACCTCTTGAGGATGGCTCGGTCTGTCTGTGGGATATCAAGGGGACCCACAGTGGCAAAGGCTCCATCCTCTCCAAAAGCGCGCCGGGTCTCTTGTGTGTTGATGGGCCTGGATCCAACTTGTCAGGACGGTCAAAGATGGTCAGTAGTGGGATTACCGAATGTGTCAGCGTCGACAGCCAGAGAAAGAGGGCCTTTTTCGCCGTGCAGAGCCGTGAGTTTCTTGGTAGACAAGTTTGAGCACCCCCGCTGATGGTACCACAGATCTTTTGGAAGTCGACCTCGAAACTCTACAAATTGTTGGGAACCAGCCATACGAGTGGGCTATCACAACACTATCGGCAGCTCACCCAAGTGTACCACTCACCGTAGGGTCGTTTCACGGCCTCCACCTACATGATTCAAGACGTAGATCCGAAGTCCAGCGAGATCGGCAGGAGCGTATAGATAATTTGGTTCGCCACAATTCTCATATCCTTTCCAAAATATGGGAGACGGATCCTCTTCCACCTTACGCATCCTTGGCTCAGTCGGAACCACTGAGTATTCTACACCTCGAGCAGGCAGGAGGGAAGGATATGATATCGGACGATATCCTCGTCGCGGGCCGCTTCTCGAGTATTTTACACTACGACCGCCGCAAGTTTCCAGCTATCACGGGATCTATTCACTCAGGCGCGAGTTTGTGCAGCCTGGCCTCGCTACCCTACCCCTTTTCCAGCGTCGATAGTGGACTTCGCCGCCGGGGTGAGCTCACGAAGGAACAAGTCGACACGGCCAAGAGCACGCCGCTGGGCGGACGGACGCTGATCGCGTGCGGCGAATACCACACGAAAGGCTCTCTTGAGGTTTATGGTCTGTCGCCCCATGAAACTTCGGGGGTGACGTTGGACTCGACTATGAAAAACCGGCAGACCGCCTCCAAGTCGAAGCTACTGTCAGTCATCAACCATGGCACACGGATCTTGGTTTCTGATGGCCAGGGGTATCTGAAATGGGTCGAAAGAGATGGCTTCACCGAAGTTCGCAGCACCTTGATTGGACACCCCGAGAAGTGTCAACAACGGTCACTCTTCGCCTCGATGCCGGGTTCGGGCGAGATAGCACGCAAACTCTTAGCTACCCAGACAGGCAATGATGACGACATGGTTAAGGCCAATGATGATGATGTCCTCTTTTGGACGGGCGAGAGATTGGGGCTTGTCGGGTTCTCACCCAAGCCCGAATTCACGGCGGATGACTTTGAAGATCACACCAAGACACCCGAAGAGATTGCGGCCGAGAAGGAGGAACAGCAGTACAAGGAGATGATGAGGCTCGCTTTGGAGCGACAGGCCAACGACGTGCGGTTCGTAAGATATCTTGGGGCTAGCATCCGCAACGGTGTTTGAGCCGATGATTGATTGGGACGAGACGTATCCGTCGTGCCCAGGGCTCTGACGGCGATTGGTCGCGTCTGTATGAGGCAATGAGGCAGTTGTCTCCTCCAAGGGCTGGGCGGTTGCTCCGTAGATTGTAACGATTCGAAGCCGTGGGATCGACAGTTATGGGTTATGGTTTTGGGAGGAGGATAGCACGAGGCGGATTGCATGAATGATCACCATAAGTAGTTGTCAAGAAATAGATCACTGCCAGCGCGTTCCTCCACGTTATACGCTAGAATATGCAGCATGGGTGGCTCTCATCCCACTTTCGCATGAGGGGTATCGACCACACATATTGTCCGATACATATGGCAGGTCAGTAGACGACACATGCAGTGTTGCGTCGAAAGCGCGTCAATGCAGCAACAGAACTCGGATTATGTGGACTTGAGCCACGCGCACAGCTGCATCAAAGAGATGGATTGATGCGCGGGCCGTGCTATTGTTGGCAAGGCCCTGACCAGCAAGGTGAAAGACAAGGGATACTGAATTTCCCTCTATTTTGACAGCCTCGACCGAAAGTTGTGGTCCGCCTTGAACGAAGCAAAAAAGATGAGGCGGCCAATCGACAGGATCCCGAATTGTTGGACAGGGTCAGACAGAACTCGATCCACTATAGTCCCTTGGCAGTGACAAGGGTCCAAGGCCAGCTAAGAATCCAAAGAAAAAAATAGGAACGCGACAAACATTGGATTGATGAACACTTCATACCTGGGAACTTGCCGACATCATGACCAATCTCCCGGTCATTGCCGCATGCAATCTCCCTGTTAAGATCTGGCTGGATGTCCATTCAAGAGCTTATCGCTGCCGACGTCGTGTTGCCTTCCCACGTCTGGATTTGGTGGGATGCGACGAAGCTCGGCGAGTAAAAGAGATGTGCTGTCATACGTCGGAATAGCCTCTGCACTACTGCATCCAGACCAGGAGCGGGCCTGCATACGCGACGGCGGCGGCGAAAGAAGGGCAATCAATCAAACCAAATCAAATCAATCGATCCCTTACCCTTTCTGTCTGTAACCCCTCTCACACCGCTTTATTGTGTGCGTGCCGCAAAAGAGGTTGTTGTAACATATTCGTCTGGACTTTCTAGATCCTTTCAGCTCTTTCCTGCCGTTCTGATATGAGGATCGCTTGGGTCACCATCAGCCAGGTGTTAGATGTGTCTCAATATCCACTATGGATCACCTAGATTGTCTCCACCACTGGGCAGCAGCCGTGGACCCCAAATGGATTGCCCATTGCGAGCCAATGTCCCCAAGCAAAGGGACCCGCTGTGTCCGGCAGCGGTGCTACGCACAGTACCTCCTTCGTACCGCTCGAGAGACCTCGACGTTTCGTGGGCCATGGTTGATATGTGAGCGAGGGAGTCCATGCGTTAACGGCGATGTGGGCTCTTGTCAACTTGTCTTTGCCTCGCCGACTGGAATGGGCCCTCAACACATCCACATTTGAACAGGCCATCAGTAGCAGCGGCCAACAGAAACGTTTGACATGCCTTGTCATCCATATACTACCAGCTCCCGACACGAGGCTAATCTGATACGGTCGTAGTAAAGTCCCCGTATCATTTGTCAGTTGCAGTAGTAGTTGAGCAACTCAACTGGAACCACACACGGCGGCGGTAAATCTGTACTGTGCATCCAACCTTTTCCTCGCCTGTCGTCGTCGTCTTGTCTCCCACCATTCTTCTCTCGAGGACAACCCACCCCCTTACCCTCCTCGAACACCAAACATGACCAGGTGCCCAGAGACTACTGTTTGATCTCCCTCTTCGCGTTCACTTAATTAATTCACTTCCATTACGTACACTTCTTTTCGAACCAGTCCCCCTCCAACTTTCCACTGGCTCAACGTTTCGTCGAGCATGTTCGATGGCGTGTGGGTGGTATGTAGGAGGGACTTCTAGCTCGCGCTCTGCGAGCGCCTCTTCCTACCTCGATGGCCGAGGAGAGAATGCCTTCCGGACGTACGTCGAGGCCGGGAAACGACCCTTTGACCACGTCAGGGATCTCCACTGCTGGCACGATGAAGATGTCTTCCACAAGTCTAAGCGCCCTCGATATGTCCACCAGTTCTACGAGGAGGGTCCATCGGTGGAATATCGCCAGCCCGTCCCGCCGGCATTCTACATTATCAAGGAACGGGAAAGCAGTCCGGTACCCGTGCCGACGTCTGGTTATGAGCATGGCCAACAATTCACTCGGGAAAGCACCAAGACGCTCCCTGTCTGCTCCATCAACCACGAGAACCACCCGTCTCCCATCGAGAGCAACTTCCTCTTAGCCCCGAGCATGGAACGGACTTCAAGCGGCCTCTCCATCTCCTCTGACGACGGCACCTACCACGAGTCCGTCTCGGCCTCGGACCCACCACCAACGGGCATGAAGACCGACCTAGAAGCGGCCCTGGAAGCCGAGCGGCGCTTCCGCACCCGCTCGCGGGACTCCAAAGCGGAGCGCATTCTCAAGACGCTCATCTGTCCGCGCTCCCCGGGCGAGGAATTCGAGATCGACGACCCGGCCCTGCAGAACATATTCTTCGCGGCCAACGAGATGTTCTTCTGCGGGCGGTTGAAGGGACGTGTCCGCTGGGACTGGTCCGACGTGTCGAGTGCACAGTACCGCCACGGGATTCTGGGGACCACGGCACTTAGACGGAGGGCTAAGAACCGAGGATATGAGACGCTGATCGTGCTCTCGCAGCCGCTGTTGCGGAGTGAACGGTACAATCGAAGATTGCTGATTTCGACTTTCTTGCATGAGCTCATTCATAGCTATTTGTTCATTCGGTGTGGGCCCAAGGCACGGCTTCGGGGCGGGCATACGGAGGGATTTCATCTTATTGCTAATTTGATTGATCGGTGGGCGGGGCCGGATATACTCTTCTTGGGGAATATGGAGGCGGATTTGGGACAGTTTGAACGGACCTATACTGAGAAGGCCGCCGAGGACAGGGTGAACCACCAGTTTCATGCGAACAGCCACCACTGCTGCCATGTGCAGTATCCCAATGACCACACCATGTCTGGGGATGGCTGTAACATGCTGTACCTCAACGACAAATCTCTGCCGGGAGTGACTGCTACGTGCAGCAGTACTCTGACGACTTCATCATGTCCGGGACCAATGGCCACATGCCTCGGTATTCCGACGACTACAGTGACGTCCGGGATTCGACCGGCCATCCTTCAATGCCGGTTGCCTACCTTGCGGTAGCTGGAACCAGGAGCGCTGGACTTACGTTCCGATACGGGACCGACACGACCTACATGCCCTGCCGGGATCCCGATCCAAATCACTGAATTGCCTTCTCCATACTTCGAGGAGAAGTGCCCTGAACGTTACTTTTCCGATAATTTCCCGAAGAATCTTCTTGTTATGAACCTGGCATTGCGACGGCCTTCTTCTTTCTCATTTATCACCAAGAGCCTGGGCGAAGGATCTTCTACTTGGTTCCAAACCTACCTGGCATTGCGACGGCGTTTTGTCACTTTTCGTCTCTCTGTTGGAACTTGGATGGGATCGACGGATGGTTCGGGTTATTCAGAATTTGTACAACGTCATGGGGGGTTTCTAGATTTTGCATGGCGCGCAAAAGGGAACGAGTCAGACTGGATTTGCTTGTCTGGGGAGTTGGCGTGCTTTCTTGCAATGGTTCTTTCGTGGGTTACAGAGAGACAATGATGGCGTGCCTACTAGATGTGTCGGGTGGCTTTTTCCTGTGTGAAGATATCATTGTCCACGGTTGCGATGACTCTGCGCAGAGATATTCGCTTTGTTTGTGTTATTACTCGAGGTTTCCAGAGCAAGCGTTGCAGCTAGATGGGTCTTTGGGTTCTGTGTAGATCAGGCATACGGTCGTTACATAATGTATTTGGGAAATTATATAAGTACTAATTAACCTTGTTGCTCAACTCCTCGTATCCAAGTAAACTGGACTAACACCAGAACCAAGGTTCCCAACAACGTATTGCCAAAGTATTGCCCGAGCCTTCAGGATAGGAATAAGTATGGACATCATGGACGGGAGTGGCAGGGGTGATCGCGTTGTGGGAGCATCGTATGAAAAAAAGACGAGTTGAGGATGGGATGCGGAGCGGAGGTAGACGGGTTGATTTGCATCGACTAAAGATTAAAGTAGGTAAGCTTATAGAATTTGATGATCTTCCTGCCAAGCAGTACCGCTCCCTGACTCCTTGTGTGTCAAAGCTATTAACAGTAACCACTGAGTTGTCATCTACATGATCCTTTCCCGTTGTTGCTGTCGGATATAGGCATCCACGTATTCAGAAACTTGATGTGATTGGTGTGCTGCAGCTTACAAAGCCCTTTGTGCATCAACAACCGTCTGAATGTCATCTCGGGGGTAATGTGGAAAAGGCACACGAGTAAAATCTGTCTACTGGTTCCTTCCATTGCAGGACAACGCAGGAAAACTTGCACCGAGAGAAAAATAAACGATGCAAACGCTGAAGAGTAATGCCTACCTGAAGCTCAGATTTTACGTTCGCTAGCTTTAATAGACCACAACGCAATTATTTAGTAGTTTAAGGTTATAATACAACCGCGCAGTCTAGAAAACATTGCGCAACACAACTTGCTCCTCCTGCTGTCCATATATACAAAGCATCACCGAATCCATTCTGGCTCCAAGTACAACTCTAGTGTACACATTAATCTACGCCTTCCACATCAATCCCCAACCGCTCATGGAAGAAGTTTGAAATCGTAATCCGCGAAAGCAGGTAATCCATGAGAAAGAAAAAAGGGGCCAATCAGGTCTCGTATCATCATCACACCGTCGCCACCTTCTCAGCTTCAGCCTCTGGTCGATAAACCCCATCTTTGCAAAGCAGCGCCACGTTCTTGAAGAACCGCCTCCACTCCAAAGGATCCCCCTTAACCTTGACGAACCGGACCTCGAGCAGCTCCTGCAATTCGGGCAGGTAATACTTGTCGACCACAATATCGCCGTGCAAGCTCTGCCTTCGACTATCAGCCGTCTTCACCTTGAGTGTCGCTACGTGATCTCCCTGGCCTATGTACGGCGGTTGCGCCGGCAATGGCACGTTTAGGTTGTGCAAGGCGTCGCTGAGCATCTGCACCAGTAGCTGTGGTGGCATGTGTGAGAAGAAGCGCGAGAACGAGTGCGCGGGCATGATGTCCCGGAAGCGCTGCGCGCGTTGGGTCAGAGTCAGGGGTACGCCCGGGACTTGGGAAAATTGGGACATTGTGGGTTCCTCGGCGAGGGCTTGAAGGAAGGCCGCGGATTGGGTTGGGGGGTATATGCCGACGTCTGCGCGTGAGACGGGCTGGGTGGAGGAAATGGCGAGGGCCCCCAAGGAGCGGATGGCGGGGCGTTCCCAGTCGAAGAGGACATCGTTGATGGGGGTTTCAGGTTGTGTTGCTGAGATCATAGGGGTATCGATGTCCATAGGATCGGTCGAATGTTGTGATTGCCGTTGTGATGAGGTCGGCTGTTGGCTGAAGTCGATGTGGAGATTCTCGAGCATCTGAGTTGCAAGATTCAGGGGATCTGCTACTTGGCCGTCCTCCCGCAGGAATCGGTTCTTGCGCGTGTACCAAGGGTGCTGTCGGATCTGAGCAAATGAAAAACGCTTCTTGCTCTCGACGCTCATCATGCCTCGCAACAAGGATAACGCATCCGCTGGTATCCTCTGCCAGAGCTTGTCTGTGCTGCGACCATTCATTTTCACATACTCCTGAAATTCCCAGCTGCCTGCCGTTGGCTCATCCCAGGGCGTGTTTCCAACAAGCAAGACAAACAGGATAACACCGCAAGACCAGACGTCCACAAGATCTGCTGAGTATTTCCCCGCCTGAGGCGTCTTCGTCCCGGTCGCTCGGGCGCATGCCAAAACCTCGGGCGCGATATACGGCGGGCTCCCACACATAGTGGTGCTCAGCTTTCGCTGGCCCTTGTACTCAAACATAGTCGCCATCCCGAAGTCCGCGAGCTTGAGGTTTCCGCTCTCCGACATCAAGATGTTCTCGGGCTTGAGATCTCGATGCGCAACACCTTTGGAGTGCATGAAGCTCACGCCGCTTATCAGCTGCAAGAAGTAGAGATGCGCGATGTTCTCGGTCACTCCCACATCGGCCTCGATCTTGTCGAATAGGTCACCACCCTCTGCATATTCCATGGCGATCCATCTCCACACGTCATCCTCGCCTGTCGCAAACCATTCGATCACGTTGGGATGCTGTCCAATGTGCGAGTGCAACGAAACTTCCATTGCGATCTGCTTGGCGGATATTCGGCCATGTTTGGTTGCGTAGCCCTTGTGTATCAACTTGACCGCGAAAACCGGCGATGGTGCATCCAAAGGTATTGCCTTCTTAATTCTGAGGGAAGGCTTGTTAGTACACGAGTACAACCCTAGGTGTGGTCCCAAAACTCACGATGCATAGGCTCCTCTTCCGATAGTTTTTGATATTATCTTGAAGGGCAGATCGGCCGGCAGGGGGTCTAACTGAGACTGTTGCATTGTGTTGAGCGAGATGTCCTTTGAAGAACTCTCGTGAACAATGTTGACGACGAATGAAGGGACTCGAATGTGCACCACACGAGATGCTGTAAGATGAATGGTGGAAACCCGGATCTCCAAGAATTATGCGAGTCAAGCCTCGGGATGGACGCAAAGTTGCAAGTATTGATGTGTTCCCAGTATAGTATAGAGTCAAAAACACGAAATGCTCAACATCTCGACTCGTGAACGCGTTGTTCGCGAATATCAATTAAACTCGATGTTTTGTTTGATGTCGTCTCGCGCCAGACAGAGTCGATTGGCTGAGTGGAAAGGTACCCTTGCAGAGCGCGCTAGATGATGACCCCTCCAGCCCCTCCAGGCCACTATCCAACCCCTGCAAGTGCGACCCAGGAGATCTTATCGTGGTTGCCATAGGCTAGGTTTGTTGTTGACAGCCGCCCCGAATGGATTAGGAAACGAGCAACGACTAGCTGCCCCTGCAAAAGACCTCGAACCTGCAAGTTCGTTGTTTCCTAATTAACGGTTAATTTTCTTTTCTTCGTACACTTACGGCCCCTAAGAAAACAAGTAACATCACGAAAACATTGGACGCTCGGTACAAAGTACGAAGTACTCCTTCCTCACCAGGTTCGTGCTATCTTCCACGCTTGCCAAAGCATCCCTACTGCTGCATTCTCAACTGTCTGTGTCCTGCTTTGTGCATTTCCTTGCTACCTTCTCAAATTGCGTCTTGCCTTGCCTTGCCCCAATTGGCTCACTACGGACAGTCGAACTTCTTTCAAGCTAACAGGCCTTTCAGCATTCTCAACAGAAGCAATTCGCTTCTTTCTCTGCCGGCCCCAACTCCGATCCACGGAATCCCGCCTTTGTTTGAATAGCCTCGCTCGACCGTCTTTCCAGCACTAGGTTGAACTATCACCTCGAAACTTCTCGGACACATCTAGCGAAAGACTTCACAGCAGGCAAGATGGAATTTTCCAGCGAGAACAGCCAAAACTCGGCTCCCGGCAGCGTCCAAGCTGCTAAGCTCGGCGGATCACGCAAGGGACCCGATGCGCAGAGCGTGACGAAGAGGTTAGCTGGTTTTCTATTCTCTCCAGCACATGCGCATACTTTTACTCCCGCAGCAGGTACTGACTCAGCTACCACCCAAACAGACTGCAAACTGAGCTTATGCAGCTCATGACGTCTCCCGCGCCTGGCGTGTCCGCCTTCCCGTCGGCGGACGGCAACATGCTGTCGTGGACTGCCACCATTGAAGGCCCCGACGACACGCCCTACGCTGGACTCACGTTCAAGCTCTCATTCGCGTTCCCGTCAAACTACCCCTACGCGCCGCCGACGGTGCTCTTCAAGACGCCCATCTACCACCCCAATGTCGACTTCTCGGGTCGCATCTGCCTCGATATTCTGAAGGACAAGTGGACGGCCGCGTACAATATTCAGACAGTACTGCTGAGTCTGCAGAGTTTGCTGGGAGAGCCGAACAAGTAAGTTGCCATCGGACTGATTACCGAACGGGAAGGGCACCTTTGCTGACAAATGCTCCAGCGCCTCGCCTCTGAACGGAGAAGCCGCCGAGCTCTGGGACAAGGACTTCGAAGAGTTCAAGCGCAAGGTAACGGCCCGTCACCGAGATGTGGATGACGACTGAACGAGTCTCCTAAGACTTCATTGGGGGGTGGTGTTTATAGAACTTGACTTGGTGGTTCAGCATAACGGGTGATACCATCACGGCCAGCATTGGAGAACGGAGTCACACGTTTATGGTTAGCAAAGTCTGGGTTGGTAGATGATGTTCATCTCCCGGCCATGACTTACTGGATGGCATAGCATTCATACATGGGTTTTCTGATTGGGAGGGTTTTCCCATATTGGCAGTTGTGGGCAGTTGTGAATAAGACACCCTGACAATCTCTTGCATTTCGAATTTTGGCTTGCTCGTGAACAAACGTTTAGGCGGTTCATGGCGGTCCTCTATTCGGTGATGGATGATTTGTGGTGAAGGACGAACTTCTGGGAACCCTGAGGAAGTCAGACTGCTACAGACAAATGCAGGACGTATCGCGAGCGCAACGCGCCTAATTCACATGCAAACGCATATATGTCCATCGTGGCGATCGAATCCTGGACATTGAAGAACTTTCAACGGGGAGCCACAAGAATGCAGTTTTCATTTATCAAACCAGCTGAAGGACCTGTACTGGCCAGAGTCAAGGTATCACAGAAGAATACTGGGCCGCTAGAGCCCAAGCCCATAGAAAGAAGCATTCACATGTCTTGATTTATCCCATCGATGAGCAGTGAAGCTATATCTCACTTGTGCAGAAAGAAGCCACGACGAACTCCGAAACCATGCCCTTTCTTCTTGTCGAGTAGCAGGAGGTGTAATGCCATTCGAGTCCAGATTTCTGCTGAACCGACCGCGCGCACGCACACACACACACACATAAACGTTTGGCCCTCAGGAAGGAAGAAGAAACCCGTTTTTTGCTTTGCCCTTTAGATTGGTCGAGTGCCCTCTCGCTTTAATCCTCCACGACGACCGTCACCAGGCCCTTGGGGTTCTTCACATTTACGGCCTGGACGTAGCTGTAGAGCTTCTCCTTGGCGTCCTCGGCATCGTTACGTCTGCGGCTGATGCGGATGCGCATTCTGTACGGGACACCCTTAACTCCCTGCTCCCAGACCTTCTTGTTCAGTTGAGGGTCGATGCGGACGTCGGTGGTTTGCTGTGAAGTCTAGTTAGTGCCTGCTATTCTGTCCACGGGTTGTATCGTTCGGATAGTTGCAGGGGTCGCAATTGTTGATGGATTCGGGGGATCGTACCATGGCCTTGGTGGCGAAGTCCTTGAGCTCCTTGATGGCACGGGGAGCACGCTTCTTGAAGCTAACGCCGTGCATCTGTTCTTCTGTTAGCCGCCTCCAACCTGTCGGAACTTGGGCTCCAGCTCTTCTCAATGAAGACTCGATAGCCTTAATAGATTGACATACGCGCTTGTGCATGTGTACGGTATACTCTCTTGCCACCACTTGATCAATGGCACTCTTGCCAGCGGGCTGCTTTCCTTTGGACGACATCGTGACGGGTGGTGATGCTTCGGTGGTTGTCGTGAGATTTGGCTGGAGTTTTTCGAAGTCTGGTCACGATTTTGCAAATTGGAGATGAGAGCCCAAGATTTGGCAGTTGTGTGTCTGGCTCGCTTGTGGAGCCAGCCAATCAGAGGATAAGGATGGGGCACAATTTAAATGGTCAGTGCACCGCTCCAATTTGTGCTCGATTCAATACCCGTGCCACACCCCACTTATTTCGGATTCGCTTGAGCTCACCAACCTAAGTTGGTGCTCACCACCAACTTGGCCAGTTTTTCGACGGATTTCAACCTTCAATTAGAATCTACGTAATAACCGCCAACCAAGGCCTGTCTCGAATACATCTGTAGGCTGTGATTGGCCTGTCAATCGACGTCTTCTAGCTTCTTTTGCGGCATCAGAAAAGCTCTTTTTGGCTACTCTACGTAGTCCTTCATGATACTTGGCGAGAACTCTCTGTGCTTTAGCTAACGTAGTCCACGGTCCAATTGCACACTTTGGCAGACCTTATACGATAATGTATAAGTTAATTCAACCACAACGCCTATCATCAATTGAAACTACTCAGAATCGTTATATTCAGACGTCTCTACATCATTTCCACAAGTGCGCGCATTATGTCCGGGCTCGCCGCAGATTCTACAGCGCCGTACACGCGCAATTCGCCGCCTCGTACGGCCACCAATTTGACGAAATTCGTCATGTAACTGCCCATCAACCTCTCGTTGAGACTGTAGGTCCTGTCCAGCTTGTATACGAAGTGACCCTCCACTCTGTAGCTGTTTTTTCTTCGCACGGCGACGTCGACTTAAGGTCTCATTTGCCTTTCGAAGTGATTCGACCTCGCCTTCTAAAAGGGCAAGCCGATGCATAACCTTCGTTGTACCTCGCGCAATCTGATCTATTCCAGCAAAAATTGACGTTGGTGAGCTATTTTGATGTCGTACAATCCTATTTTTCACATAATCGCTTTGTGATTGGGCTTCGGTTGGGTTGCTCGGAGCCTTTGATTCCCAAGGGACGGGGAGACCAGCCGAGCTACCCGGAGGTGTTGGCGTATGTAATTTCACATCGAGCTGTGATATGACATAATCTGCATCGTACGGAACTATTCCTACCCCTCGGAGACCTCCTTGGATATTTGAAACCGTGAAAGTTGCGTTGTACGCGTTTAAAAACGCCGGTAAAAAGTCTTCTTTCGAGATATGACTTATATGTGCTCGCATGAGATCTTCGATTTCTTTTCCGTACGCTCTTTTTAACCCGCGAAAACAACCAACATCAAGAGGCTGGAGCTTATGCGACGAATGAGGAGGCATACAAAGCGTGACGATATTGTTAGCTTTGCAATATACCTCGAAATCGGTCGAGTGATGGCTTTCGTGACCGTCGAGGATCAATAGGCGATGAGTACCTTTCGTACGAGACTTGGTGTGATGATCGAAGTGTTTTAT
This sequence comes from Pseudomassariella vexata, assembly GCF_002105095.1. NCBI lineage: Eukaryota > Fungi > Ascomycota > Sordariomycetes > Amphisphaeriales > Pseudomassariaceae > Pseudomassariella > Pseudomassariella vexata. The sequence continues at coordinate 2,640,865 of NW_024467957.1, forward strand.
CCAATATTCGCCTCTCTCGTTCGTAGTCCAGCCATTTTTAGTAACTGCGATAACCCAATCAGGCGGTAATGGGCTGTTTTCGTACCATGACGAGAGGTGGGTTTTGCCGGCGAAAATGATGTACGGAGGGAGGGCATAACCGGACGGCCCAACGCCTTGAATAACTGTAACCCATTCCCGATTTCCTTGCTGGGCTGCTCTAGGCCTTCCGCGCCGATCAGAAGTCGTCACGACCATTTCGGACGAGATTTGGCCCATCACAAAACCGGTCTCGTCAAAGTTGTAGATATCCTCCTCCTGGATCGCGTATTTCGCAATTGTATTCCGTACCAGGTCAAACCACGCGCGATACGCGTCGGGGTCTTCGCAGAGGACTCTCTGATAGTCGATCCTTCGATTTAAACGCGTCCGGAGGTCTGGTTGTCGTCTTACGAAGCTCGAGGCCCAGTTGACGCCGACGCGTCCCGCGTCGCGACTTCGAAGTAATCGGTTGGCCATATCTTCAACACCACTCAATCGGGGAGGAAATGCTCGCGAATCTAGGTAGGTTATATGTCGTACGATTGCCTTTTCTTCGGAAGGAGTCAACTTTTGCGTTGGCAATCGCGTAATCGCTCGAGCGGTTTTACCGTCGCGTCGATACGCAAGGGTTCTAAAAGGTACGTTATAGATCTGACCAGCGCGACGTACACCTAATTTTGGATCAGATTGAAGCGCATGTAATGCTAGAATCATATCACTTTCATTCCAAGAACCAACCATAGTTATGTTGTGAAAAACCGCAGGTCAAAGTGGTAGCGTACGAAAATCTGCCGAAGTGTGCAATTGGACCGTGGACTACGTTACCTCATCTTCAACCTTCCTCTTCACCATCTCTCTACCTTCTGCAACGAATAAAACTCCACCAGATTGAAGATGACAGTTCTTCGTAGCGCGCCGTTGTTTTGATATACGTTCGGCGTACTTTGTACGGCTAAGATCGCGCTTAGTCTGTATAAGCTCGGTCGCATTAACGAGGGACCCTTTAACAAAGCGACTAAGTCGATAGGCTAGATCTGGACTAATACCAAGCTCTGGATCAGTAAGACAGTTCGTAATCTTGCTAGCTACTTTATTAATTTGTCGAAAAGTAGTAGGTGTGCCTTCATATGACGAAGATGAAGGGGCTGGTGGTGGTGATGGCGTCTTTGGTATACGTTCTTCAATCTCTTGTAGTATTGGATGAGGGTAAAATGGATATGTACCGGTTTTCTTGAAGGCTGACTGGATAGTACTCGCTTTGAAGGTCTTTTTGCGTACATCTTTGATAATTGAGAGGAACTCTAGCTTGGTTATATTGGTACATCCATCCCGTACTAGCTGATCGAGGGTGATGCGAGTGCATATGGGGTGTGAATTGTTGTATTGGGAAAGGATGGCCAGGTCAGCTATTCTGGCCTGGCAGAGCTCTTTTATAGCTCTTATCTGTCTTATCTCTAGCTATAGGGCAATCCCCCATGGGGTCACGTATCAGAGGGACTTCGCATGCCAGTGCTTATATGGCTGAAAAACAACCACATCTAGTGGCTGTAAGAGATGAGTAAGATGTGGGGGGGCAAGCCGAAGGGTATAATATCGTGGTCGTTGCAGTACTGGATAAACTGCTTCGTATGGTGGCTGCCGTGGCCGTCTAAGATCAATAGTCGCTTTCAACCTTTCTGCGTTTTCTTAGAGTGTTGTTCGAAGTGCATAAAGCCACTCGAGAGAGATCTCGTCATTCGAATAGCATGTATCGACCGGCCGTATCTTCGTATCTGGATGAAGGTCTTGCGCGTACCACTGAGCCGAGTGGATAGTCCCCGTGAGTATGAGGAAAGCTGGTATTACGTCGCCAGCAGCAGAGATAGCTTCAATAGCTGTCGCTGTCTCTCTATTTTTTGGTAGGCCGAAGTAATGGGCCCTCTTGCGCTTAGTGATGATAAGTTGATCCTTACCAACACCAATCCGGAAGCCAGTCTCGTCCATATTCCAGAGATCAGAGGGATCGATTCCTTCTTCCCGGAGGACTCTCTCAAGCCGTGTAAAATACTCTCGTATAGTGTCGAGGTTTTCAGAAGTCTGGCGGTTTGAATGAAGCTTCCGCTGGGAAGCGTGGAAGTAGCTATGGCGCTTGAGGAAACGTGTAGTCCAGTTTGATCCGACTGTTGGTGGTGGCTGATTTGGTAGAACCTTGACTCTCTCACGTAATATCGTATTTGCAGCGCCGGTAACGAATTCTACGCGAACCGCAAGATTTATCCTATCAAGGCGGTCGATGTAATTACAGAGGGCCTTTTCTTCGGCTTCAGATAGTAGTTTGTTGAGTCCTCCGTGGTTCTTAGTCTTCCCAGCTTGCTTGACGCGGTATCGGAGGGTCTCGCGTTTTACGCCGCTTTCTCGCGCAATCTTGGCAATTTTGGCTTGAGGATGCTCTTGCATGTAGAGGACGGCTTCCTGTAGCTGTGAGTCCATTGCGATTGGAAAAAGCTAATGAATTGACGAAGATAGGATAGGTTGAAGTTGAAAGTGTCGAAAAACTGGCCAAGTTGGTGGTGAGTACCAACTTAGGTTGGTGAGCTCAAGCGAATCTGAAATAAGTGGGGTGTGGCACGGGCACTGGCTTCAGAAGGTGTGAGTGATGGAATGTCACGAATTTTCAACTGCTTGTCAGTTCATGTTTGATTACCCTGGAATAAATTGACTATGAAATGTCTATTCCACAGGGAGTTTGATGGGATAAATTGAGGGAACTCATGACTACAACATTGCTCTGTATCCCAGTGCAATGCTACCTCTGATTATCTATCATTGAGGTAACTACGAACAACTGGGAATCAGAACGTAGGATACCAAAGAGGGTTGCAACAAAGTATTTGGAGATTCTGCAACAATTGAACAATGACAACTGCCATCTTGTCTTTGGGAGTATGCCACAACCCGAAGTACAGTTCCTTTGCCAACTGCCGAAGTGAAATCAAATTCAACCTGTGGCGGTGCTCATGTGGCTTTACAGCTCTAACCCGTTGCGCTAGCAAATTGTAAATTGCAAGCGGCTACCAGCCTCACGTTAATTTGCAACGGGCCTCTGTAACAGGGGTAATAGATCACAGACGTCGTCTTGTTGCAAACGCTAGGCCTGTTTATCGGCGCGGTGCCTTGTCAAGAAATGCACCAACTCTCTCGGCCTCAACGTCTAATCTCAACCTCACTATCAAATTCAGCGCCGTGCGCAATTCCACTCGTTCTAATTTGTCACCGTCTCATCTGTCATATTGACATCTATCTACTTAGTCTCCTGCTAGTCCTGCCCCAATTGAATCCAAAACCCTTGAGCGTCAAGACCTCCCTGCTGGGTCACGATCCCCGTACGCTGAGTCCCGCAGAGGGAGACTTCGCCGATACTTGCACCTGCACGAATCTTCACTCAAACCTTCTACCCTACGCGATCAAAGTCCTTGCGCTGCCCACGTTCCTTAACAATGGCGTACTCAGGACATAACCCCCCCGATACGTCGAGCACACCGTCGCCGACGCCAGAGATGATGACGAGGAATCGCCTGCCCACTCTGTTCGAGGTGTTGAGTCGTAGGACTCATCCTCCGGTGGATCTCTTCTCCTTCTACATCTACATGCGAGACCAGCAGCGATCCGTTGATTACCTGGACTTCTGGTACAGTACATATTTTTGTACTTATTCTATTCCATTTTTGCTAACAACACCCAGGCTCGATGTTGCCCAGCATATGTCCCTCTGTCGCCACTACGTGCGCGAACTCCGAAGATCAGTCTTGGTTGGGACGCCCGATTTGGAGAAGGATCAAGACAAGCGATCGTCAATGGCCCTCGAAGCATTGGGAGACTTCAACAGCTCTCCAGCTGGTCCATCACATTATGCGACAGAGAAGGAACGAGAACAGAATGCCCAGATGTCCGCCTACCTTCGCGAGCAGCAACCACATACGCCGGGAACCTACCATGATTCGCCTTCAAGCAGCCAGGAACACCGTACTCGGAGTAGTATGCAACTTGGCACGCCACATCAATTGACCTCGGACTCAACCTCACCTGCTCATGCAGTATCAAGAGAGGATATTCGCGCTAGTGCCGAGAAGATCCTGTACACTTTCCTACTGCCAGGTGCTGAGCGTGAGATCACCCTGCCGGGTTCCATCACTCAAGATATCACCATTGCCATTGAACAAGATGGCCGCGATGACCCAGAGGTTTTTGATGTCGCCAAGGATTATGTTTTCCAGGCCATGGAGCGTGATGCATTTCCAGGCTTTCTTCGAGCTCGTGCTCTGGGTAACTTGATCCCACCAACGATTATTGCGAGATTGATTATTGGTCTCGTCTCAATATTCGGTGGCTTCTGGACCTCATTCATTCTCATATTCCTTGATAGGTCAAGACTTGATCGCTGCTATGTATGTTCATTTCCGCTTTCTTTCATTTTATATTGCAGGCAAGACATGCTCACAATTGGAACTAGGTCATTCTCCCATTCACCATTGGTGTCTATTTGTTGGCCTCATATCAATACTCCCTGGACCCTCTCATGGCCCTTCTCGGCTTCACAGAATACACACCATTCAAGTTCTCACGCATCCGAGAGCCGTATGTCCGCAAACTCTTGGTCAAGCGCTCCATCATGGTACTCGCCGTCACCGTACTAGTTGATGCGGCACTCTGCGTGCTCTTCATCCTTGTGCCCGGAAAGAGATTGTAGCAGAAAGCGAGAACATGGATGTCTTTCTTCAGCTCTCTACCTCTGGTACTACGTCATTGGCAGTTTGAGCACATCCTTCCTCACGACATTACGACCACTTTGTGTTTCAAGCATTCTTGCGAATCAACATCTCATTCTGTATTCTGAATAAACAAATACAACCAAAGGATACCAAGTTGGCGATGGTTTTATTCATTTCACTGATCAATGGACTAATAATCCTGGATCACCGAGGCGTATGGCGTATCGCGAACGGATTTCACATGCATTTCTCCCGAAACTGGGCTGTGCTTTTCTTCGAGGTGGAAGTAATGTATTAAGTAATTTGCGCATGCGCTCGTTGCAGAGCGAGGACAGATGGGGGGATTGATCGCTTGCAGAAGTATAACCACCTTGCAGTTAGTTGTACAGTAGATAGTTGATCTGCCAAATAGTTGGTGGATTTGATGAATGGAGAGTGTTGTGCCCTCCAGTCTCCTACATGTGCCAGCTGCGTCGTGAGAGTTTATGGCTGTGTGACGATCGTCCAAAGCGGTAGCTAGTTGCAGCTGTGGGCTCATATGTCCATTTGATCTTGTTCTTAGAACTCCTTGGTGCCCAGACATTTTATGCCTCAATTCCATTGTATCTGGGTCTACTCGCTTGGGTGCGTCTTGTGATCTATTCCATATCTAGTTGTTTTCGCCTGCATTTTGACCCTGCCGCAGGCCTATTCATGAAGTTGCCCCAGTATCATCTGTCGCATGCAAGTCGTCATTCATCATGTCGTCTGATGCTTGCTCGATAGATGGTCAAAGCCGACCAGAGAAGAACAGCATAACCATTGTGATAAACTGCTAGCCGGCAGCAGCCTTCATCTCTGTTCCGTGTGTCATTGCCTGTGGCCATGAGATTGGAGAAGTGCATCCAAATATGCGTACAGCATGCCTCAGGAGACTCCACTGTATCAAAATGCTGAATGGCCCCGTAAGCCCGCCTAGGCCAAGGAGCACATATCTCACAGTTTCCGTCGACTCGTCTTCTTTCCCCCACTGGCCTCTGCCCCTTCATCCTGATAGTCCTCATCATCCAAATCCATCGCTTCATCATCAGCCTCCAGGGTCTGGCTTCCGCGCTTAGCATATCGCCCACTCCGCATGTTCGAAACTGCACGGTTGATCAAAGCCGACTGACCACGCCCATGCACACCCCCCGACTTCTCTCTCTCCTTCTCCTCCGAAATAAGCTTATCCTGCACCACGGTTCTTGCCTCCACCTCGCGGTGCCGTCTAGCGGCATCAGCCTTGATGCCCGCGATCTGCGCCTCGAGGTCCGACAGCGTCGATGTGCACCGATTGGACCAGGTCTGCAGGCTGGAAAGCATGTTGGGGATTGAGTTGGGCGCTAGGTCACGCAGGGGGGACACAGAACTAATGTGTACCGTCTGGTTGTAGGGGTCAAGTTGCGCCGTGATCAGATCCGCGTAGACGGCTGAGATGACAAGGTCTTCGAGGGCGCGCGTGTCCGGGAGGTCGAGGGACTTCTGGAGGGACGCGTAGCTGAGGTTGTTAGGGTCGCGCGCGAGGGTGAGGAGGGAGAGTTGGCGGAGCTTGATGGCTTGCTGGTCGTTTAGGGAGGGGAGGTTTGCGGTTGATTTGTAGGAGTCGTATGTGCCGTACGAGAAGATGTCCAGAAGGTTGAGGTATGGGGCATGCTCCGCGGATTGGGAAAGGGCCTGGACCTGGGGGGCTTCCCGGAGCTCGGCAAAGACATAGGTACCGGGTGCAGAGGTTGCGCGTGTGATAAGGTCGGCGGCGGCTCGGGGAGATGTCGCCGACTTGGTGAGGGCCAGAAAGGGCTGCTGGTGGTTAGCTTCACGTGTAGATTTGGGGGCTCAAGCAGATTATGTACCGCCAAAGCGTTCAGGGCCTTCATCTGCTCCATGATGAATATCATAACCTCTCAATGAGGCTGAAGATGACGATGGTAGCCTTGTGCTGTTGCAGTACAAACAAGCTTTGGATCGACAGCCTCGTTGCGCAAGGGACCCTAGTCGTGGACTAGCCAGCTGGATTATGATTGGTGATTCCTAGCCTCGTGTGTTGCCTAAGATTGCCACAAGTATGAAAGACGCGACGATCCAGGAGTGTTTGGTCTGAATTTCTGAAATGCTGCTTGTATCATGATTGTTTGAGCTGCGGCTTCGTGCACTTCACTCCACGTTACTGAGATGCGCTAGTTCTGAAAGAGACTAGAGCATGAAGGGAGCGGGAACAAAGCACGCATCATCACGCTAAGCCACCGGCCCTAGCAGGCGGGGCCTGGCTTTTGGCCAGTCAGTAACTCGGATGCGTCTACCGCTTAGAGGACACGGTATACATATAGATTCAATCTAGATGTTGAAGTTCGGTCCCCATCAGCAGTGAATTGTGCTGGTTATCGTCAATACTACACAGGATGATACGTACCCATACCATTATCCTTGGGAAATCCGGTTGCAAGCTATCTCTACTTCTATATTTGGCCCAATCCGATCGGTCAAAACACCTGGGGTTCATTTCGGAGCTGCGACCGACCTGCGGGAGACGGAGACAGTAGCAACAGCACAAAATGTTTGAAGAACCCAGCGATTTCCCTTCCCCGTTGCAGTCATTGAAACAGTCACGCTGGATAATATCAGAGGTAATCAGGCATTGAAACGATGCAGTAAGATGGATCAGATGCCCAATCTCTCTGGCACTTATCGTTTCGAAGGACCATGTGATATGCAAAAGAACCATTGATGATCGATTGTTCTTTCGCGAAACATGCAACAATCATGGGGATGAACACATCGAAGTAACCCAACCAATTCGCGATTCACCCGATAGCCACTGAAGTGCCCTACCACTTTTCGAAACCAATATATTGGACTTGCAAATCTCTGGGTACGGCAGTATGAAATGTGCATTGCAAGACTAAGTTCTATGCGATCTTTGTTCTCTTAGCAGCCGGATTATCATTCGCCGCCTAGCTTTGAAATACATCCCAGAAAGCCACTTTGTCTACGAGCCGTTGGAACTTTGCCCATGTGCTTTAGTCATCCTGACTAATTGTTGCAATAGTTGACTCGACTATGGTATTGAACCAGTCTCTTTGTATTGCGAAGTGACCGCTCTTTTCATGACTCGTCGTCATTGTACTGTTCATGTCTGCTGCAGCACAGGCTGAAGTGGTTATGGCTTTGGCTGCTGGCACTAACCATTGACACGATTCAAGATAGACAAGCATGATCCGAGACCCTTGTTAAGGAGCTCCGTGGTTACTGCACGGACCGCCGGAACACGCGCCACTACCACGAAGGAAGCCCCGAACGGCTCATAGAGTGTTTATGGGAACTGCATTGGAAGCTTATTATCCCGACTGCGCTGCTTTCTTCGCTCTTTGGCCACATTGTCATATTGTCTAGCCTCCATAAGCTTATATCAGCTCTCCCACCCAATATTGCCTAGACTTGCATTTGTGGCGGTCGACCTCGACGACTCCATTGTTCATTGATCACACCTCGCTGTTTCCCTTCTTTGCGACCTAACCCCAAAGGCAATGCGACGATAATAGTACGCATGGTTGGCATTGTGTAAAGGGAAGAGTCGACACTATCGCGTTTTTGGCACTTTCCTTTCGTAACTCCCGCCCTCGTGGTGACTCCCTCGTACACTAAAACGATGGCGCCCTCCAACATCAAAGTTCCTCCGCAGGGCCCGTTGAAGTCGTCTCTACAAACTCCGACAACAGCACAATGGGCCACGACAACTCTGCGAGTTGGAGGCATGACGTGGGTCCCTCGCTCTGCGTTCGCGATACGGATTGCATGCGCTCTTGACTAACGGGCGACAGGTGTGGTGCTTGCACATCAGCAGTTGAAGCAGGCTTTAGGGGCGTCGACGGTGTGGGCAATGTGTCAGTGAGCTTGGTCATGGAACGAGCGGTGGTAATGCACGATCCTCAAAGGATATCCGCGGAGCAGATTCAGGAGACCATCGAAGATTGTGGGTTCGAAGCCGACGTTCTAGCGACCGATATACCGTCCCCCCTGCTCCGGAGTAATGAGAGTCTCTTCGACGCCGACAACGACGAACCGACGACTACGGTTACGACCATTGCTATTGAAGGTATGACATGCGGCGCTTGCACGTCTGCGGTGGAGGACGGTTTCGCGAACGTTCCGGGACTCAAACATTTCAGTATTTCGCTACTGTCAGAAAGAGCTATAATTGAGCACGATGTGGAACTGTTGCCCGTCGACAAAATAATCGAAATAATCGAGGGCCGAGGCTTCGATGCCACACTGGTGGACAGCGAAGAGCAGAAGCCTACGAAGAAAATGGCATTAGCACCTGGATCAAGACCATCAGTTGCGACCACGACAGTTGCGATCGAGGGTATGACATGTGGTGCCTGCACCTCAGCAGTCGAAGGTGGCTTCAACGGGCTCGACGGTATTCTGCGCTTTAACATAAGTCTTCTGGCCGAAAGAGCCGTCATTACGCATGACCTGGCCAAAGTACCTGCCGACAAGATTGCCGAAATCATTGTAGACCGAGGATTTGACGCCAAGATCTTATCTACCACAGTTGACACCGCGGAACATGGTTCGACTGCAACTGTGGCCCAGTTCAAAGTTTACGGCTGCGCAGGTGCGGCAGCCGCTAAAACAGTCGAAGATGCGCTATTGGCTCTGTCGGGCGTGGAATCTGCGAGACTGAGCCTCAGTACTTCAAGGCTCACAGTCACACATCATCCAAATATCATCGGCTTGCGCGCTCTTGTCGATGCTGTTGAAGCCGCGGGCTACAATGCGCTGGTTGCCGACAACGATGACAATGATGCTCAGCTTGAATCCCTCGCAAAAACAAGAGAAATTCAAGAATGGCGCAGGGCCTTCAAAGTTTCTGTGACTTTTGCGATCCCAGTGTTTTTCATTGGCATGATCTTTCCTATGGTCATCCCTGTTTTAGACTTCGGCGGCTGGGAAATCTTCGATGGTCTCTTCCTCGGCGACATCATTTGTTTGGTTCTCACGATACCCATTCAATTTGGCATTGGCAAACGGTTCTATGTGTCAGCCTATAAGTCTGTCAAGCATGGCTCGCCCACCATGGATGTCTTGGTGGTACTTGGCACATCTGCTGCCTTCTTCTTCAGCATCGCAGCCATGGTTGTGTCCGTTTGCTTCCCTCCTCACACTCGACCTAGCACGATTTTCGACACAAGCACTATGCTCATCACCTTTATTACATTCGGTCGTTTCCTGGAGAACCGTGCGAAGGGACAAACTTCCAAGGCCCTATCCAGGCTCATGTCTCTCGCGCCGTCTATGGCAACAATTTACGTCGACCCCATCGCTGCTGAGAAATTAGCCGAAGGATGGGACGCTGTCGTCCAGTCAGAAGAACCGAAGACTCCAATCCGTGAAGGCAACGCGGCCGAGGAGAAAGTTATCCCCACCGAACTCATTCAAGTTGGCGACATTGTCGTTATGCGACCCGGCGACAAGATCCCTGCTGACGGCGTCATCGTCCGCGGTGAGACATATGTGGACGAAAGCATGGTGACAGGCGAGGCCATCCCCGTTCAAAAGAAAAAGGGCACCAATGTCATTGGTGGCACAGTCAACGGTCATGGGCGAATCGACTTCCGTGTGACGCGAGCCGGCCGCGACACGCAGCTCAGCCAGATTGTGAAGCTTGTCCAGGATGCACAAACCACCAGAGCCCCAATCCAGAGGCTGGCGGACAAACTGGCTGGTATGTTTGTACCTATGATTCTCTCTCTCGGCCTCCTGACCTTCGTCTTTTGGATGGTCCTCAGCCACGTCTTGACGAATCCCCCAAAGATCTTTTTGGAAGATGCGAGCGGTGGTAGGCTTTTTGTTTGCGTCAAGCTGTGCATTTCTGTCATAGTATTTGCATGCCCGTGTGCGCTGGGCTTAGCCACTCCTACGGCTGTCATGGTAGGTACCGGCGTGGGAGCGGAGAACGGAATCCTCGTCAAGGGGGGCGCTGCTCTGGAAACCACGACTAAGGTCACACAAGTAGTCTTAGACAAGACGGGAACCATCACTTACGGCAAGATGATAGTCGCAACTGCGAATATTACTCCTTCATGGCAAGACAGCGAATTGGCCCGACGACTTTGGTGGACCGTTGTTGGACTGGCTGAGATGGGCAGCGAGCACCCCGTGGGCAAAGCCGTTTTGAATGCTGCACGGGTGGAACTTAACGTAGACGAAGAAGGTGCCATTGATGGAAGCATCGGTGACTTCACTGCAGCCGTGGGCCGAGGTATCAGCGCAATCGTTGAGCCCCAGACCGGTACGTTGCGAACGCGCTATACCGTATTGGTTGGCAACGTCCGCTTCCTCCGCGAGAACGATGTCGATGTGCCTGCGGAAGCAATTGAGGCCTCGGAACAGATCAACTCGAAAGCGAACAAGTCCCAGTCCAAGTTGTCCTTTGCCGGTACTACCAACATCTTCATCGCCATCGACGGCACGTACGCTGGTCATCTTTGTCTTTCGGATACCATAAAGGAAGGAGCTGCACCAACGATTTCCGTGCTTCACCGGATGGGCATCAGGACTGCTATTGTGACGGGTGACCAACGCTCTACGGCTTTGGCTGTCGCGTCGCTGGTGGGTATTCCTGCCGAAGATGTATACGCTGGTGTCTCCCCAGACCAAAAACAAGCCATCATTCGGCAACTCCAGGACGAGGGCCAATGTGTCGCCATGGTGGGTGATGGTATCAACGACTCCCCCGCCCTGGCCACAGCCGACGTGGGCATCGCCATGTCGAGCGGCACAGACGTCGCCATGGAAGCCGCCGACGTGGTCCTAATGCGTCCCAACGACCTGATGGACATTCCCGCTGCCCTCCACCTCGCCCGCACCATTTTCATCCGTATCAAGCTCAACCTCGCATGGGCCTGTCTCTACAACATCGTCGGGCTCCCCTTCGCCATGGGCGTCTTCTTGCCATTCGGCTGGCATCTGCACCCCATGGCCGCGGGTGCCGCCATGGCATGCAGCAGTGTCAGTGTTGTGGTTAGCTCGCTTCTGCTTAAGTTCTGGACGCGACCCCAGTGGATGGACGAGGCGCTGTTGGCAAATCAGGGCGGACTTAAGAAGATGGGCCGTGGATGGGGTTTGGACGGTGTGGTTACGAAGATTCAGGACGCTGCTGCTGCGGTGTTGGGGCGGAAGGCTGGGAAGGATGAGGGGTATGTCCCGTTGGATAACTTGGAGAGGAGTGAGGTGTAACTTCACCTACCGCACTTGATAACAATGGCGGAAGTATTATGGGGGTGTTTTTTGGTTTTGCTTTTTTGCATATATCTCAGTGTATGGTGGCATTCCTTCTAGAGGCGAATGGGTGTTCGTGGAATCGGATCAGAGCAGGCGAGTGTACATGCGGAGATGGTCTGTTAGGGCTGGGAAGGGGTTTCTGTATATATTGGATGAAGATGGTCTATGAAACTACTAAAATATCGTTTCCCACGCTACCCACTTTTTCTGGATTGAATTATAGAGTGGAATCAACTGACTTGCAAGAACCAAGATCTGAGACCAGGCAATTGAACTAATTGATAGCATACTTTGCAAACGAGTAAATACCATGCATTGCTCAAGATGATCACTTCGACGAGGACTTGTAGGAACCAATACATGGAATACAAAGGATGGTGTGACGATGAAGTTGAAATCTGATATATTGTTGAGTCACACTCCAAGCCTCGTTGTAGCTGATACGAACTATGAAACTTAGCTGAAGGGATGAGGCAGGCTCACCTCTAGTCCTAAGGCCCGGTTAGCCGTATTCCTCGTTGGAATCTTACATCTTTCTCCCCATTGTCGTTGCCTTGATCCCCTATCGGACTTACGCCGAGTCACAGTTGCGATTGTCATATTTCAAAACAACCCGACGCTACTCAGTGAGGCTATTGACAAATCACGACGACCTAATACTGGGAAATACAGTACCAAACGTAACTATGCCATCCGCCTTCCTCCTCTGCCTGGACGGCATCCCCTGCCAGCTCAATAGTTGCATTAGCGTCTTTTGCCCTTGCAGCACATCCTATCTACCTCACTGGTCCCTCGCCGCACGAAGACAGCGCGGACGACTTTTAGTCCACCTGATCTTGTCACTTCCGCCTCTGCTTTACCATAATCCGAAGCAGAAGCAGCAGGAAACGAAGAAACAAAGAAATTGAAAGTAGATGATGACAATGACTCCATCATCCCATCCCATGTCCACACTGCCGTTGTATCTCAAATTGGTGACTTCACCATAGTCCGCGAACGCGTCTACTCTCTCCCCATCCCTGTCCCGGAGCTGAGGGTGAGCTCGTATCTTCCTCCTTCTCTGGCGGTGGCCCGAAACGGGAACTCGAACTTCTGCTAGAGAAGTACATCCAAAAGACTATGCAAGCTTTCTCCTAGTCACTGCAAGTGATGGTGATGAGGCGGATGATCAAAGATCCCAAGGCGAAAAGGACCTTAAAATGCGGTGTGTTTGGAACGGTGTCGGTTCGAGTTGGGGAGGGGGCTCGTGGGGTTTATGCTGTTATTTCGAGGTATGGAGACGAGAAAGGTGAAAGGAAGAAGGTAATGTCGAGTTTAAGGTTGGCATCGCCAGAAGGGTGGGACAGACCGGTTTTGTATAGGGGGTTGCGGGTTGGAGTAGAGAGGATTGAGGACGTTGATGGACTAGGAAAGAGGTAAGGGAGAGGGGAGATGATCAGGTTGGTGAATTAGATGGTTATGTGGAGATCCAAGAGGGAGAAGAGAACGTTATTGGAAGGATGGGTTGGGAGTGGGTGCATAGGGTTATGGTGAAGTGATTGATTGTTAGGGGGATGGGGGCTGTAGTGTTGGATGGAAAGGAGAAGGAGATAGTTGGACATACTCTCGGCTCTATATTCATCTTATCCCCTCATATCCTCCGTAGTAAGCTCGTATATATTGAAATATCGAGGAGAAGAAGCAAACATAGGCAACTTCCCATGGTATTAAGAATACACAGAAGACACGTGAATAAAAATAAAGTACTTGCTTGTTAACTGCTGCCAACTACGAAAGTAGCCTTCTTGGTGCCTGGAGCAGTCTGCTGGAAATATTCCCCCCCTTTTCCCCCTTTTCAATTTCTTTTCCCAAATGCTCTTTCCGTGTCTGCTTCACCTCATATTTTCCTACTAGTAACTTCCCAGGTAGTACAACTCTCATAGATAGAACATCACGATTCTTACCTACCTGTACCACCATACTTCACCAACAACCTACCTACTGGTGACAGCCTGAACGCATTCTCACTTGTCCCTAATCGGGTGTGGAGTCTTCTCTCTCACCAGTGGCAACTTCCTTTCCAAAGACCCCCATCTCTACTTCTGTTCTCGCTTTTCAGGCCTCCAGTAGCTTTAAACTGGTACTTCCCCGGAGCTTCTTCTCGAGGGGTTATTTTGCGCGCTCATCAATGATTAAAATATCTTGGCCAATATTCCTTTTGGCGAGTATTGACCCATATTCAGTCCATTACATTACTCATGGCCATCACGCTTTCTACCTTGACGCCAAAAACAGTATAGTTTAGTATTTCACAAATATCGACCGAAAGTTGGGCTCGTAACCGTTGGCAAATAATAATCCAGGAGGGGGTCCATTGCTTGACTCCCTTTGCCTTGTTGAATTCCAACTACAAGGTGTGGCTCTTATCTCTCTCCCAGATGGACGTGTATCAAAGAGACATGGAAGTACTCAATTGGGAAACTTACTTGAAGGAATTGAGTCTGTTGGTGAAGTGCGTCATGCTTAACACGGAACCCAGAAATGAGCTGTCAATTCTGATGGGCTTCTTCGTGGTGGGCCTGGTCCTGAAAAGTGCTGGATTCGGTTGAAAGACTGTTGGATAAATTACCGTAAGCTTGCTTTTGAGGTCTTTAGGCAAGCCAAGCGTCACATCTACTAGCTCTGCTCAGACCTGATTGGATGTGGCTACTGACGTGGCGACTAGGACAATTTGGAAGCAGTTAAGGAATCAATCCCAGCTCCGGTCGTAGCAGTAGAGCGTAAATCATTATGGAACCTTAATCCGTCCCCAGGATGCTTTCCCCAAACGCTTCCGAGAAATCCCACATCCCCCAAACATCGTGCCCCCCAAGTCATTGGTATTTCTTTCTCTCGTAATCATATTCGAAAGCACACCGCAACATCCCTTACGACTTCCTTTACCCATACCCCCCTATTTTCTCCATTACACGAAACCCAAACCCCCTATTCCCCATCTTCCTCTCTCCATAATCCTCTCACCTCCCCCTTGCTACCACCTAATCCCCTGCTCAACCTCCTCAAAGACCCACCTCCCCGTCCCACCCGAAATCCTCATTAATGCCCCCGTTGTCTCTAGCATCGCCGGCGCACTTGCCCTATGCCTCCAATTTCCCCGCGGCAGCTGTAACAAGTTCCAGGCCACCGACCCCGCCGCTTCAAGCCGCTCCGTTTGCAGCAGCACCACGGCAGCTATATCCAAGGACCCGACGTCTTTGGGCTCGGTGTTCAGGTCGGGGAATACCCTGTTAAAGTGAATCCTAGACAGTGATGAGTTGTCTGAGCAGCGCCTTGGCGTCCGACTAGCAGCTCTACCCGATGAGTGTTTTGGCGAGGAGATGGTGACGGTACTACGACACACTGGGTTTTGTGTCCAGAGATTTCGGTTCATCGCCGAAGGATTGCGCGGCGATGCGGGTTCGGAGGATGGATTCTAGCTGAGCGAACCTTTGCTGGCGGGCTAGATGGGGGTCGAGGAGAATGGCCTCTAGGGACTTTGCTAAATATGTCAAGAAACCCCTTGAGGCGCCTTGCAACCGGTTCGGTCCCAAAAGAGGGCCGGGAAGTTGGATTGTGCTCGGTTTGAGCTGTGGTAGATGTTTAGGATGACATTATGATGGATGTTGGCGTTGGGATGGTAGAATCAAATATGACCAATGCTATATCGTTGCAGGATGGCTATCTGTTGAAAATTGGATTCCGAGCAGAAGTGTTTGAGCATGGAAGTGTTCGTGGTCTCCCAAAAGGATTTGTGTTAAGCGTGTGTGGCTTCCACACGCCAATGGAATATTTGAGTCGGTCACACTTAACCATTTTCAATTAGCAAAGTAGTTGTGACGTTTGACTTCCAAGCTTGGAAGTCGTGTTTCTCAAATGATAGATAGCACATCAAAGGGCAAGCAAGCGCGCGTGCGGTTTTCAGTCCTTGACGGATGGCAGGAGCAGTTGCTGCTCTCCAATTACTTCCACAGCCTGCTCCTTACCCTGATACAGGTACCGCACATGGAGAGCCTTGGCGGAGGTAGGAACCGGATCCCAAAATCCCAACAGCTGGCTTTTGTCCACGCCTTCTGGAATAAGAAGCTCGCCATTATCGACAAGGGCCGCCACAGCAATTGTCACATCGGCGACTTCCTCGGCGCCCCACGCATTGCTCTCATCCGCCGCTTTAACACCATACTTGGCATTGAGGATGACGAGTCCACCCCTGGCAAGCTCAGACTTCTGCTGCTTTTCGACATTGGCCGCCAGGAGCATGTTCACCTCGTCTGCTTCAGCGCGTTTGCTTTTGAGGTCTTTCCGCCAGTCACGTCGCTTGGCGTTGTTTCGGCGCCGGCGATATCCAGCGTACTCCCAGGCTGCGAACCCAACGAAAGGGACCAAAGTGGTCCAGAAGAGAAGCTGGGCGTTGAGGGTAGCCCGCGAGCGCATCAAGAAAGGCAAGCTGATACGCTGCCCGAGTCGCGACCAGTAGACCGAGAGGTGCAGGCTGTTAGTGCTCAGTCCGACTTCAAAGCCAACCTTGGAGAAGCGCCCGATTCTTTTGAGACACCTCAATGCCATGAAAGTGGTCCAAAGGGAGTTCGAGGCCAGCTCGGCTTCAAGGCGAACCCCACGACCACTCGTACGATTTGCGCCTGGCGAAGCACATGTCGGGCCGTTTCCCACAAATTTGGATGATGGCACATTCACGTCAAGGCCGTACCTGATGGATGAACCGACATAACCAACTTCACCTGTTGTAGAAACTGTCCATGAGCCCCCGCCGTCGTGTTCCATGCCCCATTCTAGACTGCGAAGGCCACGTTCGGTAGCGCGATCCGAAATGCATGTGGCAGAGGGTTTAAACGAACCCCCCATCTTGTAAGCGACTTCTATTTTTGGAGCAATGCGCAGCGGGATGTCCAGGCTAAGGAATTGCTGTTTCATCCTAGTGAACTGGGTGAAGGCACTGCATGTCAAGTCCGCTTGCGACGTCCAATCCCCGCTGTCAAGATTGCACATGAGTAAGCCGCCTGCTGTTGGCCGCTGCAGGTTTGCGCCAATCCTTGGAAAGTGGTTGTTCCATGGTGCGGTTTTGGCGGCGATTTGTATGGAGCTTGGCGTGGTGTCGCACGGTATTAAGACTTGTGTAGACATGCGAGTAGCTAGAGCCGGACTTGGAATGATATCTGATTCCAGCTCGACGATAGCACCCCTTGACCCCCTTGACGACGTGTCCAAGCTTAGTTTGTTTCTGCTGCTCCCGTGTTTCATTTTCCCATGTTTGGTTGGGCCAGATGGGGGCAGCTGATGTTGGAACTTAACGCTAAGCAAAGGATGTATGCGGCCATCGAGAAGCTGTAAAACCCGGTCCCTAGGAATCTCCGTCGCCAGGGTTGGCTGATAAGGATCCGCCAAAACATCTACGGGTATCGACATGAGATCTTGTAGTAGCCCATATATGGAGGCTCTAATGGTCAGAAGCGGGCCATAATATGTTACTAAGGACGGTTTAATTTGCCCGTTTATGCAGTCTGGTTGATCTGGCGAGACAGACGGCGGATCCCTCGGGGTCGCCCGTGTCATCCAATTCCGAATTGTGTGGAACGCATGGTCCAAAGGCCCCCCCAAGATGGACAATGGTATCGAAAAGGACTGGCCCATGGCGAAGTCGACAGGCTCAAGTTGGTGTCGATGCCCTACATTGGGCAGACCGGACGGTCCCTCGCCGAACCTAACGCTGAGTTCTAACCCATCATGATCTTCTGCCGCGTTCGGATGCAGGAGATGATGCCTTAATAGTTCGGCATGCCAAAGGCGGTAGTCTTGATCCTGAGTCTCGAGGGATGATGATTGGTCTGCCCCATTGGCGCTGTCGAGGTCATACTGCAATCGTCTGCAGGGATCAATGAGCGTCTCAAAGGCAGTCTGGACGGTAGTAAAGTAGACATCGGCAGCAGCGCGGACTTTTCGCGGATGCGAGTCGGGATAGAGCAGGACGAAGAGACGGTGATAGGCGCGGCGTATGGAATGAGCCGACGAATTTCGGGGTAGGCACAAGAGTTCGTACAAATCCCGGCCCCGAGACGCCGCGTGCAGAGCTAACATGTCCTCGTCCTCGGCATCCTCGACGTCTTGGTCGCCCATGGCCTCAGAAGCGATAGTGGATCGACCGAGTGTGGACGATGTGTCGTCATAGTCGAATTCATACTCGCGACGCGTGGCAGCAAATTGTTCGTTGAGAGAGAATCGCGATGTCGATGATCGCAGTCCCGTGGAACCGTAGCCCGGCTGCAGGAAGTCATCGTTGTAGACGGTAGATGACCTGGCCGAAGAGTTCCTTGAACTCCCTCCTTCACGGAGCCGCCGAGTCCTGGTGCTACCATTCCTGATAGAATTCCCTGCCGAGGCGTCCGCCATAGCTTGTGGTGGGTTTAGCCCTATGCAAGCATTGGATGTCAGAACTGCCACTGAACGGTAGCTTTAGCCTCTCGGCTCGGCGTGTGCGACCTATCGATTTTTTTCAGGGTAGAGATCAACGAGATCAGCAAGATGCACAGATACAAATATGGCAATTTTTCCGCAAACGTCGAAACGATACCGATGCTTCCGTGACTGATGATGGTCAATGTGGTCAAACACAAGGGAGGCGCCGCGCCGCGTTCCCCTTTTTCATTGCCCCTCATCAACAGTCGCATGCGGCAACTGGGCCAAGTTGTGAATTAATGAGTACCTTGCTTGCCATATGAGTGGCAGGGATGGCGATTCCTCTCAACCAACCAGACCATCACGCGCACCCATTTTGACACGGTCATACGACAAGCGGGTATACTTTATCTTGAACTGTCGAGATGTTGCGCTGGCAGGTTCGTAAATTGGAGTGGTGATGCCCAAAGAACCCCGCCCTTGGCATAGCCATCGTTGCGGTCCAACTTGGTGGGGGGGAAAAGCGTGTGGATAGAAGTGACAGGACCAATGGTGCTGACGCCGAGGAATGCTTAACCTTGACAGCGAGGAGAAGACCCCACATAAAGGTAAGGGCTCAACCGTGACGCGGGGACGATGGTTGGATGGTACGCTGCCTCAAAGAGAATACCTGCAGGCGTCTAGGACTCTCCGATGAACATACCAAGATCGGATCCAGTTGCAGCTCGTGAATAATGAATTGGCGGTCGGCAAACCTGTGCCGATGTGATGCCATACTCCGTATTGGTAGGGCTGATGAATGGTATTGCATGATTGGTCTTTTCAAGATAACCGACGATCCGATCGGGGCGGCCGTATCGCCGTCCGGTTCCTCGCAAAAACCCACTGTGGGCATGGCAGTGAAGAAAATGACAGAGTCATATAACCCACTCACCTTGTCGTAGATAAAAATACACTGATCCTCGTGAGCTACGAGTGATTCCCGTCCAGGTTGATTCGTAGACGAAAGCTAGGTTGAAATTTGGGAAGGAAACCAACCGGACGGTTCTCGGGAATAATGCTCTCTAATAGGCGGGTCTAAGTCGGGTGGCTTGGTCGCTGCGAAACCGCCGCAGCGAAACCGCCGCAATGGCGGCACCTTCCTTGACTTTCTCAACACTAACGCTATAAGCTGCGCTCCAAGTCTCTGGCGCTCAACAAGCCTTCAAGCCGTGCGTCACAATGCCTCAATTTTCATCGTCTGCACACCTATTGGTCCACCAAGTCCTGCCGCATCTAGTGACCGATGCGGTCCAAGTAATGCAAGTGTAGTGTAGTACCCCATTACAAGGTCCATCGCAAAGCAGCCAGCGATGAAAAGCTTGGATCTCGGGAGAATGCATCAGAACTAGGTCTTGCATGGCTCGTTCAGGGATCCGGGAGCTGGGTGGTCCAAGTTTAGCAGCCTGCGCCCGCTACTTTCAGCCCTGAAGGATCAACATCACCATATCGAAACGATGTTATACCTAGGTAATGTTTCCCTCATCGATCAGAAACCCACATTCTCAACAGTCGGTATACGGTAAGTCAATCCATCTGCTTGCTTGTTGGTCTCGAAACGAGCAGACCGCCTCGAGTTCGATCGGCATCTCCAATCTTACACATGGTAACTCACTCCCCGATATCAGTTGATGACAGCTCACCCATATATCTCCGGTAGTTACACCTTGCCTCGCCACCACACGACTTATGTTCTCTGCCAGGAACGAATCATTTTTCTCAATTCGCCATTCCTATTTTTGATCGGGAGCAATTTTTGGCAGTGCTATACCCAGTGGAACGATAGCCATGCCAATCGTGACTTGTTCTCCTCAGAGTGCGGGCGCCGGCGAAGAGCCATCTGGCGCCCACGCGACAGAAAAGGCGCCTCAGGCATGTTACTCATGCAGAAAACAGGCATGTTCAGTCCTGTGTTTAGTTTCAGTTGCTATCCAAGGTTGCTTTAGTCAACACTGTTCTAATCCAGCCGTTTATACAACAGAAGCGCAAGTGCGATAAAGCCATCCCAGCCTGCAGTCTTTGCTCGCGAATGGCACGCCGTTGCGATTATTCGGAGACCCAGCCGCCCCCAACGGCCGAGGATATCATAGGGCTGCAGTTGAAGCTGGTTGAACTGGAGAACCGACTAGACTACACCGGTGCGGCGGCTGCCGCTGAGGCCACTCTGCCCGTGTCGCATACCCCACAGTTGCTATCGCGAGAATCGCTGTGGCAGAGCTGCCCGAGTACTTTCCCTTCCGCCTTCTTTCTCGACTCTCGTGTGTACCAATGGAGTGGCCTTATGTTACCCAAGCCTACGTCTGATATACCTCATGTAAGTCTCCGCTTCAGTCTCCTACCACATTCGCCCAACCCACGGAACTTGGCAGCCCCTATTTTGGGCGACGGGTCCACCCGTTCCACCACACACGCTGCTATGTAATGTGGCATTATAAAGCATCGCTACTGTACATAACGATGGAATCCTTCACGGTTCCCGATGGTAACATTGCCAGCCGCTGACATAGATGTCCTTGACAGGATGTGTTATCGTGTATTGGCAGCGCAGAGGAGATCGAGCAGACGGTATCAGACTACTTTGGCGACATCCATCCGTGGTTTCCCATGACGTCACGAAAGCTCGTGACAATAGTCTTTCCATCATGGGAGGCGGGCAGCGACGTGGCACTACTACTCTTGACCATGAAACTAATCACCTCGCAACCACAAGACGGCTTCACGGCCGCAGAAAATTTTCTTTACACAGCATCGAAAAGCTTCGCCGCCCTATTGGAGGCCACAGGGACTACTTCGCTGCATTACCTCCAGGGTTTGATACTTATAGCCTTATATGAGTATGGGCAGGGAATCTACCCACCCGCATGGATGACAGTCGGACAGTGTGTACGTTATGCCGAGTTTCTTGGACTGCCATCATATAAAGACACCAATGCCGCATTGGGACCATTTGTACGCAATCCTTCGATCACATCCCTATGAAAACTCACCAGTCAAGTTGACTCCTTTTCAGGCAACATGGGCCGAGTCCGAAGAACGCCGCCGAGTCTGGTGGGCTGTCTACATCCTCGACAAACTCGTCTCTCTGGGCTCCTGCAAACGCCCCATGTGTCCCGAACCTTTACCCACCGACCTAACCCCCACCGATGACAGGGTCTGGGACAGCGGTGAGCCGGCCGACTCCATGCAAACCACCGTAGCCTCCGCGGCTGTCAAACCTCAATCGCCCTTTGCACGCCTCTGTCAGTCGGCACTGCTCGTGTCTCGGGTACTGCATCATCACGCAGTAACAGAACGTCACAGACTCAGCGGCGAGCATGTCGACTACAACGAGTTCGCCACTCTAACCGATACAACCCAAAACCTGCACGAAACTCTCGAGGCGGACTTCAGGGCCTGTCCAGCGTCCTACTTCAGCCTGTTGCCCGCGCGCTGCGTCGCCTTCTCCGCCTCGCTCAACGTACATGCCAACTACGCCTATGGCGACTGGCTGAACTGCCAACTCACCACCACCGGTCCTTGGACCGACCAAGAGCTAACCGTCAAACTAACCGCCCAAAAAAACCTGCAGAAAATTGCCGCTCACGTGCGCGACTTCGCATCCAATCTCTTTGCCCTACTGGCGCAGGACGAAGACGTCGTCAAGACGCCGCCCATGGTGCTGGATGCCGTGTACGCGGCGGCGGTCACGTTTCTTGACATGTGGAAGGAGAGCGGGGGTGGGGACGTCGTGGCGGAGGGGAGTCTGGAGACGCTGAGGAAGTGCTTGATTAGGCTGAGTGGGCGGTGGAGGAGGGGAAGAGAGTTGCTGGGGATCTTGGAGACGAGGAAGATGGGGTATGGTTTGGGTGACTTAGGGGGAGTAGTTAGCGGGTGTGGGAGCGGCAGTGGGATTCCTTTGGCTATTCCGTCTATGGGGGTGTAAGGTATAATCTGGGTGACTTGTGGGGAGGTAGCGGGAGCGGGAGAGGAATCCCACCGGTCTTTTCGTCTACGCGAGGGTGAGGTGAACGAAGTTCTGGTGAATTTTAGGAATTGGAGTTTCGTGGTGTTGGAATCGAGAAATTTCGGGGTATACATCATCTTTTATCCTTCTGGGGCGAGGAAACAAGGGGGGCGGGGTTACATTGTATATTGTAATTCGGACCGGAATATTAAGGCCCGGTCACTAAAGACCTAGACGGTTACAATGTCTAAAGCACATCTTACATGGGCTGGAAATAGACCAATCAGCGGTCGTAGGTACGTGACACACCTGCAGTCCAATAAGGCGAGGGACACACGTCATTTAGGCAGCTTCGGGATTTTGCCAGCAGTTGGCCTTCTCTGTACTCAAACACTTCAGTCCTTCTTCGCCTTCTATCTTGAAGTCAACAGGATGGAGCCAATCACACTCATGACAACGGCGGGCATCGTGGCCAACATCATTATCGCGCTGAGTAATACTATCAATGTAGTGGCAGAAATGCGAAGCCAGTGGCAGGATGCCGATCTCATGGTCCTGGTCCTTGAGAGTCAGCTCGCGGCACTTAGGATGGCCTTGAGCAAAACCAAGGAATGGACCGAGTCGCATTTCGACGATCCGCACCATCAGCTAATCATGGATCTCGACCGCTGCATCGCTTGTTGTCGACTGCTAATTACCAAACTTGACGCCGACATATCGCAATTGAAAGTCCAGACGGTGGACACGCGGAGCAAATTTAAGCTACTGTTGAAGTCAAAGGATTTCAAGAACACGCAGCGTATGATTGATCAGCAGACGAACGCCCTGACGCTACTGCTCACGGCGTGTAATACGTACGCCTGTCACCTTGTTGCCTTGCCACATTGTTGTTCATTTTCGATGCGATGCTGACTGCAACTGCATTCAGAACCATGATCGCACAACAGAAGGGCCTGCTTGAGAAGCCGGAGACACGGCGCCTGCTCGACGCCATAGAGGACGACACTTCTTCATTATTCGTACACCGAGACGTGGAATCAATGCGCACCTTGTCCATCACACCATCTATCAGCTCATCGGTAAAATCTCTGAGATTCGGGTTTGACAAGCAACTCTTCATTTCCAAGATATACGAAAAATGGATCCGAGGGTCTATAAAGAAGAGCCTCCGGGAACAGCAGCCGCCGCGCGAGGACCTGTTTGTTGAACCGATGGATAAGTTCAAGGCCGATGACAGGGCATTAGTCGAAACCAGGGAAAAGTTCAAGGCCGATGATAGAGCCTTGTTCGAAACCAGGGAAAAGTTCAAGGCCGATGATAGAGCCTTGGTCGAAACCATGGAAAAGTTCAAAGTGGATGAGGTCGAAACCGTGGAAAAGTTCAAGGCCGATGACAGTGCGTTCGTTGAAACAAAAGAAAAATTTAAGGCCGACGACAGCGCATTTGCAGAAACACTGGAAAAGTTCAAGGCCGATCACGTCTGCGAGGACCCTTTTTCTATTATGGGTACAAGCAGCAGCACAGGCAGCCACACTCGGACTCGTACCGACTCCATGTCACCCAAGGAGAGATTGAAGCAACTGCGATTCATGGCGCCGACTAAGAAGAGCGACTCGCTGAACAAGAAATCTCTCTCCATCGATCGTTCCATACGAGATGAAGCCAAAAGGAAACCACGCGAGTTCCAGGCTCTGGTGCTTGGATCCGAATCCAGACTGGACATTCTGGCGGCCGCAAAACTCAAGGGCGGAAAGTCATACACGAGCGACGAGTTAAATAGCTACAAACGTCTGGTGATCAAGATTTTGACGGAATGCGCACGTGCTATTGTACAAGAAATCCGGCGCCTCAAGATCGATCCAGAGGCAAAGTACTTTTGGCGATACGTTGAGTTAATAGATGGCTACTGCAATGGTCTCGAGTTGTCCACGAAGACATACTGGGAACTGGATCCCGCGTTCGTCAACGCACTTGAGTCCATCCTACAAAATCCGCGTGTCTCGGGGCTATTGGAACCGTCTGGAGAGAGCGCTCTTCCCAGCTCAGCCGAATAGTTCGTTATTTTACCTTAAGCAACACAGCCGTCTAACAACCAACGACACCAACTAACCAAGCAATAGTTTCTTTGCCGAGATCTCAAGAATCTCATCATTCGATTACATGCCAACAGAGATGGACATTATTCAAGCGACGAGCTCATCCACGGGAATATACGATACCAGGCTCCGGGTAAACGATCTCAGCATCCATCTTTTCGACATTGGCGGCCTAAGCGGCAAGATAAAGAAGTGGATTCATCATTTTGACGCTGCCAAATTTATCATATTTGTCGTTGACCTGGACCAGTACAATCAGGGAAGCCGAATGGCGGAAAACATGCGGTTATTCGAGACCATGGTAAACTCCAAGTGGTTCATCAAGGGATCCATCATCCTGCTCCTGAACAAAACGGCCACCTGTAGGAATAAGCTACAGACGAGCCCTCTGGCCGACTATTTCCTGGACTATACTGGCGGCAGAGATATCCGCAAGGCCGCCGATTACATCCTAGGGCGGTTCTACAATCTCAACCGGGAAGGCGTGCCAGTTTATCCCTGCGTGGCGGAGAATAGCGACGTGTCGACGCTGGGGTGTGTCCTTGCGACTATGAAGGAAGCACTACTAAATGAATATCTGCGGGATACGACAAGGATATTTTAATGAGGATTTCAGGAAGCCTAAGGTGTTTGTTGTGCAATCAGTACAAACACAAACACATATATCCTTGCTCACGAGTGGTCGAGCTGGTTTATAGCAGGTGAGATTCGCGTTCCTGTCGGTACGAGCAGGTCTGGGCTGATACATGTATCCCAATAGTCTACGCACAGTGGTAGCTTTCGTGTTTGAAAAAACTCGCATGCCCGTTGGGTGTGCCCAAGTAGCGCACGAGCGCATGACCGTCTGCTTTTGGGCCTGTCTGTCCTGAGCTTGAGGTCAGAAATTAGACGCTATGGAAGCACCACAAGCCAGCTATTTATCTATTTGAGCGTGCTTAAACGAGGCCGATTAAAAAAAAAGGAACGGCAGTCAAGAACTGTTCCAACAGATTTGCCACAGTCCTTGAAAATTCTGCCTGCGATCTTGGGGATTGGTTGCCCGCAAAACCTTTTATCGAGCCTCGTGAGGAACAGAGGTTCTTACGGGAAAACATTGTTGGCGGCAACCAGGTCACTGTAGGTTGGGACGTTGGGACATGATATCCGATGACTACTTAAGTACGTAGGATGATGACTGCCGTTGCGGTTGGGGTCTAAGTACCTAGCGAAAGCATTTGCAAAAATTGACCATGAAAGCCGACACAGGAGAAGGACAACTCGGGTCTCGAGATTGATATGAGGACTACTATGGTGAGCTACCAGGTCAAGCTTGTCTTTTAAAGCCCCTGTGTTTGTCTTCGAGGTACAACGGTGCTGGGTTGAATTGCTGGGGCCAGTATCACGTCGAGTCGATTCTTCTAACCTACTCTATGTTGGACCTTCAACTGAGGCTGACCCCTGCTCTTTCCCGACACATTGTACTTTGGTCACATATTAGGGGTTGCCGTCAAAAGTCATTTACTCATATGTGGGCCATCTGAGTTCTCGGATACGGGACAGGTTATCATTAAACTACCTTCCTATTTCGACTACAATTTCAGCAAATAACTTCAACGAAGTAGGCCGGTTACATCCGCATCGGTCATATTTCCCGCGTCCAGCCGTTTCCCCTCATGCTAAACTGTCGCTATCCGGCGGCGCAGTATTGATTTTGGTTTGCGGTTAGTGCTCCTATAACTAAATAATTGTGGGCTGCAGCATGCATGGACCTACACATTCCAAGTATGGATGAACAGCTGGCCCCGTTAGCCGCCTTCTTATTAAGGTTGTATCTTTCGAGCCCAGGGGCAACGCTAAGGTATCACCGCCACTAAATCATGTGGGAATATATTGATTGATAGGACTTGTTACTGGCTAGCTAGCCGGCGGCAGGCAGTGTGACAATGATGGCGCCGCTGGATGCTCCAGCTTTAGGATAGCCAAGGTGTGCCAAGGGCACATTCTTCGTGGATATGCGTAGCATCCAATTAACTTCCATCAGGATTCAGGATGCTAACGGAGACAGCTTGCTCTTCGTATTTTGATTTGAGGATACGAGATATTCCCTTAAGGAGCCCCGGCTCGAGATATACTAGTCTAGTGGCAAAACTCGTTTAACCTGTAAACTACAAAATGGCTTCTTTGCTGAATTACTTGAATTCTATGCCCACCGTTCGTGTATATATGTCCCAGATAGATATCGGTGCCGATGCACGCATGCTGCTAACCATCGCCAGGCCCCTGGTGATTATATCTATTTTCTTTAGTCTCAGCAGTCGTTTCCTTCGTGGATGTAAATTATATTGAATATGTAGATAATTGTCGGTATATCCCACTTGTTCCATTGTAGACTAGACCCCGCTTTTTATCGCGTGCACGACAATACATAGACCATCTAACCAAATCTGTCTGATCAATATCCAGCCGTATTCGTTTTCTTCTTCGGTACCCTAACAAGCCAGTACAAGACAAAGGTAGCCGTAATATTGAAAGCCACATAGACAAACTGCAGTCCAAAATCACGCCAGCGGTCGTCGACATCAATACCCATAGTTGCAAGGAAAGCGTTCGTCTGCCGCAATGGACAATACAGACATTGTTCCGTGGCGTCCGGGTTGATCAGACTCCCCGAAACGCCCGGATAGCTCAAATACTGTGCCATGTACTGACCGCACGTCTGGCCCGGCGGCGCGTCAAAACGCAGCAATTCGTACGGTGAGCAGGTCATGACCGTGTTCCCGATGCTAGCTGAGGTCATGGCCCCGACGAGGTAGGTCAGCGGCGCCACGCGGTACATGAAGATCCAGAAGCCTGGGAGTTGTGAGGGCGGTACTAGAACACTGCAGCAGAGTTGAGTGGATTAGCTGGAATACGTTTTAGCTACCTTTGGGGGAAGGGTTTGGCACACGGGGGCAGGGCAAGCGATGAGATGAAAATGTAATACGGCGGTTAACACGTACCCGCAAAATATCAGCCACAGCGATGAGACAAGCTGCGCCATATTAACAGCCGTCTCAGCGTGTTCAATACCCGCCGCGATAGCTTGCGAGAGGGTAGACATAAAAAGGCAAAATATCCACAGCAGACCAAACATCAAACCTCCCCTTTCAGTGCGGGAGAACGATGGGTCTTCGTTCCTCCACAGTCCGGTGGGATAGTACCAAACGACAAACAACAAAACGGACGTAACGGTCTGCCAGAATAACTCCACCAGCACGTTGGAGGCTACGAAGGCGACCCACGAGTAAGTTTTCGAAGGCCGTTCTCGGGCCTCGAAGAGTTGCCGGCCGCGGATGAACCGCGGTATAATCTGCTGGTCGACATTGTTGAAGATAGAGGTGAGCAGGAAAATGGAAAACAGGATGTTGACGATGCCTTGAATGTCAAGTGGGGCCATGAAGAGCGAGAAGCCGTTGAAGAAGGCCTGGTCCGAAGTCAGTTAGCATTACTCCCCTGCCCTG
The DNA here is from genome assembly GCF_002105095.1 of Pseudomassariella vexata. Classification (NCBI taxonomy): domain Eukaryota; kingdom Fungi; phylum Ascomycota; class Sordariomycetes; order Amphisphaeriales; family Pseudomassariaceae; genus Pseudomassariella; species Pseudomassariella vexata. The sequence goes on from NW_024467957.1 coordinate 2,668,919, forward strand.
GCCATGTTGATTGCTTCGAAACTTACCACGCCGGCAGATAGGGCTACTTTGGAGTACAGATAGACCGGATCGCGCCAGTACTCTTGGAATATCCGGTGGGTGACAAGAAGGAGTTGAGAGATCAATGATCCAGCATACTCATCATGCAGTCGAGCTGGTCGAGAGTCCGGCTTGGCTGAGAGCTCCTCCTTCATCTCGGCCAGCTGCCGCTTGAGCTCGCGTCTCCGGGGACCATTGCGCCATTTCACAGACCAGTCAATGTCTGGTTTCGACGTGCGATTAGCTCCCGTAACGTCCAGGATCCACTCTGCTGGATTTTCTCCCTCGCCACAGCTTCTTGCCCCGAGATCTTCAAAGTACTGGACCAGTCCCACAGCCTGACGGCCGATATCGCCAAAATAAAGGGTACGACCACCTCGCTCGAGGAGCAGCAGTTGGTCAAACATCTGAAAGAGCTGCGAAGAAGGCTGGTGGATTGTGCAGAGGATGGCCTGGCCATTGTCTGCCAGCCGACGAAGCAAGGTGCAGATGGACCATGCGGTTTGACTGTCTAGACCCGAGGTGGGTTCGTCTGTGCAGTCTGTCGTTAGTGACCAGCTCGGACAGCTGTGCAAAGAGAGGGGCAATACCAAGAAAGAGAAGGAGTTCTGGTTTCGCAGCCATCTCTATGGCAATGCTTAATCGTTTACGTTGCTCGACGTTCAGCCCTATGGGTCTGGTGTTAAGTACTAGACGCTATTTTCGAAGCAATGGAAGCAACAAAGATAAGAGCCAACCTTCTCCCGGGACTCCAACCACAGCATCTGCATATAGTTCCATGTCCAGGGCCCTAAGGACGTGCTCGACGTATTCCAACTTTTCTACTTTTGTGGCAGACCTTGGCTGTCGAAGCAAGGCACTGAACGCCAATGCCTCGCGCACAGTAGCAGTGGGCAGGTGAATATCGGATTGCTGGACATAGCCCGTCTTGCGCTGAAAACTGCTGTCTCGAGGTCTTCCGTCGATGTAAGCTGCCCCAGAAACAACACCAATGGATGTGCGGCAGGCTAGTACGTCCAAAAGGGTGGTTTTGCCAGCTCCGGTCGCTCCCTGAACAAGAACAATTAATTAGCAATTCCGATCCCGAACCAAGCAGGATGATGCCGTGTCTCATTTGCTAACCATTAGTGCAGTCAATGTTCCCGGTTTCACCCAGCCATCCACGTCGTCAAGGATTCGCTTTTTCCCATGTTTTACCTCGATGTCATAACTGATGTCATCCCAGTGGAAAACAGCAGTCTGCTTCTGCAAGTTGTCGAAGATACCAGACTTGTGACCCGCCACCAGCTCGGTCTCTTCTTTTACATCCGATCGTACTGGTACGTCGGGGGCTGCGCTTGCTTTTTCTTCGTCGCCAACAACAACCAGTCGATCTGAGGCGGTATGGCCACGGCGGAAGAGAAGGATCTCGCCCTTTGATCGCTGGGCAGGTATGAACTCGACGGCAAGAAGATGAATGAAGCAGAACACAATCATCATTGCCAGCAAGATACCAAAGTTTCTGAAACGAAATGCTATAAGTGGGAAACAGACTTATGAAGTTAGGGGTCTAGATCAACGTACCTCCAAAGATGAGACTGAACATAGCCATACTGAACTTCGAGGTATCTTTCGCCTCGCACATAGTCTTCGCCAGGTATGCTTCCCACGGCAGAGCACACGCGCTCCGTGGGAGACACCTGGGTGTACGCAGGACCTGAAGGCACCATAGTTGAGCAAGAGTACATTCGACCCCAGAACTGGACCACATTTTGTGAGCAAAAGTATCTTGGATTCTCCTTAAGCAGAAAGTCAGAAAGGGGGCTGGGTTAGCACGCACCTCATTGATCATCAGGCTCTCATACGCGTATCCAATCGGGTTAATCCACCTGATCCAGCCCAGCCAGGGGTGCATGTACTTGGCCGGAATGACGAAACCAGCGTAGATGATAAAAAGCAGCATCAAATTTGCGACGGGGGCCATGGACTGTTCTATGGTACGAGATAGGGAGCCCACCATACGGAAAAACATGGACATGGTGACCAGACAAGTAAAAGAGAAGAGATAAAAGGTGAAAAAGCCACCAGGTGTTCGCCGTAGATTAGTCATGAAGTAAATAGACAAATTGAATCCGATAGAGGTGAAGATTTTATTGGGGAGGTCACATATCATGGATGCGGTCGACTCGACGAAGGGGTGGTAGAACTTGTACTTGTGGTGCTTTTCGACGATAGGGCGAGCTGCCCACATGGTCAGGACCTGTTTTTATCGCGTCAACTACTTATACATGAGGCATAGATAGCCAAGAGACGTGATGATCATGAGAGGCACACGCAACTAACCTCAAATGCGCTAATGCCAGCATTGATGACGATGCTGTAGAAGATCAAAACAGCTCGCCTGTAAAAGCTGTCAGTTGTCTCGGATAGGCTGTAAAATACGCTAGAAATGATGATGGCAACGACGGTATTCCCAATTACACCCGATACCACGGGCACGTAGTTATTGCGAAGCCTATTGAAGCCTCGCCGGACGCAGACTGAAACTTGGCGCCAAGTGGAGATGCTATATGGCGAAGTTCTATACCTCAATAATGATTAGCTTTCCTAATAGAAAATGCCTGCATGAAACGGCACTCTCACCTATTGTATCCCAAAGCTGTGGCTTTAGAAGAATGATACCGCCTCACTGCCTCTTGCCCTAAGGGGTACTCAGCATTGTATGCAGCAATACTGTCTATGAGCCCCTGCCTCTCAGGGCTCTTGGTCCAGGCATCAGCAAACTCGGCAGCAGACCGCGGTACTCTGTCTTCAAACCCGTCCCTCACCACATGGACTCTCTCGGCGGGATTGGTAAGTGAAGTCAAGAAGTCAGCCGTCGTATGTCTTTCCGACTTGTCAAAGCCAAGCCGCTCGAAGAAGCGCACCGCTTGGTCAACCGGCCCAAAGTACACCTGCCGGCCTTCGTAGAGCAGTGTGACCTTGTCAAATTGGCTGTAGATGGCTTGGGAGGCCTGGTACACACTGACCATGACGGAAGCTCCGCGGACGGTGGCGGCGCGCTTAAGGGTGGTGATGACCTCGAGCGCCGTCAGACTGTCCAGGCCACGGGTGGTGTTGTCCCAAACTTGGATCGGAACCCCGGCCATGAAGGCCTCAGCGATGCTGGTGCGCTTCTTCTCGCCTCCTGACACGCCGCGCATCATTTCGTTGCCCATCATGGTTTGCATCGAACCTGCGAGGCCGAAAATAGATGCGGCGAGCTGGCTTGGCGGCAAGGACTCGAACTCGCTGCTGCTGCTGTCTTGACTGGAACCTTCATGCTTTCGGCCGGTTCGTGCAGCAGCAGCGAAGCCGAGAGTTTGACCCAACGTCAGTTCTGGAAAATGGACATCCAGCTCGGCCTGGTAGATGGCCGCACCCTCGCAGTCGTGATGCAGACTGTCGAAGGAGATACCTACAGAAATGGGGAGTGATAATCAATTCCATGTCCAATTCTACAGAAGTTCAGATGGAAATAAAACTGAAAATGTGAAAACATGAGCATGGGCTAACACTAGAGACACTCACCTTGATAATTGATATCTGACCCTGCACAAAGATGAAATCCATGCGTATCGCCAGCCAGTGCTTTCAACATGGTGGTACACCCACTTCCCGGCCTCCCCAAGACCAACAGCATCTCGCCACTGCGCACAAGACCATCGAACCCGTGTAGGATATCTACCTTACGCCGCCGTCGCCAGCCCAGCATCCTGCCCAGCACCGCGACAACTGCGAGTACATAGCTACCGACCGTGGCCTGGTAGTCAGTCGACGACGTGAAGCCATACGCGCAGAGGTTCCGAAAAGAAACGCCGAGGCGAGCATCGGGGTCCGCCTTCGATAGGGTGGCAAGCCAGCGTTCAAGCGCGTCTTTGGCGATAGCCTCCATCGACGACCCTTCGAGTTTAGGGGTCGCTGGCAGGTAAATTGGAGAAGGAATAAACTGGCGAGAAGAAAACGGAGAGATAGGAACAGAAGCAAACAGCGGACGCAGTGAACAGCTGTAATGAAAGGCACGGATTGCGCCGCAGGGTAGTATGACAGTGTCGATTTATAACCAGATCAGGCTAAACCACAAAGGTTCGACAGCGACAAGGGTATAACATTAGATACACCCAACAATAATTATACACCCTGTACGTACCCTTCGCCCTAAATCATTTGAAATAAGACTACCAACCTATTTATGAAGCTTTACTTACCAAGCTATAATCTCTAAACGTACTAAGAACAGACTATCTGCGTCCACCTCTAGCATTATAGTAGTTAGGGTATATCCTGAACACACTAGTATTCGATAGGATAATAAAGGCAAGGATTGAACGAGGATTTCAGTGCACCGAGGAGACTTTCAAGTATAAATTTCAGTGGAGATCCTTATTTGATTGTTTGAATCATTAAGCGTAAGAATATCTCTATGTAAAGAGCCTTAGGTACACGCATTGATGCCGCCAGCCCCCACCTGCCTCCCTGAACAGCTACGGATTTGTCTGGGTGAACGGGCACCTGAAATAAGGCCCTGTGCTGACCCGGTGGATCGGAAAATTAGTTGTTGGCTATCAAGTTCTAACAAGTCTCTAATCTGACACCCTGTCAAGAGCCAGATGGCCAGTCTGCGCCGTCACATCTAGTATACTTCCAATCTGCGTTTACCTCCGGAAAAGATCGAGAAAATATACTGCATAGTTACCACCCTTAATAGCAGTCCGGGCCGTGAAACAAAGGTATTATAATACCGAATCATGCCACTAACCCTTCCTTCCGCCGCCGGATACGAAAGCGGACCTGCTGCTTCGGCTTCTGCGTCCCCAGGCCGAAGCTGGAGTTATCCATGACCAGCCGCTCATTGAGTATCTGTATATCAAAGCAAGTCAACATAAGGGAAGTGGTGTAGAAAATAATGCGTTTGGCAAAATGTCTCCCAGGACAAGCCGCATACCCACCCCCATACGGGATCCAGGCTCCCTCAAGCCCCTGAACGGAAAAGAAAGGCTCGTCTTTGTCGTCAGGTGGAGCGGGCCTCTTATACACCGACATCGGCACATCCCCCTAACAGGGCCACTCCTCTCATCCTTAGGATCGATCAAAAACCGCTCTGCCCAAAATTCTTCAACAGGAAACTCCCCATCGCGCGTATTCCAGAAGCTGGCGTCCATATGCGAGGCATAGGTATTGACCATGCACACGCGATTCTTCGGTAACCACCAGGACCCAAGTCCAACGTCGCAGTGCGGCGAACACCGCGTGACGTAGGCCTGCAGGTGCAAACGCAGCGTCTCGGCATAGACGGACGAGAGGAGCGGCTTGCGGAGGACCTTGTCCATTTCAATGTGCCAGGTGGAGGTGTCGACAGCGTCGCTTAGACTGTCCCGGAGGCGGTCGCTTAGCGAGGGGGAGCGGAAGATGTGCAGAGCACACATCATGGAGGAGGGGACTACGTTGGTTACGGATCTGTGGTTCCGTTAGCATTGAGTCCCTGAGGTGCGGGAGTGATCGAGTGATAGAGCGATAGAGCGATAGAGAAAGACAGAGAGAGGGCACTTGGTGATGACTTACGCCCAGATGAGCCCGAGATCAGCAGCCGCAATAGTATCATCGTCTTGGCTATCTATCTCCAGCAAGACCTTCTGTCGAGACCGAACCAGTTGGGATCCCCAATACGGATCCGCGTCACCGTCAGGCCCAATGAGCGACTCATCAAAATGCTCCCTCGCATGTTTGTACCAGCGACGAATCGATTCCAGCAGTCTCTCGCGGGCCTGATAAGCCTCTGGAATGAGAAACCTCGGAATCAATTTCGCAAACTTAGGCGTAGCCCTATCGAATGTCCATAAATCTCGGAGGAAGCCCGGGCTGAGCACGGGCAAAGTCGGTCCGTACAGCCCCTCGAGCACGGCAGCGCCGAGCTGGTCCTGGAAAAACGCATAGAAGTCGGGCATCTCGACCCATTCGTCGGTCGAGATGGGCAAGGCAGCCAAATTGCGCCTCAGCAGGTCGGCACAGCGGATGAATAACGCTGTCAACCCCGACCCGCCAAACGCCTTGAATAGGTCTACGTGTGTGAGGAAGTCGACGCGGTTGTGCGGCGCCACGTCGCTGGAGGGATGTGGCTTGCGGTGGGATCCAGAACTGTCCGCTTCATACGGCGCTAAGGCGTGCTTGGGCATGCCGAAGACGTGCTTGAGCGCGAAGGTGTAGATGAAGATTGGACTGCCTAGCTGCGGCTGCTTCCAGACAGCTGCTACGGTCTCGGGGCCCTGGAATAGGAAGATCTCGCCCGAGAGGATAGAGAGCCTGACGGGGACCAGGGAACCGGCATATTGTCTATATAGCGTCAGTTTTTATCCAGGGGTTTTGTTACTGGATATATGTATGGCTTGAATGCCGGGTGACTTACGTTGCCTTCTTGATGAAACTCACACAATCAAATGCAAAGGGTAGAGCACTGCCCAGCAGTGGTAGGACGTTTGGGAACGTTGGTGGGACCTGTTTGCCTTTCCTGTGGAGATGGGCCCAGTGGTATACCAGCCAGACAAAGGTATAGCGGCCGAGAAGAAGGAGCGAGAGCAAAGAGCATAGGACGGCGAGTTCCATTGTGGAGCCTGTATGAAATGATATCGATGTCGGGTTGTGCACTAGAAGGTCTCGAAGTAGCATATGTCACGGCGTATAGCCCTGAATAATCTGGAAGCTGGCTGACTTCCGGATTGTGTATCCTTTTGAAGGCATGTCTGTCAGTCCGAGGGGTCTTAGATAAGCCGTGAAAGTATATTTCAACTTGTATGTTGCACAAGTTTTATACAGAAGAGAGAAATAGAGAGTTCGAATCAAGTATAATACCGCTGGAAAATAGTTGATTTATAATATAACTAATGAGCCTCATGTAGTTAGCAGTCTCTTTATACTAGAACTATATTACACGAAATATGTCACTTTAGATAGATATAATATAATTTTAATTTACTTCACTTCAATAAGGATAATAGTCTGAAACCTGAAGTAACCTTTCCTACTACTTAAGCCGAGACCTATAGTATACATACTATTAAGTAGCTTAGCCTATAGCATATATAGTGAAGTTCTAATATACTGATACGATGTACATTGTTAAATATATACCCTTAAATAAACTTTCTTGTACATATTTTTAATGTAAAGTCCTATGCTTAGGCGCCATGCTGTTAATCAAGCCAATGAAACGAAGTGATGCAATCCAAACGCAGGCAGCGTTGTATTGGTCTGACGTGCATTGCCAAGTTTCCTAGCGTTCCCTTGTCATCCAACATTATAATGGATCCGGCAGCGTGGACCGGTCCTTTCTCGGGCTGCTTCAACATAGGAATTAAGCTGTAAGAGAGCCAGAGGGTAAGGGCGGAGGGATGGGAGGCGGGAGGAGGGGCGTGGGAGGAAGGGGTGGTATCTCTGACGGACGTCGTGGCGGTGGAAGCAATGGGAGAGTGGGTCCATGATAAGTCTCGTTGAGGGCGATGTGACTGCACCGTGGTAACTATTCATCCGAGCACTACCCAACTGCAGCTGCTGTAAATCTGGACCTTGTTTCGTTGGAAGTGGTTACGGCTATCTCTCTATCTTGGGGGTCTGCTTGCAGTCTAGATGCTTACCCGCCGAGCGCCCAGGGGCAGTTGGTGTGTAAGCTGAGCCTCGTTTAATTGGGGTTGCAAGTTATTGTGACTCTCTCTTCCTTTGAGGTTTGGGCTGAAATGTAACTCTATACACGAAAAGCGCTCTTCGCCGTTGACCGGAGTTGTAATCATGCTTCTTCTTCCTACGGATACAATCCGCCAATGGCAATCTCACCTCATCCATAATAGAGGTTCCCGATCAAGGCGCCGGACCTTCCTGACCTGGATTGGCACAAAGAACAATCACTGTCATGTACCCGACTTCCTGCTGATCAACTTTGCGTATGAAGCCGATAAACCGAGTGCTCAAGGACCATAATGGACGAGTCTCACGATTCACTGGCGGCGGTGATTGAGGCATCGGCCACCATTAAGAAGCCGGCCTTCAAGGTATGTGCGTGTGGCCTTCCTTTTCAAAGCTTCCGTTTCAGTAGACAAGGCAAACTGATGCACGATACACATATAGATAACGGTAGGCGTCTGCTTCGGCCTTGCGCTACTCTCCGTTGTCGCTCGAGCCGTGATCCGGCTCAGAACCCGGCGCCAACTTTCGCTGGACGATTATCTCATTTTCCTAGCAGCTGCTTTCCTGTCCGCGGCCACGGGCTTGATGTATCACCTCTGCGACGAGTTCTACCTCTCTACAGCGATCCAGAAGGACATGTCGATTGTGTTCCGCCTCGACTTGCAACAGTTCAATGCTATTGTGATTAATGCCGTGCAGGAGAATGCTACGTTTCTCATCATTGCATGGACGACCACCTTCTTCGTCAAGTTCTCGTTCTTGGCCTTTTTCAAAGGCTTGATTCGGCTCGTGGACCGGATTAAGTATTACTACTGGACTGTGGTCGTCTTCACGGTCGTTTCGTGGATGTTTCTGGTTTCGGAGCCCTTCATCCTGTGCTCGGACTTTGGGTATGCTTCTTGTACGTTGAGGCACCTCACGTTTGCTGTTTGCATGTGTCTCAACTGAACTGTCAACAGTGTCTTGCTTCGATCACTCCAAGGATATTCTCTACATCTCCATGACTGGTTTGGTCACCGGGCTGGATGCACTCTCGGACATCTTGAGTACGTAGTAGCACAGCAAGTGAGCTTGAGGCGAGAATACTAACCGACTGGCCCCCTCGCCACTAGTTGCGACCATCCCCATCATTATCATCCACCGCGCTCGATTGCGGACGATGCAGAAGATTAGTCTTGGGATGTTCCTCTGCCTCAACCTCGTCATGGTCTGCCTCGCCATCACCCGTGTGAGCAAGATCCATGGAGCAGCAGGTGTGGACGTGCCGTGGGAGTTCTTCTGGCAGTATATCGAAGCCGCAGTGGCCGTCATGATGGGATCACTGACCGTCGTTCGGTCCCTCTTCGCTCTTCGCGACGAGCGCAATAGAGCCAGAGTAGCCGTAGCGAGGCCCCGGCCACTTGCACAGTCATTTTTTAACCGCGTGCGCCTCCTGCACAACAACAAGGAGCACGTCGGTCTCGAGTCGCACGATAATGATGCCCTGCCCGAGGTCCCCAGTGCTACCATGATGGGCTTACGTACCTTCATCCGCCGCAACAACCGTGATTCCGGCTCGCAGATGACGCAGGTGCCGTTAGAGGGAATATCACAGCAAGACACGGTGGTCGAGCTTGATAACTATAACTCGCGGCAGGATGCTGTAGCTGAGCTTGACAACCCGCAGGGCTACCCAGTGGCCGAGCTTGACAGCGCCCGTCCGACGGTCATGTATGAGCAGCCCAGATTTGATAGTAACCGACGTGTCCACGAGTAATCGGGGTTGGCCGTCCTGCACTGTGACCTGGACACCTAGGCAGCCATAGAAAATGATGAGACAATTTCTAGCGATTCTAGGAGTACTTGTCCCGCAGTAGCCGCTTCGCAGCATTGAATCAAGATCGGTTCAGAGGAACTGATCCCAGGACCCTATAGTTGTGTAGCTATTTTGGTGGACGCAGCCATAGGAGCACCCCTCTGTAAGAGCAGGGTGTGATTGGCAGCTGGTGTTGTCAGACTCTCGTAATCCTAATAAGACCACATTCTGCTGAATGAGAGTGGGGTCCGCTCACCTGGAGCCTGGAGAATCAGCTCCTGGGTTGGGTGCTGGATCTACCAGATGGGGAATCGGAATGACGGACGGGATTGGAGAGCTAGGATTGGGGGGGGGGGGGGGTTGGGGCGGCTGGGGGCGACGGGCAATGGGTATAAGGTAGTACAGAATCCCAACCACACCACGGCATACATAAGGTAGGGTAGTAGTCGGGAACCAACCCGTCCTGATAACAGAACACATTCAATTTTGACCGAGACCTCAGCTGAAATGAACCGAGTTTACCATACACCGAGTTTGCACCCCGAGTGGTTTAAAAGCGATAATGCAACTGTAACCCAACATGGCCCCCCTTACCTGCAATATAGAGGCTGAATGTTGATTGGCTATAATCCGTACGAGTTGCCGATTGAATGCACCGATAGGTCGTCTCTTGGTCGTGGGCTGCAGCCTGTTTGCTTGTTGATATTAGACGAACTAAACTACTGCGCTGTCAGGTTCTTGTACAACGGCGGCGTTGTGGCATGGAAATGGACATGCAACGATGAGGCCAATATGGCCAATATGGCCTATTTTGTTGCGAGCCAGGCTGTGAGGCCCTAGGGTTCACAAGGGTGATAAGTATCCCCATCAGACGTGGGTAAAGTAATAATCATCATGGGGCGCTGTTTCTTTCAAGTTTCCCAGTATTAGCAACCTTGTCATGATCGCTGTCGGTTTTATCAGAAGCGCTCTCCATCTTGCGATAGCCTTTCACTTTGTTGTTCGGCTCACTTTGCTGGCCTGGGTGTACTGGCCCGGGAATAGCCTGAGTAAAGCGGCTTTCAGCACGTTGGTTGCATGCGGCGCTTTCGTGCTACTTTGGTTGGCTCGTCTCGCTATGCTTAACCAACCGACAGGGTCGTAGGGTTTACTGTTGGTCAATCCATGCTTTACAGCGCCGCAGCTTGACTTCTTAATCTCGAGTAGTACGAGTCTCTTGACTGACCAAGACCAACAACGGCCGCGGCCAGTGCGGCCAGGGAGCTCTTTGACAGCCTTCATGGGGTATCTGGCTCTATACTTCAGCAACCACAACTAGGAGTTCTGTCACTCTTTCCATTTACCTGCAACTTCAGCCCCGGTCCCACCATGATCAGCCCCGGGCCGCTCTCTTTTGAGCGTGCCATCTCGGCCGGGCTCATCGCCTGCGCCAGCGCAATCGTATACCTGGTGGTGAAGGGCTACCGAGCCCGGCTTGTCTTCCATCGCCTCCGCCAGCAAGGAATGGTATGACTCCAATCTTCCAATCATTAACCATCTATTTAAAAAACTGACCTTGCTAATATGGTTTGCACTACATAGCCCATGCCGCCATGGAACCCGATCCTCGGACACCTCCTGGCCGTGCCCCCAGTCATGAAAGTGCTGCCCGAAGACGCGCAACAGCCGGACGCGTTCGAGGCTTTGTGCAAGGCTCACGAGAAGAAGGACGCCGACTCCATTATCTATCTCGATATGTGGCCCTTTGCCGACCCCATGATGGTCATCTGCTCGCCTGTGCTCGCCGTTCAGGCCTGCCAGGAATACGACTTACCCAAGCCGCCCATTCTGCACGCCTTCTTTAACCCTCTGGCCGGCGGCGACAACCTCTTCACCATGAACGGACCCGAATGGAAGCGTTCGCGCGCACTCTTCAACTCGGGCTTCAGTGCGGGCTACGTTTTGCAGCAGACGTCTCATATTGTAGATGAGGCCGAAGTTTATGTCGAGACCCTGCGCGAGTACGCCCGAAAGAAGGAGATGTTCTCTTTGGATGATGTGACTTGCTGGTATCTGATGGACGTCATCGGCACCGTGACCCTCGACTCGCGACTTCATTCCCAGCGCCAGTTCAACCCTCTCGCATCGGCATTGCGCCGCCAGATTCGCTGGCATGTCCTCGACAACGAGTGGAACCTCCTGATCCGGTGGAACCCGGTCCGACCGTTCGTGCAATGGTACAACAATTACCAAATGAATAGCTACATCGCCGCGGAGCTCGACAAACGCTACGCAGAATGGACCTCGGACGAGACGGCGGCTTCCTCGCGCTCCATCATCCACCTCGCCCTAGCCGGCTACATGGCCCAGCAAGCCCAGCAAAAAGACCAGCCGCGGCCCAAGCAACTTGACCGTGCCTTCCGGGACTGGGCCACGGTGCAAATCCGGCTCTTCATCTTCGCTGGCCACGACTCCACCTCGTCGACCATCTGCTACTGCTTCTACCTCCTCCAATCGCACCCCGAAGCCCTAGCCAAGCTCCGCGCCGAACACGACGCCGTCTTCGGGCTCGACATCGCCCAGACGGCGTCCAAGATGCGCTCCCAGCCCCATTTGCTCAACAACCTGCCATACACAACTGCCGTCATCAAGGAATCCCTGCGTCTCTTCCCTCCCGCGTCCGCTATGCGCGGCGGGTTGCCGGGCGTCTACCTTCAGGACGACAAGGGAAACCGATATCCGACCGAGGGCACCAACATGTGGATCCTGCACTCGGCCGTACAGCGCAACCCGCATTACTGGCCCGACGAGCTGGCCTTCCGGCCCGAGCGATGGCTCGTCAAGGATACCCAGGATCCGCTATATCCCATCAAGGGCGGGTGGCGGCCCTTTGAGCACGGCCCTCGCAATTGTCTGGGCCAGACGCTAGCTATGCTCGATGTCAAAATCACGCTGGCACTGACGGTGCGCGAGTTCGATGTGAGACATGCTTTCGAGGAGTGGGATCGGTTGCATCCGACTTCCAAGGTGAAGCATGTCAATGGAGACCGTGCCTACCAGACGCAGTCGGGAGGGGCGCATCCTGCGGATGGGTATCCGTGTCGGGTCAGCTTAAGACACTAATACTCTATGTATATATATGGTTGTTCTTAGCGCGCCCCCCTGGTTTGGGCATGGCTTTTAGCGTTCGCTTGCGCTTTACCGTTGAAACCCTTGTACTATAGCACTGGCAAAAAGAGTCGCACATCAACCTAGTTTAGATATATCGTGTAAATCGAGTAGGTTTGCTATACGCTTCTGTACGCCTATATTTACCACTAATCGGGAGCCTTGGCGGTAAAAATGGAGAGTTTCACGTCGATCAAACCGAGGAAATGAGCCAATTCAAGACTTCTACATGTAGATCCCCGGCGTTCTCTATGGACGGACGTACAGAAGCGAATGGCGAATCTACGGGATTTATGCGGTAGTATAAGAGAGTGAGTATATAATATCGCTTACAGCCAGATGACTAAACATGTTGACTTTGCATCCAGCCGTGTACACTCACATGTGACTGCCAAAGTCTGATTTGATGAGAAGAGTTCTTTCGTCTTGGTCTATACAGGCACGAATCTACGTAATGTGCAATGGTCCCGTTCCGCCCCTTTTCATATGTACATATCCCAAGTAACGCTGCCAAGATATGCAGTCCAGTCTAGTCTACCGGATGGATCTATCTTATAGCAGCAGCAGCAAAGGCACATCAGAATCATGTTGTACAGCATATATAACATCATTAACACCATCATCAAGTACAGCACGACACGGCAGTGATACTTGTTGCGGTCGTGTCCATTCCTCGATTCTTGGCGTGTAGGTTGTGGTCATTCGATAGTCATCGTTCATTCGTCGAGAACCCAATTCGACAGAGGGAATTTATTTTGACCTTTTGGCTTCCAACTCCTTCTGGTACTTGGCGACAAGTTCCTTTCTGGAGTATTGTTAGCGCCTTCACTCCTCGCATCTAAACCATGGTTCCACTTACTGCAAATGTGGCGGCGCCGCGGCGTAATGACTAAATTCCATGCTGAACTCGCCCTTGCCTTGGGTGGCAGCCCTCAACTGACTCGAAAAGCCAAACATCGAGTTCAAGCTCACGTCGGCAATTAGCGTGAATTCTTCAGTACCAATCTCGGTATCGATGATAGTCGCGCTGCGCTTGTTCATCAACATGATAATGTTACCCTGAAACTCGTTGGGCGCCATGATGGTCGTCTTCATGAGCGGCTCGAGAACGGCGCCACCGGCCTCGTCGAAGACCTTGCGGAAGGCCATCTGGGCAGCCAAGCTGAAAGCGTAATCGGAAGAGTCAGTAACGTGAGTCGCACCGTCGTTAACCACCATCTTGGCACCGATGACCTTGTGTCCTAGCAGCGGGCCCTTCTCGCAGGCAATCTCGAAACCTTTACCACAGGCTGAGATGAACTTGTCGGGAATCAAACCACCCACAACAGCGTTAACGAACGAGTTGCTTTCAGGATCTTCGTTTGGCTCGATCCAGCCGCCGACCTTCGCGAAATCACCCGGACCACCAGTTTGTCTGCGCAGAAGGTAGTCAAAGTCGGCACGCCGAGCGATGGTTTCACGGTAGGCGACACGCGGTTGGCCTGTGATGCATTCCACCTTATATTCACGGCGTAGACGCTCGACGTAAATTTCGAGATGCAGTTCACCCATGCCCGAAATGATGGTCTCTTCGCTTTCCTCATCGACGAACAGCCGGAATGTCGGATCTTCGCGCTGAAAACGGTTCATGGCTTTTGAGAAGTTGTCGGCGTCTTGACTCCTCTTCGGCTTGATGGAAAGCGACATGACGGCGTCCGGAACGAACATGGAAGTCATGGTGTATGGCAGGTTTCCATCTGTGAAGGTATCACCAGACGCGCACTCAACCCCGAACACGGCGCAAATCTCACCAGCACCGACCTCAGACACATCCTCCATTTCATTGGAGTGCATCCGTACGATTCTCGGAATTCGCACTTTCTTGTCGGTTCGCGAGTTGAAGAGATAGGTCCCCTTCCTCAACGTTCCTTGGTAGACTCGGATGTATGTAAGTTGACCATAGTTGTTCTCTTCCAGCTTGAAAGCCAAGCCAACGAACGGTAAAGAATTGTATGGCACCAATTTCGTCTGCGCTTCACCCTTGGATCGATCCAAGGCCAAGTTTTCGACATCGGCGGGTTGTGGGAGGTAGTCGCACACTGCGTCAAGCATGGGTTGGATAGACTTGTCGGCCAAGGCAGATCCCATCATCACGGGTGTGAACTTGAGAGCAACGGTGGCTCGTCGGATCGCGTTCTTGATTTGTAAAGGCGTGGGCGTTCGCTCATCCAAGAAGATCTCGGCAATCTCATCGTCAACATCGGCCAACTTCTCAATCAGTTCCTGACGCTTTTCCTCGGCGAAATCTTTCAGGTCCTCAGGAATCTTGTCGGTAACTCTGACGATCGTTCCCTTGGGTCCTTCGCTGTAGATTGCCTTCATGTTAATCAGATCAACAACACCTTTGAACTGGTCTTCGACACCGATCGGGACCTGGATAGCGGCTGCTGGGAACTTCAATTTGGAGTTGATTTGCTCAACCGCCTTCCAAGGGTTGGCTCCCATTCGATCCATCTTGTTGACGAAGCTGATTCGGGGAATGTTGTATCGCTTCATTTGTCGGTCCACGGTAATGGTCTGAGACTGGACACCACTGACGGCACAAAGAATCATGACAGCACCATCCAAAACTCGCAGAGCACGCTCAACTTCGATCGTGAAATCAATGTGTCCCGGCGTGTCGATTAAGTTGACGTGATACGTCTCCTCCTTGTCATTCTCCACCTTTTTCCAGTCGCAGAAGGTGGCAGCAGACTGAATAGTGATTCCCTTTTCTCGTTCGAGCTCCATGGAGTCCATCTTTGCGCCGGCACCATCTCTTCCTCGCACCTCGTGGATTGCCTTGATTCGGCCTGTGTAGAACAGAACTCGTTCGGTTACCGTCGTTTTTCCGCTATCAATGTGGGCAGCGATTCCGATATTTCGCACTCTTGAGAGTCGATGTTTCTCTTCTGGGTCCATGTTCGCAAAGACAGTTTCGGGTGTCATGTTGGCAGCGTCCTCGGCAGCTTTCCTCAAGCTGTTGCCATGTTGTAAGCGATTTGTCACAGTGATTGATTGCTGGAGCTGCATGAAACTTACGCAGCGCTCGCAGCCGCAGCAGCATTTACTGGCGCTGCCCTCCTTGGCCGCGAGACATTGAAATATCTGCGGCCCTCTATCTGCAGAGGCGCCTGTCTCCATTGTGTCGTTGGGGGCCCTGAAGCTTTTTGGGACACGATGCCCATGAAGCGCCCACTGCACTTGGAGGACAGAATCCGGCCGTTATTGAGGGCAGCCACAGCCCGTTGAACTCTCATCTTGCAAAGAACACTGCGAAATAAGAAACCGAGTCAAAAAAGAGTGGATTGGTCGCCGCTGTCTTTCCTCTCAATGCGCTCACGGCTTTCGAGAATTTTTTGAAGATTACCTTTATTTGACAGCTCCTTCGGCAAATCAATGGCCCGCGATTATCAAGACACGCTACAGGGTAGCTGTCCCCCAGACCAACCTCAGCATCCACACCACAGGCAATTGGCTTAATTTGGTTCTTTTTGTGAACACGTCCACTCACAATCACGATAGTGAGCTTCGACCTCGAATAACATGGCTCGCATCAGTGACTATGACTCGCATCGAGAAGGAAGTCGCACTCCAACTTCAGAAAACTCACATCCACATGTGTCCGCCGTTTGACTCAGGAACAAAGTCCATGATATATCCATCGTCATTTCGGTAGAGGATTACACACACCGTCTTGCGAAGTGCAAAGTCGAGTTACCGAAAATGCAACGAATTTACGCCAAACGAGTCTATCGATGTGTGCATGTGTCTTTATACAAGGCAAGCTAACTAATCTACCAGCCTGTCTCTTTGCCTCGTGCTCTTATTTCCACAAATTCTCAATTTATAACCCTTTTCGATCACATCGCAAACGAGGCCTCAAATTGAGACGCGTGCCATGAAGGTTACGGTTCCAATTTGGACGCATGTACTACCGCCATACGCACAACTTTCAAACTCAGGCCCGAGACTTACAGAAGGAAGAATCCGCTGCCAACGAGCGTGAATACCACAGTAGCGCCGATGACACCGACTTGTGCCCAGTCAAACGCCGGCACCGTGACCGCCGCACTTGTAGACCCGTCACTACCAGAGTCGGTGAAGCCAGCGCTCGCACCATAGGTCGGTGTCGTCAGACTGCCCGTAGCAGCGGACGCGGTAACCTGGTTCGCCACCACGGTTGCACTCGGGATCTGGGCACCCTTGCTGGGAAATTGAACAATGTTGCTGGTTGTTGCGTTGAAATCGGTCTTCGCAAGCGCGACCTGATTGTTCACCAAGTCGTAGACGACGTAAGCAGATCGGAGGAAAGTGTCGCCGAGCAAGAAGGGGTCGCTGCTGAAGTTCTGTATGCCGAACTGGCACGCGTCCTGACCCTTGTACGCGCCAGTCTGGAACTTGGGAGCGTCCCCGGTAGTCAGGGACAAGACAAGCTCGTCCATACCGACGCTGATTTTGGGACCGTTATCACCGGCGAAGCCGAACTCGAACGTGCCCTTGCTGGTCTCCATAGAACACGGGATGACGGCCACATCCACATCGGAGGAATAGACGGCGCCGGCTTCGTTCCAAATCTGCGTGGCGAGATCTGTTGGCAGGTAACTTAGGGTTGTGCCCGAGTCCAAGACCACGGGAATAGGGAACTGGCGCGAGGACAACGCGTCTGTACCGGACGAAGAGCTGGCCGACATGGATGTCATGTACACGATGAAGGAAGTGAAAGCTTCTGTTTGAGGGTCTTTGATGATGTCCATACGGCTCAAGTCGCCTTCATACTTGTCGGTGTCAATGCCGCCAAACAGGATGCTGCCTGTGCCGGCGTCGAGGTCGTTGAGCCACAAGCTGTAAGCGTTGGTGGCAATCAATCCCTCCTTCTGCATCTGTACAGGAAGATTGTCGTACACCTCAGACAGTCCTCCAGCGACGGCTGCCTCATTCAGGGCGTAGCCAACACCTACAAGGCCATAGGGAATGTCCGTGTCCAGGCCCAGGCCCATCGTCACATTTGTCAGGGTCGCTCCACCGATCTCGAAGTTGTCTGTGAAGTAATCGCCTTTCGAATGGCTACCATCCACGTAGCTGATACTGAACTCGCCGGGGCCGACATCATCGAAACTTGTGGAGGCTTCGTAATCGACTTAACACATGTACAGTTAGCAAGAGCGCATCGTTTTAAGTCAAAGACTCCATTCACTCACAAGAACCAAAATCGCAGCCTTGGTTGACGCTCGAACTGCTGGAGGTTTCTGTACAGACGGATGCAGAACTCGCGGGAACCCAGATGTCACTACTTCCTGTATCCAACTGGAGAGTCAGGTCCTGACCCGGTGTGCCAACCTTTGTTGTCGCGAAGTAACCGCCTCGGTTCTTCTCGTTGTTGACAATCTCCTCGTATGTTGAAGCCTCGCGCTTACGCAATCCATTTACCGCCGCCTTTGTTTCGCGCTTCGCAATGTCCCATTGCACGACCTGGGCATGTGCGACGGAGGCTATCAGCGAGCCAGTCGCAAGAGTTGCGACGGATCTCATGATGATGGTTTTGGGATTGACGATCGTTCTATGTGGGTTTTGACGGACAATTAAGGTTGTGGAGCCACGCCGAGAGAATGGGCAATGGGGACGGGCCGCGAAATGAGGGTATCGTCGATGTAATATGCAAATGAGGAAAGGTCGTCGGATGCGAGGATTAACTATACACAGTGCAAGTGACAGAACTCAGAACCGTCTAGCGAGTACCGTGAGAACCGTGAGAACCATGTGTAAAGAAAGACAATAAACAACAAAGAGGTAGCAAGCAGAATCAGGAGTCACAGAAATAGTAGGAAACAAAGTGGGAGAAATGAAAGAAGGAAGACAGCCCAGCTGAACGTATCGCCAAGAGATTTAGGGAGTACTAATTGTTCCAAGGCAGCAGGACGGTTGGATGTTGGCAATGGAGCCTCTCTGTGAAAGTGTGGCGCAGACCAACGGTGGCACGGCGGCAATGGGAACACCCGACGATAAAGTGGTAATTCCAACCGTCGGACAAACCAAGACTCAGACAGTGCTAGATCAGGTCCTGCTAGCTGTGGCAATGCCACGAAGGAGCGCTAATACTGACCTTGTCCTTGCGGACAAAAATAAATTCGCTGGAGGATTCATCACCTGCCAGACTTTCTTTTGGGTGATAACCTTGGGCGTTGGTCACCTTATGATTGGTCCTGCAGTACTGTCAGCTTACTCCTTCGAGTATTCGAAATGCGCTGAAGAGATGGTAGAAGCCGACGATATCAAACAATGAACGTAGATTCTATACGGGGTGAAAATAGCATGCTTAAGCTGCAGCATCCGAAGTAGATTCTACGCAGTTTTGCGGCAGCAATAAGGTGATGGAAAACTGCAATCCTCGGCCCACGGTCCGACCATCTGTAGGTAGGCACGATTTGTGGTACGAAGTACAAAGGCTCTGGCCAAAAGTAAGTGGACTTGCAGGGGCCCCTGCCACTTGTCCGAGCAGACAGTGTTATCGCAGGGTGGAAGTCGTACCCTGGATACTTCAGCTCGCTAACCTAACTAGAACAATCCCCTAGTCCAGCTTAGAGGATAAAACAAGGCCTGAAGGACGAGATAATATTAAGTATAAAGTACCCCACAAGCAAATTGGCCACACAAGCAAGTTGGCCACTTTTTCTTGGCACCGTACGAACAACCTTTTAATTAACATCTTTACACATACCAAGATGGGATCGAATTGGAAAGAAAGCGACATGATTCTAGCGTGTCAGGCGCTTCAATCGAAACCCGAATTAAGCATCCGAGGCCCTGCCCAACTCTACAATGTCCCTCGTACAACTCTAGCTAACCGAAAACGCGGACTACTATCTCGACGCGATACTCGACAATCTAGTCAAGAAATTGAAGACCTAATACGGGCGCATATAACCCATATCTCGAAGGAGGATTTCTTTTCGGCATTCTATAGGGCGTATCGTACGACTATAACTAAGTCGAATATCCAGGCAGGTTTCAGGGGGACAGGACTTATTCCGTACGACCCGGAATATGTGATTTCACAGCTGGATATTAAGCTACATACGCCTACACCTCCTGGGAGCTCGTCTGGCGCCCCCTTAATCTGGGAATCAAAGACTCCAAATAACCCAACCGAGGCGCAATCCCAGTCTGAATACGTTAAAAACAGAATCGTACAGCATCAGAATAGCTCCCCGACGACAATACTTACGGCTATTGACCAATTTTCACGTGGTGCGACGGCTGTTATGCATCGGTTAGTTTTACTTGAGGATGAGGTTACTACACTTCGGAAGGCCAATCAAGAGCTAAGCCGTCATCGAAGGACTAAAAATCGACAGCTACAAGATGGAGGATCTCTTAGTTTACGAGACGCTCAGGACTTACAGTCTCAACGGGATATGGAACAGCAGCTACAGGATGATATACGTGTAAGTCGTCGTCGTACGAGACCAGCCGAACCACGCCGACGGCGCTGTAGGATCTGCGCAGAGCCCGGGCATAATGCTCGTACTTGTGAGAATGATAAAGATACGTACGAGGAAGAGGATTCCGATTAGTTTGAATTATTATTTTTTAGTTTAGTTAAGTTATTGAAGTTATTCATACGGTGCCAAGAAAAAGTGGCCAACTTGCTTGTGGGGTACGTTATATAGTACGATAGCACTGTCTATCCGCACATTGTCAGCGGCACCTGCAAGTTCACTTACCTTTGCCAGAGGCTTCGTATACAAAGGCAGCACACTTGCGGCCCAAAATCCAAAATGCCAAGAGACTAGAGGAATCGACCCAGCTGCCGAGAATGGATGCAGCAAGCCTCTCGTCATATAATACGAATTCTAGAGCTAATCAATGTCTTAGATATGAAATCTATTGTGTAAGAAAAATCGTCTTTAGGATTCTCTCGTGGCCATGTCTACTTGCTAGCGGCAGCGTTGTCAAAGCTTCTTGAAATACAGATGCAATAGTCAACATTGCCCCACCTTATGAAGATCCATTCTGGGATCAAGCTTTAACAGTGCCGTAAACTTTCGTCTACTAGGAGAGCATCGTGCAGTCATTGCGGGCTTGGCACAGTCGTCATCCAGTTTCTTAGACTCGGGATCACTTTTGAGATGAACACTTCGACTGCTCTGATCTTCAGACCAGGTCTCAATATCCAATGATACATAAATGGTGACGCACTAGAGGTAGCCCCAAACCCGACAGTGAAACGGCGTATCGTTTGGTCGCGTTTCAAGGTGCGCGCGCCTATGACAGGCTTTGTTCCACGTCGCTACCTTACACTTCTCGACAGCGAATGAATCCTGCCCGCCTTTGCGAGGGTTCGACTTGCCGACAACGCGAGTTTGTCTGGGATGGAAGATGCATTGTGATTTTACGAGTTTTTCATCATGCGAGTTTTTCATCTGTTGTTGTTGGGTGTGAAAGCCCTTCAGCCGCACCTGTCTTGGCAGCTCTTGGTTTATGTCTTTGCGCTATCATTTGTCTGCTGCGGCGGAAGGCTTGCTGGTACTTCCCAATTGTAATATACAGATTGATCTGGACCTGGCTATAGGCGTTGAGGCTGCGAAAATTGATTCAGAGTCGTCACCGAAGAGCTTTTTGGTCCATCCGTTTTGCCTAGGTAGCTATGTGCAGCTCGATGCAGCGACCCTACAAGCGGGAGCATTCCGGAGCGGCAATACTACCGCCTCGACCGAGATCTCGACCTCATCGTCGGAATTTATAAAGAACAGAAAGCCCTCAAGATGCGATTATTCCAAGATTGTGACAGAAGAATAGTTGTTTGGTTCTGCGAGGCTTGGGGTCTGGATGCTATAGTGTCAATAATGCCTAGGAAGGCTTGACGCCCCGGAGCTACCCCTCGGTCCATTGCACATTATCCATCGTTGCGCAATGAGAAGAGGCCGGGAGGCGAACTTTTTCCCCGCGGACAAGTGATCGTGATGTGCCACTGTAGGATCTGACTCCGCCTGTGGGGGCGTTTCTGGGCATTTACCTGGGGATTTGTCAAAGCTGTATGGGTCTGGGGTTTTGGCGATCAATTCATTCGCTTGCGATCGTGACGTCGATATGTAAGTGAGTGTCTTGTGCATTTTAAACTCCCGTGAGACACATCAAGTTTACCTGCACACTTATGGACTACTTACTTATCTGCGCTCTCTCTTATTCGAGTTATGTCGATATTTGCTCAGCGAAACAGATGTCACAACCTTCGCCAGATCGCACTACGGCAAATTGAGACGTCATTCGACCTCAAACCCACCACGGCTACAACGCTGGTTATAGAACGCAAGTGCGCAACACAATCTACCGAGTCCATCCCTGCCGAACCCATTCATCCCTATTGAGATACGACCATGTGTTTATCCGGCACTGTAAAGCACATCTGCCGGGACTGTAAGACGGTCATCCGGCAGGACCACGCCCAAGTTATCTGCCCGGTCGCCAGGGAACGAGGACTCGCAACGAAGGATTGCCCGGACTACCGCCACGAAAACGACGGATTCAGCAACATTGTCTGCAAAGACTGCTTGGCTGGAAGGGGCTGGGCTCCGGACGAGTTGACGAGCTGACGAGCTAAGGTGATGATATTGAGCACGCAGAAATGGAGGTGGAGACGCAGCAATGATGGAGATATTGGCGTCTCGGGGACATATTGTCCACAGCGTGAAGACCTGGTGCACATCTATGCCGAGTAAAGAACAGTTTGCGGATGAGCAGAAAAAAAGGTTGACAGTGGTAGTCATATCGATCTCTCATTGGACGGCCTATGGCTGTTTGGAGCACATAAGTGCGAAGAAATGGGAAGCTTCCGCCGATTCTATCACAGTTCGCCCTCTTTGGCCTCTTCATATGAGAATACTTCTGCGGTTAACCAGCTAGTGTTAGTGACAACGACATTCATTTAGCAAGACGTTGAAGTCAATAGCTTGGCTTGCGAGTTGGATAATCGCACATCGTGAACATGTTTGAAGACAAAGATATTGGACTCAGCTGTGTGGGCGACCATTCTGCAGTATCGCCGGGTTATTGGTATTGTCGCCAGGCAACAAGAGCTCTGTCTGTTGGTGCGGTTTGCGTTGAAAGATCTTGAGGCAAAGTTAGGTCAAAATTTACCAACCATCGTAGTCAGCTGGGAGATCTGGTTGTCTGCAACCCCTCTGTCTCTTGTAAATCTCTCCGTGATGAGCCTGATGTGCGAAACATATTCTGGCCAAGTCTTGATCCGGAGGTGGTCTCAGATTCAAAATCAGCGATTGACTCGGCAAAAATCTTGTTGGCCCTTTTCTGTCCTTCTGTATGTGCCGGCAACCCCTAATTTCTCTTTATTTGAGAAGTATCACTACCTTGCCCTCGTAGTGGAATTTCGATCGCCAGTCCTACTTGCCAAGTGTTGCCAAATCTCGCTACCAGGTAAGTTGAATTGACTGGATTCATTTGTACCGTACGAGAAGCAAAAAATCTTCTTCCACTAATACTCTAGGCAAGTCAACCCAGCTGCTGGAGATGCCTTGCTTTGATTGATATGACGCCATGATGTGAGGCGACCAACATTCATCTAACCAACGCTCTAACCGTGAACCATTCAGATCTGGTACCCCATTCCAACCTTCCACCAAGTCCCCAACCCCCTCTTATCCATCATGTCCCCAAACCCCGCTACCGACTCAATCTCATTAAACCGTGCAGCAGCCACCGTCGTTTTAGGCAACGTAACCTCCCTCATCGCAGGCTTTTGCACGCACTGAAAATCCTTGTACCGCAAGTCGTGCACAATGCCCACCCAGTTGCTCAAAGATGTCTCATCATGGCTCTCAGCATACATGATGCCTGGCGACCCACCACTGCGGACCAGTACGAAGGGGACTACGCATTGGGCTGCGGCTTTCTTGACCCGGTGCAGCTTCTTCCTGCTCTTGATGTGGTGCGTGCGGATTAAGGTGGTGAAGAGACCTGTTGTGCGGCTCATCTTGGAAGGGTCATCCTGGGGATGCTTATGTACGTTAATGAAGTTTTAGTTAAGGGTCGTCATTTTGCAGGTTTCTTTGGCTCCCTTCATTCGACAGTGTTGATGGAATAGAACGTGGTCTGAATTCAATTGGGGTTGGCGGAGATTGCTATGAGCTGGCTAATCTTCGGTGATTCAATCCCCGGTCTCTTGCCCGATCTCTTGACAACGTCCTGGCTATCACCTCCTTTCGGCACTTCATCATCTAGATCTGTGAGTTGACGAACGACAAATTCGCATGAGCATTTCTTGGAATGTAAGGTAATGTTTACCACTACAAAATGCTCCATTCTGATTGCCATCATGGCAGTCACTTTCCGACGGTCACCCGGTCGGGCCAACGCGCACTTATCGTGCCTGACCAGTGGCAGCCCTCGCAGCCTGTGGTAGGGCTTGTCAATTTCACCACTTTTCTCGACTAAAGAAGACGTCCAACGAGATGCTTTGAATGGAAGTTAGCCCTCTATTCCCTCGTATCTCATACTGGCGTTGAATGAAGCCGCTCCTGTTTTCAGGGCATCAGGTAAGTCGTTGCAAAAATTGAAAAATAGCGGTCAAGCATGGGTATTCTGGGACGCCGCCTCGCTCAAAATTCTACGGAGTACGCGGAGACCAGGCGTGCCGTTTTGGGATAGATTGGACGAGATAGGAAGAGGCCCACAGCAACTCGACCCGGAGACCTTCAGATCCCTAGAAGGTGAGATAATGTAAAAGGAGAAATGGGCCAGCATTCTGCGGCGGTTTCTAAACCCTCACCATGAACCAGAAACTTAGCTGCTGCTGGGAGCGAGCAAATTTAGGTCAACATGGAAGTTGACATTATGGTTGGTTCTGGCCATGGCCGCATTTTGAGGTTTCGAGACAGCGACAGCCTGCAGAGATGGTTATAGGGAGTTGTCATAAGTGACTTCTACTTGAGTGCCTTGTTCATATGAAGCAATTCAACAGCAACATGCGGTAAATAAGAAGAAAAATATTCACTCAATCCTCAAGCGATGAAAAGTCTTACTGTAAGTGGTAGTAGGTAGAATTATGTTTTGAGCTTCTACCTCTGCTCGACTTAATTTTCTTGCCGATATTCACGGTCGCGTACATCTTCGAAACTGTTGATATAAGTCAGACTATTAGAAGTTTCGAAATGAATGCGCTCTAGACCTTATAGTCCATGCGGCTAGCGATAGTAGGCCAAAATAAACTTTCACGGATGCCTTGGTAGCCTAGTGGATACATCACAGCAAAACAGTTTCCCACATCAGAACCGGGCCGCCGTGAAGGTAGCAGATCTCGGGATTTAATCATAACCGTGGACTGCTCAGGCTGGAGACGTACTTAATATGCCGACCGGTGACACCGCATGAGTGATGCCAATCATGTAAGTGTCCGCATATTTCATCCGGAAGTTTCGGACCCGAGTTGCTCGATATGGGCGGTGATGCAATATCAATGATGTAATCTACGGCCCACGGATGAATTGCAGCCCACCTCGGATACTGCTTATTAAGCATTATGATCGACCGGGAATGCCACCCACGGATCGGAAATTTATGGTGATATATTTATTCCGACTGTCATTACTGCTGCTCCGATATTTAAAGACCCATCTCTTCACGGTTTCGTTTCAGAATGCGGCACCTCATTATCCAGAACTGTTTAATATTAAGAATAGCTCATAACGAAATATCATCATGAAGGAAGCCATCGTCGCAAATGGCAAGTATCATCGAAAATAATTGCATGTGCCAAATTTTGACTCCTTACAGGCCCGAAGGTCACAATCCAGGACTCGCCTATCCCGGAGCCGAAGCCAGATGAAGTTGTCATCAAGGTCGTAGTCAGTGGATCGAACCCGAAGGATTGGAAGGTGTCGAACTGGTGGCCCGACAAGGTGCTGAACCAGGGAGATGACATTGCAGGCATCGTTCACAAGGTTGGCGATGCTGTCTATGAGTTTAAGCCTGGTGAGTGGATTCGACGCCAATTGGTAACAGGTTGGGAGCTTTCAGGGGAAGGGGAAAGCATGGGTAGCTATGCATATCCGCGTGTGCGACTCGCTAGTTCCACTTCCCTTATTTTAGTTTCTTGGTCCTCGCTTCCTATGAAACCACGAATTAATTACTGATGGGTATCTGATATAGGAGACCGAGTGGCAGCATTCCACGAAATGATGACCCCAGGCGGATCATACGCCGAGTACGCCGTGGCTCCTGCGCATACCACCTTCCACATCCCGAAGGAAACGAGCTTTGAAGGTAACTATATCTCACAACGAACAAGCTCGCCCTGTCCCCTCTCCCCGCAGGTCTAGTATCCAGACTTAGAACAAAGAGATTAACTCCATCGTCAGCCGCCGCCGCCATCCCCCTCGCCTACATGACCGCCGCCCTAGGTCTCTTTATCCAGCTCGGCCTCCCAGAGCCCTGGCGCCCCGCCACCTCACCTACTCCCTTGGTAGTCTATGGCGCCGCCTCAGCAGTGGGCTCTTACGCCATTCAGCTCGCCATCCAAGCTAACATCCACCCGCTCATCTGCGTAGCGGGAAAGTCGACGGCACACGTGGAATCCCTCATCGACCGTTCCAAGGGCGATACCATCGTGGACTATCGCGAAGGCGCCGAAGCGCTCGTTGAGGGCATCAAGAAAGCAGTACCTACCGGCATTCAGCTCCTGTATGCCTATGACGCCGTTTCTGAAAAGGGAAGTTATGTTACCCTGGGCAAAGTTCTCGACAAAGGGGGCAAGCTTACACTTGTGCTGCCGGCCCAGGATTCGGCGGGTATTGCCGAGCATGTCGAGATTTCAAATACGAAGGTAAGCTCGGTGCATGCCGAGGATAAGGACTTTGGACATGTGTATTTCCGTTATGTGGCGAGGGGCCTGCAGGAGGGTTGGTTTAAGCCGCAGCCGCAGGAGGTGATTCCGGGAGGACTCGAGGGGATTCAGAAGGCGTTGGAGAATCTTAAGGAGGGAAGGGCGAATGCAGTTAAGTACGTGTTTAGGATTGGGGAGACGCCTGGGTTGAGTGGTTAAGGGTGATTAGAAATGCGGTCGTTATATGTAAGAGTCACTCACTCGGTCTGATATTAAGGTGTTGAGATGACTTTAGTGTCCATGAATCGTCGAAACTCTTGATATTCACCCTCGACTCTTCCTAGACATGATACGAAGTGCTCTGTCAAGCCTTGCACCATCACAGATCGGTCGTTGAACATGCGACAACATGCAAATATTGTACTGTACTAGGTATTGACCATAATTCTTATACAGGATATACTTTGTATATTGTTTCTACTGTCCCTAAGCAGGCGAGAACTAGTTGTCTAAATCAAGGTATAACGTAGTCCACGGTCCAATTGCACACTTTGGCAGACCTTATACGACAATGTATAAGTTAATTCAACCACAACGCCTATCATCAATTGAAACTACTCAGAATCGTTATCTTCAGAGGTCTCTACATCATTTCCACAAGTGCGCGCATTATGTCCGGGCTCGCCGCAGATTCTACAGCGCCGTACACGCGCAATTCGCCGTCTCGTACGACCACCAATTTGACGAAATTCGTCATGTAACTGCCCATCAACCTCTCGTTGAGACTGTATGTCCTGTCCAGCTTGTATACGAAGTGACCCTCCACTCTGTAGCTGTTTTTCTTCGCACGGCGACGTCGACTTAAGGTCTCATTTGCCTTTCGAAGTGATTCGACCTCGCCTTCTAAAAGGGCAAGCCGATGCATAACCTTCGTTGTACCTCGCGCAATCTGATCTATTCCAGCAAAAATTGACGTTGGTGAGCTATTTTGATGTCGTACAATCCTATTTTTCACATAATCGGTTTGTGATTGGGCTTCGGTTGGGTTGTTCGGAGTCTTTGATTCCCAAGGGACGGGGAGACCAGCCGAGCTACCCGGAGGTGTTGGCGTATGTAATTGCACATCGAGCTGTGATATGACATAATCTGCATCGTACGGAACTATTCCTACCCCTCGGAGACCTCCTTGGATATTTGAAACCGTGAAAGTTGCGTTGTACGCGTTTAAAAACGCCGGTAAAAAGTCTTCTTTCGAGATATGACTTATATGTGCTCGCATGAGATCTTCGATTTCTTTTCCGTACGCTCTTTTTCACCCGCGAAAACAACCAACATCAAGAGGCCGGAGCTTATGCGACGAATGAGGAGGCATACAAAGCGTGACGATATTGTTAGCTTTGCAATATACCTCGAAATCGGTCGAGTGATGGCTTTCGTGACCGTCGAGGATCAATAGGCGATGAGTACCTTTCGTACGAGACTTGGTGTGATGATCGAAGTGTTTTATCCAATATTCGCCTCTCTCGTTCGTATTCCAGCCATTTTTAGTAACTGCGATAACCCAATCAGGCGGTAATGGGCTGTTTTCGTACCATGACGAGAGGTGGGTTTTGCCGGCGAAAATGATGTACGGAGGGAGGGCATAACCGGACGGCCCAACGCCTTGAATAACTGTAACCCATTCCCGATTTCCTTGCTGGGCTGCTCTAGGCCTTCCGCGCCGATCAGAAGTCGTCACGACCATTTCGGACGAGATTTGGCCCATCACAAAACCGGTCTCGTCGAAGTTGTAGATATCCTCCTCCTGGATCGCGTATTTCGCAATTGTATTCCGTACCAGGTCAAACCACGCGCGATACGCGTCGGGGTCTTCGCAGAGGACTCTCTGATAGTCTATCCTTCGATTTAAACACGTCCGGAGGTCTGGTTGTCGTCTTACGAAGCTCGAGGCCCAGTTGATGCCGACGCGTCCCGCGTCGCGACTTCGAAGTAATCGGTTGGCCATATCTTCAACACCACTCAATCGGGGAGGAAATGCTCGCGAATATAGGTCGGTTATATGTCGTACGATTGCCTCTTCTTCGGAAGGAGTCAACTTTTGCGTTGGCGATCGCGTAATCGTTCGAGCAGTTTTACCGTCGCGTCGATACGCAAGGGTTCTAAAAGGTACGTTATAGATCTGACCAGCGCCACGTACACTTAATTTTGGATCAGATTGAAGCGCATGTAATGCTAGAATCATATCACTTTCATTCCAAGAACCAACCATAGTTATGTGGTGAAAAACCGCAGGTCAAAGTGGTAGCGTACGAAAATCTGCCGAAGTGTGCAATTGGACCGTGGACTACGTTAGTAAAGTATGCAAAGTATATATTCCAGTATAGCAAGTATTATATCCCGGACCTCCAGTTTAGTATGGTCTACCGAAGTGAAATGCGCATAAGGTTATAGTGGTAGTTCATATGCGGTGGACTTGAATAGTCACTGTCAATGCCACGTTAGCTTCGGTAGTTGCAGGTATCCACATCGGCAATTGTCTTGGCTGGCAGTTGTGGACTATCACATTTGGAAAGTTACACCTAGGATCATCGCAACAATTGATCCTGCAGGACTTTGCTGGTCGGGGAGAAATACAATAATAACCGTGCAATGAGTATTTGAAAATGTATATCTTAGTCCGTAATTGTGGAGAGTGCGGAACTGGGGTTCTTCCATCTTCATGTGTAATAGAGCCAATTTATAAGTAACGATTTCCATGCCGATATATCGTTTTTACGAATAGAACACGGTATTTGCTCGAATGCCACATACCTTGTACAAAACGACCTGGACATGGCGTTTCACACTATCTTCGCGCTGACTTGGACTTGATTATCATCTTACCCTGCTAGTGATCCTGCAAAGCTGCATGGTTTTACCTACAATCATGTTCCAAAAGTCTGGGGACCGCCTTGTCTAGATTCTGCTTGAATGATTACCTATACTATTACTTGTATATTTACTTTAATATAGCTATGATGTTATGTTGATAAATTCCTAATTGGACTTCTCGCTGTGTCGCAGCTCACGTGGCTAACCGACAATGGCCTTAACAGTTGAGTAGCACCGGGTTACAAGCATTGAAGTGAAGGACTTGGACATCAATCGCTTTTGGAATTACATATAGCGTGATAGCGCAGTGATTAAGTATACAAACTCTAGCGCGGTGTTGCAGTGAACAGGACCACCGTCTGGAGGCACAAGCCAGAGGATACGAGCCGACGGAGCATACGTGAAGACGATGGTTCGGTGCCTTTTCCTTTTTGAAGCTCTTCCATCTTTGCGGTTGCCTTCTAGGGCACTCAGGGACCAAATGGGCTCAACTGCCACAACAAAAGCAGTTAAAAACCTTGCCATCTTGACCACGGAGTTTCCCATCCACTCCTCATCTTCTTGTCTGGTCTGCATTATGATCAATTATTCCAGCTGCGTACTGTAACTAACCACGATGCGCCGGAATTCCGCCGCCTCTTTCCCTCCGGGCTCCTCCACGGTTTCTCCCACGGTTTCTCCCACGGTTTCTTCCACGAAATCCTCCACGACCGCGTCGAATTTGGGAATCATCTTTCCTCGAATTCTTACTTGAGCTATCCTCAACAGTCGCTTCGTCGTGTCTCCGCTTGCAAGATTGTAGCTGGTCCCAAAAATGGCCGCTTGGTGCACTATTTCTTGACGGTTCCTCGGTAGCATCTCACGGAAAACCGTCTTAAGCTTGCATTGAAGGTCCTCTTGTAATTTTCCATAGAAGTAGAGAGCACTTCCAGCCTCGTCTTGTGCAGGTCTTTTACTCTCCAAGGAGGCGAGGTCGATACTGAAATCTTCGGGATCTTGGTCCTTGCGTTGTCTAGCATTCTCCAGCATCTCTGCAATACGAGCCTCAATGTCACCGGTGAAGCCTAGCAATTGCATAGTCCATTGTTAGAATCGATTCCAATCCGACAACTTAGCGTTAAGCATTGGTTCCCCTTGAAGCGCTACTACTTCACATTCCAACTCCCAGTTGTTCTGACACACCGTCTCCATCTTCGATACGGCTGTACGAATCTTCTGTGCTGGATTGTTGTCATATTTTTGAGGGCGGATAAAAACACTGCGTGAGCATGAAAAGCCAGGCGTCCCGCTGGCGAAGCGAAAACGTCTGCTTGAAGATCGGTATATCGTCAAAAAGATCCACGTCCTTGTGAGAGCTAGATTCCGATGAGCGGCGGCATCGCCCAGGCCGTTTGGCACCAATCAGCTTTGCCTTCAGCCTTTCTTCCGTAGCCTTTAATTCCTTTAATTCCTCGTATAATTGGATTCGTGCGCGTATCGCCGTTAGATCGGCATCAGTAATTTCGAGGGTCGCAGAGCTGTCTCGAGATGGGGTAATATGCCCGGAGGATGGCATTCCAACTTTCTCTTTGATATATATCTCACCGACCCCAGGATTGGACATGGTTGTGAGTAGTCTACGAAGGAGTTTCCTAATTGTAAAAACAGATCAAAGACAGCAGTGGAGGCCAGGCACAATCATCAATTCTTAATGCCAGCAGTAGGAGTGTGCAGAGGAGCAACACGACTCATACTCCCCTTCGTCCTCCGGATTCTATGAACTCGCCTTTGAGGAGTCTAAGGTTTGGCTGAAACAGCACCGAGCTATCGCCTTCACGCAGGTCGCGTTGGCTCGTGTCAGATACAATGAGTCACGTGATTGACCAGTAGTGTCCGGCTAAGATTACCAGCCACTTGGGGTCAGCCTAAGAGCCTGCCGAAGAGCCTTCCGAAGGGCCTTCCAGACGGACACACACAACAATAACGATTAATTGGACTGGCTACCTCAGGGTCACACTGCAAGATACGTGAATATATGACATCTTGGCTAGCTAGCTAACCTTGCTTTCTCAGTACACACATTTTACCCCCTATATGCACTCGCATCAATAAAATCGTCATCGTAAAGGGTTACGCGAATTTTCTTGTCGTTATAAAGTGGTTCCCCCACTAATAGAGCCTAATTATAGGTGCTGTTTTGCTAAGCGCTGCCGTGGTGCTTTGTGGATATCTTCGGCATAGATGCCCCCAAATTATAGTCCCCGGTGTGTCGCCGAACCACTTGTATTTGCGGGATTGAGCGCCACTGTTATGCTCTAGGATGAAAGCGGTACAATTACCAGTGTGTATAGTGGGTCAGATCCTACCTTCCTTCCCTCCTCCCTTCTAGATGAGAGCACTACACAACGCCAACCTACGTAGCACATCGCATAGAGCAGACATGGCGACCAATATGAAAGCCATCAGAGTCATCAATGGAGGGGTGATCTCCTCAGCATTCAAAAAAAGAAAAAAAAGCGACTCGACTACCTTGACATGGTTACGCCAATCGACGGAATGCATTTTGAAAGCATGTTGAGCGCTTGCCTCGTCCACTAGAGGAGAGGAGGTCAGGATACTTGTCGGATTAAGCTTGGCACCGGCATGCCGGGCCAACGGCAAACTTGCAAATCCTACAATCAGCGGTTTAAGTAGGATTCTAGAGCCACTTTTACATGGAGTGTGAACCTGACAACTTTCACAAATTGAACCGGCCAAAAGTCCAATGCAGCAACGTGCGGCTAAAAGTGGGAATCAGTGGTGCATGGCAGCATTTGGACGACGACTGAGCTTATTGTCAAGGGAGGACCATGTCTATGGTGGCTGTGTCTGGAGATGTCAGCGCCGGAGATGCTGCCGCGTCCTCGACGAAGAAGCCGCCGCCGCTGCCGCCGTCCAATCTCGGTGGAAACAAGGCCAACGGCGATGCTAGCGGCACAGCAGGAGTGACAACCGGCCAGCGTCGTGTTCGCTGGGCTACCACCGAGGATTGGGACAGTTATCGTGCACTCATCACAAGGCTGTATATGGATGAGAAGAAACCGCTGAGGGAGCTGCTAGGTATAATGGAGCACAAGCACAATTTCCATGCAACGTAAGTCAGTTGCATTCAATATGATTACAAAATAGCTAACGGCACGTGGTAGTTTGAAAATGTACAAGTACCGTGTCGCCAAATGGGGATTAACCAAGTACGTGAAAACGGCTCAGGTCGACGAAGCCTTGCGTCAAGAGGACCAGAGCATCCAATCTGGTCACAGTGCATCCCGGGCCGAACTCCCCAAGCCGCGATTGGCAGCTCGTAAAGACCGTAATATTGTTCTCATAGACACAGGCTCATCATCTGTAAGTCCATTTCCATTAGCCGACAGAGTTCATTAGGGATATCAAGCCAATCACCCACGCAGCTCGCGTCTCACCACCCTACACCTCGACGTATCGAGTCCCCTGACTCCATCAAGATGGCCGAAGAAATGGTGCAGATCTCACGCCAACTGGTATGCGGCTGCCTCGACAGCGGCAATTGGACCTTCGACACGACCAAGACGACCATGCGCTC
This sequence comes from Pseudomassariella vexata, assembly GCF_002105095.1. Taxonomy (NCBI): domain Eukaryota; kingdom Fungi; phylum Ascomycota; class Sordariomycetes; order Amphisphaeriales; family Pseudomassariaceae; genus Pseudomassariella; species Pseudomassariella vexata. Next base: position 2,701,895 of record NW_024467957.1, read on the forward strand.
CAACTTGGAACAAAAGTGGTTGTACGGAATGCGATCTGCGCGGATGCTGTTCCATCTCGGCAGCTTCACCCCGGCCTTCTACCTCTACGATGCCTGTTTCGACCAATACCCGCGTCTTATGACATCGCCCAATCCAGGTCTCTTCATTTACGCCTACGCAGCCACCCTCTGGTTGCCCCCGGTCGTGGCTCAGCGCTTCCTCGAATACGCAGCTGAGATGGCCGCTATCCGACTTCCCGCGAACCATCCATTTAACCTCGCCTGGTCAAGACTGAAGCGTGCGGGGTTGCAGCAGATAAAGGCTCATGCATTGCACGTATTGCAATCGTACTGGAAAGCCATCGAAGACCAACTCGGAACGCAGAACCTAGGTCTGCTCAGACTAGCCGTCGAGCTATCGGACGAACTCACCTTCCTAGGCCTTATGGACGTGGAAAAACCCAAGAAAACCCTCCGAAGCATCGCCTTCCAGCAGGAACTCGTCAATGATGGCAACGCGGCGCAGTGGACCAAGCTCTCCCTCGCGCACACACTCCGGCATAACGGACGACTTGATGAAGCCGAGGCGGTGCGCCATGAAGTGGGCGAGCAATGGATGAATAGTCCTCCGGAAGATAGGTGCATATACGTCATGCGTGAGTACTACAAGCTTGGGTTTCAGATCCAGGAGCAGAACCGGGATACTCAGCGGTGCGTTGCTGCGGGGGAGGAGTATATTGGGTTCAGTAGAGAGAATTTTGGCCCCAAACACGCTAAGACTTTCGAAGCGATGACTAGGGTGCAGCAGACTATGTACAGGATGCAAGGGGTTGCGTCACCGGCTTCTGCGGTGAATAATGCCAAGCCGATGGCTGCAACGGCGGGGAAGATGGATTGGAGCGTGTTGCTGAAAGGGGATCCTAGTGATATGCCGTATATATGGATGACCTAGTCTTGTATATATAGTAAATCATTCATACCCCACCGAAGTTGGATAAATATATATGTCATGTACCATCACGCCCGCCGTTATGTATCATCTGGAATACAACACCAAATTCTAGAGATAATACGCATACTAGAAGAATTCAGGGATTAGAGATGCCGAATTTTATCCCTGCTCCTGGACGAGTAATATGAAATTTCGCTATGGTATAAAACTGACTGTTGCATTCCTAGCCCACGAGATAGAAATTCGCGGAGCGGTTTACACTTATGTGTAGCTAGGTAGACGATTTCCATACCTACACGACGAGGCGATAGACGGTGAGTATAGCTGTAAAATAGAAATGGGCTGCAGACGATAAGAATGAAGTCGAGGTAAGAACCAAAAGACCCGAGGCACTCTTATTGTAATATGGAAGATTTTATTAATTGGAACTGGCTCTGGTAAATAAATATTGTGTATTTTTGTGTCTCTTTGCTTCCACGGCCTTGGTGCTACGTAAGTCTTTTCGCATGACAATGATGATTCGGATACACAGCGTAGTGTATTAGAAGCAACCAGATATGCCCCCACAGCCGTTGCTATGAAAGTATGATATATTTCGTTGTAGAATTCATTTGGAGACATTACATTCAAGTAAACATGAAAAATCATATATTTGTACAGCTTTCAGAGCCTCCCCAAAATTCCCCTCCCTCGTGTACTAAACTGTATACGTGAGTCCAAGACACTTTGCCTTTCACCAAACCCGAAGATAACTCAAATTGTGCCACCCCAGTTTCTCAGGTCATTACAGGGCCGATAAGCTGATCAGTCTGAACAAGGGGAAACTCGCCGCTGCTGACGATAGCTCAATAATATGATCAAAACACCCTTGATGGCCTTTGCCATTCGCAAGGCTTATCGCGCTGCTAATCTGCTCGGACGTGAATCCCACCCCACATGAAGCATTCCACCGCACCCCAATCATTTCCAAGTAACTATTTTCTGTAGCTCACTCAAGGGCCGTCCTTCGTTCATTATGGACGGCGATTCTTGCACCAAAGCCCCATGATCTAGACCAGCTTGGCATTATTAACGCTCCCGGTGATGGTAGCAAGTTGCAGTGCAGTAGCTCTACCCCTATCCGGGGGCGATCCGTTGACGTATATCCCTTTATCAAGGAGGAGCCTGACCACCTTGAAGCTGCCAATCTCATAGGTTTCCTGCAGCGGTGTACCTGTCGTGCTGGTCGGTGTATATCTGCGCCGTTTTTCAATAGAAGCTCCACATTTGCTTGTTCCTTGTCCTGATGGCGACCATAAGTGGTGACTATAGGTCTGACCTTGCGTACATGAATCGGTGAGGGTCTGCAAATGATACAGTTAATTTCACCGCCAGCTGCAATTAGCTTCTGGACTAGCCGTTGTTTGAAGTATTCTTCATATTGAGCAACGCTGTGTTGGATCCTATGAAGGGTGGGCGGGGTAGGTGGCCAAGTATCATGTAACTGGCGCTACCAGGGGCGACCAAATATGCTAGCCTGTCATCCGGCCGAGTCCCAATCAAGATCAAGCCGCAGATTGCCAAAACTATTAATTGCGACTCGGACGTTGGTTACAGGTGCTCGTTCTTCTGTTATAAGGGGAACGGGTGATTCGGGTCTACAACAGCTTATACCGGTGTCTCCTTGCCTATTGTCCATGTACTTGTGATAGAAATCACACTAGCTATATGACAGTAACTACGGATCTAGGTGATACGTGAAACCAAGGAGGATTAACCTGTAGCTATAGATGAATAAGATAGGACTGCATGGGTACCAGCCAGTAGCTAGCCACCGAAGCTTCCCCAATATACACACTCACTCTCCATGTGCACTCGCATCATTAGGATACTGAAACGAGCCATGTATCTACATAAAAATAGACGTACTATATCAAAAATATTTCTTTACACGAAGAATATCTATTTTAGTAGTGAAAGTCTAAATTAGTCTAAATGGCTTTTCTGTCGAACTGTCCAGATACTTAAATGTCTTGTTTGGAATAGCCGTGTTAATAATCCAAAACACTATAGCTGGATCAAAGTTTGATTAATATAGTGAAATCGATAATCTAGAATGCGTTTAGTATTCAAATTATGCACACAAGACTTTGTGATTCAGAGTGTACTTGTGTATCTCCTTCAATGTCGAATTAAGGCTAACATGTATATATAGTGAGATCTGATACACCTGACAAAAGCTAAGGCAGAGGAGGTAATCAAGGGCGTATCAAGGGCTAGTCTAATTTTGGAGGGAGCAGTAATCTATCTCATAGCAATCTATTATACTATAACGTGATCCACAAGTCATTTTCGCACACAAGTCACTTTCGCACTTTTTCAAATATTTCAACCTTTTAACTTAGCTTGTACTTTTCTTCCCTCCCACAATATGCCTCGTAAATCTAAAGAAGCCGATCTTCAGCTAGCTATCCAAGCTAAAAAGCGCAACCCTGAAATTTCATGGCGTAAGCTTGGCCGTATCTACAACGTTTGCGACCGTACACTAAAGAATCGATTCGACGGCGACCAAACGCGACACGAAGCTAATATGTTAAAACGAAATCTAACTCAAACCGAAGAGGATACGATTGCCCGACGTATAATTGAGCTAGATGCGCGAGCATTTCCTCCTCGGCTTCGATACGTTGAAGAAATGGCGAATATCCTACGACGCGTACGCGACGCGCTCCCCGTCGGCAAGAACTGGACCACGAACTTCGTTAACCGCCGACAAGACCTCCGAACGCGTTTAAACCGTCGAATTGATTACCAGAGGGTATTTAGCGAAGATCCTATCGCGTATTACGCGTGGTTTGAGCTTGTTAGGGACACAATCGCTAAATACGGTATCCTACCGGAGGATATCTACAACTTTGACGAGACGGGCTTCCTAATGGGCATAATCACAACCGGTATGGTTGTAACGAGTGCAGAGAGACACGGACGGCCTAGACAGGCTACACAAGGAGGTCGGGAATGGGTTACGGTGATCCAGGCTATTAATTCGCAAGGTTGTGCGGTACCGCCGTACATCTTCGCGAGCAAGGTTCATCTTGCTTCGTGGTATCGCGGTAACGACCTACCGGCCAACTGGAAGGTCGACCTTTCCCATGACGGTTGGACTACTAATAATATTGGTGTGGAATGGGCAAAACACTTTGTTCAACATATTATTAGCCGTCGGAAGGGTGCGAAAAGTCTCTTAATATTGGATGGTCACGAGAGCCACCACTCGATGGATTTTGAGACTTACCTCGCGGCGCACGGCGTAATTACATTGTGTATGCCTTCCCATTCATCCCACAAGCTCCAGCCTTTGGATTTGGTACCTTTTAGTGTGTTGAAACGGCTGTATGGTGCGTTCGTGGAGGGTTTAATGCGAAGGCATCAAACCCATATTGAGAAGCAGGATTTCTTAGCTGGGTTTTTAGAAGCTTTCATTGGTGCTTTTCACGAAAAAAACATCAGATCAGGATTCGAAGCAGCTGGACTTGTTCCTTTTAACCCGGATAGGGTCATATCTACGTTGGATATCGCAAAAGTAGTACGAACACCGACACCCGACCCCCAATTGCCTCCCTCCGTCTGGGTTTCTAAGACGCCTACCAACACCCTCGAAGCCGAATCGCAGTCAACTTTGATTAAAAGTAGCGTCCAGAGGCATCAAGACAGCTCGCCGACGCATATTTTGAACTCAATTAACTCGACTACGAAGGCTACGCATGCAATGATGCATGAGAATGCATTATTACGTCGGGAGAACGAAGAGCTTCGTGAGACGAACCATATACTAAGTAAGTGTCGTAGGACGAAAAATAAGCAAATCCAATATCGAGGAGCACTTAGTATAGGTGATGCACAAGTTTTACGGGCCTTGAGGGGTGATATCAAGGTTATGGAGGAGGAAGAAGGCGGAAGCAGTCGTCCTGTAAAGCGCCGGCAGACCGGTATAAGGCGCTGTGGTATTTGCGGAGGGACTGGACATAATGCAAGGACTTGTTCAATAGAAGTAGAAACTGATAATGAAGAAGATTTTGAGTAATTTAAAGGATAAAATGCGGGTTATGCATAGGATATTACTGAATTACTTGAAGGTGCCAAGAAAAGTGCGAAAGTGACTTGTGTGCGAAAATGACTTGTGGATCACGTTACTCTTATAGCCAAATAACTTCAAGATAGGCGCACTCGCATGAGAATTGCAAATTGAAACTCTCAATTGTGAAACAAATCACACTGTAAGTTAGTATCTAAGTGATGCAAACAAGGTTAACCAAGCACAAATTCCAGAGTTTAAATCTCGCTATGGGCTCGTATTTAAGACTATGAACCCCGATATCTATAACATTTCCCCTGCTAAATTCAGAGACCAAATCTTATAAACTACTATTATTGTCTTATGACATTATGTCTAGAAGGTCATCTAATCTCATCTCTTATCCCTCATGCAAAACCCCTTACTTAAGAAGAAAAGTGCGGTGCATTGAGGAACAAGCCCATCAACACCCCACCCAACGTACCCGCGATGGGAATAGTCGCAATCCACGAAAGCAACAACAGACCGACACGCTGGAAGTTGACAGCCTTGAAGGTGCCGTTGCAGAGACCGACGCCAACAGTGGCGCCGGTGATGCACATGGATGTGGATACGGGAAGGGAGAACTGGGAGAAGACGAGGACGGTGATGGCCGCGCCCATTTCCATGGAGCAACCTGCAAAGAGAGGAAAGAGTCAGCATAATACATCTTTGTTTGGGATGATAGAGGAAAACGGTGGGGGGGAGAGGTGAAGACAAACCTCGACTAGGCGAGTGATACGTAATCTTGTTGCCCATAACCTTCATGATGTTGTAGCCATAGGTGATGAGGCCCAGCGATATAACCGCCGAAAGAACCGCCAACTGCCAAACCGGCACAGAGGCCTTGGACGCCGCGGCATTGCCAGTGGACCAAGCCGAGTAAATGACAGCCCAGGGACCAACCGAGTTCCCGATATCGTTCGCGCCGTGTGCAAAAGAAGCCGTGCATGCAGTCAAGACCTGCACAAACGAATACGTATGCTCAACCTCATTAGGGTACTTGTCAGCATGGGCATACACCCTTGCCATACGGGCACCCTCGGGCGTCCCCTCGGTTCCCGTCTGCGCGGCATGGATATCGTAGTGCAGACCGTAAAGGGCACCGCAGACAAGCATGGCGGGGATCCGCTTCGCGAGAATCTTCATGTTGTGGAGCTCGTAGATCTGGCCGGGGCCCATGGGGTTCTCGTGGAGGGTGCGCATAGCCCAGCCAATGGGGCCCTTCTTCTTGCGGAGGGCGGCGTGGAGACGCTCCTCGCCTGCAGCCTCGAGTTCCTTGTAGCTGCGCTGCGAGGCCTCGGTATTGACGAGACGCTTTTCGTTTTCCCTCGTGTCTTGAGTGGACGTGGAGATGGGCAACACGTCGTCGGGTTTGGGGTCGGTGTGGCTGCGGATTGATTCGACGGAGGAGTGTTCGTCATCTTGGACGACGGCGTAGTTGGGCACGGCGGCGCGGTCGGCGTGATCGGGGGCCGGGCGCTTAAAGAGGAGGGGACCCAGCACGAACATGTACCACTTGACGGTGTGATCACGCTTGACGATGCGGGAGTGCACAAAAGGGACGAAGAAGATGGCGGACAAGAGGGCGACACCAGCACCGGTGCCCATGGTGACGCTGGCAACGTACCAGTCGGGCTTCTTGTTCAGACCGAGGTTGGGGGAACCCTTGTAGACGATGGACAGAGTGCAGATGGTGCCGGCAATAAGGAACCAGAAGGGCGAGCTGTAGACGGCCCAGGGGACGGGGTTCTTACGCATGTGCACCATGAACTTGATCAACATAAAGATGGTGGCGGCAAACCCGGCCGAGATGACGGGTGCCATGCCCAGACCGGCAAAGATGGCTCCGAGGCCTTTGCCGTCGTTCCATCCCCATTGCACTTGAGAAGCGCCGACGGTAGCGACACCAACACCGGCCACGGCCGAGATAAGCGAATACGTCGACGACACATGGGCTGAGTGCTTGGTGCACCACATGACCCATGATGAGGCAGCAGCGAGTGCGCATGTGAAGGCGAGCATCTGCACGCCGGCGTCGCCCCGGAAGGCGGAGTTGGGGATAATGCCGTTCTTAATGGTGTCGGCCGTTCGTGCACCCACCGTGATGGCCCCCAGCATCTCAAACACGGTGCCGAAGACCATGGCCTGTCGGTATGAAATGGACCGAGACGAGACACTAGTTGCCCACGCATTAGCTACATCGTCTGTTGAGTCGATTAGTTTCCGTCACATCTCGAAGATAAACCAATAGTAGACGACAGATGGGGATGGCTGTTTTGCCTGACTACTCACTTGCGCCGTTGTTGTAGGCATCGAGCATGGCAAACATGGTACCGATGACAAAAACGTAGGTATATTCTTCGAGCGCCATCTTGATCGAGGGGCCCCAGGCAGTCAGTTCTCAGCGAAAGATGGGATGACTCGATCGGATGCTGAACAACGAGAACATTCGTCCGAAATCCGACAAAAACCAGAGCGCGAGACAGCTGCTTTTGTGTACTGTCTGTAACTTCCTCTAATGCAACCCCCGTCTGTTCCCTTAGGACGCCGAGGCCAGGGAAGCCGTTGACAAACTGTGGCAACTACAGTTTCCGCCCTTTTTAGATAGATTTGGCGTCCACGTTCCCGCATCGCTTAGTATGATTCGCAAGTGACGGCCAGGCAAGCACCCCCGGCAAAGCAAGCCCCCCCAGCAAGCGCAGCCAACTGACCGGCCTTATCCGCTGCATCGGACCTCGATCAGTCGTCGCCTCGGTGGCCATCCAGGACGACAAGAGGATTTGGCCATCTTGGCGAAACCTTGGCGGCACTGAAGAGGCTTTAAACCCGCGGTGTCAGCTCCAGACTGGACTATCGTTCGTCCATGAGGCTCTTGGCGGGGGATGGTTACACGCTAGGCATTCTCCTATCAGAGTTGGAGAATTCTCCACGTGGGTGCCGAATGTGGTCTTTGTGGTCGATCTCTCGCCAAGCCTCGAGGAGGAGACAGTCCCCGCATGCCCACTCAATCCGTTATCGACAAGGGATGCTTACGCTGGATGAGCGAAGAACACAGCCGTGGGCTTGTCCCCGTGGGTTCTTGTTGTTTCGACCAAACTGCGAACGAACCAGAACGAAATCTTCTCACACGAGCACGTTGCGAGTGGAAGAGTCTGGCCTGCATCAAGAAGAAACGGCTGCCATATGTTGCATCCGTAATAGTCTAGAAGGATGCATCAAGGCTTCAGCTGCGGGTTGAAGTCCGCTCTGCATGAGCTGAGCGCATCCAGACTTTGCAGTACATACTATGTGTCGAAACGACCAATAGAACTCCAGGAGCAGCGTGGCCCAAATTTTGAAGATTTTTCAGAGGCCGCGGGGGTGATTCACTTCTTGGAAATTATCGGACATTGAAATTGCAATACCTAGTCCTGTATTACAAATGGCTTGAAGATGATTTCTCCCCCAGATCCAAAGGCCTGAAGCATAGTAACGGCCACAGGGGTCCTAAATACACAGTGATATGCGGTTTGGCTGCCCATTTGCCTGGGCATGTCAAGGGGCGGATACATCGGAGGCTTTCGTACCTGAAGATCCAACGCCAATCATGCTTTACTATATCAGGAGGTGCGTCAGCTTCAAAGATTTGCAGAGCCAACGGTCCGACGGAAGTACGACTACAGTCGATATCTCTTTGCTAGAGGGAAAGGCTTGACTCGTACGTCTGCCCACCTATCTTAAATGATCAAATGAGGACTTTCGATCGCGTAGTAGTACGCGTTCAAAACTCTATCTGCAGCTCGGCAACTCTATTTCAGGGACATACCACAAAAAGCTTGGTTTAACAATTTCTCTATGGGCACCAACTTTGCCCACAATTCAACAGATAAGAAAGCGCAACACATGTTTTTCTGCGGCTGTCACCCAAACCAGGCTCCGAAGCCAGAAGCGATAGCTCTCGGCAGTCTCATGATGCAAGTGCCCGCGAACATGTCAAAACACTGTCCACTATTGAAGCCTATAATTAGGGAGTGTAGCGTTGTCTGCAACCTGGATATCGATGTTATAGTACTCACCTCTGCCGAGACCATCCAAGCCTCAACATGTCGTGCATTCGTTCGATCTTGGCTGCCCAGGCTCAACGACCCGACCGCGAAGCTTCCGGCACGAGGGGCCGAGACGGATGAATACATATTGGCGTAAAGCTTAGCGTGGGAGAAGACATATAAGGCCACAGCCTGTTTCGTCATAATACAAGCAATATCCAACTCGTGACCTCCTGATCTCGGATCCACCACACACCTTTTGGTTGTTAGAAGCATTCAAGCTTTGCCATGGCTAGCAGAAAGACGAAAATAGAAGGCTAAGGTGTCAGTTCGTCTGATACATGCATCGGGACTAGCAAACGTTATCATTGTTCGGCCTTGGTCTGCGGGGCGCTGCGTAGAACGACAACGTGACGTGAAAGGCGACGTTGTGGACCTCTCCGTTGAACTGCTGGTCTGGGTGGTGCACACTATCTATACGAGCCGATTTGGCTAGATAGAGTAAATGCCACGCACGAGAAGTACGGAGTCCTGGGTCTAAGATAAGACGAGATGGTGGGATTCTCTTGACTTTGTGAGATTCGTGGCCGGAAGTCAGCAACTTCTTAATCATGATTGGTGACATTTGTGATGCGAAAATCTTAGGATGTTTCTGATACTGGCTTGGAAACGTGCCGCGGTCTCAGCAGTTCCGTGCAGTTCCCGTAGCTATGTTTTGTATCATGGAGGATGGAAACAAAAAGGCGGGACTCAGCTGTGAAGGTTAACTGGGGCCCAGAATCCCTGAAGCTACCCCAGAATCATGTGACTGGGTCGAAATGCATCAGGGACAAGAGCGATACACCAATCATAGCATGCGGTGACAGTGGGATGGAAGGTGGGACGAAAGGGAAACGAAACTCACTAAGCGAAGTTTGAATGTTTCCGGGAATTTCTCTATATCCTACCACCGTCTACTAATTAAGCTATGTAATTATTCTATGTTGCCTAAGACTGTAGAGTGCCTGCTAGTGCTACTATGGATAGCTGTAGAGACTACTAAGACTGTATGCGTCTGTTTGCTTTCAATGAGGCTACGTAACAACTCCAGGCTGGCCAAGTCGTAAAGAAACATAATGTCCAACGACATATATTTCGATCCTTTTCAGGATCATTACTAATGAAGCACATGTTACACACAAAGGTGGTCAAAGATTTGTGAGGTTGTAAAAGCATGACATTCTATCTAGTCTTATGGAGCACGAAGGTTGGACTTAGTCCCGAAGGGCTAAGTCACGTGGTAACCTTGGTGGTCTTGGCAAAGCCCACCAAGGTTGCCTAACAGCACAGTTTCGAGTACTATATAGACAACTAATCATCATCAGTAATCATGTAGTTTACCTCCTTACAATACCTCAAGTATGTACATATTATATTCGGCAGTGCTGAAAGTATGCGTTCCTATTGCAGATTTTATCTTCTAGTTGGAGCAAGGCGCCTGTGTCAGTCTTGTATAACGAGATTCTCAGTCTAGCTATATAGCTCAATAATTCAAATTGCCTAAACTGGATTCTTGCTTTCTAGTTAGTAAAGACCAACCTCAAAACCCAGGGTTACATCGCATCTGACAGTCTATCCCACATGTTATTCGCAAAAGTACATGTCCGGTTCAGCGGCTTAGTCCTGAGTAGCATTACATTGCAAGGCTTCTTTATACCTTTTGTAGCGCAGGATTATAACTTCAATCAGTAAAGTTACGCCACTAGCCACGCCACAGAGTTGCATGGCGGTTGTAGGTGTAGCCAATCTTGCCAGAGCTAAGCCTTCGCACCGGATCTGACAACTCAGCAGCATTATTTTTCAGTCAGTGGTGTGATTGGTGATATCTGGCCGGCACAATGTACTACGCAGGGTCATATATCAGCTTCCCCGCACTTATACGCCGCTTGTATTTGAACCGGCCGGCATCGTCCACAGGCTTTATCCAAATCCCTTCCTACTTAAGTACGCGAGCTTGAAATACTTGTTTCATGTAATTCAAACCATTATTTGACGATCTCCAGTCCCACCATGGCGGCCGATGGCATCACCAACAGAACAACATCCCTCTGCTTCACCAAGTTTCAAAATGTCATTGATGGGAAGCTAGTCGGCACTGAGAAGACGCGATGCAGCGTCAACCCTTCAACCCTCAAAGATCTTCCTCCAGTGCCTGTCAGTACACCCGCCGATGTAGACAGAGCTGTTGAGGTAGCCAAGAAAGCGCAGGAATCATGGGCCGAAGTGCCATGGACAGAGCGTCGGAAGGCCATCCATGCCTTTGCAGCTGCTTTGGAATCTCAAATAGACGACTTCAGCCAGATGCTCACCAAAGAGCAAGGCAAGCCGGTAAGTGACATCAGAAGACAGCATCATCTTGAGCTAAGTGCTATGTGGACTGACTGAACAATCGCTAGCTCGGATTTGCCAATTTCGAAATGCAAATAACTCTCAACTGCCTTCGCGAATTAGCAAATTTTCCAGAGACTGAGGAGACCATCGAGGAAACCGATGACAAAAAGGTCATCGCCCGGTACATCCCACTGGGCGTCGTAGTCGGTACGCCAGCCTGTTCAAATCCTCCCTTTTCATTTTCTACCCATGTTTCAATATACTTACCCAAAACCAACAAAAGGCATAGTCCCCTGGAACTTTCCCATCCAATTAGCTAGCGTCAAGCTCGCCTCCGCCCTCATCACGGGCAATACCTTCATCCTCAAATCCTCTCCCTTCACTCCCTACTGCAGCCTCAAAATGGCCGAACTAGCCATACCCTTCTTTCCTCCGGGAGTCTTCCAGTGTCTAAGCGGCGATGATGACCTCGGGCCCTGGCTTACCGCTCACCCTGGGGTGAACAAGGTCACGTTCACCGGCTCTATCGCGACGGGGAAGCGCGTGATGGAGAGCTGCAGCAAGACACTGAAAAGAGTAACTCTCGAGCTGGGCGGGAACGACCCGGCGATCGTGTGCTCCGATGTCGATGTAGTCGAGGTAGCGCCTGAGATCGCGGGTTTGGCACTGATAAATAGTGGACAGGTGTGTTGCGCGATCAAGCGGGTGTTTGTGCACGAGTCGATTTACGAGGCATTGCTGAAGGCTATGGTGGAGTATGCTAAGGGGTTGAATGTCGGGGATGGGTTTCAGGAGGGGGTTTGGCTTGGTCCGGTCAATAATAGGCTGCAGTATGACAGAGTGAAGAATCTGCTGGAGGATATTGAGAGGACGAGGCTTACGGTTGCGCTCGGAAGCACCAAGGTATCAACTATGGGGAATGGATACTTTATCACGCCTACCATCATCGACAATCCGCCAGATAACTCAAGGATTGTGGTAGAGGAGCCTTTCGGTTAGTACTCGATCTCACCTCGCAACTTGATATAAGCGGAATTCTCACTCCTCACAGGCCCCGTCTTCCCAGTTCTCAAGTGGTCAGATGAAGCCGAAGTCATCAAGCGGGCAAATGACTCAGATATGGGACTGGGTGCCTCTGTATGGACTAAAGACCTGGTTCAAGCTGAGCGTATCGCTAGGAAGCTTCAAGTGGGAAGTGTTTGGATGCGAGTTCCCCCTTTCTCGAGACTCTACGATTTCAAATGCCCAATTCTCTTGCCACTAGTAACTGTATAGCTAACTTTTGGCCTACAGAAATAATCATATGGCTGGTCAAGCAAACGCGCCCTTCGGAGGTCACAAGCAGAGTGGCGTCGGGGTCGAGTACGGCGAGGCTGGATTGAAGGGGTATTGTGACGTGCAGACATTGTTCCTGAAGAAGTAGGTTCAAATAGAGCATGAGACTAACTTGGAATAGAGTTAACTATAAATATTGTATATATTTATTTCTTATCCTATCTTTTATTTAATCTAACAGAGGCATTGTTTATTGCTACTGTGTGCAAGCTTCTCCTATTCTTGTACTTCATAAGTAAAGTTTGACTGACTCTTGATTTGGGGAGTAGTTAGACTGCGAGCCGCGATTAAAGCAGCCCGTTCACATAATTGCTGGCCGGACTGGCAGTACTGAAGATATCTGTGTAGTCAGATTGGAAGGTGTGCATATATTTGTACTCCTCCTAAGCCATATGCACATTTAAGTACGACACAACTACTTACAGCGAACGACACCGAACCTGAAAACTAACAGGAAAACAGCTAATGGTACGAACAGTCAAGCGGTCAAGCAATGAATATATTCACCTCACTGTGCTGTTCGTACAAGTTCGTCCCATCTCCTAATCCACGTTGCTTCTATTGGCCGACGTACTAGCCCGAATCAGTTATTGGTGGATATTTCCCTGAAGATATCAAGCCAAATCCTGTACTAGGAATATTTTAAATGCCGTTGTTTCAAAAACAGCAAAATTCTGACCACGGCACGCGGCTAGACACTCTTAACTATGGTTCTTCGTAGCCAAGCGTGGAGCCATAATTGCCACTTTGGTCTTCGAGGCCCCTTCAGAAATAAAGCCGACAGGTTACTTCTACAATCAGGAACTACATGGCAGCTCGTTCATTGGAATCAGCGTAAGAATCATACATAACGAGCTGAGTCTATATACATATGAGTTGAACGAACATGGGGACGAAGGGGTGGTAAGTTATGGGTTGATGGACAGCCATAGATACATGTCTTGGCCTCCATTAGCAACGATATCTCAATCCCTATGATTTTCACTTGACAGTCACTCCAGACCGACAATAACCAGTCCGCCTTCAGTGTCATCACCAAGCAAAACACCCAAGGTCCACGTCTGCTTACCAGAATGCACTCCTACTGCCTCTTCTTGGCCCTGCCAGCCCTCGACACAGCCTTCAACCTCTTCCGCATACCCTCATTATCATGCTCCGGACCCAGTACCACGACCCTGCACCAAAAACGCGAAGACTTGTGGGCGGCGCCGTCTCCCTCGGCCATTCCAAATTTAACAATACCAACGCTGTCACAGAACTGACCCCGGGATTTCGATACGAGGAGAGATGAAAGGAAGATCCCGATAGGAAGAAAACAAACCGAAGGTACCCTCAGGGCGAGGCAGCACCATAATGTGCTGATGCGGCCGACGATATGCCCAAGTGCTTGTCATGAAGCAGGCTTACGAGTGAAATTGGTCATCTTACCAACTTCTGGCCTCAGTTTTGAAGCCAGGGCCCAGGACGGAATCCAGGCTGTGACAGGTGGGCTGCTGATTCCTGATGTCATCGATACAGAATCCATGTTCATCGCTCAGGAGACGTCACGTCAAGATCGATAAATCGTCCCTACCTTCAGGGGCAAAGGTCGTAGGTCTGTTCTGGAACGCGATGCTTTGAGGCCCTCCACCCGTCTTCTCCTTTGCCTTGCTAAATCGCTGCCGAACCTACTCTATCGTCAAACCCTGGCGACTTGGATGGCCAAACTGCTCAATGGGTAGGGTCCCAAAAATGGAAATAATGTCGAATAGCAGACGACGTCACAGGATCGGGGGAATCATGAAGGCATTAGCAGTTTGTATCCATAAGCGGTGTGTTGTTCCCTTGGTTGCGCCGGCTCCACGATCCCATGACCGGAACCAATGGAGCTGATACCCGGGACACAAACATAAAAGCCGGTCGACATGCTAGGTAGCTTATGATTTGGTTGGTGTGATGCAGTTCTGCCACGGAGAACACCGAATTTCCGCCTCCATCCGCTCTATTCAGTGGCGCTGGTATCCGAAAATAATAGGTATGCTCCTCGAAGGAAACTCGGCATGGTTTCTATTGGTTAGAGATGCGGACTAGCCCGAGCTCGCCTGAGATCTCCAACAGCGCGAAGATAAGAACACCCGCGCTGTGTATGTAATGCGAAAGCTTAAGCAGACACTGGTGATCAGGTTCAAGTAGAGAAAGATGAAGCGGCCCGAGGATCAGCACATGAGGGGAACCGACTGTGGTTGCTGAGCGAATTATGAAGCCAACACAGTAACTCAATCACAATTCCCATTCTCCTCTTTCTATGAGGCTTGGCTCCGGGTAAATCTGAGGTCTCATACCTGTTCGCCTAGTAATCTTGTGCATTCCAATCCCAACAATCACTATCGCCGCCAAGATGGTCGAAGTCAAAGAAATTACCATAGCCCAAGCACAAGATGGTTTCAGACGCGGCGACTTCACCGCCAAGGATCTGGCCACTACGTTCCTTGAACGCATCGAGAAGCTCGATAAAGCCGGCCCGCGCGTCAACGCAACATTGGCCATGTCGACCACAGCACTTGACGACGCCGCAGCCCTGGATGAATACTTCCGGAACACCAAAAAGTTCAAGGGCAGACTCCACGGCATCCCTGTATTGGTGAAGGATCAAGTGCGGTAAAAATGCAACTTTCTTTTGCCTCTCAGTTGATCTGATCTATATTCTAGGCCGATACCAAGGGGATGGTGACAACCTACGGCTCAGACGTAACTCGAAACAATATCCCTGACGAGGATGCCACCGTCGTCACCAAGTTGAAGGAAGCTGGTGCCGTCATTCTAGGGAAGACCACAATGGCGGAGTGGGCAGCAGTCTGGTACTCTGGGAACGCCGCGACTAATTATGAGTACACCAAAAACCCATACAATCTGAACCACGACGTGAGTGGTTCGTCAGGAGGTTCGGCCGCTGCAGTTGCTGCCAATTTCACCGTCCTCGCTGTGGCAGAGGACACGGGAGGTTCGATCCGGGTGCCCAGCTCATTCTGCAATTTGGTGGGCATCCGCGTCACCCCAGGTCTCATATCGCGCCATGGCTTCTGCCCGCTGATCAAGAACCACGATACACCAGGACCAATGGCAAGAACTGTTACCGATTGTGCCCTGATGCTCGACTGCATGGTAGGGTTTGATCCGAAAGACGACTTCACGGGCTTCGCAGCAACAGCAGCAGCCCTTGGCCTGCCGAGCAACGGAAGCTACGCCGCAAATCTCGACCAAGGGCCCTCGAGGTTGAAGAAAGCGAAAATCGGCGTCGTAAGACAGCGCTTCGGGCCCGTTTGCGATCCGTACTGCAAAGCCGTCAACACGGTCATATCGGCGGCGATGGACATGCTATCCAGTGCCGGCACGACATTTATCGATGTGCACATCGATAATCTCGACCATTACCTGGATTACACGCAGACATATACGATTCGCTCTCGCAGTGATATCAACGAGTTCCTGGCGGCGAAGCCCCATCTCCCGCAGGACATCGCCGACATCTTGCCAAAAGAACCGCCAAAGCATTTCATGGATTTTTTGTGTGCCGTGGCGCATGGACCGAAAGACCCCCAGGACGACCCGACTTATCTAGACAGGATACTGCAGCGGGATGAGTTGAAGCGCAAGTTGGATTGCCTCATTGCATCGCTCGGCCTGGACGCTCTCACGCTGCCCGATGTTCAAGTCCCGCCGCCACATTTCGAGGACTGGACCAAGAACGGTCGTTTTGAGGGGAAGGAGTTCCCGACGAACACGTTTTTGGCATCAATGACCCGACTACCGGCTGTGACTGTATCGGTTGGCTTCACGGAGAACGGGTTGCCTGTGGGTATTGAGTTCATTGGTTTGGAACATCAAGAACAACACTTGCTCGAGTTGGCGAGAGGGGTAGAGGTGATTGTTGCGGCAAGGAGGGCGCCGCCAGGGCCATTGTAGGACGTATCAAGGGGCAAAGACGAACAGGGGGGGCCGTGCGAAGTACTTGTAGGCATTCAACATGAGCAAAGGAACTATGTGACATGAAAATATTTAATATTGCTCAAGTATTCAGCTCTACTGCGTACCATGTAGAATTTACACTAATTGAGAGTGGAGTAGCATCACCAAGCCAGCTTCCCTGCAGGAACTACAAAAGCGCACGTCCAACCCTGCCGAATGCCGAAATTGGCTTGCGGGGGTTCTCAGGGGGTTTATATTGGAGACGGGGCGCCAATTTGAAAGCTCCAGTGAGCTCCAGCAATCGTAGGCTTATCATAGACTTTATTGACTTTAAGCTTCCGTCAAGGTTCAGTCCAGGGAGCATCCTCGCTCGTTCTGTTGATCAGTTGGGTTGGTAGGCCCTCCACGCTCTTTTTAATTTTATTTCTTTGGCCGTATCCATCCCTCTTGGATATCGATACACTCATTTCAACTAGTAGATCGCAACAAGTTTCTTGTTGCAGTTGTGCTGCGCTGCTAGGTGTATCCCGAGGCGCGTCCAAGTCTTGGGATACGACTGCTCATACTCACCATGTTCACAACCATTCTGGCCGCGGTGGCCTTGCTAGCCACCACTATCACAGCTATTCCTAATCCCGTCCAACCTGAAGACGTGCCAACCACAACGCCATCTGCAACAGCAACAACAATAAACACCGACAGCGACGCTCTCTGGGTCACAGTCGACTCCGACGGCAAACCCAGCACCGTCACCCCCATCCGCACAACCATCTCAGGCACTCCCACCCTTCTCTCGGGCGCGCCCAACAAACTGACCGCCACGGTACAAACACACACCATCCACGGACAAGTAACAACAAGCACGGGCGCCGCGCCCCTTGCAACGGCCACCGCCGCCGGCGGCGCAGGCTCCTTCGAAATCTGCACCAACGAATCCGGTCCTCTAGCGCCGTGGTGTATCCCCACCGATGGCATGCCTCTCTATCCCGGCTCGACGTACTACTTCACCTGGGATGCCAGCTACTTCAGCTCCAGCAACACGACGCTCCGCGTCCAGGGGAACTACTTCAATTCCAGCACGGGCCTAACCACCACGCAAGCCTTCCAAAGCGACAACATTCTCGTTTCATGGGGGTTCTGGACTTACACCATCGACAAGTCCCTCATGCAGCAGACTTCAGGGGTGAACATCTCGCTGCAGCTCGCTGCTCTCCGCATTGGGGGCCAAAAAGCAGAGATACTTAAGGGCCCCACTGTCTTGGTGACCAACCCGCCTGTTTACCAACAGGCCCCTGCAAACGCCCCCGTCGGATTGGCGCTCTACATCGGTCTCCCCGCCGTCCTAGTCTTCGTGGTGGTCTGTATCGTGGGTACCTTCCTCTGGAACCGCCAGCAGCGGCGCATTGGGCTGGGCAACATCATGTCGCGCAGTCGACACGGGTATAGCGTGGGCCGGAGCGCACGATCCCGAATGCGACTTGGAAAGGACCGTAAAAAGAACGGCAGCGACAGGAAAGCGGCGGAGGAGCGTATCCAGCTCATGGAGCAGGAGGTCGCGGCTGAGAGGGGAGGGGTGTATCGTGACATACCAGAGTCTGAGTATGAGCCCGAAGGGGGTAGGCCGAGAAGGGACAGCGATGCGTTGGGGAGCTTGGCGGGGACGCCGACGGAGGATCGGAGGATGGAATTCCAACGGCCGGGGGGGAGGGATGATGGGAGGAATTTATTTAGGGACGAGATGAAGAGGCAGGATGGGGAGAGGTTGTAGCGGATCTCCCGCTTGGGCCTGTTCATGTCGTCTCGAATCGAGAGGGATATGAGAAGGTTGAGCAGCTGCGTAAGTATGGGCCCAGCTTAGATGGAGAAGAGGCGACTCTGATGGGAGGTTGAGGTTTAGGTAATGATAATTCGATAGGCCTTGGAAGGGGTCTATGATGCAGCCTGTTTGGGAAGTCGCAATATCTCAACTGGCAAGCATAGTTTTTCAATGTAATTCGAACCACAACGTGGTCTCAGTTGCTCTAGCTTGTAGCACCGAGTTTCATGGACTAATTTACAATATTAATGTCTTATTTCTTATCCAGCAGGACATTCGAGGCAGACTAACAGAGTAAGGTGATTACAGTGAAATTCATCCCATGAAAATGTCCTGTCATGCCCCGTGTTCCTGTGGGTTTAACTTATGCATTACTAGGTCTATTAACCACACGTCTTGAGGAACGTACTTAACCCGCCCAATCCGTTGCCGTACTGCCTCAGCCCGTTCCCAATGATCCCCCCACCTTACTCAAATCTCCAACTCAGGTTCCGCTCCTTGTTCCACGCACCATCAACCGTATACGCCGCTAATCCGGTAATCGTCAAAACCTTGGAGTCCCCATCCATAGTCCAGCCCGACTTGACCTCAACACCGTCAAATTGGACGCCATGCACTCGCTCGGGAAGGCCTATGATGGTCACATTCGCCAGCATATTCATATCTGTAAAATTACCCGACGGCACGGCCTTGAGACTAGTCTCGGTGGCAGAAAAGTCCACCCAAGTCGTCGCATTCGGAACCAGACTCTCCCCATCATCGAGGTATAAGCCCCCACCCGCCTTGCCCTTTCCATCGAGGGCGGCCAGCAGGCTCCAGGAGCTTTTCCTCGTGTCTGCAATTGTCATTCTGGGCTGTTGTAGAGGCACCACGTTTCCGCCTTTGACAAAAACTGGGATATGGCCCAGCGGCGCGTCAATAGTGACGTTCTGTCCTGCCGTTACGCCCGTGATGGCGCTTAGGTTGTACCAGTCGTACCACACCGTTCCGGAGCCCACGCCGGGGAATAGCCCCTTGACCGTAGTTGCGCCCTGCTCGAGACAAGGCGTGACCAGGACGGCATCTCCGAGTAGGAATTGACGGTCTGCGTTGGCTAACCATGGCTCATCTGGAAAGTCCCACGCCAGAGCTCGCATCGTGGTTGACCCCGTAGAGTGGCTGAGGTAGAAGGTGGTGTACATGTAGGGAAGCAAAGCATAGCGGATCTTCATTGCGATTTTGCTAGCCTTGATGACTTCGGACCAAACGTAAGGTTCTTGGCTGATGCCTCCGGCCGCGTTGTGGTTGCGGTAGAAGGGAAAGAAGGCCGACAATTGCATCCATCTGGAGCAGAGTTCCATATCGGCATTGCCAGCGAAGCCGCATGTGTCGACCCCGAACATGGGAAATCCGAAAAGAGAATAGGATAGCGCCTGAGGGATCGAAAAGAACATATAACTCCAGAGGGAATAATTGTCTCCTCCCCAATGACCAGCCCACTTTGAGCTCCCGAACAGCTGCGATCGCCCAATAATAAAGGGGCG
The DNA here is from genome assembly GCF_002105095.1 of Pseudomassariella vexata. Taxonomy (NCBI): domain Eukaryota; kingdom Fungi; phylum Ascomycota; class Sordariomycetes; order Amphisphaeriales; family Pseudomassariaceae; genus Pseudomassariella; species Pseudomassariella vexata. Next base: position 2,721,936 of record NW_024467957.1, read on the forward strand.
CTTCGTTGGGAACAAGTCCAGCAGTGCGTGGTACGTCGCATTCAAGATCTGATGTCCAAAAACGTTGTGGAAATCGTATTCTTGGGTGCCTCCATGATGCGTTGCGTTGGGGCTTACTGCGTGAACACCCAAATCACCTGCGAAGTTATTGATCGTATATGGTGGCCAGTTGATGTTGCGTGCTCCCGGAGTTGGTGTAGTACGATGATATAAAGCCGATATGGAGGAAGTTGCTGCTGGTGATGCCGCTGCTGACTGTGAGGATGCGGCAGCCGACGCGGATGCCGCTTCCGTGGCATTTGTAATATTGAAGCCTTCAGGATAATCGAAAATTTTATTTCCTGGCTCGCCTGGCAGTTTGAACGACGGGTGAACAGGGTTGAGAATCGTATTCTTACTGCCGCAGCTACCCACGCAGAAACTGCTGACCTCGGACATGTCGATCCAGATACCATCAAACTTGATCTTCTCATGGTATGTTGAGATTTCAGAACTCCACCATTTATTGGTACCTGTGCTGTTGAACAAGGCACCAAGCCAGTCTGGGTAGACCGTGTAACCAGGCCAAACCGCCCCTATGTATGTGGACCCTGGAGTGCATTAGGCGGCACGAATGGGAGGGTGTGAAGATTACTTACCGTCAGGATTCAGCATGAAGGAATTCTCTTTGGCCCCTCTGTCATATGTCGGATAACCATCGCTAGCGTTATCAGGGTTGGGTATGTAAATGGCCGAGTCGACAATTGGTATATAATGCTGATTGTTGTCATGAATTTTGGAGATGAACCTGGCTCCTTCGCCGTAGGGAAATTGTACATGATCATTCTCAAAGTTTCGGTATTGGTTCATGTAGTCGATATCAGCTGTATTGTATCAGTTTCCTGTGACACGACGGCACGTGAAGATTATTACTCACTCCATATTGTCTCGAGGGGAATCTCAAACTTCTTGAAACTGTCTACCACGCTCTGAAGCTCTTTCCAATTCTTGTATCCCCAGCGACACTGATGGAACCCAAAGGTCCAGAGCTGTTGCATGGGAGGAAGACCAATTGCACTCCTCTGGTAAGATTTGGTAACTTTGTCTTGGGTCGGTCCTTCGTAGAAATAGAGATCTGGTTCCTTCGAGTCAGAGGAGAAAGTAGCAAAACAAGGCGTGAGGAAACGAACCGATGGTCCCACCCAGTGCTCTCCAGGTAATGTTTGACTCTTTCAGGAGAACCTCTTGGTTATGAACGTTCCGATTGAAGACCCCGTGCGTGTAGGACTTGTATTTGGCCGACTTATCCGTGGCCTTTGGGGCATAAGTGAGTTTCTCTGACTTTCCACCTACTTTGAAATAGCGAGTGTCATAGTAAATGGGATGATGACCATAGATGTTGGCATCGATGATGTCCCCCACATCAGCATTGAACAAGGTCCCTGCATCATGTCAGAAACACATTGCACTGTGTCCACTGGTATGCCTACTCGTCAAATTGTTTCCCAGTCTCAGGCCATGGATGACCTCTCCTAGTCCATACAGGTTGTAATTCTCCGGTAGTGAAGACCCGAATTCGATGAACTGGTCCTCGTAAACCAAATGGGCTCCCATGGTAGTGAACAGAACATCCCCAGTGCTCTTTCTCGTCACATTGAATGAGAAGCTCGGACGATTGCTCCAAGAGAATGCCAAATCGCTCTTGGAGGTACAATCCTTGTCGTCCACACCGGGTTTGGGGATCAACTCTCCTGGGAGAATGAACCAGGATGAGTTCTCTTTGCCGATGTACTTGGGCATGATCTCCACATGCAAGCGATCGGCAGCTTGATACTCCACAACCAGAGTGAGGTCCTTGACATCGTTGCCATAGAGATTGCAACCTTCCCCGATCAAAGAAAGGTCAGCAGTGATGCCGTTGGAGACGTTCCGGACTTTTGATGCCTTGTAGCCGGTGCACACAGACTGTGGATCGATCGCAAGCGGGTCCTGTATGTTGGGGATGACGGGTAGTCCCACATCTGCGTTGGGCGGCAAGGTGAAGACAGTGTCGGCTCTGGTGTCAGTGGTCGTGGTTGGTGATTGGGATAGGACGCCAGCAAACCACCCCAGAAGGGCAGCGAGGAATACAATAGAGACTCGACGGGCCATGTTGTCTCTCTTGAGATAACCAAAATAGCAATACTCGACAACGATAAGGAGTGAGCAGATAATGCTCAGGATGAAGATGAGCGATGAGACGGTGCCCAGCCGTTCAACGAAGGCCGTGAAACGATCAAGGAACAGGTCGAGGTCTAACGAGAGGCCAGAGGAAGGTGCGAGATTGTCGTAGCTTCCAATCCATCCACCGGGTTGGAAGGCCCGACTCATATAAGTAAGCGACTCCATCTTCCCCACGGTTTTTTATAGATCCAATGACAGCCTCTAGCATCAAATGCAACCCCGACTACCAATGACGAAAAACACTGCTATATGGCCACAAACATAACAGGAATTGATCGCAGAAATTCTCGGCCGGGTGTTCTCATAGGCAAATGAAAAGGACTAGGGAAGCTGCCCGCATGCAGAATCGGAGTAGCAGTGCAGGAAAGCTAGGGAGGTTGGGAGCCTCTTGGAGGGTCCTACGAAAACGCGGGGCAATAGTGACGTGTAGATGCAGGAATAAGCATATCATTTGTCCCACATTGTACATCTATCCGAAAACAAATGGCACTTACAAGTCCAACCGTCATGAAACCAGTGGCATTCTAGCTACGAGAAACTCGTACAACCACTCAGTACCTTCTTACATGTGTGATTGGAGCGGAGTTGAAGTGTGGATGCCGGTATGGGCAAGCTTGACGAGGGCAGGGATCTCGCAGCTGTCGCACAAACTGCGGGGAAGATCTGCATGGGTAGATCGTGGAACCGCACTAGAACACCTCTGCACATGCACCTTTCCGACTCTGTGAAAAGCATCGTGACATTACATGCGAGATGTAATAGCAAGCTTGGATGCCATCTCACTTCTTCCACGATGACAACGTTGGGTTGCACCGAGCATGTACCGAATATTTCTCCATACTAGTGGCAGGTAACATGAGTGTGGTGCAATTGTGGGCATTTTGAAATTGTCTCACGCTGCTTTGTTGAGAATTATAAGGCATCCACAATTTCGGATAACCCAAACGGAAGTGCTTTCATGAGCTGAGCAGATGCATGAATGTATACGGGACGGTCTGATCAGCTCTTTGACGGTTCAGGCTGACATTGCAGCTTCCAAAGGTAGTGATCTCAGGCACAAGCAGAATGACCCCGTCAAGACCTCTTTGATTATAGATGGCCATGAGTAAGTATTTGAGTAGCTGTTTTTCATGTCGCCATCATCAGCCCCAGGAACTTCAAGGAACTTCAAGTCTAAGAAAATTGAAAGTGCTCTAACCTAGGGGGATTCAAGTTTGCAATTTGGTAATATATCGTATAATTGCATATTGCAGCAACTTATACGATAAATCAGCTTCTTGAAACTTTATTTATTAATCCAATCCAGGCTTGAGCTTAATCTACGGCAGGACCCCTGGAGCTTCATTTGAGCTCCGAAATCTACCACTACATTACAACAGCAATAAACCACATTCGCGCAATCACTTTACTACTGCCTGCCTCCCGTATTATCTATCTGCGAACATCACCTTCTCAATTGGAAGCAACCATATACCCACCGCCACCATGGCAGCAATAGCGCCATCCTCGGCGCCCTCCGCGCTCGCGCAGCAAATTCTCGACCACCGCGCCCCGACCTACACCTTCACATTCACGCCCTTCCTACGCAAAACCCACGGCCACGGCCTGGCCCCAAACCGGCCCATTTGCAAGTCCTTCCTCGCCGGCCACTGCCCCCTGGGCACCTCCTGTCCCGACCGCCACTCCTCGCCGTCCTCGTCCTCAAACCAAAACGCCAGCTATAACAGCCTCGTCTGCAAGCACTGGCTGCGCGCGCTGTGCAAAAAAGGCGAGAGCTGCGAGTACCTGCACGAATACAACCTGCGCAAGATGCCGGAGTGCAATTTCTTTGTGAGAAATGGGTACTGCAGTAACGGGGATGAGTGTCTGTACCTGCACATCGACCCGCAGAGCAAGCTGCCGCCGTGCCCGCACTACGAGAGGGGGTTCTGCCCGTTGGGGCCGAATTGCAGTAAGAAACACGCGAGGAGGAAGCTGTGTGCGTACTACTTGGCGGGGTTCTGTCCAGACGGGAAGGGGTGCAAGGAAGGTGCGCATCCGCGGTGGGAGAAGAATCTGGATCGGCCTGTGCCGAAGAGTGAGAAGGCTGAGGAGGATGCTGTGAGGAGGGAGCAGATGGAGATGATGGAGGAGGACAGGGAGATGAAGATGGAGAGAGAGGGGGGTGCAGGGGGGCGGGATCGGTTTGGGGGAGGTAGAGGCGGGAGAGGAGGGAGGGGTGGATGGCGGGGCAGAGGAGAGAAGCGCTTTGGAAGGGGTAGGGGCCACTACTAAAGCATGAGATTCCCCTGTGTTTACTTTCGCGGTCCTGGTTTTGGTCCCCAGGGTCGTCGTTGGGACAATCTAGGACGCGCAAGGCCATGGAGGCTTTTCGCCGTGAATATATCATGCAGAGCATCCAACGGAGCCCGGATGAGGACTGGCTGCTATGATACTGTAAGGAGTATGATGCGGGACTGAGAGATATACAGCCCGCACGCAATGGTATTGATGAAAAGCAGCGTATGCAGATCTCCACCTGGTAGATGACCGCTCACCAATGAAGGAAAAATACCCATCACTGATATGCACTCATTATACGTTTGTATTCATGCCAGAGTCGTCATCTCCCCTGCCACTGTGAGAGGAGGGTCATGTCATCATCATCATATATACACCCCAACACACGGCTCTGCACACCGATCCAATGCGGTCTTCGTCGCAGTCTTCAGCATGTTGGAAGATCGTTTAATCTTTCCAAACGTTAGCCCCAACGTCTTCCTCCTTCCCAACGGCAATAAATTCGCTAGCCTCGCCAGCATCCCCATTCTCACTAAAACTCTTCTCGCTCCCGCTCTCCTGGTACGAGCCTTCCCGAGACCAAACACTGAGCTCGTCCACTTTCCGGATGCCCATCATCCAGGATACAAGTCCTTTCGGGAAATAACGCCCCACGAAGCCGTACAGGCCCGCCCCGAGCCCAACTCGGATCACGCTGTTCTGCTCCGAACCGTCAATGACGTCGAACACGGCATTGTGCAGATGCCGCAATGACGAACCCCGCAGCCCGCGGATGCGGCCGGCGGAAATGGCGGACGAGGATTGGACCATGTAGTTCCTTCCATACGTATGCCGTGCCGCGTCAGGCCAACCGAGCGTTTCAGCCGGGAGTGACGCGGGTTGATGCTGATGAGGCCCCGTGCGCGCGGGCATAAAGCCAGCGAAGTCGAAACTCCCCAGTTGAATATGGGTAACGGGGATGGCCAACGGCCGCAGCTCGGCGGCCAGCACGTCGGTGAACGCCGAGAGGGCGGAGCAGACGGTCGCTTCGGGGGCGTGGAAGGGCGGGTTGATGGAGGAGATTATCGAGGGCGTGAAGACAATGACCTTGGGCGTGGTGCTCGTTTCGCCGTAGGGGGTGAGCTTTGAGGTGAGCAGGGGCAGAAAGGCCTGGATGGTGAGGATGGGGTGCAGCAGGTGCGTGTTGAAGAGGTCCACGAAGGAGGAGGGTGGGATGGTGGCTATGGGCGAGGTTTGGTAGTTGAGCGAGGGGATCAGTATCACCGACGTCAATGTCAAATAGCTTGGTTTTGAGCGGGGCACGGCGGCATGTTGGGCTTGTAGGTACGCGGCGAATCGCTCAATGGAGGTCCCGGCGCTGGGAGGGTCGGTGATATCCAGGGCGAGCGGCTTAATGTCGGGTCGGGACAGGTTCTGTACCAACAACTCTTCGTCGATCGAGCTGCATACGATGTAGACGATGAAGCCCCTCCGCTCCATATCCAGTGACAGGGATTTGGTCAGCGGTAGTGTCGGTGAGCCGGCAATGACCACCACCTCGAGCCTCCCGCCGTTCCTCGCCCGCTTCGCCCGTCGAGTTTTGCGCGAAAGCTTCCTTGTCTGGACTGTTTTGTACGTGACATATCCCACCGCTACCACCATGACGCCCGTCAAAATCTTATGCCTCTGGACAAAATCTTGAACTCGCTCGCAAGTCGTCATAGGCACGATTGTAACGGGCGGGGGCCGTGATGGCGCCTTGGGCTTGATGTACTCCGGCATCCAATCCGGCAGCCATGGCGCAGATGCAAGCGAGTCCCTCAAGGTGTCTGCAACTTTATCGACAGACTGGTCGACATAATCGGCAACTTCGGTCGAGTACCGTCGGATCTGGTTGGGCAGGGAAGAGAGCTGTGGTTTGTGTTAGCAAAGTGCTCAGTAGTCTAAGCTACTAGAATGCTGCTGGCGCTTCGTACCAAGTCGAGAAATTGTTGATCGTCGGCCGACATGGTGAATACTGCTTCAATCTGCCGCTTTCGGGTGGGATACGATCAGAAGCGAAAGAAACTGCGGGCTCTGGTATCACTGTTGACCGATACCCAAGCTTTCGATAATAAAGTCTCCACACGCCCCGCGTGTCGAATCACAAGTAGTGCTGTGCCACCAACTCCAAAAAACACGCCCGGCTTCCTCCGCAGAAAAAAAAACAGCCCTCGAATAGCGTGGCAGCTGCACCAATTCCTTTCCGAATGCCGGAAGTCACAGGCTGGGCGAATCTCAAGCCCGATCGTTAGTGCCGATGAGTTGTTGATGGTTCGGTGTTCTCATTAGAAGTACAGCATCAATTCGAAGCGCCGACCAGGTATCTATAGTTCATAGGTACACCCTGACTATTCCAGCTTTCTGCAGAACGTACAAACACCTGAACAAGATTGAACCCTGCTCGGGGATTTCGTGGCTGCTATCCACAATATCAAAGGCAGCCCTATCAAATAGGCCCCATGTCTCTTACGTATTACGAAGTGAAGATGACGGTATATGGACTGGCTGCTTCTCCCCGCCTTCAAACCACGACTCTGGTGTGACGTGTCAGCCATTGCGTTGTGCTCCTGCTGGCACTGCGTCCCAAGACTGCCCTGTGGGGTTGTTGGGCAAAACCTCTCAGTTTCATCCAAGTGGGTTACGAACTTGCCAGGAAACCTACCTTACTTGGTGAGGCATGTGGATTGATGAGACAACATTCCGACAAGAAATACATTACGAATGGGTTTCCACCTTACCTGACTTCAGAAATGGCGTCTAACTGCTTCCAATTACCGATGGCACCACGCTCAGGGTGATCCTCATGTACGAGAACATGTTGCCTTAAGTGGTGGGCTGCCTGGCGAGTTTACACCTGCCACCCTGAATCCCGGTTGAAGTGGTCATGTTGGCAGTCAAGGGTTTCCCAACTTGGTCCTGGCTGGTCATGAGCTCAAGTGCTCTACGACAAGTAACTTCGTGACAGATAGGCATCGCCGTCGATCCGGTAGTCATAATCTATTCGTGATGACGGTTCACAGGAAGACCAGGCAATAGCGAGTCGATTGTAGCTCGCTGTCTACCTTTAGCCCGAACTTCATAGCCAACCCGCAACCTTTGGAGTCGATCCCACCGTGACACCCTTCTTCCTCTCCCCCAAACAAGTGTCAATGTCCAAAATAGCCAAACATATGTTTAAGCATTACCTAAAGCAATGTCTAAGGCTTATTCCATATTGCATGGCAAAGGGGCCTTCCATGACGATATTGAATTCAAGTGGGTCACAGGGTAACATCAGCATTGAGCTGATGGATAATTCCCCAGGGATCTGGTCCCACTAACCGTGATGGCTGCTCCGTTGACGCAGCCTATGTCCATGGTGATCGATGCGCACGATGAGTGCGATGACCCTGAAACCGTGGAGTATTGCCTTCTCGGAATTGTTTCGAATTTACCCACTCTTCGCCCCACATCTGTATATATATTCGAGCAGCGAACCCCTAATTCGTGGTATAGACAAGATCCAACTGGATGAAGACAAGAGAAACTGGAATCTAGGCGTATGCCCTAGATCAGCTTGATATTCTTAGTAACTATGTAAATCAATATTCTCTCGTCAAGGAGATTTCTAGTACGTCTGCAGGAGTGCTTTGGTGGGTCAAACTCGTGGTATATCAGATCGTTCATAGCTTCCAGATTATCTCACGGAAGCATACAATCTCTATCCGATGAGACTCGACTCGATGTTATTTGTATCTAAGCAGGATTACATTAGGACATAACTATACAAAAGGGGGCAGGATGGCTCTGTTAAGTATAGATTAATGCGTAAGACTAAGACGAAAGAACCCTTCTTCTCACAGCTGGGGATCAGCTTCGTCCAATTGTGTAGTGACCACTAGTTATATTGTGTCTGATCAATAGTCTATTGCTGTTGTCCTACCAGATCAGCTTATTTATCGGTATCTGTAATATGTCAATATAATACACATAACTCTCACCCATCTGGATCTTTTCCTTGCTTGCGAGTATCTTAGAGCTGCTAGCATTTCGTCAAGCAGAAGCTGTAGAGCCAATCTGAGCACAAGTCGAAATTTAGCCTGGGTCCAAAACTGGCATTCTTTAGACCGTCTGAGAAAGGGAGTTGGAATAGCCACTAGCGACAAGGGTTTTCAGTCATGTTTCATTTCTCCAGGCCCAGCCTCCTTGGGGTTTCTTTTCCTTCTTCTTTTCTTTTCTTCTTGACATGGCTGCGTGGGACATTTAAATCTCAAGCCCTCGCCCAACGGTCTATCTTTGCTGGAATTAATCTTCACTGCAAAGTTAACCCCCATGCATGAAGAGTAGCCTGAGGAACTTACATCCTCATCTCATCGGCCGTAGTGTGTTATTCCCCTGCAGGTGCACAGCACTACCAGAGTTGAGGTGAGGTGGTGTACCAAGAATTCTTTGGATTCAGGTGCATGTATTATGCAAGTCTACCCTCGCCTAAAAGTCCGCATGGGCTATCGACTTTCATTGCAAAACCAACGCACATGGGGAGGTTAGCAAGGCTGTACACCACAAGTACGATTCGTTTGGGTATGATCTATACTCCAAGACCAAGCTTGACCTTCTCCGGTGGCCGGTTGCTTGTATTGCGCAGCCGGCATCGTACGAATTGTTTCTATTTGTTGAACCAACTCCGTCGTCCACGGAGACATTAACCGTAAGTGTTGGATTCGGATTCAGGACAGAAATATAATAAGTTCAAATCGCCAACGCTAGATGGAATTAAAATAATATACATGAAGGATATTGTACAGATAAGAAGATATAAAATGGCCTAGGGGTAAGTGTGCCCCCTTTAGCTCACGGAATCAGCCAATCTACCATAAACGCCCAGATTTTAGCCCAGCGTCGAGACAATACTTATCAAGTGTCTACAGCCTATCACGTAGGCATCTCATAAATAGCGGATAGCCTCGCCACCGAGTCCAACTCCCGCGCCGCCACCGCCAACCCCTTCCCCAGATTCGGAGGCCCCAGCTCGGCGGCAGGTACATTCGCCAGAACCTCTCCACCGGCCAACTCGCTCGCACTGGGCCGTATAGCATCCGCCTTGGCCCTCCTCGTCTCGGGCGGCGTCTCATGCCAAATCCGCATTATTTCCGCCAGCTTATTATAATCCATCAAGCTGTTCGTCACGGGCCGTGTCTTGTAGTCTGACTTCTGCGTCTCGGCGAACGGGCTGACCCCGTTGCCATCGGGGATGTCCATGTTGGCCCAGGCCTGACACAGAAGGTTCGCAATGTCAAACCTGCCCCATAGCGCCGCCAAGTGCAGCGGCGTCTGACCGAGCTTGTTCCGCACATTTAGATTGGCTCTCCTATCGACGAGGAATGTGGCGATGGTGATTGATTGGGCGAAACCACCCTTGTGCAGGGCGAGGTGGAGAGGGGTGTTGCCGGACTCGTCGCTGGGGCTGGGGTTCCCGCCTAATGACAGGAGGAACTCCACCATGGATACATCACCCAAAAGCGAGTACTTATGCAGCAGTGTACGCTGCTCGTTGTCGCAGGCGTCAATATCCGCACCTGCATTGCGGAGACAGTTCAGTACGTCTTTCGACGTTGTGGCCGCAACCGAAAGGAGGTCGAAACTCTCGTTAGGGTTGGCGCCCGCGTCCAGAATGGCCTGGCACGTCTTAACACTGCCGCTCTTAGCGGCGGCGTAGAGTATTGTGTCGCAAGGGTTTGGGGCTTGGGTGTAAATGTGTGCGCCAAGATTCAGCAAGGCATCGACGGCCTCGGGGTTGCCCCTGTCGGCGGCATACCAGAGCGGTGTCTTGATCTTGGCCTTCAAGTTCGACTTGTTGACTTTGGCACCGGCCGAAACCAGGATATGAACGCAACTTGCGCAGCCAAGGTCAGCAGCGTAATGGAGGGGCGTCGCACCGAAGCGGTCCTCGCAATTCGGATTGGCGCCCAAGGAAACGATGATCTGCACAATGCTGTACAGCCCGAGCGAGGCAGCGACATGCAGTGCGGTGGAGCGATCATGTCTCTCCACTACGGGGTTGTTGCTCCACCTGTGGTCCATGACTTGGTGCACCTTCTCGACCTGCTTGTGGATGATGGCCTCAAAAACATGCTTGTCCTCGACCTTGAAGTGAGACTGCAGCTTCGAGGGTGCCACGTCATCTGCGGGGCTCCTCGTGAAGCGGTTGCGGTAAACCTGCTTGGTTTTCTTTTTGTACGGGACACTAATGAGTTCCCAGCTGGGGGTAATGCCAGTGGTGTACCCTGTCACTCGAGTTTTGAACTCGGCGGGGCACACTTCGTCACCTTGGATAGCCAGATCATGTGTTTGGATTGGCGATATTGACTTCTGTAGCAGCATCAAGGATTTGACTTTCCGTGCCGAAGGTATGCCGAACATGGACTGTCGCTTAGACTTGTCTATGAACTGCGCAATGTTGAGGCGGCTTACCGAGTTGCTCAAGGCGACTGATGGATGGGATGAGTCGGTCGGGGGGCCACTTTGCAGGCTTGGAACCATCTGGGGCGGGGGCGTAGTTTCTGGAGTGTCTGCGCCGGTGGCCGAGGTCGCTGGCGTGTTCGCGGCAGTTGAGGCAACATGCCGGGCAACCTCAAGACAGGCCCTGTCATCCTCGCGAGTGATCTGCGCTGGCTCTTGCGTCGCCGTCTGGTGCTTTGCAGCCCTCAGATAAACCTCCAAGGCGTCCACCTGCTTGCCCAGCCGACCTCCTGTCTCGGCTATCTCTTGCTGCATCCATATATGTTGCACGCCATCCCATGCTCCAGACTGGCCGTCGAAGCTAGACACGTGCTCTTGGATGTCCCTAACGACGACTGAAATCGAACTGAAGAAAGCACCCAGAGCTTCAATATCAGCCTGATGTTGGAAGACAGGAGTGTCGCGATCCAGCAGTGAAAGAAGGCGATCTAGCGTGGATCTGCCTGATGCTAAATGGGCTTGTAATTGTTTCAACTCCGAGGGTGCATCCGGGTATGTGCGTACAAGTCGGTTGATGGTGATTGCCGACGCTCCCGTAGAGCCGACCAGTTCCGCGCACGCCGCAGCCAAATCTATGACTGTGGCAGCCTCCATGTTGTCCGATGTTGCAGGCTAGCGGGTTGGACCCCAGAATCGCAAAGACACTAAGTCAAGGATGAATTGCCTGGCGCTTCAGGAAACAGTCGTCGGCTTTGCGCAGAGGATTAGATGGAAGTTGAAGGAGACAGTTGAAGTTAGAAGGCGTTGGACGTGGTGCCGCCGTCTCGCGTAAAGAGAAATTAAGCGACCGTGACCGTCAAGCTGGGACCATGCTACGTCCAATGGAGCCTAGAAGGACTCCCATAAGTTTGGAACAGGATCTGCCAAGCCCGCCTTCTTCGCCTGACAGGGCCCTGGAAGGATCCTTGGAGTTCCAATTTGATACCTTGCTAGCTGCCTGTATCGTTCGTCAATCCTGCAGCTGCGCAGCACCATGCCGATTCGGGACATTGTCGGCAAATGCCTTGAATTCCGGCAATTACAACGAGACTTTGGGGGCTGTGGAATCTGTCAAGGCCGTGCGTTGTAATTGCCTGCAATGTAGTGGGTATTTTCAATCAGCGAAGCAGGCACAAACCTGGCAGCAGACCACCCCTGAGGTACCGCGCCGTAGGGCTGCATCTGGGCTGCGTCGACAAAATAGGATTAGAACAACACAATGATTGGTCGGGGGATCTGCCGGGGCTAAGATACGAGCGAAAATGCCTCCCCGTTTTATAAGGACATCTTCACTGTATTTGTGTAACGGTGTGGGCACTTTGCTTCGTTGTCATGAGACGCAATTTCTCCGAGCTGAAAGCTGAAAAGATGGGGTTTTTCCATGACAACATCAATTGAGCGGCATGCAAGTTTTCGTGCTGTCTCCCTAGTTTCGCACCATCATGCCCAGCCAGGCAAGTAGCATTTACGCTACCTGCATATCGGAGGCTTGATGATCTCACGTCTATGAATATCTCGAAACGAGGAATGTTGAATGCATCGCCCCTTTTGCACATCCTTTCAACCCCTTCCGGTCAGCAGGTCGTTAAAATATCGCCTTTTTTGAAGCATCCCGACGAGACCACCGTCTTTAGCATACTAAAAAGTAAGTAATAGCCACCGTTGTCGATGACCGTTTTACTCATTCCAAACTCATGGAAGATGATGGACCGAGATTGGGACACCTAAATACATCTGGATGCAGTTGAGGTACAGATAGTCTTACCACAATCACAGAAAATGAGATGTTTCTATCAATTACTGAAGTATTCACAATTATCAATTTGTAGAGGCTCCAAGAGAACCCCTCCTCAGAGCAATTTAGGCCGGTGTTAATAGAAAAACAATACGAAAATCATCAATCGACATATGGTCTCGATGTCACGCCGTTAGATGTCCCAGCCCTCACCACCAGCTTCTGGCTGCCGCTATTCCCTCACCTCCGACTCCAACAAAGCAACCCGTGGCCGATACATCTCTGCCACCAAACCATACATTAGCACCCTCCCCCACTCGTCCCACAAAACGTTGCCATCGTAGCTCATGCTGATCGATCTTGACATCGTCCTTCCCACTCTCGCCATACATCTCATTTCCGTCACCAACTCCCTCAACATCAAGCGGAATCGACGAAATCCACAAACCACACGCGTCAAACGGTCTAGGCTCACATAGACTTTCGCCTTGACACCACCTTTGTCATCGGCGAACACCGTTTTCGAGGGGCGCTGCTCGTCGCGTCTCACGGTTCGCAGGCGCCATGACAAGCGATCAGCCGCGCAGGCACGCTATACCCCGTCACATTGTACAGGCTTGTCAAATCGAAGTTGAAAGTGTGGACGCTTCCTGTTCCCGGAAGTAATGCGGCTTCAAAGATCATCCGTTGGAAGCTTGTGGTGAGATTTACAGCCTCAATGCTGTCGATAGAGGTACTCAGTTTTCTGGCCACATTCGTCATCCGCTCGCTGCTAGCTTCACTGGCGTCATACTCGCCATCAATTAATGCAGTAGCAATGATTGAGTATGTCATCGAGTCATCTTGGCATTGCTGTGGTTGTATTTATAGTTGTTCGTTACTAGCGTCGTAAAAAGTCTCGCCCTGCTCACTTAAGCCGGTTGACCGTAGAATGCCTTGCACATTCAGATGACCCAGCCCTTGGTTCCTAGCCGAAGTGACCAGACGCAAGACTACGATTGAATTACCACCGACGCTAACAAAGCTGTCGCTTGCATGGACCCTTTGCTGATCCGGAACCCAAACCACAGCCCACAGCTACTGTAGCAGAAACTTGTCTTTGGTGGTCGGGAGTCGGGAGATGGCTTATTCGCCCTTAAGGGCGAATAATTGCAGTTTGTATTGCGCCAAATTCATCAACTAGTTGCTTCAATGCTCTGCGATCTGTCTTGTTCGCAATCGATCGTGGCATGCTACGCAATGGTATGAATGCAACAAGCTCCATGTGCGCAGGCACCACAGCCCGCGTTTTCTCAACACGGGTCAGTAAAGCCGTCGTTAGCGCGGCTCGTCGTATGGGACACCTGTCGGAAATCTATCGTGCTCTCCCACTTGAAAACCACAAGCCTAGGCTGGCGCAGTGATGAAGGCTTCGTCTGTCTCATCAAATTGCTGCACGTACTCGCGAGCGATCTAGGGCCGTGGTAGCCGGGATCGATAGGCAACCGAAACAATCAAACATCCTCCGTGAGCAAGGGTCAGAATTATATCCTAGGCAAATATGTCAAAGGCAAATATGTCAAAGGCAAATGAAGCGGCGACAGCAGGGTCCCCTGGTTGAACTAGCTGAGGTTGGTGGTACTGCATAGCCATGGAAGAGATGTGATCCATGAATGTCACCAGGGATGTCGGTGTTGTTGAATCTCTGCACCTGTGGTTTTACTTCGGCCTAATACCGTACTATAGATAGCTGCATGAACGCAGAGACCTAGCGCGTTTCTATCCAAGGAAGCGAGGATTCGCGCTTTGGATAGACACCTCTCGTGAGAATTAATTCTGAAGGGAACATGTCCATCGAGCGGGGAAGACGCAATACAGGCCAGTAGTTGGATGATATAAGCCCTGAGTATTCTGCTCGTGAAAGACGCAGGACCACTGTCTACTTAGGCAGTTGTCGACGTACATAAGCATCTAGTATATTTACCTCCGAATCAATCAAGCACATAAGCCCTTAATACTTTCTTCATGGGCGTTCTATTTCCTCTGCATTTGAAACTGCTTAGGAGGTAACAACCTGTATAGGCATCTGCATGTGTGTACGCTTATGCGGCACATTTGCTGACTAAGACGTAAGCCTTCGGTATCCTCCTCGTGGGTGTTAAATTTGCAGTGAAAAAAAAAAGGTTTCTACGCCCGCGCTAGGGGCTGCAATCCTAGGTATTGTGCCACCATACTAACTTAGGTTAGATGTCTTCACTAAATATCAACCTGTTTGAATCACGTGACAATCGTCACATGGGACATTTATGAGAACGTACAAAGGTGCTCAGGATGCTGTATTTGATCGCACCGGAATCATGATATTGGACTCTATATACGGCGTTGAAGATAGGAGATCCCTCTTCTCATTATCAATACTCATATTAGAGAACAGCCCCAGGAAACTGGAGATTATAAACAGAGTTCGGCTTCAAAATATGGATAATAACGTTCATAGTAACACGGCGGTTTGTATTCAGATGATCCTTCACTCTTCCGGATCAAAACACAATGCATGCTAATTAATATACGGATTAGAGCAACCATTTTTCTTTAATAATAATGTATTTTAAAATTTTGCATACAGTGGGCGAAGTGAAGTAGTCGCACCAATCACCCATCCCAATTACTGGGTGATATGTGCCGCCTCATGTCTCCTTGCACGGCCATTCCGTGTACCCTCACATGGAATATCGCTTGGACTAATTAGTTCAAAGGCAGCACCGTAATCTGTGGTGTCTCCCAAATATCCCAGTCCTCAGCGACTTTAGGTTCCCCAAACGGCTTCAGCGCAGCAATGCGAAAACTATTGTGATTTCCAAAGTCAGCAAAAACGACTTCCATGGAAGCCATGGAAGAGAGGGAAGCAGGTTAATACTCACTTATATACCCCCGGCACGATATCTGACCCATCTGCAAACCTACCAAGCCAGTAGTATCTATCCATCCTACGACGGGGACGGGCATACAGGGGGAACGAAAAGATATCGTCCTCGCTGGCGATGCTGGGATCGAACCAATTGGTTGTTGCAGTGCCGTTCCAGCTCGTGGCGGAGCCGACGAAGCCATTTTGACCGGGGACCGGGGGGTAGGTCCAAGCTGACTCGGTGTAGTTTGCATCGAAAATCTAGCGTTTTGCGGTCAGTTTAGGATATATTGGGGGGTGGGAATCGTGACGATGCATCAAGGTGTGAGAAATGAAGTGGAAAGTGGCTCGACTTACATCCCATCGGAGCTCCTCTGTTCCCCAAGCAAACTGTGCGCTAAGCTTGGGGAAGTCCTGCGCGTCTCTGGAGAGATTGAACGTGAAACTGTTTTTTTTTTCGTGTAAGCTATTCCCGTCGTTGAAATCAGAGCGAGCAAGTTTGACTTACTTTGCTTTGTTCTCCAGCTTGACACTGAAGAGACCTGAGGTTATGTAGGGGAAGTTACTCCCATAGTCCCAGTTGTTCTCAATTGTTTCTTTGAGATCACACGCGACGCCTATATAGTTAGTTCGCGTAATAATAGTGTTTACCAACTCGAAAGGGGTGAAGTAAATTAAGGACAGTTTGCTTACCAAAATAAGGGATACTTAGCTCCTCGCCGTTGCTGCCACTGGCGAGTATTTTTCCGCTATATACAGGGAGATTGGAAGCGTTGAGCCCAGCTGGGACTGTGAACGTAAATCTGCGGAAGGGATCAGTCGTCAATCTGTCTGGGGGACGATGCGAACGCAGAACCTACTCTGCCGTTTTAGTCTCCCCAGCTCCAACCACAAACTCTCCTTGCGGCATAACAACCCCAGGCGCCATCTTGACGGGACTCAACTCAACATAAAGATTTATGCTAGGAATAAACGACTGCTGCTTCCCGGGCACAGACGGGGTATACGCATCGTAGCCAGCCGCATCCTGCAGCGCAAACTCATACGTAACAGCCTCAGTGCCCATGTTGGTGATTTCGACAGAATGAGTCCCGACAAAATTCGCCGTATCATTAAGCTCGAACTTCCGCCCATCAAAACTCAACTGGGTAGTATATCCCAATACCCTCTCAGCATCTACCAGCCCCGCTCCAACCTGCGTAGTCGGCGCCCAAAACCCGTAATCCGTTGGGCTAGTCGCCCAGTCGGCCCACGGAACTGTCTTCGCTGTGGACATGATGCGTGCGGTGAGCCGCTTCGCCCATGCAGGGTCGTCCTTATGCGCAGCGCGGCCGCCGAATTTCCCAACCCATAGCGCGGCGACGCCGGCAATGTAAGGGGTTGCCATGCTGGTTCCGCTAAGGACTTGGTAAGCATCTGTTGGGTACGTGCTGAGGATCTTGGTTCCGGGGGCGGCGACATCGGGCTTCAGAGCAAGGTCATAGGTGCCGCCCCATGAGGTATACAGGGCGGGACGGCCACCGCCGGCGTTGTGCAGCCCGACGTAATGGGCTGTGTCGACGTCGAAGGAGGCGGTTACGTTGCCGCCTGCCAGGATGGTGGAAATGATGGCTTCGCCGGCATTGGATTCGATGGCGCCGGTGAGGCCTGATCCTGTTGCTGTATTGCCTGTGATGGGGCTAACAAATGGTCCGTCGTCGTTGTAGAAGAGGATGTAAGAGGCGCCGAAGGGGGCCAGATTATTCTGTTTGACGGTGACGGTGCACCCGCCGACCCTGACGAGGACAATGGTACCATTGAAGCTCGGTGTTTCATCCGGCAGCGCAGTACATGCATCGTTCTCCACAGAAGAGTTGAGAGTCACTGGCACGATGGGCCAGTCGGCGATGGTGCTGGGAAAGTAGCCAGACGCGGGGATGTAGGCAACTTCAGTCTTGTTGGACGAGCCGTCCAGGATGAAATCGGTTGTGAATGCCTGGGCGGGAAATACACCCGGCTCAGCGGAGGCAATGGTCAAGACACTCTGGCCTGATGCGCCGTTGCTGGCGTCGAAAGGACCATGTTGGCCGTCGTTGCCTGCCGCAATAGTGACGACCACACCTTGCTCCACCATTCGCGAGGCCACCACAGCCCAAGCATTACTTGTGAACCCGCTGGTCTCTCCTAAACTGGCGGTGATAATATCGGCCTGAGCAGTCAACCAGTGCTCGAGCATAGAAAAACGAAAAGGGTGACGTGGACAGAACAAAGTGGGAGACTTACCCCTGAATCAAAAGCCTTGAGGAACCCCTCGATGACAATCTCCTCGTCCGAGTAGCCGTCGGTGCTGAACACCTTGAAAGAAAGTAGTTTGGCGCTGGGCGCGACACCGACGAATCTAGCGAGATTAACAGGTGATATCAAACAAGAACAGACTGCGCTCACTGATCACTCTTGCCAGCGATGATTCCTGCGACGTGGGTTCCGTGGCCATAGTGATCCATCGGATCATCATCTGGCTTGGGTGGCGTATCGGGCCAGTCTGAAGACATGACCCCAATCAGTATCTCTATAAGCCATGCAAGACTCAAATTTAAACGATGAGTGAGGGTTGATACATACCACCGTCACCCACGAGATCATAGCCTCCGATGACCGTATAGCCTGGTCCAATACCCCCACCGAGCTGTGAACCATCGTTGTCAGTCCATACTCATAATAATTCATCCTCAACGATCAACGATCAACTCCAACAACAAGTATTGCTCAACTCACCGCAGGATGTGTATACTGCACCCCACTATCCACAATCGCCACCGTCGCCCCCTCCCCAAACACCCCATCCTCGTGCAACTGAGCCACCCCCGTAAGCCCATGCACCGAGTAATTCGCCGCTGCCGCATCGTCGCTGAAACTCTCGCCCTCCTCGGCCACAGGCAGAATCCGCACGGGCGCAGACTTGTACACCTTCACCGTCCCCTCTTCGCCGAAGCTGCTGATGAGCGACTCGGCATCGCACCCCTGATGCTGCTGCGCGCATTCGACGCTGACAGCTGGGAAGAGATCGGAGTCGAAATGTTTCACAACACGCAGGCTGGGAACGCCAGCTGTGATCTTGTTCGCGAGGCGAGTAGATTGCAGCCGCGATGACAACTCGACGATGTAGCGATTTGGTGTCGCGTCGCTGGGCTGCTGCTGGTCCGTCTCGTTGAGAGCGCGACGCCAACGTGGGTATCGAACTGAATCCGCCAAGCCCAGGCTCGAGTAGCCGAGGACCAGGAGCGGAAGGGCGTTGCTGATGAACCGCATTTTGCTCGCCACGTCCTTGAGTGAAGAAGAGCTGGGCGTGGTGGTTCACAATCCCAGATCCAGTGCAGTGCCATCGTCTATTATTATGTATGTGATCCTTGTTGACAACCTCGTGTTCTGTGCCAAGAATCCAGGTACGGACAAAGTCTTATTCGACTCGTCTCGTATTGAAATAAATGTGCCTAGCTCAAACGAGCAGGTGAGTCGGCAGCGATTCCGCATGGGAGGACGGGGCAAGCGACGTTTTGGGCATACGCCGATGCCGGCAATCTAATCGACATCGTATATGCCGGGGTTGCTGCATTTATGGGGTCAAAATTCGGGTCGTTCGCCCAAGAAGATTATACATGTCTAATTGATTTGCCAGAATCCATTTCCGGACTAGGGCCTGAGAAACCTGTCACTTTAGCTTGCGTCTAGTTTTCTACCCGCTTCAAACTCCCTGCAGCTGAATCTGACTATGCAAGGAAAATAGCATCCCTTCAGTGGCAATATAAGCCCCAGCTCACTTTGTTCAGTCTACATGAGAAGCTAATACCGTATGATCCCACCCTTTCGCTCAGGTAAAATCTTGCAAACTTCACACCTATCGGTTCACTTCGCTGTAAGTTATCTAAGTAACATAAAAGCTATCTGATGCGTGCGCATATGGGAAATAAAGTGTACGTATTGATGAAGCTCTGTTAGCTAGCTAGCTGGCACCCCTACAGCCCTATCTTATCGTATCTTATCTATCCTACAGGGTAGCGTGACCCCCTACGGGCTCACTTATCAAAAGAATATGGTTGATGATAGCGATAGTACTAATCCCCATAACGCATTAGACGGTATTTAATAGAGTTTCAGCTGAATTTCGCGCCGTGGTCATACCAAAAAAAGGAGGCCAGAAGACGTGTTAGGCAACCTTGGTGGGCTTTGCCAAGTCCACAAAGGTCACCACGTGACTTAGCCCTTTGGGCTCAAGTCCGATCTTCTAGCTCAATGATCTTAGCTAGAATAGTATGCTTTTACAACTTCACAAATATTCGACCACCATTGCGTGTAACAAGACGCACCAACCCTAGCGTCATCATGCCCATCGCTTCGCCGTAAGGAGGACATTTAAACGAAGATGGCCAACAAGCGGACGTAAAGTTGCATATCGTAGGAAATTTGGCTACGGACAACTCGCACCAAGAACCTCTGCCTGCTGATATGAACCTGAACCTCCTTGTCAGTACTATGATTCAATGGGGCTATACAGCACGGCACCACCGCTATTAGATATTGAATCTAAGTCTATCTCCAATGGAAGGGGCGCACGAACGTAATTTCAAGGTGTATTTGCAAAGAAAGACTTAAGCGTACTGGGATTTAGATAAACTTACGGATTATGAATATGAGATTCTTCAAATCTAATATCCGCCTATAATCTTAAATGTGTGGCAAGAGATCTATAACTTTAATAAGTAGCTTCCCAATACCTGAAACAGATGCCGGTATATTGCTGTCCCCCCATGAACAGTTTATGGCAATCTATAGCTGGACATAGCTCGGAATATATGAACGGACTTACCCAATCTAGAAATGATAGTATATATTATTCAGAATAGGGTAATAAGTCTTCTAATCTCGAGTCTTGGATAACCCAATCCTTAAAAACCGTAGAGACTATTGGCATACGTAACATGACAGGGCGGATCTCACTGGACCAACAAATTGACTTACTTTAAATCCTAAACCTACGTGAACTTGTACAAATCTGAATTGCGAACTGGTTTTCAGTTATACCTACGAGGCTTAAATCATAGCTAGTTATCGTAATTTGTAGGTTTTCAAGGCGGAGAGGGAGAAGAGAGAGGCGTGGGCATTAATTTCGAATGGACTACAGAGAGAGAAGCCAAATAGGTGTGGTGTAACACAAAAGAACGGTATGGTTGTCAGAGAACAGAATGCCATAGGCACCAGTGGGTGTCAGGACACTGAACGCAAGACACCGGTGGGGCGCCGGAGGGGTGTTTCGGACAAAAGACTCCCGAGTCATGATTACAATCTATGTGAAGCTTTGGGATGACGAGAGTCAAGATCCTTGGCATCGCCGACCCTGCTGTTATGCCGGGTCCAAGCGGCGGCCTAGCTATCTATATAAGGACCATCTCGAAGTAGGATAGGGAAGGAGCAGAGATCAATGCATCACCGTGGGCACCCCTACCTGAGACCGCCAGTGACCACCCGGTGCTACGTAGGAGGGACGCCCGTTACTCCCCATCACTCTGTACTATTGCCTTCGGCCTAGCCGTACCCTGACAATGGTTCAAGTCGCTGAACTGGCAAACAGTCCCCCAGGTGCCGTCAAAGCCGTCTCAGCCTCAAAGAACAGAACATGTAATCCATTTTTCAAAGCAGATTCTACAAGACACCGAAATAACTACTACAAAAATTATGTTTAGACTCACACGCACATTAATTTCTACGTAGTCCTCAGCCCTGAAAGCGCCCAAATCGCTCATCTCCAGATTGTCACAGGAGCCGGGTTTGGAGCCTATAGACTTGGCGGTCATCCACGGGGATTCTGTCGAGTGAGATGTTAGCAGCCTCCAAACTTGGGTTGCCCCCCCTCAAACTAGCTCCTACTATGGTAAGAAATGCTTAGTGAGACCGAAGCTACCCGGAAGAGCCCACTTCTGGGACCACAGCTCACAAGATTATACAGCTTTACACTTATGGCCATGTTGCTGACACAAGCTGGCAAGCGGAATTTGACTTCACTAAACCTCTTTGGTTTTCTGCTTACCCCTTCACTTTACTAACACAACCAATCGCATGGATATACTCTACCATGGTGGACTCCAGAGGGCACGCGGCCAAGCTATTGGTATGTCTCGAGACGTCCCAGTTTTACCTTGTTGAGTGGGAGATCAATCTGCTGATACGGCAGTGCCATCCCATCATGTCAGACGGAGTAAGTCACCGAGAATCACCCATTTGGTTCTGATATACCTCATGGTCGTTAGCACCTAAGATGACCAGCTGTAGACAGCCTGTGACCTTGCTACCAATTTAGCGCTATACCCGGCGGGTGATCATAACAATTAATGTCCGACATGTATGTCCGAGTCCTTTGGCCTGTGGCTTCGTTATACTGTTGATGATTCTGCCAGCAATTCTCATAAAAACAGCCTTTTGCAACGTAGCCTAGTTAGACTGCCTTTGTCCTGGACTGTAATTACCCGTAATGAGCTCGTACCTATTTCGGTTTCCGACAGCTCTCAACCCGCACTTCCTTGCAACATCTGGACGGTACACTTTCCCAAGGGTCGGGCTAACCTCACCATCGTTGGTGATCAAATTAGTAAGTAAAACGCTGGTGATGTTGACCGACTAGAGATCCTGGTGAGTTTAGTTGAGGTTGGTGACTTTTTGGTTAGATTTACTGCTAAGAGACGAAGCCATCGCTACTAGAGTCGGCGTTATAGGGGAAATGAAACACTATATGGTGTAAGGGTAGCGGCTTAAGCGTAAAAGGAATACTAAGATGACAGCTAAGTCTCAAAGTACCGGATATTTTGTAGAGTGTAAGCTAACGAGTCCTACAGGGGTCCTATAGGGCTAGCAAGGATCTCCAATACCTTCAAATTACCTAAAAACACGGTGGTTAGGGACTTTAAGCACGGTCAAAATAGCCATTGAAGCCTTAGCAACTATAAGCTAACCAGGTTACCTAACCAGGGTCTCCGGTGAGGTTAGCATGAGCAACTAAAGTCCGGAGAATGGTGAGGGCCCTAGTGAAAATCCACGCTAATCCTGGCTCACCAGGTTGGCATGGTGAGGTTGTTCCGACCACGGCACCTTCCGGCAATTTGCGCTGCTTTTGTGCGCATGGCGGCGAGAGCCGCGGACGTTTCATCCTTATGCGCCTCAGTGGAACCCTTTGCAGCATGTGTGGGTACAGCCTTTTCGACGTGTGTTACGAAGTGAACTACGTGGATTTTCTGTCGGACGCGCAGCCACTCTCAGCTAAGAATCTGTTATGAATCGCAAACGCTATGGGGAAACCTAACTGCTGGACTTTTGGGAAAGACGAGGAATGAATTAGGGAATTGCTAGCCGAAATCTTTATGGGAAAGGCAGTTATCACGATCTGTTTCGTTAAAGGACGTAGAAACATAATAGTGGTAGGCTTGAGTGACTACTGCATATACCGTGGACGGCGAACCTTTCGGAAGGGTGAAGCAAAACCATTACCCATGGGAGAGAAGGAATAGAATGGAAAAGCTGCAATGTTGTGTATGAGTTCGTCGGGGCAAATGGGGCATTCCCTCGAAGAATAGGCGAGATTCGATGACGTTGATGGTAGGAGATAGGTGCTCCTTAATTTGTGATAACCAGAGGCCCGGCACAGCTCAACCTCACCTGCACCTGACGTAAGTTTCTTCTTCCTGCAACATAATTCCACACTACCAAGCGTGGCTTCCCTAAGCAGAATATGGCCATTTTGTCCGCGGACCCGGCTGGATTCTCTTAAGTGGCCAGAATCGCCTGAGATTCCAACATTCCACTTCCAAAACCTAAAGTTCGGATCGCTCCGCTGTGTCTGTAGGAGGCTCGGAGATCGGCTGCAGGGATCCTCTCCGATCATGATGTTGCCCATGCGTGCATCGGCAGCTTTGACGTCACAGTCCTGGGTCATTACATAGTAAGCAAAAATGGTGAGTGGTCATGTGATCCAAAGTGTCAAGATTGACATTGACAACACGGGGAAGTTGATATTCGCACCTAGAGGTAATTAGCAAGGCATCACCAGTAACGCGAAAGAACTGCGAATCAGACGGACAAGTTTGGTGTCTGTGTTATGATCTATACCGATAAATCAGCCTTTGGCTTCCTTCCCATAGCCTTACGTAAACTCTATGCGAATTTTCAAGGTGCGTTCTTGAAGTTCACAATCAGCACCCATGGAAGGAAACATGATTAGTGTTAAATGCACCAGCGAACTTCAATTGTAGGTGCAACCAGAGCAGTCTATGTGCAGTGCTTAGTACCAGACCCTTTGCCCATCTCGTGGTTTCATTTATCTAAGCTTTCCTCGTAGTGCCGTAGTCCTCTGGTTTCCGGATCTGCTATGTCCGGTTTATAGGCAATACCCCGTCAGCCTCACGCATCAAATGAAGGTTATCTTCGCGCCAACACAATCTGAGTTCACATTTATTTATAATGGGAATGTGAAATCCTGCTAAGTTGTTGATTAGACTGCAATGTGATTTTGATTTGTTTTAATCTTCCTCTTTTGCTTTCATCACCTTGTAGCCTAGGAAATCATGAAAGTCTCCTGTTCCCGACTACCCCTATACTAGCAGTCTTCACCGCATTACACCAAACCCAGCTCAGAGATTGTAAGTACGCTTCCCCCTCATTCAGACTGGCGGGTAGTATGCCGCCATCGGAATCTCAACCTCGCGACCCAAAATAGGAATATCATAAATTTCAATATGCCGCTTCGTGAAAACCCGCTTCTGCGGGACATGCCTTTGGCCATCCAGGGCATCAACCTGGCTCCTCACATCAGAAAGACGGGCCCGCCACTTGTCCGAAAGCTCACGCTCCGCAAACACAGTAACAAGCTGGAACCATTCCCACCCCAGCGTCAGCGGCGCGTTGCGCCACAACTCCTGTTTCCAGTCCTCTTCAAACGCTGGACCGATATGTTCCAATACGTGGTCCCACAACCTCGTCCACCGGCTACAGCTGAGGATGTGACTCAAGGCGACCTGATCCGCGGGTGGCCAAAAGCCTTTCCCCATGGCTTGGAACGAGGGATCGTAGGGCCCAGTGGCAAAAGAACGCATGCCTTCATATCCCCTTGCACAATTCCAATCGGGGACACAGTACTTGATATACTCGAACCGGGTGTCGAGGTCAAATTTGGGAAGCTGCTTCTCGGGTTCCAAAACGGCCTTCATGAATCCCGAGAATAGCTCTGAATAAATCAGGATTTGGAACACGGCACGGTCGACGTCCGTGTCGACCGTGTTGGGCTCGCTCACGCCGCCTTCCCAGAAATTGGGCGTCGCGTACCACTGCCGCCCAGCCATCTTGTCAATCTTGTCGCCGAGCGGGTTGAAGATGGTGAAGCGGGATAGGTGGAGGCGGCTGATTTCGGGCAGCGTTAGGCCTGCTTTGGCGATGCACAGGTCGTACAACCCATCAATACCGCCTTGGAAGGCCTCGTTCAGCTGTGCTGTCTTTTCAGTGTCTCCCACTGCCCAGTCGGCGACCTGGCGGCAGGTGGCCGCGACGAGGAAGTAGGGGTGCGGGGAGAAGAAGGTTGGGGCGGAAGATGCTGCTAGGCGCAGGATGGTGTTTGGGTGTGCTGCATGGCAGACGTCGCGGAGCTTGCGACATGTGGAGGCTGCGTTCACGAAGTCCTCGATGTCGCGCATGTAGTTCGGTAATGAGCACAAGAGCTCGTTTGGGAGGTCGAGTAGATTCATGATGGCTGACTTGATGAAGTTAGGATGTTCGAGTATTGGTATATAAGATACAATTTATTTGAGACGTGGGAAGGTGCATTTGCAAACTTAAGTAAGAAGTCATAGGAAGAACCGCAGCAGCTGCTGATAAGGTTTGACGCAATTGCGCAACATTGCAGATCAACAGGGATCCTGCTCCTGCACGGCGAGTGACACATCGGGCAACATACAATACTCCACCCAGTCTGCTCCAGTAAAGGATTCACATTGCGTCGCTGCCTGGCCTTTATTCTTCGTGAAAGTCGTGTTTCTCTCCCACATTGATACTCAGATCTACGTGGATTTACATAGTAATGCTTCATTCAGCATGATGCAGCGGGGCTGGGGGGCTCATCCACCCAACCGCAACCGCAAAGACGACACCGGAAGCATGGGGCCCAGTGACTCACTACATCCATGATTGCCGCTCAGTCATGCACCGCGGTTGATACGTAGGAGGGCGAACACCGGCGGGCATCGAATTCGCTGTGATGATGAACTACACCATATTTTCGGTACCCCCCGCCGTTTTATCTGCCTTATTTTACTCCATCGTCAATAATTAGTTTCGATGGATCCATATCGAAGAGGATTGCGCGTCCTTGAGCTGGTTTGTAAGCCTGACCCCGGAAAAGGGGTTGTTCTGATATTCGACTACCGGGTGCAGTGGCTAGCTGGCCCGACTCTGGTTGCATTCGATGGACGACTCTTGGTAGTTGACCTAAAGAGGGGAAGATATTGGAATTTCGCAAGCATAACGAAGCATTGAATTGAATGTGTCTCTGTCTACCTCTCGTCAAAAGAGTGAAGGTGTCCATCCATAAGGGCCTTAAGTACAGCAAAATGGGCTTCTTGGCTACACATTTGGAGACTGATGATGTCGTCTGAGCATAACAGCTGCTGGCACTGGCTGCTACCCTAGAGTATTTCGTGTGTAGGGAACACTTATTCGACCAATAGAGACTTCTCGGTGAGTATTGTACAATAGCGCAGAGGAGCGGCTTCTCGAAACCGGGAACTGCGTTTTCTGACAAAGATTAGGTGAATAGGCTTCTTAATTTGCTTGGTCACGTCTTGGATGCTTTTAACTCTCTAGAAAGGTGCAGTCAATGTGGTCCGAGAACTACTTGAAATCACATAAACTCCCTGGAATATGGATTCAAGTAGCTTGGTTATGATTATGTATTATGATCAATATTATATATTGTGAAGGGGCGGAAGGCTTCGTTATAGATGTATTTAGTCGTGTCCGGGTCCCAGAACTCGATGGCCGATCTCAGTTAAGGCGCCCGTTGCGTAAGACACTGATATGGATAGGCCCAATTGGTATGGGACCAAGATCCATCAGGCTGACATTGATATACACTGCCTTGATACATATACGAGAAGAAAGAAATTGTATTTAGGGATCATTTTCGATTGGAGGAGAAACTACCTATTTAGTCGATGGTTAATTAGGAAGAAGAGAGACTAAACCGCATGCCGCCAAATCCTCCTACTCTGTCGTACTGTCCAAGGTATTGTGATCTTCCAAGGTGCCCTGTCCGCTGGTAATCCCTTGGCTCAGATCCGTATTGACAACAACATCTTCCTTGCCACGCACATGCATCACGATCGTCAACCCCTGCACTTGCGGAAGCCCAACTTCCATCCCCCGATCCTCCTCGTCGTCTTTTCCTTGTTGTTGGTGTTGGTGGGTTGATGCCCTCCCGCTCACGAATGAGTCCGTTTCCACCTGCTGCTGCTGCTGCTGAGACTGAGATAACGAAGCCGTATCCGGGACCCAGAGTCCGGTCGTTTGGAGGGCAGTTCCAGCTGCATTTGCGTCTACTCGGTGGGGGGAGTCCATGTGAGGATACGGGTACGGTATGCCATGTCGCGGTACCAGCATTGCGCCATCGAGTACTTCGTGACCCGCGCAATAGTGCTGCTGCTGATGGATCCAAGAATCGGGCGTCTGCTGCAGTCCAGGACCAGGAGCGCCAACCAAGATCTGCGGCAGGCCGGTGGTGACGGGAGCAAGATTTGCAGCAGCATATCGCGAGTCCAAAGCATATGACGGGTCTACGAGTGCAGGCGTATGGCCGTATTGGACATAATTGTGTGACATGCGGCGGCCATGACCGTACAGTGGGTAAGCACCACCACCGCTCGGCTGTTGATGTTGTTGCAGATTCCATAGCTCCGAGGCGTATTGATCTCGCCAGGGACATTGGTGATCAGCGGGTGCTTCGCGACTGGTGCCGATGTAGCCCACCGAAGGAATGGCGCGGATAGGGCGTGGGTGCTGCTGTTTGGAGTTGGGATTGGCGGGAGGCGTCATGATGCCCACGGGTAGCATTCTATGGACCTTTGGTTGTTTGCGACCTGTAGCCCGACCGATACTATGGTTGTCATTATCGTGCGGCATGTTCCCGCCTCGAGAAGCTTGAGTGGACTCGGATGGGCGTCTTGACATGGAAACGGCCGTGGGGACTCTGATCTGCTCGTGATGGGCTTGTCGAGTCGGAACTATCGTTTCTTCCCCCCTGGTGCCCTTTGCACGATGGTGAGGGCGGAGAGAGGCGGCTCCTTCTGGCGCCGAGACGGCATTGTGTATGTCGAAAGAACCACCATGCGAGGCTCGGCCGTCGCGGCTCGGCCGTGGGAGTAGAAGGTAAGAACCGACACCGTCGGTGTCACTTGATTCAGAACCAGGCCGACTACGTTGGTAGAAGGCCTTCAGGAGATCTGCGAAGTCGTCGCCTAGTTGCGTAGGCGTGAGCCATTCGTCTTGATCGGGCTCCAGGCCTTGGTACGAGACGAGGTACTTGATGGCTGTCGCGCCAGCTTTCGTTTTGGTCCTGATCACATCGACAATGTGCTTACCGTACTTTCGGTCAAGAGAAGCCGTTGACTTTAGAGACTGTCCTGAAAGTTTAGAAGCACGAGCATTCTTCTGTATCTGCGAGGAAGTCTTGTCATCCAGGCTGATAGGCCCGTGATCACGAGAGCTTGTTCTCGTCCCCTGGGAACCCGTATTCAAGGGCTCAGGCACTAGCCCAAGATCTAGACCTTGGCCTCGGGCATTGTGACGGACACCATAAGAACGAGGCGTATCAGGTCGTGTTTGGGAAGGAGAGGAAGCAGGTAAAGGAGACGGTGCCGAGTCATCCGTTGGGTTTCCTATGGGCGATGACTCACTCAACTCTGCTAAAGATGATCCTCCCTCAGCCCCGGTTTCTGAGTCGAGACCCCGTTCTGACTCGGTGTTTGGGAGACTTCCCAGTGTGGTGCCAGCATCTAGGGATCCCCTCTCATAACGCCCATCCTGGCCAAGGCGTCGACTTTCTTTCCGCCCTAACTTTCCAGGGTTGAGATCATCTCCAAGACGGCCAGTTGGGACGCGCGAACCTGGCTGTCTGTATTGCGAAGGATCTTGGTCGTGTTCAACAGTATCGGTGCTATTTGCAGCGTCGCGAGATCGGCCAGCATCCGAAGAATGGGCATCTGACTGTTCCATTGGCCTACTTTGGGATATAGTGCTGGCATTCGTGCCGGTACGAAGAGGCTTGTTTCCTGCTTCACGAGTGCTTCCGTTATTCTGTAGTGACTCTCTGTCGTCTCGTCGTCGACTTTCTTTCCGCCCCACCTTTCCAGGATTGAAACCATCTCCAAGGCGGCCAGTTGGGACGCGCGAACTTGACTGCATGTACTGTAAAGGATCCTGGCTGTGGTCAACAGTATCGGTGCTATTTGCAGTGTCGCGAGGTCGACCGGCATCAGGCTGTTCCACTGGCCTACTTTGGGATATAGTGCTGGCATTCGTGCCGGTACGAAGAGGCTTGGTTCCTGCTTCACGAGTGCTTCCGTTATTCTGCAGTGACTCTCTGTCATCTCGTCGTCGACTTTCTTGCCGCCCCACCTTTCCAGGATTGAGACCATCTTCAAGACGGCCAGTTGGGACGCGCGAGCCTGACTGTCTGTATTGCGAAGGATCCTGGCCGTGTTCAACAGTATCGGTGCTATTTGCAGCGTCGCGAGGTCGACCAGCATCCGAAAAAGGGGCATCCGACTGTTCCACCGGCCTACTTTGGGATATGGTGCTGGCATTCGTGCCGGTACGAAGAGGCTTGGTTCCTGCTTCACGTGTGTGTACGTTGTTCTGCAGTGACTCTCTGTCGTCTCTTTTTCGACTGGGTTTCGTTTCAGGGTTCGGCGATGAGGCACTGCCCCTGTCCAACGGTCCGATTGATGCTGGAAGTTCTTTGCCGTTAGTTTCGGTTCGCAGATCGTGGGTACCTGCTCTAGAAACAGAAGTGGCTAGCTGCGACTGTCGACCTGTCGGGCCCGAACCTGAGCCTAAGCCTGGCAAACTTTGGATAGTATCGTGGGTTGAAAGTGCAAGTATGCCGGAGTCTTCAAGTGGGTCCAGACCAGTGTCTTTATGAAAAAACGTTGAGTCAATCTTGCTGGTCCGCGTTGGCTTCTGGGGAAGTCGCTGGCTTGAAATATCATCAGCAGAGTCTTTAAGAGTATCCTTGTCGTTGCTAGCACGGTACTTGTCTCCGACTGACGTTCTGAGACTCTTGGAACTTTTCTGGCTCTGGCTCAATTGGCGCACTGGGTCAGCCGGGATGTCTTCAGCGGGAGTACCACGTCCAAATCGGACGAGGTCTGCTTGATCTGATCCTTGGTCTCCAGGGGCAAGCCCATTTTGCAATCGGCGTGCTTGATCGGAGTCTGGTGCCACGGCATCATGCAGATGCTGCAAAATGTGACGGGCCGCCACGCCAAAGGATCCGGCTGGCAGAGAGTCATGGTCATTCCCCATGGTGCGGCAGGAGTTGCGTGCTCCCTGCGCACCTTCTTTGACGCCATAGCCCGACTCATCAAGCTGGTCCATTGCCTCAGAACTAACGACGTCGAGTTCCGGCCTGTCTTTTGGCTGGCCTCCACGAGTATCTACCCAGTCTGTAACGTCACTCCCATGGGAACGCGGGTACTCGGGACCGTTGCTTGCAAACACATTGGAGTTAGTAGTGCGGGTCGTGGCCGCCTTGGATTTGCGGTCGGCGAGCAGGAATGGGTTGTTCCGAAGCGTTGAGACACGGGTAAGGCTGGCCACACCGGGAAACACTGTGGGTATCTCATTATTTGTGTCCGGGCCCTCTAAGTCGGCTTTGACAGTCGGAAGATCTGGACTGGGTGCGGCAGGTCTCCCAGAGTTCTGCAGAGGACGAGGTTTGCCACTTGCAGGCACTGGAGTAGTGATACGACTGATGTTGCGGCTTAAAGGCGCCGGTGAGTCTCGAGGGGCCCGCGGTGGCGGACTCTGCAGACGTTGCTGGGCATCATTCGAGTCGACAGGTTGACCTTGAGATGGTGCTGTTAAAGACTTTTGGAGCCTTGACCTGTCGGCTAGATGATCTCGTAGCTGTTGATAGCTATTAGAGTCCACTGTTAAAGCTCGGAATGGAGCTTCTGACGGTTGCTGGTACTTGGAACTATCAGCTGGATGACCTTGTGGCTGATGGGTATTGTTCGAATCCACAGGGAGAGCTCTAAATACTTGTTCTTCTGATGGCTGCTGGGCGTCGTTCGAATCCACCGGCAGAGCTCTGAATACTGGTTCTTCTGATGGCTGCCGGGCATCGTTCGAACCCACCGATAGAGCTCTGAATACTGGTTCTTCTGATGGCTGCTGAGCATCGTTCGAACCCACCGGTAGAGCTCTGAATACTGGTTCTTCTGATGGCTGCTGGGCATCGTTCGAACCCACCGGTAGAGCTCTAAATACTGGTTCTTCTGATGGCTGCTGGGCATCGTTCGAATCTACCGGTAGAGCTCTCAATAATGGTTCATCTGATGGCTGTTGGTACGTCGAACCTTCAGTTGGACGACCTTGTGGCTGCTGGTAACCATTCGAGTCCACCGGCAGAGCTCGAAATCCTTGCTCTGATGGCTGTTGTTTGCCCAAATCATCAACTACTGGACCCTGTGGCTGCTCATTTCCAGTCGGGTGCACTACCCCAGGTTGAGATGGGGTTGCTGTTGGTGGCTGTTGGTATCTCGAGTCATCAAGCCCTGGCAAACGTGATGTAGAAGACGGCTGCCGGTATCTTGAGTCCAGTGGTTCAGATTGAGAAGGTCCGGTTGGTGGCTGTGGGTATATCAAGTCCAGTGGACCAGATTGAGCAGGTCCTGTTGGCGGCTGCTGGTATCTCGAGTCTAGTGGTCCAGATTGAGAAGGTCCTGTTAGTGGCTGCTGGTATCTCGAGCCAAGTGGACCAGATTGAGAAGGTCCTGTTGGCGGCTGCTGATATCTCGAGTCCAGCGGTACAGATTGAGCAGGTCCTGTTGGTGGTTGCTGGTATCTCGAGTCAAGTGGTTCGAATTGAGAATATGCTGTTGGTGGTTGTTGGTACCTCGAGGTATCAAGGTCTGACATACATGACGCAGAAGACAGTTGCTCGTTCAATCTGTCAGATTCCGATGAAAAAGGCGCACCAGAGCCCATTGGTCCTTGGGGGTGGCGCAGCTGTTGGAGCAATGACTGAACAAACGCCGCGTCAGTTCCAGAACCAGAACCATGCCCACTGAGATACGGATCACCGTATTTGATTGAATCCTGGTTGGGCCAATCCGCCGTGCGCATGCCACTCTGCGGAGGCGGCGTATAGCGACTGAATGCTGTCATTGCTGTGTTTTTGGGACCGTTGGGGCCCAGAACACCGTTGCGAAGAGCATCAGACAAGGCTGAAAGGACGTCTTGTTGATTGGCAGGACCGAGCATGGTGCGTCCCAGCGCCAGGGTCTGCTGCGTGTCGGTAAGGCAGACGGTGCAGATGCCGTGGCCACAAGTGCTGCACGACTTTTGGGATGTCACGGGTGACAGACACTTGTGGCACACACCTGTGAAAGCGTACGGGTCTGTATTCGGTCCAGAGCCTTGTTGAGGGTATGGTTGTATCGAGGCAGGGTGAGGGGGGGCATTGTGTTCTGTGCTTGGTTGAGGATGTCGATGAACCTGTCGGGCATTCCATATCCCTGGGCTTGCGCTTGCCCTTGGCCCTGGCCTTGCCCTTGGACCTGGCCTTGCCCTTGGCCCTGGCCTTGACCTTGGACCTGGCCTTGCCCTTGGCCCTGGCTTTGTCCTTGGATCTGTCCTTGTCCTTGGCCTTGACCTAACCACCCGTTTGTCTGTGGTGCGGGTGATTGTACAGACAAAGGTGCATATGATCATGCAGGCAATGAATATACGGCAGCATCATTGGCTTGGCTCACGTTGGAACCTCGGGCCTTTTCGCCGCTCTCTCTTCGGCCGGTCTGCTGGTCTAAGTCTGGCAGCGGCGATGAGAAGGACTGCTTGGTTGGCTCAGGGCCATAGGGACCGCCCTCGTCTGAAATTCGCCGTAACTCGTTCCTGGGCCGGGACTTGCGGAGCTGTCTGATGCGGCTCGTTTTCGACGCGGCCGTGTCCGAACCGGTATTAACCTTCGGCTCTGCGTACCGCGTCGTATTCGACATGGTGCAGACGAGCTTTTTCGAGGTTGTGAGCAGTTCGATTGAGCAGTTCAATGGCTGTACGTGAAAAGTAATTGACCAGTGGTCCCAAGAAAAAGATGCGAAAAGCAACGAACGGGTCGGTGGTCCCTAGTTGTGCAGTTTTGCACAGGTACTAGGAGAGGTTAGAGGATGATAAGATATACTCAAGGCCAAATAGAACCGAGATGAGATGGTTGAGGAGTGTAAGTTGGAGCAAATGTTGAAATGGAAGACAATTTATAAGATTTGGCAAAGCTTCAACCATTGTCAATACCGCAACTGCTTATTTTAAAAGTGCATTGGTACCTATTGTTTTACTTGAAATGACTTCCCGATCTCCAGACCTCAAGTCCGGAGATCGAAGCTAAAATTCGATACTCAGTTGATGTCAAAAGAAGCAGGCACCAAATCGAGACCCACAGCCTAGATGTACCTTCCGTCAAGAACGCTAGCGATATTCACAGTCGACAGGCAGGAAGGCAAGTTCCTGAGATTTTCAACCCTGCATTTTTCTGTGTTCAAATGGTGAAGAGACCTGACAGTCAAGGTTGGATGTCATCACGCCCGAGGAAGCGGCTCTCTTTGGCATGGCTATAGAAAGTTGAGACGACAGACATACCCCGTCACACACACATGGGACAATGGTGATGAGTTTCTTGTACCACTTGTGTGAGAGAGGCAGGATTTACTCCGAGGACACATCATGGCAGAAGGGCTGGAAATCGATTGAACCTATGGGATTTTAGAGTCATCCGACTCGCGCCGAGCAGCTTTAAGTGACGCCGCTCGGCGCGAGCGTCGTTGTTTCGTTGTGAATCAAGTTATTATGCTATATATTCTGGTAATAGAGCCCAGTAAAGTCGGTATTTTTAAGCCACTTGCTCCCAATCCTGGCCATCAAGTAGACGCAGTGGTACATTCGGCCCATAGACGCCTTCTCTGCTCCAAGATCTCATCGACTGGGGCGTCGCCATGATAACCCTGGGCGTGGTTAACCTCAATCGAGTAACCATGTGGCTAGTACTACTGCAACCTTTCTCGGTTTCACACGTGGGAGAAGGGATCATGAGGATGTCAGTGGCGAAGTAGGATGACCGAACCTCACCACCCCTATATTAGAGGATCTTGCTGGTAGACCTCGATGTCATATAGAGGGTCAATTAACTAGAGCTCCAGCTCGTGCCTCCTTCTGGATTGTACAACTACTGTGATCGTTATTACCTCCTTTTGTCCGTTGGGGTCCCTGCTTCTGGGAGAGGTTGTTTGGATTGGCCATGTTGGATTCGAGCTGTTTGAAGGCTGCACGACTGTGAACGAAGCTCAGGTTGGAACTAACTGCGGGGATAGTTCAAATCTCATATGCACATAATTACCTGGCAATAGCATGATCAACTGGTAAGTAGCATATGACTGGATAGGTCCACATACATTTTCTTGTACTTTTTCTGCCGGACAAGGCTCACATTCAAGCAGCAGATCTTTACGCTGAGACTCATCCTGTGACGTATTATCTATAGTTGTGAAGTTCATACATCATAAGGAGGCTGATCGCAAGTTGATATAACGTCCCACACCTACATCCGGGACACCCCCACATGTGGGACGCCCTAAAAATGACACTGTATTATAACCATTAACTTCAACCTTTTTTTACACTTATTCTAATGCGACTACAATACAGCTTTCACCGTCACTAGGGTTTTCAGACTCGCTAGACTCATCTGTACTATCCTCAATTTCACCAGCCTCGATTTGAGCCTTCCGAATAGCCTTGATATTAGTAAACTTCGAATTTGGGCTCATCTTGACCTTCCTCCGCTTCCTAGCCCTACTAGCCTCAAGCTCTGCCTCTATTGCCTCAATCTTTCGCTGTGCGACAGCTAATTGGTAGTCCTTCTCATCAAAGCCCTTTTGAACTTTCCGAAAGAGTAGCCGCTGGGTATTTGGATCACTATCAAGCTTGCTGAATAAGCTGAGTTGATCTTGGAGCTCATCTCTCCTCTTAGGCGTTGACCAGGCTACTGCTGATGTCTCTAACGCCCAGTCCTGACTACCCTTACTATCAGAGTACCCTCTGCAAGTCTGACTAGGCTGTCTGATTGGTGCTGACGTATTCTCAAGGAGCAGGGGGCTCATAAGGGGTCTAGCTATGCTCGAAGGCCAGAGACCAGTATATTTCCATCCACTGGTAATGTTCTTAGCGGTCAATGCTGCTAGAAGTGCCTTTCTATAGCAGAGGAGAAAGTTTCTCTTCCCTACGACAGTAGTAGTATCCCATCGGTCAAGGTAACCAAGCTCCTTCTTATAGGCTGCCTTGAGGGGTCCAAAGACTGACTGATCGAGAGGCTGGAGAACGTGGGATGTGTGTGGCGGCAAGAGAAGCAAGTGTATCTTGTTTATGAAGCAGAGGTACATAAACTCTGTCGTTTTGTGGCTACTATGCCCATCTAGGATAAGTAACCTAGTCTCTTCAGGGTCCTCTAGTTGAGTCAAAGGAATAAAGATCTTTTGTAGCCACTCAATAGCCGTAGAGTCTGACGTCCACCCATTCTATGTTGCTGTAAACCTCCAGGCTTCGTATGGAGTCAATTCCAGAGGAAACCACTGCTGCTGGACAGACTTCCCCTTGTATATCACAAGTGGGGGTAGTGCAGTACCAGTCGCAGAGATACACTCTATAAGAGATGTTCAAGCTCGAGATCCAGGCTGTTTCTTCCGTATAGAACGAGTCTCAGATGATCCTAGAACAAGACCATTTGATCCTCTACCTTCTAGAATACCTGTCTCATCCATATTGTATCGATTCGAGGCCTTAATAGCTTTGATCTCAGGGATAGCGAGGTATTTGAACCATTGCCTGATCACATTAGCTGAGGCTCCATTAATACGCTGGGAATCGATAGCTCTGCTTCTCTGGACCTTGACTGAAGGGTTACTCTTGATAAAGCCTGGACCCAGTTCTTTCCAAGTGGTTCGGTGTCTCCGTGGATCTGTAGGATACGCTCGGCGAAGTCTTTGAGCTGTTGATGGGTTGGTGGGAGGCCTAGGGCAGCCTGGATTCGAACCCATTCAGCCAGATGAGATTCCTGGGCTGGAGAGAGCCTCTGGTAGTCAGCGAAGACTATATCTCTTGACTGGGCTCCCTGAATCCGTCGTGAAAGAGTAGACCTTGGGACACCATGCTCATATGCTGCTTTTCGGAGGCTTTGACCGGTAGCTATTGCTTGAAGAGCTCGATAAATATCATCTTCGGTATATTGACTTACATTAGTGTAAAGAAGACGTACGTAAAATTTCGTAACGATTGAATCCATATTGGTAAAGAAAAAAGAGGTTGAAGTTAGAGGCTAGCGGTGTTGAGGCATTTTTGGGTGTTCCACATGTGGGGGTGTCCCGGATGTGGGTGTGGGACGTTAAATCTTTATGCATGCTAGACATCTATCCATATTCTAACTCAGTAATTACGACAATCTTTCATTTCTCGATAACTCGGAAGCTAATCTTCAACTAGATTCTCGTAATTATCAGTTTATCGCGGAAATACAGGGCGTTTAATGCTCTGAGTCTGACAACCGCCGCGCGGATCTTGCAGATCAAGCACTGGGAATGGTTAGGTGCAAAACCCTACAATAGAGGCAGGAGTAGCTGAAGCGGCCTATCTTTCGAAAGTTCGAAGGATCCTAGGTTTCGGAGGGCGATACAGCCGTATTAGAAGCTTCGCGATGGTGTAAGCCGGCAAAGTCTCGATATAAGCTGCGAAAGCCCATCCAACCAAGAGCATTTCGTAGAGGAACTGCAAAATCCATCAACGGTAAGCCTCTCCACGGTCGTTCCACGGTCGTTCACATACCAGTTATACTTGTAATATGCAGGTAACGCCCCTAATACTATCAGTAATTATTTAATACGTTAAACTCCAAATAGGCAATGTTTAATAGGGCGTACATTAATAAGTACATCAAGTCCCAACGTCGAAAATGCATATTTGGACGAGCTAAGTAAAATTAGCTTGTCTAGGATTTTCACTCATATTAGTCTGACGCGCGATCCATATGCTCGATGAGACATAATTCCCAACGAAGTATAGGAGGACATGTCAAGGTCCCGAAACAGCAACGGGAAGACCTAAACAACGGCTAGAGTCGATACAAAGGCCATAAAAATGAAAATGATATTCGCGGTCGGACTAGGCAGATTCAGGCGAAGCAAACGCAACGTAGGAAGATAGTCTAACAATAGTAACGCAACTTCTACTTCTATAATTCAGACATGCGCCTCGTAGATGCCGAATCGCGGAGAGCTTCATTGGTTAAGCACCTCAACCACCGTGAATGGAAACCCGGGCCGTGTATTTCATTCACTACCTCCTCGGCCGCAGTCGACTCTCTGCTGCACATGAGAGCCGCCAAATAACAATGCGCCCAAAACTCACCGTTATCGACTCTAATAGTGGACTAGAGACTGGTTTGCCCATTCTTGACATTCCAGATAAGATGGGCTATTACGACATTACGGATTCCTCCAGGAGATCCAAAGAATACTATATTGACCATTAGGTTTGCCTATGGTAAGTCATAGAGGATGGAATTATTGGTCAGTTGGACTGAACCAACCCTGTGAGCATTGAAAATTGGTAATAGGAAATCTCTAAACCCACTTTCGAGCAGTTCACCGTGACTTCTTCGACAACAGATGACGCAGGCACATTGGTAACGGAATCCGGGGTGGAAAAATCTATGAAATATGCCTTGAATGGATTGCAGAGCGCTCTTGATAACCTATCCAATAGGTCCTACACAGTCTACCCTTGCAAATGCCAATTAATTATTTAAGCCTGATCAGTATACAGAATGAGTGCCCCCGGGTAGTCTGTGACGCCCACAAGGCGACACCGGTTCGCCACCTAGAAGTAGAAGCAGCAGTCCCGCCACTAGACCTCTATCTTAGTGCCCGGGCGGCTAGGTTTGAAGAACGGTTACGGAGTAGCGGGAAGAGGAATCTGCTTCGCAGCGCGAGCGTCAAAGCGTCATATATACTCCGGCAGTATGGGCCGTGGAGGAGGAAACGGGCGTCGCAGTTACTCCGACCGGCGGGTACATTATAGAGAAGGAGGCCCGGGGCTCAGAGTGGATAGACGGGGAGAAGGAGGTCCCGGCTGCCCTACTAGAGAGAAAGGTAGCTCTCTGGAGCAACGCAGTCGCTGATAAGGCATATCAAACAAGCAGCCTTTATATTTAGTGTGGCCATTAGGGCACGGTTTGACATACGGGAGTACTTGTAGAGGTGCCGGGAGCTTTGAGCCTACGGCGTATCTAATAATAGTAATAATATTTAAGATGCAAACTGTCCTCCCAATACTCAAACTTCCAACATTTTCTAGATGATGGGCAGGTCTCAGATACGGATGATGGAATACATAAGACTAATAAGGCAGATGACATAATCAAGATGGCTGAGGGGACTGACACCAACATCTGTCATAATCTGGACGAACCTGGGAAAGGCATTCATTACCACAAATCTAGCCCGTGTTTGCAAGGGTCTTAGAATTTGTCAATTTCGTAACAGCCACAACTGCTAGAATGAGGGGTTGGTCTGCGGACTACTGTGGTTTCTTCTTTGAAACCTTCCTCCAACCTGTACCCCTGCATCCTGGAAGACTCATCCGTAACACCCGGCAGATGTATCCAGCAATCCCTGAAGATCCAAAACCCTAGTCAACAAAATTGCTAGACATCGCCCAATATCACCAAAGTTGTTGTAGCGCAAGAAGTAACGGCCTCGTTACTTCTATGTTATTCCTAGGAGATTCTGAACTGAGCTGCACTAACTGCTAAGGTTTGGGCAAGTTATTGTATCCGAGACTATGAAATTTGCAGACTTGTAGAATAAGTTTTTTCAGCTTTTGTTTAATACTGTCTCATGCAAGTCTACGGCTTATGAATACAGTAGACCCTAGCGGGTACGTACTCAGTCCTACATACAAGACCTGAGCCTGTACTGCAAATCTTTATCCCTCATAATGATCACTTTTCCCTGACACTTTGATAGTGGAAGCTCACTAGTGGGCTGTGGACCTAGGAACGTGCCCAAATTCTCCTAAATGAGAAAGATCTATAGTTACAGCCCCAAAACAATGTTGAAAGATAATCTGAGTACACCTTCATCCTTTGCCAATCTTCGAACAGCACTGTTTCACTAATTGGCCTTCTTTACCAACTCGAAGGCAAAAGCAACCAGGCTAAGCCACCAAAGCGTGTAGAATAGCCTCATGGGAAAGGATAGTGGTGCCATCTCCAGACCCAGCTTGGAATTCACCAATCCTAGTGATCGCATCCGTTCTGTCTTTCAATACCTTCGACAGGGAATTTCGGATGCTGGTACCAAAGATGGCGATGATCCAGCAATGCAACCCCAGTGCCTGGCTTTCCGCCTCTGAAGCCGTACATATTCGTCGTCTGTCAAGATCGGATTTGCAGAGTGAACTCCACTCCTGCTGTTGGACGAGCACTGTCGCTGGTTTGGAGATCCAGCGCTGGAACCCAGAGTGAGTTTGAGTGGGCTGCTGGCAGCTATATGTGCCAGGGCACCTTTTGCGTTGGTGATGTGGTGAATCGATTGTCTCAGGGAGTTGCCGTGCGGCGACGTGCAGTTCCAAGATGGAATCCAGGAATCCTCTGAAAGGGAGACGAGAGAGGAATGAATGCTCAGAGGCTTTTTTCCCCCGCAAAACTAAGCATGGCAAAGGCTGCCGTGATTGAAACCTAGAAACAACGATGGTAGGGACAAATAGTTTCGTAAAGATGATGTTGTTGGATTTTACCTTGCATGTTTCGAGGCTGCCAATTTTGTATAAAGACGCAGCAATAAGGAACCTGTATAGAGAGGATGTTTAAACTTGAACTATGACTTAGTAGCGTCTCGACCTGCCGTTACCTCGCGCGTTCGATTATGCTCATGGTAGCGAAGCTAAGCCTGAAAGAAAGCCGTCGGCAAGGCAGATCCAGCACATAATAGTAACTTCGTGATATAGAGCCAGCCAGTTCTCTCGGCCCCTGTCAGCCGAGTATGCAGCGCAGCAGCCTACAAGGTCTCTACTTAGAACCGCAATATCCAAAATCGTCCTTCTTCCTTGAGAGTTCCATGCCTCAGCTTTACAACGTCTACGGGTCTGCACCATTCAACTACCATAAATAGGCGCTAGCAAATATAACACGAACGCCCAATAACTACCTACGTAGCCGGCGGCCAGGGGTACTAAACGAGTCCTGCAAGCTCGACGCAACGAGGACGCTTCGGCGGCCGCAGCGCTAATGTAGCGCCGAACACAGCCGCCAACGACTATTAGTGAACGATTAGATGATATAGAAGCGGAACGTCCATCATCCGACGCAACAAATCCACTTAGGCGGTTGCGGTGCTGACGTAGCGCTGAAGCAGGTGCAGCTAGCCCGGCTAATACTGCTCAGTCCGCAAGAGGTTCTCTGTGGAGAAGTGTATGGCGACAATTATGCGAGGACGAATTTTATGTCGGTTGTAACTACACACTATGAGCGGAGAGTTTCACCATAAGAAATATGAAGCTCAAAGAAACAACTATGCCTCGGAAACATATAGATCATACGGCTGAATTCTCCTTAGGCAGTTGCTGCACTCTACACGGGGTTCAGATTACCAGACGGATTTCCAAAAACCATCAATAGGTTTTATTACAATGAATAACAAGAATTTTTTTTCAACACCAACATACTGGGGATCTGCTTGAGCTAATTCCGTGCAACAATGGAGACTATAGGAGTTGTGGTTATTGTCGTACTAAACCTTGGTGCAAGACTGAGTAGAAACATGGTATAGGCAACAAGTCTGTAATAAAGATATTGACCGGAAAGACCCAGCCCGTGGGAAAGTCTTGGACAACCCCTTTAACCTTTCATACCGAATTTCAACCACGATGTTGACCCTTTGACCAGCTTTGGAAGACTGAGACATGTGGTCAGCTAGTGATGATGCCACAATCCCTGGATGGATCTCTCCGTTCATCCCATCACTAAACTTACCACATTCCACGCATCCATGCCGCCGCCCCCCGTTACTATTCATCTAAAAAAACACTTTCAAAACATATATAAGTCCATTCGCTCTTTTATTATCACTTGACTATAACAAATGGTATAATATACGATGGGAGAAAATCAACCCCTTATATGCTCCGGTCAAATGCCAACACGTCGAAAATCATTTCATCTGTGGCTCGCTCATCCCATCCAATCCAGACGCCTTGCATGATGCATATACATACAGCCATTGTCGTCTCATTTCATGGCGGCAGTCTCGATGTTTGCGGACCATTTTATGCATTGGGACACTAGCAATCGATGCGGCATGGTCCCGTCGAGTGCTCTGTTTGGTAAGGTAGGTTAGGTAGGTTCGGTTGAGTTCGGCCGACTTCGTGTTTCTTTCTCTTCGTGCCGTTATTCGTTTGGTATTGCGTCTTGGGGGTTGGTATTCTGTATGCCATTGGTTTCAGCCCCGGCTTGAAAATGTCGGTGCTGGTCATTCTCTCGCGACCCAAATTCATTTTAGTGTTGTCCGCATCGCATGGGAGGTCACCGCTGTTCGCTCCCGCTTCTAGACCTCGGATGCGCACTCGACGGCTCGACAATTATCTGGGGTAGTCCCGTGGTGAGCCTCAAACTAGGAAGTTGAGGAGCCCCACCAACACCCCTAGATGAACGTGCCGATGGGCCCGCCGAGGTGTGACTCGACCTCCTTGACAGATCTCCATCATCCAGATCGGGGCTGTGCATCATACTTGGCGCATGAGCGCTGAGCCTGCGATCCCGCATCGTCGGGCCTGAGTACTCGGGTGGTGGCTCGTTAAATAGTGGCGTAGTGGCACCTGACCGAGGAGTATCATCCAAGCTCACATCATCGTAGCCCGGCGGGCTGTGCGGCGGCATGCCCTCATCGCCTAAGTCCGCCTCGATCATCTCGGGGCTGGATCCGGCACGGCCCGAGCGCTGCGAGCCACCCGTGTGCTGGGCTTGCAACTGCGGCGTCGTTGCGCTGCATCGCGGTAGGCCGGGCGAAGGGAATTCCTGGTTGCTGTCGAAGCTCAGCACAGAGCTGGCACTTCGTTCGCGGCGATGTGTCGATAATGTAATGCTAGCTGCATCCGACAACAATCCGACCCTTTCGCTCTCTGCGCTGTTGGCACGAAGCCTCGTGCCGTCAAGCCTGGCAACACCGAGATCAGCGTAGCTCACACTTGACACGGCCTGCTGGCGTTGGATTCGTATCCGCTCTTGCTCCTCGCGCAACTCTTCGACGGTACTGGAATGACTGGCAGCACTTTGGCGCTGGCTGAGTTCGGCGAGAGCCACCATATCGCCACGATCCCTTGCCTCTCTCCGTAACCGCCTCCGCTCTTCTCTCTCTTCAATTGCCTGTCGTCTGGCCAGGCGAATCCGATACATCGTCTCCATTTCGTTCTCGCGCAGAGCCTCCTCTTCCTCGGCATTAGGCAATTCCACCACCACGTCCACGCCATCTCGCTCACCCTCACGACCTAGCACCCGTTC
Source organism: Pseudomassariella vexata (assembly GCF_002105095.1). NCBI lineage: Eukaryota > Fungi > Ascomycota > Sordariomycetes > Amphisphaeriales > Pseudomassariaceae > Pseudomassariella > Pseudomassariella vexata. Next base: position 2,764,419 of record NW_024467957.1, read on the forward strand.
GTTTTCATTGGCTTTTGTTCGATAGGCAGGTAACGTCATTATCGACCGGATTGACGTATTCCTGTCTACGGTCGCTTGCCTTTCCCTCGCCCTATTTGCTTCTGAGATCGCCGTATCGAAATTGGGGGGTGGCTGGAGAGCACGAGCTAGAGCTGCGGAATATCTCGATGATACACGTTCATTGCCATCGGTTTGCTGGTAGCCGCCTCGCTTCTTCCCGTTGTTCGCCCTGTTCTTTCTCCTCGCACAGATGAAAATTCCAGCAATCGCTACGATAGCGACTACGACTATGCCAATGATCTGCGACAGGGCAGAGCTCATGTTAGCTGGACTACGAATGAAGCTAAGCAACAGCTATGCTACGGAGAAAACATACTATGAGGTAACCTTGTGTCGGCCCTTTGTCATTACTTCTGCGAAAAACCCTCCTTAAACTGAGGTCATTGTCGATTGACCGGAGAACCAGTGGTGATCGGTGTGGGAGGATCATCGTGAACGAGTGACGGCGGTTGATGGCGAGCCCGCCAAGAAGAGAGCAGACCGACAGATGCAAGGCAAACGGCGAAGACCCAGGACGAGCGCTGTTGGCATAAACGTAAGAACGACAACAACACTAGTATTAGGGTGGTGTAAACACAAGAAATTCAGAAGATTGGAGGTTTCCAGAATGAAAAGGCGGCGAATCTTGAGTTGAAGATGACAGAGGAAGAGGCTGGAGTAGCGAGCGGCGATGCCGTACTGCGGGTAGGCGATGTGGGATATCGCTTTCGTAATACTTAGTCGAAGCAATTTCTTGGCTGCTAAGATGTCTGGACTTGGGTGGGTGCTAGTACACTGCATACGAGATCGGCGAATGCACGGCTGAGGTACCCGCGCCGAGGGTTCGATGCTACCTTGGATGCAGGGATTGATTTAGTGCACAAGCTGGGCGGGAAACGTTCTCTGACTCGTGTTGCGTCTGCTAATGAGTCTCGTCAAACGGAGTAAATGTGAAGATATCTCGAATAAATTGACGAGCAGCGGAAAAGGCTTGGGGAAGAGTCGAGTTGAGACCAGATTGTGGCAGAAATTGTATTGCGGTTAAGTGGGACTCGTCCCTGGGCCGACATGAAATCATCAAGATCGACGTTTGACAGCCACAGGCAGTCCACAGTCCATACAAGACAACGGTACAAAAGATGCTTGCGCGTGTCGCGAGCCGGGATCTTGTTCTTTCAAACAGCTTTTCACTATGGGGAAAGAGACTCCAGGCCTGACTCTAGAACGGTCGTAGAGTTGTGATGCGTTTGCCCAAAACTCTGCGACGCTACCGGGAGGTTCCGAGCCGTCCTGACTTGGCCTGGCAAGGTGTTCGTGTGCAGGAAAACAAGTTGCTTAACGTCTGCCTGATGGTGTGGCGAAAGTCAGTTGATGGTATATTAGGGTCGACAGTGATGTAGATATGTCGGGTTGGATCCTTCGATTCTGCACCTCGTCTATCTAGCCCATCACCTGTTCCTCATGCGACCGAGAAGCGCCAGACGGTGAAGGCCAGGCTGTGTGGCAGAGTCTTAGATGATGCGAAACGCAAAGGCCCAAAAGTCCCGGGGTTATATCTGCCTTGCGCCAACCCGCAGTTTGCGTTTGCAGGGCAACTGCAAATTTCGGAAGCCATTGTTATGACTATTTACAGAAACGTGCCCCGCCCGTTTCGGCCTACGAACACTCCATTAAGCCCGGTCCCGCAGAGACCCTGCAACTGTGCCCTTTCCTTTTCTGCCAGCGATTTCGCCAGCATGCTGCAACACTCATTTTTGGGGGGTGAATGCGTGCAGTGTGTCGTAGCAACTACTACGGTATTCTCCCGGCGCTTAACACTGCTAGAGTGTTACACAAACACGCCTTAACGATAAGATGCTGTGTGAGCAGTGAAAGACTTGGTCCTGTGGCTGGGTCAAGAATCGTCAACCACCGCCTCCCTGAGAGTTAATATAAATTTAACAAACCATATTTGATCTCACCGCGTGGTTCTTTTTTGTCTTTTTTGGTTTTTCATGTTGCATGACAGATATCGAAACACCTTAGCACCTGCTGACCTTGCGTCCGGTTCTCTTTTGCAATTGATGTCTCTGATTACATTGGTTGCTGCAAGGTACGAACTTCCCTCATCTACGGCGCAGTTACGAGCAACAGGAGGAATCCCACTACACTGAGACACTTGACTTAGATCTGACCACTCATCATCGCCTCCACAAACAACACAGCTTTTCTGCAGCACGGAGTCTGACCAAATCTTTTAGCCTTGAATTTTGGGCACATGGAAACATGAATCACGAGTCAGCAAAAACCACGTCTTCTGCAAGTTTGACGAAGAATTGCGAACCTTGCGCCTGTCTGGGAATGGCGATAGGGCTGATGATGTGATGTTAACTAGCCCATCCCCTCTATAGTGATCCAACCCGACAGACGGACAGTATTTGCTATCCCCTAGACTGAACACTTGCGCCTTCCATCATTGAGCTCCCGTCTCACTCTCCAGAGGTCGACATTGCATTCGTCGTGGTACACGGAAGCAAAACGCGAGAACTCATTGGGTGCCCCCATTGGTCGACTGGACGGCCACCTCACTGCCGTGTCCCGTAACACGACACACCCGAAGGAACGAAGGAAAAAAAGCTAGATGGATGGGCTGTGCCACACGTCGCCAACGCCAACCTGACTCGCGTGTGGCGCAATTTTGCCTCGCCTCTGTTTGCTGCGAGGATGGCTTTAGTCACAGCAGTCCCGAAGCACAGTTCCAATACTTTCGGGCTCCGACTTGAAGCCTACATGAATTATATCGTCACACAAGTTGGCTATGCTGTCGTGTTCCCAATTTTCGGCGCTGGGATGCAATAAACATGTTGCGAAACATGCCATTTGGAATGTAAGTCGGGTTATGCGGTGCCAATCGTCTCTCCGTCGTCATTGCAAGTTGCGTCAGAAGCGTGGAGTGAAAAGTTGAAGCCGGGAGCCGCTACGAAACCTGAGAAGTACGCGGTGAAAGCTCGAGGGAAATAAAACGACATGTATTGTGCTTATCAATATAAGAGACTGTACATCTAAGCGACGGCACGAAGTTATATAGCCACGGCATTTTATAGAGATCTTACGACCACGATCTAAGAGTACTGATGGAATTGCACGTGTTCAATAAACTCCTGAACTCATCACGTCATTCTAACTACGATCCCCAGATATCACTACAGACCAGTTTAGCCAAACACCTAACCCACCACGCCCCATCCCATCTGCCCCCTTATCCAAACTTTTTCTCAAACTTCTTCAACATCCCCGTAACCCCCCTCTCAAGCCTATCCGCATTATCCCCCAACTTACTCCTCCCCTCCTGCTTGGGCTTATATTGCACAGCCTGCGCCGCTTGCTTCCCCTGCGTCTGAAGATACACCTGCTGATGTATTCCATATTGACTTCCCCCTTGCGGCGTCGCGCCCGGGTTCCCGTAATTATACTGCGAATAACCCCCCGGAGGCGGCAACCCGGGACTAGCCAGTCCCTGACTCCCCGGCGGGGGGGTTGGCTGGTGGGGCGCAAAGCCCGGCGAGACCGGGAAGTTCGACCCATAAGGAGATGCAAGCCCGGGGGAGCCGAGAGCCGCTGTCCCCGGCATGGTGGCCGAGCGCTGGAGGTTGCCGAACTGGGAAGGTGGGAAGCCGGGGCTCGCTATGGAGGGGTGTTGAGCAAAGGGGAAACCCGGGCTGGCAAGGGCAGTGTGTTGGGAGGGTGGGAAGCCCGGACTGGTTACGGAAGGGTGAGCCCCCGTGGGAGGGCCGGGAGGACCGGGGAAGCCAGGGCTCAAGGGGCCGTTGGGGCCGAAGCCCGAGGCGTAGGCCGGTGCGTGGTCCCGAGCTACGGCTGCTTGGAGGGGGTCAAGGCCGTCGTCTTCGGGCGGTGGAGGGGTCTTCTCTCGGTGGCGGATCTGCTCTGGGGCCGCGGGTGCGGCGGGATTGTACGCCATGGGGGCGAAGCTTTGTGGTGAATCAGAGGCCCCGTGTACAGCGGAGATAGGGGGGGGGTCGAACGAGGGTACGCCGCTTTGTGATGACGGCTTGGGCGTGCTGTAAGGCGGGTCGGATATAGCAGCGTTTTCGAGCTTCTGAACCAGAGGATTCAGCTCCTGGTGGTGATAGCTGCCAGCGTGGTGCGGCGAATGTGCTGGTGGGCCGGGCTCGTCTAGGACTTCAACTTGAGCTTGAGGTAAGACGCGGCGGATGCCGTTGACGAACTGCAAGGCGTCGGTTTGAGTCCAGAAGTAGATGTCAAGCGAGTGAAGCTTGTAGTGGTATTTATTTTCATTTCGAGGGTCGTATGTCGGTAAGTGCCACTGACTTGGGTCTACCGGCGCACCGGGGATACCGTCCACGGTAATGGTAACGAGGCATTGTTGGTTGTACGAGTATCTCACTCGAGTGTTGTCAAGAACTGCGTTTATATCGAGTCAGACTTGAATTTCATCTCAGTGAGGAAAAACATAATTGTCGTGCGCTCTTACATCCATCGAATGCATCTTGGTCCTCGGTGCCGGGCTGGTTCGCAACCTCGATACGCGCCCTCCGATCATTCGCGTTTTCGAACAGATAAATGTAAGATCCCTTATCGAACCGATGATGCGGTGGGTTGGCAGTCGGCGGGCCATAGAAATAGTGAATGTCCCCAAAGCTACTCGGTGGCCGATCGTATCAGTCATCGCTAGGCTCCCATTGCTTGAAATTGGAGCCTGCTTGTACTTACAGGGTCGCAACGTTCTCCTCTCCCGGCCGAACTGCCATCTTGACTTGTCGCAACCGCGATGAGGGGTTCCCAAGTGTACCGCCTTTAGAACAAGAACACCGAGAATCAAGGGAAAGAAGAAAAACCCAATAGCCTGGAATAAGACACCAGATTTTTGCTTGCGGCGATCGTTGCGACCTGGCGCAACTCGAGCTTGACAATAGAAATAACGGAAGAAAGAGAAGATCTGACCTACAGCTCCAAAACGTCACAGAAACAGCCCAACCACTTGGTGACGATCATTCCGGTCCACGGCGTCTAAACAACAATTAACTTACCATCCCCTGTACTGGGCTGCATTGCTTTCGATTCCTGTCTCGGTGTCAGCGCTTACTGCTGTACCTTCAGAGGACTACCACTGATGATGGTGGGGTTGCCCCATGCCGAGAAACGTAGTGGGAGCTGGCCAATTGTCGCACAGAATTGATTGCCAGCCCAACTTGCCGCAGGGATCATAGCCCGAACGTAACCACCCCCCTAGCCCACTCGGGCCTTTCCTTTTCCGCAAAATCTCGACTTGGTGATAGCTTCAGAGGAATTTCGCTATTCAGAAGCCGCTACCGCCAATTCGCGATCTTCCGACGGCAGCATTGAGCCAGGCGTGGCTGGTTTCTGTTCCACAGTCGTCAGTCCATACGAACCCCAAATTGGCCATCTTCCAATCTAATACTAACACCCTCAGCTCCCCGGCACAACAAACCAACCTCGATTGCGAACACCTTCCTCCACGTCAATCCGCCCGCCAGGGCAACACCCACCGCCAAAATGCCACACCAAAGCATAGCCCACATCTGCTCACACATGCAAAACGCCTCGCGCGCACGCCTAGCCCTAACCTCTACCCCCCACTCGAAATTCCACCTCAACCTGCTGCTCTCCATGCAGCGAACAGGCTTCCTCAGCTTCGTGACGCGCGGCGGCCTCCACCCGCCCGATCCGGCCACTCTGAGCACCTACGTCCCTCCTCCGCTGACCTCGGCCAACGTCGCAAAGCAACGACTGTGGGTCGGGCTGAAGTACAGCAACAACGAGCCCGTGCTGAAGCATATGAAAGTCATTTCGAAGCCGACACGGCCCGTGACGCTCAAGTTGGAGGATTTGGAGAGGATTGCTAGAGGGTGGGATGCGGGTGGCAGGATGATGCAACGGGGACTGAATTTGGGCGAATGTATGTTCGTCAGTACGCCGAAGGGGGTTATGGAGATTCGGGAGGCCGTGGAGAGGAAGATGGGTGGGCTGCTGTTGTGCCGTGTTTCCCCATGATCGAGGCAATGGATGTAGGTGATGTCGGCCATGGACTGCATTTTTTATCCCTATGGAGGAGCACATAGGGAGAGGGATGCTGGAACTGTACGATACTGGAGCAGGCAGGGTCAACGCAAGCTATCCTTGGATCACCCCAAAGTAACTAACATGGCATCGAGAAGTAGGGTATGGAAATGTATCAAAAATATACGACGACATTGACTCTGTATCATACCACCACAATGCAAATGCAACAACTACTCTTACTCTGCGACGCCTGGGAAGCAAGTTACGATGTTCATGCCCGTGCGGCGGCACCATCGAATAGAACGGTGGCTTGATGAAGCCATGTTTCCTGTTCAGTCTCGCAATGAAGTTATTTCATCTTCATTCTGAAAACCCCGTTTTCATTGCCCGCTGCGCGCTTCGCGCTTCGCGGCTATCAAATTTATGGGGGCAGAATCAAAGTTAACACTAAGGACTTCGACTCTTCAACGTGATATTGTAACTGATTCTAGGAAATTGAAGTCTCCAGTTGCCCACCACCACGCGTTCGAACATGATAGAAAGAGCGACATGTGTCCAGAAAGGAGTCAACCCGACTCCTGTTGTTTACGAACCAGGCTACCGGAATCCATTGACATGAGCCAGTTCTCACAGGAATCACTACGCAGACTGCTCGATAGAGCGTGAGCATGAAGATCAAATTCAGATACAATAAATGTGAGAAGAGGTATCCATTCAAACTAATGCTACTCCCCTCTCTTGGACAACCCTACTTGAGTACTTCAATGACCGCCTTCTAACTAACTAAACCCTCATTGTTACACCGACACCATTTGCTATGCTCCAAACACCCCGTTTGCTCCAAAAGGTATCATCAGCGCCGAACGAAACAATTAACAAACTTGACAGTATTGAATTTTTTTGTGCCACCCTCATTGTTCGTCATCATCGTGGGTGAAAAATATGGATACAGTCGACTCCGGCATTTTCCTTCTGTTTTTACCGATGCAGCGACATTGATCTCCCCATGAAACCAGTCAAACCCCCGATCCCTACCTAAGCAGTCTCGGTCATTCCCTCCTCGGTCTTCTCGGCTATAGCGGGAATCTCGGCAGGCGCCGGAGTTACAGGCTCATCCTTCGGTGTAACTGTTCCATCCAGGGTTATAATGTCTCCGTTGATCGTTTTGATCTCCTCGTCGGGTACGGAGTCCTTCTCGGCGGCTGATTCGGAAGGCGTCTCGGAGGTCTTCTCAACTACCTCGGCGACCTCTGCAACCGCCTCCGGTGCTGGCTGCTTGCCAGCATCTGTCTCTGCCTCCGCCTCCGCCCCCGCCTGTGACTTCTCCACAGCAACTGTGGTATCAGTCTCCTTTGAGGTCGCGGCCACCTGAATAATGTCCTCAGCGCTCTCCGCCTGAGCAACCACCGGAGCAAGCTCTCTTGCTGTCGGCTGAGTAGGCGTCTTTGGCGTCTTTGGTGCTGCCTTGGTCGAGTCTGTCTTTTTGACGATCGTGGGACTGGTGTCCTTGTCCTTTATGAAGACGTCGCCGTCCTTGCCCTTCGAACTGCAGCTGCTGGCCTTACTCGATATGGCAGTCTTAGCCGCCGCCTTTTTAACACCTGCCTCAGTATCACTCTTGCCATTAGATCGCTTGGCGGAAGTAGCTGGGGTGCTACCCTTTCTCGGGGGCGTAATGGGAGCCTTGTCAGCCGTCTTGCTAGAACTGGCCTGCGTAGGACGCATCATGCGGGCGAGAAAACTCTCGTCAACATGTGGCTCCTTCTTCACCACTGGATGGTCTCTAGCTGTGGGTTTCGGCGGCGGTCCAAAGCTGGGGCGAGGGCGATTGATGGTGGAGTTCTGGCGCTTCAGGCCCTTAGCGGTGTTCGTAGCTGCGACGCTGACTCGGCTGGCGGGTCTGGCAGCCACGTTGCCCGAGGCACGCGAGAGAGTTTGTCGGGGAGGAGGGTTGACGGCACCCGTCTTGTGAGCTGAGGCAGCCGTATGCGTGGTGAGACTAGGAGGAAGCTTGATTGGACGCGTAGGAGACTTGGGCTTGGGCTTGACGAAACCGGCGCTGGTTGGGGACAACTCCAGTGCTTGGGGCTTCTTGCCTGACATTGATGCCGATTTGGGGACTGCCGCCTTCTTATGAGTATCGTCCTTGGTTGTTGCTGTCGGGGCTTTCTGGGCTGGAGCATAGCTCGGAACTTTCTTCTCTGGAGCATGACTCAAGGCCTTGGAAGTCTCCTTTGTCGGGCTTTTGGGTACCCTGACTACTGCTGGAGACTTCAAAGGTTTCGATGCCGTCTTGGCCGATGTGGTGATAGGACCAGTTCTCGGAGGCTTGCTAGCGGGTGCGGGAGTAGGAACAGGGGCAGTTGTTGTGGTCTTTGCCTTGTCTCTCATACTTGCACTAGCACTTGGAGCGCCATTGGTGCCGTTCAAAACTACCTTGATGGTGGGATCAGCAGGAGTCAGCTTCGTCTTGGTCTCCTCCTCGTCTGTGATCTTGTCTGGGTTCGGGTTGGGTGTGATTTCAGCCGTTTCGACTCCCTTCTTCGGAGAGAACTTGGCTGGTGCATCCTGCTTGGGCGACTCCGGTATAGGCTCCTTGGCCAAGTTGGTCTTAAATGCTGACACGTTCTTGGCCATGTTTTCTACCAACGCGTCTTGCTTCTCGGGCAACGCTGCTGGTGTAGTGCTTTCTGTTTCGTCGCTAAACCTCCGAGTACTGGAAACGGACACGGAATCACCACTGGTGTTTCTCTTCAGTCCTATCCGGCCGTCTTTCTCGACGGCTACGAACGCTGTGCGGACCTTCGAAAGGGGTCGTGGGGACTGTGAAGGAGTAGGGGTTCCTGGATTGAGAACGCGTGTTAGCTATATAAAGGCCCAATACAAGAAACTGGTGCTGGAAGAAGCGAGAAGATGCTGTTGACTGCTGGCCAAATGGGATGCGAATGGTCGATATCGGCATTCCAGTGAAGGAAGAGATAGACGTAGGTTTTGATTTCGATTTGAAGTGTCAAATAAAGGAGAAGGTGCTTGCCATACCACGAAGCGACAGGTTAGACGACAGGTTGGACGGAGCTGGAGACCTCCCGCGGTCTTCAGGAGCATTGTCGCTGCCCCTTTGCTCGAACATCGCCCGCAGATTCTTTACGCCTCCAGACATCATGAAAAGCTCCTTCTCCAAACGGGGGATCGGGGTCGTTGTGGCAGAGGATTCAGGAAGTTGCGGTCGGTGTTGTTTGGATCAGAAAATGTCACCGGGGGAAGGGGCACTTCGCGTTTGTTGGCAAGTACATTCCCCGAGTTCCGTTGGTGCCAATTTGGAAAGTTTCACGAAAGGTCCAGTTTTGGGCGTTGGAGATCGAATGATCCTCGAGAAGCTGTGCGAGTGCGACAGGAAACTGTATATGATCGGAGGGTCGCGAAGTAAACAATGGAAGTTGGGAATATGCGAAAGTTGTTCAGATTGATGCCTGGTCGACCGGTCCGTGGTGGGATGTCGCGCGGTTTGGCCCTTAATTTGGGGAGATATGGGGTGGAGTTCAGGGGCACGGCAAGAAAGAGCTTAGCTCGTCTGAGAGTTTGAAACATTCAGTTATATATCACAGCTGCTGAAAGTAAAAAGCGATTCGGTGGCAATGTTTGATTTGAGCTCGAGGACACATGAGAACTATATTTTCCAAGGCATTTCACAAGCCAAGTGGTGGACGAATCCGTGAGTACCTTAGCTTAAGTGGCATAAAAGATGTCAGCACAGCATAGTACAGCCCGTGGTCTAAAAATAAACGACCCAATAATCCTTCATGCAATGGGCTATTAAAGGTAGAAAACGCACAATTACAGCTATTTCCAATGATATCCTACTACTACTGTATCGCATTGGTTTCCGCTCAGCTACAAGTTTAGGTTAGGAGAGCTGCTCTGAGCGGTGGCCGAGCAGCGAGCGGATATTCTACGAAGCAAGGGGAATATGCCAATTTGTTCGGAAGCGTCTTTGAGGCTATTAGGTTCATTGGGTCAGAAGTCTCTTTCATCAGGTCTTTGTGTGTTTGGTTAGGAAGTAGCTCGCATCAACACGTGTTTCAAGTCATTAAGTTTTCTTCTGCAGAACGCGCTTTACGCGTCTGATGCCAACGGTCAGACGAGAATGCTGCAATCAAGCTGGATTTCTCCCCAGTTCTAGAACCAAAACAAAGAACTCTTCTCCTCCTCTGTGACCAATCAGGCTGCAAGTAGTCTTCAGGACAGTGAAATTTGATTTCATCAAGCCGATATGGGCTCTCGAACTTCGCATGGGACAGCCTCCATTTATCTACGGCATCGGACCGTGCTCCCCTGAATCATACGAATCTCTCGGGTCAGTTCTGTGGAGTCGTGGGATAACGTACAACCCCACCTTTCCGACCACCCACCTTTCTAGCCACATATTGCAATCCAATTGAAGGTATTCCAAACAGTGTATTCAACATACTATTATAGCTATTCAGGTACAACCAGCTCTAATAGAAAGCTGTGCTCTAGGGCTTCCTGAGGTATAGATCTGATAGATTCTGACGCCTTAGCTGGGTCCAGTATTACCTGATTCCGACGTTGTACCGCTTTAATGGAGCAAATACGGCGACGTCGAGAGGTTGGAGCCCGTGAGAACAGTGTGCTGGCAAAAATAGTAACGAGATCTTGTTACAATAGGCTAACCACATAAACTCGACGTTGTCGTGAGCGATATGACCATCTAATATCAAGAGCCGCTGCTCGTCGGGATCAACTGGTTGTGTACGAGGTATAAAGATATCACGAAGCCATCGAACGGCGATATCTGTACTGATCCAACCGTTACACGAATAAGTATATTGCCAATCAGGTATATCGTCGCAATCGTTAAACCATTTCCCTAGATAGCTTCATCGACGCGATTGACGCGTCAGAATGGCTGAGGCCATCGCCGAGTCGTAATTGGAGGGTAGAGCGTGGAACGCCCTATCGGAGGGAAGCCTGGCGCTGGGATATCCCTTGATTGATATCGTTGAGAGCGCCTTGAATCGAATTTTCTGAATATCGAGGCATTGTATAATAATAGCCAATACCGACGATAATCTGTTGTGCCGAAGGTTGTTGTAGTTGGCAGATTAGGTGGCCGGAAAGGTGGGATTGTACATTATCCATGCGAACAAGATGCCACCACCTGCATCCCCACAGGCTAGCTCCCTGTGGCTGCCGAGACCGGGGAAAGTTGTCAATTGACGCAAAGCTTGGATTCAGGAAATTTTCGTCTCTTGAGAGCTTCATTGTGCCTACCCAAGCACATATCAAGGTGTGATCAATTGACTCTTCAAAATGGCTTCTTCTCGCCTGTTAAAAATTGGTCTTATTCCTGGTGACGGCATTGGCAGAGGTCAGTCTTTGGAGGTCATTTAATTCCTTTTTATGGCCGGCTTGAAAGGGTCCGATTTACTCCCGACACCATGAACATCTGGAGTGAACACTTGAGCAATGGCTGATTCCAATGATAAACAGAGGTCATTCCAGCAGGTCGCCGCATCCTAGAGGCGCTCCCATCCTCGCTAGGCCTCAAATTCGAATTCGTCGACCTGCACGCTGGCTTTCAGACCTTTGAGAAGACTGGTGCCGCCTTGCCGGACAAGACGGTCGACGTCCTCAAGTCCGACTGCCATGGAGCTCTCTTCGGTGCCGTCTCCTCGCCCTCAACCGCCGTCAAGGGCTACAGCTCGCCCATCGTTGCCCTGCGCAAGAAGCTTGACCTATATGCCAATGTGCGCCCCGTCAAGACCGTCATGAACGCCGCTAAGCCTATCGACATGGTCATCGTGCGCGAAAACACCGAGGACTTGTATGTCAAGGAGGAAAAGACCTACGACGCGACTGATGGATCCGGCAAGGTGGCTGAGGCCATCAAGCGCATCTCCCAGAAGGCAAGCTACCGTATTGCGGCTATGGCGGGCGAGATTGCTTTGAGACGCCAGAAGATCAGACAGGCGGGCGTGCCGAGCATACACAAGGGACCCCTTGTCACCATCACACACAAGAGCAACGTACTCTCACAAACAGATGGATTGTTCCGCTCTACGGCCCGTGAGGCACTGGCTCTCGCCAAGTTCAACAGCGTCGAGGTGGAGGAGCAGATCGTGGACAGTATGGTGTACAAGCTGTTCCGCCAACCCGAAGCATACGATGTCATTGTCGCCCCCAACCTGTACGGTGACATCCTGTCTGACGGTGCTGCCGCCTTGGTCGGTTCCCTGGGACTGGTTCCCAGCGCCAACGTTGGTGAGGGGTTCGCCATTGGTGAGCCGTGCCACGGCAGTGCGCCCGACATCATGGGACAGGGCATTGCCAATCCTATTGCGACTCTCCGCAGCACGGCGCTAATGCTCGAGTTCTTGAACGAAGAGGAGGCTGCTGCCAAGATCTACGCTGCGGTGGATGCCAACCTTTCGGAGGGCAAGCTGTTGAGTCCCGACCTCGGGGGTACCGCCAAGACGGAAGACGTCGTCCAAGACATCCTGAGGAGATTGTAAAATGGCACTGATGAGAGCAAGATAAAAATTGGAGTGTGACGCCCTCGGTGGCGAGGGATACTGTAGTGTACATCAAAAATATCATGATTCTACGCCGCCAGCAGTTCCCTTTTAGCATTGGACGCAATCAGGACAATCCGTTAGTCGTATACGCTTCAAAGCTATTTGAGGTATAATCGGCTAGCGAGGTACTAAGGAGCATACCGTAATATCCTCTATAATAGAGATAGAGTTATTAGTCCTAGTATAGGCAGCTGAGAGGTGAATATCTATCCCTCGGCTCGTTATAGAGCTTAGAGTCAACGTTAACGATAAATCAAAATAAATCTGATTTAATAATATATGAGGGATTCAATCCTCTATTGATGACTCTGCGTAGATCCTCTGTTGATTGGTCTATCTATCTGCTCTGTTGTGTCTTCCGTGTAGCTATTTTATCTATGAGGAAGGGTTTTGACCCCACTAGTGCAATTGCCGCTACACCGCCTTCGGCCTAGGGCATAACCGTGGCGCTCAATCCCACAATATATAGATAATGAGGCTCGTTAAGCCTAAAATACCTTAACTAAATACTTGATTACGCTTAGGTTCTATCTGTTCGAAGCACTTCGTCTGTTGGTAACTAAACTCTCTACTAGATGTTACGAATCTACGATTCTAACCAACGCAACAGGCCCGATGGCAGGCCCAGTGGATACAGGACAAAGAAGGAGGGGAAAGTCACACAGGAGTGGCTAGCTGCAGGAGGAGCCAGCTAGTGCAAGGATCACAAGTCACGTGAATTACAAGGGTGGATCATTTGGATATGAAATGATCCAACATATCCAGTTAGGACCAATAGTATCCATGAAGGATCTAATGGCCCCAGTTATCAGTGAAGGAGGGAATGGATATATAAGGGACAGGACTCCCAGGCATTTCATAGATAGACAGTCTCTACTTCAGTGATCAATCTAAGCATCAATCTAACCTGTCACGACCTGGGTTGCATCGCATTGGTATAGACCTCGATTAGGTGCTATCGACGAAGATTCTACTCTAAGGAGCGAAGGAAAGAAGATGACAACTTAGGTTTGAGGGAGCGCGACTAAGTCATCCACGCTTGGCGGGGCTCCTACAAGGGTTATGATTGGCTTCCCATCTGACACTGCCACGGCAGGTGTTCCAGCTGTAAGTCACCTGGTTGTAGTGAGTCTGCGAGGGTTGACCTTCACATAACCCATTGGTGAGGCAAACTGCCTTGACGACTCTATTCCCAGTTACCCTACTTGAATACTTCAGTTACCCAGAGCCCTATACTCCATACGTCAGACCCCGATATTATTGCTAAAGGACTCCGCAGCAGGACTTACTTACTAGCACAAACCCTTACAGACTCTTTAGTGGTTTACGCAGCTAGACTATTAGAGGTTTCGTTACACTAGATATGCGGAGATAGCGAAGACACGGACTGTGCTTCTAAATAGCTTCTGAAAACGACGTACGGTGACTATTGTAACGAAACCTCTAACAGTCTAGCTGCGTAAACCACTAAAGAGCCTGTAAGGGTTTGTGCTAGTAAGTAAGTCCTGCTGCGGAGTCCTCAAGCAATAATATCGGGGTTTGACGTATGGAGTAGAGTGCTTTGGGTAACTGAAGTATTCAAGTAGGGTAATCGGGAATAGAGTCGTTAAGGCAGTTTGCCTCACCAATGGGTTAGATTGATGCTTAGATTGATCACTGAAGTAGAGACTGTCTATCTATGAAATGCCTGGGAGTCCTGTCCCTTATATATCCATCTCTCCTTCACTGATCTCGTTGGATCACTTGGATCACGTCGCTCCTGGTGATCCCAAGTGGGGGATCACTCTGCCAAGCGTGATCCCTATCACGTGACCTTTTCCTTTAGTCGGGGGCCTAGTTGTTCCTTTCTGTCCTTATGGGGCTTTGTTCCTGCGGGGTTCTGTCATGGCCTATTGTAGGGCCTGTCGGGTTGGTTTTGGCCAGGTTAGAACCAACGGTTCGTAACAACTATTTCATACCTAGCTGCCATAACTCTGAACTACTACCGATTTAGTTCCGGATCGAGCACGATATAGAGCTTTTAGAGGGTCGTTATCTCTAGCAACATCTGTTGACGATGGGCAGTAAATGCACGCAGGTTCGAGGTGTGATGATGATGGCAACGGATAACAAGATCATCAACAAGACCTTACTATCCGGGAGGTGGAAAGAATAACAAAATCGAGAGCTTTCTTGCTCCGATCCGAATAACAAGAGTACCTCAGCAGGTACTAACAATCGACTGTGGCTCAACAGGCTAGAACAGATCGACTTGAACAATAAAAGTACCTCAACAGGCACGAAGAACAGAAAAAGATCTCAACAGGTCATCAGAACAACTGGTGCCTCAACAGGCGAAGGGAATGGAATCAAATTGCTATTTGCTTGGATACTTTCTTCTTCAAGAGAGAGTGACTATCACCCTCATTAGTTAAATGCATGTGGAATATAACAGATAGCCCATTCCGCAGCTATATGTAAGGAAGAGCCGTCAAGGCGGGCCGGTCTCAGCTGACAAACCGAGTCGGGAGGGTTTCGTCTCTGGTCCGGTAGAACTCCGCAACCGCCCCAGCCAAAGAGGAGATCTCGAGGCGCTCCCACGTAGGTTAGATTCCTCAAGAATCAGTCTTGCAATATACGCACCCATACCATTGGCGCACCATAGCCGCTCTTTGCACTACCTGACTATAATCGTGAGACGTGTGGTATCCCCGTTACACTATAGCCGTGGGGATTTAGTTTTACCGCTTGACGTGATGTGTAATAGTTGTCAGATACAAGGGGTCACGTGACTGACCAAGATCACGTAACTTCACGTAACTACCAGCCACTGGGACTTTGCCAGAAATCCTTCTGCAGAGCAGGTCACAGATAACAATAATGAATCCATCACACAGAACAGTCAGATTACCGTCGCAGCAAGGTCACAATAAGGTCACATGGCAAGAATCGTGAATATCTAACAATAGACTACAGTATTGCGTGTCATGCGTAACAGGCTGCTACAGTACTGCGCGTACTTTTCGTGAACAATTTTGATCACGTCCTGGCCACTACGTCTGAACTTCTCCGGGTTTCTTTAGGAAGCCACCTGCCGCGTACTTGGGGTTGGGGTTCGTATAAGTAGATGTATGGGTAAGGAGACAAACATGTTTCTTTTCCACTGTCCTTATATCCAAGTTCTCTCTTCCCAATCATCAGTCTTTGCCAGTCGTCTTTCATACCACTTGCTTGCGTCTCGACTACACTCTAGGTTGTCATATCCCGCAATTATCATCCTATCAACCACCTTTCCCCTTGATATCAAATAATCAAAAATCACTATGTCCTCCCTCAAGAAACTCAGAATCCTAATAACAGGCTGCTCCCCGGGCGGAATGGGCGCAACCCTGGCCATCGCCTTCCACAGTGCGGGACACCACGTCTATGCGACGGCGCGGAACCCATCCAAGCTGTTGCCGCTCGCCGCACAGGGAATCGAGACGCTGACCCTAGATGTGACGTCAGCATCTTCCATCGCATCCGCTGTCTCTTCCATCTCCTCCTCTCTACCAGACAACCAAGGTCTGGACATGCTCATCAACAACGCGGCGAGCACCTACACGATGCCCATGATAGACGTATCGCTGGACGCGGCGAGGGAGCTGTTCGACTTAAACGTCTGGTCGCAGCTCGCCGTCACGCAGGCTTTCTTGCCTTTGCTGCTTAGGTCCTCCACCACCACCGCTTCTGGAGGCGGCCACCCGACCCAGGCCATGATAGTAAACCATACCTCCGTCGGGTCTGTGTTTGCGCTCCCGTTCCAAGGTATCTACAACGCGTCCAAGGCGGCGCTCGCCATGCTTTCCGAGACGATGCGTCTCGAGCTGTCCCCTTTTGGGATCCGCGTCATCGATCTTAAGACGGCGGGGGTGCGGACAAACTTGATTTCCAACAACAACGTCAACTCCAAGGCCGAGGTGCTGCCGGAGGCGTCAATATACGGACCAGCCCGCGAGGTCGTCGAGAGTGCCATGAGTCAGAGAAATCTAGGCGAGATAGGCATCACAGCGGAGCAGTGGGCCGCCGAGGTGGCGGCGCTGCTGTTAGGGAAAAGCCCACCGGCCGTTATCTGGAGGGGCGAGAGCGCGCTGATGGGCCGGGTAGCGAGTTTGCTGCCGTCTGGCATGTTTGAGGGGAGGCTGAAGAGGCTAAGCAAATTGGATATAGTGGAGGAAATTATCAAAGAGCATAGGAAGTGATTTGGGGCGGGCAAACGAGCAAGCGTGACAGGATAAGTGTTGGTAATTAGCGATAAATAGCAGGAATGGCCTACTTTGTATTAGTTTCAGATTTGTGAACGAGGTATACTAGCAGAAATCAGCTTTATTGATGATAATTATGTGGTATATGCGAATAAAGAAACGAGCCGGGCTGCAAAATTCCAAACATGTCACCTCCTCGCGGTACAGCCTAGAAACATTTCTATAGCTAAGAGCAGGTCACCGGCGAGCACTGCCTTCCTCTCTGTAGGGCGAGAGACGCCAGAAGTAACAATTCCGGCGATATAATTAAGGAGGATTAACTCGTCGCCGTCGCTAGGGAACTACTATTATTAGCAAGTGAGACGTCCTGCACCGAACGGCCTTTAGCTAACTGCCAATTTGTTATCGACTTCATCGACATCGCCGTTGCTTCAACTACCTAGCGGTTCTCGCCCGACTTCCGTCCTATCAAGGAGGTTACGTATCCTTAACCTAATAACGTCAGACCCTGCCTGCCAACTTTCACTATTATTTTCCTAAAGTTTCCGGACTCTTCGGCCCCGCTGGGGTTCCACCATATTTTTCCATAGGCTTTCGGGTGAGTCATGCACTTTTCAGTATACGATATTTTTAAAGTCTAATTATGCAACTATTACTTCCTAAATTGATTTGAATTAATCGCTCTTTAATTAATTAATCATTCTATATCTTTATTACAGGTTCGCGTATTATAACCGATATTTCCATAGTTAGTATAGCGACATCCACGCGATCCGGTCCTCTTTACGTGATTACCCTGAAACTACGTTTCTTCACGTTCGACCTAACTGCTGATTTTGTGCGTTACTTCCCTGATAACAGATTTGAAAATACCAACGGCATATTTGATCTCGGATAGGACAGTTCTACTTTGTATTCTCAAGGGGCGCACCTTTCGTGAAGCAGACTTATCATGTCAAGGACGGGTTCTATCGTCCTGTAATCATCTACTTAGCTTCTCAATAGTAGACACCCTCAACATATCCACGAGCATGACCGTACGTCTTTCTATTTTTAAGGCCTTATGGCCACTTTCACGCTTTTTACTTTGAAAAGTCAGAGACAACTTCAATTCAATCTTTGTTGTAGCTTGCAATAAGCCCGATACAAAAAAGCATGAAGCGGCTAGCCCTTACACAAGTCCCCTCTCCGCCAATTCCTTTGCCAGAGACATTGTTGTCACAAAGTCGCCTAGAAGAAGAACTTTTCGCCCAACCTCAGCTGGACCCTCGTATTCTGTGCCTATTTCAGTTGCCGACCCTGCACTTGTATCCCTAGCCCTCCTAGTCCTGGACCAAATGGCATTCCACAATTTCAAGTTATTTTCACATGTAACCGGGGGCTGCGGGCTGTCAGGGTACGGCTAGGCCGAAGGCAATAGTACAGAGTGATGGGGAGTAACGGGCGTCCCTTCTACGTAATGCCGGGTGGTCACTGGCGGTCTCAGGTAGGGGTGCCCACGGTGATGCATTGATCTCTGCCCTCTCTATCTTCCTCCGTCTCGACTCCTTACTTATAGCCAGCCGAGGTTCTCTCTTGGATTCTGGATGTTTGCTTCCGTATGTCTGTGTTCCTCCGACTTCGGCCAATATCTTGGACAGCGGCTCCTTATCTGCAACCAAGCGATTCCCTATCCGCTGCAAACGGCTTCAACGGCTCTCATTCGCCACAAGCGGCTCTCTAGCCGCCACAAACGGCTTCCTACCTGGTGGAAGCCGGCCCGCCTCGGATGACACTTGTGGCTCTGACAACTCCTTCCCTATCCTACTTCGAGATGGTCCTTATATAGATAGCTAGGCCGCCGCTTGGACCCGGCATAACAGCAGGGTCGGCGATGCCAAGGATCTTGACTCTCGTCATCCCAAAGCTTCACATAGATTGTAATCATGATTCGGGAGTCTTTTGTCCGAAACACCCCTCCGGCGGCCCGCCGGTGTCCTGCGTTCAGTGTCCTGACACCCACTGGTGCCTATGGCATTCTGTTCTCTGACACGGGCTCTGTGGCAAGAAGTTCAGGCAACAATGTTTGCATCTTACACTGCACTTACGTTATAGCAACTCTCGGAGGCATATTGGTCACTCCTGCTGACCAGAGCCACCTCGTGGGATGCTCGATATCCGAGCATTGACGTTTGGACAATTGACATGGCGTCTCTTCTTTACTTGTAGAAAAGACATTTGCATATATGAGCCTCCTCTCCATATCACCCAGAACCATTTACGATGGAAGATTCGAACTTGCTCAGATCCACCGCCTACCACATGCCACTCACACCCTGGGGTCTCGAAACTCGGGTTGAATCTCTCAACAACATCTGTATGGTCAGTGGACTCACTTGAAAGCCTTTCCGTTATATGGAAACCTGCTCCTTATGCATAAAGGCACGTATATCTCCAGCTCATCTAAGAGCTTGCAAACTGCTGGACGTCGTCTCCCCCAATCATTTAGAACTAGCCAGTCTAGGAGGACCTGCCGGCTCAATGAGCACGAATTACCGCCGCCAAGCTTCGGAGACCTTCGTCTACCAATTTCTTGACACTGGTATGGGACCAAACGGTGAAGGCACCATCGTTGTACGTTGCGGTGAACATGGATGTTTCATTATTAGTCGAACATACGCAGCCAGATGGTTCCCTGCGTTTCACGCCTATTCCCCTGATCGAGCGGTGGATGTCATCGGGACTGATCGATGAGGATTGTCCGAACCTGGCTTGCCAGGCGTTTGGTGGCGGAGGCTTGACTGACTGTGAAATCGAAGCCTACCACTTTGTAAGCTCCAGAAGTATGCTTGAGAATGAGATTTTGGACTACTGGGAGCTACATTGCTACCACGTTCTCTTCCTTCTGGAAATCGATTGAGTCGTTGATCCCCGCGTGATCCCCGCGGGATACACGTTTTGGGAGGAGAGGGGGGGGGGTTGCAAATGAATGTGTGTCCATGGAAAACTCGTCATTCCGGCCGCCAATGTCTCTTATGTAAATCGGCGCTGGGTTACCATCGTGATTTCTTCGACTCGGATGAGATGATGTCTCCACTGTGTTCTCCGTCTTTTCGCTGTCGGGAGGGCCGCTATTGAAGCAAAGGGTGCGCTGGAGGCATCGTTCTCGAAGGATATATACGATTGGACTTGGATAAAAACGAGAGCGTTGATATAGTGGTTTCTTGTAAGCCGCAGGAGGAAACATGGCCAGGTCCAAGGTCCCGCAGTGAGTAAGTCTCTTACGTGATCATCAATAGTGTTTTCATTTATCAAAGGACAACGCACTTGGAAGGCAGCCCGCAAGGCCCCTCGCTCTTCCTTTTCTCTTTTCCCTTTGCTTTCACCTCAGGTGCATTGGCTGCCGTGGCCCCATTCCCATTCTCTGTCTCCTGTGCTTGAGGCTCAGTCGACGCAGTAGCCACACCTCTATCTTTCTCTGTTTCATTTCCCTGACTACCATGTAGTCAACCAGAGAACTTAGCGACCGTTTTGTAGAACTGCTCTCCCTGAATTTCAGCAATCTCCAGCTCCTTCGCGGACGGCAGCCTCGACCCATCACCCGCTGTGAAAGAACCCGCACCCCAGGCGCTTCCACCCCTCACCTCCGAAACATCCGACAGCTGCGCAAAAGCGTGCTTGTACCCAGACGGCACGAATATAATCCCATGGTGCGCAAGCGTCGACATAGCAGCCAACGCCGTCGACTCCTGTCCACCGCCCTGGGTGGCGTTCGTGATGAACAATCCCGCCATTTTGCCATGGTAGCTGCCCTTGGCCCACTGGGCGCCCGTCTTGTCCCAGAAGGTGCGCCACTGGGCGGGGAAGTTGCCGTAGCGCGTCGGGATGCCCATCAAGATGCCGTCGTAGGGCTCGAGGGTGGCCGGGTCTTCAAGTAGCGGGATGTCGGTCGGTTGGCCCGGCGCGTACATCTGGGTGAGGACTTCTTGCGAGAGCGTCTCGGGGATTTGGTATAGGTCGACGGTGCCGCCGGCCTTTTCGATGCCCCTCTTTTCGGCTTCTGCCAGGGTGCGGATGTGGCCGTACATGGAATACTATGCGAGCATTATTGTTAGTTCTCCATTTTTCATTCAGCAACTTGTTGATGTCATTGTATCGTCGAATTTCCAGGAGCTTCGAGAGGCATGTCAATTGCATGGCCGCTGCGATCTGTAGCGTTGCGATTCACACTCGTGGTTTTACACGTTGAAGTCTGGTGGGGTAAATCTTGACAACAGTCTGTCACCAGGAGCTTGGGGCAAAGCTTCCGCACGTAAGAAATTAGTTACTGACAAAGACAATTGCGATTTTGGGCGCCATCCTGAACTATCTGCTTGAGTCTGACTGGGTATGGGTATCAAGTGGAGAAATGTGCTGAAAACGGGTGGTTGTTGTGTATTGAAGTATGATAGGAGATGTGACACACATTGGGAAGTGACGAGGTGCTAGTTAATATACCATCAATGTCCCCACAGCAACAATGGACCTCCAATGCCAATACGAACCGGTACGGTGCCGCCTGTCATGGGTTGACATCGTTACTACTCGCTCGATAATCAATTTACGCAGCTTAGATGTTGATGATATCAGCAACTAGTCTAACGCAACTGCATACGCGGGGTCGTTTAACCGCGGGGTTTCGGAGTCCCTACAGGGGCGTCCCGGTAACCCACCTCCAACCATGTTTTGCATGCAACTGCCACTCGCGGCCCAAACCAACCTCAGGCAATTCGACCCTGACTACAATGAATCTAGGATATGTTGGAACGGATATCAAATTACGCGCGGTGGTAATGCTAGGTGTTAGTTGATTGCTTAGATACATACATGCACATGTAAGCCTCTCGATTCTACTCTCGATGCTGGCTCAGGATCACCTTGAGATTTCCAAAGATACAGCGCCGGAAACTCGTACACCGTTCATCATCTGTATGCATATTAGGCTGCATACATGCCATGAATAGGCGCTACCCAGAGCTATCAATGTAACCAGCCGGCTGCTGAATAATATATTATTGAGCTTCGCAGTCGCAAGCCAGCTAGCGCTGACGGAATGGTACTCAATTAGGTTATGGAGCTTGCTTCGTTGATGCTGTGGGCCCGTTAGATGGGCGTTATGGTGCAGTCGTGGCAAATTGCAAGGAATTAGTCGTCGTTGACAAATGCTTGTTAAGCTGCTCCAATGTTGCCGCTTGGCGACCTGAAGATGTAAAGAGGTCCACGGTTGCCACTAAGATATGACTAAGATAACGGAAGCAGCCAGGGCTCTGTGGTCAAAATCCATTTGGGCTATACTGGCTGGAAAATCCCCGTCGCGTACCTGCGTATTGGCTCACGAGCGCTTCAATACCTGATCTCTTGTCGTCATCGTCGCGGCTCGGGCAAGTATATAGCCAACAATGGCAGCATGTGCACCTTGCTAATATCATGAACCACAGGTCCAGCTTCCAGGCCCGCGTCTGGAGTTGAGATGATGGCATCTTGACGTCGGCTTGAGCAGTTCACCGGCCGGCTTTTGCAAGTGCACTCCACATCACGTACGGAAACCCTCTGTTCTGGACTCGCAACAGGCCCGCCGGAACCGTGGAGCTGTTTCCACTAGCGATGCAGGTCCTGCAGTTCTGGGTCCTCAAAGGTTGAAATAAGGTTCGCTGTGATAAATCTTGACGTTGGCGCGGTGGGGTACCGCTGGCTGAACATTCAAGATACGAAGCCGTCTTCGCTCCAAGTAGATGTTCAAACAATTGATCTTCTCGCGCATGCATGCCTTAGCCAGGCAGTGATCTTTCGCCAGGCTATGAGGAGTTCCGGACAATCAGGCGCCTAGCTGAATGTCACCTGCCGCCATTGGCACTCGCAACGTCCCTGCGAAGTTTCACTTATTAAAGAACCCTATCGACATGTGCCGTTTACCCGCAACCAAAGTGATGATCCTAAAGCTATCACCCAAGCTTATAGCATATGATTGACCAAGCAGCAGGTGGCTTCACCAGCGCTTCCGGTGTGCTTCCCATGTATGACGGTTGGATGTATGTGTTGAGTCTAACCCGTATTTCCACCATTATTGCCATCCCTCAACTCACGTTTTCCTCGCTCTCAACTGTCTGCGGCGGTGCAAGAAAAGTGACAACGTCCATGTCAGCCCGCCCGCCAACAACATAGCGCCCGAGTATGCAATGATGCGCTTCCACGCCGCCTCTCCACCTTGGCCAAGGATCGCACCTCCGATTGGAGTTCCCACCAATACAGACAAGCCCGACGCGAAGAAACACATGCCCATCCAGGTTCCAAATCTGCTGAGATCCGGGATCAGTGGCACGAGTGCACTGGGTAGGACACCGACAACCCCGCCTGAAAAGGCGCCGTATAATATCGCAAAACTGACAGCCCCTGGAAAGTTAGTAATTCCTAGCCAAGCAAAGTCAAGCGTGGCCGCCAGAAATGTGATGATAATCAGGACGTTGACGGATCCAGCGTAATCGGCAATATAGTTTGGTATCAGTCTCCCAAAAATACTCCCGGCGTTGAGCAGCGTGACGAAGTACGGCGAGAACTCGAGGGACGATATTTCGTGGTCGATACTCCAAAGCTGCAAATAAAAGAAGGGCACATATAGCCCGACAAAGGCCAGAAACCCGCCGAAGCTGAAGATGAGAAACGGCCAGTCGTAGAGAGCGCTCTTATCGAAGGCCCTTGTGTGCGCCCGCGGCGGCACCCGCGTCTTCATGAAAACCACGGGAATGGCGGCGAGCGCCGTAAGAATAAAGCCGATCACGCGCGTAGTCCAGGCGAATCCGATCTGCGGCTGCAGTCGGCCAAAGATGATAGGCAGGACGATGCCCGCAATGGGCGAGCCAACCGACTGCACACCAAAGGCGAAGGCGCGCTTCTTAACGAAGTAATGGCCGAGAATGGCCGCCGACGGGAGGAACATGAGAGCGCAGCCCAGACCAACGCAGATGCCCTGCGCCAGGACGATCTGCCAGTACGACGTGCAAAGGGAAGTCATGAAGGTGCCGAACTCGACGAAGAAGAGACCGCTCAGGAGCAGTGCGCGGAAGTAGCCTGCGTCAAAGAGAGGTCCTGACACGACACCGCCCATCATGAGCAGGGCTGCTTGGAGACTGCCGATCCAGGAGATGTCCGAGGAGGAGCTGGTGGGGAGGAGCTCGGTTTCGTAGTAGGTTTGGAAGACGCCGAAGCTGTTGACGAGGCCCCAGGTGTGGATTAGGACGATCATGGAACCGAAGACTACGAGCCAGGCTTCCCAACCGCCGTCTGGGGGTTCTGAATTTGGTGCGGTGGTCGGTTGCTGTTGGGATTCCGGTTGGGTGACATTCTCATCTTGAAATGATACCGCTGCATCGGCATCGAGGGTGCCACCCTTTGCAGCTGTTTCGTCTTTTTCTCCCATTGTTCCTGAATCTGATGAACTGAACGGATGCAATGAAACCCTGGTGGTTTTGTTGGTGATTTTCTGGGTTTTGTGATATCTTGCCAGGAAGAGGAGTTTGCCTGTTCGGCAACCCAGAGCCCCTCGGACACAATCCCCCGAGAGCGAGTTGATCTACGGCCGGACCGGTTTTAGGTGAATTGATAGAAATAGAGCCCGATTCCGAATCACGCCGTCATCCCTCAAAGACAATGAATATAATCTTTTATATTCACCTAACTGCAAACGAACCCAATATGTGTACGGCACTGCTTCTTCAAACCTCCAGTTGACTAAGACTAATTCTGAGCTCGTCATTTTCCGGTTTGTAATCAAGTGATGATAAGGCTGGAATGGTCATTTTGGTGGTATGCTTGATGACTAGGAGGGTGGCTTTGGAAACAACGCACTTCTTGCTGCGGCTGACTTCGGAACCAACCAACCGTTCGGCAGTCAGTTCGACGGCTAATGCGGATGTCAGATATTAGTCTCAATCTGATGCCTTCAGACTCGAGAGATCGGTGGCTCTGTACGGTTTGTGACCCAAGCGTCATAGGTCTAACAGATGCGCAGCTCCATGAACCTTTAGGTAGCCCCAGACCTAAACTACATTACCTCGGTGTCATATGAACATTCTTTTTCTCAGTCTCCCAATGTCTTCTCTGGGACATGAATAATACTGACCGAACTACGACTGATATGTGACGGGCCAGAACGAATAATGTATAAGCAGACCCCTTGCAAGTTTTCGGCACCTGTCAGGCGGGGTTGAAGTTAGGTAATCAGGGCCTCCTACTTGGATGTTCAGTGATCTGGTTAAGTCGCCAATCAAGTCAATCGGACCAAGAACTAACCGCATTGACCACCTTTTTGCATGCACCCCCATTTTGCAGGGTCTAATTGAATCAACCTAAATACTTCGTCCATATTATTTATATACAGAACATACTTAATTTAAGTGTCCGAAGACTTAGATATATATTATTTCGAGTCCTCTTTTTAGGAGCGACCCTTCCTTCGAGAAAAGTATCAATTTCTAACTGCTTATCTGGTAAAATAGGCCGTATTCGCTTATTTCGCTTGTCCTGGGCTGTTCGGATCGCTGATAAGTTAACGAATACTTTATTCGGGTCTGGCTCGACGGGCTGGCGTATATCTGGAGCGTATTTATCGAGTTCTTTATATAGTTGCTCGTTTTCGATACGTAATTTGGCATTCTCGGCGGTCTGGAGTGTAAGGGCCTTGCCCGCCTTGCCTACTAGGGTACGAATCTTACGAGATACCCCGCCCTCGGCTTTCTGTCAGAGCCACAAGTGTCATCCGAGGCGGGCCGGCTTCCACCAGGTAGGAAGCCGTTTGTGGCGGCTAGAGAGCCGCTTGTGGCGAATGAGAGCCGTTGAAGCCGTTTGCAGCGGATAGGGAATCGCTTGGTTGCAGATAAGGAGCCGCTGTCCAAGATATTGGCCGAAGTCGGAGGAACACAGACATACGGAAGCAAACATCCAGAATCCAAGAGAGAACCTCGGCTGGCTATAAGTAAGGAGTCGAGACGGAGGAAGATAGAGAGGGCAGAGATCAATGAACTACTGTGGACACCCCTACCTGCCATCACCAAGTGACCACCAGGGGGACACGCCTATTTCTCCCCTTCACTCTGTACTATCGCCTTCGGTCCAGGCCGTAACCTGACACTTTCTCTATCGACTGTAGTTGGCTAGATAGTTGCTGCGCTTTCTGAGGAGTAAAAGCAACTAAAGGTGGTGATATATGAGGCGGAGGATCTGGTGTATGAGGCTCCGGAGGATCACAAGATACGTCGACTAGTCCTTCGGAGCCTAGGGGCCATATACCAGTCTTCCGCCAGCCAGATTTAATATTTCCCGTAGTAAAGGCTCTCTCCGAGGCACGTAGATATGCTTCTAGCATACGTTGCTTGTAAATTAGGGCTGTAGCCTTGTAGGAAGCGTAAGCCCTGAGCTCTTGGCGGTAGTAGGTCTTCAAAGGTGAGAACGGCCCGACATGGCACGGCTGGAGATCGTCACTGCAGTGTGAGGGTAAATACAGCACGGCGACTCTATTCGAGTAGGCTTTCCACATAAATTCGGCATGAATATGTGTCTGGTGGCCGTCGAGGATAAGGAGTCGCCATTCGGTACCCCTAGGCTTCGTCTTGGGGAGAAAAACCTGATCTAACCACCTATTTGCGATAACTTTATTACTCCAGCCCTTACTCGTCGCGGTGTATTCCCACTGAAACGGGGTCAGGCGGTCAGTAGGATATACCTACCACCTAACACACTGAACAGACGGCTCCAGTACCAACAGATCCCATCTATTGGTCTTATCAGACGAAGATCGTGGTACTGGTTATAACAGCGAAGCTCTTACACGTCTGGTGCGTGAGTTAGTCGGATATGCCTCTGTGTAAGGAAAGAGCCGTTGTGGCGGGCCGGTCTCAGCTGACAAGCTGAGTCGGGAGGGATTCGCCCCCGATCCGGTAGAACCCCGGTACCGCCCAGCTTAAGAGGAGAACTCGAGACGCTCGCACCTAGTTTAGATTCTTCAAGAATCAGTCTTGCAATATACGCACCCATACACTGGCCTACTTCTAGCTACCCTTTGCACTACCTGACTATTATATTGTGAGACGTGTGGTATCCTCGTTACACTCTGATACTCGTATCGTAATAGTAGGATCTCGAACGTAAAGATAAGCTAAATAACTAGATAACTAAATAACTGACTGAAAAGCGAAGGTGAAGATATAGATAAGAAGGAGATGATGATATGAAGATGAGGATGATGATGCGTGAAGATGGAGGACTCGTGTCCTACTCTGCCTCTGTGCTTCTTAAAGAAGAGAAAATAAACTTTCTCCTAGCCCCGTAACCTATTTCCCTGATGTCCGGCCTTACCCCGTTACACCACTCAGGGATATTTTGGTCTGGGAACCACTCTGCGTGGACTCTCTTGCCGGAAAATACGCAGACAGGTGTACCCCGTTGGGTATGCGAAATGTACTCTAACCAGGAGCACCACGACGAAGCGTCCGACTTTGATACGCGTACCCGGCGTGAATTAGACGTCCCAATAACCGTACCATGCCCAAATTCCCCCTCTTGGACACCTGTCTCATCCATATTATACTCGTTGTCGGGTTTGATACGATACTTCGTACGTAAGCGTTCGAGGAGGGTGTAGAAGTCTCGGATCTTGTTCGAATCGGACGCTCTAACTCGGCTAGCATCTACGACGCGCCCAATTTTGGTACGTATCTGTGGATGGCGGCTAACGAAGTGATCCACCCAGTGTTGGCCGAGTGTATTGTTATCCCCTTGAGCAAGGAGGATTTCGGCAGCGAAGTCGGCCACATAACGCTTGCTAGGAGCCCGTCCACACACTTCTTCGTGTAGGATCCAGTTCACGATAACCTCCTCTTGCTCTGGAGTCAACTTTTGTTGCCTGGAGGCCGCGTCGCGATGCGAATTACTGTGACGAATACGCTAGGACAGTGTAGTCCCCTTGATACCGTACCGATGAGCTGCTACGGCCTGGGAAGAGCCCTGACGGACAAGCTCTTTAGCGCGTTCGATTCGCTGCTCAAAATTTTCCAGACTATTCTCCACTGGATTAGCCATTTTGTACGTAGATAGGGAGCAATTGCGAGGTAAATTGAGAGACGTCGTGTTGTTGAGGCGTAGAAATTCCCTGCAAAATGGGGGTGCATGCAAAAAGGTGGTCGGTCAATGCGGTTAAGTCTCGGCTAATCCGCGATCTTGTGAGCTGCTTAGTAAATATAAGTCGCCCAAAAGCGAGCTTGGATCATCTGATGTCCTGAACATTATTCAATCAAGTGGTGAGATGGCCGAGTTGGTTATGGCGCCAGGTTAAGGTTTCAATCTTAGCAACATATCCTGGTGGGGCAACCCTCGTGGGTTCGAATCCCACTCTCATCAATACTTTTACCATTTTGGTGAGGTTGTTTAGTTTTACAGTATCCGGAATTTATTTTTGGAGAATACGGGCGAGACTACTGTACACGTCGGTTATTCGCAGCGCGATCGCCTTCGGGGCGGCTGCGTGGCACACTATAAGCGAGGAACCAGCGGGACCAGCTAAGAGCCTAGTCGGGATACAGAATGAGTGCCTCCGAATAGTCTGTGGCGCCTACAAAGCGACACCGGTCCGACACCTAGAAATAGAGGCAGCTATCCCGCCACTAGACCTATATCTCAGTGCCCGGGCGGCGAAATTTGAAGAACGGCTACGGAATAACGGCAAAAGGAGCCTGCTTCGGAGCGCGAGCGTGAGAGCGTCACACATACTCCGACAGGATACGCCGGCGAGACGGAAGCGGACGTCACAATCGCTCAGACCAGCGGGGTACACGATATAGAAGGAGGCTAGGGGCTCCGAGTGGATAGGCAAGGCGAAGGAAGTCCCGGCCGCCCTCCTAGACCACTGGGAGAAGAGATGGCTCTCCGGGGCAGCACAACACGACCGCCAGCGACGCGCTATCGCCGAGGAGCCGGAGGGCCCCTCGATGCGAATGCCGAAACAGGGCAAGTACTCAGACCTAAACCGACCGGAGGCGTCTACCCTATGCCAGATCAGGACCGGAAAAATAGGACTATCAGCTTTCTTATTTAAGATAGGAGCCTTCGGTGTGTCTTCGCCGCTATGCCGTTGTGGAGAGGCCCCCGAGACGGCAGAGCATGTAATCCTCTTTTGCGGCCTGTGGAAGAATCGAGAGAGCGCCTGCGGGCCACTATCGCACCATGGCCGCTGCATACACGTAGAGACCTGGCAACGGCGACGGGGAAACCAGTAGTCAGCGGGACTATCACAAGGTAGCTACTCAGGACTGGCCGGATAGCGCTTAGGCCCGGATAATATCGATCTTCTCAGGGGGACTTTGTTAGTAGGGTGAGAACTAACATAGTATTGTGGTGGACGTAACGCAGTCGCTAATAGAGCGAACCTACGTAGCAGCGTATGTATTTAGTCCAGCCATTAGGGCACGGTTTGACATACGGGAGCACTTGTAGAGGTACCGGGGGCTTCGAGCCTACGGCGTATTTAATAATAATAATAATATTTTTGGAGTTTTCTTTTCTTCCGCAGCGCGGGCTTTCTTGAATATATGTAATTGCAACAACCTGCCCTCTCTCCATTCAAGCAGGTACTGTTCTAAATGACATAATGAACAGCCCGATGGAATAATTACGTTAATACCTGGTTACGGAGGGAACCATTCCTCTGTTGATGCTTCTGGGTATAATGTAGTCCATAAGCGAACAGGTCACCCAACCGAACGGGTCACGCCAACTAGCAAAACATGGAATTCAACACGATTTCGCAACCACAACGCCGTAAATCAATTAAAACTACTCAGAATACTCTTGCCCAGATGATTCTATCTCTACCTGACAGGTTCGCGCATTATGCCCGGTCTTCCCGCATACGCCACAGCGCCGTTGCCGTGGCTGGCCACGATTTGATCCAGCGCTATTTCCACGCATTTCCTGCTGTACTTGCTGCGCAACGTCCTTTTGATCTTGAAGATCTTGTACGTCTTGTGAATTAAGTGATCCTCCAAGCCGTACTCGTATTTTTTGGCCCTGCGCCGCTTGCTAATTAGAGCATTTGCCTCTCGAAGTTCGGCGACCTCAGCTTGGAGTAAAGCCATCTTATGCATAATTCTCCGCGCTCCTTTCGAAAACTGATCGATAGCATCGTAAATTGACGTCGGGGAGCTATTTTGATGCCTGGAAATTCGAGATTTAATAAATTCGGATTGCGAAGTAGCCTCGGTTGGGTTGTTTGGCGTCCGAGAAGCCCAAGGAAGGGTTTCCCGCGTAGGGGGCCGGGAGGACGTTGGAGTCTGTAATTTCACATCCAGCTTCTCAATAACAATATCTGAGCTTAAAGGCAAAAGTCCAACCCCTTGAAAGCCTGCACGAATATTTCTTTCGGTCAGGCTCTTCTTGAATGCGTCGCAAAATGCCGGAAGAAAGTCCTCCTTTGTGATATGCGCGTCGCGTAGCAGTCGGTTTGCCATATCTTCAACAGCACTTAGCCGGGGAGGAAATGCTTGCGAATCTAGCTCAATTATCCTTTGAATAATCGTATTTTCTTCTAGTTTTGTTAAATTCCGACCGTTGGCTTCGATATTGCGACGTGATTGACGTTTTTGAAGACGCGCCTGGAGAGTAGTATTCGAGACTTTGTAGATTGTTGCAGCACGTCGGATACTAAGTGTTGAGTCATTTCTGATAGCCTGAGCTGCAAGGAGTAATTGAGATTCTTTTTGAGCAGAATCTATCGAGAATTAGTTGCGTGGTAAAGTTAGGAAGTTTAGTTCTATTTTTTGCTATGGGCGTGACCCGTTCGGTTGGGTGACCCGTTCGCTTGTGGACTACGTTATGTCATAGTGACCGCTATATTTGATGTACGCGTTGCATCACGGTAGGTTGGTGTTCGGGAGGCTCTGTAAGGGTGCTTTGAGTAGAAGGAATGAAGGAAGGGTTTGACACACTAGCTACACTAGCAAAAACACTGCTTTCTCGGCCTAGGTGAACTGTGGTGCTCATATTATACTTCAATTTTTTTATCACTCTGTTGTGCTGTTGACTTTATCACCTAATTACGATTTGGTTTTCTAAGTGCGTGGCTTGTGTGGTGAATAGTTGCAATGTAAAGCGACAAATGATATCTATGGCGGTCATAGCATTGGACTTTCTACGTGAAACACTTTGCCTATGCTCTCTACAGAAGCACATTAGACTTGTCTAGTAAATCTCGCCTCCTTACCTGACAGCCTCAAACCCACCGCCATGCCACTTTCGTCAACTTCGAATATGAATCTTTCCACCGCACCAGCCCCTACCGATCCAGTGTCCATCCATGTGATACAGGTCGGAGTGCCCATATCCGCCGGCGCACTTCTATCCTGAAAGACACTCATGAACTGCTGTAAGTTGTCCTTCGCCACGTTACTCGGATAAAGCCTGAAGTCCAAGTCTTCCAAGTCAATCCCAGCGGCATCCGCAGCCTCAGCCCTGAGATCAATCCCATTTACCTCCAAGCCAGTAACCACAAGTCCTGGCCCCTCGTCCGTGACATTCAGCACCACGAGACTCCCCTCATCATCCCCCACGAAAGTCCCCGCATACCGTGCTGCCATCTCCTTAGCAGCCAACTCCTCCAATTGCAGCAAAGCCAGTGACACTAAATCTGCGTACACATTCAAATCGACGATCCCGTCCGTATCATGCGCCAGAATAGCAAACCCAGCATTAAAGTCCGGGACGAGACCGAAATAGCTGCTGTATTGCCCG
Source organism: Pseudomassariella vexata (assembly GCF_002105095.1). Lineage (NCBI taxonomy): Eukaryota > Fungi > Ascomycota > Sordariomycetes > Amphisphaeriales > Pseudomassariaceae > Pseudomassariella > Pseudomassariella vexata. The sequence goes on from NW_024467957.1 coordinate 2,796,109, forward strand.
ATAGCGCCGGTCTTGGTGTACACATCCAGAATCGATGAATTTGCATACTGCCCCGCGTGGTAGACTTCCCAGGGTCGACCCACGCCGTTGCGTAGATTGGAGGTATCGGCGATAGGCTGCAGCCAACGGCGGGTTTGGGAAGCGGAAAGCAGCTTTGATGAGAGGATGGAGTGGCCGAAGCGGGCGAGGTCGTTGGAGGTGGTGTAGAGAGAGAGAGAGGGTTGTTCACCGGACATCGAGGAATCGATGTAGTTACCGAAAATTTTGGGGTTGGTGGTGGTGGTGGTGATGTTTTTGTTGTTATTGCTCAGAAGGCCTGTTTGGCTCATGTTTAGCGGGTTGAGGATGGAGCTTGATAGGGTATTGCAGAAGGAAGTGGAGGTTTGGGATTCGAGGGCGAAGGCGAGGAGTTGGAATGCTGCGTTCGAAATCATGGGCGTGGTGTCTGGGAGGAAGACAGCTGGTTTTGAGGCAAATGCATCGAGGAATTTCTGCTTGTCGCAGGAGGTTCCGATAGTGCACGCATGAGCTAATTCTTGTTAGCAACCATGGCTTTACTTGAAGCTTTCTGAACTGACAGTCTCGCGCAATCCCAGAGATATGACCAGCCAAACTACCGACAGTGACCTTATCCCAGTTGACGCTGAAGTCGGAAGATATACTGGCTGCTGCAGTGATTTCTGGTAGGAATTGCGTAATGGGCGCATCCCAGGACTCGTCTCCGATCTCAGCCAGCCAAGTGTACACGGTGAAGAGCTGCGTCAAAGTCCCAACGGGGAACACCGTATTATTGGTAACATTCTCAGCTTCCTGCGACTCGATGGCCGTATGCTGGTATTCGAAGAACACAGGGTCTTCTTCAGCATTCTCTGCTCCCGAGAACAAAATCACGGAGAAGGAGGTGGTGTTGGGTGTAATGGGGCCGAAATCCTCGCTTCCTCCAACTGCTATGAGCTGATCGAAGAGATCTGTAAAGTCTTGTGTAAATGATTGGATTGTTTTCGAGTTCTTGTCTATAGTCGGCGCTGGGTAGTATGCTCGAAGGATAGGGCAGGGCTGGTAGACTGCTTGGCCATTGGCCGCTGCAATGAGCGTAATGACCGAAAGGATAGTGAATAGTGCATGCATAACGAACGACTAGCTGGTGACACTATTCTTCAGAAGTGATGCACATGATGATTCGCAAAACTATCCTATCCAAAAACGAGCGCGTGGCCGACTTATATGCGACCGCATAGCATTGCGGAGGCTAGGATTGTGACGCTCACTGATCAATATTGTTTAGGAATGCTATGATGCGGCATAGTTACAAATCTCCGTTTCAAACTCCGGTCTCCGATTCGTATTGAGGTCGGGACCCCAAACTAGCTATGACACTGCCACGACTAGTGCTAGGAGGATCGCTACCAAGCACCACGAGCCTCAGTAGAATGTGGCACAGCATAATCGAAGTAAGGAGTATTAATAAGAAGATTTCCTGTCGGTGGTTGTGGTTAATAAATATGTTCGTCTGAGTTTGAAGAACATTCGTGCCCGGAATGCTAGCTTCGAAAAACAAAACCACGATCATCTGCAGTGTTGCTGCTATGTGACCACCAATTGTGACTACCTTTACCCAGATCAGGACTGCGGCACATTGAACCGTGTATAATAAAAGCAAAACCCCTCTATGATGCCATATCATAACTTACTCAACTATGTCCAGAGGTGTCGAAGATTTGACAAACTCGGTAGAGTTCAGTTTGGTAGCTGTTGCAAACAGTTTTGTGTCAACCGGAAACACTACAAAGTTAGTTTGTGATGCACAATCCACCAGATGAAAATATTGCACATCTAAAAATTCATGTCTTGATGCTCTTGAACTTCAATGTGACTCCCCTGATCAAACATCGCAGATTTAAGAAGTCATCATGACTTACCCGTTATGCCTCACATACGGCCAGCGCGCCGCGCAGCACCCTAATCCTGTGGCCAGGCGACTCTTCGAGATTGCTAAGGCCAAGCAGTCGAATCTCGTGGTATCAGCAGACCTGACTGGCACGGAGAGTCTTTTGAAATGTGCTGACTGTGAGTCCCAACCATCTGCATCCCGCGATGCAGCAACTCGTACTGGACCCACCCACTAACACGAAATCCAGCTCTTGGCCCATATATCGCCGTTTTCAAAACTCATATCGAAATCGTCAAAGACTTCTCTAACAAGACGGTCCAAGGGCTCAAATTGCTGGCTCAAAAGCACAATTTTCTCATCTTCGAGGACCGCAAGCTCATCGACATCGGCAACACGGTTCAGAAGCAGTATCACGGGGGCGCGCTCCAAATCTCCGAATGGGCTGATGTTGTGAGCCTGAGCGTCCTCGGCGGGGATGGCATAGTTGACGCCCTGGTCCAGACCATCACGACAGCCTCCTTCCCACATCGCGGCCAACGCGCTCTCCTGATTCTGGCCGAGATGACCTCAGAAGGAAGCCTGGCAACGCGTCATTATACCGAAGAGTGCGTCGAAGTGGCGCTGTCGCAAAATCCCGAGGTTGTTTTGGGATTTGTTGCGACGAAGGCATTGCACACGTCTGATGTTGCGAGTGGACGGGATTTTGTTACTTTCACGACTGGTATCAGCCTGTCCGAGTCGGGGGACGAGCTGGGGCAGCACTGTCAGACACCTGCTTCTGCTATTAGCCGTGGTTCGGACTTTATTATCGCTGATCGGGGCATATATGCCGCTGAGGTCCCCGTAGATGCTGCGAGACGGTACCAGGAGGCGGGGTGGAAGGCGTATTTGCAGCGTACTCACCACGATGCGTAGATGCCAAATTGAGACTGGAATGGTGAGGTAGTACCAAAAAATCTGGTATGACTACTACAGCGGGCTTGACACCAATAAGGATATTGCAGACACCAGGTTAAACTTAGCACTAGTTGTGGTTACTGAAAGATTATGTAGCGTAACCCACAGAGCATGAGCTGATTCAGTACCTTGATTTGAATTCAGGGGAGCAGTCAAGGATATAACAACTTCAAAGCACATTAATGTCTCTTGCCACCTTGATGTATCTTTTTAGTTACGCTCCATCACCTAGCGTCAGCATTATCTCTACAGGAGGAGTATATTACCTTCTATAAACTTGTAGAAAACAGTAAGACTCCAACCCCTTGGTGTTGTAAACAGATATCATATTACTCGCAGACCCATGTCAGCGACATATTACAATAGATATACCTAATATGTGAGTAACAATACAGTCATTTCTAATATAGCATTTCAAACGAGTTACCGGGATATTTAAAGTTCATCAAGCAGAGGATCCCAAGCCTCGCGAGTATGAAATCTGTCAGCCTGGCAGCAGAAATGACATTCAAGCTGATCACTGCTTGTCCCATATATTGACTTCCTAAAGTATAATCATCACATCTTTAATATTTCCACGTCTACATAGACCACTATTGACTAAAACATTTGGACCAATGGATCATTACGATATCAATCCATGGGCGTGGTCGATACTTCTAATATAGTCTTCAAGTACGACCAACTAAGATTAGCATACTGAGACAACGCCTTTCACTCCTGTTGGTGGCATATAACCGACTACTTATGTAGATTTCATAGATAAATGCTTCCTCAGACTGAGTAGAGTCCGCAGAGCGAATGGAGCTAAATGAAGCAGGGAGTAACGCTATAGTCCCTGGCGGTGTGAGACGACTAATCTAAATTTAGTTAGTTCTTCGACCTTCCATATTCAACCACCGATTCCTGGGCCACACCATCCACATAGAATGCTCACTTGCATGTGCACCGACCCGTAATTCTATGCAAGAAAACTTGGCTCGACCTTACTACCAGCCCGACAACGTCACAGCCACTTTTGCGACTGTCTAGCAAGATTACGGATGAGATCTCATTCACTGTCCCGAAAGCTCACGCACGCTGAAAGGATGCCGTATGTGGAAAATTCGAGCAGGTTATCATTTACCCTAGACTATGAACAACAATTGAAGAGTTCTTGGTCTCGGACATCATCCATCACCATAAATCTGGTTAGTTGCCAAATTTCAGCCTGAATGAAATCATTGGAATGGTCGTCAATAACGCCACCACGGACACCGAATACTGTGAGGGATCAATGGGCATACGCAAGTAAGTCAATAGACCCCATGGCATTTGGCTGCATACTGAAACCAGTTCGAAGGGCTCAAAATTTTGTGGACAGGTTTATACAGAAGTTTTAATTGTCTTAGTAGATAAACTGAGAAAGTCGAACAGACTAGTGGCTAAAGACTTCGAACTAAACCTAACAAGTTTGAGCTGATTACAGTTCTGACGAGAATTAGAACGTTGGAGCGGCTTAGGATGATCCCGAAACCGACAACTATATGAGACCCCTTGGGGAGAAAGTGGACGAAGAGATTGCTACCGACCAGACTGACCCAAGCCAGAGATATTAAGCCAATTCCCATCTCGCAGCAGTCAATGCCTCTAACCTCTCTAGCTCCTTTATCCTGTAGGCTGCTGGAGCTGGAGTGACTGCCACAGGTTCGCATCCGTCAACGGCGAGCAAAATATAATGCCAGCAACCACAACAGTCCCCGGGAATTATGTCCCAGATCAGAAGTAAGCATATATCATTAACAAATTCAGAATAAAACCAAGTATGTAACTAATGTGTCTTTTTCGATATAAAAGAAGAAGAATTTTCAGCGACATGTTGATTCAAAGCATAACAGTGGCCGTTATTACCACTTTGCCGTAGGTGGGTGTCCCTGGCAAATTCCGGCACACCATTATAATGCACTAACGGACCACTTCGGAAGATCGCACTCCATATATGGGCTAGAAAACCTTAGGTGAAAACACATAGAAAGGCCCATCTCCTCAGAAAAACCAAGGATGTTTTAATTGAAGATTTGAAACGGAAAGCTGCAGAAGAGAAGATTACAAAAGCCATATTCACCCCAAGATGGGATATTGGAGAACACGCCACCATTTACAGCAGCTTCGCAAGGCCGACCTCATGAATAAACTTACCAAAAACTGGATCAATGGTCAATCCCCCCATGTCAAATGGCAACCGGGCGACCCCAAGGCTGAAATAAGGTGTCAACTATCTCGCCAGGAAGTCCGACCTGGCATTAATCACAGATCTTACCACGGCCCGGCGAAAGAGTCAGAAGCGCAAGGCTGAAGTCCACTGCCTCGAGGAATGCCTCCCACGTATTGAAGATGAATAAGTCCTATCGAATGGTCTAATAACTACTGCTGTCGGTGTCACTATGGATCCCACGTTGATGAAGAAAGCTATGCTGTTGGTACTGTAGTTGATACTTTAAGCCCGAGCGCGATACCCAGCCCACCTCCAGTGTGTTTGGAGCACGCAACAAATTCTTTTATAGTCCTAATATTAGTACGTAGTGTATCATTATTTTTAAAAACGAGCCATGTGAAACGTAATATTGAGGATGTAAGTAGGTCTTAAAGACTTGGTAGTGTCAGCTGTTCTTTACCCAAAACTCTCAAACTAAATACTCCGCCACATACCCCCTCAACCTCCCCAACGCCTCCCTAACCACCTCCGTCTCATTCACATACCCAATCCTCACAAACCCCTCAAACCCCTTCCCGTGGCCAAAGCACTTCGAGCCCGGCAAGAACATAACCTTAGTCCTCTCCAACACATCCATACAAAACGCCACATCATCCACCGGACTCCCACGCTTCCCGAGAAACCGCACAAAAGCCGTCGTCCCCGCCGTCGGCTTGACCCACTCCACCGTGCCCGGATGCTCCCTCACAAATTCTTCCAACAAAGCCAAGTTCGTCCTCGCGAGCGCCAGGTTCCGCGCTATAAGCTGTGGTCGCACGTCCGCGCTGAGCGCGTAACGGGAGACTTGGTCGTCGAGCTGCGAGACGCTGATCGTGGTGTAATCCCGCGCCACAGCGACTTGCTCGATGATGGAAGGGTCGCGGGACGCGATCCAGCCTAGGCGGACGCCGGCTAGGGCCCAGGCCTTAGACATGGAGGAAGTTACGATGCTTTTGTCGTATCCCAGGGAGAGGATGGATGGGGGGACTTGAGCAGGTGGGAGGTTGTGGAATAGGGGTCTATAGACTTCGTCGGAGAAGAGGATGATGTTATGCTTTCGGGCAATGTCCACGGTTTTGGTGAGGATGTCTTTGTGGATGGTGGCACCTGTTGGATTGTTGGGGTTGTTGATAACGATCATCTGTGCGTGGGTCAGCTTCGATATTGGATATGTTGAATAGTGTTCTGTGAGCTCTGACAGTTGAATAACTGACTGACCTTCGTATTACTCTTTATCATTCCCTCGAGTGCGTTCACATCAGGCGCGTATCCATTATCTGCCTGGAGTTTCCATAACGAAATTTCCGCACCCAAACTCCCAGGCACAGCATACAGCTGCTGATAAGTAGGAAACACGCATATGACGTGATCGCCCGGTCCAACCAGACTGTAGAACACCAAGTAGTTTGCCGAGATAGCACCTGGAGTCACAATGACGGACTCCACGTCCAGTGAAGTTGAACCCCCATCGCCTTCATACAGGCTGGCTATGTTTTGGCGCAACTTATCTGATCCTCTAATGGCACCGTAGCCAAGCCTTGTAGACAGGTCCAGGGGTGGAGGTGCATCCGTGTGCCTGTTAAACTGCACGAGTTGGTCGATGGAGATGGACGAGCAGCACGTCTCGGCTACGTTGAGAACACCCGGGGTGGTCTCGTATTTGTCCATCCATTGCTCGACATCGAAGGGCGGTATTTTGACCATTTTGACCGAATCATGCAAGCGGGGTTTCGCTGCGTAATTTCGTCGAAGAAATCGGGTTCTAGGAAGAAGATCGTAAGTTCTTATATACAATTATTACCGCTGCTTTCAAGCAGTTCAGTAGACGGCGAGGTCGTTTGTTATTACCCACTTCTTCAGGGAATCTGTGCAGAAATAAGTATAGCTTGGCTGTTCTATCTACGTCTAGTTCTTGACATGAATTGTCGCCAAACGGCGCGCATGAGATCTTTTAGTGTCTGCGATTCCGGAACGCGGCTGTCGCCGGCAAAGCAAAAAATAATTCTCCACTTGGCACTAGCTGGAGTATAAAAACCGATGAGTTGTCAAGCTGCAAACTGCCGGCACCTCCACGGACTCCTGAATTCTGCTTATGTTCGTCAGTAATCCTCCGAGAGGCCCATGTAGATTCGATATATGGTGTTTCTTTTGCTTTTATTCCCATTACTCCCGCTCGTGAACGCACTACTGCCCCTGCCTCGATCGATGCCTTCGACTGGATGATTGTGTAGGACTACACGACCGCTCCTGCACCCACTGTTACGTAGGGTTAAACTCTTTCTCCTGATTTTATGATTGCACCAAACCCAATGCTTGCCTAGTCTCGATCTTTGCTGTCGATGATACCTCTGCACTAGGACTCATCTCTCGTGGTGCATTTATCCGCTGTATGTTGATCGATGACGTCGATTCGGACATTGAGCCGAGTGAGTTGGAAACCGACCCAGACGATCCAAAAACTCACTCCAACGAGTCAAGGTTGAGTCAAATATCGATTGCGACTAGATAACGACCCCTGGCATCGAGTAGTGTATCACGCGCCGATAATTTTTGAATAGATCGCACACGTTCGATTCGGTTGATATGAAGAACCCAGAGACGGACATAGCCAAGTTTTAAAACGTGAAGTAGCCCAAATTCCACACAGCACAGTAAACCAATTGATCCAGTATCCGATCCAGAACAACGCAGCAGGTAGTAAGATAATCGGTATACACTCAAATCTCGTAGATCGAACCCTTTGAACAGGTAGTTCTTTCGGAATGTCTCGCACAGATTGAGGAGGGAGACTGAGAAGCAGAGTGACATTGCTAGTAAGACATAAAAGGTTGTCGACCGATTGGCGGCATAGCCCTTGAGAGACCAGAGAGAGGCGGAGATATAGATGTAGTGGACTAACAGGACATTAAGAAAGTTTACTGTCTAGTACACGCCGGGGAAACGGCCAGCCATGATGGGCCGGATGTCGTCGAGTGGGGCACTTAGAAGTCTGCGTGCTTATAGGACAGTTATGCTCCAGAATTGACCGGCTTTCAGTGTTTTTGCTTTGCCAGCTTTCGTGAATGAAGATACGTTGCAGAAATGAGATATGGGCTAGATATGCTAAGGAATGGAATTACGCCCCCGCGCAAGAGAAAATATGATTTGATCCAAGAAGCTCTAATCAAGTCTCCACATAGGGAAATCTCAGGAACCAGGAAGATACACCTCGATAAGGTGGTATGTGTCGGGTTCCAAGTATTGGGGCTGTATTGGTATTATGAAGGTGCATGGGGGCCCGTAATTTCTACAATCCTAGCCTGCCTGCCTCGTAGCCTTCCATAACTGAGGCCACAGCTTCCCATAGTATGTGTGCCAATATATAATTGGTCTGGAAGACGCAGGCAGACGCGGAGTTACTCTATTTGGTCAACCAAGCACAGCTCGAGACGGACGTCAAAAAACACATATCCCTCTCAATGCCAAGGACTCTTCACACACTGTTGTCTGACATTGAAATTAATTGTCGCCTCTATGGCAATAAACTCATGCCGCCGGGTTGACAGAAGTTGCCATTTCTCTTCTTTTTGTGTCGCTTATTGTTCGTGCTATCATGTCATAAAATCTTTTGCTTGCACGTTTTTAATGTGACTCGTCCCACCAGTAGCCATGGCCAGGCTCTTGAGCCTCTTAGAACCCAACCGACTTGGAAAGGGGGGGAAGTGGTCGGGAAGCGATTGGGAAGTGATCGGCGAGCTGAGTCTCGGAAACGGGCATAGTCTAGCATCACTTCTGCAAGTCCAACGCCATGTCCTGTCACGTAAGGTAACCTTTTGGACAATCCCCAAACGGCTTTCGGCTTATAATGGTTACATTCTAACTTAGCACATGCGTACGGAGCCAGCCGTTGCCTCACTCCATATTGGTACCACCAGAGCCAAATCAAGAATGGCATACTATTCATCGATGGAGGAATTACCACCTATGCTGATCGAACGTATGCCAATGTAACAACCTGCTGGATGTAAACTGCAGTATTTACATGTACCTCGTCACCGATGTTACTACTTCGAAGCCCGCAAACCATGACAATATCAACCAAACGGGTCCATTCATCACAGGTCCCAGTAAGTGTTAGATGACGAAGTACTTAATGGATCTGCCTCAGGCTTCTACTGACTTCTCAAGACAACTACGTCATCACAGTTGATATGAGAACTTCGTGGGATTGGAAAACCAACATCAGTGAAGTGGCCTTGAACAAATCGCTCGCCTTGAAAACGGCAAACTACGTCCCAGATGTTCAAATGGGCGCTCTTTTCCACGGCCCAGCAGACGACACTCAAGTCTACCTTGACGGGGGTGTGACACCGGACATAAACACCTCTTTTACAGGCTGGCAGTCTCCCACTGCCAAGCAGTACAATCTGTATGATTATCTTTCGTGGGGCTTCAAATCGGTTTACTAATGGTTTTATCCGCTCCCAGATGGGGCTTCGATACCGAGAGCCACGGTTGGACACAGTACGATGTCGTTCTGGATGCGCCGGAGAGGTCAAGTTGGGGTGCTTCTGCCGAAGCACCGGAACTTGGTCTTGCTTTTTACTTAAACGGCATGGTCACCAACATGTCTTCTGATACAGATAAAGGTGACAATACTCCACCTACTAATCTCGAAGGCATGATTGTTCTCGACCTCCAGAATCATACGGTACTGTTCACCGAGCCACCAAGGACTGGATAATGACGCTAAATCTTTGACATACAGGCTAAGAATACATCTACCGACATCATTACTGAAGATGGCGGCCCGCGAATCGGAGGGAGTATGGTCTATATACCTCGCATTGGCGACATGGGAGTCTTGATTTCGTTTGGTGGAGCGACAGGAACAAAAGACTCTCTACAGACAGGTTTCTTGAAAAAACACTTAAAAATACGCAGGAGATTATCCGTGGGCTGATTGGGTTTATATGGTACCCCCTACGCTGGCTTATTGGGCTGTGCAGACGGGGGATGAGGAGTTGACGAGCACGGCGGTTGAGCAGTGTGGTTTATATCGTGATGTCCTTGCTGTGCCTGACGGGGAGGAGAGCGGGGGGTTGTGGCATCATATCATTGGGCCCGAGACGGAGGATTTAGGGATTTGAAGTACGGGGAATGCGTGGGCTGCGGCGGGGATGAGTCGGGTTTTGGCTACGGCTGAGAAGTTCAAGTCGGAAACCGGATCAGGGGTGTTGGATGAATCCAAGTCTTTTGGGCTCAAGCAGCTGAAGGAAACTATCCGCGCTATCCTCGACGGCGCCATTGCCCTTGACGAGGCCGAGCCCGATGAGTCGCTCTTGAGGAACTATCTGAATGACACGACGTGGTCCGGTGAACTATCCGGTACGACGCTGCTGACGGCCACGGCGTACCGCATGGCGCAGCTCGAACCGCATGAGTTTGGATCTCGGTACGTGGACTGGGCAGATGAGAAGAGGGATGCTATTCTTGAGAGGATAGACGAGGATGGTTTGTTGTCTCCGGTTATCAATCCGTTGAACTGGGGAGATAGGACGCCAGGGACGGAGTCGCCTGAGGCGCAGAGTTTTGCCATTTTGATGTTTGCTGCGTATCAGGACTACAACGAGGGGTGGTGAGGTGAAGACATAGATGCTTAAGGGTAGATGTATGCTTGATAGAAATTTTCAACTTGCGAAGTTTGCTTTAATAAGGCTAGAGCAAATACCTCGTATTTCCCTGCAGAACCTTGTAACGACTTTGAAGAAATTTACAGATATGTAATACGTATGGATCATGAGATCTCTTTTCGGGACATTTGATGCGGGTTAGGAGGATCCGCTATTTTCATCAAGGCCTACCTCAACCATGCTGTCTATACGACATGTCACGTATCTTCTCAGTGTAATCGAACTTTTCTCAGTCACAAGTAATATTGGATTATATAGCAAATCAGTACGAAATTTCTCTATGTCAATAATCTATCCCATACTTGGACTACTCTTCCCTTTATTTACTCGCGCCCTCCTCAGCAATCTTCCTCGCATTCCCCTCCAGCCCCGCCAGCAACCTCGTCGAACCACCTGGAATCACCATCTCAAACGTCTCCCTGATAACCGCATACTCATAATACCCACACCTAGCAATCGGCATCGTCTTCCCAATATCCAGACGTCCCTCCGTCAACACCTCATCCGCTATATGCACCGCCTCCACCCTCCCAATCACCACATCGACCGTCCCCATAGGCGAATCCCCCGGCAATCTAATCGTACTATGGTACTTACACTCGAACTTGACCGGACTCCTCTTCACCATCGGCACATCCGACAACCTGCCCTTTTCCTTCTCCAACCCAGCCTGCTTGAACTCATCGATCCCATGCGGGAATTGCTCGGCGGTGGTGTTGACTTCGTTCCGTAAATCCCACGTGGCCAGGTTCCAGACAAAGCGGCCGGTGGATTCGGCGTTGATAACGGTGTCTTTGCGCGTTCCGTCCTCGGTCTGGTTCGAGGAGAACATGACGTACGGCGGGTCGAAGGTTAGATTGTTGAATTGGCTGTAAGGGGCTAGGTTGGCATGGCCATCCTTGGTGAGAGTGGAAATCCAGCCGATGGGACGGGGAACAACGCATGCCTGCTTGGCGGGTTAGTGAGTTTGGGATGATGAAGTAGAAGTTGTGTTACGGGCCTTAAATGGATCACGGGACAGGCCGTGGTCGTCTATGCCGGGTCTGTAGTACATAATGGGGGTGCGACTCTGTTTGGTATACTGTGGACCGTATTACAAGATCTGCTTACTTTCAAAGTTATGTCTCCAGCCGAGAGAAAGTATTACAATATCTGCTTACTTTCAAAGTTGTGTCTCCAGTAAGAAGTGTGTACGTAACCATTGGTGACGCTTACTTCCCCGCACTGTCTAGGGACGGACGCTATCAAACCCCCACTTAGTGAAATACCTTCAGTTAAGAATAAACCTTTTTTCACGTCGTTATAAGCTAGCAATGCATTAGCCTTTAATGATTTGGTGTATGGTGTATGTTCATAGATTTATATAAAGGCCAAAAAAAGATGTTTTTTTTCTTCTTCTATGATGGTTACTTCTGGTTTGAGGCGGGGTTTTGTAGCCCTACACTTGGCCGTACCTTCCCATCTCTCATATAAATTATATCATCGTTTATACTATACGCTATAAGAGCCACTTGCCCTGAATGTAATGGGCACCTCCAGGGTGTTTTTAATTTATATGACCAGCCGGCATAGCCTATATGTTGATTACTTAGCATGTCAATAAGGCGGCGCTAAATAGTCTCAGGAGGTGCATTCAAACCCAGGCTCTACGCCCAATTATACATACTCTTCTCAAAGCTTATAGTCTTGTGAGACTACAGTTTTGAAAGTGGCAGTCCTTGAGAATTTTCATCGTAACCCGAATCTGCGAGTCTTCCTGATAAAATACTTCAAGAAGTTTGTTGCGATTCTTTTCGAGTTGGAAAGACTGTCGGTGCCTCGTGAAGACATTGCCAGAATCACTGGCCACAGACCTGAAACCGGCGTTATGTAGAGAGCCGTCATCTTCCTGCTGCCTAAGTAGTCAATGACTTCTCAAGAGTTGCCTATGAAAGACAAGTGTGCACCGAGATCAACGGATCACTCTTTTCTTCCATGAATTCCCCCCGTCGGCCAGGTTGGTTTATTGGGTTCTGTTATTGTCCCTCCACGGAACATCCAAGATCCACCCACCAAACTGCGGGTTACGTAACGGACATATCTTGGACAGAGTCGCAAACCCATTCGTATGCTGTTTTTATTAAGGCCCAGGCACTGCACCGATGACCAGACGATTGGAAGGCCTCTAGAATGACTCTGCCTTTGTTCTAGAGCGGAGGGCTCGGCAGTATCCTTCAGTAACTTATCAGATGAGTTTCTTATTCGCTAGCAATGTCTGCGTAGAGACTTAGCTGATATCTAAAATTATCTCAATCTTTATCGTCGTATGGAAGGCCCGGTAGTAATTGAGTTTATGAATAGCCCAAGCTAGATGGCATTATCGGGAGGTTGTTCGAAGATCGGACGGTTGAGTTTTAGTTTCCGACAACCAAAGTACTGTTTGCTAGATCCTGTCATTGGTTAGGAGTCGCCCGTTATGAGAAATCTCAGTTGTTGTAGTCCAAGCCTTTCCCAACTGTGAACTGTTACTACATGAAACCAACGCTTTTTCCGGCGGCATATGAAAGCGTCAATATATGCCATTTCTGTACGATGAACATGACGCATGTGAAATCCATCATATGCTATGTTCCAGGCCCTGGCCTTTTCGTCCAGTCTCAAAATTTATCAACTGGTCTTGGTAATTCGCTCTTGAGATCTCCCCGATTGGTGACAAAGCAGGCCTTGATGCCCCTCTGGACCATCAGCTGAATTTTTGAGCACAGCCTAGACTTCGGTCGATTGAGGGTTATCCCTTGATGGCAACCGGGGTCACCAACACTCATACAATTCAACCGAAGTAAGAACGGCTTTCTACGTTCTTTCGTCAGATCGCTTCATCACACCACATTGGTTGGCCAGGCCTCATTGTCTGCCCATCACAGCATGGTCATCTTTTAGCGACCATGGCTCCCGAGTCTCGCCCAACCGTAGGCTCAGCCTTCCATGACTGCTCGCGAATAGAGTTCCATATACTACTCTCTCTCGAGTGTGCAAATGATTGACTCGAGTCGTCGTCTTTACATCTTTTCTTGTGCGTCTCCACTCAGATATTAACTGCCGTGATCTACGACAATCTGGTGCGAACCTTCTTCGCCCCCGTCGAAATCTCGATGGACTGGGGGCATCTCGACGTCTTGGGTGAATCTGTCCACATATCACATATGCTGTGATCCAGCACTGACGAAAGCTCTAGACCTTTCGTGTTGCTCCGGCCATCCGGGAATCCATCTCCAGTTTTGACGCTTCTAACAATAGTTCTCAAAAGAAATGCGCGCGAGATAGATCTCGATTGCGTTTATTGGTCTAAACCTTCCCTATAATCCCGCTCTTCGGTATTTGCACTGAGTATGCTTTAGGCTTCCCAATAGGTCGTTATGATTGAATAGCAACTCGAATCGGTCTATTATCGCGAGGAAGGTCATAATCACGAGTCATCGAGATACCTTTCGCGATCCGAAGTCTCAACAGGTGGGTGTATATAATCCTCGTTTTGTCCCCTTTCGAGCCTTACAAATCTGCACCTTGGAACTTCAGATCGACCAGGTATTCCAGATACGGAACAAATTCAAGCTTTAAATTTTCACTTCACAATGTTGAACAAATTCTTCCTCGCCGCCCTTCTCTTGGGCCAAACTATGCTGGCCATCCCTCTCCCAGACACTGATCTGGCTAAATCACACGAGGCTAGTGTTCCTGATGTAGGTCGTCGCCTCCACGCTTTCCAAGTGCCAATCTAACCATTGAGAGACCGAGGTGAATGGCAACCTCATTGCGCGTGCCCCTCCGGACGACGCTATGTATGCTCATCCGGATGACGCGGATTATCATCCGAAGGTGGACAAGCGAGACGAGATTGAACACAAACACACCAACGCGCTGGAACAGAGGAACGCCCCTGAGATCAACATCGACGACCTCCCAGAAAATTTGGCGCAGAGAGACATCGAGATGAACCAAGCGGAAAACCAACCCGGCGAATTGAGCGAAAATCACGTGGAGAAGCGAAACGAGATTGAAGATGACCACACCAACGCGCTGGAACAGAGGAATGCTCCTGAGATTAACATCGACGATCTCCCAGACAACTTGGTCCAGAGAGATGTCGAGGTGAATCAAGCGGAAAACCAGCCCAGTGACTTGAGCGATAATCACCTGGCGAAGCGAGACAAGATTGAAGATGACCACACCAACGCGCTGGAACAGAGGAATGCTCCTGAGATTAACATCGACGATCTCCCAGACAACTTGGTCCAGAGAGATGTCGAGGTGAATCAAGCGGAAAACCAGCCCAGCGACTTGAGCGATAATCACCTGGCGAAGCGAGACAAGATTGAAGATGACCACACCAACGAGCTGGAACAGAGGAATGCGCCTGAGATCAACATCGACGATCTCTCAGACAACTTGGTCCAGAGAGATGTCGAGGTAAATCAAGCGGAAAACCAACCCAGCGACTCGAGCGATAATCACATGGCGAAGCGAGACAAGATTGAAGATGACCACACCAACGAGCTGGAACAGAGGAATGCGCCTGAGATCAACATCGATGATCTCCCAGACAACTTGGTCCAGAGAGATGTCGAGGTAAATCAAGCGGGAAACCAACCCAGCGATTCGAGCTATAACCACGTGGAGAAGCGAGATATTGACCTCCAACCGAGACACGGTATCTTGAAAGGTAAGTTATTGGGATTAGGAGCCAAGAATCGTCTCGGAAGAGGAGGAGGAGGCCGATTAGGAGGCTTCGGAGGAAGGAACCGCGGCTTCTCAAGACTCCACTGCCGAGGACGATGCGGAGGACATAAAAAGCGCAATGAGTATAGAGCCAGAGTTGAAGGAACTGAAGACCAGTGAAGAGAGGACGGAACCGGAATTCGGCATCCGGTTGTGAACCGTAAAGTTATCGGCATTTGCAACATGTAATCATAGGACGGGTAGGATTGAACTGGACTGAAGAGGAACTGGCAGTTCGTAGTAACTACTTTGGGACCAAGGTCAACAAAGTTATGTATGCCTTTTATATATGCCTTTATGCATTGATTATGTGCCATTCCCAGTTTGATTCGCTGCGAACTAGGCAGTAGGCGAACCCAGTGCAGCGGGTCCGGCGAACACCCCCCGTCAGCCTCCGTCAAACCCCCCGGCTGGGCCCGATGACACCACGATCAGTCCATTCTACGAAGTCTAGACTCCACTTCTAAGACGCAAGAGCACAAAAGCTGACCACAATCCCAGCGGGCCCTTATTTTCCCGACAAAAACATTCCACTGCTAGGCTGAATGTGGCCCCGGCTGAGCGCTCGGGTTCGCGGCCTTGCCCTGCCCAGGCATTCCTCCCCGCATCATTTACGTCGTGGCCTGACATGAATCGTCTAGTCAATCATCGTGAACCAATTTCCAAAAACTTTGTTGTGGGAAGGCATGGGTGGGATTTCGATCAACTCGCTGGCCGACGGTCACCGGCTTATTGGTTTCGGTGACTTTCGTATAAGACTTCATGTGAGGCTCGACGGAAAATGAGAGGAATTGGCTCATCATCCAACAGCATCAGCATCGCCACTCAAGTAATCACAGTTACAACCATTTTAACTCACTTGTATCATCTGCATCTCGCAACTCAACAATTTCGGACAGACTCCATCTCCTCGAGACCCAACCCTGTCTAATACACCACAACTTCACTTTCAAAAAGAACCACCAAAGCCCCCCAAGAAATCAAAATGATCAGCTCGGCAGCCCCCCGCGTCGCCCGTCAAGTCGTTGGCCGCAGACTCTTCTCCACCCGCACACCCCTGCGAGCTCACCACCCTTCCATGACCCAGGAGCTGCAATCTTTTTTCAAGTCTGAACCCCATCAATCCGCCAACTGGAGCAAGATGGCCAAGACGCGCGCCGTCACCTTTGGCATGTGAGTTTTTCTCCTCGGTCCTTTGAGTCGTTTAGCTTCATTGCATACTAATATTCGCTACACAGCTACGCGACTGGCATGACCACCGTCCTTGGCTGGCCCTACGCCGCTGCATGGGCTCTGGATGGCAAAATGGGCTCCGGGATCTGGTAATCGAACCTCTCTGGCATAGCTCTGGCGTTTGGGTTTTGGCATTTAAGCATTAGAATAAATGCATGGTTGGAGTACTTTCCGGCGGAGGATAGCCGCTGGGCGGGTTTTAGAACCGCTCGAAGTCTCACCCCGACTTTTTCATTTATGGACGTCAATCTGGACTAGACTTCGGATGGCACGGCGTCATTCATCTGTACATATTATACCCCCGGCTCTGTATATATCACTGCCAACTATCTCGATAGAAACTATCAAAATTTGCATCTTTAAAATTACTGGCTCTTGATAGGTTTCTTCTTGATCGACGAAAGTGACGATCTATTCGACTCCTGAAGTGGGTACGAAATATGATGTTGAGCTACGCCCTCATTGCTCCTCGTGAAAGAAGCTATACTCAGCCGTACCGTTCGTTCGGTGCCTCAAGATAGATGGTGAACGTATCGGCCTTTTGCTGTCTCCTTTTTCCCCGTGGTTCTGCCCCGCGATGCCAGCTGCGCAACTTGCTTTATCCATGCGTTGGAAGACCCTAAACGCATAAGGTGATATTATGCTTAATTTTGGGCAAAATAGCCGATATTGGGGAACTATGGGGATGCCGAATATCGTATGTCCCGAGTATCGTACGTCCTCCGCATTGAGGCCTAACTGCCCAGACCGACACTCATCACTTGGCCTTCGCGCTTCATACTTCCGCCTGGTAAACACCGCCACTAATTTGTGCGCCACATAAAGCTTGGTTCTTGCAATCGATTTGTAATTCAATTTCACGCAGTATTTGCGTGGAAGGGGGGATGATGATTGTCCTAACGATGTCGATGGGACTATATTTGTGTAGCGTTTACCCAGCACCTTTTAATGACTCCATGAGCAACACAGAAAGCGGGCTCCGCCCAAAAAGAAATGAGACTAGTTAATGACCAATCCTCTACTACAACGGCATACAGAATACCATTATGTTGTCTTGGCTCCACTCCACACCGGACTACTGGATGTATCATTTCACACAACAACCCTAACAAGCCTAACCCCATACGCATGTCGATTTACTGAGCTTCAATAGTTCAAACACTGATCGTCGGGAAGAATTAAGTTTCCATCTTCGATATCTCGAAATATATATTATCTATTTGCCGTAGCGACCGAACTCGCGGCATCCAACTGAGCGACGGTTATGTGGACCCAACCCGGTTGGTTATTATACGAACCTCATGTTGTTCTCGTCCGCGCAATAAAGGAAGGGATGTATCACCTATCGCCAGGCGGGATAGGCGTGGTGTATAAGCCCAAACCAAATAACCAATAATGTCGTGAGAGCGCGATAGCTTCAGCATGCTTCAACTTTTCGAGGTTAATCATCTGACACATCGTCACGACCACCATTACGCAACATGCTTACCTGCCAGGTGACTCTTAGTTGGCCCCTCCGAGAAGGCCAGCGAGTGCTCCGCCCCCAGCGGCCGCGCCAGCCTTTCCCTTTCCTTTCCCGCCAGCACCGCCCGCACCGCCTGCTCCGCCCGCCGCGCCTCCGAGGAGGCCAGCTAATGCTCCCCCACCACCCCCGGCAGCATTACCCTCTATTGATGGAGTCAGCACAAGTCCGCTCATGAGTTTACTGTAAGATATTTTTGGAGGAGCATACTTCCACCACCGCCTCCAGCGGCCTTGCCCGAATGGTGACGCGGCTCGATCGACAGAGCTGTCACCGAGGTAATAAGGACGAGTACGGCGAGGAACTTCATCTTGACAGAGAGTGTAGTCGCGGGTTGACGGATAATAGTTAAGAGAATGAAAAACGGTCCAGCCGAAAGATGAATAGATACTAGGAAAGGTAGAGATGAATGGTAGTTCCGGATGGTGTGGGTGAAAGTTTTAAGATGAGTGAATGTGGAGAGCAAACATACTTATAGGCATTAGATACACGAGCCTCATCAACTCCCTACTATTCTCCATATTTCAAATATTCCATTGGCCGTTCCATTCTTCTTTCTTCATTTTTCACACTACCTTGAAACCTCGTGGGGTTACAGACTCATCCCGTGCTTGCAAATTGGGAAATTGATGGCTGCCTTTAACTACGTCTGATCTCACATCAGGATAATATTATCAATGCATTTCCTCAGCTCGATTCATGAGGCGCAAATTTGGTTTCAACCCCAAACTTAACTTGTGTAACTCGAATAGTGACTACCGTGCAAACATTTAGCGCCAAGCTTCAGGTAACAGACCATCCGTTCTCTATAGCCAGTCTGCAACAAGCAGATCCAAACTCAGACAAGAACTAAACCACAATTCGTTTCATTGTGGGCATTAAACTTCTGTAGGAGTATGGTTGCTAAGAATACGGCCTATCAGGATGCAAGGTTTTGGAGATATCAACGGGCTGTCCCGATGAGATCGTTATGTGTCTACAATGTGTGACGCCAATGACTAGGCTGGGTGCTTTTGGGTTTGCTGGACGGGGACGGATGCTACGATGACGCTTGTCGGATCTGGAATACCCGTCCTCGTTGTTTTTGGAATACCCCTGGTGAGGATCTATTTACAAAGACCGAGAGCAGAGCCGGTCTGGTGGTGCGCAATGTAGGATGTTGACCGTTTATCTTCTGTTGGACCAATGGTGTGATTAAAGAGACATACCCTATGGCGTGCGATGACGCATTGTCAAGGGAAGTTCATCATTGATCAAGTCAAACCCATCACATGGCTGCGATGGCAAAGGTATGGTCATCACTCAAGGTACACAGGAGCGACTGATCTATACTATTGAGGAGAATGTACTCCATTGTCAATGTTTCAATACAAGAGAACTGATTTGGAAACTTGGCGGAGAGAATGAACCGGGGCTGTCCCTAGCGAGAACAGTCGATGTCTAAATGGAATTAAGAAACATGGAATATAGAGGGAATTCACCATAATGTCAGTCCACTGGTGTCGGCTGAGTCAGGAACACCCAATGCTAGACACTGTGTCTGCGAGGAAGTCGGTGAACGGGCTTATTAGGCGAGACATGTGGTTGCCCTAGCCCTTTGGAATACCCATTTCAATGAATTCGGATTATGTAATAATTTGGGGATCAGTACAAAATTTTCATCCGTCTATATAGAGTGAAGATAGCTAAATGAAATAAACGTTAACGTCACCCACAGGTCATTGCCCCACACGGGTCTTTGCCCAACTTTTCAAGAAATCTTGACTTTCCATCTTTACTTATACTATTCTTCCCTTCCACAACATGGCACGCAAATCTAGTGAAGCTAATCTTCAATTAGCCATCCAAACTAAACGACGCGATCCTCACCTAAGTTGGAACAAGCTTGGTAAAATCTTCAAAGTCGACCATAAAGACATTGAAGCGCCGTTACGAAGGCGTACAACCATTACACATTACTAACATGTCCAAACGGAAAATGACCGAAACCGAAGAGAATACGATTACCCGACGCGTAATTGAGCTAGATTCGCGAACTTTTCCTCCCCGGCTTCGATACGTTGAAGAAATGGCGAATATCCTCCGACGCGACCACGACGCGTCACCCGTCGGCAAGAACTGGGCCTCGAGCTTCGTACGGCGACAACCAGACCTCCGGACGCGTTTAAATCGTTGAATCGATTACCAGCGGGCATTCTGCGAAGATCCTGTCGCGTATCGCGGTTATTTTAAGCGTGTTGCGGACACAATAGCGAAGCACGGCATCCAGCCGGAGGATATCTACAATTTTGACGAGACGGGCTTTTTAATGGGCATGATCTCAACCGGCATGGTCGTTACGAGTACCAAAAGACGTGGAAGGCCTAGGCAAGCCCAGCAAGGCAATAGGGAATGGGTTACTGTCATTCAGGCGGCCAATTCCCAAGGCTGGGCGGTGCCGCCGTACATCATCTTCGCGGCCAAAGTTCACCTCGCTTCGTGGTATCGCGACACCACATTACCGGGCAACTGGGTCGTTGATCTATCCCACAACGGATGGACAACGAATGATATTGGTCTCAGCTGGGCAGCTCACTTCGATCTACACACACGCGATCGTACGAAGGGTGTCAAACGCCTCCTGATCCTTGACGGTCACGAAAGCCATCACTCGATGGATTTCGAACAATACTGCAAGGACCATGGCATCATTACCCTTCCTATGCCTGCCCATTCGTCCCATAAGCTCCAGCCTCTCGACTTGGTGCCTTTTAGTGTTTTGAAACGGGCGTACGGTGTGTTTGTTGAGGGTTTGATGCGACGGCATCATACCCACGTTGCGAAGGAGGATTTCCTTGCCGGTTTTTTGGAGGGGTTTGGCGCTGCTTTTACTGAACAAAACATCAGATCTGGTTTCGAAGCAGCTGGAATTGTCCCTTTTGACCCCGACAGGGTTATATCTGCCCTGGATGTCGCAGAAGTCGCGCGTACACCCTCTGCCGACCCAGAACTCCTACCCCCTATTTGGACTTCTAAGACACCTAGTACCACCCTTGAAGCCGAATCGCAGTCAACGTTGATTAAGAATAGCGTTCAGAGGCATCAAGACAGCTCTCCGACGCATATTCTTCATTCAATTGACTCGATTGCAAAGGCTACGCATGCAATGATGCAAGAGAATGTTATCTTGCGTCGCGAGAACGAAGAGCTTCGTGAGACTAACCATGTGCTAAGCAAACGTCGCAGAACCAAAAACAAGCAAATCCAGTATGGTGGGCTACTTAATATAGAAGATGCACAAGTTCTACGGGCTATTAGGGTGATACGGGTTTGGAAAGTGAGGAAGAGGGTGAAAGTAGTCGTCCTACAAGGAGGAGGGCAACGGGTGCTAGGCGCTGTGGCATTTGCGGAGGAACTGGACATAATGCGCGAACTTGTCAGGCAGATGTAGAAACAGATAATGAAAAGAATTCTGATTAATTTCTTGGATGCAGACGGGTTGTTGTTGATCTATCTAAGATTAAAGGTTGGGAGGTCGTGAAAAGTTGGGCAATGTGAAGGTCAACCCTCGCAGACTCACTACAACCAGGTGACGTACAGCTGGAACACCTGCCATGGCAGTGCCAGGTGGGAAGTCAATCATAACCCCTGCAGGAGCCCCGCCAAGCGTGGACGACTTAGTCGCGCCCCCTCAAACCTAAGTTGTGATCTTCTTTTCTTACTATATTGGAATAACAATGTATCTTATCATTGTTCTTTTCTACACGATATTCATCCTATTATGTTCTTTGCATTATCCGAGTAGAACGCTAGAGTAGTCGTATATTATACCTTTCGCAGAGTAGTAGAATATAAATCTCAATTTAAGCATACTGCATCTCGGATGTTATACTTTATTTATTATCATCATTATTATTAAATACGCCGTAGGGTCGAAGCCCCCGGTACCTCTATAAGTACTCCCGTATGTCAAATCGTGGCTTAATAGCTAGACTAAATACATACGCTGCTAGATCGGTTCACCCTAGTAGCGACTACGTTGGTTCTTGTCAGAGAACAGAATGCCATAGGCACCGGTGGGACACCGGTGGGGGCTCTGGTGTAGGAATGTGCGAGTCATGACACGATATGGAAGTCTTGGTTTGCGGAACAATCGGGGAAACTAGTGCTCCGCGGCTCCGACGTCGGGTTCTAGCTATCTATGTAAGGGGCGGAGGCCCGGGAAGAAGATAGAGGGAGAGTAGAGATCAATGCATCACCGTGGGCACCCCTACCTGAGACCGCCAGTGACCACCCGGTATTACGTAGGAGGGACGCCCGTTACTCCCCATCACTCTGTACTATCGCCTTCGGCCTAGCCGTACCCTGACAGTTCTCAACCTACTAACACAGTGTCCTTAAGAAGATCGAAGCTATCTAGGTCCTGGAGCTATCCGGGCCGTCCCTAGCAGCCGCCTTATAATAGTCCTACTAACTACTAGTGCTCTTGTTACAGTTGCAAGGTCTCTGCGAGTATAGAGGCCGCAGTGTGATAGTAGCCCATATAAGAAGATTACGTGCTCTGCTGTTTTAGGTGCGTTACTATAGTGGCATATTGGCGAGTGCAAACTAAAAGCCCCTATCTTATTTAGGAAGGCTGCTAGTCCTATTTTTCCGGTCCCAATCTAGCATAGGGTGGACGCCTCTAGGTTAGTCGGTTCAGGCCGAAAGACTTGCTCGTTCTCGGCATCCGTATCGAAGGGCCCTCTGGTTCCTTAGCGATAGCGCGGCGCTAGTGATCATGCTGCGCTACTTTCTAGGTAGCGAACTGGTGTCGTCTTGTGGGCGCTACAGACTACCCGGAGATTTATATGAAGGCCAAAAAAAGATGTTTTTTTTTTCTTTATGATGGTTACTTCTGGTTTGAAGCGGGGTTTTGTAACCCTACGCTTGGCCGTACCTTCCCATCTAGTCCTTTCCACATAATGACCGCCCTCGGTCATTTTTACTAAGAGCCTTATGGTAAATCTCGTCCTCACGCTTCCGATCTCTTCACCTCTAGATATCTCATCCTGACAGCTTATCTTCCGAATCCTTCATCCACAACGTACACAGCAGGTGACTCCACCTCCCTGATGCCGAGCTCACAATTGCCACGGCCCTAGACCATCCATAGCCTACGAGAGTCCCCGCCTAGTCTCCAAAGTGCTTCTTCAATGTGACTGTCGATATGAGATATTTTGGGTGAGGTGGAAGAAGGGCTGAGGTATTTGCCTCTAGGTATTGGCCTGACGTGACGGTGGTATAGAGCGCCGGCTTGAGGGATCTGAGGTCGACAGCAACGACCCTCCGCTGTAGAATCATGCTGTAAATAACGATAGTGAGGTCCTAAATTGATAAAACAAGTGGGTTGAATAAGTGACAATGCCTTAGAAGGCTAATGATATTTCTCCTCATACTGAGCACCAGATTTATATGAAGGCCAAAAAAAGATGTTTTTTTATGATGGTTACTTCTGGTTTGAAGCGGGGTTTTGTAGCCCTACGCTTGGCCGTACCTTCCCATCTCCCGGAGGCACTTGTTCTATATACCGACCAGGCTCCTAGCTGGCCCTACCGGGTCCTCGCTTTAGTATGCCACGCGATCACCCGAAGGCGATTACGCTACGGATAACCGCCGTATATAGTAGCCTCGCCCGAATAAGATCGTAGCCCTAGAAGATATTAAGTAGCTTTGTTAGAGCTAGCTTCTAAGTTGCTATTTTGATTTGATACACTCGAAATGGGCGTGCTACGTTAGTTTACCGTCGAAATAGGCCCCTGGAAACCTCGCAGAGACCACTGGCGATACCGTAGCGTCTCCAAGGCGAATACTCTGCTGTAAGCGCTCTCTCGGGCCCTAACAAAATGCAGCAGCTCGCTCTTTTCCGGGGCGAATTCCATCGCGTGTCTTACTGCCCACCTGCTTCATTTGGTTACCAGCTTAGCTCCCTCAGCGTTAGATTTGTTTAAATCAAGTCCTGAAGCGTATGTCCTGCATCGGGGCTCAGAGAGATCAATAAACTCATGATGACCAGGAATCGTGTAATTGCACTCATTCCTTGACGATGAGCTGATACTTGGAAGGAAATATCACGATACGCACACCATGCACATTGTCATGCGGACGATGAGCTAGAAACACAATATATTAAAAAGAATACGTACGATGCCGGAAAATAAATAATTGACATGCGGATTTGACGAGAGTGGGATTCGAACCCACGAGGATTGCTCCACCAGGATGTGATTGCTAAGATTGGAACCTTAACCTGACGCCATAACCAACTCGGCCATCTCGCCTCGTTGCAAACAGTTGTTTTTAGAAGGGTTCATGTTTGGCGAGCTTCACGTCGTACGGCGTTGATGGAGCTCTGGATCGTGAGAATTTTGCTGGTTGAGGATATGGAGAATTTGAATTAGGTAAAACTTTGGCGGCTGTATGGAGTTGCCAAATGCGCGATAAAAAGTGGATAGCGGAACCGGATGTACCTTCAACTTTAACATACCGAGACGAACACCTGGAGAGAGCTATGGGGATTGCCAATTTGTTTGGAAGCTACATTGGCAAGTTGGTTGCACAGGCGAGAAGGATTGAGGCGATGAGAGCTTATCCACCACTCACCTTTCGAGGCCGGTGTCTGGTGTCCTACCTGAATCGCAACCATTGACGAAGCGGTGCAACAAGTAGTGTTCAGGAACTAAGCAAGATTAGGTGCATGCATAGGAGGCTCGAAGCATTGGGCTGTACTTCGTAGAACTTCATCCTCTACATTTCGTCTTTCCAAATTCCAAAGTAGGTTAAGCAGAGGGCCTTTTACCGCTCGTCTTGAATCGTATCTTTCAAATCGTCTGGTCTCGGACTAGCGTGGCCCGAGTAATTGGCCAACAGCACTGTCCTCGAGCTCTGAGAGCGGAGAGCTCCTCGCGGCCCGTGGGGATGAATGTGGCAACCTATCGCTGCTACGGCCAAATCACCGATCAGCTAGCCTGACAAGCTGGTGTCTGTCTCCTGGCCCATCGAGTTCACACGTTTACCATCCGCCAACATCAAAACTTAACCTAAACGTCGCGATGGCCAGATCCGTCATGTGGTCACCGTCGAGACTGAGGGTGCTCGCCCTGGGGGCACTGTCGTTATCGCCACGTCTGGTAACGGCACAGCGCAACTACACCCAAGTCGACATGCTGCGAGCTCAGCTGGCGCTTCTCAACGACAGACCCTCTGATTGCCCGCCTTGGTACGTACGCGCCGAGCGCTTTACTGCCACGTATTTCTCGCGACCTAACTGCTTGCTAATCATCTTCGCATAACAGTTTCAATTGTCTCCTCCCAGCCTTCACCTGCGGCCAATATGGCGAATGCAACGAGTACAACGGAAAGTGCGAATGCCCGCCGGGCTTTGGAGGCGATGATTGCTTAGAACCAAGTTCGTCAACCTTGCGGCTGCACATATGAAACAACGGCTAGCAAAGTACTGACTCCCTTTTCCAGCTTGCGGTTCCCTTGCCCGTGGAAAAGACCGACCGATACGCGACGGCGACACCTGCGACTGTGACGACGGTTGGACCGGTATCAACTGCAACGTTTGCACCGAGAATGTCGCCTGCAATGCTCTTATGGAAACAGGAGACGGCGGGGTCTGTTATCAAAACGGAGAGGTCGTCCAGGAAAACTACCAGATGTGCGACGTGACAAACGAAAAGATCTTGTCCATGCTCGATGGCAAGATTCCCCAGGCTACCTTCTCCTGCGAGAGGGAGAGCGGTGTCTGCGACTTCCAGTGTACGTATAGATACCATTGAGTTGCCTCGGTTTACATGCTAACACAGCTGCCAACAGTCTGGATTGATCGCAAGGAATCCTTCTACTGCCACTTGCAAAACTGCAAGTCTGAGGCCGATTTTACCTCCGACCAGAACAGTACCTTCTACAAGTGCCCCGACGTTGAATGCTCGTGTATCCCGGATCGCTTTCTGTGCGGTGAGGATGGCTCAATCGATTTGACCGACTTTCTGAAAGAGTCGGTTGAAGGGCCTGCTGAATTCTCGTGTCTGCAGAAAAATGGTGGCGTCAACGACTGCAAGTTCTCTGAACCGCAGTTGGATTGGATGACCAAGAACGTTTTTGGAGACCCCAATATTGCGCTGACTTGTCGGTCGGGCGAATGCCTTTACCACACTGAAGTTCCTGGATACGAGCGGCCGATCAAGCGCATCAACACCCCCCTTATTGCTGGGGTGATTGCTGGATGCTCGCTGTTTTTGGTCGCTGTCATCCTTCTGGTCTGGTACCTGTCAAGGCGCCATTTCAAGTACCAGCCCATTGCCTTGGACGACTCCGACGATGAGTCCACCAAACTCATGGCTGACCACAAGCCCGCGTCTTTGTATTTTGAGGATGTGTCGTACGAACTAAACGGAAAGCGCATCCTGTACGATATCCAGGGCGTGGCACACCCTGGTGAGATTATGGCCATCATGGGAGCTTCGGGTGCTGGCAAGACGACTTTCCTGGATATCCTAGCCCGCAAGAACAAGCGCGGCCAGGCCAGCGGCAACTTTTATGTTAACGGCGAGAAGGTCATGGATACCGAATACCGAAACGTAGTCGGCTTCGTCGACCAGGAAGACACGATGCTCCCTACCCTGACTGTCCACGAGACAATTCTTAACTCGGCTCTTCTCCGTCTCCCGCGTGGCATGGGTCGCGTCGCCAAGGAGCAGCGGGTATGGGATGTCGAGAAGCAACTTGGCATTTACCACATTCGTGACTCTTTGATTGGTTCAGAAGAGGGCAGAGGTCGTGGTATTTCTGGAGGTGAGAAGCGTCGTGTCGGCATCGCCTGCGAGCTCGTCACTAGCCCTTCGATCCTCTTCCTCGACGAACCTACCAGCGGTCTGGATGCGTATAACGCCTTCAATGTCATCGAATGTCTCGTTACCCTTGCCAAGACCTATAAGCGAACTGTCATCTTCACCATTCATCAGCCGAGATCCAACATCGTGGCGCTTTTCGACCGACTACTTTTGCTGGCTCAGGGAAAGACGGTGTACTCGGGACCCTTTGCACACTGCCAGGAATACTTCGATCGCATCGGATACTCATGCCCTCCCGGTTTCAATATTGCGGATTATCTGGTTGATTTGACCATGCACGCCGGCTCCTTTCAGCCTTTTGATGACGGTACTCTCAACGCCGATGCCACCAGCATCGGCCCAAGTAGCACAAAGGCCGTCAAGTCGATCGCGAGTATTTCCGGCAACAGCACAGCGGAAGACAGCATTTCCACTGAACCCTCATCCAGCCGACCCTCGTCTAGTCGACCGAAGAACAAACGCAAGGATTCCCTCAAGCAGAAGCAAGAGCGAGAGCTGTTCACTCGACGCAAAACTGCTACACCGAATACGGTTGACACGGTTGACACCGCTACATCGTCTGACGTGGAAGAAGAGATTGGAGCCTATAAGCTCAGGAAGCAAAACGCTCCTCCTCTCATTCACGTCGAGGATGTTCACGACCTGCCACCATCCGTCACAAGCGGTACTGATCTTGACACTCTGATGCAGGCATACATTGAGTCGGACATCGCAAGACACACCCACGACGAGATTCGCCAAGCAGTTGAAAATGCCGGAAATGCCAATGGTCGCAACGGTTACACACCGGAGGGTCCAAACATCAACGTCGGCGGCATCGGCAAAGGTTACGCTCGTCCTAGCTACGCTAGGCAGTTCATCATCTTGTCTGGGCGAACGTGGAAAAACCTTTACCGAAACCCTCTATTGATGTTAACCCATTACGCTATTGCTATTCTTCTAGCTGTCCTCTCCGGCTTCCTGTTCTACGGTCTCACGGATGATATTCCAGGCTTCCAGAACCGTCTGGGTCTGTTCTTCTTCCTGCTCGCCCTGTTCGGCTTCAGCACACTTACTAGTCTTAACGTTTTCGCCTCGGAGCGTCTCTTGTTCGTCCGCGAACGAGCCAACGGATACTACTCGCCCATTACCTATTTTGCGGCCAAGGTCTTGTTCGACATCATTCCGCTGCGCATCATTCCGCCCATTATTATGGGATCCATCATCTACCCTATGACAGGCCTCATCCCTGATGCGCCCCACTTCTTCACCTTCATGCTCATCCTGGTTCTGTTCAACCTTGCCGCCGCGGGTATCTGCCTTTTCATCGGCGTAGTGTGCAAGGATGGTAGCGTTGCGAACCTTATCGGATCTCTTGTTATGCTGTTTTCACTGTTGTTCGCGGGATTGTTGCTCAACCATGACGCCATTCCTGCTACTGCTGTGTGGCTCCAGAACCTGTCCATATTCCACTACGGCTTTGAAGGCTTGATTGTCAACGAAGTCCTTAAGCTAGAGCTGGTTGACAGGAAGTACGGCCTCGACATCAACGTTCCCGGTGCTGTGATTCTAAGCAGCTTCGGCTTCGACAACCTGGCCCTGTGGAGCGATGTCATCAACTTGGGCATATTTGCCGCTGTATTCATTCTACTTGCTTATCTCGCTATGCATTTCTTGCTCGTTGAGAAGCGGTAAGCTGCCAATTCCGTAGAAGCTCGAGTAGATGCGAGTTACGGCTAGATGTAGGATACATCTGACATGAATTTGAGGATTGCGGATATGTATTTGATGGGATCGGAAAGTCGACAGAAGACTGCTGGTTCGAAGGGTTTGGCATCTTTTTCTAATCTCTCTTCCCCTATGTTACTACTACACAGCATCGCTCAGTCAAACAGTGCTGAGTCTCATTGTTCATTGAGACGCATGAGGGATTTCGGCGTTTAGGGCTAGTGTATTTGATAAAACATCAGCAGAAATCGATGAGATGTTTAGCATGCACATATTATGTCCCTGGTTGAGGTGTTCCGCGCCATGCTGCTAATTTCATTTCATGTCTCATTCCCTTGGGCGATGCATGGCACGCATGCAACTAAAGTCCGTGGATGACCCAGTGCTTAATCCATGATACCAACTAGTGATCTTGTCAAAACGCCTGAAACCTGGGGAAACCTCAAATGTGCAGGAGATGATTGCGCCACCGTCCCCAGCAGGAAATCATGGGTCCAGGCAAATTCCTCTGTCCTTTCAGTCCTCCAGGATCATGACTATTGAAATGGCTCCAAGATGAAAATTCTCAAAGTCATGTCTTCCACTCCCGCCACAACTATGCCTCTGAGCGCCTTTCGTCCTCCTTTAGACAAGCCCTTTTCCCACGAAGCATCATGATGACAGTATCACCACACATTGAGAAGGGGTAGGATTGGGTTGGAAGGGAGGGTGTGCTGGTGTTACACTGGTGGCGGTGCTTGCGAATAATTTTGGAAACTCAAGTCTTGGAGGGTGATGGAGTTCAGGTTGGGACCCGAGTTGCTGGATTCGTAACCTGTTTCCAACAAGGCCCGAGACCGGAAATTGGAATTGTAGGTCAGAGTGAACTACAGACCACGCTACCTCATTCTGCAAGTCCTGTGTATGAGGTCCACATGTCGCCAGGCGCGTGAGCAAGCGTTGCTACTGGGTCCCCAATGCCAGCGTTTGCAGCAAATGCCAGAACTGCCACTTTCTGCTTCATACCACATTGTGAGAAAGGGACACTGCACGGTCTCTCACACGCACCCTCTCTCTAAAGAGAAAGGGATTATCTAGAGGCCATGAGTGTCATTTGAAAATTATTCGACAGTTATAACCAGAATTCTTGATTGGAACGCAAATGATGCTTCTGTGGGCACTCACTTGGCAGCTGAAGGAATCCAACTGACAGTGGTAGCTCTAGGTTGCACGACAGGAAGCATATGCATGCGGCCTACTGTAATCATAGTGGAAAGCAGGGCCCCCAAAGGTTCGGGTCACAGCATGGAATGGGCAAAATTTTGTCGTTCCAAAGTTGAATAGCGAAATATACTCGTTTTGTCCTTGAAGGTGCATAATGAACATTTGGATAGATACATGAATGAAGATAGCTTCGATTTAGAATATTATTGGGCGCTAGTTCACCATTGAAATGCGATTAGCATATTGTAGACTTGATAGAGGATTAGGTCCTATGAGGCCACGACAAACACTTAGGTTAATTAAGAATCTTTCAGCAGTCCCGGCACGGGGTTGTGGCTGCTGATGGAGGAGTGACCTGTGATATCTTTGACTGAGCAGGCAGGCAGGCATCTTGTAAATTTAGTCCATTAGATGTATTTCAACCCGCCTCGAGTCACATTAACTCGCAGGACTTGACGTAGAAGATTACGTGAGGTCGTTCCTTGCTTTACTTTGGATGTCCATCGTGCAGTTTGTCCTGATATTAGCCCTACCGAAAACGGAAGTCTGGAGGTATCGGAAGTTGGCTGTTCGACCTCTATTCGAGGATTCAGGTCATCCATTCGAGGCGAATGTTAATCACAGTAGTGGAGGACATGACAAAGTGCCAGAAACGAAAATCAATTTATCGAGGCGTCAAGATTCCGTCTCAATGGTCCCTTGGTTTCGAGCAATACCCAGGGGATGATTAGTTAGTAGTTGTCGGCTGGTGTAGTTGGTCACTTCACTGGTAGATAAGTCCCGATTTGAGCCTCGCCCACTTGGGTCGGTGACGAGTCGCGGGTTCGAATCCCGCAGCTGACACACAAGGGGGTTTAGTCAACCCTTACGGCGCGCTGCCCACCTTGTTGACTTCGCCTACCTAGCGATAATAGGGAGATTCGTGCAGTTGAGGATTACGAGCACCCTAGCCAGTCGACCGTCAAGCACTACGTCGGCGGAATATAACTCGACAGCCGGTCCAGAATTCGAATCGTTAATCCGACCCCTTATCGGACCTCGCCTTTCCGATAACGCTCGTCGGCGAACCCGTCCCCTCACGATAGAAGGCGCGCAGCACGCCCTCTCGCCGCGATTCTTGCGAGCGTCTAGACCACGTTACGGTCTATCCACTTGAGCGTATGGTTGAGATGTATACGCTCGACGAGAACCCCAATTAGCAGATACTACGACTTGTCGCGACAAAAAATAGTCGAGCATCTTCTGCACATCAGCAGCATCCCACCCCTGAGGACGAATTTAAGTGCCACATTACCACACTTATCGGTAGTTCAGGCAGGGGTTGTAGCACAGACTTAGGGAGGGACAGGAGGTTTAGTAGTCATTTGGCTACAAGTTTACCTGTATAACCGCCCGACGCGGCTTAAGGGCCCGCTATATCATCTATAGCCCCTTAAGGGAGTACTTGCAGAGGTACCGAGGGTTAACACCTACGGCGTATTTAATATTTTTTTTTTAGTTAGTAGTTTGATGAGTCAAATCCCCGGGGTTTACAGCGTTGAATACAGGTTCGGGTTCCGTGAGGCGCTATGTTGGATTACATTCGGAAGGTTCTTAACTGTGAGGTGGTCTAGAGATGAAGCTAAGACGTATCCAGGCCAACCTGCGAGTCAATGTGGTTCCGTTTACGTTGACATTCGTTTGAGATCTTGGCGAAATGCACTTGATTCATAGCATTGGAATCAGCAACCATTCTAGTCACAAAGTCTAGCTGAGCGCAATCAACGTTATCAGTAGTGTAGATGATCCTGTGATTGGTAAAGTCCAATTTCCAGCGATAGTGCTCGACTATCAGTTAATTACCTAATTATTCGACTTGGAGTTATTCTGTGATCGGATGTTTTCCCTGAAGATGGACGAGTGGTATCAATTTAACATGCACAGAGGGGTCGCCGCATCATGTAGTGAGGTGGTCATGCGAGCTCTGGGGATATCCGTCTAATTTAGCTCTGGCGGCAGAGCCATCGAAGAGGCTATCTATACAATCATGCGGTTTACAAGCAGACGCTTTGTCCCTGTCCTCACCGTAGGCCTTCTCATTCACATTCCCAACTGCATCTCCAATTCCGCATTCTACCCAAGTTACAAGCTACACATAGCCTGGTGCGTTAATTCAGTTCAGCGAGAGCAAATCTTCAGAATGCAGTTCTCCTACTTGATCTCGGCCATTTTCTTCGCCGACGCCCTCGGGCAGCCGTGACCGGGAACTCTCACCTGTTGTACCGGCAACATCTGCGACTGCACTCCGGACGGCATTGACGGCGCTTTATATGATATCTGCAAGGGCATGAAGGGCACGGGATTTGCCCGCTCGCTCGGTCCCGTTGTAACACTGTTTGAGAGATGAGTTCCTACACTCTCGCGAACCTCACAATCTCACAATCCCCTTCCGTCGGTTGGGTTGACCCACGGGCCATCTACAGTGGCTTGGGTTGGGATGGAGACTTTGGTGGCGATTAGCTCTATATTGACTACTAGAGCCTTGATACCTGTGATGATTGATTCCTTATCACACCTAAGGTTTGGTGTGATCGCTATAGTGTCTAACCTCGTGATACGCTTCAGCGTCTGATACCTTCACAATCCCATTGAGGAAGGTTGTTTCATTTCAGCAGAAACAGTGCTGTATTTGTATGCTACTTGTAATCATCGACGATAACCCATTTCCGTAGAAGTAGAACAACGCTGGCGATTGATTATCAAGTCATATCGTCTTGCTCACCATCCCTTTGTATTCACGCGTGATACATGCACCGAACCACCACCACTCCTCATGTATCGACATCACATGAGCTCAATGCCTGGTATCATCTTCAATTCACCGATCCGTCGACCAGTCCTTCATCTGCCACATCCAAGGCTCCTTCCCATCCGACACACTCATCAACCAACCAATAATGAAAACAACTCCAACCATCGTGAAGCAAATCGTCATGAAAACCTCCCAGGGCTCAGAACCCACACGAATCGTTATTGTATGTTCACTAGAACGCCGCCGACTAATGGCGCGACGAATGGAGTAGTAGTTTCGATAACGCCGCCCCCTTGGATCTCCTCCCGGCGTTGATAATAATGGCTGGTGCTCTGAATCCGGATAAGATCGGTAGAAGTGCAAACATGAGGACTCATTGTCCGGCAAAGGTTGTGGTGGTTTGTTTCCAGGCGGATTTGCGGGCTGTTGTTCTCGTACGTTTGTTGGTGATGGTGTTTGTGACATTGGCTTGGGGGGCTCATCAATGGGGAGTATGGGGGGCTCATCAGAGGTTAGCGCGCTCGTCGCATATTTGTTTGAGAGTTTGAGACCTACGTTGCTATGGCTGGCTATCTTGCTTCGGCTGAACGGCAGGAGCATATCTAGGGAGGAGCGAGATTGTAAGGATATCGCGAGCAGATGCTGCTGGCACAAAATGGCTAGAACAACAAGTTTAGATGACGAGTGAAAAAAGCCATTCCGTGCTTCAAGGTGGTTTTCTCAAATCTTCTGCGCACAAAATTGTAAAGCTTGGGTCTGCTAAATTGCATATAGGTTTGTATCGGAGATTAATCTGGGTGTGTACCCCGGCATCTTGGAAGTCAATGTTTCATAAGCATAACCAAACGAACATGTCAAGTCCTACTAGCCTTTTAGCCTTCGACCTCAAAGTTGAGCCCAGTTATTTGGGTGTAATATTGGGTATTGAAGTCACCTGTGGATGCCGAGAAGCCTATTTGTCTGATATCCATACGGTCCACTTGATGTGCACTATACCTGTACGTCGACTATAGCTTGAGACCGATGGACAGGCTAATAGATGGAAAAGATCCTGTCTTGCGCATACAAAACATTTTCATTTCGTTTGGGATACAACGACTAATGTTACTAGACAAGTGGTCGCAGTGGGGGTTGTTTCCTCCAACGGCGGGAATAGCCTATTTATGAGTTTGTATAACCATTTGAATCCAATTCTATGGAATCCAATTTTGGAGAAGTAATATTTTAAAGATGCATTTTAAGTAACGACACCATTTCACGGATCACCTATTTGCTGCTTGCAAAATAGTAAAGGGCCCAAAACATGATCTACAATGATCGCAAGGAGAATAAGAATAACAGGAACATGTTAATATTCAATATTTCTATTGGCAATATTATTCAATACGAGTGATTACATTTTTCAGCTGAATTATGATTTGAATTGTTGATTGGATCGGGATATTCAAGTCCCTTGTCTGTTGGACAAACTACGATTTTGGAAGCCCTTGTATCACAAAATGTCATCAAAGAGATATCCCCGAATTCTTTGTTCTAAATCAATACGTCTCTGTGGCGGTTTTCTACTTTCTCAAGAACGCCTTCTTTTTGTTCTTACAATATTTTAAAGTACCTTGATCTCTGCCTGGAATGCAGATTCTTTGCTGTTGGTCTCTATAGCGTGTTGGAATACCATGTAACACGACGAGTGGATAACAAGATGGATGACAAGATACCAACCAATCTTAGACCGACAGGGGGTTGGTCCAACGGAGACTCGTCACCATACCAAGGATTGATATCCAGATGGACAGAGTAGTGAGGCACGCAGTTCAAGCCTACAACATCGCAAGTTTGGTCACCTGAAGCTTTTTGCCATACAACACAACCATGTTGGATCCCTAACATATGTTTCTTTATTTTCCGTGAGCTAAGAGCCTGATGGGGTTACAGAACGAGTGCCTCCGGGTAGTCTGTGGCGCCCACAAAGCGACGCCGGTTCGCCACCTGGAAGCAGAAGCAGCAATCCCGCCACTAGACCTCTATCTTAGTGCCCGGGCTGCTAAGTTTGAAGAACGGCTACGGCTTAGCGGGAAGAGAAATCTGCTTCGCAGCGCGAGCGCTAAAGCGTCACATATACTCCGGCAGGATAGGCCGGCGAAGAGGAAGCAGGCGTCGCAGCTACTCCGACCGGCAGGGTACACTATGGAGAAGGAGGCCCGGGGCTCCGAGTGGATGAGTGAGGAAAAGGAGGTCCCGGCTGCCCTCCTCGGCCACTGGAGGAAGAGATGGCTCACCGGAGCAGAGCATCACGATCGCCAGCGACGCGCCATCGCTGAGGAACCGGAGGGCCCTTCGATGCAGATACCGAAAGGGGGCAAGTATTTCGGCCTGAACTGACTGGAAGCGTCTACGCTGTGCCAGATCAGGACGGAAAAAATAGGACTAGCAGCCTTCTTATTCAAGACAGGGGCTTTTGGCGTGTACTCGCCGCTATGCCGCTGTGGCGACGCCCCTGAGACGGCAGAGCACGTAATCCTCGTTTGCGGGCTGTTGGAAGGACCGAGAGAACGATTACGGGCCGCTATCGCACCACGGCCACTATACTCTCGCAGAGACCTCGCAACGGCAACAGGAGAACCAGTAGTTAGTGGGACTATTGTAAGGTGGCTGCTAGGGACGGGTCGGACAGCTTCAAGGCCCAGATAGCATCGATCTTCTCAGGGGGGACTTTGTTGGTAGGTTGAGAACCAACGTAGTATGGTAGTGAACGCAACGGAGTCGCCAATAGGGCGAACCGACGACGCAGCGTATGTATTTAGTCCAGCCATTAGGGCACGGTCTGACATACGGGAGTACTAGTAGAGGTACCGGGGGCTTCGAGCCTACGGCGTATTTAATAATAATAATAATATTTTCCGGCTGTTGAGCGGCTGTTGGGCATAAGTATCACTAAGGAATAGAGGTTTATTTGTTCCTAAGAGGGCCATCGCATGACCCCAGAAAAATTAGCAATGCTATTGCTGTCTTTGTTTAGGAAATAGCGACCGATGCCTCATGCTGAATATATGGTCACCAGATGAGTTGGTTTAGGACATGGATACATCATCTGGCTTCACCAGCAGGCACGTGGTTTCCACATCTCCTGATTTTGTATCTGTTCAATGTGACAACGGACAAAGAAACATCTTTGATTGTAACTAGTACCTATAATTTACATGGTACGTATCAGCATAAATTAGTGTCCTAGTTCCAACAAGCCTACGGTATATTACAAGTTACTTGTGATGGTGCAACATACAACACAATGGCGAGCTCTTCTCGTGACTTGATCACGATGGTCTCCACGTGTAATCTTGATGAGGTCTGTCCACTCTGTGGCGGAGACTCCAAGCGGAATCCAACCCTCTGAAAGTGTCTTCATCTTCATTTCATTTGCCAACTCCTGACCTTTCGCTTATAAACCTGAATGCGTGTCTCGAATATTTAAAGAAGCCAATGCACCATGATGAATCTGCTTGTTTTCAGCCAATTTCCATCCAAATTTCATCGAGCAACGCCGAGAAGTATCCCAGTAAACATGATACCATCTTGGAAGAAGAAGCACAACTGTGAAACTAAATTGGAAGAAAAGTGGGTTCCCAATGATGCACCACCGGCCTACGAAGAAATACAAAATAATATTAAATACGCCGTAGGTGTTAACCCTCGGTACCTCTACAAGTACTCCCTTAAGGGGCTATAGATGATATAGCGGGCCCTTAAGCCGCGTCGGGCGGTTATACAGGTAAACTTGTAGCCAAATGACTACTAAACCTCCTGTCCCTCCCTAAGTCTGTGCTACAACCCCTGCCTGAACTACCGATAAGTGTGGTAATGTGGCACTTAAATTCGTCCTCAGGGGTGGGATGCTGCTGATGTGCAGAAGATGCTCGACTATTTTTTTGTCGCGACAAGTCGTAGTATCTGCTAATTGGGGTTCTCGTCGAGCGTATACATCTCAACCATACGCTCAAGTGGATAGACCGTAACGTGATCTAGACGCTCGCAAGAATCGCGGCGAGAGGGGGTCCGATAAGGGGTCGGATTAACGATTCGAATTCTGGACCGGCTGTCGAGTTATATTCCGCCGACGTAGTGCTTGACGGTCGACTGGCTAGGATGCTCGTAATCCTAAACTGCACCAATCTCCCTATTATCGCTAGGTAGGCGAAGTCAACAAGGTGGGCAGCGCGCCGTAAGGGTTGACTAAACCCCCTTGTGTGTCAGCTGCGGGATTCGAACCCGCGACTCGTCACCGACCCAAGTGGGCGAGGCTCAAATCGGGACTTATCTACCAGCGAAGTGACCAACTACACCAGCCGACCGAAGAAATACAAAAGTCCCAAGCAAACCTTTCAGCAACAGGTCCGGCTGCGCAGCAACGAGAAGCAACATGGCCAGTCATTACAGGCATGGACCCATATCATCCAGATGGGGTTCAGATTCTCAGAGATGCGGCTAGTCTCTTCTTAGCCTCAAAAGGTGAAAGTTCTGAGGTAACTCACCATAGAAAACGGTCCATACCGACAATGGGCAGTAATAAAGCACAGCTGCTTTATGATTACATCCTTGACAACGTATACGATTATACATATACCAGCGTCATGAACGGGTATGGCAAGCTCTGGAAGGCCGAATATAAAGACAAGGTCGTCGGTGCGCTACTCGCGGTGCAATGGTATGGAAATAAGACGAGTGGCCATATCAAGTCCATAGAAATTGACCCCAAGCAACACTACGCAACGTATATACCAAACGCCCGGCAGACCATTCATACAGCGAACCTAAAAACTTAAAACCGAAACAGAAGAAAAAAGCATTCAGGCAAACGGCACCACAATGAGGATTTGATGCATCTTGACAAGTCGTGGTATGTTGGGTCAACACCCAAGGAAATGCTGTCGTTTTATGACAAGGCGTGGGCAGATGAAGTGGAAAGGAACTTCGACGACGCTAAAAATCTCCGCGCGGCAGATTTCGAACGCAACTACTTTTGGTGTATGTATTTGCAGCCCACGTCCGTTGTCCAGATTTATGACGATGTAAGGGAGCTAACTAAGTTGCAGACTTGCATGATGTGGCGGTGGACGAAAGCATTGGTCAAGAGTTAGCTTTGAAAGTAAAGCACGAGTTAATCCAGTATTATTTATCGCACGTCCGCGAATTCGGCGACCAACTCAACAACTCGGACAAGACAGGCGGCTTGGCAATTCGCGACTTGAAATCTGAGCCATACGGCGAAACATTCTGGAAACTGTGTGGCTTTCGAGTATTTCAAACAGGGCAACAGGTTATAAAAGATCGAGATTCGTTGAACTTGGCGAGAGCACTGGTAAACCCCAGAGGCGACGGCAGGTTTACTCTCTTGACCTGTAACATGAACCGAGCAACTGAAGGCCAAGCGACGGATGAGCAGCCAGATGTAGATTTGGAGGAGAAATTGAAAAGCATTCTAGAGATGGAGTCAGGGTATAATTTAGATTCAAATTCCGGTTCATCTTCCAACTGTTATTCTAAGTAGAACCCGAATATAGGACAAAGATCCTCTTAAAGTGGCTCTAATATAAAACTTTTTCCGCAAATGGCGTCTTAACCTAACAAAATTTGAGACCGTTTCTACACGTCCCGGAAAAGTCGCCAAATAGGATGCACTACTGAGAGCCATACCAGCTAAAATTTCACTACGTCTTTATACTCCTCAGTTCTAGCTTCGAGCAACGGCTGACGTATAGACAAGGGGTTGTTTCGGTTGGGAAGCGCAATGCCCATATAAATGCTCGGATCAACAGGAAATCTCATGACAACTATCAACTTAAGTAAGTGGTTGAGAGGCCGAGTACTGTACGCCAATATTTCAGAAGTTCCTGGCACAAGTCTACTCCGGCATGACTAGTAAACAGCTATATACCCTAACGCTATATTAGAGCCGTCGCCGTAGGGAAATGGTTGAAGATAATAAAACCCGATATTGATGTAACAGTCATCTAGTATGTAGTACTGCAGCTGTATCTAAGGGCGTTTATCAGACCAATTGCATTCTTTGCTTTCCCCAGTTAACACTGGTGTGGCGGTTGTAACCCTGTGATACTGGCGCTTGGGGTAGCAGTACCACCATCCTCGACACGTCTCACCTAACTTGTTGAAGTGATTTAATATCTGAAGTGTATTATCACCACTGTTAATTGTACCACGCGCGACTTCCAACGAGTAAGTCTTTTCAAACATGCACAGAAAATTATGAGTAACTTCTCATTAGATCACTTTTTCGTGGTCTTTCAAAAAATCAAATTCAAGCCCTAAAATCCTCCTAGAACAGCATCACCAAAGACCCCAACCACTCAAGCATCTTCCACCATCTCCTACCCAGCGACTTGCCCTCTTCAGAGAAAACAGCCCGCCATCTACCAGACGAAGCTGTGGGCCTCATCGGAGCGGGACTCGAAACCACGAGCTGGAATTTGGTCACCGTTACTCTCTACCTACTCACCCGCCCTGCTATCTTCACCAGAGTCGACGCTGAAATCAGCAGCTTCATTACGATGAGCAATGATAAAGAGCTGCCGCAGAGTATATCTAGAGCAGCGATCCTATTTGATTGCGTTCGTCTCAGAAACACTCCGGTTATCCTACGGTATCGCGACTCGGCTGGCTCGAGTTGCCCCTGAACAGACGCTGGCTTATCATGATGAATTCCAGGGTGAAACAGTGCATAAGCACATCCCGCTAGGGTTGAGGGAGGATGTGGCGAGAAGGTTGGATTTGGATGTGTTGCCTTTTTCAAAGGGGAGTTGGCAGTGTACTGGGATGAAGCAAATTGATTGATTCACTCTTGTCTGAGGATTTTCTGATGATGGGCTTGTCTGAGACTGTGACTGTTGAGTTATAGCCTAGACTGTTACGAGCTTTACGTCGGGAGTTGGCTTTAGTGTTGCGCGTGCTCCCATATGAGGTTGTTTGAGACGGGTGTGAATGACGTCAAGTCTTATTGATGGATTCCTGCCGATGCCCAATTCTGGGAGCAGGGGGATACAGGTTATCATGAACTGATATCAAGCGGATGTCATTGGTATTGGTACATACATATGCAGAACTGGGCTGATGGAGGGCCAATGGAGGTGCAGTGGTGAGATTACAGGCGTGTTTTGGTGGAACTTTACCGACCAATATGCAGCAATGACTTCCCTTCCTTCTCTTGTTGGACATCGTGCTCGATGGGATCCCCGACGCTTATCGTTCAAGTTTCTTGACGGGCGTTGTCATTCGCAGCTGTTGTAGCAAGGTATGTAATGAAACGCTGCAGGACACAGGATGATGTGTCCTCAATACGCTAACACAACAAAATAAGTTGCTTTGTATACACACAGCCCACACGGTGTCGCAGGGCCAGCGAGTATGCAATGCATCAAGAGAATTAATGTTTCAAAGGTCTGGTGCGCAGCGGTTTCCGCTATAAGGACGCAAGGGGGAAACGACCCATTGCTTGGAAGTACCCCTCTCAGTATGTACGACAGAGCTCGACTCTCGATACAGCCTCTATAACACGATACACGCAGATCGTACACGTTCCTGCTGGAGCTCAGCTAGCTAAAAGATACGCCACATATCCATGGGCCCACCCGTCAAGTCCTCAGTGATCTTCTTTTGTCGCTTCTTGGTGCGGTTACCATCATCTTTGATACCAGAGTCCACAGCCTTGTTATCGGTCTTAGTGACGTCGCTCAGCATCTCGCGTACCGACATAGGCATCCCGGGAACATCCCAAACGTTCTGTGCCTTGTATCCGGTAGAGCTCCCCACACTCGAAAAGTAGTCGTCTTTGAACAGCTTCTCGATCTGGGCATTGAGCTCTTCCTCGTCCACGATGAAGGACCTTGCATTCATGTATAGGTGTTGCAGAGCATCTTGACGATCATCGGACTTCTTTTCGACAAGCTTCCGCGTACGTTGTCGCGACTTGCGCGCGGTCACGAAGGCTAAGGGGTCGCGTGAGACGGCCGTCTCGAGCAACACGGCCGGTATGGTGGCTTCTGTGAACACTTCGTCTTCGCGCTTCGGCATATTCATGGCCTCGGTGTTGCGCCGCACCTTCCTCCTGTTTCGAACGTCCCTCACGTTCTCAGTCTCTATCTTCCGCTCCCACAACTGCGTAATACCCTCTTCGAGGTTCTTCCGTCGTGATGCGGCCATGCGACGTTCCCAGGCTTCATGTTCACTCAATGGCTCCCGCTGGGACTTTTTCGAAGTCGGCAGTGGCGCGGACTTTTGCAGAAACAGGGGATCGGCTTTCCTGACGGCGCTGTTTCGTTGTCTGAAGACGGGCCGGGGGATGGGCAAGTGGCCTTTGTATTCGAGGGGCGATGGTTTGTTATCAACTTCGTCTGACTGTGAAAGTGGGGCCTTGGGGACATTGATGTAGTCAGGAGACTCGGGCGGGATCTTGGTGACTTGACGGACAGTAGTCGTAGAGAAGTGCTTGACGAATGCCGATGCAGTAGGCTGCATGGAGGACGGTGTTATCGACAGAACACGTGCTATTGATGGAGCCATTGTATGAAAGTTTGAAGTGCCAATCGGCACGAATATCGGGGTATTACGTCCCAATGGGTCGTGATGTAGCGCCGTTGACCAGCTCGAGATTAAATCGTAACCTCTCCAATGTGAGCTTGAACAATTGGAAACATTGAAAAGTTGAGAGAACGGCCAATTGTTGCACCGAGTTCCGCTACGAGACCCGCTCGGGCCATTTGAACTTCGTTTCTGCCCAGTCACACCGCCAAATTATCTTGATCTTGCAGGTGGGCTTTTTCAATTCCGCTCTCAAGAAATTTCAGATAGCTCCCCGCCAGCCATCGATTGCAGTTACAACACAACCTCTTTTCTCCTTTCTTCTCAGATTTTGCCACGGTTCAGGAGCAATTATCTACAGCACATTGTATGATACCATCGATTGAACTCAGTCCAACTCTCCATCATGGGTACCGCCAAGAAGGAGAAGTCGAGACTTGCTCGCGAGGGCAAGTCTGGCTCTGGCATGGATAACCTCAAGGTCAAGGGAGAGAACTTTTACCGGACCGGAAAGAAGGCAAAAACTTTGAAGATGCGAGATTCGGCTGGCAACAAAGCACAGCGCAATGCCGATGGAAGGATAACACAAGCAGCCGCATACCAATCAAGGGATGCTCCTGTCGCACGTGTTGAACCAAACAGGCAAGTGCCGATTCCATGCCCAGGACTCGTGTCCAATTGTCTGCATGAAGCCTCGTATTAACACTATTTGCAGAAAGTGGTTCACAAATACGCGAGTAATATCCCAGGACTCGTTGACTGCCTTCCGAGATGCCATGGCCGAGAAGGCGAAGGACCCATACCAAGTCCTGCTCAAGCAAAACAAGCTCCCCATGACTTTGATCCGAGATGGCTCAGATACCAACGGTCTTAAGCAACATAAGGCAAAGATGACTGTGGAAAGCACACCCTTCGATACAGTCTTTGGGCCCAGGAGTCAACGCAAACGAGTGAAGCTCGATGTGAGCAGCTTCGCCGACTTGGCCGAGGACACCGAAAAGAGCATGGATACCTACAAGGATCGCCTTGAGCAAGCCCACCTGCTGAGTGGCAACTCTGGTGCTGGTGCTGAAGCACCTGGAGATATGGAGGGACAGAAAGAGGATGCGCTTTCAATTGCCATAGAGCCCATTTTCAACAAGGGCCAGAGCAAACGGATATGGTCAGTCCTTGAAGCTTTCTCCTTCTACTCCCAAGCAACCGATGGGCACTTGCCACACTGCTTCGAAAAGCACAATCACTGACTTGCCCACAGGAACGAGCTTTACAAAGTCTTGGACTCAAGCGATGTCGTAATACACGTCTTGGACGCTAGAGATCCCCTTGGGACAAGGTGTCGTAGTGTCGTAAGTTGATCCTCCAATCGCATCGCCCTCACATTTTCCCAGACGCTCTGCTGGCCCAGTGCAACACATACGTTGAAGTAGCTCATACTGAATATGATTTCTACAGGAGAAATATTTGAAGGAAGAGGCGCCACATAAACATTTGATCTTCGTGCTGAACAAGTGTGACTTAGTCCCGACCAGCGTCGCAGTGAGTTTCTCCCTTTCTTTTTCTCCATTACCCCAACGCTTTGAAGTCAGGATCCTTCCGCATCTCATGCACTCGCCATGGAAAAGATCTGTTAAGCCGTTGGGAGAACGAATTTCTTGCTCGAGTTCCTGTGCCCTCGGGCCAGTAGCTGACTAGACCCCGTCTTGGGGTTTGGTCATGAGTAAGGTTGTTTCACGATGAGTTGAAGTCTACCTCTACCTTCTGGGTGGCTCGTGGTGGTTTTCTTAGTAGTGCTACATACATGCTTTCTGTTTACATTTTTTTTGATCTTCGTATTGAGGGCGCCGCTAACGATGCAAAGGCTGCATGGGTACGCCATCTTTCCAAAGAGGTCCCAACGCTGGCCATGCATGCGTCCATCACGAACTCCTTTGGAAAGGGGTCATTGATTCAACTTCTCCGCCAATTCTCTAGCCTACACAGTGACAGGAAGCAGATTTCTGTCGGCTTTATCGGTTACCCAAATACCGGAAAATCGAGCATAATCAACTGCCTAAAAGCCAAGAAAGTGTGCACAATAGCTCCCAGTATGTTGATTGCGTCATCTTCCCGAAAGGAAACCTTCTCTAACCCATTCTAGTTCCTGGGGAGACCAAAGTGTGGCAATGTTAGTGACTCTGACTCACTTCGTTGGAACTGAAAATGCTAACATGTGTAGATATCACGCTCATGAAGCGCATTTACCTGGTTTGTGCATGCATAATCTACTGGACATATTCCTTTCCCTAACAGCATTGCAGATCGATTGCCCTGGAGTGGTTCCGCCAAATGCGAATGAC
Organism: Pseudomassariella vexata; assembly: GCF_002105095.1. Lineage (NCBI taxonomy): Eukaryota > Fungi > Ascomycota > Sordariomycetes > Amphisphaeriales > Pseudomassariaceae > Pseudomassariella > Pseudomassariella vexata. Next base: position 2,839,871 of record NW_024467957.1, read on the forward strand.
TCGCCTACTGTAAGTTTCCTGATTGTCTCTCTTTTGCACATCTGCATCGTTTGACAACGAGTGGCATGCCCATGTCACGCAATACCTTCCTTAAAATTGGCAGCGGAGCATGGAACCACCGCTGATACTTCTCTAGGATATTTTGCTGAGAGGTGTCTGTCGCGTCGAAATGGTCGATAACCCTGAGCAATATATGCCGGCTGTGCTTGCCAAGGTCAAAACACACCACATGGAGCGGACCTACCAGCTCAAGGGGTGGAATGGTGATCACATGATTTTCTTGGAGATGCTTGCGCGCAAAGGTGGCCGCTTGTTGAAGGGAGGCGAGCCTGATGTAAGTTTTGATGTCATTCAGTTTCGTGTTCTCCAGCTGATGATTATTCGAACAGGTTGATGGTGTTGCAAAGAGTAAGTCATGCTATTATGCTTTCCGATCTGGCCACCAGCTTTCTGCCAAAACAGATTCAAGCTCGAAGTCGGTCCCATGGCTTCTTAAGGCAATATACTAACTTGTCCAGTGGTTCTGACGGACTTTATGCGAGGCAAGATTCCATGGTTTACTCCCGCTCCTACTGTTGAGGGTGAGGAAAGCACAGCTATCGAAGGCCGCGAGGGTAGGCTTGGCGAGATGCCCATGAAGCGAAAGCGAGACGATGCGGAGAGTGTTCCCGATACATCCATGGTAGCTTCTACGGCCGGAGATGCATGCGGTGACGAGGAGTTCGATGGCTTCGACAGCGACAGTGATAGCGATGATGAAGCTATTGAGAAGGCTAAGAAGGCAGTAATGAAGGCTGATGCAGGTGGCGAGGAAGATATGATACCCCTGGATGTGTCGAGCGATGAGGAAGATGAGTCGGATGATGGAGACGATGACTGAATGGACGTTGGGTGTGGGATAAACCCATCGTAGATCAGTCTATGCCTGCACTCACCCAATCCCAGGGCAGCCTACGAACATGGCATGCGACCTCCCAGCGTCGAGTCGAGGGAATACCCTCGTTTGATGTCGCGCCGCCTGTGGTTTGGGGTGGGGGGGAGGGGGGAGGGTTGACATCGTTCTTTTGAGGAGGCTTGATAGCCAACCGCAATGGACCGCCGCCATGACTGTACTGGTCATTGTGGGAAAAGCATACGTAGCTACGGGCAATAACCGCCCGGCTCATGGACCCAGATGGTAAGCTCATCGTTGTATTGGTAGCAATAGCCTCTGGGTGACCTGAACGAATGCAATCACAGGCAGAAAGTGCGTTACACCTGCCAGCCCACCTTATCAAAGCGCCTTCTCAAAAATCTGTGATCATATCCGCAGCCACCGAATCGATTTTGCGGCAGTTGTCTCAAACCTGCCTTGCACCTTCCGTGACTCGGATGCTGCGAACATCAAATATCTTCTACTTCCCAATTTCCTGCTTCAGACACCATGCCGACGTACTTCAAAAGTCATCTGGGGTGATTGATATTCGACCTACCCTGGCCAACACTATTTTGGCCCGCCTTGTTTTGGAGCCCCTACAACAATTCCTGTCGCTTCTCGTACTCGTCCTTCTGCATTGCCTGCCATTTTACCACCAGTCTGAGTCCCCAAAGCTCGTTCCCGAAAATCCATCATTCTCGTCATCTCGGCAGCTTGGCTTATCAATGCTAACACTGTCTTGATCCGCCCTAATCTGACTTAAAACTTGGCCCGTATTCCTCACGGCTGTCTCGAACTCTCAAATACCCACCACTCCAGCCATTCACTTCGAGATGCTGGCATTCATGGCGCTCCTGGTATGGGGAATCCTCTTTACATCCTTTAGCCAGGGTAATGCGATTTCCATTCGATCCAATGCAGCGTGTGGCTTTCATTTGTCAACTTCGTCAAGCTCGGGTGAAATCTCCGTTGGCCAATTAAGCAACGGGCAGGCGAGAGCTGGTAAGGGGATCAAACCGTCCGTCTTCACTTGGTTCGGTGATGCGTTTTTGGATCAGCAGGGGAGGGGGTGTTGGTGGACTCGTAAGTTGTTCTTTACCGTTCCCCCTGTTTCCCGCTTTATTCTGTCCAAGTTCCATACTCCCCCAAGTTTCATACTTCCTCCCAAAAATCAACATCACCTTTATCAACCCTAAGTTCACACCCCACCAGCCCCTACATCCGTCCTCCAATGCGACATCAATCAACAACCCGACCACCGCTTCGAGATTGGCTGTGACGGCACCTTGAGCTACCTTAGTCAGTCGACCTTCTATCAATGCCAAACCGGCGATGACGATCAGGTCAACATATACTTGTCGTCGAGTGGTGGTAATTGTCAACCCATCAGTTTGGTGACCAGTGGGTGTATGGATTTGGCTACTTGTTCGGATACTACGTCGTCTAGGAGGGTAGGAGAAGGTGGTGGTAACACTAGACCGCAGTCTGTTACGGCAACCAATCGTGGTGGAGGTGATGGGAGTGGGAACAGTCCTTCGGGTGCTGGAGGAAATCCAACGATGACGACCCGTGGAGGTGGAAATGGTAATGGACCTTCGGTGGTGACTTTCACGCTGACTGTTACGACACCTGGCGGAGAAGATGGTGGTGAGGATGGACCCGAGTCTACACCTGGGAATGGCAATCCGTCTACGACTGGTGCTGGTGCTGGAAGTGGAAAACCTTCTAGAAATAGCAATGGCCACTCTACCTCAGCAGGACCGCAGACAGTTACGACTATGCCGAACGGGGTTTGCTCTGGTCCCAGCAGTGGTGGAAACAGGAATGGACCCTCAGGTATCTCAGAGGGTGGTCCATCTGGTAATCTAGGCCAATCTGGAGGAGCTGGGCCATCAAGTGCTAGTCCTTCTAGCTCTGGACCTGGTAATGGCGGAAACAGCGGGAGTCCAATTATGACGCCCTCCACGATCAGCCTGTCCCTTTCAACTTCCCACTCTGACTCAAATCCAGCAGCGAGCTCCAACTTCAAGGGTCCTGGTTCCTCTCCAAACGGTGCTGTCGGAAACTCTACTCCTGCTTCAGGGTCAAATCCTTCATCAAGCTCAACCTCCGGCTCAAATCCCAATTGCAGCTCTTCCTCTCGGTCTAGTCCAAACACCAGCTCCTCCGCAGGCGCAGGCGGCAGCTTGAGCCCTCAACCACAACCCCAACCCACCGTTCATCCAGCCCCCGTCCTCCCACCAGCCCCAGTCTCCTGTCCACCCGACCTCGATGGCCCCTTCGAATCCCCTCACCTCATAATCCCCATCGACAAAGCCCACCCAACGAAACCCTACGGCTCATCACTCTTCGGCCAAGTCTCGGAAAACGCATCCACAATCTTCAACTTCGATATACCCCTTTCCTCGGCCGCCACGGATCAAAGCTGCAAGACCATCTTTGCGTTTCCAACCAAAGACCAGCTACAGACATCGTCGTATTTCTTCACGGGGGATGGACTGGTAAGTTTTGCTAGGTTGGGTGAGGACGTGGGGGTCGGGTTGGATACTACATATGATAAAGCGGTGGAGATGGGGAGGGGGGAACGGGAGTTGGGGGTGTTTGAGTTGAGACCCGGGAATACTTATGTTATTGAGAGTTTTGAGTGTAAGGAGTTGGCAGGGAGGGAGGTGGTGTATGTGATGATGGTTGCGAAGGGGTATGGGGATGGAGTGGAGACTTGTCTGGTATATTTTCAGGATTGGAATCCGAGTCCGATTGGGTTATTTATAAGGAAGTGCTGAGGGGTTAGGGGATGGGATGCTTCGAGAGGCTGAACAGAAGAGGATGAGTGTTGATAACTTTGCGAAAGAGAGGAGGGGGCATGACTTGGTCTTAGGTGGAGACCATTTTGGTGATTTTCTGCTCAATCGGAGCACACTCTTATCCGGTGATTTTTGGACGCGGAATTCAAGGCATATAGTAGGATTACTTAGGGATGTCGTACACTCGTAAGTAATGCGACTTTTTGACGGAAGAATGATGCATACTTGAGTACGTTCGATAGATAGCGATACCAAATGCCAATGTGCAGTGTCCAAACAGCATCTACTGCATTATAGTACCCTACCCCCTAGTGGCATGCATTAGCAAGTCATGACAGGTTCCTGTGGGCAGATATTCAAGTGAAACAGCTTTTGAAACTCAGGACTCAAAGTGCCGTTACGAATCGCTTGGGTAAACCAGCGACGAGTCTGAAGAATGCCTATAATGAGATCTATGAAGAGATCGAATTTCTTCACCCTAAAAAGAGTGCAAAATACCTTTGTTGCGGCGGCGGCTTTCTCAAAACATCAAGAAAAGATTAGGAAAACGATTCAACTTCTTGTCGAATACGCCGCGGACTTGAAAATGACTCTTCCTATGAGAAAACGGAGATACTGTGTCTTTATTGGAATAAGAGGAGAGAGCAAGTATACCTTAGAAGAGGGGGCAAACGAAAACTAGCTCTTCGATAAGCAGTGTTCAAATACGCTTTATGGGATTATACCAGCCTTTCTTACCGTATATCTAGTGAGGGCATCTTGCAACTACTTTCGATACGGGCCATATATATCAACCGAGCGTTTGTAAAGGGCAGGAATTGGACCAACCCTCGTAAGCTCATTTTCAGACTTTCTTCGGTGGAAATGAGTAAAAACAACGACATATAAACCCCTCCAGTCTCCAACTGAATCCATCAAAGATAATCAGATAATCAGACACCGTTACTTTCTTCTCAATTATACTCTCAGAAATTGGCACCTTTCTGAGATCATACCGTAGCCCACCCCTAGAAGGGCGTGTACTTGCTTGATGGCAGGACATACCAACCACCGCTCAAATGTATGGTGGAAAGAAACTTCCGCTGTTGGCAACTCCTCGAGAACACCCCGCCCTGCGGATCTCTGCGGGTGTGCATAACGAGTTCCCTTCGCCCCACCCTCACATCAAGTATTGCTATTTAGTTCTTGATCCCACTCGATGGCAACCTTTAAAGCTGTGACTGTGGCCCGTGGTACAGTTTCCGACATCGACTCAAGTGGTCACGGCTCAAGGTTCATGTGGCCACACCCGAGCCTTTGACTTGTTGCCGCCGACATCAACGACAGGCAGGAACACACCAGGTGTTTTTAATAATATTGAAGCATCTCTGAACTAGCTGAATAGAAGGATTCAAGAAATGGACATTTGGCAAGTCAGATATCCGAATGGAAGTTGCGAACGTGACAAACACCTCAAATTGTGAAGCCATATTGGCGTTTTTAAGTAAAGCATGTGGTGCTCTCTTCAAGAACCGAGGCTAATGAACCTTCCATTGCATCTTGTCAATGATTTCAACTCGGGGAATCTCTCTTCGACCAGCAAGCTATCATACCTTCCTCGTCTGCCTCTCAAAATTCCATCCGAGGTAATTCAGTGCACGCAGATCACGACAATCGCCGAATTACGAATCTTCTTCATATCACAATTAATCAATCAACACCATGAATCACATCACATTACCAAACTTAAAGGCCAGACCTTTTTTGGTATTTTGTTCATATTGGGCACTATGAGCTCTGCCACTTAGTTCTTATGTAAGCCAACCAAGATGAACCCTTTTGTGGGCATCTGGTATACAAGACATTCCTACACTACAGAGCAAAGATGAAAGGAACCCCCTGTCCCTGTCTGTCTGCCAAATACGGCCCTTGGTTTGGTTTTCTGGTTGTCGTATAAGAACTAGGCGCAGAAAAACAAACCAAAGCCACGAGGTAGTGCCATGATGTTGTGGTTCCATTATAAATTTCTTTCCATCCTGAATTGGGCTCATTTGACTTCCCGTGATCCTTCGGCACTTCAACATGATTCTCGAGCGCGCAGGGAATGGGGAGATCAGATGATAATAAGAGATGGTTAGACGGGCGGACGGACGACATGGTCAATGCAGACGACAGATGACAGATAGGTCCTTGGGTGCAAAGGGAAATTGGTTGGGGATTTGCTGAATTTTCAGAATTTTCTGGTGCGGTGTTTTGGGGTGAAGTTCGTTGATGGTGCGCAATGGGGGTATTGGTGAAAGCTGAAGATGTTCTCATCTGATAGTGTAGAGACGAGAATGTACCAGAAATTTGGCAATGAAAATTCCTGAAGAAAATAACTTCGGAACGTGATGCCGAAGAATCGTCATCCTAGCGTCAGGTAAAGAGGGTGTCGAAGTGCAACGTTGAAGGTGTTCTCGTGGAAAGCGAGTAGATGGTCGTATAGGAGAGTCATCTAATCGCAGATCATCTCATCACCCTCACCAGACACCTCCTTCTCCTTTCCCTTCTCCGAGCGAACTCGAGCGCCGGTCGCAGAACCCTCAGCCGGAGCATCCGGAGCAGACGCAGACCCCTCAACGGAGCCCGAGACAGCCGCAGCTCTGTTCTTGGAGGGCTTACCATTCTTCTTGTCTCGAATCATGACCTCCCACTCCTTATCTAGTACCTCAACCATGTCGATCATCTTCTTTCCGGCGATGTCGTACTTCATCCCCTTAGGAGTAAGCCATCCGTAGCGAACTTCATCTTCGCCTTCATCGTTACCGTTGACATCGCTGGCAGAAGAGGCATTCGCTTTGCCCTTGCCCTTGCCCTTCTTTACATCTGTGTTCTTCATCTTCTTCTGATCAACAGGCAATACCTCCCAACCAGCCACTTTCCTAACACACTCCTCCCCTCTCTCCATATCAAACTCAAAGATGCTTTGACGATCAACCATCCACAACTCACGCACGCCATGCTCCTCGGCGCACTTCCAGGCCGCGAAGATCTGCCAAAGGCTACGCATCGGGACAGTCTGCTCGCGCGACACGCCCAGCAGGCCTTTGATGGGCGAGTTAGTCTTGCCCGTGCACATGGCCCATATATCCTTGTGCTTAGCGGCTAAGTTAATGGGCTCGCCGTTGGTGTCGTGGATGGGCTTGGAGACGAAATCGTCGGGGCGCTGCCAGCGCGAGGGCTGGAGGCGTTGTTGGGGTTCAAGGACCTCGGGTAGGTCCGGGACGCCAATGTGTTTCCCCAGGGAAATGGCGGAGCCTGATGATGATTCTGATAAGGTTGGGGAGGGCATAGGCTGGGGATGAGGTAGGTTGCTGCTGTTGCTTCCGATGGGAAGGGGACGATGAAAGCGAGTCATGGGACCGCCGGCGACGTCGTCTAGGGTGAAGCCGCGGGTGCCCGGGCGAGGGGGGTTCGGAATCTGGGCGAACCGGATAACTGCATCGGGATGCGTCGAGGCGTCCAATGTGACCCCTCCTACGTGCCATCCTTCTCTACCGGGGGCGTTGCTGAGGACTGGACCGCCATAGATAGGAGGGGGCTGCGAACATTCGGATTCAGGACGCGAGTAGATTGTCTGATGGCCATCTTGAGTCTGGAAGCCTCGCTCAGATTGCATTGGAGCTAGGAAGCCGGGGTTATATCCGAGGCCTTGTTGACTACCCGGGTATCCTTGGGCGAACGGTCCAACGGGGGGGTTGTTGAGGTTGGTCTGGGAAACGCCATGGCTGGGGTAGTTCAAAGCGCCATAGTGGGCGAGTTGGCCAACGGGGATAAGCTTCTCAACATGGTTATCGAAGACCAGTATTGATTCCTCGGACTCCTTTGCACCATAATGGTTGGATATATTGGCTTGAGTTGACCGATCAATTGGAATTCCGGCACTGGTGCGAGTAGGGCTATCAGTAGGCCTTCGTAATTCACCCGTTGCAATACGACGACGAGAATCGGCAACAAGACCAGAGTAAGTGCGAGTATGCTTGGACTTGACCGTAACCGGCGTCAAGGTATCGCGGTTCTTGTTCCAGGGTTCTCCGAAATGTCGGTTAATCTCGGATGAATTTCCCAATGACGCTGAGGTCGTATCGGGCTGGCTAGCAATGTTAGGGAATTGCTGTTGGACCAGATCTACCCGAGGGGGTTGCTCCATCTTGTAGTGACGAGACATGAGACTCGAATTATGGTCGACGAAATGTGAACCAGTTTCATTGAGATGGGCAGGGCCTTGCGTTATGGTCGGGTCATTACACTGTCCAGATCCAGATCCATTTCCAGCACTGGAGTTGTTGAATCCATGGAGCCTGGGGTCCAAGGGATTCAGCTGAGAGAAATCAGTGATGTCCCTAGGGTCGATATATCCCACAATTCCAGTAGGAATGTAGCTGGGCTGGTTGTTGTGTCCGGGAATCGCGTTGCTGTGAGCAGCAAACTCAACATCTTGCATCAGAGTCTCGTGAACTAGATCTCCACGCGAATTGTAGAGGTCCTCAGGATGGGCTGTAGGGGCAAAATGTGGACGTCCCGAGGTTCTCAACTTCTGAGGTCGAACCGACGTGCTTCCTTGACTCGATGGCCGGCTTAATCCTTGTTGGCTAGCAGGGCTGTACTGAGCAAAAGAGCCTCTGGGAGATGACATGGGAAGTGGAAGCTGGAGGCCATTCGTAGGACCCAAACCTTCGTTATTGATGATGTGTCGAGCACCGTCGAAGGGGTAAGGCGGATGATGTCCATACAAAGGCTCAGGTTCTATCTCTTCTACTTCAGCCGGATTCAGGAGGCGACCATTGAAGGGGTCCACTGAGTATGGTCCAAGGCGATGATGGTGCATTATAGCGTAAATATCCCGTGCTCCTGACGGCATTGGGGTAGCCAAATGTGGGATATAAGCTCCAGAGGGCGTAGGCAACTGTCCGTTTCCATTTGTGGTATCTGCTCCACGGCCAATGAAATTTGCTTTAGCAGGTGAATAAGTTTGGGGAATGTTAAATCCGGAAGACACATTTGCCTTTCCCTGGGTATCCTCTTCCCCAGAGGGAATAATTGCCTGTACTTGGGCAGGCGCAGACAGTTCAGCTGTCGGTGCTTTGGACTTCATTGCCCCAGGCTGGCCAGCTGTAGACGACTCAGCAGCATATGCTCCAGTATCATTCTTGGATTTTCTCTCATCCTTACGTATTCCGGATCGTCTCTTTGCCTTGTTTTGACCGGCGGCATATATGGCGGTGTTGGCAGCTTCAGCGAGACTCTCTGTCATTTCTTGATCCGCAGAGAATGGAGAAGCATCTGCTTCAGGGCCCATAGCCCCGCTGTTCTTCTTTGCCTCTGCTCGAGCAGCCTTGAGCGACTGGAAAGGTCCCTTTTTGGAGACATTCTTTGCCATAGGTTGGGTAGACAAGGACAACGGGACATCTCCCTTGATTATGTCGTCGAATGTTAGGAGCTCGTTCTCAGCAGATGACAAAGCAGTAGACTGATTATCCTTGGAGGAAGAGCCCTTTTGCAAGTTAGAGCCAACCTGAAATTCATCGTCATCACGAGACTCATCCTGAACAATTATCTCATCTCCACCAAGAAAGTCATATTGTTCATGCGCGGTGTAGTTGGGACGCGGTCCACGACCACCAGTGGTGTCAACACCCTCCTCAGTGTTGCTCTTTGCACGTGTGGTCACCATCTTGGCAACTTTATCTTTCAGAGATGACTTCGTAATTGTGGGCTTCCTATTATCAGACTTGGCGGAGAAAGTCGGCTTGTCCAGCGGTAGGGTATTCGTGGATAGCTTTCTACCCTTAGAGTCTCTAAGATCCTTCTTCTGATCTTGCTTAGAGGCTGTGTTATCAGGTCCTTGACTCTCGGTTTTGATAACAGTCACAGCGCTGCTGTCTGTGCGAATGGAAAGACTCGAGGTGGGACGTTTAGATTCAGGACAAGAAAGACGACTGACTCGACTCAGTTGTTCCTTGGTTAGGTACTCCTGAGCATCGGGAACTGCTTGAGTAATAAGAGGCTTGCCATCTGCCGAGATAGTGAGGGACTTTGATGAGCCTTTGAGTACCTTGACAGGTGCAGTCTTTGTAGGTTGCTGAATAAACTCAGGAGGTGGCTGGTACACGTTGTTGTTGGTGACGCCAAAGCCCTCCCAATGCTTCAATGCGTCCTCTCTCTGTTGACCTGAAAGGGGCAGCTCCGTTTTCAAATTGTCAACGGGCAGAATGAGAAGATGCAGCCACTCTGAAATGTTATCAGGCTTGATCAGAGGAATACAAGGCAGACGTCCCTTCTTGAAGCACAGGTCAATGAAGACCTCAACACGACGGGGCTCAGAAGGGGTCCGCTGGGGGTGGTCCGGAAGATGGATGCCGTAAAGAACCTGCGGGAACCACTCGTCTGCGTTATCCGGAGTGAACTCGGAGAAATCCCAGACAACAGGGAGGCTGCGAGAGTCTCTCAAAGTCTTAAGGTGTTGCTTTATGGCAGCCTTGGCCAGGTTTTGTGGATGATTCATGGAGTTCCGGTCATGGACTTTTCTTGTGACGATTGAAGGGCTATCATTTGCGGCACTAGAAGGCTGTGTGACGAGGTTGCTGATCGCGATTTGGTCTATAACCAGTGCACGTATGCCGTCTTGCAGAGCGACTGTCAAGCTTCGTCTCTTTTGACCTTTGGTGCTTTTGGCAGCGTTATCTGCCATGCTGATGTTAGCTTGTTGTCCAAATGGATGCGCACCTGTGAAGGTCGCGTGAAAGTATGATTGAAAGAAAACAGAATAAGCGGAGCAAGGACTGGTCCTCAATACATACCCTCGGGAGGGTCCATGATGGCAGGTAGCACTCTTCAGACCACAAATATTGGAGTCAAGGAGCAGCTGTAGGAGGTTCAAATGCAGTATGCTGGTGGTGGCTGGATGTGGTGGTGTAGCCACGACAAAAATTGGCAATCGCAAAAGTGATGGCAATGGTGATCGTAATCCCAGAACCCAGGAGTGCACACCCAAAAGCTGAGCAATGAGGAATATTCCAGAGCCTACGATTAGACCTTGAACATCTTCAAAGTAGCTGATGATTACACTGCTGGGAGTGTCCAGGAACAAGTGGTGATGTACAGTAGAGGTTGTGAGGACTTCTGGGGTGAAGAAAGGTGAAGATGGGAATGATTCAAGAAGGGTCACCGCAAGAGATGTTTTTGAATTGGCCTTGTGCGGCATGGGCAAGTGCCGCAGATTGAGTGCGGCTTGGGATGAGTCGCAGCGGGTGATTGTAGCTCAAAGAGGTCTGAGGAGACTATCCCCAACTTGGCCGGCGCAGGCTGCACATAGCTCGGTGGGGAACAGCAAGTTGGTGATATAGGGGTATCCAAAGGCAGTCGGCAGCATTTCTGATAAGATAAGGAATATTGGCGGCCCAAGAATATGGTGTTATCCCGGTTCGCGCTCTTCCGGTGCATTGATGGCTTCAGTGAAGAACAGATTGGTTATACCGTACTCTGTAAGCTGGAGGTGTGTCTGCCATAAAAGGCCTGGGTGTAAGGTCCATGGCAATGTGAATGATGGCAAGTTTCTGAACCTGATACCATAGGCATCTTAGACCATGACCAATTTGCCAGCGATTATGGCAATATGGTGAATAATCTGAAGAGCTGATGTTCCCTATCGGGGAACATGGACAGAGTAAAGGGCTCATGGTCATTGGAGATGCTGGTGAAGTTGACATGGTGCCTTGATCAGAGTGACAGCGGCCGGTGCCAGCACAAAGAATGGCAGGCAATAATGCCAAGTAGACAATTGTGCACAAAATGTGCAGAAAGGAACATAGTTGAAAGGTCGGCTTACCTCAACCTGCGGAGCAAGAGCATAATGCTTGTTCTGACTTGGCCGGAGGAGTTGCGCTTCTTCGCAGTTCCAGCTTGCAAGACTTGGCTTAAAATCTTGTGCTTTGTTGCGGTGGAATACTGTTTGAGGCAAATTTGTCAGAATATTTTCTTGTGAATAGGAAAGGTTGGTTATAGGTGTTGCGCTGGGTTTAAGGTGGGTGCGGCTGGTGCAGGGTGTGGACCGCGTGATTCGCTGTTGAGCCCGCGGGTCCGCCAGATGCGGTAGGATGAACGCGGATCCGCGGCTCGACTAGCCTAGGAAAGAACGAAGATGGGTATACCGGAGACTGAACGTGTTTCGTAGATGACTGGGAAATGTGTTGCAACAGCTCAACTTGCCTCTGCGATGACTGAGCATGCTGCTGCAACGACTATGGGTGTCGCAGAGTCAAGACAGAGTGTCTTTTTGGCCTTGGACTTTTCTGGGCAAAGGTAGAGTGGAAAAGATCGAGTGCGGCGGGGAAACAAGTCAAATCGTTGTGTTGGACAGAAGCACAGGCGGTATAGATTGACGAAGAGGCTGGAAATGAACGAGAGATCAGAAGTATCATGGGAGGACCTACCTCGATGATACTGTAGACTTGTTCAACGATCGATCGCGTCTCTGTAGATCTGGAGGAAAGATGAAGTCAGTGAGTCGTTCTGCTCGCAGCAATGGAAGAAGCATGGATATTCTTAACTTGATGGGACTGGAGATTGGTGTTTGTTGGAGAGGATAGAGAGCACAGTTGCAAGTTCTGGAAGAAGAGAAGACTTACTCCGTAGATTGTGCAGAAGATCAAGAGAAGAATCGAAGTTCCTACCTCGATGGATTTGGCGGTTATCAAGACAACGCAGGCGCAGATATCAAGACTGGAAGCTGATACGAATCAGGCGAAGAATACTTGAACTTGGTAGCAGCAGGATCCTCACCTCGATGGGATTGCGCTCTGGGAAGTCGAGGCAAGCGCACTTGCGTAGTCTGGGGGAAGAAATAGATTAGGGAATCGATCCGTTAGAAAACCAGTGGCATCATGCAAAGCCCTACCTTGACTCGATTGGGATTTAAGTGAGCGCAGTTGTGGAGTCTGCAGTTAGGGAAATGGATGATTTGGTTAAGGAAAAGGGCAGTGTGCGTTGGCGGATTGGTGTTTTTCTACGCAACGCAGAGGGGAGCTTCTGCAGCCATTAGAAGCAGGGCTCCCGCACAAGTCAGAAGAGTAGCCCCGTAATTAATTGTCACCTGCCGCAGTGTCCGCGTTCAGTCATATGCCATGCTGAACTTCAGAGACTTCCTTGTAGGCGGTATCTATTCTTTTTACATAGACGAGGACAGTTATTCCAAGCTAGAGAGTCCAATAGCACGTAATTTCGATATAGAAGGACCTTTCGCTTCATTGCAGTCGGTAGAACTGAACCGCATCCACGGGATCTGGTGACGAGCTGCCCGCTGTGGAATTTTCAGCCTCCGAGAGGCTGCTCTGGCGACGCAAGACATGGAGATAAACAGTCTTACCTTCGCCCAGGCAAAGGGGAGGAAGGAATGCAGCCACTGTGTATTGAAGCCGAGGGCAGCGTCTTCTGTCCGTTTGGAAGCACTGGGCTCTTGATGGGACAGAGGTTAACATTCATCACTTTGAGCCAGGAAAGTTGAAGGAATGAGGCTCGCATATTCCACCTAGAAATCTTACACGCAGGGAATAATTCATGAGCTTTGTGCATCATTAGTGGTAGCTAGATTTGGTAATGGTATTCTATAGGAAGACTCAAGTTCCGTGATAGAATCAAAGCAGCCCGCTATTTTCCACTCGAGGATGAAACCTGCAGCATTTTCCAGCTCTGTAGCATCCCATTTACCTTGCCTTCAGGAGGGAAGGGTGCAATCTGGCATGACACATATTATGCTTCGATACTAGAGTGGATGTAGGGAATGATCTGGTCGGGGCGGACTAGAGAAACTCGCGAGAACCTTTGGTCGTTGAAGAACATGCATTTATGAAGACATTTCCAAGAATTGAGCTTCACTCAAGATGGCAGGGAATGTGCTGACTATCAATATTATAAGGTTCAGCTCAAGAAATACTGCGAATTGCGTCGACACGTATCGACAAGCTCGCCGGTTCAGATATCCGTTGATCAATAATGACACCCATGGGGCTCACTGCAGCAAATCTGACGAGGGGTGATCGCGAAGCAAAGGTACAAGGGATATTTATTCACCAAATTGCTGGCTCTATCATAAATGATTTCCATGTGAACCGCTGGTCACTGTGATGCGGTCCAGAGATGGAAATAGCAAAGTAGATTTCGTAGATTGCATTTCCAGTCCACACACTGTGGTTGAGAAAATCTAAGAAGACACACAATTCGCAATATTTAGGGTCAAAGTCGGAAATATTCCTGGCAGATAGGCCAAGGGTCGGACTCACCTCACCAATTTAACCTGGTGAGCAAGGGTTGGCGTGGATTATCACCAATACCCTCACCATTCTCCAGACTTTGGTTGCTAACGCTAACCTCAGAGGCCCTAGTTAGGCAACCTGGTTGGGTTATGGTTGCCAAAGCTCAAATCGTTATTTGGACCGTGCTGGGTGGCCCTTTAAGCCCTATTTTGGGGTAATTTGAACGTGTTAGAGGTCTCTGCTAGGCCTGTAGGACTCCCTATAAGACTTGTTTGCTTGAAAATCTCTGCAAAACGGCCGGTACTCTAAATTTCGCTGTCATCTTGGTATTCCTCTGTCGTTTAATCCGCTGCCTTTGTAATATGGAGAGTCTAATCGCTTCTACAACGCCGACACCAGTATTATCGCCATCTCGCCAGGCCTCGGCTGACTCCTATGCCCCCGGAGGCTCAAGGGCACATTTTTCAGTGTTTCCGTAGCTTTACCTTCTCCGAGCGCGGTAGGTCTGTATCCTCGTGTATAGTCCTATGGCCATGATGTCCAGAGGGATATGAATGTGAGCGGTTATTTTCATCTATCGGTAGAATGGTCACTTCACAGCGGCCAAACCTTGAAGCCGGTATCATAGGCATGTGCCAGACACTACAAAGTTGGTACAGAGCCGGCTTAATAGGCCAGCTGGATACTCTGCTTGGGGCTCTGATGACTGATGCGACCATGGAACATAACTGGCTGGATGAACCGCACGACGCTACAGAGGAGGCCATGGCCAACTCCGCCAGCATGTTCCCAGGAGACGGCGTCGGCGAGGTTGGCGATAGCTTCATTTCTTAGCAGTAATTCTAACCATAAAGCCACCAAAATCACCTAACGTAACCAGTGTTTTGCTTACAAATATGCTCACCCACCAACCAAGGGGGGTTCGTGAGGTTGGTGAGGTTAGTCCGACCCTTATCAGAAGGGCATGGTCGAAAGTGTCGAGATGAACCATGACTTCCAAATTCCGAAAATATGTCAAGATAAAGACAGGATCTGCAGACCTTTATTTTCACAGTGTTTCAAATTTCCGCTTCCTTGCCACCTGTTGTCCATTTGTTGGTTCCCAGCCAGAAACCTCTGAACTTGATATTCGGTAGCACCATCAGATGTAGAGTACATGCGGTTAGCTCAAAAAAGCAATGCTATAATGGTAAACCGCAGGAAGGACCGCTGGCGATGTCAATATTTCGGGCTATGCATGCGGGTATCACATTTGAAGTCGACATTCGTGGTTTGGGCTTTCAGACCAAAGGGGGATAATGTAAAGTTTACTTATGACTGGCGTTCTGGGCATTGAACCCAGTTTTGTTCTTTCGCAGGTTACAAGGAAATGGCACACTCTTACCTTCTCAGATATAATGAATCCAACCGATCCAACAGGGAAAGCACGGGTTAATAGAAGTTCCGGCCCTGACCTGTCGAGGCCACAAACAGCTAACCTGCTGTCAAAGGAAACAATGTGACATGTCTCCAAAGCCATGCCAGGTCAAAACAGCAGAACACTTAGGCTCAAGCGAATCACTGGAAATGGCAATGAATACTATAATCTTCTTGCCCTTTGAGAAGAAACGACAGCTTTCACCATTGCGAGATCCAAACTAAACACCATCGATTTCGTAGCCGACGGATACGACGGTTCACCAGAATTAAAATACTAGGAAACAGATGGATCCTACCCAATACCAACCTGGAGCAGTCTTTTCAATACATTCAAGAACACTGAAGACGACCGTAACGGGGAAATAGTCGTCTGCTCCGGCTCAGCTATCTGTGCTCAAACTCTTCGCGACATGTTACCACTTCGGCTTCCACTGAAACTTTGGACTCTGTTGCCAAACCCAAGGATGTGTCTACTGGGACAAAAGCTGCGGCTCCGACGCTTCGCCAACAGGACGTTACTTATAAGGCACGGATGTACAGCGGATGCGTGTGTTGGGATGCTTTAGGTATCTGCACAATGAATGTTTTGCTTATTGAAAGACATATTGACAAGATACAGAAAGCTTCCTTTATGTAGCATCACTGTGAAAACGATTTATGTGGAGTTGCCAACCAGCACGTTTGTGTTGACGTAGCCATGATCTGGTTTGGCTCGACAACCGACTTAGTCACGAAACAGCAAAGAACACGAACCGGGGCATAGCGAGCGATTTCACGACTACGAATATTTCCGAGCACGCATTCATTGAGTACACATACTGCTAGTGCTTTTGGGGTTCCACAGCAGCGACAGGGCCATTCATCTCCTGTGAGGCCAACCATCCCAGCAACACTTGGGCTGGGTGACGCCCGCGAGAGTCTGAAGCACCTTGTCTATGCCAAGAGACCAGCACAATTATCAACTTCATTGAGAAGGTTTAGACAGAGGTCTTACCATCAAAAGGAAATGAAGAGTACAATCACAATTTTCTCAAAAATAGCCCTCGATCCAACTCAATAGACTACCTCAACCACTACAGATGACACCACAGTGCCGATGGAAAACCCCATTTCCTAGCCAACTGCAACGGACATCAAGGACTAGACCAATGAAGCAGCCTAAGTCTAAGACACATCAGGTACTGTTGCAGTTACCATCTTCCCAACCACAAACGCATAATCGATGGCAACAGAGATGGAGTCGCCGAGTCAGAATCGGAGGAGTAGTCACCACCAGTATCATTATGCAAGACAATAAATACCACCTCAACCACATAATTATCAACAGGTTCATCATCTACACGAATCAGCAGTGATAGCAGTGGAAATTCCACTTATAAACAACTCTACAGAATTCACTTTCTGTGCGATTTTGATGTTTATTTCCACTAACGCAAGACAGACGAAGCCTCCTGATGCATATTCAATAATATCATGGAGTCCCAGCATAATATACTGAATATCAGCAATAATGTGATCATTTAAGCAGCTTACTTAAGCTTGGCCCTCCTCTCACTGGTACTACTATCTGAATCCAACTCATCTCAAAGACTTGTATTCCGCAGGCACTTTTTCAGTAGCAACCGATATGATTCGACTGCCGGAATCGCTTGGAGGAACTTCAAAATAGGTATTTTATACCTAACACATGCTCCGGGTTCAAGGCTCTCCAGCTGTCAGACCTTATAACTACCAAAAATACCTCATTCTACAACGAGTGGGTCCCTCGTCTTTTGACGGTCAATTTGGTCCAACATTTATGAGCCCGGAATAACCGCACCGGCTCTATCTTGACCATCATCTACGGATTGAGCAATTCTGACGCCGCTGCCAGTACTACAGCAGTCAGCCTTTTGAAGCCATCGACAATTATGGCCTTTCAAACCCCTGAAACCACCGTTACGCGCGAAGCGGTGTTTCTGAAGTCCAAGAAGGACTGGCATCTATGGATTCCAATAGCCGAAGTCAAGGCTGGCCGCCAGCTCTGGGAAATAATCAACCCATCCAACCCTACGGACATGCCAGAGAAGCCAATCTATCCACATCCGAATACTGTCAACAAGGACGCTATAGTTCTCTCTGACCTCACAGACCTCGAGCGCACTCTGTGGAAGCAGTGCCTATCCAGATATAACGAGGAAATAGCTGAATGTCAGAGAACAGAATGCCATAGGCACCAGTGGGTGTCAGGACACTGAACGCAAGACACCGGTGGGGCGCCGGAGGGGTGTTTCGGACAAAAGACTCCCGAGTCATGATTACAATCTATGTGAAGCTTTGGGATGACGAGAGTCAAGATCCTTGGCATCGCCGACCCTGCTGTTATGCCGGGTCCAAGCGGCGGCCTAGCTATCTATATAAGGACCATCTCGAAGTAGGATAGGGAAGGAGCAGAGATCAATGCATCACCGTGGGCACCCCTACCTGAGACCGCCAGTGACCACCCGGTGCTACGTAGGAGGGACGCCCGTTACTCCCCATCACTCTGTACTATTGCCTTCGGCCTAGCCGTACCCTGACACTGAATTAAAAGCCCTTGAAGAGAAAGCCGATAAATTCACCGCCTGGTTGTTCAACACCATCAGCCCTGAGCGGTACTCTATCTTCCGCACCAGGAAGACGCTGACTGACAAGATGAAGGCCATCCAAGGCTACTTCAAGCCAGGATCTCAAGCCCACAAGATGGACATGGAAGACGCTTACTTGAGGGCCTGTAGGCCAGCCCAGAAACAAAATACAGCCAAATAGGCTAATGCCTAGTAAACAGCCTACATCAACGCCTCCGAGGCAGGCTGCGAGATAATCCAAGGCCAGCATCCTCAATACAGCTTCGTTAGAGGAATAAAACCAGCTGCACCAGAGTTCAACTCTATGTGGGAGTATCAGCTGATTACCAAAGACGAGGACGTACCTACGGTAGACACCATTTACGAAGCCTTCCAACAACACTTGGACCTCAACAGAGATGATACCAGCAGCGTATCCATGGCTACCTTTGATGCTACTCTTAGGAGCGAAGCGGCACCGCTGTCAGAGGGACTCCAACAGAGAGGAAGTGTGGATTCGACGCCCAAATGCCTCTGCGGAAAGAAGCACTCGTGGCAGAAGTGCTACTATCTTATCTCAATAAAACCGGCTAACTGGACCGCTAGGAAAAGCGTCCAGAAGATTGTGGATTCCAACTACGCCAAGTTGCCACAGAATCTCAAGGCCATAGTGGATGCTATTCGCGACGGCACCTACGGTCAAGATAGACCTAACCACCAGAGGCTAGCGTTAGCTGGCGCCTCGACGGTCTACAACTCAGCCGCCCTCAACAATACGTTGACCGCCGGCTGTATCTCGGCCGATACGATCTATCCGTTGAAGAATTCGGTCATTTACGACACTGGAGCTAACGTCCATGTAGTCAATAATAACGCAAATCCCACAAATCGGCGGCCGGCTACAGAATCTGACGTACTACTAGCCGGGGGGACGAAGTTGGATATCGCGCTCTGGGGAGATGCCAGAATTCGAATCCTTGGCCCAGATGGCCACAGAGACTTCATACTCTACAACGCCGCGTACGTACCATCTATGCACTCCAATCTGGCCTCAGCCAGTCTATTCAAGAAAGCAGGTGTGTACTACGACATGGAGGGCTCCAGACTGTACTATGGGCCCCAGAAAGAAACGTTGGCCTACCTCTCAGAGCACGAGGGACAGCCAGTACTCGATTTCCGACCTATACAGGTTTCGGCCAGTGTGGCCAAATCTACGGCCAGATCTACGGCCAATTCTACGGCCAATAAAGCCAAGAGCACGCGCCAACAAGTGGACGGTTCAGCAGTAACCCCACAGGCCGTAGCCAGCCTCGTGAAAGTAACCCACTCCATCACGAGCATCTCAGACCAATCTGACGACTCAGACAACGTGGTACAAGAACCCGCTGATACGGACGAATCCGACGAGGAAATCTTCACATCCGAAGACGAAGATCCAGAACCACAGCGATCGAGCCGGAGGGGCCCGGCTGTAGGTGGATCCTATACCCCTGGAATACTCCACCCCCTTCCTATACGAGGACACTCGACCACGATCGACGAAGAAGTGCGCCAAAGAGGCCGCAAAGACGATAATCTACACGGTAATGACTCCCGGAAAGTCCACAAGGAACTCGCAGGCGATGCCACCACCTGGCATCGTCACCTTGGCCACCTAAACGCTAGAGCCCTCGAGAAAGCGGTATCGGCGACTACTGGGGCCAAGATTACCGCACCACATTCAATCCAGTGTAAGGATTGTGCCCTAGCCAAAGGAAGGAGGGTCGTCTCTCGAAGGCCACGATCCAAGAGACATGGCCCATTCGAGCACATAGCAGTGGACCTCTTCGAGTACCTCCCTGCCTATGACCAGCGTACTAGAGCCCTGATCGGGACATGTACGCTCTTCGGAGTGAAATTCGCATACACCTTCCGTCGTAAAAAAGAGGCTATGAACGCTCTGATCAGCCTGATAGGATTCATTGAGACACAACTAGAGATCATGACACTTTCAATACAAGACGATTTACCCACAATCCAATAGTTATGAGCCCGGGTTTGCGTCTTAAGACTGCAAGATTTTCTCAGGTATTATCAGTCCTTCAATTCCGCATAAGATCATCGGCAATGGTTCGAGACGTAGCCAAACCGCGTCAAAAAATAAGAGTTTTATTACAGAATTCATACTCAAGGTAGAGGGGCGGACAATAAAAAAGATGTTCAAGACCCTGCAGACACCGTAGATGAAAAGATGTACGACGGCCAACGAGGCCAACCAACGACATAAGCCAGATGCTACTACGACTTGACGATATCTCTCCAAGCTGAGGGGGTGTTTCAGACCTTATAACTACCAAAAATACCTCATTCTACAACGAGTCGGTCCCTCGTCTTTTGACGGTCAATTTGGTCCAACACCCACCAGCATCGAGGAGGTTTCATAAACGAGCCCGCTTAGGCATTTATAGTAAACTGCTGACCTGTTAGTTCCCTCGAGATTATCTTGTGTCCATGGCGTCTACCTTGGCGACTTGAAGGTCCGTCTTCACTAGGTCCACCTTATAAGAGAGGAACGTGGCGTATGCATGGTGGAAAATGCTGTCATTTCTGGTTGTCGGAAGTAGAAATACAAGCCGTTGGGAAGTGCCCAAACTCGTAGCCGAACCAATGATTATGACGGCTGGCGACTTTTTAAAGTCCTTCACAATGTCGGGTTTCTCGCGAAGGTAACGGTACTTGCCACCAATGTTGATGACTTGAAGTGTAGTGTTGAGAATATGACCATCTTCCAAGTCTGGTGTTGGATTGTGGGCAAATGGTCTTGTATTAAAAGTGGCATGATCTCTGGAGAGTCCTGAACGAAGTGGACGGCGGACCTAAGGGCCTTATATAGACAGGAATGAACGATGCCTGTCCCACAGGCAGGACTTGTGTGGTTCGATGGGTGGTGGTGTAGGAAGAGTGCGGGGAATTCTGGAGGAATAGGGTCCACCTGCAGCCGGGCCCCCCGGGCTCGATCGCTGTATTTCTGGATCTTCAGCAGATTTTTGTATCGCGTCGTCTGAGTCGTCAGATTGATCGGACGGGACGCTTATGATGGAGTGGGTTGCTTTCACGAAGCTGGCTACGGCCTGTGGGGTTATTGCCAAGCTGTCCACTTATTGGGGCATGCTTTTGGCCTTATTGGCCGTAGAGTTAGCCAGATTGGTCGAATCCTGTAGGGGTGGGTCTGAAGTTGAGTACTGGCTTTCCCTCGTGCTCTGAGAGATAGGCCAACGTTTCCTTCTGGGGCCCATAGTAAAGTCGGGACCCCTCCATGTCGTAGTACACACCTACCTTCTTAAACAAATTGGCTGAGGCCAGATTTGAGTGTATAGATGGTACGTACGCGGCGTTATAGAGGATGAAGTCTCTGTGGCCGTCTGGGCCATGGATTCGAATTCTGGCATCTCCCCAGAGCGCGATATCCAACTTCCTCCCACCGACCAGTAGTACGTCAGACTTTCTAGCCGGCCGCCGATTCTTGAGGTTTGCGTCACTATTGACTACATGGACGTTAGCTCCAGTGTCGTAAATGACCGAATTCTTCAACGAGTAGCTCGTATCCGCTGAGATATAGCCTGCGGTCAACGTGGAGTTGAGAGCGGCTGAGTTGTAGACTGCCGAGGTGCCAGCCAATGCTGGCCTCTGGTCATTGGGTCTATCTTGACCGAAGGTGCCGTTGCGAATAGCATCGACTTTGGCCTTGAGATTCGGTAGCAACTTGGCGTAGTTGGATTCCACAGTCTTCTGGACACTCTTCCTAGTGGTCCAGTTGACTGGCTTGATTGGGATAAGGTAGTGGCACTCCTGCCACAAGTGCTTCCGGCCGCAAAGGCATTTAGGCTTCTGGTAAGTCAAATCTATACTCCTTCTCTGTTGCTGTTGAGGATTCTGTCCCTCTAGCGGCGGTGCCCCTTCGCCCCTAAGAGTGGCATCAAAGGCAGCCCTGGATACGCTGCTAGTATCATCTTTGTTGAGGTTCAAGTGTTTTTGGAAGACCTCATAGATAGTGTCTACCGTAGGCATGTCCTCTCTATTGGTAAGTTGATATTCCCATGTAGGGTTGAATTCTGGGGCGACTGTTTTTAGTCCTTTGATGAAGCTGTACTGAGGGTGCTGGCCTTGGACTATTTCACAGCCCGCTTCGAAGGCGTTGATGTAGGCCGTCCACCAGGCATCAGCCCATTTGGCTGCATTCTGCTTCTGGGCTAACCTACAGGCCCTCAAGTAGGCGGCTTCCATAGCCATCTTGTCTGTTAACGTTTTCTTCGTACGGAAGATGGGGTACCGCTCAGGGCTGATAGTCTCGCATAACGAGGCGGTGACTTTGTCGGCTTTCTCTTCAAGGGCTTTGAATTCGGCAAGTTCCCCGTTATATCGGAAATGACACTGCTTCCATTTGGTGTACTCGAGGTCCATCAGGTCCGAAACGTCTGTAGCGTCCTTATTGAAGGTACTTGGATGTGGATAAGTTGGTTTCTTTGGCATGTCCATAGGGTTGGGTGGGTCGATAATTTCCCATAGCTGGCGGCCAGTAGTGACTTCGGCCACTGGTATCCACAGATTCGAGTCCTTCTTGGACTTCAGGAACACCGCTTCATGCGTGACGGTGGCATCGGGGTTTTGAGAGGCCATAGTTGTCGATAGTTCCAAATATCTGACTGCGGTAGCAGTGGATGGACGGCAGCGACGTCAGAATTTCTGAATCCGTAGAAGAAGGTCAATATAGAGCCGGTGCGGTTATTCGGGGCTCATAACTGTTGGGTTGTGGGCAAATGGTCTTGCATTGAAAGTGACGTGATCTCTGGAGAGTCCTGAACGAAGTGGACGGCGGCCATAAGGGGCTTGTATAGACGGGAATGAACGATGCCTGTCCCACAGGCAGGGCCTGTGTGGTTCGATGGGTGGTGGTCATATGTCCTTCCAAGACTGGCAGTCTTGATGTAGTAGCCTTGAAGGTCCAACACCTGGCAGGCTGATAAACCCACTTTGGCCGGCGCTGGGAAATTGGATCAACGATAGTTACCCTTTAAATTGCCTCCACATCGCGGGTATCCTGTTAGTTGTGCTCACTTATGCGACTCATGGAGGCCCGAAAGAACTTCCAAGAGTTTTTCTTGTGCATATCGTGTAGGGGACTGGTCAGAGTTCGTGGAGTTTCGAAATATTTCGCTATTTTTCACAAAATTTCTTTCTTTTATCTTATGGATCGGATCCACCACTGTCGTAATGGATGTTTCTCTTGACTCTGGTTCACAGTGTTGGGCTGACCAACTGATCCCCTGACATCTAGGTCTGATGAAGTAACGGTGTGCCTTCTGTCAGACCTTATAACTACCAAAAATACCTCATTCTAGAACGAGTGGGTCCCTCGTCTTTTGATGGTCAATTTGGTCCAACACCTTCGTTCCAGCTAAGAGCTTATTATTGTCTGTCCTAATCATCTTTCAAGACAGGACTCACTGTGTAGTCTGAAATATTATGTTTTTGGCTGTTGTGAGGGTCACTAAGCGTGAAGGGGACATGTTGGGTTTTCGCGAAGCGAATTTGTTACCTCCCTGGACCACCCCAAACCGCGTCCTGCAAATGATTTTGAGCCACGGCAATATAATAATATTAAATACGCCGTAGGTGTTAACCCTCGGTACCTCTACAAGTACTCCCTTAAGGGGCTATAGATGATATAGCGGGCCCTTAAGCCGCGTCGGGCGGTTATACAGGTAAACTTGTAGCCAAATGACTACTAAACCTCCTGTCCCTCCCTAAGTCTGTGCTACAACCCCTGCCTGAACTACCGATAAGTGTGGTAATGTGGCACTTAAATTCGTCCTCAGGGGTGGGATGCTGCTGATGTGCAGAAGATGCTCGACTATTTTTTTTTTGTCGCGACAAGTCGTAGTATCTGCTAATTGGGGTTCTCGTCGAGCGTATACATCTCAACCATACGCTCAAGTGGATAGACCGTAACGTGGTCAGACGCTCGCAAGAATCGCGGCGAGAGGGCGTGCTGCGCACCTTCTATCGTGAGGGGACGGGTTCGCCGACGAGCGTTATCGGAAAGGCGAGGTCCGATAAGGGGTCGGATTAACGATTCGAATTCTGGACCGGCTGTCGAGTTATATTCCGCCGACGTAGTGCTTGACGGTCGACTGGCTAGGATGCTCGTAATCCTAAACTGCACCAATCTCCCTATTATCGCTAGGTAGGCGAAGTCAACAAGGTGGGCAGCGCGCCGTAAGGGTTGACTAAACCCCCTTGTGTGTCAGCTGCGGGATTCGAACCCGCGACTCGTCACCGACCCAAGTGGGCGAGGCTCAAATCGGGACTTATCTACCAGCGAAGTGACCAACTACACCAGCCGACACGGCAATATAAACTGAGAAGCACAAGGCATTTAGACACCGCGGAAACTTCGGGTTATAATATAATTCTGTTTGAATATGTTCCCGCGTACCTTTGTAGTACTAATACAGTATCCAAAACTTAGCAATCCGACAGTTTTTACATAAATCACAAAAGCTTCTCGTCTTTATTGAATAAGTTATGGAAACGCTCTGGTTACGTATAAATAAAACTCGAGAAACCATGGCGTTGTTAATTGAGTAATACAGAGAATAACATTACCGATGGCGGATCAGCTGCATTAGTTACTCAAAATCTGGCAAGCGGAAAGGTCACTTTAGTAGACCCCATATCATGATGCGCAAGATATCACCGTGTGCTAACGGCGATTAACTTCCTCATGTCAGACTTGGGCATGGTTTTAGGCATAATAATTGAGATATAAAGTCGGTTTCGACGCTATTTGCCCAAATTGGTTTAATGCTCAAGGGCGGCTCCCATGAATGATGAGATTATATTCCTGATTAAAACTATACTTGCCTGGTCGTAGCCCCATCTTCACCCGTATTTGCATGCGCATAATAATGCAGCCGACTAAAACATCGCCGGAAAGTAACACTGACGTTGCTGTCAGATTAAGTGGCATAGCTAATTTCGTTCATACAGTCGTATAGTTAGTACGTGCTTCAATAATCCGTCAGACACATGCGACCTCGGGATGATGAATTTCAAACATTTCAAAAGATCGTGACTAATAGTCCCAACGCTTCGATTCCCAACAGATTGCTATACATTTGATTTCTTGCAAAAAATGGACTACCAGAATACCAACAAATTGATTTTCAGGCAGACATGTGATTCAGTCCGAAGCTACCCAGATGTCTTGATCCCTATCTGCCATAGCACGGCGATACCCGTTAGCGGTGCCACGTGTTACAGGGTATGCTGGCCCAACGATAAATTGGTGGGGGTTTCGAACCTTCATCCCACCAAATAGTGTAACGTCATTATGCCGCACCTGACTACGACAAGCGACGGGGCGCCTCAGCAAGGCAAGGCATCTGTGACAACTCTAAGTGGTAGCTGGACATGGGGCCGCAGGCTAAAAGGGCTAGAACTGTCAATTTTCTTACCAGCTCCCAAGCTTCCTACACATAGCTCTTGTTGATAACCCTCATTGATCTTGTTTACTTTTAGAACTAGACCACAAAATCGGCACCTACTTGATGAACTGACCGCATCTTGGCGCTTCTGATATTCAAAGATCCCAGTCCAACTGCCGCTTGCATCTGCGATGCCCACGGCGCACACGCCAATCCAGCAACCATGTTAGGCACCACTTTCCACGAGTACATCCTCATCCGCCTCGCCATCCTCGCCCTCCAATACACCACTCCGCTTTGCCTGCTAGCTCTAGCCCTCCTTCTCCTCGGCGGCGGCCAGTCCGCCCTCGCCTCGTCTCTCCGCACAGCCCTAATCAGCTTTTCCCTGATTGACATAGCCTACGCCCTGTTCATTTACTACCCTTATAATAGGCGTCTCAAGGAGGAAGCCCGCCAACCGCCCCCGCTATCCCGCGCCGAACGCCGCGCCATCTTCAAGCGCTGCTTCGCCCACATCCCCGATGTGGAGCGGTACGTGCGCCTCTGGTTCTTAGGCGCGGATCTAACTGAGATCCGCCGCGAAAACCTGGCCGATTTCATCCTATGGGCGTTTTTCGACCGCGCGCCGGGGCAAGAGTCTCAGGAGGATCTAGCGGAGCTGAATGATTATATTGACATCATTGGGGATCGGCTAGGACGCAAGGTTGAACCAGGGCGGGGCAAGGCGGAGGGGTTGCGGTTGACGCTGAATGAAGTCGAGACGCGATACCGGAGTTGTCTGTGGATTCTGATCATTGGGTTGGTTGATACATACACGCATTGCCGACTCGCCTGTAGTGGTTTCCAATATTACGCCCAGCCGAGGTCGACGGCCTTCTCGGTGGTGCCCCTGCGCTTGCAGAGCTTGTTCGCGAGACACCGGTCGAGGTCGAGGGAATTGGCCTACTGGTATCGCCCACATACAGCGAAGGGAAAACTCCCAGTGGTTTTTTTGCACGGCATAGGTATTGGCCTGTATACATACGTACCGTGGCTGGCCAAGATGAAGCCGCCCGTGAATGAGGATGGGCAAATCGGGGTCATCGCATTGGAGCTTCTCCCTGTATCTTTTCGACTCACGAAAGCTCCGTTGGAAAAACTCGAGTTCCTGAGTCAAGTAGAAGAAATCCTGGAAACTCACGGGTGGGACAGGTTCGTTCTGGCGACACATTCCTACGGCAGTTTCCTGGGGACACACATGATAAAGTCGAAGACTATTGGGTATCGGATCGAGTCCGTCGTCCTCATTGACCCCGTGAGCATCATGCTGCATCTGCCAGACGTTGCCTTCAATTTTACGAGGCGTAAGCCCCGCAAGGCCAATGAGTGGCAACTGTGGTATTTTGCGAGCATGGATCCTGGAGTGGCACACGCCCTGGGGCGGCACTTCTTTTGGAAGGAGAACATCATCTGGAAGGAAGAGCTGCTGGGTCTGGACGGAGCGGGCGCGGAAGCGAATGGCATAGCGCGAGGCGGCAGCAAGCAGAGGAGGGTGGCCGTTTGCCTTTCCGAGCGTGATTTGATCGTGGACACAATCACCATTGCAGAATATCTGGCCGGTGAAGAAGATTGGTTACCATGTAAGAGCCCGTCATCACTGACATCTACCCATACTGTTGGCGAAATTCTGGCCAGGGAAAGGCACTTGATGAAGGACGGGATCGAGGTCTTCTGGTCCCCAGGACTGGATCATGCGCAGGTGTTTGAGAAAAAAGCAGATGAAGATCGCATGGCGAGTGTTGTTACTCGTTATTGCATAGAATAGTTATCACCGACACCTCCGCTGCCGTATCCATGCACAGATTCTGATATTGGTCAGCTGCACATCCAATGGCCCTTCCATGCTGGAAGAGATGCGCACCAGGTCAATCAGCTTTCGCCTGATCGCCTCCCCAATCCGTCAAGTAGACGACGACGGGCTCCGGCCCGCTACGGATCAGGATCCAGACCACATCCGCATCCGTCTCGTTAATTTCCTGGTGTTCTGTCCAGGGCGGCACGAAAGCAAAATCACCCGGGGATAATTCATGTTTCTTGGGGGTTGAGTTTGCTCCTGCACTCGTGACAAGGATGCCTTTGCCAGACGCGGCATATATGATGGTATCTTGCAGCCGTTAGACCGTATATACCACGTTGCTGGTTACATCGCCTTACCTTGCTCGCCGTGGTGATGCACTGCAGAGGAACATCGCGGTTTGGCTATCATGACTGCTTAAAAGAGTCATCTAGCGGCACGAACCAAAGGGGAAAGAGTTACGCCCTCAGTGCCATCAAATCGCGTGTCACATAGCGGCATCGGCGCATGGATATGATGGAACGGGCCCTTTAAAAGAGGTGAATAAGTACGACAGAGTACTTACCGCTGGCGCACATCTTATCAGTCTTGCCGATGATGGCTCCCTGTCTAATCATAGGCGAGTCATTGCCAGCTCGCTGAGCTTCCAGGTCTCTCGCTTTCGTGATTAGAACTTGCGAAGGCAATATCATGGGTAGTATGTCTGGTATCAGTGACATGAACGACATTTTGCCAGGGCCTACTTGATGGTCCGTTTTTCGTGACACGGGAGGTGGTGCGAAGACGTTCGGAGGCTATGACGAAGTAGGAAGGAGACGTTGAAGGACGGGACCGAGGGTGGAGTTAATCCCAGGAATCTCGGTCGGCAGATGATCAGCTATTACTAGGTGTTCTCTCATGTAACGTTGGAAAGTGCAAGGTTGCCATCTCAACCTGGCATCGAGCAAGCTTGGTGCCAGTCAGTATCAGTGACGGCGTCAGATGGTCTCTGGTCAAGAGTGGGCTGAAATTGAGGGGTTATGGTCCGTGCTCGACATGCTGTAGAGAAGCCTGACGGAAGTCGGGCCTTGACGATGCTGTAAATGGTCTCATATGGTGCAAGGACAAGTTAGGCTGAGTTCAACTCGATGCTGCGTTGGCTTATAAAATCTGACTTGCGGCGAGTTGTCTCCAGAATGCTCTTTTTAAGGGCAGGATGGCCTGCATCATCCAAGTCCTTATCAAGTCCCATCTGTCGGAAAGAAACGTGTGCTTGGCGAGAAGCCCCGGAAAGCGGATCGCCAGCGCCATCATCTGGAAGCGCGCTGGTCTTATCACGCAGCTTCTGCAAATGCATGCTGCCCGATGATCGCCCTTTGAGGCTGTATCAGTCGTCTGAAATCCATGAACCTCGCGTGGTCATCGAACCGAGCTGCAATGCGATCTGGGGAGAGCGCTGGGGAACATGTCCCGCATTTCCATTGGTCGAACTGTAGATGCTGAACACAGCGCAGCGAACTGGATTAGGAAGCTCAATGTACTACTCCAAAGCCTAAGTGTGGCATCGACGGCTCTGGGAACCCAACGTTCCAGGGCAACTTTCGATGAGATGGACTAAAATAGTCTCTTGCACGGCTGCTACCATGGTACTATGCCCGTGGCGGAAAGCAGGGTACGCAGGTTACGCAGCTGGAGCAAGTATCTGGTGTGGGGGGGCCAAGTCAAGTATTGAGTTGCAATGCGATACCTATTTTAGGCACTCAAGTGAGCTCAAGTCCGGTCTAGGGAGACTCCCTGTCAGTCTCTTGTTTAACCGCCGCTTGGGATGAAGCTTTGGGTTTTGGCTCCGTAAAGATTGCAGCAGTCTAGCAATCCCTGCGACGTTAAATCGTCTCATCTTGCACCCGCATCTGATACTGAAGACAAAGACGGGTAGATTAATTGCGCCATTTTACCTTCGTGATTCCGCAGTACTTTCTCTGTCGACTGACACGCGATTCACCTTCTCTTGCCGCGCTTGTGTTCCAGGGACTATGAACTATGGCCTGCAACTGCTCTTCACTGCCGTTGATCGGGCTGGGTTGCTGCGTATCAACACTACCCCTTGCTTCTACACCGGCTGTTAAAATGCAAGATATCCTATGGACAACCTGGTTGGAAGTCCGAAGCTTGATCGGCTTTTTCCATTGGTCGATGCAACCGAACAACGTGCGATATCGATGCCTGTCGCTCATCATGAGGTGCTCCTGGTACTCCTTGCCTGTTTCAATAAGGACCGGGACTTATCCGTCGGTTTGTCCCCTGGCGACGGAATTGAATGCCGCACACATGGCGCGATTGACGGATCGCAGTCAGCCGATGCGGGGTCGAACAATGCCACTTAAAGCAAGATAAGCATTTGGGAGTTGTTGAAATGCTGGTGGGACGCGTTCATGAATCGTGTGCGATGAGGTAAAGGTGCTTGGTGCAGCTGAGTACCCCGCGTCCCATGGCTGTGGACCTCACTGAAACTACTGTACTGCACTAGTCCGAATCAGAGCTTTGATGATTCATCGCGATGCCGCTTGCAGTGAACACCATGGACTGCAACAAGACCAGCTAGCTTCAGCAGTGCGTCCAGAAATGCCATCCATCACGTAAACCTACAGCCACCAGCCATTATCTTTTATCCACCTGTATAGCACCTCATTTGGTCTTGTGATATCCCGTCCCGCTTGTCGTCGATCGGCTTTAGTAACTCTGATCTGAACCAAAAGCAGATACTGCATTCCTGGCGTCTGCGTTTTCGAAATTGCCGCTCTTCGTGCTCGTCCCACAACTTCATTTTCACGAAATTTTCTTGTCTATTGATCACAGGACCGCATTTCGGATTATTGGGCTTGCTTTCGACGTCAGCTCGTGAAGTCGACATGGCAGACCCTGGGCCATCATCGATGCCCGTGGTGTTTTGCGAGGAGGGCTTACGGGACGGACAAGCCGACCTGCTGGATGGAATTGAGAGATCTGAACCAACAAGCACAAACTCAAATCCGAACATAATCAATCCAGCGGTCACATACGGCGGTATTGATCCAGAAAATGAAGACAACATATTCGCCGTGCCAGGAATGCCTGACGCTGGACTGCACAACGGTACTACAGACACGCATACGAACTTCAGATCCATGGCAGATACGCCAGAGCCGCCGGCCAGAGGTAGCACCCACTCAGGTGCGTTTACTGCCACCTATGCGTCTTCGAAGCTGCGAAAAAGTGGCTGATTCTTGAACAGAAGCTACTCTCTCCCCAGACGTCGGTTGCAGCCTCCTCGAGTTTCCCTCGGAGCTCATTGATACGATTCTTGGATACTTGTCGCCAATGGAGCTATCCATCGTCTCTCAAGTTTGCCGAAGGCTTCATGAGCACGCGGATGCCGATATCCATTGGCAACGATACGTGCATTCCAACCTTCCTGGCAACCCGATTTCGTCTCCGTATCCCTTCAAGACTTTCCGAGAGCTCTACATCTGCCATGACCCATACTGGTTCATCCCGAAGCATAAGTTTTGGTTCTCCGATCGACATCTGACCGGCCAGATGATTGTGGCCCAATATGACCAGCGCCGGGGGGTCATCGAAGGGTACCAACTTCTTGGTATCCGAAACCGAGACGGCAGTGAACCTTGGGACGAGGATCAAGGCGTGCACATCCATTACTTCGAGCCCATTGTCAAGCTTCATCGCGATAAACCGATACTCCAGTTCAACACCTCGAGCTTTCAGAATCTCGTTCGAGAAGAGTCGTCGGCAGGAGGCTCCAGCTTCACGCGGACGCGCCAGTTCCAAGCGGAAAAGCCGATGCTGATGAACCAGGGATCGGATCCTCGCTTCAGCAATGTCATTCTCGCGAAGCCTCTCACGGAGGCTATTTTGCAGGAGAGAATGCTGTCCGAATTTCCGTATGGAAACGTGTGGCCTCCGCCCCAAATACCGGCGGCACATCGAGTGCCTGGCCAGGCAATGGGAGTGTTTCCGAGATCAAGTCGTAATATTAGGCCACCGTTTGCATCCACGGATAGACCCGCGAATCGTTCGGAGATGTCGGATCAGGCTTTCCACGTTCGACAATGGATGGAAATGGGCCAGCCAGCATTGGGATTACATCACGGGGAGGAGATAGTGACCTACTCAACTCTCGATCCCGCATTATACACCCCCACAGCCGAGAAGCCTTGGAGGGGTGTATGGGTTGGCGACTACAGCGGACACGGCTGCGAGTTCCTTCTTATCCACCAGCCAGATAATGACAACGAGACAGACGACGAAGCGCTCGTGCGCGAGGAAAACGAGACGGAGCATGCATTCAATGAGCGGTTTCGCAACGAACGAGTGTACAGGGGCAGATTGGAGGCCATCAAACTAACAGGCGACCCGAATGTACCCCGCGGCGAGTACACATTTGTTGCCGACAATCTTGCCAACGACGGGATTGTCGAAATTGCTGAACACCCGCCGTTCGCGGGTGCAAGGATGGTTAAAAGCAGGGGCCACATTGCGTCAATGGGATTTCTCTATGGTATTGTCCCACCGTGTATGATCGAGTTTGGTGGGAACACTGTTGACACTCTCGCAGATAAGTTCGTGGAGTCCCGGTTGATCCTCATATCGCATGACTGCTTGGCGCAATACTGGGTGGGCTTTGGACATATCAGCTATTTTGAGCGGGTCGATATTGACCAATTTCTGAAGCCGTGATATTGGTGAACATAGCTCATGGCATCTCCCAAGACTCGGTTTCTGCATTGCTACCAATCGTGGCACCGGAGTTCAAGGTAATTAGTAATAGAGGTAATTAATATTGTGCTGCAGAGTCACAGAGCCTAGCTGCGGTGTTAGTCTGGCGGACGGCAGTAGTGTAGTGCACTGGGCGCATCGATCGATCAGCGAAGTGGGAGCGGAACATGTGCATGTATACAGGGGTAGATTGTTCGATACAGTAGCGCCGGCAAGAAGGGAAACATATCGGTTCTTCATGTGAATAATGGGGGAGATACTGAACTCACTTGACCATGTCGTGTCTCCGTGACTGTGATGTAGGAAGGGAACCAACGTTTTGATAGATGTCACTGCTAAGCGCGGAAAAACCAACCAACCAATCAGACCGATGAGTCTCTGGTCGGGAAATTCTATTACATATTTGCGTGCTGAATTCTTTGGAACCAAGCATATGAACCACCTCCTCGCTCTGTGCGGCCAAGTTTCATTGCTGTCGACCGACTTTCAAACCATCTCTCAGATGCACATGTCACATGGAATTGAGTGGCAATAAAGTGGGGCTACCCATCCCAGCGGATTCTTTAGCAGTGGTCAGTGCGTATTTGCCAGGGCGTAGCCGAATTCCGACGTCATCAAAATCTTTCCAAGTCGTCGTCACCGGGTGAAATCAGCGAATCAGTTTGGCAGGTGTACTATCACCTTGCTAGCCCAACTTGCACTGGATTGTTGTTTAAATGAGAATTCCATCTCCATTTTTCTAGAATATTTTCTGGTTGCCTAGATCGCTCCTATTCGGCTCATATCTACCTTCTCCAACGCTTGGCCTAGAAAAGCCCTGAAGGACAGCAAGACGGCGGGCAATATCATCGCAGTTCTCCAGGCAGATAAAGGTCTTTTTTCCAGTCAGCGAATCGTCATATACAGGAGCCAAAACGCATAGAGGTTGAAGGCTGCACCATCTTGCGTCGAACTTTGCATCTAGATACCCCTGCGAAAGCCAAGGCCTTGGGTGGAGTGAGCTTGTACTCCCGGTATCTCGGTTCTACTAGTTACAATGGCTGAGAAATTCATCCTACGGGTGACCGCCGGGTCTGACTACGTCGTGAAAAGTCACCAAGTGGTTCCGGTCAACTCCGCGGACACCATCATTGTCAGCAATGAGCATATGGACGTCGAGCTCAACGTTCGGGTACAGAACTATCGTGGCCTCCCCCGGAATTCCCCAGAAACCTCGGCCTACTTCTCAACTGCACCACACGACTATAACAAGGACCAGTACAGCATCTGCTTCCGCTTCACACCGAAGAAGCCCGCAGCCACTGTTGATCAGCCTGATTCCAAGGACCCCAGGACCGGAGATGAGACCACTGAAAAGCCCGCTATCAACGGTATCTCCGCCCAAGATTTGCAATTCGGCAACGACTTTGATCACCCCATTCGGGATCGTCTCCCACCCGGCTTCAACACCGCCCTGAGCATTGTCAAGTGGTGGATCGACCCCGGTCTCGACGGCGACGCCTACGCCGACGAGCCTTATCTTTACGGCCCCGCCCTCTCCTCCTTCAACTCTGTCCACGTAGGCAAGGGCGAGTACGACCCCAAAAAGGGCGGTCTTTTTTTCGAGGAAGGCGGCGACGAAGCAGGTCTCGAGGCACGCAGAGCTATCGGCGCCCCGGACACGAGCAAAGAACGCATGAAGTGGGCACTCAAGAAGGAAAGTAAGGAGAAGTGGGTCTTTGAGTACGGCAAGACGTACGGAGTGGACTTCTTCAATCCCTACCTCGACTTTGGCGACTTTAGCCTCAAGTTACCCGGATTTACTCTGCCCATTATGAAGTATTGGGATGGACAAGGTTTGAGGTAAGCTTCCGTGGGCTTGTTTTTAGGTCTATTCTTCTGGGATTTGTCGATTCACATGTTGTGCCATTTTTCGGCGCTCGTCTATAGGTCGTCGTCGTCCCCTAAACGCTCACACCAACTTAGATACGTGCTCCGTAACAAGTCGACTGAGAATACGTATCTGGTTATTCTGTTCTCGCTGTACCTCAAGGAGGATGTTAATGAGGATGGTTCGTTAAAGCCGGCCGCGCTTGCGAAGGGCCCCTCGACGGCTGGGTTGAACGAGGAGAGTAGGATGGGTATGGAGACGGAGCAGCAGCCAAAGGACAACTCGGCGGCACTGGAGGAGGCGCGGAAAAGGTTTGAGGGGACGCGAGAGTAGACCAGTGCAGATGATGTCGATTGAGTACGATGTGGATTAGGTACGTTTCTATTGTGTTACAGCTTCGAAAAGGGCTGGCAAGGGGATGCTAAAGTTACATTAGAGTCACAAGACAGACGGTTCCACCAGTCAAGTGTCCAGGATCAGAAATTTGCTTAAGCCACAACACTCGACCCTCACACGCCGTAGGCTCTGCATTCGATGAGCATGCAATGAGTGTTACCCAGGTAGATCCCTGTATGCATAAAAATAAAAATTTTACACCATGGACGTTTGATCACATTAATTATGGACATGTGGGAATGCACGATTGACTGCATATAGTTGAGTTTTGGCCAGTCGAATTTTCGGGCTTTGGGTTGGAGTTTTCTGGAATAGGGGCGAGTTTGAGGTACTTCCATGTTTTCCCCAACTTAGGTCTCAACAACCTAGTATAAATTGTTTGAGAGAAATTACGAGGATTTATCGGTACTTACTCAGGTATGGGTGTAACGCTATAGCAGTCTTGGTCTCCCCTGAGTTGTGCCAAGGCTATGGGTAGTGTTATCATTGGCAAGGTATAAATCATGTGGAGTAGTGAACTGTGCATCTGCTTATGTAACTAGCCAATTGGTGACTCCGTGCCATAGCTAGGTTTGTATGTGTAATGAGTGAGGCTAAGATTTCATCCAACTAAAGAGATAAGTAGTGGTTGATCCTGACGGTAATTGAGGGATTGTAAGGTGAATGACTTCCAGAATACTTGGTCAAGATACAGTGTATTCCTTCAAATGATGCGATGGTCTGATATTGTGGTCTCACTCCTTGGCCTTAAGAAAATCCCTTCCCCTGAGATATTTCAATCATGTCAACCTGGATATATTCTGTTTGTTCATTCTGCTCATAGATTTAAGCGAATAGCTTGCTGATATGCCTTTCTCCGCTGTTGTCAACTACCCTCCGGGTTTAGTGGCTTGTGTAACACCAATGAGATGCAGCTTCTAGAAACCTTGGATGGAATATTGGACCCTCCACTCAGTTATCAAATTCAGCCTCTATCAGAGTTTTGTGTACTACAAGAAATTGTTTCTTTCAACCAGCCATCAGTCCTAGACTCACGCAGTTCTTCTTGTTCTTCCTTTGTCTTCTCTATACCTGAAGTTGTACGCCGGAAGTCTTAGTTATCGCTCCAGGGTACAGGGTCACAGCTGTGCGAATTTCTTGTCAAGGAGATTTCCCCCATTCGAAGTACTTGGGGCTGTTAGTCCTCGAACCTTTCTAACATCTTATCGTCGATCCCGATCCGAAAAAACCATGTTGTCATTTTCCTCCTTCACCCAGCCGTCGACAGGCACTACGTTCACCACCAGGTTAATCTCTAGCTCTCCCATGCCTTCGACTTCCACCACGGTGATTACATCAGGCACCAGCTCACTCCTCGCCTCCATCTCCTCCACTCTCCTCCCAAATATCACCTCCAGCACATCCGCTACTGCAACCCCTACCCCCAACAGCCACAGCACCAACCACCACTTCGGCCCCGGCTCTCCTGATACCCCCGACACGCGCCGCCATACCATCGTCACAGTGTCCCTGATCATCGGCCTCATCGTCGTGTTCGGCTTGTGGTGTCTGATCGTGGACTGCTGGCGCACCTCTAAGCGCGGTGAGGACGACAACTGGCTATATCATCTGCGCCAGACGGTCACCAGCCCTGTGTTACGGCCTGTTACGAATAGGGTTTCTAAGCCGATTGGAAGGTAGATTGGGGGGTTGGGGAGTTAGGGGATGTGATTACAGCGTTGGTGGGTGGGTCGAAGTTACGGGTCAAAGACTGAAAGGGAAAAGAAGGGTGGGAGGAAATGTAGAAAGGAAGTTTTCATGCCGGAGCATAATGCGAAGAGGGCGTTTGATGGCGATATGGCGAAGCCAGTGGAGCGGTCGGATAGAGAGGTCGCTGCTGGGGCCGCGAACGGCAAGCAGCTCATAGTGCAGCTGAACAATAATGAAGACGGTGATGGTGCTGGCATGAATCCTCCGCGTCAGCCAGACACCGGCATAGGCGACAATTAGCACTCTCACCGTGGATCCAGTTTGGGAGGAGACCTGGATATAAACTTACTTTTCCTCAATATCAAGGATTTACATGCATTCAATAGAAACCCCTTAATTCCAATATTAGGTCCAATTTTGAACGGATCGGACGAACGGATCGGACGAACGTATCGGACGAAGCGAAGTTCAATTCCCGCGATGTAGTGATTTCGATGTGTTACAATACCCATGTCATCTTTATCAAGGATTGAATGCGGCCAAGCGGATATTTGTGTTGGAGACTTCTTTTGAAATAAAGAGTGTGTAACTAAATTATGTACTCTGTCTCTCGAGCAGAGTAAGATCCGATTGCAGGGCAGTAATTCAACAGCTAGACGTGAAATTATTGGTAGGTCAAGATTTGCTTAATTTAGTGGTATTTTGCTCGAATGGAATGTGGGCAACATGGGCAAGAGGGCTGTACTGATAGTGATGATAATAATGACTAACTCCCAGGGATCTGCAGCTACGGAAGGCAGGGCTAATTTTCACAGCAGTGGCTCGGGTACGGCCCGGTCCGCAACCATGAGTGGAGTGAATAGACATTGCTATCTGTCCCTTACCTGCCCAAGTACCGTGCGAGTCTTCTTGAAAGCAAGTATAAACTCGACGATTCATCCACACTTGTTCCTAGGAGGAACGATTAGCTTAGAACTTTCTATGTGTCTGAGATTTCGCTCGTCTAGACAGATTACTTCGCTACACTACGACTAACAGCCACAGCAAATGGAAAATCGGTGCTAACCTCCCCTAATGGTGGATGTTGAGAAGATATGATGCTTCGATGGGGACTGTGTGGTCAATTCGATGAGGGGTCACGGTACTGGGGTGCTAGAATGAAATCTTGAGTGGTGGCGATGCGAATCGTTTGACAAGTTCGCATCATGGAATGGGATACCATAAGCGGCTTGACTACTGCGCTGCGTCTCATTGAATTACGGGCCAGTACTTCGCGTCACTGAGTGGATATGCTCGTGTGCAATCAATGTCAGGCAATATAACAGCTATTCTATGCTCTCAAAAGAATTAGACATTTTGCCTGCCTATACTAAAGCATGACTGATGTTGTTTCTATATTAGGCCTCGAGCTTTCTGGCGGCCACCAATTAAAGTGGAGTACAGATATAAGCTGCTTATCGCTATAGACAGAAAGACTGCTAAGTACTTCAATACAACCCTCAGCTCGGCTTTCATCGATCTTTGTGGTCTTCGGCCAAGAACAATGTGCTTCGTTAGCGCCATGCCAATACGCCGGATCAATGATTCGTCCCAGTGGTATGAGGCTGCTTGATGCAAGACAGTTGATCATATTTTCAGCTCCAGAGACTGTCAAGTACAGACGGCTCCTCGTATTGCGGCCTTTGAGACATGATTCTTGACTTCGCAGTTTTGAAGTCCAAGTAGGAAGGTCTGAGCTAAATGGGCAACTCGAATGGCTGGACGCGCGTTCGTATTAGATAGTTCACCAGTATGGTAGCAAGGTAGCACAGCATGTAGAGATCGCAATGGAGCAGTGGTTGTTCTGAGCAGCAGAGACACCAAGATGGGAAGTTCCTAGCTATTGGTGGAAAATGCGGATATGAACCAGATGCTGCGGTGTTTGTTAGTGTCGTTGTATCACCGCATCTGTTTGTTGTAGATAGAGCTAAGGCGGCCTTTTACGAGCCAGCATCAACTTGTAAACAGGTCCGATATCTCTCAACTCAACGACAAGGGTCTGGAATTTCAAGGTTCTCTACTTGCAGTAGCCGCCCGGCCCCCGGCTAAAGACCTTCCATTTTGGGATGCCTTTCCCCACGCGTTGACGAGGACCTTGGCACTCGAACGGCACGCCCACATTCCCGTCCTCACGTTCAACTGCCGCCCCTTGACAAAATCCGAGTCTTGGCCAATGAAACAATGATGGCAAAAGTGCTGCATTACTAGCCATTAGGTAGCGAATAACGACATTATGCAATGTGTAAGACAGTTTAGATAAGGACATTTGGTAACAGCGATCATTGCCGTAACCGCCTGTGCCCGCCCCTCCTGGATCCAGTCGACCCTGTAGGCTGTATGCTGTTCAATTAATTGTTATGTGTCACACTCGCCATTCACCCGTTCTTCAGAAGCAAGCCAACGGTAGTCTTCGGCACAAATAGTCGCTGCGGGTGATAGCACTAGGCAAGTACAACCATCCCTAGGTCAGTACATGGCCTGTCTTCAACGGTAGTCCTCTTTGATCTTGGGTCGAATCTTCGAATTGCGATGAAGGTCAATAGATCTCGCAGCGGGCCCGCTAAGGATAATATGACGGAAAATACTGAGATGCATCACGGACTGCGACCTGCCGACTTATAACAGCCACTTGGCGCGTTGGAAAAAAGCTTATTTCAACTACGAACGATGCTGTCGACACGCGGGTTCAATGGGCGAAGATCCTCGGGAGCGTATTTGGAGTCTTGGTATTCTTGGCCTTCTTGGCCGCATCTCTTGGTCTTCCCTCTTCCCTTGGATAACACCTTCGACGACCTGTCTAATTCGTCCATGTCTCCCGTATCAACACCTTCGCCCCTACATGCCTATATGTAGCTACACGCCCGAAATCTTGGCGGCATCTGGCAGTTGCAACGGGTTACCGGGGCCCCTGCCACCCCTGACAGCCCATGGCAATCTTATCGCGCCCACTTGGAGCCCAGAAGCCACCGTTGCCCCCTCCCGGTGGCAGGTGATGCCTCCACTCCTCACTTCAACTTATCCGCTAGTAGAGATGTGACCTTCCTCAACGGCTTGGCAAACCTCGCCAAAGCCCAAAGATGCGCTGTCGTGCTCATCTGCCCATCAGGACGACCGTGATTGAGAACTGGGCGGAGCCAGTCAATCACCAGGCTATCTGCTCTCACCCACACGTCTGCCGTGGTTGCCGATCAAGGCCAAGACCATCAACTTTGCTAGCCGCATCGTCTCATGATTGGGCCATGTGCATGGCAACATTGGCGGATCGCTGCCATACATTGACGCGCTCCCGACCACCGTCCACCGATATCAAGCTGTGACCCTGTCCTGGCCACAATCTTTCCAATATGGTTATGTACGGCTACATTCCGAAATTTTGTGGCAGACGGAGTTTGTCTAAGGATCAGGAAGGTGCTCGTCGCCCAACCCGGTGGTCTTTCGGACGCAGCAGCCGAAGTGACGAGAATTTCTACTGATGGATGTTACTTGTGTACGACGGCCCAGCCCGGATCGGCGCTGGCCTATGTTGCAATGGGCATTCCCGTACTAAGCTGGCTGCAGCCCCGTAGGTAAAGGCACGGACTGTGAGGAGTATAAGACCATCGCAATATCCCCCTTTCTTGTCTCTTGGTTTCTTGCCCCAGACATCTCAACTTCTCAGAGTTTCCACTTCCCAAGTCCTCCTACTTGATCCCGCTGCCGTTCAAGCCAGTATTTTGCTCTCACGTTCGTCGTCTCTTCGCTTTGCCAACCGCAACCATGAAGTTCACCACCGTTGCCACCGCGCTCCTCTGCGCCGAGTCTGCCTTCGCTGCTCGCTTCACTGAACAGCGCCGCGAGCGCCACGCCAAGCGCGCCGCTGCCCGCGGCGAGCGTCTCACCCTGCCCAAGATCGTCGCCGAACAGGGCGAGATCGAGGCAGCCCAGTTTGACAATGAGACTCAGGTCAGCTACAGCACCAACTGGGCGGGCGCCGTGCTCATCGGCTCGGGCTACAAGTCCGTGACGGGCACCATCGTCGTCCCCACGCCCTCGGTGCCCTCGGGTGGCAGTACCCGCACCGAGTACGCCGCCTCGGCCTGGGTCGGCATCGACGGCGACACGTGCCAAACGGCCATCCTGCAAACGGGCGTCGACTTCTATGTCGAAGGCTCGTCCATCGCCTTCGACGCCTGGTACGAATGGTACCCGGACTACGCTTACACTTTCTCGGGCATCCCCATCTCGGCAGGCAACACCATCACCATGACGGTGACGGCCACGTCGACCAAGACGGGTACCGCCGTCATCAAGAACGTGAGCACCGGCAAATCGGTCACGCACACCTTCACGACGCAGTCGGCCGCGCTGTGTCAGACTAACGCCGAGTGGATCGTGGAGGACTTCTCGTCGGGCAACTCCCTGGTCCCCTTTGCCGACTTTGATTCCGTTACCTTTACCGGCGCTTCGGTCACAACGAGCAGTGGTACCGGGTCCGTCAGTGGCGCGGAAATCCTGGATATTCAGCAGAGTAACAAGGTTTTGACTAGTTGCTCTACTTCGGGTAGCTCGACTGTCATTTGCAATTACTCTGGCTAATTTCTGGCTTTGTCTGAATCTGGCATGAGAGCAGGGACGTAGTCGGGCAGCATGGAAGGTTCTGACTGCGGATGATGGGCTTTGTTATGCCAGATAGGTAGCGAGCGGGTGGTGAAGATGATGATTATGATGATGGATGCTGTATATAGGAATCAAGTTCGCGCATAGTCTGCACTAGTCTATATAATCTCCTTGATCTGCTTATTGTGAAATATATATTGCCTTTGGCATCGTATCGTCCCCGCGGTTGTGAAGTTGCAACGAGTAGTTTGAGTGATGCTGTGTCTCAACTCCAACCTGCTTAGTTATAAGATCAACCCGCATTGGGTCGAAGATTACTTGGCTTGTATATTTGCTTCAAAGCTTCAGTGAAGGTCTAGAAAGAAGCCATTGGTGGTAGGTGAAAGTACCCTGAAATATTTGCAAGGGCTAAATTTCTTGAGTTACAGGGCCGGGTACAAACCTTGAATAGAGTTGAGTCCCAGTAGTGATGGACAGACTCTGTAGATACCACCTCTGACAAATATTTACCAAGACGCCAATGTCTCATCCTCAACCAGATAGGCCAAATTACGCCTGCTACACGAACTACTCCCTATTTTCTGAAAGAGAGGTCATCATTTTCAACAAGTCACCATGCAGCTACTAGGAAACTTTGAACTTTTCAGCAAACCTCTCTTCACCCGGACAACATCAACGCCAGTCCCTCTACTAAGTTGTTGAGTCCTTGCACTCATATCAAAGTCATTCTTTATAGCACGCATGTTCTGCATTATGATGTCAGTCAGACGCTTCTCAGTCTTCTTAATGACGCTATCCACGTTGCTGTATATAGCGACCGAGATATTGGGAAAGAGCGCGCAATCTGTGATTTGGCCTTGGATAATCTACTTTTGGCGGCTTTCTCTGCAGGGTCCTGTTTTTAATCAGCTTCGCTAACATTTTGAAGCGTGCAGCCTTTGTCGGGCCGTTGATGCTAAGCTTACCACGCTGGCTGTAGGCAGACAGATAGGATGGTATCATCTCGTCCAAGACGATGGAGTTGTAGTTGGATTCCGAGGCATTGCCTCAAGTTTGCCTAGGTGAGGTGTTAGCAAAGTTCCCCTCCAATGGAGGAGAGACCTTTATATTGATCGCGCGTGAGGCATCCTTCAATCCAGTTGCGAGTCTTTCTTTCTCCAGCCCAATAGTGTACTCGAGACCGCTGACTCGGTCATCAATACCCTCAACGATATAGTCACTGACGTTCGTTATCAGCCAGATGGTTCACTTACCGTGGATTCGATCTTTCAAGTATCCCAATTCGCTTCGCACAAAATCCAGCATTGCGAAGAAACCCAAAACCTCTTTCTCGAGAAGATCTCACTAATATTCTACCTGTCTTGTAGACCTAGAGATGGCGTTGGCTGTTTAGACGAAAAGAGATATTGAAATTTTCTCACCTGGCACGTCCACCAGAATCAATTCAGTCTCCAACACCTGAGCGTTGCGATAGACGCTGAGAAGCACCAGCTTTGAGACAATTTTATCTCCATCGAAGCTCAGTAACTACTGCTGGACTTTCCACACCGGGTTCCAAATCTTTGTCGGGCTCGGAGTCATTGGATATGGAAGATTTCGAGTCTCTCGTGTCCGGTGCTAGTGGCCCACGACCGTCTTAACCTGGACTGCTGGTAGTTATGCGGAAGCCACCATGTCTGTCCTCGGCAACCCAGAGTAGACATTAGCAGAGAAAAGACTTATTCAGGCAACAGTTCGGCCTCGATTTACTGGAGACTAAACAGTCCCCTACGCAGCCCCAGGCTCATGAGCGGCGTTTGATCTGGCTATACTATGCTCAAAATACCACAGGCTCAGGAAATGCAATTTCCCACCAGATGTGGCCTAATTTGAGAGCTTTACCATTCTTTATACTTATGGAGATCCAATGAGAGCAGTTACTCCTACATCAGTGTTCACTTAGTCAACGATAACTGTTCCCTGCCGAGACACATATGTTTCAAGCCCCTTTGAAGTTTTTACTGTCAAAATATCTAATAGCGAAACCATTTCCTGCGAAAAACTCCAAATGTATCCAGCGAAGTCCATCGTATGTAGAAAAGTCCCAAGCGAAGAGCAATTTAAACCTATCTCAATGCCGATAGACTCACAATCACAAACAGTATAGAGCTCCCCAGCCATGGAAGGCGGAAATTACTATTGATAATGGTAAGTATAGCTATTAGAACTTCAAAAGCTCCTTGATATTTACGGAATCTATAGCAGCAGCACCAGATACCGGGGCATTAACGACAGTTGGCGAGAATTACTTCCTTACACAGCCATCGTAGTAAAGGGTTAAGCCATCGTCAGGTGCGAATAAGCCACAGTGGCTTGCCGGGCCTTAGCCTATGCAAGGGTCGGAATGTGTAAATAGGCTACTGCGACCCCCCTATCTTGAGGAGGGGCAGCGATTAACTTGCCGTAATTGAGTCTCCTACATTACACTGCTAGTACCAGCGTGGTGACCAGCAGCTGACTTCTCTCTAGCACTCTCGTCCTTCACCCTGTACTTGAATACCCGTGACAGACACATTCGTTCTATAAATGCAATTATATTAATTAGAAAAAGCCACCCCTATAAATAGAAATATCTTCAGGTATATACGAACCCTTCAGCTCATAATTGTACTCTCGCTCATACGTCAACAGTACCATACTTGGATTTGATGTTCCCGTTGAAGGAGCAAAAGGAGGGCACATATGCCTAACCTGTATGTATTGTAGCTAACTCTGATCCTCTCTTCGAGGG
This sequence comes from Pseudomassariella vexata, assembly GCF_002105095.1. Lineage (NCBI taxonomy): Eukaryota > Fungi > Ascomycota > Sordariomycetes > Amphisphaeriales > Pseudomassariaceae > Pseudomassariella > Pseudomassariella vexata. The sequence goes on from NW_024467957.1 coordinate 2,883,275, forward strand.
TCTATGTATGGAAACAAAAGGGTTCTTATATAGTCAATGAATGGTAGACTTGCTGATTAATTCAGACAAGTTGTAGAAGCATATAGATAAGTAGGGAATGTTCTATCCTTGCCACATTTCTCGTAATAGAGGTATGTGGGGATGGTCGCCGTTCTAGGTGGCGATAGTGGCAAGTATAGGACCCACATGGCCCACAGGGCCCATATTGTCCAACTACCATCTTGCGATCAGCATACTTCTCTACGATATGCGAAGCCTTGATGCATTGAGCTTTGTATCTGCTTCAACTTGTCGATCTTGCTGGCGCTCGGCATCTTGTCCCGATGGTCTTCCTATTTCGTCAATATCTTGTCGTTCGTACTTGGTTGAGACACTACAGATCTAGGGATACACAACTCCGCCCCATCCAAGCATACAGCCTGCCCCAAGGCATCCATTTCGTTCGATCATTGCTGTATCTTACTAGCGCTGATGTGTCGCCTTTGTGGGGCTGCCTGCATTAGCTCCCTACCAAGATGCCCTTCAATCTCAGAGATTATCTATGTAATTCCACTCGCTAGTTTCATCATCCTTTCAATCGTCTTGGCTGTCAGCTGATTATTTTTGCCCTCTTTACTTTGCTTTCTCGCTTTCTCGCTTGCTTACTACTTCTTTCATTTCATCGTTTGATAAGTGTATTACAGACTCCTACAGCCAACCAGGACATGGAGTCCAGACTAGCCTCGTTCTGTCTGTGGGCAACCCTGCTACAATCAGTACATATAACTCTCACCGCCGCGACATGCTACTTTCCAAATACCGAGGAGACTCTCGAAAACTATCCGTGCAATCCAGACGTGGATGACAGTCCATGCTGCGGAGGCGGCCTTGGCAATGTGTGTCTGTCCAACGGCCTCTGCCTCAGCGGAGACGGACATCTGATCCGAGGTGCTTGCACTAACACGGACTGGAATGGATGCCCCAATATTTGCCTGAGTGGGTCCAACAATATCTTCTACATCTATTATGGCAGGTCGTGAATAACTTGGAAGCTAATATTCCAACGTGGTAAAGGCGCATCAACCGGCGGTACGGATCTGATCTCGTGCTCAAACGTCACCAGCACTGACAACTCGTATTGCTGTGACCACACCAACGGTTGCTGCGACTCGGCCGTTGGGCGCTTCAACGTCCTGCCTTCGAATCCCACCACTTCGGCGTCTTGGAACGTGGCATCTACGCGGTATGTTGTTGTCTCGCAGGCGTCATCCACAACGAGTTCTTCGTCAACAAACACAAGAAGTGCTGCTTCCCAGACGGCCACCTCGAGTACCACGAGTACTGATATCGAACCGACCGAAACATCGTCAGTCTCTTCGTCCGAGCTGAGCACTGGCGCGAAAGTAGGCATCGGCGTCGGCGTGGGTGTAGGCGCCCTGATGTTTGGGATCCTGGTATATATTCTATGGAGGTTGGGGCAGACGGACAAATTAGTCCGAGGAGGACAGCAGCCCCCGGATGGGCCCGCGAGCCAAGAATCGAAGGAGATGGTTACCGGTAACAATACCGATTATTTCCAACCATACCAGGAAGCACCGGCCGAGCTCTCGCCCCAGGCGGTAAGGAGAGAACTTTCCGCTTGGACTCCGCCGCAAGAATTGCAGGCACACAATCTCCATGCGGAGTTGCCTGCGCACCGTGAAACTAGAGCGACGTAGCGAGTTTTAATTTATGAGATGGTGGTGAGGGACAATGAGTGAAGGATATGCGTTCATGTGTTCAATTTCAGCCAGGTTTATACATCAGGCAGACAGATTATGATATAACGTACCCCACAAGCAAGTTGGCCACTTTTTCTTGGCACCGTACGAACAACCTTTTAATTAACATCTTTACACATACCAAGATGGGATCGAATTGGAAAGAAAGCGACATGATTCTAGCGTGTCAGGCGCTTCAATCGAAACCCGAATTAAGCATCCGACGCCCTGCCCAACTCTACAATGTCCCTCGTACAACTCTAGCTAACCGAAAACGCGGACTACTATCTCGACGCAATACTCGACAATCTAGTCAAGAGATTGAAGACCTAATACGGGCGCATATAACCCATATCTCGAAGGAGGATTTCTTTTCGGCATTCTATAGGGCGTATCGTACGACTATAACTAAGTCGAATATCCAGGCAGGTTTCAGGGGGACAGGACTTATTCCGTACGACCCGGAATATGTGATTTCACAACTGGATATTAAGCTACATACGCCTACACCTCCTGGGAGCTCGTGTGGCGCCCCCTTAATCTGGGAATCAAAGACTCCAAATAACCTAACCGAGGCGCAATCCCAGTCTTAATACGTTAAAAACAGAATCGTACAGCATCAGAATAGCTCCCCGACCACAATACTTACGGCTATTGACCAATTTTCACGTGGTGCGACGGCTGTTATGCATCGGTTAGTTTTGAGGATGAGGTTACTACACTTCGGAAGGCCAATCAAGAGCTAAGCCGTCGTCTAAGGACTAAAAATCGACAGCTACAAGATGGAGGATCTCTTAGTTTACGAGACGCTCAGGACTTACAGTCTCAACGGGATATTGAACAGCAGCTACAGGATGATATACGTGTAAGTCGTCGTCGTACGAGACCGGCCGAACCACGCCGACGGCGCTGTAGGATCTGCGGAGAGCCCGGACATAATGCTCGTACTTGTGAGAATGATAAAGATACGTACGAGGAAGAGGATTCCGATTAGTTTGAATTATTATTTTTTAGTTTAGTTAAGTTATTGAAGTTATTCATACGGTGCCAAGAAAAAGTGGCCAACTTGCTTGTGTGGCTAACTTGCTTGTGGGTACGTTACCCAATATAATAATAACTACATTGAAGACCTTAATCATCAGTCACTCGAGGTGGTGAGAGACCAACCAACCTCCGCCGATCGGTAAGCAACGCCTTCACAAAATTTCGCAGGACCGCGAATCCGTCAGTAAAGGGGTTTGCCAGCCGGCTGGTGGGATTCGCAGGATTCGGAAATTTCCCCTGGCTGAGCTGCATGGTCGAGAAATTAAAGGCCCAATTATCGAGATGGGTAACCCCTTTGCTAAAGCGGCACATCATTCCAGACAGAAGGTCTTCAAGGAATCCCTGCTATCGCTTGATTTATCAGGTGGATCTGTAGGTGCTCGATCGGGGAATCAGGCAGGGCTGATTATCGTAAGAAGTGATGTGTATTACGCATTTATACCTTATTTATGCGGACAGAAGATAGATGACGTCAGAGCCAGCGTGTATAGTATGTACTTCAGTGAGCGTCCACTGGGATAGATCTTCGATTATTTAAATCGTTCGCTTATATAATAGTAGAATATTACTGGATATATCGGACTAGCACTAGGAATGATGTAGAAGCTATATGTCGGACCGCACCAGCCCTGTTCTGGGCCCTCTAGTGCCCAACGACGATATCAGTATTTTCTTGGCTGTAGCGCTTTAGTGAATGAACATCTACAGACAAGCCGCTCAACCCATACTATCTGCTCCGAAACATTACGTACTCATGAATTGTTTTTGTCTTCATGTAACTAGGAGTCTCTTATGGCCCATTTCGGTCTCTGGGAAGGTTTTAGGGAGGTCGGAGACCCATTCAATTCTATGCTTTGTTATAGCTTGCAATAAGTCCGACACCATAGCTATAATATACCAACGACAGAACTTCTTTCAAGTCTTGGATAAAGCCAACATTAAAGACATATATATCTAACTTGGCGAAATGAAATTTAGCCTGCTCCACGAAGCTTGGATCGCATGATTAGCTGGCATCTTTACGAAAACTACAGACTGAGTTGTAAACCACCTACATCCATTTCCTGGTGTGTTATGTGACTATGCAAAGGCGAAATCTAACAAACAAGCCGGGGATATGATCGACCAGGGCACATCATATGCCGAATTCCATACTTCAGCTCCAGGGGAATCCGTATTGCGGTTGTTGGCAGTTTATTTATCAAAAACGCTCCATCCTATTCGAAGGAACATAATTGGTTGTCTTGACGTTCGGCAAGCGCCATCGAACCAACATGGGGGTCGTGCAGATAGTTACATTCTTGACGTGACGTCGGTTGCGAACACGACGAGGTCGGCAGTTGTATTCACTTCGCTGCGCATCTATGCGCAAGCCTCTTTGTGTATGCCAAACCTCATGTGTTGGGTCAAAAGGCTTATCGCACACACGAACCCGAGCTCAACTGCAGATGGGGTTCTACGGGGCTATGCAGGCCCCAGGTTGTCAGCCCCTGCCATGCATGTTGTAAAGTTGGTGCGATGCGAAATATAGAGAGGAACTAAATTCGTGAGATCGACATCACTTTGTGGTATATTCCGCGAATCGCAATAATCCGTGCTGACCAGCGGGATATGCCCAGACATATTCGGCATTACGGATATACGCGCCGAATAGGCAGGAGAGTTGCATCTAAGACTATTTCATTCTTTTAATGTGTTCCACTTATAAGAGATCACTTCAAATTAATGCTTTATTATCAATAACAACATGCACGTTGGGTCGTTGGTCACTGCTGCAGACGCACGCGTTTCGCCTTACATAGTCACACGTCCAATAGCTGGAATGTTAACAACATTAATTCCGAACCAACACTTAACTTTACTGTTGGCTGCAACTAGAATATATCACATTATTTGCTGACAGCATCGCAGACGGCAGCACCGCACACCGCCGCGGAAAGCAGTAGTATATAATGGAAGCCAAGCACCTGAATCTACTCTCGACGTTCTTCTATCCACTCAGCCGCTTGTATCATAGCAAGTCCATACTCGCCCTTATCATATCTTAAGCAAGCACACCACCAATTAGTTCAACAGTCACCATGCGCAGCGTTTTCCTCCTCGCCGCTTGGGTCGCAACCGCGCAGGCAGCCAGCCTTCCCATCGTCCCCAGCAAACAGATTGTAAAACCCTACCTTCCCCAATATCTCAAGTGAATCAAGGATTAACTGGCTGGTTCCAGCATGCTCGGAATCCCAACATTGCCACCATCGACAAGACCAAGAGAGGAACCGTCTTCGTGGGACCTGCTACAAGCTATGAAACTGACAAGCGATCGGACTCGTTTTTCCTTGAAGAGGTTGATAATCGAGATGTTTTCACAACCCCTGAACTCAGTGACGAGATTGACAGACGAGCTGTCTCCACCACCCCAGAATCCGGCTACAAAGAGATCGACAGACGAGTTTTCTTCACAGTCCCTGCTTCCGATGATGGAGAAATCGCCAGACGACTTGTCTTCGCCGCCCATGACTCTGGTAGCGACGAGATTGATAGACGAGTTGTATTCACGGCTCCTGGATCTGGTGACGACGAGATCGACAGACGTAGCGACCGAGTCATCTTCACTGAGCCGGTTACTGCCGATGATACTACGGGGGTCCACAAGCGACTTTATTTCGCTATACCTTCGTCTTCATCGGGCGCTGTTGAAGAAGCAGACCCCGACACTGCTGTTCCTCCTCGCGCTGCTGTGTCCAAGAAGTGAGAAGTTCGGATTTGAGAAGCTATCTCTTGGGCGGGGTCAAGTGGAAGATCGGTGCTGAGAGTTTGTCTGATCAAATGCAGCCTTAGGTCTTTGTGAGGTAATTGGTTTTTAAAAGACGGGTACTTCCATGATTTGGGGTTGTGCGCGGATGGGGGTGTGGAGATTTGCTTAGAGGAGGGTGCACGCCTACTCAGCCGAGGTTATGTATTGGTAGATCTTGGAAACAGTAGTGGTTCCAGACTGAGAATTATGTTGATACAATTTTGCTGGTATTTAATTTGTGCCTCCTTTCATTGTGCTCACAGGCTATTGCTCAGATTATATCTACCCATTTTCATAGCACATCTCCGATTCATCTACACTGGTATGTCTATAACAATACTTGTACGATCAAGCTTCTTCAAAGCACCCACTGTCTAATAGAACTTAATTGAAAATGCACCGTGCATTTCACATAAAACCAGCTGGCGAAGGGGTTTCTGGACTTACACACCCTAGATATACTCAACAGACAGTACTATCCTCTCACTGTAGACGGTCCCTTGATATGTGGAATATCAAAGCCATGTAATGTTTCTGACTTAATCATGATTACTTGAGATCAAAAGGATGAAAACAGAATTAGTGTAGTGACAAGCAGTCCATACCTTTGGCGTGGCCTGAACCCTAGTGGATGTTTGACTCGTGTAATAGATCATTTTAGTGGGAGTTTTCTATATATACAACACATCCATATGCAACCGGCCTGTGACCTATAATGACTTAGGGCGAAGTTAATTGCACCATTCAAAGGAATGGATGTGTGTCATAAGGTGTTAATGGATTAAGCTGGCACTCCGCCAAAGTTCGCTTTATTCAAGGCAGCAGTTGCAGCATGATCACCTTAAACTTGTCTTCCAACGTTACGCCCTTTTAGGACCTAGATCCAGCACTGAAGCTTTTATTACCACTAGTATTCATCGTATGCGAAAAAATTATCTAATGTGTCCCATTCCATCCTCATCATCAACAACAAGGACTACAGCTCACTCCCACCCTCTCCCCTCGTGGATGAACACTACTATTATCTCCAAGATTTGGTGTCAACTTTCGAACAGGAACTAGAGGCTTACATATCCAAAATCGGCCAAGTCATGGATATTTCAACTATTCAGTTTCCAATCAGTCGTCAACGTTTCAAATTCCGTTTGGGCAAGCAGGGCGAAACAATCAAGTGCAGTCGATGCATTCCCTGATACATGTCACAATCACAAAGTTGTAAGAGGAAAGGTATCAGTTAAAGCAGGCCGGTCCAGCAGAGAAGTCATGGAGGCACTTGATGATGCTTCTCAGCGGGCAGATCTTCACTCCGGTGGGATCTTTAATGGGGTTATATCCGTCAATGTGCGAGCGTTGAACATATCGGGCGAACCGCCCTTTTGTGGATCCCAAATTCTTTCCACTTCCTCCTTGGCGAGACTCCGCTTTAGCTTCTCATTTCGACTGAGAAGGACGTCATACTGGATGAACTTGCCAAGTCCACCGAGATACTTGCGTGAGGTGGCGAAAGCCCGCCAGGCTACTTCAACGGCTTGGACGTGTTCGATGCCCTGGAGTGTGATGCCAAAGTGGCAATAAAGAGCGTTGGAGTCTTTCCGGACGTCTACGAAGACTGTTGGGATTCTGGGCGACTCGAGGCTATCTTTTAAGGTGCGTCTTGCCGGCCGCGGGGGTTGAAAGCGTGGGAGTCGAGAGTGCGAGCAACGATGAGATAGATGGGCCTGGGGATGTGGTGGTGGTGGACAAAAAGTGCCACGATGGAGATGGGGCCTTCCAGGGATATGTACATGGGCCGTGGTTAAGTCATAGTTGATGTAAGTATTTGAGAAGAGCTGATACTGCCTCCGAGGTCTCGATGATGGTCGTTTTGATGCCAGGCATCTTGGTCCGGGGGTCGACATCTTAGTTTGGATAAGTAGCCCTCAGTATTACGTATTTAGCTAGGCACTCGGCGGTATGTTAGGGTTTTGATCTTGCTCCAAGGTCATCGATTATCTTAGTGGATAAATCCGGACTAGACGAGTGGGAGACGTTGTCAAGTTCCCATGGTGATGCTTTTTGAAAAAGCGGTTATTGGGAGTAAAACGTTGGAGACAATGGCAATCCATTACTGGCGGGTTCAAGTCAACCCAATTAAGGTTTACGCTTCATCGAGATTCATAGCAGATAATTGGCAGTATCAGCGTCCAATTGAAGCCCAGCACGCTATTGTTTAGTAAAAGGGTTTGGTCTGGTTTATGCCCCCGGGTAGACCCGAGCCTCATTAACCTTGGTGCAGAACACAATACTTATAATTGTATTGCATATGAGGTCCATTCGTTGTTTAGAGCGCTTCACCATGAGGGGAGACTTGACACATGGATAATTCTAGAAATGAAAGTCTGAAATCCACCAACGACAACAACAAAGGCTCAATAAAGACTGGAAGCCAGCCTCCCAAATCCCTTTCCTCCTCTGCCGCCCTCGATATAATAAGCAACGTGACAAGACCGTCCACAGCTCATGACGAAAATCACCCAACGCAAACCCCCCTTACATCTGCAGCCCAGGTAGTGAAGTGAGCCCTATTAGTAGCTTGTCAGCACCTTTCTTCCCCGTTCTATCAGAATCAGGAGCAAAAGCCATGAAAGCGACTTACATTGGTCGTCGCCGATATTCTCAGGAGCACTTTGACCTTTGACGCAGTTGATGGCAGCTTGGTCAGTCTGCCTCTGCAGCGGGCTGCATCGGTCACCGGAACACTTGCCGTCCATGGCCCTTTGAAGGGCGTCGCCCTTCCAGCCGAAGAGATAGTCGCCGTGGATGCCATAGCCGGTGTTATCGCCCATGCTCCACTGCAATGGGGGTTGTTAGTCTTAGTTTCTTCATCACTCGGATTCGGATCGCTCTAATATTTGGGCACGGAAAGTACTCACGTAGAAAGGCTGCGACCCATCAGCAGGCCAATCCGCCTTGTTGTTAAACTGCCTCGTATCGAAAATAATTTCGTACATGACTTGCGGGATTTTGACGGGGTGAGTCGACGGACAGGCACCACCGCTCTCGAAGGTGCCCGAGGCGGGGTAGGCGATATGCGACTTGTGGTCGGGACTATCGGTGTTCTTGCCGTCCCAGCATGAGGGAAAGGTGACGGTGACGCGCCAGCCGCCGCCGCAGGCCTGATTGGGGAAGCCGGGAATGTCCGAGCCCGTGCAGGGAGCTCCGCCGAAGGGATTCTGGTCCATGTTGGACTCGCAGCGGAAGCAGAGGCCGTGGGGTACCTTGCTGGCGTCACGGTTCATGCTGTCGCCGACGAGCATGCGGAAGCCCTGGGACAAGATCAGTCAAACTCGCACCATTCACCCCCCACCCCAACCAATTTCCCATGGAGATGAATCGATTGATGTGCACTCACTGGCGGGAAAGCCGTAACCTGCGCAGTAGGCTGGTACCCCCGAATATAGTACACCGTCATGCCAGCCTCGACGCCGAGCCCCAGGTTTCTCACCTGGGGTACGCGCTTGAAGGTGCCGTTGCGAGCCTTGAAATAGACGTTGGCGGTCCAGTAGTTGGAGAAGTCCTCCGAGTAGGTGCAGCTGGTGCATGTCGATACCGTGGGTGGGTCATGGCTTTCGGGTGTCATGCTCGCGTTGAACGAGTTGCCTCCGATGACTTGGTGCATATGCGATGATGGGAGGTTGCCTGGTTCCACGAGTGGGTCAATACGGTCGATGGTGAGCTGGGAGCAGCCGAAGCGCATCAGCTCTTGCGCCGTGGCAAGGTGGGCCCCGGCCAAGGCTGGGACTAGGTGCTTCAACAACATGATCGTTGGGTGTTGGGAACGTCGTTCCTATTTCAAGAGGTTGTTTGGACTCGCGAGTGGCCAGGAGAAGGCGAAGATGATGTCTGGAAAAAGGAAGAGCGAAGAAGCGAGACAATAACAGCGGAAACCGATTACCTGTCCTTATACTCATGAGAAACATGGCTTGCCACACGCCCGGATAAAGCCAAGATGGGTCATCATGAGACTCGCTCGGTAGTGATGTACAAAGCCAGTAACTAACAACTGCCGCCATGGAACTTTCGGCGGTTAATCTATCATCAATTCTTGGGAAAATCCGGGGAAGTTGAAGTGGCATTGATATGGTTTTATTGGGCATGGTTGAAGACTCTATACAGCACCCTGCCAATCAAAAGCTGCAGATCTGCAGCAATGAGTACCGGTTTGGGGAGCAGCATATTGAAGGTACTGTTCCACGTGGGGAATCGCAGATCTCCAACAGTCACCGGAAAGAGCACACGGCGCCATCAATTTCGGTACAAATCCGTGTCTTGGTCAACCCGTCTCAGTGTTGTTGCTTACAATCTGATTACTAACTGGGAGCTCCTCCACGATTGCTGGATTCCTTCCCTATCGTCCTATACCAAGTCGCGATGAGCCGGTCCTTTCGAACTAGCGCTCATTTATTTTGCATTGAAGCTCGTCATCGGAGAAACCAGGATAGTTCAAAGTCCTCTAGATAGGTTGACAAGGTTCAATGCCAGCCATATATGAGTGTGTGTTGTCCGCAGACGAGCCACTTCACTCAGTCAGATAATATAGCTCCTTTCCGTACACCGAAAACCCGATTTGAGTTACATCGTGGTCTAAATAATGATGCTGATGCCCATAACGCCGTACAGGATCATGAACACTCTGAAGTAGCCGGATGTCAAAAGCAAGCGCGCGTTAGAGTGTTCACTTTATCTAGACGAGATTCCTACGAGACTATGACATTCATCGCATCTCTTACCGATATAATTATGAGGGAGTAGCTGTGAAATGTAGCTCAGTTTGCGCGTGAGATTTAGAAGGTCTTCGTGATCGTTAGCAGGCAAATTTGGGCATTCCAAATCTTTGAACGATCCCACGTGTATGTGTGCTTTGACATACTATCAATGCAGTCTCAAGACACCTATCGGCATTTAACTGGCCAGTGATGCAAGTCCAGGGAAAGCACAAGTGGGCCACCAGGCTCACAACCCCTGCTGCATCTAATAACGGCACTGACAGGATTGGCGACAGGAAGTTCATTTAAAGTAGTGTCATTGCCGGCGATATTCCCACGAGCTAGCTTGTGCGTCATCTTTCGGGCCGATTCAGACTTGCTTCTGCATTCATTGGGAGAGACTGCGTTATAGTTCTACAATTAGCAACTCGGGAAACTGCTCTCACCAATCTAGGATTCCAGTAATTAGTCTTGAGCGACTCTGTTCACCATGCCCGTATCGACCCGACTGTAGGTCTAGTCGGACCTGCTCATTCACGTCATAGCATGAACAACCTCGAGTCAGTCTGGACAGCTCACCAAGGACCGTTCCTTTGGCTTATAATTTTGGGAAGAGAGCTGTTTCATAGGAGATATTATACCATGGAGGCTAGAGAAGGTGCTCGGCTTGCACCTAGTAGCATTGTCTGATTCGTTGAGGGGCAGGTGAATACATTGGTATTGATGGTTCATCTCAGTGGCCGAAAGAACAGCGCTGGAAATATGATGTCAGCGCGCATAGCTTAGTTCATATTCGTGTCTGGGCATAGCCTTCTGTGTTCGATGTTTTGGGTTGAGTAGAAAGGGCCCCCTTGAAAAAGTCAGCATAACGTGGCCCTGTAAGAAGAATCGGTCTTGACTTGACCTTCTTTACTTGGGCACACAAATGGATTTTGATTTTCCAAGGAGTGGCATGGCTTTTTCCAGGTGATTCCGCTCTTCCAAAATACGAATTCTTACCGCATCTAATCTAGCTTGTCAGGCCGAGAGCATTACTCACACGCAGACCTCTGACTCATAGATGGATTTAAAGACCTTATAGCCCCATTACACGAGATATTCTAAAATAGCGACTTCCAGGCAGGTTTGCGGGACATGATAAGGTAAAAAGTACCACATATGCGATATGGTATGGGATGCGCTCCAACACACTACATATATGTTTCATTGCTGAAATATAAAAATGCTTTTACTTGAGTACACCTACTGTTGGGCTGAAGCATATCATTTGACTGGATCTGTTTCGATAGGATCCTAGATTGAACATTACAAGATACAATTACACCTTCAAATAGGTAGAAGGCAAACACTTCAATAACAACCAGTAGACGACCAATCAATAGGAACTTTCGGGAGGGAAGGCAGCAAGAAGAATAAATACTAGGCGCACCTTCCAGAACTGAGAAAAGGAAAATCTGACGCGTATCGTTGACTCAAAGGCATTGGCCTGGCGAGGCCGATATTTCTGGATCCCTTCCGTCCACTATTTGGGCTTAATGACTTTGTAGATCACGAATTCCATTCACCATCTGACCACCGCAACACAACATTGACACTTCCTACCTTCCTTTCCAACCTTTCTTCACCCCATTCAATGGACTTCATCGCTTCCATCCAGGCGACCTAAATCATCTTCTGACCATTCAACCTACATCTTCTGTCCGCGTCCAATCATCATTTCCAATATCACATCAAGAACCGCGACAGGCTTCAGAACGACATCTAACCAACGCATCAGCACCTAGCAAGTCGCACGTAAACCCTTCCCTTGCCAAAGTCCCTTGGTCCCAACATCACAAATTGAGCTTTCTCAATAACAATATATCCCCAGACCTTCTCCTCGCGTCAGTTCCCATCGACTATTCGTCGGAACGAAATTTCACCAACACGTCAGTACCTGGCAAGTCCCGCGTTAACCCTTCCCTTAGCAAGGTTCTTTCGTCCCAATATCCCAAATCAAACTTTGTAAACATCACTACACCTCCTCTTCTTCAACTTCCAGCTCACCAACGCGTCAGTGCCCGGTAATTCGTACGTCAGTACTTCCCCTGTCAAGATCATTTCACCCCATCATCCGAAACTGAAGCTTTCCAACTCATCTCCGTTCCCGACCAAGCCCGCCTTTTGGGTGAAGCTTTCCAAATCTATTCCCATCTGAAATCCATCACGTTCACCATCACCTCCATCTAAACTCATTAAATGGAAAGACATTCTAACTTCCTCGACAGAGCCAAGATGCCTTCCAAGGATACCAAATCCACCGAGGCTGCTAACAGTGGCGGCCCTGCCGTACTAGCCTTCACTCCCGCCGAGACCTGCATGGTCATGGCTATCTTCAAGAACTCGACCGCCAGCGGCAAGCCCACCCCCAACTGGAATGCCGTCGCCGAGGATATGTCATCCACCAGCGTCGAGTCGATGAAAGTCCGCTTCGGTCAGATCTCGAGGAAGTACGGCTGGTTCACTGGCGTTGCCTCACCCAGCATTCCCGCTGTCTCTCGACCCAAGAAGACGCCCGTGAGCAAGAAGCGAGCTCGCACTGCTGAGTATGGAGACGATGCTATCGAAGACACTCCGACCAGCAAGAAGAAGAGAACCACCGGGCCCGAGAAGGCCACCAAGAAGGAAGCTACGATCGACGTGGCTGTCAAGGACGAGGTTGAGGATGTCTTCGGCAACTTTAATGACCATATCGACCGCACCATGACTGATGGCGTGGCTTAGGTGATCACATTACCTTCACCTCCCTCCCATCGGTAGAAACATGCATTTTTGAGGATATACATGTATTAGTGGACAGTCACAAAATCACCTGGTATTCATCGTTTGTATTTTCGTTGGTTTAGGGTCCCTGAAGTAGGACATGGCATGGTATGGCATGGCATGACGGTCGTCATATCATCATCCTCGAAAGTTGGATTTCCATATCCATATCTTTTTGATCGGTAATAATGATTGGCAGGGAGGATTGATTGATGGATTTAATTGGGTTGTTCCTTCCCTGGAAAAGTCATGATCACGATCGGTTTACTTGAGCTTTGGGCACTTGCAGTCACTGATAGCCATGATATTTCCCCTGATGACCTGATTTGCATGGGGTATGAATTATCAACCGTCTGAACAGAGTTTGGTGTCTTGCGTGCAATACCTGACATGATGAGTTCATGAAACAATCAAGTCTCAAGACCTTCAAACGTAGGCCAAATGACATACACAGGTCTAATTTTAATACATCATTCTTTGAAACCGCTGGTGGAGGTGATCCTATTTTATTCCAATCCGGCCCCGGTCTAGATCTGCGTACGCCACGTATGTGCGGTGTCCAATGCACATTTGGTTTAAGCTTTATTGCTCATCTAGATTTAATTTTGATAACTTGCTTTCAAACAAAAAGTGCCTCTTCTGTGTCAACATCACCATCCGTGAAGTCCAATGTCTAGCCCATACAGATCACGTCAGCAAATAACACTTACATTATCACACCCAATCATCACCCCCGCTATTACCAGGAGATTTGTTGTATTCCCAGCCAATTGTACTCACCTACGTCAAACTTGGGGGCAATGTATTCCCCTGCAGTACGATTTGAGTTTTCCCCTTGGGGTCATGCTTCGGCAAGCAATACATGGCATATTCATTAATCGGTCGATTAAAAGGAAGGCGAACGTGGTCGTTGAAGGCTCTATATTAAACACGACCCTCGAGACCTAAGCTTCTTTCTAAACTATCTAGCTGAGGTGAATATTTCCTACCTAGCTTACAGTATATCATTAAGTGCGCTATAATCTACTTTGAATTAGACTTACGGCTACGCGCTGTGTCATCTATATTCCCTATGCGCTTTTAAAAGGGTTTCAGGTACCCTATACCAGTTTTGAGCTGCATATAGGCAGAGGAGAGTTTTCTCTTCAAGGGGATGAATGAATCTTTTAGGCTGAAGGATAGCTTTTCTTTGGATATTCTTCTACATATAGCACCTAGACCTTTAGATTTAGTAGATTCTTTAGGCTCTTCTTGATCCCAATTATTTTTCCATTCCTACGACGTCCATTTCTTGACCCCTCTCAAGACAAAGAGATAGAGCGATAACGGGTACTAGGTCGAGGTAAGTGGAGTCCCTTTTTACCTAAAGAATTAGCTAGTTCGTTACCAGGTACCCCTATATGGCTAAGGTACCAAGATAACCGAAAATTAGTTATCGGACTGCACTAGCCGTTGGCCCGCAACGGCTGTTTTCCCCACTTCCGGCTATAACAGCCAGTTGACAGGTTATGGACCGCCACTGTTATGCTCAGACGTGATCAGCACTCTCAAAATGTGCAAGCCATGAGGCACATTTTTCTGTATCTAAGGCCCTTATTACTACTTTCACCCTGTCTACTGGGAAAGAAACCAGACACATTGAATTCTATGCTTCGTTATAGTTTGCCATAAGTCCAATAGATTCGTTAATCATGGCCTCCATTGCGCGCATCCCGTGCTTAAGGAATAAAAGATATCAATCAACTGGACCGCCATTTCCTTTTGTTATGAGTTCTATTGGGCTTCACCTAAGATAGTCATCCTTATCCACTAATATTGAAATTTACGTTTGAAACGAAAATGGCGCTTGCGTTATTTCTATTACAAGAAGGACCACGTAAAGCTTTGAGTGCTACTTTGTGCTGACACAACAATGACGAGCCGAATCAGTACTCGTGTCCGGATTCTGAACCAGTACAGAGGCCTGGTTATGTGGATGGGCTGATGTAGTAGAAACACAGTCAAATAATTTCAATAACTTATATTTGTCAAGGTATACTGTGTGTTGCGTGCCCCAGGCGGAGCGGCTGGGTGCTGGGTGCAGCGCTTGTACCAAATGCCCATAGACCTCCCGTACCTGCAGCCTTTGGGGGTTAGTCCCATCATCACCATTAACAATACAGCTCTATTTCCTGTCGTGCCCACACTATGTCTCAGCACCTGCTTTCCTCGACGTTTCCTGTGACACTTCTTGCCTTGCCCAAAGCCTGAGAGGTCTGCCGGTGCATTTTACCAGGGGCGCCGGGGTATTCGGAGAGTACTTAGTAGTTGTCAAACATGCACGACTATTGTGCAACATCATGACGTCGGACTTGCTTTTCCGCATTGCCTCCGCGTATTTCCTCGCCCAGAATCCGACTTCCATTCTTTCATCCTTGGGCGGCTCGCGGGCTCATGATCTGTGTAGATGGGGCCCCGTTTCATTGTGAGCTGAACATGGTCTGGGCGGGCCAGACTGCATCCAGGAATCGGCGTCACGGACGTAGGGGGCAGCTAGTACAGTAGATCATGGGTCCGTTCTGCAGGGGGTGGTGGATCAGAAATACGAAGAATGAAGAACAGAAACTATCAACTGCCCAACTGCAGAAATGTGCAGAGCTCTAGACAGCATCCAGCTTATACACGGAGTCATCGGGATGACATCATAACCGTAAGAAACACACGAGAGTTGGAGATCATGGCATAGCGGCGTGGGTTGGCGGATATAATTACCAAATTTCAACACTTGTATTACCACATGGCAAGCCAAGCCGGCCTGGACGGGCGTTAAACTAAATGGAGCTGACTGATATGACAAACATCGAACGTTTGGGCAAGGGGTCGCGTGACACGTCGAGCCGACACTTGGGCCGATGTTCGCACTCGAGCGAAGGGAATCCCACCAACCAACCCACAACCCTGGCTCGAGCGCTCAAAGATGTTCCGGAACTTCAGACACAATTTTATATGCGCGCATCACATTGTGGTAAAAATCTTAAGATCATGAGGGCACGTTGACTTCCCCGCAATTCCCGTGGGTGGCATGATTATGGAAAGAGAAGGCGGGGAGAATGCGGAGGCAAAAGAGACGAACGCATGTTACGAGTGGAGATTTGCCTTTCCCGATAGGTCGTTGAAAATGGACGACAGGCTTTACTTATTTATTCAACTACCATGCCCCGGATTCTCCAGGGCAAATAGTAAAATTCAAATATCTTCACGAAGCACATCTTATATCATGCGAGCATTACGATATCACGGCCAGAAAGACATCCGCCTGGAGGAGATTGAGGAGCCCCAGGTCAAGCCGGGCTGGGTCAAAGTATGGTTAAGTTATCACAAACCCCCTCGTCCACCATTGATTGATTGAGGACTACATGAAATCTAACGGAATTTCTGCAAGATTGCACCGGCATTTGTCGGCATCTGCGGGACAGACCTGCACGAGTACCTCGGCGGGAACAATCTTATCCCGCGACCGGGCCATCCGCACGTCCTCACCAAGGAGACGTCGCCGTTGACTCTGGGTCACGAGTTCAGTGGCGTGATCGAGGAAGTCGGAAGTGGAGTTTCTGATCTCGAGCCTGGCCAGAATGTGTGTGTGCAGCCGACGTTGTACTGTAACGAGTGCGATCCGTGTAAGCGGGGTTTGCAGAACTGTTGTGATCAGGGGGGTTTTATTGGGTTGAGTGGTAAGTCGGATATCAAATCGATATCTGTACGTATGAAAGGCACTGGCTAATATTTGACGTGAGCAGGGTTTGGAGGTGGTCTAGCAGACCATGTCGTGGTCCCCAAATCCGCAGTCTGGAAACTGCCTTCCAACATCGACTTGGAACTTGGAGGTTCGTAGATCCCAACAAAGTCCCGTCATATCCAAGATCTGTCATATTTACAATCCTACGCAGCCCTCGTCGAACCCTTGGCAGTAGGCTACCACGCCGTCGAAATCGCCCCGATCCCACACCCCATCCCCTCGGACCTCCCTATCCTCGTCCTGGGCAGCGGCCCCATCGGCCTCGCCGTAATCCAAGCCATCATCGCACAATGCTCCTCTCGCTCCTTCCCGCCCCTAATCATCGTCTCGGAACCCTCGCCCACCCGCCAAGAATTCGCCCTCGACTTCGGCGCCCACCACGTTATCAACCCTCTACGCACCGACCTAGTATCCTCCATCCAATCTATGACGCGTAAAGAGGGTGTGACCGTAGTCTTTGACTGTGCGGGCGCGCAGTCCGGCTTAGAGCAAGCCATGAAGTGCGTTCGGGTGCGGGGGAGCGTGGTGAATGTGGCGATTTGGGAGAATAAGGCCCAGGTCAATGTGAATGATGTTGTTTTTGGGGAACGGGCGTATATGGGTGCTGCGACGTACGATAATGGGGATTTTGGACGAGTGTTGAGGGCCATGGAGCACGGGAGGATTAGGCCGAGGGAGATGATTACGAGAATAATTGCGTTGGAGGAGGTTGAGGAGAAGGGTTTTAGGGGGTTGATTAAGGAGAAGGATCGGCAGGTTAAGATTTTGGTTGATGTGACGGGGAGAGGGAGGAAGGATTCGGGGGTTGGGTATTTGGATTAGGGCCTGGGAAACGTGGTGTTGATAAGATTGATGATGTAACGATGTAAATAGGAGTTTCTGATGTTTGGTTTAGCAACTGGGTCAAAGGGATTGTCACAATGGAAACCAGAGTATCTTGAGAATGCGACTTAAGTGTTCTATAGGCCTGTACCAACCCTCAAAAACACCATACCTTCAAAGAAATTCCATCACTTCTTTTGTCTTTCACTAGAGTGAGCTAGCCAAACGTTTGTAGTGGGCGGCATCAAGATATATAAGTCGCAACACTTGACGTCTGCTGGGACCAATGAAACGACGAGTATCCATCCTTCAACACAAAGGTGAAATCTTAGGTCTCGATCCTTTATATATCGTTTTGCTATATGCCTCAATATCACAAACCAATAGAGCGCTTCCTCCTCAAACCCTCCGGCATTGACACCAACCGAGGCCCCACACTCTCCAAAGTCGGCACAACCTCCCTCATCAACCCTGTCACGTCATCAAACTCAATTTTATCAACCGTAGTCTCCCTATGCATCCCGTCGCCCCCCGGAATCGCAAACCGATGATACGCCATATACCAATGGTCCCCCTCTCCAGGAACCTTGACCACAGAGTTATGCCCGGTCCCCAGTATTCCCTTCTCCACATCCTTCCTCAGCACGACTCCCCTATACGTGAAGTTTCCAGTAGGAGTCAGACTAGTCGCGTACCCGACCTGGTAGTCCTCCGACCTCGTATCGTTGATACTATACGTAAAATGGTACAGTCCTTCTCGGTAATTCATGAACGAACCCTCGCGGAATGCGACCAGCCCGCCGATGCGGCCGACGGTATCCCATTTGATGGAAACCATGTCGTCCCCCAGCTCGGCGACTAAGGCAACGCCGTTGCCCCAGTATAAAAAGTACTTCCCCGAAACAGGGTCGTGAAAAGCGCAAGCGTCGATAGCTTGGTTGGTAGGCAAACTCTCGTTATTCCAAATCATGGGTTCTGCCTCCGCTACAAACGGGCCCTCGGGATGCGAGGCAACGGCTACGCCAATAGTTTTTGTATTCAGGGCTGCATTGTTCCCGCTGAAGTAGAAAAAGTATTTTCCATCTTTCTTGGCAATGGTAGGCGCCCAGGCGTTGCCGTTGGCCCAGGGGACATTGCCGGATGTGCCGTTGAGAGTGAGGATCGGTTCGGTGTTGCGCGTCCACTGGACGAGATCGGGAGAGCTCCACACATAGAAAGATTGTCCGCCCCAGTTGGGGAAGCCGTCTTGGGTAGGGTAGATGTAGTACTTTTCACCGAAGATGGCGATGTTGGGGTCGGCCCACAGGCCGGGGAGAACGGGACTTCCTTCTCTCTTTCGGAGGGCGGATCGTTTGGCGGTGGTACTCGTTGCGCCCGTAAGAGAGGCGAGCTCTGCCGCCGTGACGGGGATAACAGTCCCGTGTCTCGGACTAGCCGGCAAATTGAAGTCACTCGAGATTTTCCAGTCCGGATTCGCAATGTCCTCCGCCTCAAGCGGGATGTATCCCCTTTCTGTGTACTCATCCACAAATAGATAATATTTCTCCCCACGCACATCATCCGCATTAGCCTTGAAAGAAGTTGGCCCCTCAACCTGGCTCGTTCCGGCTGTCTCGCCAATACAGCTAGCCACTGTCGTCCACTCATCCAGCTCAGCCAACAAATCGGTCGAGCGCTCCTGGATAATGTCCACGCATCCCGTCACATTTCCCTCGTCTTTTGTGAACCGGTAGTACACGCCCTCCACCTCGATGACGGTCGAGTCGATACGCGATGATCCCGAATCCTGCCAGATGGCAGGTTCGCTGAAAGTGACAAAGTCCTGGGTCGTCGCGTAGAGCATCCGGTGGTATGTTGCTGTCGTGTGACTCGTGTCGCTTTCTGGGTACAGTGAAGACGCCCAAAAGACGACGTAAGCCCCTAGATCCGTGTCGTAAAACGCCTCAGGCGCCCAAGTATTCCCCGCCGTCGATGGACTGACCAGAACATGTCGCTGAGCAGACCACGTCGACAAATCATGAGACTCCCATATCTCCAGGTATAGACTCCCATTACTGACCGCTTCTGCCCAGAAAGTACCCGAGCCGATGGAGAGATCCGTAGCAAGGAGATAGAAGGTATCTCCCTCCGGCGAACGGATGATAAACGGATCTCGCAACCCTTTCGTGCCCATCGTGGAAGTCAACACGGGTTGTCCGCCGTTCAGCTCGGTCCAGTTGAGCGCGTCATTTCCTTGGCTTGTCGCAAAAAAGATGTTCTCCCCCGCTAGGGTGTCATTGGTGAAGTAGGCGAATGCGTAGCCGACGTAGGGGCCGACATCTACGGCTTTGCGGACGGAAGCGGTAAGGGTGCGGGTTTGGGAAGCAATAGTGGCTGTGAGGGTTACAGTTTCGTCTTCATCTTGTCTGGTGACTCTGCCGTCGACTGTGATTATGGCTGGGCTGCTGCTGGTCCAGTCGATAGCGAGGCCGTCTTCCGATTCCGAGGGGAGATGAATGTTGCCTCGGATATCGTCGATGTTAGTGATGGTGATAGCTGCGAGTGCTGCTTCGGCTTGGGTTAAGTCGCGGATTGTTGAACTGGAAACTCTATACCTGCAGCCAATGAAAGCTGTCACTAGTAATCGGAGCACATGCATGGTGAACCTCCAAGAGCCAGGCCAGCTCTTCCTTAGGTTAGAAATGCTTGAAGTCTTGCTAATAGTCCAGTCCTCCGGTGCATATATATTCAGCCCAATGTCACCAGGTCTTCATGTTCTGTATTCGTCATCAATCCAGGAACCTTGCATCAAGCCAGGTCCTATCCTCATGTTTGACATCCACAGTCCCTTCCGTCACCGGACCATACCCAAACCATGCCTCGGCCGATGCTAATAGCACACCATCATCGATCGAGCCCACCCGCGGAACCGGCAATTTAGCACCAATCCGGAGCAGTTCAACTTATGATGCCGCGCCGAGTTGGAGTAGCTTTGTAGAAGCTAGACCCGTTCTTGGCCATGATCTACCGTAGAAGTACTTAGGAAAGATCATAGCGTTGTACCATCAACTGACGTTCAGCATGATTGGAGAGTGAATTTGAAGTAGTGCGGAGAATGGGGGGGAAACGACGTATTTGCAAGAGAGTTTTGGGGACGGCGAAATGACCTGGAATGGAAGAGTTCAGCAGAACAAGGAGTCAGAAGATGCGGAATTGGGGCCTGGGGAACACGGAGCCGGCGTGGTGGGGATGTGGAAACGGGAGCTAGGTAAGCAATGCGGGGAAAGCCTAGAGTATGCGCGCGAATAGGACTTCGATATGGAGTAGCTTCAATGTGGCCATGTGGTTCGACTGCGATGCTAGTATCACGGGTGTTTCCTTTGTGTTGGGCTGTGGTATCATGAAATCTCCTCAGCCTTTTGGTGGCTGTGCTGTGCTTTCGAGCTGAAGTAGATCTGTAGGAGGACCCTACTAAAAGACAACTCGTTATCAACGTCAGCATCGAGGTTTCTCATTCATATACTTTCGTGTGTAGCATCAAAACTACTCGTTGTTTTCCACTAGGAGTTGCCGGACTGCTGCCCTCTTAGGCTGCATCAATGTCTGAACACACCTTCAGGGCAAAGGAATATATCCATGTTTGCCATTACCTCAAGGCCTTACACCCTGAGGTATCCATGTGCTCAGAGCGAAACCAAGAAAAAAAGTCATGAAAGCAAATATTGGGTTGCTCCGTGTCTTTCCATCCTCACCGACTTGAGAATTTGCCATAATTTTGCCTTCATATGTTCGCAAGCCCTTGACATGTTTCCCAGCTTTCTCGCCTTTCTGCTGGTCATCGTTATTAACATGTCTCTTGCCTCCTGTGGTCTCCCCAAGTCCTCCATTCGTGTTTTCACATGCTCCCGATCTTGCCTTCCCGTAGCCGACTGCCCAACTTCTCGAGTTGCAACATAGACTAATTCTGGCATTTTGGCAGCCCGTCGTTCCCAAACAGCGTTCAGGGCGTCCGCAGTAATTAGCTCCGTCTGTGAGAAATATGGGAAGAGGCCTCGCCCAAAATCGTGCAAGTGTCGAGTGAGCATGTTGACATTCATCTGGGGCTCATGGATATCGTCTCCCAGCAGGACCAGTTCCCACTTGCAACCTAGGGGTCAGGGACAACGCATGATGTTAGACAGACTGCTTGATAACGAGTCGGCTGTCCAAACCATGCCCTCATAGAAGACACGTCTGCATGTCCAGACGGCACGGGGTAACGATAGCTAGGAACTTATCAATGACTGAAAGTCTCTTGTTCTCGTGAAGAAGAACATTATCGCTTGAATCCGAGTTGGCGGTGGGGGGCATATTCTTGGCCGATTTCTCTGTAATGGTGATGAGATTTCTGTTCGACCAAATTGACCGTCAAAAGACGAGGGACCCACTCGTTCTAGAATGAGGTATTTTGGGTTGTTATAAGGTCTCACAATTTCTTCGTGGACTCATTAGCGAGTGTCGGGGTCTGTTGCTCTGCCTTTGAAGCGGATGATGGATGAGTTTTCGGTCTGGGATACTGAGCCGGCTCGATATTTCGTGTCCTTTCGGAGTTGAGAGTTGTCAAGACTCGTTGTGAACTGTTCTAAATTGTGTGGTCCATGAGCGAGGCAGTATCTGGTTTCCGGTCTCCTTGCTCATGCTTGGTATGCGCGTCGCTACTGGCCAGCTTGTTCTCCATCAAATGTAGCTCGTGTCTCTAGGTTTCGTTTTCTGGATGTCTTCGCAAGATTCAGAAGCTATCTTGTGATGCATCGATCCTTGCTCTTGTGCTGTCGTTTTGTTAGACATGGCACTGTTGTGGCCCTGGGCTTCGTCGCAGTCGGGTATTGTACTTGTCATATTCGAAGCAGTTGTGTTCCTGGCAGATATTGAGGATATCCCGGGAGCTCTTAATTTGTTTTACCACCTTTGCCAACATCTCTTTGAACCTGACGTTTCTTTCTGGTCCTGGTACTTAGGTTGGGTGACTTCACACTGCAGTGCTTTGGATGTGCTGTTGGACCAAATTGACCGTCAAAAGACGAGGGACCCACTCGCTATAGAATGAGGTATTTTTGGTAGTTATAAGGTCTGACAGGTGCGGCCGTAGGGAGCCAACCAGCTAGCTGTACATTGTCAGCTCAATAAAGAATCGTGATTTCTAGTGGAACCAACCAGAAGCAGATGTGAGAGGTGGCTTCTACTGGATAATTTCAGAGCCGTTACTAAGAAGCTTACAAGTCGCTACGCCACCAAATGTCGTTGGATAATCGTTCTGCCCTGATCTGAACAGACCGGAAATGATTAACCACCAGGTGCTTTCCTACTAGTGCAGTCACCCTTCATATGAGGCAGTACCACTGGCCAGACATGGTTCCCGGTCCAGAGGTTGCTTCGACATCCGCTCTAACGTTAAACTTTGTCATTCCCAAGTGCCACACCCTGTGCCCAATGGTCTACTTTCTGCAGCATACAAATTCTTCGCCCATTGACCAATTGAACTCCCGGTAGTAGCTGTCGCGATATCTCTTTACTGCGATGAGAATTGGATACTATGCCCACATGTCGGTAGACCTATCTCCTCGATTGTGGAAATCTGCCAACGCCCTCGCTATACTTCGTTTGGAGGCTTGACCAATCAGCTACCCAGCATCTACTACCATTACACACCAAATATACCTGGTTAATTACAGGCTATGGGTCAGAGTTATGTATTTCAATGGTGTAAGCAGATTCCCGCAGTTGAGGAGATAAGGTAATGGGTTGCCTAACCGGGCCAGCACATTGGATTCGGCGTCAAATCATTGGCTATATAGCACACGGTCTAGGCGCTAATGGCAGAGGTGACTTTAGGCCTCCCTAAATACTGGCCACATAAATAGTGCACGGCCCCTCATGGGACGTCTTAAGCCGTTAATTGAAGTATTTAGTGATTGTTTATATTGGTGGTGAGACAAGAAACCAGGGTTGGGTGAATTCTTTGGGCACTCATTGTTTACTCGGCGATGAGATGAGCGTGCCACTGCCCTCCATTGAAATCACCCAAAATCACGATACCCAATAAGAAAACCTAACGATTGTCAGAATTGAATGTATAATGATGGATCAGGATATGGGGTTTGAAATGTCGGTCCAGAGACTGTATATGTGCAGAGCTGGACGTCAACATGGGCAATTCTCATATTATTAGGCTTGCTAATTCTGTGCAGATGCTTTACAGAACATACTTGCTGACCTACGTCGGATACCTTTTGTGATATAGGGCTCCTGCCCCGATCCTACCAGTACTGCTCAAGATACTGGGCTCGGCCGGCGGTCAGTGCTGTAGCTACTCTTGCCATATGATTGACTGCAGTCAACAATAGGTTTTGGACCTAATCGGGTGCAGTCTCAAATATTTATGCAATTGCCTGTTCCTGCGGTCCTCTCTAACTCCACCTCTCCACCACGCCAGTTTGTAAATCAAGTTCCGCTGTCTTGGGTAGGCACCTCGTCCAACTGTAAGTATTTATAGCCTTAGCTTTTCCTGGGCAATCCTCTAAATCATTCTTCGTCAAGCGATAGATTCGCTAGTTGTTGGTTTTCGACGCAACCTCCCCCCACGGTCACCAACCTTTGCAACGCAAGCCCTGGTAAGTCTTCTTCATATTTTCCTGTTGCTATTGGAATTCTATTATCGTACCCGTCCTTCCCTGTCGTCCTACCTACTTTTCTCGTCACTCTGCCTTATTCCCTGGTATCCCGCCTCGCCGAACTCCCTCTCCCTTAGCTTCCGGCTTCGCCATCTTTCCTACACCGTCTCAAACCCAAGAGTCTTTCTCTGCAGTCGACGTCAACCAAGTCCATCGTGGTCACACAATCGTTTACGATCAATGTAAAACTTAGCCTTGGTACTCCTTTGGTGGATCTCTACTTCACCTTAGCAATAATCCTGTTCTATTATCTTATGTCCCCTCGTCAATTTTACCCTATCTGTTCCTCCTTGTTTCCCATGTTACCATATCTGGGAAATGCTCCACGTCCCATGAATTCTAGCTAATTATTTACCAACACAATAGCAACCATGCCCGCTGAAGCCTCGACCGAGGACTCGGCTGCCGCTAGTCGCAAGGCCGAGACCAAGCCCGTGATTGACGATGGCTCCGGTCATCTCAACAAGGAGCTGATGTGGGTCTGTGATCTCCCGAAGCAGGACAGCAGCGGCAAATGCGCTGGCCGACCCATCGCAAACACAAAGAGGGACATCAACAACCACAAGTGCAAGTTCCACCGCGATTCGGAGTACATTGCGCTACAGACCCCCTTCGGTAATATCACCCTGTATTGCTGTGAGCGAGACTGCAACGCCGCCTTCAAGAAGCCGCACGACATCGTTCACCATTACCGAAACCACCACGATGACGTTAATACGAGCCAGGAGGAAGTTCTCACCGCCTATAACATCAAGACCGCGTATGTCTTCGGCTTATTACCGTTTCTGAATTTCCACAAAGTGATTCAACAGCTAATATGGAAAGCAGCAAGCAGAAGAGAGCTGAGGCCGAAGGTAAGGCTGCTGGCAAGATTTATAAGTGAGGCAGGTAAACGCCCGCTCAATAATCTGATATGATAGCTAACGTTGCAAGCAGCACATCTTCGGGCCCCTCTGTTGTGTTTCTTGGTGCTGGTCTGCTTGATTTCCTGCTGCGTGTTATCTACTGCGCGCTACTTGGACCCCCCTCACCAACTGAAGGTATGTACATACCCAACCAACTGTCCTAGATTTTCCATATCGATGAGGCAACTAACACTTTTTCCAGAGGTTTCGATGACTTCTCATAACTACCATCAGATAATTTCGATTCTGCTGCTGGAGTGTAAAGCAAGGATGAAATGCACGCGGTACATATCTGGGTTGGCAATGCTGTTCGCGTCTTTGCGAGTTTTGGTCCTTGATAGGCCATAGATGACGATAATCAATTGTTGCTGACCCACAAAACATGATTGCTAGGACGATCGAAGTGAGTATTTGTTATCAAGTGACTTATCTATGTCTATTGTAATAGAGAAATATATTCAATTCCGAGCATCCGTAAGCTTTCGAGCATACACATACCATTATATCGTGACAGTCCGATGTGTCCACGATACTGCAACAGAAGTATAAAGAAGCGATAACAAGTCTCAAACTTGGATTCTCAACATCGTGAGATGCTGTAGGGCTCCTCCGTTTTCTCAGAGACAGGATTGAGGTTCATTCATTTCAGTCCCGCGAAGTGAGTCAAGAGCGGCATCTTTCCTCTGTGGCTGAATCTCAATGGCGAGTACATCAAATAATCAAGTCTGTACCTGTCTCTTCACTGATACTGGAGAGCCACAGAGGGCTGTATCAATGCCGAGGTTAACAGAACAAAAGACACACGGAGACAAGATTCGCACGACGTCTATGCTTGGCTCAAGTCCAAGATGCCACGGATAGGGGAGAGGGGGGTGCTCTTCGTCCGAATCTTATTGCGGTCACAGAATGGCAGTTATCCTCCGGTTGAGCCTGCTGTTAGACTTCAATACAGCCCTCATAACCCCAATAAGATCAACTTCTGCCAGAACATATACACGACTTCAATACAGTAAAATTTTCACAGTTAGCTTAATAACATAGTACCTAGACTTCTCTAAGGCACCCTTGCGTTCATAGCCGTGTATCAGGCTAACCGGGTAAAAACCAAGATAGCGCGGGGGCTCCATCGCCAGTAGTGCTTCGTAGGGAGTAGGCAAGCCTATGATAGAGAAGTCAAAAGTCAAAAGTTCTCATCCAGAGATTGCGACTTTGTCACATACTGCTAGTCTTGTAACAGTTTTAGCATAATTATCGGGGCGTGCGTAGATTATCAAAGGTTACTATACTTATATTGGAGTAATGGACATACTTCCAAGCAGCATCTGTCCGTTTGATTTACATCCAATCTATATTCATGCAATCTAGTACGTACGGAATAGCTGATATAACGTGTTGTAAGCTGATTGGATCGAGGAGACGCAAGACAGAGCGCCACATGTAATAGAAGCTGGGCGGGGAAAAACACATCAATACAAAAATGAGCAACTCGCCGGATCCTTTTCTGCTTTTCAAGCTGTCAAGACCATTCGCGCCCTATCATCTCTTGACGTCAACATGTCGGGCAAGCCTTGGAGGGAACGATTTTCATGGCTATGGAAACCAGGACCCAGTGCCCGTGGTCATGATCCTGAGTTAGGGCTAAATGATCCCAATCCCACCCCCAGTGCGAAACTGGGCGACCCCGGGGCTGGACTTGGGGAGAACACGAACAAGGACAGAGGCGAGGGATTAGACAAGAAGAAAGAGGATGAGAAGGATGGGGGTAAATATACGAAGGGAGACATGGGAGTTCAACCGCTTCCCTGGCGTGTGGCTCTACGATTCGATGGCTTGGAGCGGACAAATCTCTTCTACCTCGAACGCAGACTGGCTCATCTACAAGAGTCACTGAGCCATCTGCAACTCGTTGACGACGGCGGCGGCAGCAGCAGCAGTAAGGATACAGAGACGAAGAAATTGACCAAAGTCGTTGATCAAATCCACGATACTTGGGAAGAACGGCGAGAACGCCTGCCGCTGACCCACGTTGATATTGACCCAAGTACTGGAGTTCGGGTAAAGAGACTTGATACACAAGATGAACTCGTTCAGGAGTCCGGAATGCTAACTACTAGCACCCAGGAAAGGAATGTCGAGCAAGCACCTGTCGAGGGGCCGGGTGCTGCAGATAGCAGGGCTCGAGAAGCGAAACAGACGCAGTACAGAGTTCTTAACCGATCTGAAGAACTGTTCGAGAACCTGACAACCGCCTTACGCGACTACAGTGAGACTTTTCTACCAACCCCCGACTCTCACGCCAACAATTTGCATGCCAAAACTGACCTTTCCCAGACCAAGCCCTTCTCCAGCACCGTGACCTCGAACGCATCCCCCACTTCCCCAAGGCCCCTCCCCCAAACCGCGATAATTTCAAACGGCACAACAGCAGCACCTCTCTCCTCACCCTGGACCCATGTATCTGCCCACCCCCCTGCCCCAGCCAACCCTGGTCATGGACCCCTCGCCCAGGGGACTTTTCTTTCCCTAAAAACTCTGAAGAATGGGCCGGTGCTTTGAACGCGATCATTTGTCTGGCGATCTTGCCTACGGCTTCGATATTGGTGCTTTTTGCGGTGCCGACTACGTACGGGAGGTTGGGGTTGATTGTGGGGGAGGCAGCGGGGTTGGTTTTGTTGGTGGTTTGTTATAGACCTGTGACGGGCAAGGGGGAGGGTGGTAGGAGGGGGCAGGATAACGAGAAGCAACGGATGAATAGACGGCATTTATTGGGGGAGAAGGATTTATTGGGTTATATGCTTGGGTGAGTTACTTCATTGATATCCTCTGAGTCCGCATATTTGGGTAACATATTCGATCGTTACAGGTTAGCTGCCATTCAAGTGGTATTTGTTGGATCGGTTCTTAGTTCCTCTTAAAAGATTCCAGTGATAGATCCCCAATTGCGGTGCTGGGACTTTAAGGAGGGGATTGGACCAGGGCGCCAGGGTGTGGCAGAAGGCCACAGCGCTTCGAGATACGCATATGGGTGTTTTTCTAATAGCAAAAACTGTTATGATGGTGTTGAAGGATTCTTAAATCCGGAGTGTCGAGAACATACACGTGCCTGGGCATTATAAAGTCGCCTGTTGGTGATCATACTGACCAGTATATGTTTCGTGCGCTTGGGTATGCTAGTTCTCTGGTAGTTGTTTCAAAGAACGCTCACTCGGCTGTGGGCGATGAACCAGGAATATAATGACTGAACAGAACCTGTCCACACTTGTTCGGACTGTTGCAGTTAGATTGCAGTTTGGCCGAAATACCGAAATTGACAATATCCTTGTGGCCTACGTAGTGGCTCGCAACCTTCGATATCACAATAAACAAATAATGGGGGGGGTTTGCGCACTCCTTGACTGGCATCTTGAAATACTGAGCTTATACAAGTGACAGGAGAGAGAGAGTATCAGTTTGATAATGATGGTTGCAGGCAAGGTTACCTGGAAAATATGGGACAGGGGACAAGGGAACTTGACTGCCGAAGAATAACCGGTCCAGAAATATTAATGAACAATGCGTGCGCTGGGTAAGACCTGTGGCATTGATTACCACCGCATTAATCTCCGCGTGTTGCCCATTTGTGACTACTCCATTCATCTAATCCTCACCTTTGTCCATGTGACAAGGCATCGTTGACGACCTGAGACAAGGCAAAGCTATGACCAATGACGTGATGCTCCCAACCCAGTATGTCTCATTCCATTGCAGCACATGCTAGCGGCTCGTGAGCTCTTATCGATACCCACGCCCAGCGATGTCAAGGGCTACCGTGGCTGATATCATTCCTTCCAAACATCCGCTTCGCAATGGTCAGCTCGCAATCATATACGGCCGAGTATCACAAGTCTTGATTCAACAAGAGTAATTGTACGGAAAGCGCCATATCATCTCTTTTAGAACCTAGTCCCTTCTCATAAATCTCAAGCTCTTTACTGCGAACTCTACTCGTTTGATCCGATGATGAAAACCCATGTTTAAGCCTAGAGTACAATAACCTTGACCCCGATATCGCAACTCACATGCGCAGATGATGGATTCCAACTCGTCATTTCTCTCCCGAATATCTCTGGGAGGAGACAAGTCCTCGATCCGGCCCCTCCACTCGCCTCCGAGCCGCCGCAATTCTCAGCAGAGGCCCAGTCGTCGAAGCTCAAATGACCACGACCTCTCAGAGCTCTCCCCACGACCGTGCTCGCCCTTGCTTTCGCCCGGCAACGTCCGCGATTTCGGCTACCCGGGATCGTCATCTATGCACCAAGACCCCAGTACCGCCCGCAGAAGCAGTAAGAGCAAGGTA
Source organism: Pseudomassariella vexata (assembly GCF_002105095.1). Classification (NCBI taxonomy): domain Eukaryota; kingdom Fungi; phylum Ascomycota; class Sordariomycetes; order Amphisphaeriales; family Pseudomassariaceae; genus Pseudomassariella; species Pseudomassariella vexata. The sequence continues at coordinate 2,912,920 of NW_024467957.1, forward strand.
AAGGGCAAAGCAGTAGCATATACAGATGAAGTGGTATTCCCGCCCATGAGCGTCGTAGACCGGATGCGTATCTATCGCGCAGGTCAAGCAGCGGCGAAAGAGAGGGAAAGACAGCAAACTGCCCACTGGAGGAGCGCGCTTAGCAGTGGTGCGCCATCATGGAAACCGCCCTCGCCGTCCGACTTCCGCGACGACAACGATAGCCAAGGTCAGGGCCAGGGCCAGGACCAGGACCAGGTCCAAGGGTACGGTTCCCAGGTCAGCTTTGTGGGGAGCATGCTCACGCCCTCATTAAGTGACCGTGGAACCATGGACATGGACACCACCTTCCGCACGATTGCTAGGCGCGAAAAACAGATGCAGAAGGAAATACAAAAGCTGCTTGATGCACAAGGTGAAGCCCTGGAGCAGGCTGCCGACGGGGCGCCTCCTTTGAGCCTTGACGGCGCGAGCGAAGCCGGGAGTACCACGCCACGCGGTACTTCCCGCGGATCTGCGTCGTCGAACTCCTCCTCGCCACAGCGCTCCCGATCGAATCGACACGGCTACGATCCTCACTTACCCGTCATTCCCGTCCGCCAGCCGAAGCCCAAACCGCCGTCGATCCGGCAAATCCGCCACTCGATCGCCAGATCCGTATCCATGCTCGCTGACCTCAAGGCCGAGGAGGACGCGTATATACACTCTGCTCTATCGGCGCGGAAAACAGCCCTAGCTAAGTTAACGAAGTTGTCCAAACAGCACAAGTCCATCTCGGCCGACCTGCGTGCGTTGGAATCAAACCCGGAGGATCCACTGCGCAGGGAAATGAAGGGGATGCAGGATGAGTACCACGGCGTGTGCAACGACATCGCTGAGTACGAGCAGAAACTACGTGCTTTGAAACGGACCAAGGGCGAATTGGAGCATAGGATGGAAGAGGTACGGAGCGAGCGCGAGAGCGGGCTCAGTGGGTACCGGGGTGCGTTACGCGAAACAGAGCGTGGCATTGGGGAGATGATGAAAAGGCCGGGTGTCAAGGTGCTCGAGGTGGATTCTGGTGTGGATTTCGACGTTTATGTTCCCGCGAACGGCAATAACGGAGAGACACCCGATGTCAGTCAGGGGGGCAACAGCATCATGGAACGCCGACTCAGCGGTCAAGAATTCATGCGTCTCCGCCCAGAGCGCAGAACCCTAGGCATGGCGCGCGACTGGTGGGAGGGCGAAGTGTCACTCCTCGAGCGGCGCAAAGAAGCCGTGGACCGGGAACGCACCGCCCTCGAGGAAGGAGGCGAACTTTGGGCGCGCGTCATGCAACTCATAGCCGAGTACGAGCACCGGCTTGCCGCCGCGCTGAACGGCTCGAATACCCCTGGCTCGCCGCCCGCGACGGCGTTCCCGAAGCCAGAGAATGAAAGGGCTAAGGAGGAGCACATGTTCCGCGCGCAGTACCAGGATCTACGGGAGACGCTCAAGGAGCTCGAGAATGCGCTGGAGATGGCAGAGGGGAGGGGGTGGAATTTGTTGGTGGCGGCTATTGGGGCGGAACTGGATGGGTTTATGGTGGGAGAGATGATTTTGTATCAGTTGATGCAGGAGAGGGGAATTGAGTATGAGTGCGACGATTTGTTGGGGGATGAAGAGACAAAGGATGGCCATGGTGGAAGTTTGGTCGACGTACGGGAAAATGGGGCAAGTGATGGTGGGAATCACTTGAATGAGCAAGGGCATGAGCATAAGCATGTGCAGAAGGGCTTGAGCACAGAAGAGGAGGCGCTTACGGGCAGTGTGGTCCGGCGATGGACGGATCCCGACCCTGACTTGGATCCCTCCACAGACACACACGAGAAGCCACAGCCTAAGGATAACAACCTCGAGAGCCAGCGTGGACACATGAGTCCTACGAGTCACGACCTCCTTTGCAGCGATGAGCACGGTCAACACAAGGAAGAGAGCGATAACGAAGTTCCTCCCGGCTTGCTCGGCGAGGTGCAACACGTCGAGGAGAGCGAGGACGAGCATGAACACGAACATGAGCACGAGCATGAGCACGAGCATGAGAACGAGGTCCCGGTTGAGTTTTTGAGTATGCATGGGGGATAGCAGGATTTGAGAAACATTCAGTAGGGTGCTGGGTAGAGTGGGGATGTTGATTAAGACGAACGGAACTGTTTGGGTGAGGTGGTGTACTATGGATAGGCACTTGCATGACTTTGATATGAGTATGAGGATGGGTGGTCTGTTTGCTTACGAGAAGTGAAGTCATTTGCCGCCGTGCCAAGGTTGTTAGCTGGCTGAGGTGTTGTTGTCTTGGACTTGAAACGAATATTGACACCACAGGGAACATGTTTACGGTCACAATAGAGTACTCTGTGCCTGACTCATTGGGGTAGCTGGCCTGGGTGATCTCAGAGTTGTGATCTGTGTCCCGAGTGTTTGTTGGGTTATGCCATCTTGGGCTTCATGCGAATATCCATAACATGGGAGGCCTGTCTTGATGTAAAAATGGGGAACACGCGTTGTCTGTATAGGGGAACATGCTTTGCATCTTATAGTGAGCAATTAAGTAATGGTCTTTTAAGGTATTATCTTCGTTTCCATCAAAGTTTGCAGATCAACAGATCGTTCCAATTTGAGTTTTGCGGCAGAATTAGCAAACAGCTGGGTATGGACCTGGGTTCCACAGTTACCAGAATGGCAGACACTGCATTGCCTAGATGCTGATTCGATGCTGTGATACTCAAATAGAGCATGTGTCTATGCACCGTCTAACCTGAAAGCCCATCTCAAGATCGAGCACTGTGATGCCACATCCACACGAGAGCTAGCTAAGGTACGTATGTGGGTATGAGAAGAGGCTACTGCCGATCCGAAATACGTTATTCACAAATGCAACATGTATCGTGGAGCCGTTTTATCAAGTAGTAGTAGTATGTGTTGAGGCGATTTGTCGTCGGCCGACTGGAGCTCGGCAATTCTCGGCTAGTCGTTCTGGGCACTAAGGCCTAGATGCGCACACATTAAACCACGAAGATGGACGCAAACCAATGAATTGTGTATTTCATTCTCCTCCCGCTGAAATAAGTAGAGAGTTCAAGTCATTCATCTGGCGAGTAGTTCAAACAGCCACGAAAAAACACCATGGTTTAAACCAGTTCCCAGTCCAACGCCGATTCGGCCGTACAATGCATACTACTCGGTTGCGATTCCGGCTTCCCCCGAGGCTGCTCATTTCAGTGGCCAAAAGTCAATCTGCACCTTAATCTTCTTCATATTTTCCTTCTGTCCAAAATCATCATCAGGGACGTCTTGTTGCGACTGCCCCAGGCTTCCTCTCGAGCTCACCCTAAACTCCGTCCTACCTAGTTCGTTTGAACCAGCCGCTCTGTCCCGCCACGGCGATTGACGTATCCATCACCCATTCGCCGGTTCCCAGATACATCTCAATCCATTTGTTGGCCTGCTTGTTGTCGCCAGTGACTGTATTCGGTTCGAAACTAGGGCTACCCGATCCCAAGGGGGTGGTTGTTAGTCTTTCTGCTCTTGTTCATCTTTTGCCTCTGTCCTCTGCCCAAATCGGCCCTATACCGTCACAGCCTCCCGGGACCCAGATCGGATTTCGGACATTAATGGATGGGAGGCGGGAGAGTTGAACACTCACGTCAAGCCGCTCGTTCGTCTTACTCCGGCCAATATGGTGGAGACTAGAGGTGGAGGTCAGTCGGAGGTCGATGTCGTCTTGTCGGTGTGATCTCGAGACCGAAGAAAGGCATCACATACTGAGGACGGCGTCAAAGGCGTAATGGGCTAATCGTCCGACCTTTCCCCAGAGACCAAATGTCAGCAAGTTGAGGAACTGAGGGACGCGTTCAAATTCAGCATCTTGAGCGACAGCTGGAAGCTCGAGAAACGAAGAAGGGGGGAGATGCAGCGGTATGCGGCGCAGCGGGTGGTTACTCACGACCATCTTGATTGGTTTTTGCGGGTGCTAACGTCTTTGCAGAGCACAGTGTCTGTCTTCTCTCAATGATCTCGTCCTTGCCTCGGTGTTGATGGGCTGATTTGTTTGGAGAGCGGATGGATGAATTCGGGCCGCTTCAAAGTTGGTTCGCCTGGGTCATGCGACTGATCGAGGTGATGGCTAGCTAGGGTGGATACATTTCGCGGCTTCCTAGGCCGATAAATGGAGCCTGTCTTGGCCTGGTCAGGTGATTACCATACCATCTTATCTTATCGTGTGACAGCATTGCTTCAAGACACCCCAACACCTGTCCCTTGGTGGGGTGACAGGAGCCCGGCCAAATTCTTGGCTTGTTGTCTCCAACATCGGCGCCGGTAGCGACGGCGTGGGCTTCTCGGACATTTACCATTGGCAGCGGCGGGGCTGCCCTACGACATGAACAGCTGCTGAGAGTTTCGGGATCTATCCCAGTCTCGGGTTATTAAATTCTTTTCGCTGAATTCCCATTGCTGCTTCGGCTCCCACCCTGCTGGCAGCCAATGGGATTGTTGAGGCGCTTGCGAAAAAAAAAATGCCCACACACCTCCTGCTTGGCATTCGTCGCCTTGTGTCTCATTGAGGGGCATTGTGCGTTTTCCTGAGCTTTGCGGAGCTTCCCCCAAGTCCATAAGATAATCCCATTCTCCCCTTCTCACAGTCTTCGACAATTCCCGCAATCCTATCCTCTCTCAAACAAACCAGTTTCGCCAGCCTTTGACGATTCGAACGAGGCCTTACCACAAATGTCAGTACAGTTCGCTGCTTTTCTTATCAGGCCTTGCCCCGCGCAATCGCAAAAAAGTGATGTGTGGGAAACATAGTTCAATCTGAAACTCGGCTTGGAATGGCGGTAAGGTTGTCAGACAAAAGTCACGGCGACCAGAGAGGCAGGAACTCCTGATGTCTGGTGTTTCGAAGGCAATGACCACCCAGCCGTGATACGCGATTTTGCAGCTGCTGTACAAAAGTCTCTTCGTCCCACGACATCCGATCGTTTGGACTTCGAACATAAGCATCTACCTGTGTACGAACAAACGCTGACCTCTGCAAAGAAAAACCCCAACAGACATCCTAAGCCTCGACTCCCTCCACAACCCTACAAAAGACGATGGCACACCACCGCAACCAGTCCGTGGCTGCCAATGCCCTCGACCACCTGTCGACCGGCGGCGCCATCGAATGGCTCGCCAATCTCGATACTGCTTACAAGCCCGAGAGGAACCTGCGAAGGACATCCATCATCTGCACAATCGGTCCCAAGACCAACTCGGTCGAGGCCATCAACAAGCTGAGGACTGCGGGTCTCAACGTGGTCCGCATGAACTTCTCCCACGGATCGTACGAGTACCACCAGTCCGTCATCGACAATGCCCGCGCCGCCGAGAAGGCCCAGCCTGGCCGTCAGATCGCCATTGCTCTTGACACCAAGGGTCCTGAGATCCGTACTGGCAACACCAAGAACGACGAGGATCTTCCCTTGAAGGCCGGCACCATCATGAACATCACCACTGATGAGAAGTACGCTACATCTTGTGACACTGAGAACATGTAAGTCTAATTTCTATCTCCTGACCGCTTCACATCTACTAATACGTCTTCCAGGTACGTTGACTACAAGAACATCACAAAAGTCATTGACGTTGGCAAGATCATCTTCGTGGATGACGGTATCATTGCCCTCGAGGTCCTCGAGATCGTCGATGACAAGACCATTAAGGTCAAGGCCAAGAACAACGGCTTCATCAGCTCCAAGAAGGGTGTCAACCTGCCCAACACGGATGTCGATCTACCCGCTCTGTCCGAGAAGGACAAGAACGATCTCCGCTTTGGTGTCAAGAACAACGTCGACATGGTGTTCGCCTCTTTCATCCGCCGAGGCCAGGATATCAAGGACATTCGTGAGGTTCTTGGCGAGGACGGCAAGCACATTCAGATCATTGCCAAGATCGAGAACAGGCAAGGTCTGAACAACTTCAAGGAGATCCTTGACGAGACCGATGGTGTCATGGTGGCCCGTGGTGACCTGGGTATCGAAATCCCCGCCGCTGAGGTGTTCGCCGCCCAGAAGAAGCTCATTGCCATGTGCAACACAGCTGGCAAGCCCGTTATCTGCGCCACGCAAATGCTTGAGTCCATGATCAAGAACCCCAGGCCCACTCGTGCCGAGATCTCCGATGTTGGCAACGCCGTCACGGACGGTGCCGACTGTGTGATGTTGTCCGGTGAGACTGCCAAGGGTTCCTACCCCAACGAGGCCGTTCACGAGATGCACGAGGCTTGTCTCCAGGCTGAGAACACCATCCCGTACGTACAACACTTCAACGAGCTGTCCACGTTGGCCAAGCCTCCTGTGAGCATCGTCGAGTCTTGCGCCATGGCCGCCGTCCAGCAGTCCCTCCGTATCAACGCCGGTGGTATCCTCGTCCTGTCGACCTCCGGTGACAGCGCCCGTCTGCTCTCCAAGTACCGTCCCGTCTGCCCCATCTTTATGGTGACCCGCAGCGCGACCACTTCCCGCAACGGTCATCTCCACCGTGGCGTCTACCCCTTCTATTTCCCTGAGGAGAAGCCTGACTTCACCAAGGTCAACTGGCAGGAGGACGTCGACCGCCGCATCAAGTGGGGTATCTCCAATGCGTTGGACCTCAACGTTATCAGCCGTGGCGACACTATCGTGGTTGTTCAGGGCTGGAAGGGCGGCATGGGCAACACCAACACGATCCGTATCGTCAAGGCCGACCAGCACCTCGGCATTGGTCAGCTTGAGTAGGTGCAGATTATGATGTCATGGGACACGGAAAGGAGTTCTATAGGTTATCACGGACACACAAAACATCACGAACTGATTGGTTGGCTGGAAAGAAGGCTGCTGAAACGAAATACCACTTGCATCATTAATAGACGAACTTTTCCTTTTTCCCACCGAGGAAACTCTAGAATAAAATAAATTATTCCTTAGATTTATTGCCCTGTTTTGCGTCATGTTTTGCATGTAGCTGAAGTAACCCTTGTTGAACCCGTGGGCGTGTGGACCACTCCACTGCGCCTGCTGTCGTAGATGTTCAACTTCTAACAGGGTCGTTGTAGTTGCCCGAGCTGAAGGATAGGCCAGCCCAGCCCAGCCCGTCGATAAAGCACCTAGCCGTCTTGAAAGTTCCGAGTCGGGTGGCATGGAAGCACTGCCAGTAGGTATCTTGATGTTATGGTGTCGTTCTTGCTTAGCCGGATATTACATCGGTGCCTTCATGCATTACGATGATGTCCTTGGTCAAGTCATGATTCGGCGTCCTAAAGGTCGGATGATCTCCCAATGCGCACGCCATGCGAATGACCATACCAGCAACCTAGATCAAATAACCAGCTTTAAATGAACAGATGCTTAAGGGTATTACATCGCGTGGGAGACGACATCACTTAGGCCACACTGTAACCGTCGTTCGCAGGATGAGTAGCATTGACTACCTGGGCAGTAATATCAATGCAACGTGGTATCCTAGTAGCCTTCCTTCCTGACTTGCTAACTGCCACTTGTAGGATGAAAAAAGAACAAAGTTCGTGGTGTCCTAAGAGCTTTCACTGGCTGACTACCTCATGAAAGAAAATCAATCGCAGAGGGGTATGTCGCGCTGGTCACCCGAGCTCCTGAACTCCTGAACCTGAAACTCCGTCCAACATACATCGCTCTTGTGGCTGACCCTAAGAGGAGTTAATAGACCTTGGCCAGACATCAACTGATAGTAGACCAAAAGTCGCTCGTATGGATGATCATCGAAAGGAATGATTGGACATGGATCAAGATTCCATGCTGTTCACCTGTCAGGAGTGTGACAGACCCTAGACCAAAAGATGCTTCTGTAGATGCTCTTTAAGGGTAGTAAAAGATCCTAGCCAAAAGTCGACCACATGCTGAAACGCCGTAAAAAACGCCATGTCGTCCTATAACCAAGGGAAGAGTCCAGAGCGAAGAGAACATGGACACCACCGAAACACTTCAGTGTCTATGTCCTCATCTTGATGTCCGTCAGCCAACCCCAAAGATTTCCACTCCCTAACGGATACCAGGCCCGCCTCCGTGACCACTCCTATGTTCACCACGCCCACTGTTGATCAAGCACCTCTCCTTATCAGCCTTTCGCTTCACCTCCTTCGCAGCCCTAGCCTTTCCCTCCTCGATGTGGTAGTTCAATCATTTCCCAACATGTGGATACACTGGAACGCCGTCTTACCCGCCTTATTCTTGAGGTCGTAGCTGCCTTGCCAAAATAACTCCGAAAAACTTGGATCCACCGTTGGGCCCGTTGAGGAGTTCGAAGAGTGGCGTGCAGCCATCGACATCGGTACCATTAGCATTACGCCTGCTTGCACTAGGCGCCCGAATCGCTCTGGATCATTAAAATGTCTGGCGTCTATGCTAGTGCCATAGAAGTAAGGTTGTCTCAGTATCATGTGTAGGGCGATTAGGGCGTCTTGCCGTCCATGGGGCTGCAGGTATTGGGACTGACGGTTCCAGCGTCGATGATGACCTTGATGAGGTTGAGCCAGCTGTCTTCAGTGTGCGGCTTGGTGAGGCACTCGCGGAGGACGGACTCGCCGGTGATGGTGTTTAACGCGTTGGCACACCGGGATCGATGAGCATCTTGGCGGTCTTCAGCTGGCCGTCGTTGAGGACGTTGGACTTCTTGAGACCGTCGAACTCGTTGATGAGCTTGCTTAGGGGCTGTCGAAGCTATCTTTCATGGGCTATGCCTCCTTTGAGTAACATCTCGATCATTCGAGAGCAAGGATTGACGCTGTCGATGATCAACCAGATGGCGTTCATCTTACGGTTAGGGTGCACTGCGGCTGGGGTGGGAATGGGCAGTTTGTTCGCGTCGGCACCGTGGTCGAGTAGCTACTGGGAGGTACATTTTTACTCGATATTGTTGGCATGCTTTTTATCAGGGAAGAACTTGCATGAGATGATGGCATGGTGGATCGGAAAGAGGAAGAACCGTTTATACGGCATTTGTCAAACTCAGTCTGGTTGACGTCGGCGTCATTTTCACAGAGGAATTCGAGAACTTCACAGCTCCCAGATCTGATATAGACGATGGCCGGGCTCTGACCATAGACATCATATACGCCGCGGTTGCAAATGAAGACACGGTTCAGCACTTTGGCTCCGCTCTACTGCATTACGCGTTTAAAGATGACCGGCTTGTGCCCTTGCTAGCGTAGAGGAGAGACCAGTAGTCGAAGTACTCCTTGTCGCGTTTTTAGAGCGCTCATTCAGATCTATACAGAAGCTCTTGGTCACTTTGGCGAGCGCGTTCAGCGAAGGCTGGTCAAGGAAAGGGATGAGCCTATAGACGAGCTCGACAGGTAGATCGCTCATGCCAGCATAAGCGTTGTTGGTTCTGCCTCAGGAGGCATCACTGCTGTTTACAGCTTTCGCCATGGTAATTCAATTGTGAGGTGACAAAGAATTGTCAGGAAGGACTGGTGGTTGGCCTTTTGGCGGAAGATGCAAAAACAACCACACGCCTCAATCACTCCAACAGGTGAGGACCGTGAGTGATCAACCCAGGAAGGGTAATGGATCAAATATATGAAATACGAGATTGAGAAACTCAGGAAGGCGTGATGGAATGAGGAAGAGGAGCAGGAATGATGTTAGCAAGTTTGGACTCAACCTGCAAGTTGTGAGTGGGTAAAGTTGAAAGTGGTCCGGTGCAAAAATGGGGGGTAATCGCCGCGCCAGCCAGCCGCTTCTGGGATTATCCCGATTGGCCAGGTGTCCGTTTCCCCTCCTGGAAAGGGCAAATAATAAATCCCCACAAAATGGTCAGGTGCGCGGTCTCACTTACATGCACGGCAATGTTTACCTTACCCCGTAGCAATCAAATAACACTGCTGATTTGCTATTGGCTTCCGCGGGAATAGGCACGGAGGGGAAAATTGTCTTCGTCTTATTGTTCCCATGAATTGTTGGTCATTCGAATTATACAGAATTGCTTTGCCCCTGCATTAATGACGGTCAACTGCGGCTCACAATGAGGTTACTTTCAACTCTATGTAGGACTCCAACCACCGGGGGCTGTATTGGTACTATTCACAAATGTGCGTGGGAGACCAATTCCAAGTTGGCTCCGAGAGGTCCCTAATCCTACAATCCATGCCTGTCTGCCTTGTACCCCTCCATACTTGAGGCCACAGCTCCCACACTCTCCACGATATGCACAAACCCAAGCTTCTTCCGTTTCTAATTTAGGATGCTTCACATTTGTCACCGAGCAAGCACGGTAAGTACTTAAGCAGGTAGAACATTAGACTACTTGTTTGCATCACAGAATTATCTACCCTTTCTGCGAAATTCTGCTTCGAGCAGATCAGGCAGTGGCTCATATCCAAAGGCTTTGAGAAGTTCCGGACTCCCTGGAACCATGATCCAGTATGTCTGAATATCAACCGTCACTGCGTGCTCTTCTGCATACGATCCACGACCCCAACCATGGTGCAGGTCACGAAGATCATGATCGTCTGAGATATCATATATGTAGTCATCTTCAAGAAAGACCTCTTTGGGACAGCCTTCGAATATATCTTGAGAGGATGGAGGGTTGTGCCAGAGATAAATCCTGGGACCCGCAAGTAAAAGAGTTCGGAGGGAAGTCAAAAATGAAAATTCTTCTAGACTTGCTGAAGATGTTCATCGGTCTCGGTGTTCAGCACGTTTTCAATTTCCAGCAATTCTTTGCCCGTGCTAAGTGGTTGTGGAGTCTAGCGACGGTCGATCTCGATTGAATTGACGAAACCATTTCCCTCTTACTGTGTCTTTGCCCCTAACGTTTATACCATTGAGCTTCCGCATCCTGAAGTGGACATTAATTACCAGTTTTCCAGTTCTTCATCAGAAGCGCGGTGAAATCAGAGCTCCTGATCGCCAACCTCCCCAGAGTGCTCAGCACGCGCTCTCTCAACTTCTTGATGCGCCTTGCGATGAACTGCCTCGAAGTCAATGGCGGTGGCGCTTGATCCAAACACTTTGCCACCTGGATATTAGCAATCTCGTAGAAATAGCCTGATAATAGGACTACTTACCTTCTTCCATCTCCTCCAGAGACTTTCCCTTGGTCTGAAAAAATTATGAGTACTCTAATCGTTGGTAAATGAGATATAAGAATACTCGCCTCTTTAACGACGAACCATGCAAATATCACCAACGACCAGTTGAAGATGCTGAACATCAGGAAGGTACGCCAGCCGATATTCCTGATTGCGTATGGGGTGATTTGGGAGAATACGAAGTTGAACCTGACAGTGGAACTGGGTGAGTCTCGTTATCAGGGGGGGGTATCGTAGCATGACTTACAGCCATTGGGTAGCAGTGCCGACTTTACGATAGTGAATTAACTTAATGTATTGGAACTTCTGGAGTAGATCTACTCACCTGCAACGCCGGCCTCACGTAGTCTTGTGGGGAATATCTCACCCATGTAGAGCTAATGAAATAATCTTAGCCGCACATGCTCAGTTGGAAACACGTTCTGACTTACCCAAGGGACAGGACCCCACGAGCAGTTGAAACTCACTACAGGTAATGGTCAGCGTCAATGTCTGGCAGGCCACGAACTCTTGGCAAATACTCACTAGCTTCCAAGTACACCATAGCGACAGAGGCAGCTCCAGTGCTCGTCCACCCCTGACCAGCCTTCGGAGGATGCGTGGCAGTCAAGCAGGCAATAATCAGCATATAAGCCCCCATGAGGAAAGCCCCAGCCAGAAGCGACCCACGGCGTCCAATTCTCTCAATCAGGAACAGAAGAAAGAACAAGCACGAGACAACTTTCACGACGCCGAAAAAGCCACTGATGAGAAGTGCCTGGTCGCCTGCACCAACGGCCTGGAAGATCTGAGGCGCGAAATAAGCCAGGGATGTGTTGCCGGTTAGTTGAGCGCCTTTAAGCATGTTAGCATCATTTACCATGGCCATGGTGGCGTGCGTTCGATATACCAATCTGTATCATAACCACAAGAGCGAAGCGGAAACGGTTCGCGGGCAGTAAGACTTCCTTCCAAGTGAAGCCTTCATTTACTCGTTCTTCCTCATGGATACCTGCCATGATCTCGGCAAATCTGATTCGTGATATCAGCACAAGTCTTCCGCGCTTGAGACGCGCTTGAGACAGGAACACCATTATTCTTCTTGCACCTCTGTGTTGTTTCCTCCTCGCACCCAAATGAGCGACTCCCGAGCCTGCTCGATCTTGCCCTTCTTAGCTAGCCACCTCGTGCTCTCTTTGGTGAGCAGCATGCCAAGCCCAAGAAGGCCACCGGGAACCAATTGAAGACCAATGGGGATCTGCCATTGCCTTGTGACTGGACCCACGTGCTTCGCGACGGCCTGCGAGACAATTCAGCTTGTGACACTTCATGATGATGATAGTGGCCTCGTCTGAGCTTGATGGATGACAAGTGCTTCGGAGGCAGGCTCAGTCAGACGCACATAATCAATCCAGTACGATGTCATGACCCCCAGCGTAAAGAAGAACTGGAACATCGACCCAAGAGAACCACGGATATGCTTCGGCGCCATTTCTGCACTATACATCGGGATGATGACGGTCGCCATGCCAACACCGATGCCACTAATCACACGTGCTGCATAAAAAGCTCCCAGCGATTGCGTATTGACGACCTGGATAACACCGCCGATGTTGAAAATGACGGATGCTAGAACAATTGACCATCGACGGCCAAAACGGGCTGTGAATGGCCACACGAAGAAACAGGAGAAGAAAGCTGGATGGCATTAGCGTCACGGGTTCGGAATCGGTGGTGGTAGCAAAAGGGAGATGCACCTCCAGCTTGAAGCAGACTTGTCGCATTGGAGCTCACGGTCGCTCTTTGCGCGGCACCGAAGCCAAAGTCCTTCTGGAAAGATACCAGAGTAAGGACACCCCCAACCACTCCCGTATCGTATGCGAAGAGGAACGATCCGATGCAGCATAGAGCTACGAGGTACGTTGCCCGGAAGTTGCCCAAAGACTTCCCCATGTCCAACCACGGGGTCTGTTCAGTGTTTTGAAAGTATGTCAACTCCTACCTCTACGTTGATGAGCTCGCTTCTCACAGTCGCTGGTGGGAATAGGGGGCGATTGGTGATGCAGAGTTGAGGCGAGCAATGAACAGCATTAGGAAAACTGTCAAGTTATATGAACGCAACGGATCCTGCACATGGAGTAGCAGGCCAAGAACCAAGAACGAGGATGGCCGCTATTAAATCACATTCGTCGAAATCCTGGCCCGGTCAGTTGGAGATGTTGGAGAGCCTGCATGGATGGCTAACCAGGGGGGAATGGACCGACAGCTGAACCAAGCCCATCCCAAATGCACAATGGCTTGGCGTGAAGAAAGAATATGGGGGTTACACAATCGATATACTCCGACATAAAAGCAGTCCTTTTCCTCTCCACAGTGGTGACACGGATCATGCACCGCGAGTAAATCAGCCCAACGGCCAAGTCTTCATTCACTTATAGAGCTCGGTGAGATGACTTGATGCAGTCAACCAACGTGTGTCATATCCTTGTGGACGCGCCTTTTGGAGGGTACTTCTCGGGCCTTTCAGTCAAGGCAAGTCGGGATGCAATTGTGTCATCCAGTCTAATAATGGCGCGTTCCAGATCCCTGTCATTGTAGGAGGATCTCTGGTGGGAGGCAGACCTGAAAGTCGTGAACTTGCTATTCGATTACCACCAACGTTTCATGACGAAAGACGCAATGTGAGGAATTATTCAGAGCTTGTAGTTCCCATTGCGAGCATGATTCCAGCCTGCGATGTACTATCCTAGACAACACGAAGGCCGTAGCAGCCCCAAAGTCCTTTACCCCAGAGATCTGTCAATTGCCCCGCCCCGCTTCTCGTGCATAATAAGATGACTAGCGCGAGGGTGGATGTCATCAAGACGATCAGTAATGACGGCAACCGGTCTATGCGTGAGCTGGTTGGTCAGTTCATCGATTGCGTTATTGCGCCCCTGTTCGAACGATCACCAAGCGGCCGTTGATACAGAGACGTTGAACCGTGCAGCCATCTAGGGCCATGCGCTCATTGCAGAGACTTTCCTCTCGTCTGTCCTTGGGGTCTTCTTGTATGAGTTGGTTTTTTTGTTCCTCGAAAAACATGTCGACACCAACTGCTAACACCGCCGATGGACAATGTATTGCGGCCGCTACAGCCCGTTGAGGGAGCTAATAAGGTCCAGAAACTGGCGACTGGTGGCGGGCCAGTAGGTCCTTCGAATCAGCGACGTTAGTATTAGTCACCCCTGTCACATACGTCCTCCAAGTCGAATTTCCGTGTTTATTATACTTCAACCCTTTCGAATGAGGATGAACTTACTGAACGTACCATGACCACATTGATCTCACTGCAAATAGATGATGTTTCAACTGTCGCCATGACCACTGACCAGACCCACATGTACTAACTATCACTTCATTAGGGACATGTCTCCAATGCCGAGTCAGAAAAGTCCGCTGCGATGGAAGACAAGACGTCTGTCGGAACTGCGAACGCCTCAAATTCGAATGCTCGTTCCAACAAACACCGGAGAAATCATCCGGACAGTATGTCCATAAATTACCTGAACGTCGCCGGCGGATGCAAGCCTGTCTCTCCTGTCGCAGCGCCAAGATGAAATGTTTAGGTGAAATGCCTGAGTGCTCCAACTGTGTGAGAAAGGGGCTGGTATGTTCATATCCCGGGTCGAAGAAAGGAGAGCCGGGGTCGTCTACGTCTGGGGACTCGATCCATGGACAAGATCACGTCACATCACCACGGGAGCGTGACAGTGGTTTGAGTGATGCTGACAGACCGAGAGACGATGTGCCCCTGGATCACGATACGCTGATCAAGTTGGTCAAAGACTATTTTCGGCACCTGTACCCTCTACCGTCTTACGCATTCCTACACCAGACGACAGTCACGGAGCGGTGTCATGATAGGACGATCAACCAGCCGCTCAAGTTGGCGATATGTGCCATCACCGCCTTGCAGTTGCAACGCACTACTCTGAGCCATGATTTATGGGTCCAACAAGCGGAGCAAATGATTCTTCGACAACTAGGACATCCTTCCATCTTCCACTTGCAGGCCCTTCTGCTGGTCATCCGCTATCGGATAGAAAGCGGCTCATTCTCTAATGCGTTTATGCTGGCTGCTTTGGCGGGCAGATCTGCTGTGGCCCTCCGGTTGAACTATGAGCGATCAGAATTGTCTCCGTTGGCTCAAGAAGCACGAAGGCGACTGTTCTGGTCGTTGTTCTTGCTGGACGACTTCTTCTGTGTGGGGATCAGGGAGTTCGAACTCTGTCCCCGGGAAACAATACGGCTTCAGCTTCCTTGTGATGAGGAGCTCTTCGAGGCAGGGCAGCCCTGCCGCACTGGCAGTCTCCATCAGCATCCTCTTGAAGTTCCTGCAACGATAGGGCTGCGCGGCGCGTTTCTACGACTGGTGGCCATCAGAAGAGAAATTATGAGGTGACACTACACCCACCATCCGTTCCAAACTAGCACGCACTAACCAAGACTCAGATTCATCCGCCGCGTCGGCCTCCGAGAAATCGAACCCAGCTTCATCAGCGACACCATCCATGTCTTCGAACAACAACTCAAATCCCTGTACTCAGGTCTCGGCCACACCGAGCTGTACTCCGTCTCCAACCTAACGACCTGCAAGCTCCAAACCCAATTCGTCATGCTCCACGCCTCGTGGCGCCAGTGCTTCTGCGACCTTTACCGCCTCTTCCTCAACGGGTACACCGAGGCGGCCCCTCCCCCTGTTTTTGCCATAGTCCAGCCTCGTAATCGGGATGTGATGCAAAGGCAGTGTGTTGAACATGCTGAGGATATTTTGCAGATTGTGGAGGATTTGTGGAATTATGGGGATAGGAATGCGCTGCTGGAGAGGGATACGGCGGTTTGTGGTTTTGAGAGCGCAAGAATTATACTGTTTGTTGCTGGCGACGGAGCAAGTAATGCGGCAGCCACAGAGCTAGCAACTATGAAGGCGCAGTTGTGCTTAGATCTGATGACGCATTATTTCGCGAGTTCAGCTTGGGCTACGCCTATGGTAAGGGCGGTTTGATTCCATGGGTGCTGAAACTGGCTAACGTATTGCAGAGGAATAACCTAGAGCGTATCATTCGGGATTGTTCGGCTCGTCTTGCTCAACACAAAGAAGTTGCAACGGAACCGGCTCCGCCTGATCCTCCGCCGTCTTCCAAAATATCTCAGTACGCCAACTCGCGACAGAAACTCTCAGTGCACAGTCTGCTGCTGCAGTCCAATTTTGTTGATGACAGCGAAGAAATCACACTTCCTCCCCTAAGATACACCAGGGAACCTCAGGAAGGCTATGGTGACCTTGTAAACAAGGCCGGTTCATGGGCCGATAGCCGGGTGATGAACTTGCCCTCATTGATGGGAAATAGAAACCCAGAGACGGCTTCAGGGCCCATCGCGAATGCAGTGACGTATGATGAAGACGACGGGTATAGCAGTTCGGGGCCGGCTTTCAATCCCTGGATGGGGTTCCCGGGTAAGGACGATGTGTATGGTGTATGTGGGCTTTCAGGGGATCTTAATGAGGACTTTTGATGAACTTTTGTACACCTATACATTAATTATTGGGTATGGTTGTGTTGCCATGCAATGTTGTTGAGGGACACACAATAGAAATGAAGTGTATTATGGTGAGGAAAGAAAGCTAGGCTAGTGTTGTTGGTCTGGAACTAAGTAGTGGTGGTGGCTGCGCAGGTACCACCTCTGACAAATGTGTATACAATCAATGGAATATAAGTCTTCAGCTTCCTATGCATTTGAAGGTTACTCAAACAGAAATCGAACTACAGAGTGGACATTGCTCATCCCGTCAGAAATGTTCGCACGTCACTGGCGACTGGTGCATATTGTAGTAAAACTTGCACCGTGATTCAACCTGACAACAGTGACTCCCGACTTTTCCATACATTCCATTTCAAAGAGAAGCCTCTGTACCAAAGCTGCTCATAAATCAAGCGAGCACTCTCCCTTTTACCATATTCAACAAGAACTACTCTTTATATCAAGTAATTTCGCTTCTGCTCAAGCCAACAACCTCGTGCCCTATCCCCAACTCTCTTGATCCACCAAAACAAGACCATGTCCATACTTCTCGATATTCAATTCTGGGCAGCCTTTGGCACTGTCCTCGCCATCCTAGGCGGTGCATTGATTCTCATCCACTTAATTCTCCGACTGCTATCCCGGGCCGAGAGAAATCGCAACGACGACACTAGTCGAGGACGCTATGACACTGCATCAAGGCCCTGGATGGGTAGGTGCAGAAGAACAGGGCATCTTTTGCCTATCTCGGAGACTGACGCCGAGTCGGCATTCGACTACACGGATGGAGACAGCTAGTCACTATCAATAATTGAACGCATCGCTGTCGTAACCCACATTCTGCTGTCAACTCACCTCCCCTGATACACGCATGACATTACATACATTGCTATGAAAAAATGCACCTTGCCTCCGTCCGTGTCCAAGCATCCGCGAAGTGGAGTTGATAAGGACATATACGAGCCTGCAGGCCATCAATCACCAATCCACAAATTTATTTACCTACTACCCGGCATGTGACCATCCCTCCTGTGGTCCCCTCACCTGCTATATGAAGCCTCTCCTTTTATCGTTCTCCAAATCTTCTGTTATTCCCCATCCACTCATCATCGCTACCGCCAACACGGTTACACATACCTACTAGCAGTACCTTTCGTGCAACACAACATATCTGCAGGAGTAACCCAATCCAGTTTGTCATACAAATTCCTCGGACGGGCCTTTCCCCATATTATAAACCCGAACCCTGCCCACCTTCGCTTCCTGAAGCATCCATCCCTGAAAGCAGCTAACAATTAATTAATAACGGCTACCTTAAGCTCGTCATCAACGGCTTCCCGCAGTCAACCTGTCAGAAATCCGGTTAAAGCATCTGACAGGCCACTCAGCCCACTAGCCAGTATTTATTGGTCCACTTTGCCGAGGGGTGGAAGAAGCGACGGCGGTCACGAGGGTGTGAGGGTGGCGGCTTCATTGGCGCCCGTCGCCGCATACTTGCCACCGGTGCGCCTGTCAGGGGTCAAGGAGGCATCAGACAGGTCGATGAGTACGCGAAGAAAAACAGAAAACAGGGGTGCGACGTCATGATGGAAAAAGCATCGGCCGTCTGGGCCTTCCTGTCGTTCATGTTCGCAGCTGGATCTATGGTCGCCGTGTACATCTTGTGCGGCTGGAGCTATCGGGCTGTGGTGTCACAAGGGGAAGAAGCAACGCGCTGCAGTAGTACACTGGGGCCGAGGCAGGCGCAAACGAAAAGACCGAGTCGGCCGGTGTGGTACCCATGGATTAATTGAAGGATAATATTGGTGGAGGGTATTGACATTCGTGGGAACGACTGGAGGATCGCACCGAGTAGAAATGTGGATCAGGGGCGGTCCGAGGAAGTAGTTCGGCAAGAAAGCGATCAGGTCTGCGGGAAGGTCGACAGTAAAACAAAAAGAAGTCGAGGCAGGCGCGGTATATTGGCATGATATGAAACTGAAAGAGAAGACCCTGTAAAACACCATGGCTGTTGCGAGATAAAAGCAGATAGCCTCAACTGACGCGCGCGAGCTGACTATGCCTCTAATCTTCTTCTCGTAATACGCAGCCAGAAATCATTGGCCACCCAAAACACTGCGCTCCACGCCTTCATCGGGATTTGAGGATTGACTATAGTAAAGTCGAATCGTCGTAGTAACTAGAACTGAGGTCAGATGTATCGTTCAGAGCTACCGTTCAGGCCTACCGTTCAGGGATGGTAGGCAAGTAAAGGGAACACAAACCTCGACGTATACCTTGTTCAGCTCCATCATGGCAATGGGTTTTCCCAGGCAGGCGTATTTCCCATGCCCGAAAATCATATCTACCACCGTATTCATCACTTTCAGCTCAGCTTCACTCGCCTCAAGCCATCTCTCTGGCCTGAAGACGTCAGCGTCCTTGCCCCAAATATCCTTCGAGCGCATGAGTCCAAAGGTGTTGGTCCCTACCTGAGTTCCTTCGGGCAGGAAATGGCCATTGATCATGTCGCCTCCGGGTGGAACCTGTTTAGACCCCATACCGGTGACGGGGGGATACATCCGGAGTCCCTCGCGAATGACGGCCTGAAGGTACGGAAGCTGTTTGGCCTCCGGCTCCGAGATTGGGGAGCTGATCCAGCCCTTTTGTATGGCCTGGTCAATCTCCTTTTGCAAACCGTTATAAGCAGAGGGCGTGCTAATGAGGCAGAGTAGGGTCATGCATATCGCCGTCGCTGATGTCACGGAGCCCGCGATGCTAATGATTGTCAGCACCCCCATGCGACCATATTCCACTCAACTCCTTGGGTTCGGAGACCACTCACATTTGAACGAACACTTGCTGTATGAGCTCAGAGCGAGTCATGCCGCTGTTGATGAATGCCTGCGTCATGTCCTTTTCGGGTCGTGCGCCTGGCTCCAGCCTCTTGTCCACGAATGCCTTCGCGAATCTGATGTAATGTTAGCCTCGCTTCATCTGATCGGGGAGGTGGCCCGTACCCCATGAGCCTGCCGAATCCAACCTCGTCGCCCTCTGTAGGCAACATAAGTCTGAATGGCCATCGGTACACAAGATTCGACATCCAGGGCAACGCTGATATGATGTTCATGACGGGCAGGGACTCATCGTGGATCTCGTTGTATCGATATAAGTCGCGATCCTCAGCCAGGAACCCAAAAGCGCCGCCGAACGAGATGTCGCCCATGACGTCAAGCGTGAAGAATGAAGTTTTGCGGAAGAACTGTAGTGGACAGTAGCAGGTGGCCGTGGAGATGTACTTGGTGTCAATCAAATTGACGAACTGCATAATTTGGCGATCAATGCCGGCACCGAAGCCGAAACCTTCATTTTCCTTGCCTCCGAACTTGAAAGATGCAGTCAGCATGTACGTATCAGAACGGAAAGCCGTGGGTAGAGCGCAAGGGGCTTACGGCAGCTACCATCTTCGACCGAAGCAATTTATGTTGACCGTCATCTCTCAAAGATACGATTGTATCCTCGTCCGGCACAATGCGGCCCAGCTGGTAAAAGTCGCCCTTGGTGTACGGAGAACGCACGGAATTCATCATGCGAATAACCTCTGGATCCGTGGTAAGCACCTCGTTGGGGCCAATCCGTACGAGAGGGCCTGTTTCGCGTCAGCGCATACGTCCTTTGCACTTTGCGCAACCGGCAAACAAAATGAGGGACAGGCCGCTAAGTCCCGCAGGGAAAGAGCGAGCGCACCGTATCTGTCCGAGACGTCCTTCAGAACCTCGTGCAACCTTCCACTCAACACATTCTTGACCATCCATAAATTCGAGATCGAGGCCAAAAAGGGACCCGGGATGTGACGGAGGCGATACCACGAACGCACATGGTAGAGCAGGAGGGCGGCCAGGAGAGCTACAGCGCAGGGCGCGAGGAGAAGATGCAGCGACCACTCATGAATCATCGGGGCGAGAACTGCCATGGCTCCCATCCTTCACCGCGGGGCGGTTCGACCAAAATAGGTAGTGAGAGCAGGGAAAGTGTGGTATGGGAATTACCGAGAAACTGGCACCGGGGCGGTACCGACCAGTTGGTAACGAACCAGAACGCACGGAATGATGGATTATGATCCTCGTCAACTGAAACAAAACAGGCATCGGCTTTTGAGGAACAGGAACAAGAGACCTAGAAACATCAGCACCGTCTGCTGCGCGGGTTTTTTACTTTGCGATGGATAACTAAAAGACTCATTGATGGATTTTTCTGACGCGCAATCCAAACAACAATCAGTGAATTCAACCAACTGTGAGCCATTAGCCCCTTGGTGAATGTGTTGGTTTGGATGTGAGTGGCAGCTAACACTCTTTAAATTATGAGGGTTGCAGGGAGTTGCTCGGCTTCTGAGGTTGGATCGTCCGTTGACCTAGCGGGCTTGAAAAGGTGGTGAAGATGCATCCAGCTTCCAGGGTACACCTTCCCCCAGAGTTGATTCCGAGGTTGCAAGAAGCGAGCTGTCCTCGTACTCATCAAGCGTGGACAGGGCCTTCCTCGAGGGCCGACACCTGGGACCTTGGATCAAGGCCCCAGATGACAGTTCGGTTGGCAATGCAATCCCTGCGACAGACAGCCAGACCAATGAATAGACATGCACGAAATTGTGTTTCCCACCCTGGCAGTCTTTAGTGGCGTACTATTTTCAGTGTCGTATAGGTTCGTGGGAAGATGCTCATATTCGGATATAATTGACATATCAGTCATCAGGGACGCAGCCTGACTAAGTGACCAGTTTCTCCCATCGGCTGTGACCACCCAACGAACGATTCGGACTCGGGCTCACATGTGAATTCCGGTGACTGGAATTGGGGTTGGAAAATAAACAGAGTTTTGCCACATCAATCCAACCGGTCGTCCCAGGTTTGTGTTGAGCAAGCATACGAACTCTGGCAGGTCAATTGGTCAACAGATCCCCCCTCTCCTCCCCCCAACATCGATCGCAAACCTTGGTATCGCTCTTGTCACATTATCCCGGGGCGATGCCAATCTTGAAGATGATGCAGTTCCGACCTGTCGGGTTGCTCAAGTGTAAAAGCGGCAGCTCTGGACATGCACCAATTCGTCTGGCAGCCGGATGCTGAAAATCAATATGGTGCTGACGCGCAAAATGCGCAGCGCACAGCTGCAGCACCGTAAGTGTTGTTTGACAGGGTCACAGCTTCGGGAACTTCTGTAAGTGCCGCTAAGGTGTTTCCAAGATGCCACCAACGAGGACAGCGTCTTGAACCGTCTTGCCCAAAGATGTCTTCAGCTACTGTCCATGGAGCGGTTCGATCACATCGAGGGGCTTGCAGATAGCCTCATGACAAAAGCCAGTCTGGCTTGCAAAGCATGAAAGCCATCACATCCCGACGTGCTTCCGCACCCGCTGTCACTTACCGGTCATATGCACGCCAACGAGGTGGCTCATTTGGGGGCCATGTAACTGTGCCATCCCCGACGGTCGTCAAAAAGAGGCTTGATTCAACGGCAAGGACTTAGCGCAAGCCCTCAGTCGATCTGGACTGTTCTTACGAAGAGTTGCAACACAGTTGCTACGGATTGACGAGCTTACCACTCAAAAAGAGCCGTCAGCCAGCTCGCTAGTTCGGTTCGAACCGCAAATGGGGGAGACGAGACGTCGCGGCGCACAAATGCAGCCAGCCGCTGATGAGGTATCGCGACGTCTGGCAGACTGGCTGAAAATGTGACGTGTAGTGTTCCAACAACCCGCAACCCGGCCGTTTCGTTCGCTCTCTCGCAGTGCAACTAGACAAGCCTAAGGCCTCCACCTCCGCCCTTGCCCTCGCACTTGCTCACATTGTCACAAGTGAAGGTTTGCTGGACACCGTTGCCCAATGCACAGCGCGCCTCACATCTCAGAGTTTAAACTTTGGTAGGAAGGTCGCGCAAGCACACTATTTTGGTGATAAGCACGACACTGGCGAGTCTGCCCATTCTTCAAGGGCCCAACTTCTTCGGACGGACGGTTTTCCCTTGCTGCTTGGCTCGTTTCTCAATGGCTCGTACTTTTAAAACACAATGAAACCCCATTGATGATACTGCTGCCCAACGGCCCGTTCTGGTTCGATTTGAGGCCTTCAGCGTCTGCGGTCTCTCTGCCACCAGACGATGAAGACACACATTGTCGTACGAGATCGTAGTTCACATTTGCCAGCAATCGCTTCTTGTCTTACCGTCCTATTTTTTATTTTTCTTCTTCCACATTTCGCGTTCGCCGTTGGGACAATTGAACTTTGATCTCGGAAGCTTCGAAGAAAATAAAAATGGGGTCAGAAGGTAAGCACGCAGATGCACGGCAAGCTCTGCATCACCAACAGCCGCTTCTTCCGTGCCTCTTCGTTTGCAGTGAAACTACCCCCCTCGCCCACTGCAGTAGCAGAATCAGCAGTGTCGATAACAAACAATCTTTGACGAGCCCAATCCTTGCAGATCCAGATCCAGATCCAGATCAACCCCAGAGTCGCAATGTCAGCGCCAACATCAGCACCAACACGTCCACATCCGCCGTGGAAGATACCTACCAACTGCAGCAAATCGAACCAGGCTCTCCGGGCGACACTTCAGATCCGGACGAGTTTGAGCCAAGCGTGTTCGACGATCAATCCCTTGCTGCCTCCACGTCAATCACCTCGAGCGTGTATGGCCACAGCTACCAAAATGGACGGCGCTATCACAAGTACCGCCACGGGCGTTATCCGATACCCAACGACGAGACGGAGCAGAATCGCGAAGACATGTTGCATGCCATGATGCTCGAAGTCACCAACGGGAAACTCTTCTTTGCGCCCATCGGCGATTATCCCCAGAAGATCCTCGACTTGGGCACGGGTACCGGAATCTGGGCCATCGAGAGTACGAGCTAACTCCACCCCTTTCCATGCTGTCGGCTGGGGGACTCGGGGGTCGAACTGACATGCTTACTTGTTATCGACAGTGGGAGACAAGTACGCAAGCGCCGAGGTCACCGGTATTGATTTAAGCCCGATACAGCCCGTTTGGGTGCCACCGAACGTCAAATTCGTGGTAGACGACGTCGAAGATACTTGGTTAAATGGCGACAATATCGACTTTGTGCATCTGCGAAACATGGTACCCATTCTCAGATCACCCGTCAGACTCTTGAGGGAGATATTCGCGTATGCTTCTTCACTGGCATCCCATTCACGAACTGAGGGATCATCGGGCTAACCATCTCCCTCCCAGCAACCTCAAGCCCGGCGGCTGGGTAGAGCTCCAGGATGTCGATGGACAAGTCCATTGCGATGATCATACGTTGCCGTCGGACTGGCCGGTGCTTGTGTTTTGCAACCTCATGGTAGAGGCTTTTGCCAAACTGGGCACGCAGTCGCACGCGGCGAGTTTTGTTGCCAGATATCTGCAGGAAGCTGGATTCGTCAATATCCAGCATCGCACGGCCAAGCTGCCGTATGGCACATGGCCACGAGACAAGTTCGTATTCATTTTGGTCGACGTTGAGTGGTCCTGTTCGCGGGGAGAGATGGGGGGGGGGGGGGGGAGGGGAAGGGGGGAGGGTTCATATCGCTACAGCTTCCCGGCCCGACTTGTTCGTTCATCAGTGACCAAATAAGAAGGAGGGTTTGAGCGACAACATTGCCCCCCGCGGATATCCACGCTAGGCTCTTGTCGCCTCACGACATGCTCATCCGGTTGCTGTCTCCGTATACGGTTGGCTGACATGATCGAACAGGACCATGAGACTAGTCGGTCTCTACTACCGCACGGCGGCAGAAGAGTTCTTCCCCGCGATGGGAGCTATTCAGATGCCACTACTTGGCTGGTCAGAGGTACATCTACTGTTTTCTTGAGGCTCTTCGAGGCAAGGCAGAATACTGAATAAGCTCAACATACAGGAAGAAATGCAAGTATTTTTCGCCAAGTGTCGGAATGCGATGCGCGATGAAAGCGTGCATGCTTATGGGATAATGCATTTTTGGTCGGCCCAAAGGCCTGAAAGTTGAAACTGCAAAAGACGAACTCAGAAATGGTCATTTTTGGGAGGCGTCAGGAAACATCAGCCTCGTGGCACGGGATTCTGCGCACGGCAGTCTAATGATAAAGCATTGTGTTGTGAAATTTCCCGTGTTATTAGGCTACTCGAGCACGGGGTGCGGGAACGACGACGGCATTACCGCGCATTACCGAGTCGCAAATTGAGTGCTCAAGAGATGCTTAAAATAACCTCATATTACCTCCACTTCTGCGAGCAAGCCCCGGTCAACGGATTATTCATCCCAAGCTGGCTAAGCTGGCGTTTTGATGCCCGAAGGTTCAGGAAAATGCGAAACGACACAAAATGAGGGCGGTCATCTAGTGACATTGACGACGAACAAATGATGGGATCAACTGAATGTTTTCAGACGACTGGCGTCCGTTTGAAGGGGTCAGCACTTGAGACTGTTGTGGGGGGAAATCTCCTGTTTAAGGCCAACCAGTTGTTCAGGGGACTGCCGTTGCGACGTTGACCAGGCGTGACGGTCCATCGGCCCACATTTCAAGAAACGTCTTGGCGCTCAGGGCCCTCCAGAACGGGATGTGCAGTAAATCTACAGGTTAACTTGCAAATCAAGCGGAGATCACAGTTCTTGACCGACTTGGTTCACGTTGAGCCTCCTGGGTGTCGGAGATCGACAACTGATATCGGGCTCGACGGAGCAAATTATCACGGATTATCCCTGACGACGCGTTGTCACGAGATCCAAGTTGATCGAGACTGGAACATTGGCGATTGACTGAACGATTTGGCTGAATTTGGTGACTGGGATATCGGCTCAGGGCGATTGCACCGGGATGACACATGTCGATTGGCAAGCGGTTGTCAAGCGGTTGGATATGCCAACCACGGCACGGTGTTTTGAACTGATCGGATGATGACACCACCTTTCTTGCCGCCGCTGCCCATCTGGACGTATTTGCAGGAACTCGAAACTTTCTTGCCAACCATGATCCACTCCAGGACCCTTGCAGAGACGTCTCGAGATCTACTACCCTAGGGGCCCTGACTCTGGGTAGTTTTTGACCATGTGTGGCCCCACCTGCGAGCCCTTGGCAAGTGCTTCATGACATTAGCATGTTCAAACATCAACGATAGTCCCTGTCATTCGTACCTGCAGTGGCGCTGTCACCATAATACTTTGTGAACGCCTTGCTCCTAGCACATCCGCGGCAGTACCCAGATGGTTCCGCAACGCGGCTCTCAGTGGAGCATCGTGTAAAATTCCCGTTGTTGGTTGCGGTCCTACGGAAAATACGGAAGTAGGGCCCATAACATGGTGACCCACCCTCCGTTCGACCAAACAGATCTATGCTTGGATTAGAACTAACTAGCAGGGAATCCACCACCATGCGACGGATGCTGTTGGAGCTGGCCTCAGCGGCGACTACTGATGGCTTTAGCGGGTCCTGACAATTGAGTGAAACTCCCCCAACGACGACGACGCGTAGTTTCTAGGGGGGGGGAAGGAGAGAATCTGGTTTGCGACCAAGGGGTCAGTGCCACTCACGAGGTTGGTCGTGGTGTATATAGTCGACAGCGGCCGCCCGTACTCGACGACTCATCTTGACAGGCCGGTATCTCTCAGTCCAGCGCATTTTCTGTTTCTTCAACCTCGATCCTGTGGATCTTGAGTATTATTTATTCTAACCTTCACTTACTCCACTCCAGTCATTCACTTCTACTTCCCGGTGCTGGACACTCTTGATCTCGATACATATTCAAAATGCAGACTTCATACTTCCTCTCCTTCACATCCCTCCTGGCTCTGACCAGTGCACATGGAGTCATTCTTGGAGCACAGGGCGAGGATGGATCCCCAGCAAGTGTGGGTTTCCAAGGTACGTGATCAGCGCAATTCCTATTATTCGAGTTTCATGTACTAACAAGCCTTTTACCAGTCAACCCGGACATCGCCAGAAACTGCACCAGCATCAACCCGTGCCAGCAAGACGCAACCATCATCCGTGACGCTGAGATTGCCGCAAACACCGTCAACGAGTGCGGGCGCACGGAGCTTGCTGGCAATATCGACATTGGCGAGAACACGGAGAATGCCCTCTCTGCCAACGCTGTGACCGAGGTCAAGGCCGGCACCAAAATGACGGTCACTATCCACCAGGTCAACGCCGATGGCGCTGGTCCCTACACTTGCGACCTTATCGAGGCCGGCAACAACGGTGTCATCAGCCAAAACCTGACTGTTGAGAACAACGTCCCCGGTTCCAACGGTTTCTCTCAGGCCAAGGAGCAGCAGTTCAACGTGACTGTCACCATGCCTGACAGCTTCAACTGTGTTGGCGGTTAGTCAAATACCATGTCCTCCCATCTAGTATGTCTGCTAACGCATCCCGAATAGCTTCCACCGGCAACGTGTGCACTGTCCGCTGCCGCAACAACGCCCAAGCCGGTCCCTTCGGAGGTTGCTTCGCTGTCCAGCAGACCGATAACACGGCCAATGTAAATACTGCCTCCAACATTGAGACCAACCTTTCTGCCGAAAAGGTCGACAAGCAGGTCGCTGTGGACCAGGCTAACTTCCCCGCCGCTGTGAAGGCCAACCAGGACGCCGGCACCCCCGAGGCTCTCGCAAACCTCGCCGCTGCCCAGGCCGTTGGTGGTTTGGAGGTCACCAGCAGACCGGCGGCGACTGAGACCCCTGACGTTATCCTTGGTGGCAACGCTGCTTCCGCCACCCCCACCAATGATGCCAATGCCGCCGCTGAGACTGGCAACGGAAACGGACGTAATGGCCGCAACCGCAAGGGAAACAACAACAAGCGCGACAGAATCGCACGCCGATATGTCATGGCTGGGAAGGACTTTAATGCCGTTGAGCAGAACTAATTTTCTTTTTTCTCGGTCATGAACACATTTACGTGTAAGATGTTCTTGTTAGATGTGCACTTCACTTTCGGAGCAGCTGTGGAAGAAGAGAGATCAATGAGACTAAGAGAGAAAATGCTTAAACTGATCAAATTTTCCGATACCAGCCGGGATCAAATGGGGAATATACAGGAGATTGATTGGCGGGAGGATTTTGCTTGAGCCTCAGGTTTTTAGATGTAAAATTTCTGGGTTGTACATAATCACTTGGTACAAACTATACTTTGGCCCTTTTTGTTTGTTCAAATGACTTTTTGACTACTTTTTGTAAGACGTCTGGCGCAAATTGACGGAATTCAAAAGCGACCACTAGACCCCATCGGAGTCCAGCTTGGTTGCTATCAAAAGGCCAAGTGCGGAATCACGAATACGCGCATCGTGGGAATCCCAGGTACTTGACTAGAGCAGAGCAAGGCTGCGTGAAGCGGGCTTTCCCAACTCATGACTTGGCGGAGATCGTCCTCAAGACGAACCCAGCAAGGTATTCATTCAGATTGCGAACTTTACCAACCCACGACGATGAAACACGAAAAGCACTTGTGCGGAATCCTATTTTGGTCGAGTCCATAGACCAAGGCTGGGTAACCGGCTTGGAGAAAAATCAACAGCGCGCTACAGGGCCAAGGGGGGTCCCAGCGGCTGCTACCCGTCGTCCCATTTCCCAGGTTGGGATGTCTCATGAGCTAGCTAGTAACTCCGGTACAGAGCGAGGTTCTGAGACAGGACTACTCACATCCTTGACCGTTGTCAATGCACAATGCCGAAGCATAACCGGGTGTCGGTGCTTCGGGTGAAGGGTGAAGGAGATACTAGTTTCGGTAACCCGGATCTTTGGCAGGATTTGGCAGTGACGTGCTAAAACTTTCTTTGGGTTTTCTGTCTGTGTTGAATAAACTGTATGAGCATGTGAAGTTTTTAATGTCATGATGTGCATCCACTTTGTTGCGCTACGATCAGTTGATAACTGCTATGCACTCGCAGTGAAGCCCGTATGGTTGAAGAACATCTCGGCTTGAATAGTCTATGCGCCTCTTGGATCTCGGTAAATATCTCGTTGCTGCCACTAGTTCAGATGGGTGCACCAAGGAGCCGGTATTATTGAGCAACATTTGGTCATCATCACCAGTTGGAAGATCTGGTTTCAGATCGACAGAGCCTCCATCATCGGATTCCAATCCACTTTGAGCTGTTGCTGTGTAGTAGTATCCACGAACTCATTTCTATCCTAGTAGAACGGCTGGGGATATGCGGGCATGCACGGCTGCGCTGTTGACAATTGCTGTGTTAGGTAGAATGATGGGAATACTTGTTTGGGGAGACTGGTGTGCTCTATTTATGGATTGTCATCACATTTGTCGAGTGCAGATTCTCATACATACTGCGGCGCGTTCTCCTTCAAACTTGTGCTGGGGCTCTCCCTGTCATTATCACTACTCATTGTGTAACATGGAGTCAGGCAGAAAGCAAGTACGGAATTACATCATCCCTAGTGACCCTTGGGGTGAGTAACGGAGTCACGTACAAACTGAGATTCTGCCGATGACTATAGTCATATTTGCCCAAAGTTCCTTAAGGAGGTGCAGTTTCTCTCTTTAACCCGCCAGGAATATCCACCAGGGATTAGATGGAACGCAGCAATGGTACTGCAATTTCTCTTTTGGGTACTTTTAGGAGTTGAAATAGATTTCTCTGAAATGTGCCAGAGATTTGCGCTGTCAACCTTGCCAAACCGTTCAAAGACGTACTGCTACATATTATCTAGGTTATTCAAATCGTGTGAGCCTTGCGGAATAGGCGTCGAAGCACTGAAATGGTCGCATCACTCCATGCTCGTCGACATTGATCTACCGATCGATTCCGAGTCAAGCTTGAGAATAGACAATATGCTGTTGTCACGGGATACACAGTCAACCAGACAACGGTTCTGCAAGTGCAATGTCAGTGGATCACGCTGCCGGCGGCTGGGTTTGCGCTAATGCTGGTGTTATTTGGATTTACGGTCTTTCGGGCGGATGGACCTACACCAGATTGGAAGAATTCAGCTGGGTTTGGTCATGGACCAGAGCGGTGTGGGGTTTGGGCTAAGAAGATGCCGGTTAGGCTTGATGGGGATGGGAGGGAGTGTTACTGGGTGATATGAGAATGGAGACGGTGTGAGATGTCGAGGTATTAGGTTTGTCATAGTAATCTATGGGGCTACTGTTTGCCTACCTTGGGGAGCAAATATTGGGCCTGCACTGTTAAAACTAAAGATAAGCAGCTCATACACTTAAACTACGTAGC
This sequence comes from Pseudomassariella vexata, assembly GCF_002105095.1. Taxonomy (NCBI): domain Eukaryota; kingdom Fungi; phylum Ascomycota; class Sordariomycetes; order Amphisphaeriales; family Pseudomassariaceae; genus Pseudomassariella; species Pseudomassariella vexata. The sequence goes on from NW_024467957.1 coordinate 2,942,757, forward strand.
TTACATATTTGTCATTCCTATCAAACTATGCAATACACACTACTCACGCCTGTGTGCAGTATCAAAACGCCTTTTTTAGTGCAAAGCCACTCTGCTTTCGCTAAATCCCCATTGGTCAAAGGTAGAGATCGCTGCTTTGGCTCAATGATGAGCCAGAAAAAAACTGACCATACCGTTATTTCCATTTATATATGTCCTTTTCTACCATACTGGGTTTTGCGGCGTTCTAAGATCGGATTTATCGTCTCACAGTTCCCAGAGTACATACCACGATGATCGAAGAAGGGCGTGACATTCATCTACCCTCTCTCTTCTGCACTCAGCTATCATACATCTTGTCGACTCCATGGGCAACGGGAACTGTAGTATCTTGCTACGTTGTCAAATTAGAAACGGAGATCCTAGGCCACAGCTCAGAGAACCTAGATATTCCGGACGTTCCCTATCTAATGCGAATACGCAAGACACTATACCTAAAATTATTCCCAGAATTGTAATTTAAGGAAAGAAAACAAGGTTCTTACGCTTTCTGTGGGTTTATAAGCATGGTAATACGGGTATCCTTATATAAGTACTGAACCACGAATATGCCATAAATTACTCCTTCAGGGACCCATCTGGTAAGCGACAATAATCTAGCATAACACAGCCGTGATCAGACTCCTTTGTAGTGGCGAATCTCTTAATCGAGACAGGTACCGATGGTAACCCGATACCATCACGGCTTTGAGAAGTAGCCTATTCACCTGCTATTGAGTGCCTGCCAATCCTCCAACCACCACCAGAGACCGAGCATCAGCTCCCAGCTCGACGTCATACTCCTGATCATGCTCACTGGTAATGTGAACCCCAGCCAGCTCACCAAGAGATACAGATACAACGGAAGCAGCGCGCTCTGGAACCATACGCCACTTACACTAGCGGTCGGAAATCATCAGGTAATGACCTTGAATATTATCCTAGGCCATGGAGCTATTTTTATTTATACCTCGGACACGCAGAGCTCGTACGGGAAATCCCATGGTGACGGCGGCAAATCGACTCAGGATACGGACTTCACCAGCCCTCTTTTGGTGCTTTGCAACATTGAGCACGCCATAGACAATAAAGCAAGCTGGAAATTCCTCCGCTACGGACCCTCCATCGTTGATCGAGACTGGGAGGGGCTCATGGCGCTGCAGCTCGCCTATTACCTGCAGACCGCACAGCCAGGTCGGTTGAGGTATCTGAAGGAGCACTCATTGTATACCAGAATGAAAACAATTACGACCAGAAGCCTTTATATGCCTTATGCCTCGATTACTGGGGTTTGTAGCTTGAAGCCCGGGGTTGGGGTGATGACGGGTGGGCGGTTGGTATGAGTTTGGATGCCATGGTGGAGATCCGAGGGGAAGGGCTCTGCGCTTGATGTGTGGATTTACTCCAAAAGTTGGTTGGATTCCGCATGGTGTTCCATGGTATCGTTTGTGCGAGAATCACCAGGGCCATAGACAAATTTGTTAATGTATGAGACCCGGTTTAGTACGAAGAACAATAAGGAAGGGGGGCATATAAGTAGGACGGAGTTGCACCGCATATTTGAGAGTCCTTGCGCCAATATAAATTTGTTCCTAAGATATCCTTACTAGTAGATTAATGCTCAACTACTTCAAAGTTTGCTGCAGTGTAATAAGGTCACGTATACGTAAGAGATATAATCACGTTATGTGATTGCGATTACTTTCGCCACCTGAATGTATTTTAAGCTTTCCGTCCCAGAACATATACTGTCGCCAACCCCTTGATATATCTCTGGATCTACGTAGTTGTCAAGCTTGAGTGCCAAATACTTTGAGCTCCCTTTGTTTCCCTTCCTTTTGGACGGGAATTTTGGCACAGTAACACGAACAAAGCCACGCCCCAAGGGCTACCATCAATAGCCGCATTCGGCGGGCCACCACATGGTTCTTTGTTCCTTGCGTACTCAAAAACAATGATGCTCCGAGTCGGGTTTTGAAGTCGGCTCTGCTGACCTTGCCGGCAACTTTGAATATCTGCTACCATCCCACCGCGGTCCAAACAAACACACACCACAATAACATCAGCATCACCGATAAATTCCATCGAGACGTCAACCAAATTATATCAGTCCCTGAATAAGCTCCTTTGCAACTATCTCACATCTTCATCTGTTTCCAGCCTACCGGCCTACCCTTCTGAGAGCTACCGAAGACAAACAAGACCTGTCTGACCTCACCAGAATAATGGAATACCACAACCTATACAGAAGAGGTTCCGGTGGTCCCTCACCCGCTGTCTGGATCCCAATCGTCGTAGTCTCCATTTTCGTCCTTGCGTACGGAGTATGGAGGCACAAGAGGAATGTGCAGAGTTCGCATCACAACCAGGTTTAGAATAATTGCTGCGTCAGTGCAAGGCTGCCCTCGATCATAATGAAAGGGCTGGAAATGGAACACCATCAGAGCTTGATTTTCATCCATACAATTACAACGGATTTCTTCGAGGGTTGCAGCTAGCGAGGTGGTGTTCGGTAACTGGTCTATGTAGGATTTATTTGGCATCTTCGTGGAATTACGTCAGGGATTTACCCCAAGTTCCCTGGATAAATGTTGAATATATACAATGAATCTATCGGTTACCTATCCAGCCAATTCTCATAAAGCAGCCGTCAAAATATCTGATATCATTAGAGACCCCCTACCCTTGACCATGTCATACGATCAAGTAGATGCAATGGCCACATCCATCATAGTCTGCTTAAAAGCCTGTAGCGCAACTTCGGGCTCTATAAATCTGTCAGTGCTCAGCTCATCCCCCATCTCTCATCCCAAAATCTTCAAAAAAAGGAAAAAATACAAACTTACGATAATAAGGCACTTCATGCCCCGCCTCGTAAACCTTCAAGAAGCTCAAATTATCCGCCGTCTTAAACAACCCCTTCTCGGTGCCATTAACCGTATAGGGCACCATTTCCGCGGCAGTGAAGTTGCTCTGCGCCGAATAGACGACCGCCTCGGCGACCTGGTAGTTGCCGATCCAGTTGCAGATGAAATCGGCGTCGCCGGCCCATAGCAGGACCGAGATGCCGGTTTGCACTACTTTGGTAAGGGTTTCGAGGAAAGAGCGGGCGTCTGCAAAGATTGTTAGCTGTCTTCTTGTCCGTTTTAAAATTCCTGGACCTTGGACAGGGGTGTTTGAGAGTGTGAGGATACTCACCATCTCCTGTAGCAGCAAACTTGTAATACGGTGCATCCGGACACTCCGCATACGTCACCTGTGCCCCAATAGCTTTCATCACATCTGGCCTTTGGAGATAATCCACATACGTCTCTGGCGGATCCGTCGTATTAGCAGAGACGCGGATATCGTACGTCCCAAAATCGGCGCTGTCGTAAATAACGGTATCCACATTGCCGATACACGTATCATCGGCATAACTGCAAGCCTCGTCGGTTCCGGAGCTAATACACTCGTTCAAAGCCGGCACACACTTGGTCTCGTAAATATCATACAGGGAATCCGCGACGCTCTCGTTGATGAGCGGACGATACGAGTTGTTGAGCGCGTAGTCGATGTACGCCCGTTCCTGTATGGTCGAGTCGAACCAGCCGTTGTTTATTCCCACAGCAACGATGTTGATCTTGTCACCTTCGAGATCACCTTCCTCAATGGCCGCGTTTTGCTCCTGGATGTAGTGAGCGAACTCAGGGCCGTAGTGTCCGCCGTAGGATTCAGTGAAGATGCCAAAGTCGCGGCATTCGTACTCAGGGAAGTGGGCGTAGAAGGCTTGCAGAAGGTTCCAGACGAAGGGTGCGGCGGTGACGGTGGAGTTGACGTCGTCAATCCCGTAGGAAAAGCCGGTTCCGATGGGCTGGTCGACGTATAGCACGTTGGCGTAGTTGTTAAAGCTGTAGGGGTTCAGCGAGGGCGTGCTTTGGTTGTTGACGAAGTGGCAGGGGCCGTTTTCCTGGAAGAGACCAATCATGGAACTACATCCTGGACCGCCGTTGAACCACGTCGCTAGAGGGGCTTCCTTTGGGTTTTCACGGGCTTCGAAGAACCTGAGTCTGTTAGTGGATGGGAGCAATGAATCGTTGGAGATTCAGACATACCAAAACCACATGTTCATCGCGTCGCCAACTGACAAGTAGCCAGAGTACTGGTTTACGCCTGGTGTCGTCTCGCAGATGCCCGAGTTCTTGACAAAGGACATCTTGGAGCCCGTGGACCGGTGCTCGAAGACATTGTATGTGATGCCACCTCGCTCCTCGACGTATCTCTTGTCTAGGTGAGCTGTCGTTGGCGCCGCAAGAGATGGGCTGATGAGTGCCGTCAGTAACGACAGAGTCGCTGCTCTTTGAATAACGGTCCTCATCTCCACGAGTTCTTTTCAAGAATGAGTTCGGTTATCGCGTGGCGCATTGAGAGTCGTCGGCCGTAGAAACCCCAGAGTTATTAAGACCAATGAGCGAATTTGAGTGACTCCACCTTCTCATAGTCTGATCGAAGCTCGGTACACAACTTGTGTCTCCGTCAAGGTCTTAGAAGCACCAATCAGAGACCCGACTTACGTGCGAAAGACAGACAGTCCGCAGTGTGAGTTGAGTAGAGGGAATCTAAGAAAAGAACCGAGATCCAAGTCATCCGCCTTTTGTATGCAGCTCATGCTATCAGCACAGAATTCGATCACACCGTACCACTGGTCTGTTCCCATCACGTATGATTCGATAAGGAATGGCGGCCTGCATCATCACACGAAGAGTGGGGGTTGAGCACGTAATTGTAAGTTGCCTTGCCAGCTTTCCATAAGATCGGCCACTCGGAAGTAAGCCTCAACCAAGATGTCCCGATCGCAATCAGAATTGGAGAAATTGAATAAAGATAGTAGCAGGCATTTGCTGATAGACCGAGTTGAGGTCAAGGCTAATGGTCCCTTTTCGGCAGGTCGCCGGGCTTGACGTTACATCGGGAGGGTGGTGGATCGGCATTGAAAGCCGTGCCCGCTTGTTATTATCCACATGTTATCACAGCGGTGCAATCAACGAACCAGCGTCCTGCCACTTTTGTGAGAACTTTTGTGAGACTGTGTCACCTCGTCCACTCATCGGCATGGGAAGACTGTATGAGTAGCTTGGCAGAAGTTTTCCTTTTGTTGGTTGGATTGTCAAAAAGCTTGATCATTTTAGATCAGTCGAACCAGATCTCATCAGATGTTCATGTGAGGGTGTTCGGATGTCGGATGCGGATCTTGAGTTCCCACTTAATATTCTGGCCCAGACAATAGGTTTTGCGGCTCAGAAAACACATGACGGGAACGTCGCGTATTTAATGTGCTTCGGGATGTGAACGATCCTGACCGTTATCGGAACAGCTGGCTTCATATCGCGCCGTATGCGCGGTGCATTTTGATGAAACAGTTGCTATGAGGACCCTATCTCGTAGAAGCTTTAGAAACTGACCGTCGAAGCTGTGGCCATCAGGAACAAAGGCTGCAGTTCTCGCGTATGAACTCCCCCGACCCACCCCCCAAACAACCTTTTAAACCCCCTCCGTCCGTGTCGGCGCTACAGCCTTACCCTCTGGAGAAGGAGTACTCGCCTGCGTATCAGAAACGGGATTCTTTCCCCTCCGCAGTCCCTGCGCCGTCTCGTGCTTCCGCTTCATACTAACACACCTCAAGAAGAACGACCCTGCAAAGGGTAACACGCAAAACGCGCACATGATGATCCAAACGGTCCATAACGACGCCGCATACACCCCAACAAGGTCCGTCTTGAACTGTCCCTCAGGCATGCCCCGAAGATTCTCCACCAAAGCCGCCGCATCGCGGGAATACTCGTCTGCGTGGGGTGCCAAGTCAGGAATGTCATCCATCTTGGTGCGCATCTCGTTCTGGACGACGACCCCAACAATGGCGACCCCCGCGGCCTGGCCGAGGTGCCTGAAGAAATTTAGCATGGTAACGGCGTGGGTGACGTATTCCTCGTCGACGGAGGCCTGGCTCAGCAGGTCGAGCGAGTTGTAGAGTAGGCCAAGGCCCAGCCCGACGACGAGGAGGCTGAGGACCCATTGGTAAGTTAGAGTGTGAACGTCAAGTAAGGTCAAGAGTCCGCTGCCCAGAATCGCGAAGGCGAAGCCGGCGCGGATAACCCAGTTAATGTTGCCGGTTCTGCTGATAATGAGGGATCCGACGGCGGAGAATGGGGACACGGTTGCACCATATGGGATCAAGGCGATGCCGGCCATGATGGGGTTCATTTCTTTGACTCCTTCGAAATAGAGAGGCAGAACGTAAACAAGTCCGAGTGCTAGAACGGTGTGGAAGAAAGCCGCCATGAGGGAGTAAAGCATGTTGTAGCTGCAGAGTAGATCGATTCTGATGATGGGCTCGACGGGAAATCGTTTCTCGTACATGGCGAATCCAAACAGGCCGAGAAGTCCGACGAGGATCGGGATGATGGTCTGCCAAGAATCCCAAGGGAACATAACACCACCCCAGGTCATTCCTAGGAGCAGTGTGGTGACTGCAGAGACTGATATGGCAGTACCAGCCCAATCGGCACGTCTCACCTTCTCCCTCAGTGAGCCAGGCACGCTCTTCAATCGCAAGAATATGTTGATCGAGACCAAGGCAACCGTTGCGATTGGTATGTTCATCCAAAAGTTCCATCTCTGCTGGGGTCAGTCAAGGATGCCCCACGCGATAGCCTGAGAGCACTTACCCAGGACGTCTTGTATGAGAAAATACCGCCAACGATTGGTCCAAGAACATCACCAATAGCCCATAGAACTGAGAAGATGGACAGGTAATTGCCACGGATTTCCAAGGGGATCAGGTCCGCGACAACAATCTCAATGGAAACTCGGACACCACCTCCGCCAATGCCTTGAATGGCTCGGCCCAGGATCAAGACTGAAAAGTTTGGTGCTGTACTCGCCACGACTGTGCCTACGAGGAATGAAGATGCAGCAAAGTTGAGAATGGGCACTCGACCAAATGTTGAGGATAAGGCCCCCAGCGGTGCCATGAAGGTAGCTTCAGTCAAGAGGAATGCAGTGCCAGCCCAGAATGCTTCGATTGCTGTCCCATGTAAGTCTTCCGCAACAACCTATATTGACTTTGTCAGTAGCTGCACTACCTTGGCTCAACAAAAAGACTTACCGGAAGGGCGACTGCGAGGACAGAGTCATTCATGGCCACCATGAGTGTCAAAACGGCCAATGTCACGAACGCAAGCTTCAGACGTAAGTCAGGTCGAAAGCCTTCTGTGTCTTCGACTGTATCTTCACTGCTCGTCTTGACAACCAGACGACCTGTGTTGGCAGAATTAGCCCGTGAGACTGGGCCAGAGACAGGATTGCCCGCCATACTGTCCTGCTTCTCAGCCAAGACTGCCTGTTAAGCTTCGATTCGTACTTCTATCTTGAAGTATTCGAATGCGTTGCGGATTTTTCATTTCCAGCCGCTTGATCATTCGCCAAAGTCTAGATCTGAAAGCGAGGGATACGATACAAAGGGATGGATAACCACGATGTTGAACTACGTTGCCTTGCAAGTACCCGTGGGTGTTTCAACGCTTTAGTACCTGCGCCTCCCACATCGTCGGTCGGCGCGGAGTCTCCCACCTGTAACTTCTGGTAGGCACAGTTGGAGGTGATCGGCGGCAGGCTACAGAACTCTCGATATGTTGATCTGCACATGACCTGGTTCCTGATACGCGTTGAACCTTGTGTCCAACACGTGTGTGTAGGCAGAACGTTATCCCTTCTACCACATGGGATCTTACTTCAAGGGGCGAAACTTGCCTGACCAATGAAGCTGCTGCCAGAAAAAGGCATGAGAGAAACGCGATTCCAGCAAGGGACTTGAAGATATTGGTATGATCGACATCCACCCCCTTTGAGCTGCGATGCCTCGAGCTGGCGTGGTAATAGAAGCACCTGGAAGGCATCTTTCGGTACGGACCTAGACCGTCAACAAGGTGAACCGACGAAGATACAGGCCTATATTCTAATAACGGTTTGTGACATTGGCGCGTGGCATTCGCGTACTCGAACAGAGTCGAAATGTGGTGGCATTTCGTTGATGACGAGCGAGGTTAGACATCTTAGCTACCTGGTCGATCGACTCTCTAACCTACCGGCAACACGGGTTGCTCGTCTCAAGGCGGCGTCGGCTACTTTATCGCCGTGAAGCTTGAGGTTTGGGTGCCGACTTAAAGTGGTTGGTCGGCTCCTCGGGGTTGACCTGGCCGGTCTTTCTGTCAGCCAGTTCAGGCTTCATGCGAGCATCGAAACGCAGGAACATGTATCTGGTAGCCCATTTCGACTTATCAAGAAGACCTTCGTCATTAGAACGGAAGAAATGGACCCATCGTTGCGCGGCAGCAAAGAGCAGTTGGTCAAAACCATGTGTTCCAAAGAAAGACTAATCCCCGTTGGCCATTCCCATCCGTGGAATAGTTTTGTTCTGAAATGCCGTTGCAACGATTCCAGCTGCTGAGAGGTCGCTCGTCCACGTACAATTAGAGTATCGCTACGATGTGCCTTTGGATCTTTGCAGGTACTTGAGAAACCACACCAACGAAAATTTCTGCACCCATGAACTATGTTGTAGCACCGTTGTCACCCCATTCGCCGCATAGGAATCGCCCGAGAAGTTGTTTCGGAAAACTGAGGGCATAAAGCCAAAGGAGGAGGGTGGATTGTTTGATCAGAGGCGCTCATGAATCCACACTCCCAGGCCAATTCATCCTTGCTGTTCGCATCATGCCTGGGTGACTGCCATATCGTCGTTTCGTGTTCTTGGGTTCGGTCCATAGTTGTCACATGAGTCGCATGACTCTATTCACACAAAATAGTTGAACTCAAGCCATTCAGAAGACAATCACTGGGCCAGAGGGACTGCCGAGGATGTCAAGAGCCAGTGGGTTGTGAAAGCAGGATGCTGATGAGATGGTGCTGGTCGCCCTGTCCAACCCACTGAGTGCTAAGTGCCAGGAAGCGCGTCCTTGAGCTTGGATAGGTCTAACAGCATGTCCTAGTTCATCTCGTGAATTCCATATGACGACAGTAGAAGCTTATGGATGTCGGCGCTATCCTGGCTGCAGACAGTCATGAATCCTCATCATCTTTGCTAACTGACTCGCTATGTTGAATAATTGCAACCTAAATAGCGTAAATAATCGGCTGGAGCCCTCTGGGCCCATTGTGTTAATGTTCCCTGAAATCCTGTTCCGGTTTTCGCATTGCCGCTAGGGAAACGAAGGTTTGGGTTTGTCAAAGGCCAGACTTTCAAGCAGCTGCAGTGAGGTGGATCGGGCTTCTGTTGACAGTTGGAAGTGGTTTTGGATCTCAGCCACCATCTTCACCCTCCCCTTACTTCTCATACTAGTTGCTCTTCATACCAGTCTAAGGGTAAGAGGCTGTCAAAGCTTGATAGGAAAATTGGGGATTTTGCCCATCTCGGTGGTGAATTGCCATTCCTTGGAATACCGGGAAGTAAGCCGTCCAGTAGCCCAGTATGTGAAAATATAGACAGGTGGCTTTTTGAATCGACGACTTACACAAACAAGAAAGTACGCATTCAGTCACTCGCTTGTTGCGAAAACGGATTCGAATATTTGAATATGGACTTGTCGTTGCGATGTTCGTGTAGCGAAACACGTTGACCCATCCGCATCGCGCTTGCCGAATCAGACCCCTGCTCAACAACGAGAGTTGACGTAATAGGCTGCAACCGCTGCAACCGCTGCAACGTGTAGTTTCACCCATTTCGCAGCCACCTGAATCCAAGCACACAATTCTTCAAATCCAGGGCTGTCTCATTGCCGTCTCCCTCTGTCGATAATGTCGCACCGACAAGATGCTTCCAAAGCCTTCATTGTGCTTTACGCTCCCGAGCATTCATGACAGCACCAAACTGGACTGTCGCGTGTACCATCCCGATTGCTTAACCCCTCAATCAACTGCCCCGCAATGGGGTCGACATGTCGCTATCGTTGCGCACCCGTATGCGCCGTTTGGTGGGAGCCACGATGATCACATTGTGGACTTGATCGGGGCCACGCTGCTGCAGTTGGGGTACATGGTGGCGACGTTCAATTTCAGGTCTGTCTGCTCCTATCGGATGCTTTCATGGGAAGACATCCGGGAGTTCCGCGATGCCATGCCACTGACAGAACCAATCTAGAGGCGCATCATCCCCGGGGGCCCATACGTCCTGGACGTCCAAACCCGAGCGCGCCGATTACATGTCAGTCGTTGGCTTCATGGCCTACTATGCGCACTATATAGACTCGAAGAATCGCATCAATGCCGGCGACTCGCAATGCCCCACCATGCTTCTTGCTGGTTATTCGTACGGCGCTATGGTTACCACGAAACTGCCGCCCCTCGCTGCAATACTCTCCAAATTCGAAAGTCCCACGGTATACTCTCCCGCAGCAGACATCCGACTCCGTGCCCAGCATCTGGCCGAGCAGCAGGATATGCTATTTTCAAACCCCGCATCGCCGCGCAAGTCCTTGGGCATGCGAGTTGGCGGGGATGAGGGTTCTCCCCGCAAGAGCTATGATTATAAGCGGTCGCATTCCATGGATCCGGAGGATAAAATAAGAACAGGTGTGAAGGACATTCTTTCTAAGACCAAGCTTGTCCGTAAGATGCACAAGCACAAGGCTCACGAACATGCGGAGGAAGTCTTGCATGAGGTAGAACATATGGAAATGGTCAACGACCTGATGCGCTTTCGCAGCGCCTACTTGGTCGTATCGCCTCCTGTAGGAATCATGACAAATCTGGCAACCCTGTCGTTCCCGAATCCTTTTGCCAGCTGGTCTAGGAAGGCTACCAAGGTGGAAAACCCGGCGGAGCATGAAAGCGAGGCTCAGAGGGAAGAACGCGAGGCGGAGCAGAAATTGATCCAAAACCCATCGCTTATTATCGTTGGCGATAGAGATGGCTTTCTCACTCTGAAGGAGTATCGGAGATGGGCAGCCAAACTCCGTGGTCATGAGAAATCTCTGTTCCGTGACCTTGAAGTATCAGGTGCAGGCCATTTCTGGGCTGAAGAAGGGGTACTTTATAAGCTTCGCGACGCTGTCGGTGACTTTGGAGCCGACCTGCTAGGGGACAGAGTCAGCACGCTTCACGTGGATGACTGCGGCTGATCGGCGGTGTCTAGTGAATGACCTCAGGCATGCTAAACGACTTTCAATGACAGATAATGAAATCCCGGCGCTAGGGGGACGGAGCGAGGCGATAACAACGTTTGAACGGTCAACAGCCATGGGGTAATAAACCCAAATCCTCCGTGCCAAGATGCGCGTGCGCATTCCCTTGGTGTCCTAGTTCTCGATCCTAGTTCTCGATCCTACAAACAACATTACGAAAGGTGTTACGAAAGGCTGAGGTTGATTCGGCCGCTTTCTTTCGACGGTGTATACGATGTCATCATGGAGGAATCAATGGGTTGCACACATCGGTCTTGTGAGCTCTACAGTGCGGCCTACTGAATGTCAGCCGAAGCCTTGTGCCCTGTCCATTAAGACATGTCAGATGGGATGAAGAAAAGAGTGTGGAGTATCTGGCAGACGGGTGGGCCACTGACACTAGAAAGCATGTGAAGACGATGGTTGGCGAATCCAACCTGTATCCGAGTTGGGCTAGCGGTGTGACGATTTCAGCTACCGAGCCAAGCTCCGTATAAGCGCGCCCAATCAAATCCAGTACAGAGAAGGATATCAACATGTTTGTGTGCTTTCCACGATGCTAGAATGAAGATAGATCTCGATTTTGCGTCTGAGAATACCCGATTGGGGATGACATCCGATCCAGCAGCTACCGTCCCGCCATGAACAAGCGGGATCTGGTCAGCGGCACAACGGCGGCTGTCGATCTTGGCGTTCTTGCATAGACTCGAGCGAGGCCTGGCTCTTGAGGCCATGTGTTAGATGTTGTTTTTTCCCTGCAGTGTTGATCTGGGAAAATAAATATACACCCCGCTCACATGAGAGAGATGCGACATGTTGACTGGCTTCGACCCCGCGTAGATGACTACAATTCAGCATGTTTTGACACCCACTAGACCAGGGGGGCTTCATGTGGAGCACATATGCACGGGGTATGGGGTTATGGGGAATGGTAATGCATTGCACATGGAAAGTTGCGGAACGGAGAAGGCGGTGGAACATTTCTGTAGGCAGCGTGATATGAGTGGACATCGAGTTTGCAACAATGACATTGCAGTATCGCAGGACGGACGGGACTTGAAATCCGGAGGCGCAACCTAGGAGTTCGTGGCACTTAGATTTAGGCTTTGCCAATACCCACGATAGATGCCGCACGCAGGGTAGATACGGTAACCAAGATTGAGACATGGGCAGCATATCGTGTAACTATGCCCTAACTTCGATGGCATCCAAATAGCAACAGCCGCAGACACCCCCATTGAGCTGCTAAACAGAGTCGTCATTGTTTCTTTTATTAGCTGAAAACATGGAACATGAAGGAGCAAAAGGGTGGTCAGGATTCACGGAGTCAGGCGGTCACGAGTCGCTTCAGGGGCTAACACCCCCACCATCTTCCATCCGTGGCTGCTGCCAAGTTCGAAAGTCATCCCCCAGCTTTGTTGGACAAACAAGGTACCCCACTGGGGAAATGAGGGATTATCGCTGCCTTGATTGGTGCCATCGTAGGCCAAGCCTCGCTTTCCCTGCAGGTCGGGTCAGATGCCGGGCTGATCAATTGAAGGGACTGGACGGAGCAACAACTAAGGTCGATTGCTTTAGTCTCTCTCTCTCTCTCTTCATGCCGACCTTCATTTGACGGGCTTGTGTGCCACTGCTTTTTATTTTGTTGTCAAATTGTTTCTGGCCCATTCCATAGTGTGTACACTTTGCGTGTTTCCTAACTTTCAAGCAAGTGGACTTCGCTCCGTTTCGTTTGGAACGAGCCTCTGACGGATGGTGTTACGATCCTCGACGACATTCGCATGTGCTTTTGAGTTTTGTACAACTCAGTGTCAGTGAAGTCGCTTGTTGAAGTGTCCGCTTGTGACTTCCCATCGGCTTCTACCCGCTCAGCGGTGCTTCCGCTCGGCGGTGCTCATCTTTATCAAGTCAGAAGCAACACCCTCCTAGGCCTCACTGCGAAGCTTCATTCCCGTTGTTCTGGACATTTATCCTCGCCTCCGACCACGCGCCTGCTGGCATTGGATCTGCCTGGACGATTACGCATTTGATCCGCCGAGACACATCGAGATCAGTTGATGGAGCATATCGCCTAGCATGCCACACCTGACACTCCCTTCAAGCGACGTCGACCCTACCAACCGCCGCCATGACACACCTAGTCATTCCTACGCTCCACATTAGCCCAGCCCCGTCATGCAAGTTCTCGAATAAACATCCGATACCGAAGAAAGGCGGAAGTAAACAGATTAGAAACTCTGCGGTCCAGCCACTATCGCGGGCCCTCAAGAGCGTTGGGGATATTGTTCTCTCTATCAAAGATGGATTGACCGAGGCGGAGCGCGAGGAGAGGAGGTTGCTGGAAGAACGCAAACAGATCCTCGCTGCCAGATTGCACAATGCCGAGACGCACACGCAGTGGGAGGCGGCGGCGCATGAGCTGGATATAATCGAAGGAAACGAGCAGTGGAAGGCCGAAATATCCACCGGTGATTACAACCCCGATCTGATCGAGTCGCGATTGGAAGCCCTGGATAAGGCCCGAGGCAAATCCGACCTACGCGCCATGATGCATCTTGTGCGGACCGCCTTGTCGAGAGATTTGGGTGGGATGGGCAACATTGATCTATACCGGCATTCGCATTGCGGTACGAAGAAGTTGATTGAGCAATATGTGGATTCAACGCTGAAGACCATCACTGCCATGGTGGACCTGAGCTCTCGGCCCCTGCCCCAAGATCTGGAGCCCAAGGATCTGCTCGATGCGGTGCTGTTTGCACGCCAGAGCTTCGGACGGAGTGCGCTTTTGCTGAGCGGTGGAGGCACATTTGGCATGACCCACATTGGCGTTATGAAGGCATTGTTTGAGGTTAAACTGCTGCCGCGCATCATCTCGGGATCATCGGCCGGCTCCATTATCTGCTCCATCATCTGCACGAGGACCGATGATGAGGTTCCACAGTTGTTGGCCGAGTTTCCCTATGGCGACTTGGCCGTCTTCGAAGAGGAAGGAAATGAGGATGGTATTCTGGATCACTTGCGCAGGCTTCTCACCGAAGGCAACTGGTCCGACATCAAACACTTAACTCGCGTGATGCGGAATCTCCTTGGCGACATGACGTTCCAGGAAGCCTACAATCGCACTCGAAGGATTTGCAACATTTGTGTATCGTCAGCATCCATCTACGAGCTCCCACGGCTGCTCAATTATGTCACGGCACCGAACGTCATGATTTGGTCGGCCGTCGCAGCGTCTTGTTCGGTGCCCCTCGTATTCAGTGCGGCTCCGTTGCTGGTGAAGGATCCACTCACGGGCGAGCATAATCCATGGAACCCGACGCCTCAGATGTGGATTGATGGCTCCGTCGACAACGATCTTCCCATGACGAGGCTTGCCGAGATGTTCAACGTCAACCACTTTATTGTGTCCCAAGTTAACCCGCATGTGGTTCCTTTCCTAGCCAAGGACGACACGCCAGGCCCGAATCCGAGCACCCGCCCGTCGACGTCCAAGGATGACACCGATTGGATGTACACCATGACGCAACTTGCGAAGAGCGAAGCCCTTCATCGCATGCAGTTCCTGGCCGAGATTGGCTTCTTCCCCAACCTGGTCGGCAAGTTGCGTTCGATTCTGAGCCAGAAGTACTCGGGCGACATCAACATTCTTCCAGCAATAGGAGTGATGGACTTCCCCAAGATTTTGAGGAACCCGACAACCGAATTCATGTTGCGCTCGTGTCTGCTTGGCGAACGCGCAACCTGGCCCAAACTGTCACGCATTCGTGATCGATGCGCCATTGAACTAGCCTTGGACCGCGCGGTGCATTCTCTGCGAGCTCGAGTGGTGTTTAGTAAAAGCCAAGTCGACCTTCGACGCATGGCAGCTGGAAACTTCAAGTCTGCTTTCTTCCGGGGCAGTCATGAGCCGCTGAACGCCATGGGCTCCCAGGCTCAGACCCTGAGCATGTCCCCGAAAGAGAAGAACAAGCATCGCCAGAGGCGATCCAGTGTTACTCATTTTCAATTCATGCCACATCACCAGAGGCTGGTCGATGAACCATACAAGGTGACCGACGACGATACAGACGAAGAGGAACGACTGGAGGTCAAGGGTCGACGGTTATCGAATCCCAAGCTGAAGTTGAAACTCAAGCGACATCCTAAAAGCAACCCTTCTCTGATGCAAATGCAGAGTGGGCCAATGACCATGCCATATCTGAGCTCCATCAACGACGCGAACGTCTTCGATTTTGCCACCAAACCTCCTTCGCCTGCACAGAAACCGGCCGATCGGCTTATCATCAAATGGCCTGCGGTAGCGAAAACCTCTTCGCCTCAGTGCGGTGCCGACTTTGACGACAGCCCCAACATCACCGCCGCTGAAACGGCGTCCATGACATCTCCGAACAACGATGCCACCCATTTAAACGAGATGGAGATTACCGATCTCTACTCATCCGACGCCGATGTTGACAGCCACACTGATGAGAGTGCGGCTGAGCAATTCCTCGAGTCCCCTGATTTAGCCGCGGAGACATGGCTTCATGAAATGGACAGTCGGAACAAGCACACGGCCCTCGTGAAGGAGGACATGTTCTCCCACGTTCGACGCGAGCGCATCTCGGGGACCAGTTTCCCTGATGCGGTTGATCCCGGCGCTGGGTTGTGGAGCTGACTCGTCGATGGGAGGGTGAGCTCTGAAGACGAGCAGGAGAGGCAGAGTGAGAGGGAGAGTACGACGGTTAAGGGGACCGCCACGACAGTTACGATCAGGGGAGAGATGCGAGATAACGACGAGGAAAGCAGAGGTGGGTGGTTAGATCTGGATTAAGACGTACGCGGGCGGGGTTCGTTGGGTTTCGTTGCATTGGTCAGTGGTTTGATGCCGCATTACGGGTATTAACTCTACAGTAGTGGTGGAGCATGCGGGAACTATGCATTATAGGTTACATTGCATTATTACATAGCAAGACAGTCGCATTTGGTGCCTTCGCAGGGCCCTGGTGGCGGGGCGATTCATGATGATTAGAATGCGGTCGGTTGCATACAAATGGTGCATTAGGGGGATAGGAATATCACAGGAATATCATACTTGCATTATTATTACTTCTCAATTCTCGAGATGCTTATCTTACATGGAATCCTTTTCCCGGGCAATCCTGCCGCTTCTACTCATCGTGTAATTTACAATACTACTGTACTATATGGTGGATCGTCTAGGGAGTAAACGTATTTTAACAGTCCAAATTCTCTTACCCCTACCAACTCGTCTTATTCGTAATCTAGGGCTCGCTTAGAGAAGTCGTGCCCTCAATTAATGGAAACATGCCGTCGCCGGGCGGCAAATGCATTTGCTCCAGCCATCGGTCGAGAAACTCCAGCTCTCGGAGGCGACACTGCTCACACCGTTGTTGACATACGTGATCGTGGTGACGGTCGTGGGGTGTAACTTGAGGTTCATTGGGCGGCCTGTTGACGACCGAGTCGGCTGCCTGAGTGCGGGCGTTGAGTTGGTACTTCTAGATGTAGTATGACTAGCATGGTTGAACATATTATGTAAAGGCATCACATAACGGCCATCCCATCACAGGACTTGCCTCCGCCCTGTGCCCACTTACGAACACCCCACGTGAGCCTCTATCGCAAGAAGACAAAGCATCCCGCCAAGATTGGGGTATCTAGCTGCTACGTTGAGGGCTGTCTTGTATTCATACTGCCCAAATAACAGCGGAAATCCGTCGACGCCCACGCCGTTGGGCTGCACCAGCGCCTGTATTACACCGGGCGAGATGCCAGGGCTGTGTATTTGCTCCAGCAGCTGCCGGCGACCCTCCTCGAATCTGCGCCCCCCCAGCGGAACAAGGAGCTCGACCATGGACGCGCTGCGCGCTCATGTCGGCCGAATAAAGTTGTGTAGTCGGGCGGGATAGCGTCCCGGAGCAGCCTGGCCTTCTTGGGGTTATTGGATTTCGCCGCCCGCATGACGAGCTGGTCACGGAACTACGATGACTCGTAGAGGCCTGTGACGTGCTTTGGGAGGAGCCGCAGGGTCGGGAGGGTCTGGTGCAAGGACGGGGTTACGAGGAGGGTGGCCCGGTGGATTAGTGGGTGCATCCAGTAGCGGCCTAAATACCGGGTGGGTTCCTGGCGGCGCAGCATCCCGTGGATATCCCGGTCGTCTTCTACTTTTGACTAGAAACCTTTCAGGCTTCTTATGGATTGCATCTGTTCGGACGCTCCGTACAGGAGTAGGGGGGTTTCAACAACCGAGAAGATGCGCTGAAGGATATCTGTGTTGATGGGGACACTGCGTGGTGCACCGCGCTGCCGCTGAAAATATTTTCCACATTTTTACTTCAGGAAAAACTGGTTGCGGCGAGGTATCGATGTTCATTGGCTTATAGGAGAATGTGGTACGTCAGCTCGTCGGACAAGGTTCTCATCCACCACTACTAGATACAATCGTGCTGTGTTGGAGGTGGGTCGATATTAGGTGAAGACAGTGGTAGGGGAGACGCATTGAAGCTATTTTGAATTATTGAGTAGTTGTCTGGTTGCTTTCGTATTGATAATGTTGAAGTTAACATTCTTGTAGATCGCCGCGTGAACTTATCCGAGTCATGGATTGTCAGATGCAATAAGCCACAGTGGCGTATAGGCCTTGTATAGACAGTGGGCACTAGTGACTTGCCAGACCCTGGCCTATGCGAAGGTCGGCAATGTATAAATAGGCTGCCGTGCCTCCACCCCTTCACCCCCCCCCCCCCCCCCTTCTCTTGAGGAGGGGCAGCGACTAACTTGTCGTGACTGAGTCCCCTACATTACACTGCTAGTACCCACCTGGTGACGGGCAACCGACTTCTCTCTAGCACTCTCGTCCTTCACTCTGTACTTGAAATGTCCGTAACATGGATACAGCGAGTTCTAGGCTGTAGTTGTAAAGGATTCTATCCTCTTATATCCTCTTATATCCTCTTATATACTCTTATATACAACATGGAATAGCCTTAATTAAGTTACCTGCAGACATTATCACCATCACCCCTGACGATATTTTGAGCTCTGGCCCAGTCCCTATTTGCATCCATGAGAAACAAATAACTCTGGCTGTTTTCTTTTCTTCCCGAGAGCCGGACCATCCCAGAAATTTTAAACTTATCTGTTATAATCCATATTACTACCTTCTACTTGCGTGCGAGGCATTCGGCGAAAAGGTGAGTACAGGCTGCATCCTCAACGGTTATGGCGCTGCCGGTCCTACCCTCGGTTGCTATTTCCCGATTCTCTACATAAGTTTGTGCGCCGCTCTCGATGACATTGAGAGAATCTACACACAGGATCACAAGCTCAGCGGTGAGTTTAACGGGGAGGAACATCACTATAAGGGATGCCTTACCGATACTTCAGCCTTCCTTGACGTAAAGGATTACAGATTTGCTGAGACGTAAATGGATCCTTGGAAGAAAAGATGCGCAAAATAATCTCCACGACTAAACTTGTTTGACGAACAAGAAAACTGAGGCAAGGACTTTTGTCACATTCAGTGGCGTGGCTTGGCAGACGAAGTTCGAAGACTTGGCTGGTGCCATACTCGATCGGGTAGTTGAGGGACACTATCGGAAAGTTGTTGGAACAACTGTCGACGGGACTCCCGTCGTCCATTTTCAAATAACAATCTGGGGTCTCTTATCACGAGCGCTATTTTCAGATATGGAAGCCCTCGTCCGGCGGTTAGAAAAGTTCAAGCATCTCAAGTCGGGGACAGAAACAGCCATGGTGTTCAGAAGTCCTACAGAGGAGGATTAAGTCGATCTACGGGGAAAAGGGGCCACAAAGGGTTAGAGAAGAGACAGCTATCGATGGAACTCCACGGCGGGTGCAAGTTATGTGACTTATCAATTCGCAAACCACCTGGGCGCCGGTGGGTTCGACAACAATCAACAAGGATACTTGACCCAGTACGGGACCATTCTTTTAGATCATGATCACTTCTATTTCGGGGCTCAGCGTCGTCACCCGGCTTGCGGTTAGCTTGGGGGTCACGGATTCGCTTCATACTTCGAGCAAGACGAAATGGCAGACGTCACATGAATCTTGAAACTCCAGCAGAGAAGCTGGTAATTTGCAGATCAGAGGAGCAGGTTCTACTCTAACCCACAAGCTCGCCACGTACTTGGCATGTCTTCAAGGTCTGAGGAATTCCGGCTTCAAGCGTAAAACCGAAGATGGCAACCGATACATTTTATACCCCGGAGAGTTCATGGCGAAGGACGGATCCCGGAGAACGGCCTGAGATGACCAACCCCCGGCGAATCCTAATATAAATGAAATGCTCATGTTCGAGTAATGCACTCGGTCAAACATCATATCATTCATTGCAGCAGGTATACGCCAACATCCCTCGACATTGAATGGGGGTTAACGTCTTCAACCCCCCGATGAAATAGATGTCTTATCTCTTCCACGCGCCCACATGTCTTATCTAATGATGGCCTGATACGGCGCCCAACGTGCCGGTGTCGCGACCCCCAACTGGACACAATCCGGGGTTGAAGCTTGGACCCTCCCAGTTGGATGAAACTGCTAGGCTGGTTATCTCTTGGGAAGGGGACCCCTGTCCTGATTACCGGTTGTTATTGTTCGTTCGGGATACCCCACTATCTCATGTGAAACTGCAGCGCTTTTCATTAGTGATTGTCAGCTGTCACCTACTGGACACTAAGACCCTTGCTTTCGCCTTGTCACATTACAACTGCTCTATTATGCTCTATTATAGAAAACTCATTATGACTGCTTCGTGCGGGGAACAGAGACGTCTTGGTGTGTGGCAGGCCTTGAGCATTGATAATCGCCTACGAGACGTGAGCAATGAGATGCAGGATGAGATGGAGGCTAGCCAGTAGGCAGGATAATAAAACGCCACTGTTCAGAGCTTTAGGGCACTTGATAAGAAACCTGCTGACTTGATGCTCGGCTAGGTAGGTATCATCTGGCCCCTGGTCACTTTTGCGGACCGTCACACCGGTTCGAGCGAGCCCGGAGCCTTGGGAACAGCGATAAGTGGTCCTGTATAGCCGTATGGAGCCAGTACATGCGACTATCAGGATTTCGGGACTGCAGGTCTGGTGTCCGATAGCCAACCCAACGACCAAGGTCAACCTGCAGCAGCCAGCTTGCAACCATGAGATAGCAGCGCGATAATAAGGTCCAGAGTCGTAATGCAGCGCAGACGTCCCCTCATCTAAGGTACGGAAAGGAGGTCTATAAGTCTGGCCACTCTCCAGATGTTAAAATTAGGTTGGAATTGATCGTCCCCTCAGACGCCAGGCAAGTTTGCTCTTACAGCGACCGAGTCAATATGACACAGCAAGCCACCGTAATCCACGGTGTTGAGCCTAGCTCAGCGGCCATGGACACTATCGAGCCCGCCAAGGAGAAATCAACCGTAGACCATGACGATGTCGAAAGCCTCAAGCACATGGCCGTCTCAGTTGACCTGGGCGAAGAAGGCGCGCAGAGGATCGAGCTCATGCAGCAAAGCTGGGGCAAACATGGTACTTTCTGAACATTCCTAATGAAAGCAGCCTCCTAATCACAATTAAATAGGCAAGAAATGGATTTTCGTTGCCCTGGCATTCTGCATGATCGTATAGTGAGTGACCGGCCCTATACTCATGTATATACTTTTACTTGCTGCTGACACCGATCCCAGCGAACTGGACGAAACCACCTATGCCACCTACTTCAACTATGCCCTCTCTGACTTCCGCAAAACCTCCTCCACCTCGGCCCTTGGGGTAGCCACCAACCTGACCTTTTCCCTCACCAAACCAATCTGGGCCAGGTCCTCCGACATCTTCGGCCGCGGCGAAATTTATCCGGCCGCCCTGGCCTTCATCCTCGTTGGTCTCTCCGTCGCCGCCAGCGCGAGCTCCTTTTCGGCCTTCGCGGCGGGCACTGTTCTCCGTGTGGTCGGACTCACCGCGCTCAACTCACTCAACACCATCGTCGTGGCGGATCTGACCACTACCCGCCAGAGAGGGTTTGGTGTCAACTTCCAGTTCTTCCCGTACATGGTCCTGCCCTGGGTCTCGTCGTACATCGTGGACAAAGTCCTGTCGCCCGGCGGTATCGGTTGGAGATGGGGTATCGGGATCCTAGCCATCGTGTTTCCCCTCGGCATCGTGACCATCACCTCCGTCCTTCTCACCTTCCAGCGCCGGGCCAAGAAACTCGAAACCGGGGCCGTCAAAAAACCCAAAATCACCCTCTTGGGCGTATGCTCTAACATCGACCTCGGGGGTCTGTCAATCCTCATCGTTTCCCTAGCCTTCATCCTCCTCCCCCTATCCCTCGCCGCCCTTGAGCCCACTGGATTCCGTACTCCCTGGGTCATAGCCCTGATTGTAATCGGCAGCGTGGGCCTCCTAACCGCCTTCCCCTTCTACGAGGGACGCATCGCCGCCCACCCCTTTTTACCGTTACGCTACCTGCGGCACAGAGCTATAGGCCTCGCCTTCCTCCTCTACTTCACCGACTACATGGCCGCGGGCGCCAGCCACGGCTACCTGTACAACTGGGCGCTGATCGCGCAGGGCTTCAACATCATGCAAGCCACAAACCTGTCCTACGTGAACGCGGTGCTAACCTTTGTCACGGGCACCCTGTTCGGTCTGGTTATGTGGAAAACCCGCACGTACAAATGGTGGATCATGGCCGGGTGCGTCGTCCGGATCGTCGGGTACGGCGTCATGTTTCGGATCCGGAACGCGAACCCGAACATAGCGGAACTGTTCATCATCCAGGTCGTGCAGGGGGTGGGTGACGGGATTGTGCAGACGGGGGGTTATGTCGCGGCCACGGTGAATGTGCCCCATCGCGAGACGGCGCAGATGACGGCGTTGATTGTCATGGTCGGCATGTTGGGGAGCGCCGTGGGGGATGCGATTAGTGGGGCGATTTATACGGGCACGTTTAGGCAGGAGTTAGCGAAGCAGCTGGGGGCGCAGGGCACGCCTGAGTTGGTGGAGGCGCTGTTTAATTCGATTGATGTGTTGATTCCCGAGTGGGGGACGCCGGATAGGGTGGCTATTAATACGGCGGTGAGTATTGCCGAGTCGCTGGCCGAGGTTTTGGAGACAGGGTGCTGACTTGCTTGCAGTATAACCATGTGACGTCGTACTTCTTCATTGCTGCCATGGTGATCATTGCACCAGGGTTTCTGATTGTGTATTTCTTGCCAAATCAGAAGTTGAAGTATGTTCTCCCCCGAAACATAACGCGAGAACAGCGTGCTGACCTCTGGACAGCGACAGCCAAAATCTCATCGAGGACCACGGCATGTTTGGTGACAACCAGCCGATTGTCGAGTCTACTGAGCCTCTCGGAGAGACTGAGTCGAAGGGCCTGTCGGATAAATGATACACAGGTAATTCGCTAACACCTTAGCTTATAATATGAATATGCGCCCAATTAAATAGATAGTATGGGAATTGAGACTCGAATATCTATGTGCCAGAACCGGTGAAAATGAACACAGAAATCGACGGGCTGCCAGCTCTTTGTCAAACTCTTGCACATATATGTAGAAGAACAAAGCTGGAGTATACCGATCCGGCAGCAGCACAGTAAGAGCTCGACGCATTTCTTCAACAAAGCCCCCTTGTTCTTGTTAGCCTGCCTGCATTTGCTTCTTGAAACACCGCCTAGTTCTGCTATTATGCTCACTTGTCAAATTTCCGTCGGAAAAAGTATGGACGAGGAGGACTTGGCAAAGGTGCAAATGAAGCTCAAGGCCTATTTTAGCAGCGAACCGAGGTATCACTTCGATGGGGTGATCGGCGGGGGGGCCAACGGCATTGCCTACAAGATCACGACGCCAAATAAGAAACTGGTCCTGAAGATATGTCCGCTCGGGGTGGATCTGGGGGATGGCAAGCCGCGCGACGACGATGACGACGAGGAAGCGTCCCTCCCTGAAGAAGTGGCATCACTGCAGTCCGAGGTGCAATGGCTACAGGTCAGTCTTCGTTCTCCTTCTCCGCTCGGCCCCTTCTGAAACGCGTCTGGAAGATAGAAACTACGTGGCTGCGCGCATATTGTACAAACTTTAGATATTCCCGGAGACCCTCTACTCCGGAATGCCCCCGAGGGCGTCGTGCCGCACGGTATGGGTGCCTGGACATTCATGGAATATGCCGAGAACGGGACGCTGTTCGACATGATCGGCAAGTACCAGAATTTGTACGCCGGCCAGGTGTTTCCTAATCGTGTACTTTGGAGGTTTTTCATGTGCTGTAGGTGTTACAAGATTTCTTCTTTGGGCGGGTCTAGCCTACTGACAAGCTTACACACAGTAATCCGAGCTTGCGTAGAAATGGCGTACTACGATTCCAAGGATGGCGACGTCCGAGTGGATCCTACGACGGTGCCTTTAGAACACCTTGGGGGAAGACCCCCTGGAAATCTCGCACACATGGATATAAAAGGGTCGAATATCGTGGCGGGAGCATTGATACCGGGATTCCAGACACGGGAGCACGATATTACGCCTATACTTAAACTAATCGACTTTGGTGAAGCGCAGGAAATAGATGACGCTTACAGAGAAAGAAACGCCGACTTGATACGCTTCGATGCAGATGGTTCGCAGACCAACATCCAGGATTTTGCTTTGGCAAGTTATTTGTTACATTTGGAATCTTATGTCGCTTCATCATGCTGATAATCTCGTAGGTTATGGTCCCTCTCATTCTCGTAAAAGACGATTCCGATCTAGATTTGGGACGGGAAGCAACCATAACGTTCAATGGCGCTACCTTTAGATCCAGTTGCGGTACCCTATCTGACCAACGGGCGGTGCTCATCGGAAAAGGTGTGGGCGCCGACTTGATTGATCTGGTTTGTGCCTGCCTGGCATTGGATCCGAAGTTCCGGCTTGGGCTAGTGGAATTGGCGTTATATGTTCGACAGCAGGTGTTGGTAAGGGATGTCGCTTTTTATGGGAATAGAGCGTGGGAAACCGACGGAGATATTGTACAACGAGTGTCAAGTTTGCTAGTTGATGCTGGGATCCCGCCAGTTGCTAATACGGCACCGGGTCCTGGAACAATGTTACGGGCTACCAAGCGACGTAGGGAGTCCGAAGAGGACGCGATCGAGGTCGATCAGGTGGATCCGAAACGAAGGCGGCGGAATATAGAGGCAGGTTCTATAGCCATTGATTGATAGCTAAGTCTGTAACACCTAGTTAAGATTATAAGACAAACTTCATGTTCTTATAGTAGAAGTAGCACTAAATAGGAAATGCAATGTGGATATTTTTCGGGAGGTATAGTGTAAATATGGGGCTTGCCTAGGGTGTTCTTTGCTGGCTAATTGAGCCCATGCTCGTGAGCACATGTCACAAGGCACTTGTCATCCACCCCATAGCATGAGACAGAATATCAGCGCAAGGGCAGTCGGGACCTAGAGCAAAGGCTTTGACTTGGATTTGTGACGAAGCTGGCTAGAGTGTTGAATGTTATAATGACCACAAAGCCATTGTTTCAATGATTCAACTTTGTATCCGCATAATAAAATAGCCGCGCTGCCCACGTATTAATAACCTCTTTAGCCCAGGCTGCACGTCATTCATACATTCAGCATTGGGACTGCCATGCCCTTCTGGCCACCATGTCTGTCCCACCTCCCGCTTTACGCAAGAAGCTTTCCAAGTCCGACAAATCCAAGGCTGAGACCAGCCCCGATTATCTCGAGGGAAAAGGAAACCCAATGCAATACGAGCAGCGATAGGGCTGCACTCTGTCCCGAGACCCCCCACCGCATCGCCCAAAACTGCCGAATTCAAACACGGCGATATTTTCTGTTCCCCTGTCGTCTTTCCGGTCCACTATTTGAAAAATTTACCTCCGTCGCTATTATCTCGCGTACGGCGGGTCGAGGTCGACGAAAACGGTCTCACCAAAGAAGGTATCCCAAACCTCGACATTAGAGCCTGCTGCTATGATTTGATTCCGTCTCTATCTTGTCGTCTCCTGGCTGAAGAATAGTCTCTTCGTCGCTGCTCTACAGTCAAGTACTTATAACTTGTTAAAGCTGATCGGATCAGACAAGGGGTTGACGCTGTTGCCGCTAAAGAAGGCCCCATACGGCATTTCTCGTTCAAATACGCCTTGCAGCACGACAGGTTGCAGTCGTTGTGGCTTGAGGCCCAATTGCTCGAATCCCTGCCGCCCCATCTCAATATCACTCTCGACTAACTCATACGGGACTACGAAGCAGAGGTCCCCGGCTTTACCTCGAAGTATATCGAGGGGGGCAACCTCTAATACAGCCTAAACCGATGAGTAGCCCACACAAGCATTTGATTTCCTGCACATGGAGATGGGCATTGCACACAACGACATCCAGCCGAAGAACCTGCTCATTGACTCCACAACCAACAGTCTCCAGTTCTCCGATTTCGGCGATGCGAAACCGGCGGCCGTCTGTGATGATTCGAGGGACGTTAGCTTTATCCAGCGGTGTGTGTATGAGATTGTGACTCGGGATTTGGACCCGCGCCGGGAAAGTTGGAGAACAACCTACGAGGCACAAGTTTCCAGTTATCTAACAAGTAGACTCGGTTCGGGTTGGTTAGAACAACATCTGAACATCAACAGTATAAAGACTACATACCTGGGTATATGATCAAAATTGGTAGTAGGAAGGATTGGTATGATTACTATACCTTGAACCATGACCCGTCGTGATGATAAGCTGCCCGCTTGGGAGCAGATCTTGCATTCTTGGCATGCCTTTGTTCGAAATTGCTCATAGTGGCCGAGCAAAACATTGACGAATTTCTCTTGCCGTTGGAAAAGACCTTCTCGACACCGAGGTGATGAGAGCGGAAAGGACACAAAAACCCAATAAGGCCCAGCCCAGCCCAGCCCAAGCAATAATAAGAACGAGCACACACATACACCACTTCAAACCAATTTCCCTACCATAACACAAGCAATCGTCCCAATCATCAAATTGAATTATATGTTTACAGTACCAATCCCTCACCCCATCGAATATCCATCCTTCATCCATCCAATACCCTCACAAATGGCCCCACCCTCGCATACGAACGTAACCTCGACTCAATTCAATTCAACACGATAGCCGCCACAATGACGCATCCTTAGTTCGTATGATAAAACTCCGTGGCCATGAAGTGTGTCGTGATTCATAGGTCACTCCCCAGCTATGGAGCAGCGTCTACACCCCATTATTCTGTTCCGGACTCACTAGATGACTAGATAGAGTCTCTGCAACCGTCTCTTTAGTCCCGGACTCAGCAGTCGGGGTCTCTGCCGCCAGTTCTGTCTCCATTCCAGTCTCTCCAGGCGCACAACGCCTCCCCTCTTCTTTTCCCGAATCGCCATACGCAGGGGTGTCCTTCTCCCCACCCGACTCCTCCTCTTCCTCTCCATCTTCACTTGAAGGCGGCGTATCAATAACGAACCGCTCCGCACTCCAGTCAGTTTTCCTCGGTACACTCGGCGATTCGTCCTACGAACCCGCAATGCCCAGTCCAACCCTGCCACTATACCTATCAGCAGCCATCTGCCTCTCCAAGCCGCGTTCGCCTCGGGACGACCCGTCGTTATCTCGATTCCGGTCGACGGTAGCGCGCATTCTCCGGCCCTCCATGAGCCCCCTAAGCCCACGTTTCTGCAAACCAATAACACTGCTCAACTCGGCGCTCCAGACCTCCCGCACAGCGCCGCGTTCGCTATCTCCCAGCTCGCTGCTCCATTCGCTGCCGCTGACGCTGGCCGTGGCGCTGAGTTCGTCGCTGCCTGGTCGGGCGCCTGGGACGCTGGTGTTGATTCTCAGGCCGCTGTGGGAGCTAGACGCTCCGTCGATGCTTGACTGTGAAATGGAGAAGGATCGCCCATTTACCGAGCTTGGTGATAGAGAGGCCTCACCCTGGAGGAAGAAGTTGGGGTTCAGAGTGCCGTCGATACCTCGCCCGCCACCAGCCGCCATGGCAGTAGCATTGAAAACAGCTGCGGCGTTTCGGGAGTCGAGTAGAGCATGAAGTCTCTCCACCACCGCCTCGAGAAGGCCGTCGACCTTGTAGGGCCGGGAGATCTGCAGTAATGAGCAGAGGATTTGTGGTGTGCATAGTGGCGAAGATGGCGGCGGTAATGAGGATGTGTAGAGAAAATGTAACAACGCCTGAATGGTGAGGTAGGTGTGTGGGAGGTAAAGACATCGCGGTCGTGAGTTTGGTGGTAGGGAAGCCGGAGTAGGTGCCGAGTTGATGGTGGCCATGTCTGACGGCCCGTTGGACACCGTAGTACCCGCTGTACTAGGAGGCTTCATCGACCCAGAAGACCCCGGCTGGTTGCCAAGCGTAGTGGCCGTCGAGAAACTGCTGTCGGTAGTGCTTCTGTTGTTTTGAGTGATGGTCATGACTGAGACCCGATTGCCGGCGGGCCCCGAAAACGCCGTCCTCAACGTTGCCGCGTCACTACCGTCCTGCGTTGCCGCCCCTTCACGAAGCAATTGCACAAAGTACGGACCCCATCGCCTACCGACGATACGCGAGTTGATCGGAATACGCTCTCCGCCAATACACAGAATGTCCATGTCGGACAACTCACGCAGACCCAAAGCCTTCTCGCCGAGTTCTTCCGCCGCTCGGGAGTGAAATCGACCACCTGCCGTCCAGCCTGCTTTCCTTGCTAGACTAAGACCCGGCATAACGTACGGGCCACTTGCCGATACGAATCCGGACATGGGTGTGCTCTTCCGGGGGTTGTCATAGAATCCAAATGCCTCGAGTTCCACCATGCAGACGTTTGAGAAGTTGATCCGACGATGGTTGTAATCATCAACAAGGCTCCTCTTACGGTTACCCAAGATGACGAATGTGTTTCTCCGACTCCAAAGAATTCCCCTGTTCCAACTCCCTTGGCTGAACACGCTTCCACCGGCGTCTATACGTGACCACGTCAAGGTCTTCAGATCCAGTGCCCACAGAGCGTACTCTTGCTTCGAGCTCGTGAGGTACGTTCCGCTCACGACAAAGTACGAATCGATGACTCCCCCATTAGGGAAGCGCAAACCGGGTGGTGAGTATGGCCCCAACATAGGCTTCTCGGCCAAAGAGCCATCCGTACCGCGAATCTGAAGTTCCAATTTGACATCCAAAAAGTTATAGTTGGAGTAGATCAACATGGAAGAACCCGGGTCTCGTGCTTCCTGGCTGATGCTCGACTCTTGTCGTTGAGCGTTGAGGGTTGACTTGCCAATCTTGGCAGCGACGGCCGGCGGAAGTGGTGCGACAACGCTACGGTACGCGCCACAGGACTTACCAAGCGATTGTGTCGAGGTCCACTTGAGGCTCCGCAGGTTGAAGAGGCTGATTTGCTCGATGTAATGGTTTGCTCCGTCCTGACCGCCAACCACAATCATCTCAGCACCGCCCGATCCGTCAATGTTAATGCCGATTCGGCCCTCGTTAGGGTTTCCGCTGGAGGGATTATGTTGGAGCGCAGCCAGAGGGGCCTTGTGGGAGGAGAAGGTCGCCGATGACGGCAATATGCACGCGCAATGCGCGTATCTGCCTTGTGGTGCGTCGTGCGTAGGAATATACGTCCATTTCCTAGTTGTAACGTCGTAGATGTGAATGTCCGACATGACAGCGATTTCTGGACCGTCCGGATTCCCCGAGGGCGGCTGGGTGGCGGACGGTGACATGCCTCCATAGCACACCATCTTGGTATCACCCAGAGCACACATCGAGTGAAAGTATCGAGGCGGGGGAATGTCGCCGGAAGTCTCTAATTTTGTCCAATGTCTTCGTATCAAATCCAACTCATACAAATCTGATGTCAGAGGAGCAGGTCGACTGCGTGACAATATTCTACCACCAAAAACGTATAACTTATCGCCCACTATCGTTGTGGTAGCGCCCACCAACGGATGAGGTTCGCGACCCGTGGTTCGATGAACATTACACATCAGGCCCGAGAGATGTGTGGAAGAGCCCGATGTGGAAGGCGTACCGACGGCCTGGCCCATCTGAGGCGTTCGATTTGTCGTTGTCGAGGCCGCCGGTGGAGATGGCCCAGCGGAAAGCGGTCCGTTGCTTCGCGGGGTCGAGGTGTCCTTCTGACTGTTCTGACCCTGGCTCTCTCCTCTTTCGTCTGCCCGCGAAGAACTCGCCAGGCTGTTCTGACTACTGCTCAAATCAAGACCCTGATACATCTGGCTGCTGGGTGGCGGCATGGATGTGGTGGAATCCATGGTGCTCGTTCGACTGTCCATGTCGGCTTCGTATTCAGTATCGGCTATCGTGCTCAGGCTCTGGACTTGAGCTTGCGCTATGTGAGCCGACGCGAGCGGTGTCAACGGGCTCGCCGGCGAAGGTTCCGGTGGCGGTTCTGGAAGCGGTTTCTCGAGACTGCTCTGCAGGCTTGTGTTCCGAGCATGCTGCGAAGGCTCGGGTGTGTATGTGCGATGGACTGGCGTCCCGGGACCCGAACCCGAACCCGAACCCGAACCCGGAACCAGGCTCGGACTGTTGGAACCCGAAGAGAAGGCTTTCAAAGCAAGTCGAGACGGTGCCCTGCTGAGCTTGACCGAGTCTTCGCGCGACGGGATGGCCTTCCGGATGCCCCGGTAGACGTCACTGAGGATATCGGCGGTGGTTCTGGACGGTAACGACCTGTCGTGGTCTTGGGAATCGCTGTTGTCGTCGGATGACCACGCGCTCTCGCCTCGGTCTCCCTTATCGGCTAATCCGCCTGCAAAGCGTGATATTAGTCCGTGTTTCGACATGTTAACCGCCCTCGTCTCTGCCGACGCTGCGGCAAGTGCTAGCTAGAGCGATGCGCGGGAACCCCAAATCAAGGCAAAAGAAACCCAAATCAGGGCAAAACCGGGAACAAAGATGCAGAGAAGAAGTGATAGCAAAGACAATGCAAGTTCTAGCACTGCGCAGCCTGCCTGTCGCGGTGCAACCTTCTGACTCGAGGGCTGAAAGAGGTTCCAGAAATACAACGGTAGCAAGGGAGGAGGAGGCTGAAGGTGTAATAGCCTTTCTCAATATCGCCGTGGGCCCCTACGCTTCTTTGTAGCTTGGTAGCTTGGGAAGCTTGGGTGATGAACAAGATCAAGATCGCCCTCCAGCGGCTCCGCCCACGCGCGTGGTCGGGAGGAGGCTGACGAGGATCTTCAACGACGAAAGGGTTTCTTCCCGGGGTTGATTATGAGAATGGAGAAGTGCACACACAAAGGAAGGCGGACAAGGACGCTGAACAAGGCCCATAGAGCAAAATCAAAACGAGTCACGGACACATACCTGGGTCGGGATAGGGCAACCTTGGAGTCAAGATGAGGTTGCAATTTTAATTTCCAAGCTCTGGGGCTCCGAAGCGGATGCTCATCCGGTCGGTCACCGCGTGGATCTTTCACGACGCTTGATGGGCTCCTCAGGTGCGCAAATGATGGCAAGGAACAGAATGACCTGGCACGATGTCTCGTCGATGCGCACAGACGTACGCCGTATCCTTGAGGTGGAGTTGTGGTGCGTCGTTGGAATTCGAGGCGAGCAGTGGGCAGGCCAGGCCAGGCAGTTAGTTGCAGGAGGTCGCAATATCGGACAACAAATCGCACCAAGCGGCCGTCTCCACAGGCTTTCAAACGCTCAGCACAGCTTTCAACTGCAAGCAGCAGAGAAAGTCACTCGCAATTGTGGGTTGGGCCGTTCGGAGGAGGCCTGAAAGCCATCAGCCTGTCCAGGTTGTGGTTGAGTAGTCGCGACTTGTGGTGGAGAAGAGGCGAGGGGAGGCGAGGGGTTGAGGTTGAGAAAGGGCAGCACTCGTCATGGCCTGCATGTGCCAAAGGGGGAATTGTGGGTTCTGGGTAGGGGTGGTCGGAGGGCGCTACCCGGGGGTTTCGCAGGTCGCAGGTGCAATTGATCAATCAGACTGTTGACGAGGTCTTGGAGGGTGGACGGGAAATCGATGGGATTGATCGAAATGCCAGCTCCTCTGATGATCTTTCCGCATGTACTCAACGACCTGTGTGTCTTGATGAAGCGGAGGCTTGATTCTAATACATAGGATCAAGCGAACGCTCCGAGCTGCGACCTTGCAGGTTGCAGTCGTTTCTTTGATGGAACGAACTTGGGAGTCGGGATAGGCGCCATAAAATCGGCGTGGATGGGGGGCGTGGATGGGGCCAGAGCCTCCTCCTTGTACATAGTAGTGTAACTGGGAAACATGAAATGCGACATATTTAGATCTCGTCCACAACTGGAATGCGCTGCAACTTCAGATAATTGTGCGTTTCAATTGATTTTATCGCCTCGCATCATGTCCTGAGGCGAACCTTGATCACATCATGAAATGTGATTCCCTTCATACGGGGAATCCATATATTGATTGAGCTGTGTCAATGGCGCAGCGTTGTAACCTCGACACCGAAAACGCTCATGTTTCCGCAACACACACTAGGCCCTCGTTTAGGAACCATCGTGACAAGGATGAATAGGGGTGCCACACCGTCCCCCAAGCCATCTTTCGCGACTCGTCACTTTCGCAGGGCTCAAACTCGAATCGGTGTAGGGGATTAGTTCACTGCCGTAACGAGCACCTCCTCAAAAAGAAAACCACGAGGCGCACCTAGGATAATCACCTCGCTTGGGGATAATAAAGATTGGCCGAGGCCGTGAAATGTTTTGTTTCGCCGCCCCGCAATGTTTTAGCCTGGTGACCAACCAGTCTGGTCCAGGTTGTTCCTGCTCAAGCGTCTCCATCCCATCTGCACAGTAGCGCCAGCGCATAATGTCCGCACGCACTGCAGAGGGAACCCATCTGCATCTAGCACAGTAACAAAAAGTGGGAGAGGGTCTTCAAGTCAAGTTCAACCGATAAGCAAAAACAGATTGTTGCTTAATGCGCCTTCATCACTATGGAGAAAACTCAATCACCTGGAAATAAGCGCATAAGCAGCGGCGCGCGATTACTGCTTTGGGCCGCCTGCGAAAGTGCTCAGCTACGAGAGCCACTTTATCGGAGATTTCAAGATACCCTCTTAGGGTTTGATGCTTCCAAACGTTCTGCCCACCTTCCACGGATATTCGAGAAGTATTCCAAAGCCTTATTCCTTCTTTTAGCCTACGAAACTCGTGCTATCCTCGGACCTGGATAAGGCAAGAAACAAGACATCTCCGAACCCTCGGGGTTGCGCATGTCGTACCTTCCGTGTCTGGTCTCGACGCCTCTCTCAATCTTGGGCTTGTCGTCGGTTGGAGATGATACTGCCGTCGTATTACCAGGAAACTTTCCCATGTACGCGTATGCATTCCCATCACATGCGCCGTGGGAAGTTATAAGCGGCAACTCAGCCGAGACGTCTTGTCTTCAGACCTAACCGCCACTATCCCTGATTCCAATGTGCAGATGGCGAAAAGCGCTTAGGATCTCGGTGGCATGCTCGGGTTGACGAAGCTCCCTCTCAGAGCACATTTTTGGGCTTCCTGAGTATTTTGGGGTTCTAGCTCGGGCCATGGCAACCGAAACTTTCTATCTAGCTGATTTTCGGTCAATCTGACGGATTCAGCATGGGCACCCTCACCTATTAACGTTGGATGCGAGCCGTCTGACGACTAGTCGAGAATCCTGCCGCAGCCCTAAAATCATCACGAGTCATCAACCCAGCGCGCCCAGGCACCCGGATGAGTTCGGAAGCCATCTCCTTCTGCTGTCGGCCCGTCACCATGTCTGTGGATCATTCCCGATGCCCAGAACACCCTGGTATAAATGGAGTTTTGTCATCGGGGTAGAAGGTCGCCGGATAATATGTTGGCAAGGATGCAAGTGTTAATACACTGGGCTGCTCCCGTCCGTAGTATTGCGGTTCGTCCGCGGTAAGTAATCACTCTAACCACATACAATCAAACCCAAACCCCCACCTGGTTTCAGGTAGAATGTGCGTACCATCATGATGGGTGTCAAATGCATATTTCACGTAATTTGCGCGATGACGTGGTCTTGGACTATGGTTAAGGTTTTTGTTGTGTAGTTTTAGCAAGTTGTTTTTTATTTTGTTTCATGGAATTTATGGGATTAGGGGTCAATGGGATGAGTGCAGATCCCCGAGCTGGAGATCGTGGTTCCACACAGCGATTATTTCCAACGCGTCCTATGGTCCCCGATAGATCAATCCTTCGTCTACTGACTTCATGAGATCACATCCATCCCTCAATTCCCAAATTGCTCCTCAGCCAAGCCTTAGACGGTCGCCTTCTCCTTAGGCAGCGGCGTAAATCGCAGGTAAGGCTTGACGATGCGGAAATCAGGGAACAGCTCCTTGGCCTGCTCGTTCTTGACGCTGGGGGCGACAATCACATCATCGCCGGGCACCCAGTTGATCGGGGTGGTGATCTTGTACTTGTCTCCGGTCTGGAGGGAGTCAACGATGCGGAGAACTTCGGCTGAGTTGCGGCCGGTGGACGCCGGGTACGACAGGATAGTGCGGATCTTTTTCTGTGGGTCGATGATGAAGACGGAGCGGATAGTGAAGGCGATACCCTTCTCGTCGACGTTGGTGGTGTCTTGGTAGTCGAGCCTGGTTGATGAGATGAACGAGTCAGTGCGTGCATGTGCAAAGACAGTGGAATGATTTGCGCGCAAAGAAGGATAACTCACATGTCGAATAGCAACGCAACCTTGCGCTCCTTGTCGGCAATGATGGGGAACGAAACCTTGCCGCCGGTAACCTCGTCAATGTCCTTGATCCAGCCCTCGTGGCTGCCGAGGGTGTTGGCCGAGAGGCCGATCAATTTGACGCCGCGCTTGGAGAACTCGGGCTCGAGCTTGGCGAAGGCGCCCAACTCGGTGGTGCAGACGGGCGTGTAGTCCTCCGGGTGGGAGAAGAAGACCACCCACTTATCGCCGATGAAGTCGTGGAAGTCAATGGGTCCATTGGTGGTATCGGCCTTGAAGTTGGGGGCCACGGTACCGAGGCGGAGGCTTCGTGGTGTTAGTACAATGCTCGACGTGTTGAGCGCTCAACAGGCTCGTCTCGAGGAAGGTGGGTAGTGCGCATGCACATCACATAAAGAACTTACGGTGCGGAACGTTCTTCGGCCATTGCGAGTATCGCTGAGTAGATGATCAGTCAAGATATCTTCAGGGCAACTGGTGTTCGAGGTAAGAAGAAAGATTCAAAAATTAGCAGTGAGGGGTAGAAGAAGGCAGGAGCTCTTGTGGCATGAGGGGCAGCTATGGACTTATTTATTCTAGTTCCACCATGACAAGCCGTGAGCCATCAATACCCTTACTTTCTTTTCCCTTCCTTCCGAGGCCGGGAGCTAGGCAAGCCTATTACACTTGGCTTGGGACAGGCAAAAGGCCGTGAAATGTTCCAATCTGGGAGAAGCCCGAGTCATCGCGTTAGAGAGCTTGCCCCGCGATCCCCGCCGTAGCTTCTTTGGGCTTGGAAGGGGGCATTGCGTGCTTTCCCCCCAATCACAACCATAGTTCAGCTATTATGTCATTCTGGTTCTCGCCTTGCGCCATCTTCCACCATTGCCTATCCAGCGTCATGTTGCCACCTTGTTGGCTGCATTTGGAGGATCCGAGGGGATGAATGACACCACATGTATTGAAGAACTATCGTTGCATATTTACTACTTCTCATTGGTCCGGTGAAGCTTTTTGTGATGGCCAATAGCGACAACCCCCAAACCCCGAAACCCCACAATCCCCGAGGCCCGAGATCGTCACGGCCCGACAGCCAGCCCGACAGCCGGTCGGGACCTCGCACACGGTGATCTATGTGTCTGAATTTCACTTTCACGGTGGAAGATTTGGATCCGATAGCCTTGGTACTGATTGTTTGGTGGCCTGATCACTTACCCCGTTATCATCACGACAGTTTGTGAGGTGGCTTGATTCTGGCCTGTTTCTGACGCAATGCGTTGAAACTGTCTCAAACACTTGGAAAAGCGGAGCATACTCACCGGAGACTCTGGGCAGATGTGCCAGGTTGTCGAACTCTATATACGAGACGGGAGTTTATAGCACAGCGGTCAAGGTGACAAGTCAATAATATATTATAGATCTTGTATGCTCCTTACTCGTCAAGCCTAAAACGGCAGTGGGTCAAGGACATCTATTTGTCCTTTTTCAGCAATGTCTTTTTTATCGATACTTCCAGAATTCACCAATTCACACCAAATTCGGAAGTATATCTTCCAGTTCGAATATAACGCTTAGAAGCATTTGACGAAAATGCCAGAGGTGGCTTCGCAGCCACAGCCAGTGCCCGAAGATGGAGAGGATACCGGGGAACACTCAGCGGCCAAGAGCGACGATGGGGCGGTTTGAGTGGTCAGTCGGCGAACAACGGCGCCAACAAGGTGTTATGTGAAACCGGCAACAGCTGGGCATGTTGCTAGGACAGGGCCCTGAAGATCAATTTTTCAATTGTACTCATTATTTAGCTTTGGCCGAAGATGATACGTCGGAACGTAGTGAGTTAGTTGTCCGAATTCGTCAATTTTGTCGCCAGAATATGCTCCCCTATAGCACTTAACGTACCCCACAAGCAAGTTGGCCACTTTTTCTTGGCACCGTATGAATAACTTCAATAACTTAACTAAACTAAAAAATAATAATTCAAACTAATCGGAATCCTCTTTCTCGTACGTATCTTTATCATTCTCACAAGTACGAGCATTATGCCCGGGCTCTCCGCAGATCCTACAGCGCCGTCGGCGTGGTTCGGCTGGTCTCGTACGACGACGACTTACACGTATATCATCCTGTAGCTGCTGTTCAATATCCCGTTGAGACTGTAAGTCCTGAGCGTCTCGTAAACTAAGAGATCCTCCATCTTGTAGCTGTCGATTTTTAGTCCTTCGACGACGGCTTAGCTCTTGATTGGCCTTCCGAAGTGTAGTAACCTCATCCTCAAGTAAAACTAACCGATGCATAACAGCCGTCGCACCACGTGAAAATTGGTCAATAGCCGTAAGTATTGTCGTCGGGGAGCTATTCTGATGCTGTACGATTCTGGTTTTAACGTATTCAGACTGGGATTGCGCCTCGGTTGGGTTATTTGGAGTCTTTGATTCCCAGATTAAGGGGGCGCCACACGAGCTCCCGGGAGGTGTAGGCGTATGTAGCTTAATATCCAGCTGTGAAATCACATATTCCGGGTCGTACGGAATAAGTCCTGTCCCCCTGAAACCTGCCTGGATATTCGACTTAGTTATAGTCGTACGATACGCCCTATAGAATGCCGAAAAGAAATCCTCCTTCGAGATATAGGTTATATGCGCCCGTATTAGGTCTTCAATTTCTTGACTAGATTGTCGAGTATCGCGTCGAGATAGTAGTCCGCGTTTTCGGTTAGCTAGAGTTGTACGAGGGACATTGTAGAGTTGGGCAGCGCGTCGGATGCTTAATTCGGGTTTCGATTGAAGCGCCTGACACGCTAGAATCATGTCGCTTTCTTTCCAATTCGATCCCATCTTGGTATCTGTAAAGATGTTAATTAAAAGGTTGTTCGTACGGTGCCAATAAAAAGTGGCCAACTTGCTTGTGGGGTACGTTACAAACTGGCAGATGTTGGCAAATTGGGGTACGTGCTGTCAGACCTTATAACTACCAAAAATACCTCATTCTACAACGAGTGGGTCCCTCGTCTTTTGACGGTCAATTTGGTCCAACACGTGCACTTATTGTTCTATGCCAAATAGAGATAGATTTATTAGGGAGGTACGAACAATTTGGTACAGTTTACTAGCATTCAGAAGTATCGGGAGAATAGCATATATTAAATCACAAAAGACGGCTGAAACTCATTCATTTCTTCCTAACCTACTTGACTACACGTCTTTTCTGGTCCCTAGCTTTCTACGAAAACATGTACCTTCCGAATCATCCAGAGACACAAGCCGTCATCACGGCTTAGTCTCCATCATTGGCCCGCTCAGAGCTCAAAATGGTCAGTCAGCTCTTCGATCAAGATTAACTTGATGGAGAATTTGAACCTTGTCGCCCAAAGCTTCCCTCAGCTGCCACAGGTGCCAAGTATTCCGAGGCAGCTCCCGCATAGTCGAACACAATTTCGTAAAGCCATCCCCCTGAACTTCCTCATGTGCCTTAATACTGCCGTGGTAGCGTCGGAAATCCGCAAAATCCACGAACCTGTACCCATTCGTGATGGCGGGCGGAATGCGAGCCCTCGTGGCGTTGAGGCAGAAGTAGGGAATGCTGCTCGACACCGTCAACGTCCTCAGCGAGGGGAACTTGCGGATGATGGCGCCGTATTCGTTCCATCCCGACGCTGCCAGGTCTTTAATGGCAAACATGTCCACGATGATGTGCTGCACCTTGGCCGTCAGCAGGTGGATCGCCGGGTGGTTGCCGGGTGGAAGACTTACGGTCGTTGGGTCCACGCAGGCCCAGAAGAAGCGGGCGCTGAAGTAGAATCTGTCTCTGTTGAAGTCGACGTGGATTATGCTGCGTCCAAACTGAAGTTGCTCGTATGTGTAGTCCCTTGGTAAGAGGCCCTTGACCTTGTGCAGACAAACGCTCCCAAGATCCTGGCGCAGCGTTCTTTCTGTCGCATCGGCCACACGCCCTGTTTGGGGGTCGAAGGAGGATTGGTACATGGATCCTAGGCTCCATAGCCGTTGGAGATAACCAAGAGATCTGTACCAGTAATGCCGCCAGATCATAGTCTGGAGTTCTGGTGGTAGTTTGAGGAAACTCTCGAATTCTTTTGTGGGGTCCATTGTGTAGAACACATCCGGATGGTGAGGTGACTTGTGATTCTCCGATATTGCTAGGGATCCTGCTCTCCGAAAAAAATAGGAGAGGCCTGGTCCTTGCGTGCTGGCTTACTTCATGGGAGGCGAGGGTTATTAATATAAGCCGTTAGTCAGACTCTGAACAGTTTCATTGTCACCCACCCCTTGTCATGTTAGCTAACAGTTAGTTAAACAAAGAGAATTTTTCCAATCAACAACCTCGCAGACTGCTATTATCACAGTCGAAGACAATCCACGTGATTACGTGTATCTGAGCAATTGTTCATTCAACAACTACTTTCTGTCATGTTATTCGAGTCCTTGCATTGCAGGATATATCACGAATTAGCATGCCAACCATCTGACCTCCAAGTCATAATGTATAGTATTCAAGATATAAAACAGCCAGGATTTTTCCTCCTTGGACAATTTCATTGTGTTATCTCCATCTCAATGCTATCATTAGACCAGTAACAGCCTGAGACTGACCGCTGCTTCGTCATGATGAAGACTGTATAAATATATCAGTAACTATCCGTTCCAACGACAAGGCAGCAGCTGAGGTTTCTTGAATCTCATGTACTGTGTGGTACAAGACTCCCCATCCTTACTACTTAGGTACTAGATTCAAATGTGTGTTATATTTCGATTTAGAAACTATGAACATGAAGCTGTGTTTAACATCAGAGGACGTGTTCACGTTGGCTTATAGCCCCGTCCATCGCTCGCTGAAGAGATATCAATAAGCTGGACTTGCCATGTCCCGATCGTTCGTAATCGCAAATTTCCTAAACAACTCGGATCCTCTCAGCCTCCAGCTGGAGACAAACCACCATTGCTGACAAATACAACTAGCACAGCAGCATACCTGGGAAGGTCAGTATAGTCATATCCATGCTTTGGTTGTATCAACTTACGCAGCTGTTGCCCCGAAAACTTCAGCCCGCCGTGCATTCGTAATGAGTCCGAGACTGACAGCAAACATTGCTGTAAATACGGCTATCAGTACTAATCTAGTAACCGGATTCGATGCAAAGTTCAGCCCCGTCATAGGTCCGATGAGAAAGATGAGAGCCACAATGATAGTGACTATGTTGACGGTGATTGAGATTGATTTCTCATGGAACCGGCGGAAATGGCTCCGTCCATCCCGGCTGACTTCTTTCTGTCAACAGTATTAGTCTCGTCAATGATTCGTTGCTGTGTGTTGTGACTACCTCTGATACCCAGTGTCGTCTCAAGAAGCTCGACAAGTAGTCTGCCTCTACTGGTGTCTTGAGTGAAACAAGATCTTGTCTGTCATTCAAAAACTTCTTCGCTTTGCCTCCAAGAATTGGATGTGGTTTCTCAAAGAAGTGCTTCACAGCACTCAAGACCCTCTTCTCAGGGTGTTTAAGCTGTGCGATTTGGCTTTGCAGCAGTATAGCCTCATCTACCTCTTCATTAGCACCTCCATGTAAAGAGCTAGGGGGAGACTTGTACGGTATTCTTTCAGTCTTTCCCTTAATTCCCTAATGAGAATCATGCGCTCCTTGGCATCCTGTCGAAATGCGGGCTTGCCACCCTGAGACTGATGGAACAGTGTTTCCCAAGTGCTTGCCGCATCCTTGAGGTCCAAGTCATAACTATTCACAGTAAGGAGGTGCATGGAGTCTAACCGTTTCTCCAGCTCTAGGATCTCGCTTTGCATATATAGTAAGTTAACTATAGCAAGCTTGTCGAATTTTCTGAAAATGAGGGTTTCGTTATCACTGTCGCGGGCCAGCCAAGAGGCCGCTGTAGTGTAACCTCCTTGTCGCTCAAGATATATGTCGTGAGTCTGAGGAAGAGGAAGCGTCATGACGCTTTGCAGTATAAAGCCAGTCGCAAATATCTCGGTATCGTGGGATGATAAATGCGAAGAGAGTTGGGGTATCTGCCTTGCCCATGCCTACTAATCTGCATGAGAAGCGGTGGCTGACTTGCCTATATAAGCCCTGGATCTCGCGGGATGATTTGTGCGGGCAGAGTGACGTGTTAGGGGCTGTGAAGGCCATGAAATGCACGTTGGACCAATCACGAATTGGATCAGCCATGGAAGGATCCCGTTGAGAGCAGTCTTGGCCGACTGCCACTTCAGCTGGGCGTTTCGATATGTACAATAGCACAGCCCACTCCTCTTTCCAGAGAAACTTGCAAGGTCCGACCTAACTTCTACTATTCACATTCCCAAATTTCATTCTGGTAGCTAAGAGACAATTGCGATAAAGTATTGTTCTGCCTCCTCCGAATTGTCCATTCTCACATACCTGTGCAACATACGCCTTTGACCCTTGAGTTCATTCCCAGCCCATGGTTCGGCTACACAACCATGGTTCGGCCACGATCAAGCTCGCTCGAGGCTTGCTTAGGGTCGCGACGTGGGACACCGCCGCCCCAAAAGTCTCGCGAGTCCCATTCTCGAAATTGCAAGGATTGCAACAGGTCATTGATGATACAAGCAACACCTGGAGGTAGCTTCGAAATCATCAAGAATAATGCACACCGAAAAGAGAAAGCCGCCGAGTCAGCCAGAAAGGCAGCCGACGAACCCGCCGTGGTGATACGATTACAACAACCCCCTACAGCCTCTGGGCAACCCCCCAGAGTAATTATGTCTGTGGAATTGAGAAACTATCACCCATACCCCCTCCCACCAGCACCTCCTCAATACCTCGCTTCATTATCCCTTATTATCAATTCGATGCCTCCGAACAACCGAGAGCAAGCTACTTGCATTGATACAAGCAACGAAGTGTACCCATCACCCATCAGCATATGCGATGTCCTCACGAGCTATCATGCTATTCGATTTGAAAAAGCTCCTACAGATCGAACAGTTGATGGGGAGGATCCAGGAAAGCCTAACTGGAAGCGTGTCATAAAAACTGATATGCCTTTCTGGAGCCAAGAAGACATGGCCAGAGAAATAGGCTTTCTCAACGCCAGGACCGGGAACGTCCAAACCAAAATAAACTCCCTTGGACCAGTGATTCAACGCCATATCGACAAAACATTGGAACGCATAAATGGAGCCGACCCTGACCGTAGTAATTTCCAATGGACCGTTGCGCAGATGGACCATCAGCTTCTCAGGATCGAGCCACGATCAATCTCATTAAAACATTCAAAAGTAGCGCAAAACTCCAAATCGAAGGGAACGACATTCGAAAGAGTTGCGGTCATAGCCTTTTTCATCCGTGAACCTCGACCAGGGGTCGACACACAGGAACTGTGGAACAACTTGAACGCCAGGAGGATGCCAGAGCAGTCCCTGATGTCAGGGGCTCTGGCGCAACCATCGCACATGTTGTCCAACTATCCAGCACAAGCGAACACGTCGGAACCTAGACGCCGACTGAACCTAATGAGGTCCATGGCGCATCTGAGACCGACTGAAGCAACCCGTTTCACCTCTGCTGCCAGAAATTTTCGAGTTGACGGCTTGATCAACGGCGTCCCCATCGAAGCAAATGCCGACACTGGTTCAGGGTTTAACGCCATATCTAAAAGGTTGGCAACATCAATGAACCTGACGCTCGAGCATGGTACGGCTAGACATGTGACACTGCCATCAGGGAGGCAGATGTACTCACCAGGAAGGATCACCACACAGTTCAGTTTCCTCGGCGAAAAGAAGGTTTATATGCTTTCGTGCCTGGTTTTGCCTATGGCAGAGGACTCGCTACTCCTCGGGTCAAGATTTCTCAGGCTGACGGAAACATTCTCTAAATTCAAGAATCGGCTCAAGCGGATCTACTCACATGACGGAAGACTCTCATTGAACCTCCTAGGCGATGAACATGACTTCGTGTCTGGCTACTTGAACGAGTCTCAGTGCTTGGCTATTCCCGACACTGGGTCAGACATCATGGTAATCTCCGGGGCGTATGCACAGGAATGCGGTCTGCAAATCCAAAGGGGAGCTCGCCATAAAAATTTGATCCGGTTGATCGATGGGTCCGAACAACTCACGGACGGAATCGTGAATGACTTGGAATGGAGGTTCATATGGTCCGAGACGCCCATCAAGTGCGACTTTCACGTCATTGACGAGCTCCCAGTCAATGTCATTCTCAGCAGTGCCTTAGTAG
Organism: Pseudomassariella vexata; assembly: GCF_002105095.1. NCBI lineage: Eukaryota > Fungi > Ascomycota > Sordariomycetes > Amphisphaeriales > Pseudomassariaceae > Pseudomassariella > Pseudomassariella vexata. Next base: position 2,984,879 of record NW_024467957.1, read on the forward strand.
ATGAACGGGATGTCTTCGCGAAGTATGATGTTTGTTTCGTTGAGCACGATTTCATCGACGGTGAGGCTGGTATCTACGGCATCTCGTTAGTGGACTGGAAAAAGCGCGAAGACATCCGGCGCCTCGAGGACCTGTATGCCGAAGACAGTGAGTTAATGACAGCCGTGGGTGTTCCCCCGTATGTGTCTAGCTAACAGGAGCTAAAGCAAATTCCGCTGAGCCCTTCTCCCCTGGGATGATTGAGCGGGAACGAGCCCGTCGCGACGAGATCCGTGATCGCATTGCCAAGCTTCCGCCCGCAATCCAGCCGCTGGATCAAGACAAAGAAGATCTAAGACAGCGCAGCTGGGAAACCCAGTTCCAAGCGTTCCGTGAGGGGCAACAAACAGCCCTTGCCACATATGGACCCAACATGCTAGGGGCAGGGGGGTACAGAGGCCCGCCACAGATCATGGCCCCGCCGGGCATCAAGTCAACGACAGCCACAAGAGGTCACGAAGACGAAAACGGAAACGGAACGTCCGATGTTGACAACCAGAAAAGGCGCTTCAAAAACAGAATGTCCCTTCAGAATCTGAGGCGTCCGCCCTGTCATGCCTCTAGCAGCGTCGGCCAAGTTGAAATCGAGCAACCCCGAAGCTTGGGACGATCCGCCAGTCGCCTCAGTGGTAACCTGGAGCAGCTTCGACTCGAACGCCCCCAAATATCTGGGTCTCGAAATCAGAAGACAACCCAATATCACTCTATTCCTCGGCGACAAACCTACCTGACACCGCAGACCGAGGCGGCCGAGGAAAGTCACGGGAGCGCCGAATTTTGAAATCATTTTCGTCGATATCAGACTCGTGGGGAATTATGAATGGGATAATCCGATGTATGAAAATCAGTCTAGTTCGCTATACTGTTTTATACCAGTGACCCAGTGCTTGTATCCATCCCAACTTAAACTATTTCTCCCCTATCTTGTAGTTAGGCGCGTATAACATGCCAATAACCGCTAGAGATAAATAGTGGTCTAACATGAAGCCTTATGCATGTCATCCAGGAGTTTAATTAACTTCCGGCCCGTAGTGACTGACATCACTATTTCGGCAACGGGGACGAGAGTGTCTGTATGCAATAATGTACTGAAAACCCGATGCAACTAAACAAGGGTCTCCACTAAGCAGAAGTTCACAAGCCACCCGAGGCTCAACTTCATTCGCCGCTAAGACCAGGCCCCCAGCAGTTCATCTCAAACAGTTCATGCACCTCAAATATCTCAGACCTGGACTGATGCAGACCCGACCCGGCACTTCCTGTTCTTATTTTCATTGCCCACTAGCCTCATATTCTTTCGTTCCTCTCACCGTTGGTTGAGAAGCCAGGAAGGAGGAAGGTTAACTTCACTCCACGCGTGGCGTGACGGATTCTCGGTGGCTTGAAAGAGCTGACTTCAACAAAGGCGACGTCCGAGTCCAAAAATGTGAGTGCACACCCCACCCGTTCTCGGACAAGCTCATTACTGATGAAAATCCAGGGCTGTCAATACTACTGCACCTCATCTTCCTCTCATCGATGAAGTCAAGAAGCTGCCAGCGTTCCCCACGGTACTATGGCAGCTCGAGCCGCATCAGAGTGGCCTGTTGCCCGTGGCTGCTGACCGGGGCGGGCCACTCAAGATCAGCTGGGAAATCCATGGAGATGGTCCTATAAAAGTCGCTGTAGGTAGTGCCAGAAATCCAAGGAGGCAAACAGTTTCATGGGCTTGCGCATCTTGCCGTGCCGGCCTAGTCCACCACTTCTGAATCTTTACTAACCGCGTACAGTTCATCTGCGGCCTGGGATTCTTCAAATCCTCCTACCAACGCCAAACCATGCACTTCGGCCACGTCCACGGGGACAAGTACTCAATGCTGATCCTCGACAATCGGGGCATGGGCCGCTCCGACTGCCCCCTTATGCGCTACTCAACCTCCGAAATGGCCCGCGACGCCATCGAGCTCTTCGACCACGTTGGCTGGACGTCCCCGCGGCAAATCAACCTCTGCGGCCTCAGCATGGGCGGCATGATCTCTCAAGAAATCGCCTGCCTCATCCCAGACCGGCTGTGCACCCTCAACCTGTTCTGCACGGCCGCTGCCATCGAAAACACCACCACCTTCACAGAAAACATGATGAACCGCATCATGATGCTACTCCCCAAGTCGCTCGACCGCAGCGTCCAGTACGCGGCTAAGAATATTTACGCCCCGGGTTTCCCAGAACAACCCGATAACTCGACCCTACCCGACTCGTCCACCCCGCGCGTCAAGCCCCCGCCCGGAGGGGGGGAGTATCTCATGTTCGCGACAAACTACGAGCGCTTCGCCGCGCTGGAGGCCTACAAGCAAGCCGACCCGGGGTTCACGAAGAAGGGCTTCCTGATGCAGCTCGTGGCAGCGGGGTGGCACCACAAGAGCCCCGCGCAGCTGAAGGAGATGGCGGATAAGGTGGGGAGGGAAAGGATTTTAGTTCTGCACGGCACGCAGGATGGCATGATTTCGTTGCCGCATGGGAAGAAATTGATTGAGTACATCCAGCCGGCTGTCGGGCATATTGTCGAGGGGATGGGACATGCGCCGATTATTGAAAAGTCGGCATGGTTGCATGAGTTGCTGGAGGAGAGGTTTGCGGAGGGAGAGAAGTTGAATGGGGGCGTGAGTGCATGAGACCAGGTTCTATGAAAGCCGAAGCTCAGGATGCCGTGGAATATCAGGAACTCGAGGGTGGCGATGCACTCGCAAAGGTGCGATAGTTTCTGTGCCATTTTATCGAAGCCATATTTGTCTTCACCCCTGATCCATGGCCGAGGTCCGAGCTCTGCCGTTGCGACATCAAGCATTGCCCTACCTCCATGGTGAAGCTCAACAAAATTGCGCCCCATTGACAATGGTTGCTTGCCATGAATGATCTTCTCTGCACTAATATCAGGTTGAAAGCATGCGGGCCTCGAGCTGATCGCCAGGGATAGAGAACAATCCATTCAACTAGACGACCAGGTTACAGTTCAGTAGAGCTCTCCCGGATTTGGTATCGTATTTTTGTGACCCTACGCCTCAAATTGAGCAAAACGAGGTCGAAAAATAAGAGTATCTATCGTGTCAGCTAAGATAGATGATACGTGCCCGAAATGCTCATGTGTTGATGCAATATCAGTTTCTTAGAAGACGCACCTCCCCCTTCCATGTCCGATTTCCCCCTCTCGACTCTAAGCTGCCCCCTCCCCAATGCCTAAAGCATTGTAAACCCGATCCCGCTCAAGTTATCATCCAGCCTATTCCTTTTATCCACCCCGCCGGCGATCGGGTTCGCGCGATAATTGAACAAGTAATAATGCAACTGTCCATCGCCGGCGCCAAACTTTTGATCTTCAAGGAACAGCCCATTATCCATGAGCGAAAGCGCGTTGAAAACGTCGAACTTGTACTTCTTAGCGAGGATCGTGGCGTCGGCGACGAGGTCGTTGAGGCGTTTCTTGAGGGCTGGTTGATCGACGGGGGAGGTGAGACCGACTTCGGTGGCGTAGTAGAAGAGGTAGGCGGCGCGGACGACTTTGTGCTTGGAGCCTGGGGAGATGATGGAGGATTCGAGACAGTAGAAGGAGATGAAGTCGGTGATGTTGTGGTGTTCGTCCTGCGTGGATGGTTAGTTGGGGTTCTCGCCAGAACGAAGTATAAGGAAGTGGCTTACCTCGACCACGTATGACCACACAACTTGCTCCTCGAGCTGATCCTTCTTCTTCTTGTGGAGTAGCCAGTGCACTATATCCTCCCCTGTCCAGTCGGGTGCCATGTCATATCTCTTCAGATACCTCTTGAGCAGACCGTGCACAGCGTCAACGTCCTTTTCCTGCATCTCCCTCAAGCCCTTGATCGAGGTATTGTCTGGCACGGCATACTTCCGAATCTGGTACTGGGGTTTGCTGTTCGGCGGCAACGGACTAAAGCCCACCTCCCACAGCTTCTGCCAGTTGATGGCACGGTGGAAGTACCGACACGTGCTGACCGGGGTCGGGAGCACAGTGCCACCCGTATAAATGGCCTGCCATACATTCTCCAAGTTGCAGCGGCGGGTGATCTCCTTGATGAGGACAGGGGCGAGCCGCTTCGACCGCAGCTTCTTGTGGATGCAGAGGAAATTAACCTCGGACGCATGTATCACGCGGTTGCGGACGCGCAGCTCGACGGGGACGGCCGAGATGAAGCCCACCAGCTTCCTGGACTGCGAGGCTCGCACTCCGACGTGCCAGTCATTCTTCCACCCTGGCGGCATCATCGCCCTGTATAGGGGCGGTTGGTAAGTTGGGTGGACACGGCAGCTCCTCCATGAAGAGGCGCACTCACCAGTTCAATATGCTCTTGGAGTACTTGAATCGAAACAAGGCCTCGTTATCCTCCACATAATGGCCTTCGAGCAGATCCGTTACTTCTAGCAGCTCCTCTGGCTTCTCGAGGTTCACGGTGCACCACTCGAAACCGGCCACCAGAGGCGCCGCTTCTGTAGGCACATCCTCGACCTTCTGCACCTTGATCGGCCCGTCCTCGAAGGGCGCCTTCCCAGTGTCCTCGCCCATCTTCATGACGGGCTGTGTGCTCCAGAACTTGTACGCGCCCATGTCCTTTGCGTTCTTGCCGCTCGCAGCCAGACCAGTCATGATATCCTGCAGCTTGAGCGTCTTAAGCGCCTCAGCCGCCGCATTGGGGTCAGTGCTGCCATTGTTCGCTGCGGCAATCTCGTTCGCCAGTGCCGGGTTCAGATCGAGAAGACCTTGGACTTGATCGGGCGTGAGGCCATCGATGGCTTTGTGCATCTCCGCTTCCTTGTCGTCGGCTGCCGATGATGATTTCTTGCCCGTCAGAGCTTCCTTGAGCTTCTTCTTCTTGGACTTCTTCTTTTTGGCTGCCGTTGATGGCGCGGCTGAACCCGCACCCGCACCCGCAGAGCCGTCGGCTGTCTGCTCAGGCTCGTCGCCATCATCTTCGGATTCGATGGTGGCTTCTTTGCCCTTGCCCTTGTCCTTGGATTCCTCCTTGGATTCCTCCTCGGCCAACTGGGGTTCGATGGGTTTCGACTCTGCGGCCATGGTCGTCGGGATTTAGTATGCGCAGCCTCGTGAGCTATCGTCGCTTGGAGCTTCAAGATGCGAATGGTGGGATAATTTGCGAAATGAATATCTGGCCTTGGCCGCCCCACAGCTGCCTCGACACCGCGATGTGCTAGCTTGGCGGGGCAGTGCTGAGCGTTAGAGGGGTTTGTATTCTAACGTGGTCCCAACACCTGGCCAATACCGCCAATACCAGGGGATTTTAGCGCAGACGAAGACAATTTTCACCGTTTCATTTCTCCACAAGCAGCCCTGGATCGCCGGGCGTGATGATGCGCAGCTGCTGTTTCGTATTTTACCAGAATAGAAAGATCGTCGATGGCAGTTCTAATAAAGTTCGAACATTGTCTGTCTCAACGTGCATCGATCGACGTACTTCACGAATTGGGAAATGAAACCTGCCTTTCCTGGTTAAGCGCTGTGCCGTCTCAAATCTCAATACAGTTCTGTAAGGCGGGAAGTGGGTGAGTTTTTGATTACCGTGAGCAGTTGACGTTGAGCTTTCCAACGAGGCCGATGGGCTGAGTTGTCGAAAGCAGGTCTTGGTTGATGCATATTTCCAATCTTTGCAGGTTTTGGTTACCGGCTTCCGTTCTTACGCGCTGCCTATGCCTTGCTTGTTGCCTCGGTTCTCAACCGGTTCTCAACAGTCATGGCAGCACCCATTGCGTGGGCTCAGCCTCGCAGCATGATGGTTCATGCTATGGGACGCGTGTACTCCACTCTAGTAGGTGCTGAACCGCTGCCGGCGTATCCCGGTCATATCCATCTTGTACGATAATCTTGGTTCTTCAGAATGTTCACGCAGTCTGTTACGACTAGTCATAAATTCGATCCAATCATTCCGAGTATCTCAGCTGCAGAGGCCATGGAAAGATGCAAGGGCAACGCAATTCTTTTTGATCTCGCCCGATATTGAATGGCGGAAGTCCCCCAAGTATTCAATTTGTAGCTGATCCCGCTCTCTGACAAGTCACATGGTTCCACCAGCATTCGATCTAGAAATATTAACGTCCCATTCCCACAGCCGCCATTGGGTCACGGAAAACCGACGCCGGGGTTGATTGCCTCTCTGGGTCCACTAGGCAAGCATCGAAACGGCAGAGACGCCTTCCCATATTGCTGCCGGATTGCCTAGCCATCCCGGTTCCTCCTTCACGCGCCTGGATGCTTGCCCTTCAGGTATGTCAAGTGGGTATCATGCCGGTTCATCCCCTCATATGTGGCAGCAGGAGCGAGAAAAAGTCAATCCTGTTATCATGGATCACGGCTAAGATCGCGCGGGTGTTGGGTCTATCGGTTTCCCTCAGGGCCTGGATCTGAATAACCATAAACGTCTCTCCCTGCTACTCTTCTTTCCCCCGTGGTCCCTGATCATGCAATCTATCTAAGATGGACAATTTATTACTAGGCCTTTCATCTTCTGAATCCACTCCTATTTTCTTCCGTCTTAACTGCTGTCGAGCACGGTAATCTATTTTCTTCAGCCAGGCCTGGGGCCCTTCACTTTTCATCACTTCTCATCAAACATGGCATCAGACACGCACAAGGAACATGGAATGCAACCTCCCGACAACTATGGGCCGTATATCAACGGAGTCAGTTGGCCCTTGGTGGCAATCGCCGGCTTGTTTCTAGGAACCAGGCTCTACATCAAAACGACGGCCCATCGTGCCATGTGGTGGGATGATCACTTACTGACGGCTTCTTGGGTAAGGAACACCCCCTTACCCCAACCCGTTCTACCTCCGTGTTAACATGTAGACAGCTCATGCTGGCTGCTTTCGCAGCAACAAACAGCTACGCCGTATCCGTAGGCTTCGGGAAGCATATCGACAAGGTACCGACGGAGAACTTCGTACTGCTCATGATGCTTTCGTGCATCAGCTCCATATTCTCCCTTCTCGGAGCCGCTTGGTCCAAGACTTCATTCGCGCTGACGCTCTTGAGACTCACATCGGGGACAATGGAGTACGTCGTATCGACCAAGTACTTGATCTGGGGGGTAATCATCTCGCTGAACTTGACCCTTACGTTCAACACGATACTACCTTTCATCCAATGTAAACCGATCGCCAGAGCTTGGAATCCGTACATCGAGGGAACGTGCTGGGAGAGAACGGTCGTCGTCGACTACGGGGTCTTTGCTGCCGCGTATTCGGCCACTATGGATTTCGTTCTGGCAATTGTGCCCTGGCTGCTCATTTTGAAGCTTCAAATGGTACTGAAAGAAAAGATTGGTGTGGCTATATGCATGAGCTTAGGACTAGTGTAAGTAGCCCCCTCCCCTTTTCGGTCCACCCCTCTCCATCCCGATTCACCATCCTGTCCTAACTTCGACCACGTACTCACCCACCCCACAGCGCTGGCGCAACCTCCATAGTCCGCGCCATCAAAGTCCCTCAAGTCCAATCCTACGACTTCACCTTCGAATCTGGCAACCTCTCCATCTGGACCGTAGCTGAGATCGCCACAACCATAATGGCGACCTGCATTCCCGTGCTCCGCGTCCTCGTCCACCGCGTCGTCAGTCCCAACCGTAACTGCTACCGGCACTCCGGGGTAGACGTGGCTTTTGTTAGTAAGCATAATACCACGCATACGACTCCTATCATCTGCAATGCACGGCAGCAACATCATGGAGGGACGGGCACGTTGACGGGGACTAAGACAAAAGATAGTCATGAGAGCGATGATGAGGAGAGGGCGATTGGTGGGGTAGACGCGACGGCGGGAGGGATTGTGAGGGTTGCTACGGTTAGGATTGATTATGATCGGAGGAGTAAGATCGGGGCTCAGGTTGCGCTTGATGAGGCGTCGCCAGATTTCGAAATGGAAAGGTTGCCGTCACGGTCAGATTCGAAGATTGTAAAGAAGTCGAAGAGTGTGAGGGAGAAAAGGCCATGATGGAGGACGACAGCCGTGTCCAGGCGACACGATTGGCAAGACTTTTGCTTTGGATTGGGGCGTATAAGAAAACGGGATAAATGGAATGGCCGGCCTTCAGGGGTTATGGATGGATGGGTTGAGTGGAATGCGAGTGATACCAAATACTGTTATGCGGGTACAACTAGGAATGTTATGCTTGAAACATCGATCCGGAGCGTGTCCACAGGAAGTGGAGTTTCTTGACGCCGTCGGGGTGTGTGGTCGCGTTCCTTTCGGCGCTCGTCATGGAAGGTGCTGATATCCAAAGGGACTGAGCAGTCGCTTCATGCCTACAGGGGGCAAATGCCTGACCCGAATTCAGCCACGCCTAGCAGAGTGAAGTGGTTGTGACAGACTTCCCGGTGGTCTCAGACATCGTCACATGGTATCGGCCTTCGAATGCACATATATTGCATATTAGATAATTGAATGCTCAGCCGACAAGCAGCCCGATTTGAGTAACATAATAGTCTCTTTTCTTACAAACTCCAGTTCCAGATTTAGTCCATTGAACAAACGGTCTACTGTAATGGCAATACCAGACCCGTGATATCCTCCCTCCCTGCACAATACGCCTTAAGCCCGCCGCAATAAAACTCCCCCTTAATAGAGAATACAACCTTACACAGCCTTGACCGTTTCGCGCAACCGATGCTTCTAGCTGACAGTTGTGATGAAACTCTGGTATTGCTCTTCCTCACCACCAAGCACTTTGCTCACGGGCTGTGCCTCCAGACGTGCTGCCGCCTTGGTCCTCCACAAAACATCCGGTTGGGTCTGACTTTGAAATTGGCGCTGTTGATCGGACTTGGGGGTTTCGCTTCGCTCTGCGGCGCGATCGTCCTTATTTTGATCCGACCTGGGCAACCGCATAGCGAGGAGTATATACTCTGCCCGCGTCATGTTATCCATGATGTCGTCCATGTACCGTTTGACCTCATCCTGAGGCGCGACAACCCGGGCAAGGTTCTCAAGATGTTTGCCCGCCTGAGAACTCACACGGATCGTCACCGGTTGGTAGTAGTCCATCGTCGGATCGCCACCGTACTTAGACTTACTGCCCTTGCGGACGATGAGGAAGGATGCGAGCACTTGGGTACCGCCGGCCTGGTACTCAAGGATGCTATACTTGGGGAACATATATCTGTCGCCCGTACCACCCAAGAACTCGAGTACGATGGCTGATATGTCCGGCTTAAATGATGGCGGGGGGCCCTTTGACCGAAGTGCCTGCTGGGAGGAAGGCACTGCAGATGAAGTCATAGATACCACAGAGGATTTTCTGGCTGGTGTGCTGCTGCTGCTGGCGGCTGCTTCGGGTGCGTGAGCTGCGGGGGTTTGTGTTTGGCCCGACACTGAGGGAGCGGGCTTCGGTTCCTTAGTGACCCAATCCTTCAACTTGTCCAGGATGGCCTTCAATTGCGTGGCATCATCAAACTTGGTCTTGCCCTCTGCCACTCTCCTCACCATGTTCTTGGTGTTCTCATCATCCAGCGACTTCTTGACCAGAAGAATAACCAAGGGATCGCTTCCAGGAGGTGGTCTGAGGTCAGCACCCTTTTGATTCGGGTTGGAGGCCAGGACGATATCCAGGATCGCTCGCACCTCGTCTGCAAAATACTTGACTGTTCGGCTGTCCACGATGAGTCTGTCAGCCGACGGACCTTGCTGTCCTCCCTTTTTCTTGTACTCGATGGTGATTTGGTCAATGATCTTCTGGAAATGTGCCAGTTCCGCTTGACCGGCATCGCCCACCGCGACCCGTTTCATCAAGTCTCGCAGGTGGGAATCTTCCGAAGCTCTCTCTGCTAACGTCACAATGATGGGATCAGCACCGGAGGGAGTAGGTGTTGCCGGTTTGGCTGCGGGGGTGGGTGGTTTGAGGGGATTTACACCACCCGCAACAGGAACCATCGAGGGACCAGCGGGCGTGGGGCTGGGTGTGTGTAATGGTTTGGGCTGGCTCAGACCAGCCTGGCCGGGCATCTGTGGTATAGTCGGCGACGGCTGTGCTTGAGCAGTCGGGAGAGCTGGGGAGCGCAGAGGCGGCGGAGTCGTGGGCGGAGCTTGAGAATGCGGAGGAGGTTGTGGCCCGCCGGGAGCTGCGAGCACTGACTCCAACCCACGAGGGGACGCCAACGGTGGTCGGTTCGGTGGAGGGGCGGTCGATAGTTGACGTTGAGGCTCGGGAGGCATGACGCCATTCGGCGGTCCGTACTGGATAATGGGCCGGAAATTCGAATTGGTCGTTGGAGTAGGAGGCTTCGGGTCTTTGACGGCGTACATGATCGCTTCGAGCACGTGCGGCTCGATGTTGATGGTGATGGTGCCGATTTTGGTCATGCTATCCTTGGGAGGGTTATTGGGTTCCTCCTTGACAACACCTTTTCTTTTCGTCGGCTTCGTCCAGTACTTCTCGAAAATCCCGTCGTTGATCCATTTCTGCCGTGATCGAAGGAGGGACTCGGCTAGAACACCACTGGTTGGACATGTGTTAGCCTCGGCATTGTCGCAAGGCCTCAAAAGAGACCCATCGGAAGCTATACTGACCTCTCCTGTATCGACTGGTAGTCCTTATGTGACAAGTCGTCGGGCTGTGCGTTCTCAACCGTGGGTAGCGGATGGCCTGCCTGGATCGACTTGGGCAGCGGCGGCTCTTCCACGGCGGCTTCTGGAACTGGCCCCGGAGCTGGCGTCAGAGATCTCTCGGGGGGCGTCGCCGTTCTTTTCTTAGCGACATGTTCAACTCGAGCAGCTGCTCGAGCGGGCAGCTTTCGCTTTCGTTCCATTGTCGTTCAGTGGACGATTGACGTGGGGGGGTATTATGGACGTGACATGGACGGTTGACTTGGATGGGATGATGTATATCGGAGCTGCGAATGCCGTGCAGCTCAGTAAACCCCAGTAAATTGGATTGTTTAGGCCATGGGCAAGTCAGCATGGGGTTGAATAATGAGGCATCCTCGTGGGAAAAGGGAAGGTAGAAAACTGAGATTCAAGTGAGGGAGTGAGTGAGTGAGTGCAACATTGACTATTGGAAGGAAGGAATGGCGATTTGATGCCAGAGCCTGGCGAAAGACGGGCAAAGAACGAGGGCCAGAAGGGCGGGTGTGGTCGTCAATTGGTGTGTAACGTCCTTGGAGAAGCAATCAGCATCCCTGATTGGATGGATGGAACGCTAATAACTGGGGTGACTCTTGCTGCCAATTTTTGCCTCACATTAAGCATCATTTTCGAAGCAGGCGCAGTCAAGAGATTGCATCATCTTTCTTCCCCAGTGGAAAACATAATAGAGGAAAAGGTGCCATAGCCACCGAGAGCGCATCCACGCTTCACGAAGTTTTCAAATTTGACAATCAATTAGCATGTGAATGAAAGAGCTACTCTGATATCAAAACCTCGTTGGTTGAGGCTGAGGCTGCCCAGAAAGGGATCGATGGGCGGGTGCTGATCCAGCAGCCGCATGGACCACCAGCAAGGGGCTTTAACAGAACTTCAGGATAAAACACAGTGTTTTCAGTGCCAGAAGGAGCTCGGCTGTTAGTGTAGCTTGAGTAGCTTCGCAACGATACCCCACATGACCATGCTGTCGTCGACTACACAGCCGCTTTCGCGGCAAAGCTTCATCCTCGAGCAGCTCTCAGAGCTCATGTGTTGGCTGGCTGTACGATAAACTCCTCCCCATTCTTGGATTGCCGGTAAATGATGTCTCTGTTATAGACTTTTGGTTCGTCCCCTGCTAGTTCATGTAAATCGCTCAGGTCCTGCTACGTCGGTCTTTCCTGCGAAAACCGCGGCTGACCTGGATGTCAGCATCATGGCACCTCGTACATCTCAGTGGGCGATCCCACTTGGTGCCGGTCTGGGTGTACCTATTGCTCTCTACACTCTATTCCTCTTCCTGGGCGCTTTTCCGTTCTTTCAAAGGCAGTAAGCACTCAGATTTGATGTAGACCCTGGCATAAATATGAGCTGAGCCATTTTTGAGATTCCTCTACGCTCACAAGTTCAACACCCTCTTCTGGCACGACCCGAATAAGCCAGAGTACTGGGGATTCGCTAGTCAGTCTCCTTGGCCAGAGCTCTACAGGATCACGTGGCTGATGCATGCGCTCTTCAAGGGAATCAAGTCACCCCCTTCTCATTGACGACCGTTGACGGTGAAACGCTTTACGCATGGCACGTCTTGCCCTTGTCAGCATATCTGAGAAACGAGGAAAAGCTACAGGCTCAGCCAGCGGGGTTCTCCAATGACTTTACCAAGACCGAGTCTTTCCATATCCTCAGGAACGACCCGAATGCTCGCCTTATCATCTCTTGTAAGATGCTCCTACGCTTCCTTCGTATTCATACTGACCCAAATAGTCCACGGAGTGAGTCAGCTGGCCAATTTCAACTCATGTGTCTCCCAACTTACACCGTGATCTAGAATGCCGGACACATAGCTCAGGCGATCCGGCCTGACCACTTTCATGCCCTGACAGACACGTCCGCCTACCATGTGCTCTCCATCGATTACCGCGGCTTCGGGAAATCGACGGGTTCACCCACAGAGGCTGGACTCATTGAGGACGGTGCAACAGCTGTAGACTGGGCCATGAACGTGGCGAAGGTCCCGCCCAGCCGCATCGTCATCGTGGGCCAGAGCTTGGGCACCGCCGTCACCAGTGCCGTTGCTGAACACTTCGCCAAGCAGGGCATCGAGTTTGCGGGCATCATCTTGATTTCCGGCTTTTCCAACTTGCCCACACTGCTCAGTCGCTACATGGCGGCTGGGTTTATCCCCGTGCTATCGCCACTACGACCTTTCCCGCCTCTGTTACGCTTCTTTCAGAGCTTCATCGTGGACAAGTGGAGATCGGCTGATCGACTGGCCCAAGTCGTCGGCTTGACACGCACTCGCCTACGTTTGACCTTGATTCATGCCAAGAATGATTTGGAAATCCCCTGCACCGAAAGTGATGCACTCTTTCGTTCGGCCGCTGTTCCCATAAGCGGAACCGCGCTGGATGACGACGCCTTCACCGCGTGGAAGCACGATAGGACAATAGTGAGAGATGATGGCACCTTCATCGTTGTCGCAAAGGCTGAGCCAGATATTGTTATCAGAGAGGAGCTTGTTCCTTACGGAGGTGAGTTTTCCATCGGCCATTTGATGTTCTCCTGCTGACGGTCCAAGGTCATAATGATGTGACGTGGTCGTCCCCTGTGGCTCTTGCCGTGATGAGGTCTTTCGATTCCGACTCGACCGAGGCTTCTTGAGACATTGGAGCATTCCTTCGAAACTTGGCATTGGGAGAGCACATAGACACTATATAATAGAATGAGGATCGGGCAAACACTGTATATAAAACAAAGGAGACTTGGCAAGCCATAGAACAGTGTTTTTGGACCCACTCACGTCCAACGCTTGATTAGACTCATCTTAGACGCCTTCAGGGGGCAAGGCTGTCAGAATACGCAAGACTCTTCTACTCGAATTATTATCGGACGGCATCTCGCAGAACCCAGTTGGGCATCGGCGGCGACGACTGGCATGCGCGTCTTCAGCCGCACGAATATTGCATTTTGCATCAGATAGAGCCTGTGGAAGCGGGCAACAACACAACGCAACCGCACAACAGAGTATCGAATCATATGCAACCTGGAGACTCAATCTTATCAATTTCTCTTTTCAATTTCTCTCTTATTTTACAACGTCCTAGTGTAACTAATGGAGGCTGTCAGAGAGCTGACGCCAGCATCGCCGTTACTAAAGCCCTCGGGAAGATGGCCGACTCGATCGGGTCCGCGGGGAGGACGTTCGCCTCTACAGTTCCGAGATCAATAGCTTGATCGGCGTCATCATGACGGTCGGGGAGAGGCTTATCTGATCCTCGAGCCTGTCGGCAGATATCTCATCCAACGCGAAGGCGGCCACCGATTCTGCGATTAAGTCATGCCGCCCTTGAACCGCACGTACGAGAGACTGTTGCCTCTACTTGAGAAGTACCGGGCGAGCCGCAGCCAGCGTCACTAGATGGAATTGCATCACGTATTGGTTTCCAACTAAGGAGAAGCTGATCATCTATCGAAAGGTCCTGAAGACGGCTTATGATCTTTTTCAGACGTTGCTCTTGCAGATGAACCTTGAGACGGCGACGGATAGGAGTTGGCAGAATATCTCCTGGGTTTCTCGCCGTGGTGAACTTGAGGTCCCAGTCGAGCGAGCCGTAAGTCTAGATCTCTACACCTCCATCAGGGAAATGTATCCAAACGGTACGTATTTAACGGTCGATGACATATTGAGGTGGAATAGTATGGGGTCGGATGCCGGCGGGGTGTCATGATGGATTTGAGGAACTGGTAGACCATCAGGCCAAGCCCCAGCACTGTCTTGCTCAACTTGCAGGTTAAATTTGGTTTCCAAGTCAATATTGTGGAAAAATTGTAGCTTACCGAGAGCGCCTGGAGAAAGAGGAGAAACGAATCGCCCGAAACTACCAATCGAAGTGAGTTCTGTGACGTTATTATGAAGTATCCGCCGCGATGCTTTGGCCCATCAGAATTGAATCCAGGCCTACACCGGCTAAACTATCGTAGGCTACCTCCGCTTGACGACTTTCCATTCTCAGTTCTGTAGTACACAGACCCAGGCCACGCTTGCGTAGCATGCGAGATCAACGGATGGAGTCGCTCTGGTTAACTAACAACAATAATCTCTATCAACCGACCCTTGGTTTCTTGCTCTTGCTTTCTGCTGGTTGGGGAGCATGTATCACCTTGAACTGTCTTGCGCACCTGGTCTCATTCATGATCTCATGTTGCTACCCTTGAATTATATTTAAGAGAATGAGCAAGATGATCAAAAACTCCCAGTGCGCTCTGTACTTTTTGATTAAACCTGTGGTCATGGCCATCGACACCCTGCGCTGACAAACACCGATAACTCATGTAATGCGATAAACCGAAAACCAGCAATAATAACACCGCCTAATTAGGGTACTTGAGCGCGGGATGGTGATCCAAATCCATATACTCAGCATAAGTCGAAACAATCTCCTTCTCCAGATCTATCGGCTGACTGTCCGGCCGCCCATTAATCGTTATCAGAGTCGTTGCCGCAGTAGGACTTGCCGTCTTCCTGTCCATCTCGTCCTTCAACAAACCCTTGGTATTCAATCGGAACCCGACGAGTCGTTTGGGGAAGTACGACCCCGGGTAGTACGACGCCGTAATAGCCAGCACCGCGAATAGGGGAAGGAAGTCGAACACCCAGAGGGGCCATTCCTCGGTCGTTATAGTTGGGGTGGGCCTATGGGTTGTTATGAGGCTTTGCAAAGCATCCTTTTCGAGGACTTGCATGATGCCGCGGATCTATGCTTGTCATCAGAAAGAGTCCACGTTCAGTACGCATCGAACGGAAATGGTAGAATTTACAGAAACGAAAACGCCGGATGCGGTCAAACTCAATCCAAGCTCGCGTGAAGATTGACGCTTGTCTGGATGGATTCCCCACCGCCGACTAATAAATGTGAACCTCGCTACCAGGAATGTAAACGTCATAAAGATGAGCATCTGCACGACAGCACCAACAGCTAGGATGCGTGTGCCAGCATTGAAACCGAAGCGTCCCGTCCCGATAGCGCTAAGGGTGTCACCGGCGCCAGTTGGCAGAACAAGGATAATCGATGTTGCCCATGGTGGCAGCCAAAGAGTGTTGAAATTGCGATTTTCTGGCGGTGTAACCCACCATATGAGGCGGGTGTAAGTCGAGATTAATTGAATAGCGACGAGAGATCCAGGGAGCCTTGAATCGACGTCAATTTTGTGATTTGATTTCAGAAGAGCGCGCCACCTCACATGAGAAGAAACGCTGATATATTGAACGGCGCTTCTAAGGCAGGATTCGTGATGACAACGAGTCGGAGTATCATGCCCAGCCCGAGCACTACTTTGTATTAGCCGTGCATAAGAAAACTTCACTACTTGGTTCAAGGTCGTACTCAGAGCCGCTTGGGGCATGAGATTCAAGTTCCAAGCCCTCGTCTTGATTAATAACATAATATGGATGACCGTCAGAGCAGAAAACACAGCCGATCCAACCACTGCGAGGTCGAAAGAGGGTGTGTAAAACGGGAATGGTGGTTTGACTCCGGCGGGCAAAGCCGAGGCAGGCATGGAGAAATTGCCGACTCCAATGGAGACGTTCCTCGATATTTGTGCCATGGCGGTGATTAAGAGGGATGAGCAGCGCTCGTGACGAGCCGTGGAAGGCGATCAACAACCCGACAGGGACGTAGACTAGTCGTCGTATTGAAGTGGATATTAACAATACTCTAACTGCAGCAGCCCTAAGTTAAGAGGTGAATTCCACCCTACTTAACTACCTATATTCAGGGCGCACATGTTTGACGAAACACTGATGAACCAACCCGCAATTATATCCCCAATCGGCGAGACGGAGCTTCCCAGCTTGCTTGATAAGGCGAATCTATAGACATCGCCGACGAATATATCAGACCAGACGATCGATAAAGAAAAACTTCCAACGGAAATCGGTGGCTCGAGCCACACAAGTCAATCTAAGCACTGAGGTCCTCATTGACAGTTACAATCCTACTGGTTGTTCCATCTGTACTTTTCAGGGGTTGAAACGCCATGTTCAATTGTGGTTTGTTTTGATACTTACATGACTTCGGCTCATGAATGCCCGGTTATGTACTTGCTTTTCGAGTAAAACTTTCGCGTTTCGATCTCTTCATGCCGTCTGCCGTTTGCTCTTTAGAAAGCTCCGAGCATCGTTGTGGGTTTCCCCAGTTAGGTTCATTGTAAGTATATAGATAGCCACAGTATTGGGAGGAAAAGATAAGGTGGTGAATAAGACAGGGCGCTGCAAGATCTGACGACATATTCACGCAGAAAAAACTGTAGCAGTGCCATAATTCAGCCAATATGTCCGTTCTAGATCTTTGCAAGGTGGCATCATTCCTTGGAACCACTGGCACACTCAGTGTATCACGGCATCGGTATCATCTCCCTGCTATTGTCTCACTGCAAATTCGCTTGTAGAGCGTAAACCATCTTACAAAGTCAAGCGCATGGATCCCATTCAAATCATATCATATCGCCAGCTAACACGTTTAACTAGGCTAACTGTTGTGCATGCCCTTCCTGAAGCTACAATCATAGGCAGTGTTGTTTGTTCTGGAACCTATCAAAACCACGAATAACTGGTACGCCGTGATGAGACCGGAAAAAGGTCCGCTCAGAATGGGAACTAAGCTGCTCCGTACAGCCACATTCAGGAAATCTTTCCTGATCTTGAGAACATGGAACTGAGTGAGTATATTGTCAGGTGTTTTCTATTTCCAACTCTCGCCACGGCCCTAATACCGCATCAGCAAGAAATCTATTGACAACGGTTGCCAGCAAGGGTGTTGAGTGATTGTGAAACCCCACCGGGCCGTTTTCGGTCAATAGTCCGGAAGTGCTAGTAGGAATGCGTTGTGCTCCACGTGGGGGTCACATTGGTGGGGAGGTGGGAAGGTTGAGATCATATGTGGAGCTTTGCAGACGCATATGGTGCTCACAAATGAGGGGAAAATCCCCAGCGTAGGGAGGAGCCTATACCAGGATCAGGTCACATCAGAGTCAGCTTACGCTACAGTCGGAGAGAGTTCGAGGATCCTTGACGGGGTGGGGTTCTTGCACTACTACTATATAGCTTCCACTTGAATAATCAAGGCACGTTGCGTCCGAGTAGTCTGATATCGCAAACTCCCTATCGTCTACCAATATGCCCAAGATCAAGAATGTTGAGTACTTCCGGGTTAAACCCCGGTGGTTGATGGTCAAGATCACGGACGAAAACGGCGAGTTTGGATGGGGCGAGGCGACATTGGAAGGCCATGACCTCGCCGTCGAGGGCTGCTTGGAAGAGATGATCCCGCGGTTGATCGGACGGGAAGCGAAGTATGTATTACCCAAGTTACCCAAGTAATTTCAAATACCTTGCGCTGACCTTGATGGTGTGCACCCAGTGAGATAGAAAACATTTGGCAGACGTTCTGGAGACATGGGTTTTATCGTGGGGGACCTGTGTTCATGTCGGCGCTGTCGGGTGTGGACATTGCGTTGTGGGATCTCAAAGGCGAGACTTTCTGAGGAGTCATCTTTCCGAGGGGTGAAGTGAAA
Organism: Pseudomassariella vexata; assembly: GCF_002105095.1. NCBI lineage: Eukaryota > Fungi > Ascomycota > Sordariomycetes > Amphisphaeriales > Pseudomassariaceae > Pseudomassariella > Pseudomassariella vexata. The sequence goes on from NW_024467957.1 coordinate 3,003,108, forward strand.
TTTTGCTAACCCAATTTGAGTTACAGGCAAAACCCTCAAGATTCCTGTTTACGAACTTCTGGGCGGAAAAGTGCGAAATGAGGTCCAGGTGTATTGCTGGATAGGAGGAGACCGACCATCGGACGTGGAAAACGCTGCGTATGCTTCCTAAAGCCACCCCAAACCACTGCCTCGCCCCTATTTTAAACTGACACAATCCACAGCAAAGCCCGCATCGCGCAAGGCCTCAAGTGCGTGAAAATGAATGCCACGGAAGACGTAAACTGGGTAGACTCCCCCTCCGTCCTGGACGCCACCGTGGACCGCCTCAAACTCGTAAAATCCCTCGGTCTAGATGTCGGCCTCGACTTCCACGGCCGTCTGCACAAAGCCATGGCCAAACAACTGGCCCACGCCCTTGAGCCCCACCGCCCCTTATTCATCGAGGAGCCGCTCCTCTGCGAACACCCCGAGGCCATCAAGCAGCTGGCCGACCAGACCAAGATCCCCATCGCGTTTGGTGAGCGTCTGTACACGCGCTGGGACGTGAAGAGGTTTCTGCAAGATGCTAGTGTGGATATACTGCAGCCGGACATCGCCCACGCGGGCGGGATTAGCGAGACGAAACGGATTGCGCAGATGGCCGAGGCGTATGATGTGGCAATTGCGCCGCATTGTCCCCTGGGGCCTGTGGCGTTTGCGGCCAGCATGCACATTGCCTTGACATGTCCTAATTTTGCGATTTTGGAGATGAGTCTCGGGATGCATTATAATACCGAGGCCGGAGATGATATTGACCTGTTGACGTATGTGAAAGATCCAAGCGTCTTTGATATTGGGAAGGGGGGTTACGTTAAGGCACCTAATGGGTATGGCTTAGGGATTGAGGTTAATGAAGAGCTGGTGCGTCAGATTTCTAAGGAGACGGTGCCGTGGCAGTGTAAAGTGTTTCATGGTCCGGATGGGAGTATTCGGGAGTGGTAGGCGCTGAGAGTAGCATGTTTCAGCAAATAAAGATATATGATACATATTACATGACTCGGAATCTATGTTAATGAATGTGAGTGGGCGATTCTGCTCTACTTTAACAAAAGAATTTGAAGTGCGTGACATGCTGTACTATCCTTCACCCTTTGGATTCACACCACCATTTGGGTAACGCCAACTCTTATGTAACTCCAAATTATAGATGCACATACAAAATACAACTTTGACGTATCCTCTAAAGTAAAAATCTTATAAATACGTAGTAAGTTATAGGACCATAATGACTGGGGGATAAGACCTTTGAAGAAGCTACTGATACAGATAGTGCCTGGTTATAACACTGTGAGTTACTTATCTTCCGGGTCTCACGGTGTCCTACGATTACTTCACTATATAAGACACCTATGCGAGTCTTACCCAAGGCCAAGCTACCTTCCCATCCATCCCCCATCAACCGTCAAAACTTCCCCACTCACATACCGACACCCCCTCCCAGCCAGAAACACCGTCGCCCCCTCAAAATCCCCCCGCATTCCCCACCTCCCCGCGGGAATCCTCTCCAATATCCCCTTCGCTCTCTGCTCATCCCTCAGCAGAGCCTCATTCATATCCGTCGCCACATACCCCGGCGCAATCGCATTGACATTGATACCCTTCCCCGACCACTCATTCGACAGTGCCTTGGTAAGTTGCGCTATCCCGCCCTTGGCCGCTGCGTACGCCGGTACTGTGATACCACCCTGGAAGGAAACTAGCGAGGCGACGTTTATAATGGCGCCGCGCCTGCCCGTTGCTTTGTCCGGATTCCGAGTTAGAAGGTAAGCTCCTACGTCGCGGCAGAGCGTGAATACGGTCCGCAGGTTGACCTGCAGGACGTCGTCCCAGTCGCTCAAGGGAAACACGTGAGCAGGGTGGCGCCGCTGGATGCCGGCGCAAGTAACGAGGATATCCGGGTCGTGGCCGTCGGATAGGATGCGCTTTGTCAAGTCCTCCACTTCTTGCTGGTTGGCGAGGTCGACCGTATAGACGAAGGCCTTACGGCCGAGGGACTCGATTTGGGTCTTGGTGGAGAGGTTTTCTGAGTTGCGCTGAATGAGGATCACGTCGGCGCCTGCGTTAGCTAGGGCGAGGGCCATGGCTTGGCCAATGCCGCGGGTGCCACCAGTTAGGATGGCGAGAGAGCCGTCGAGGGAGAATAGCTGTTCGAGATAGGAAGACATGATAACTTGATGATGTGCTCAGCTGGGTTTGTTATTCAGAAATTCACTATAAAAATTGTATCGCTCTCGTTTAATGGGAATGCATTAGATGAGACTATGAGCACTTCTCAAACACATGTGACATAGTCAGGTGTTGGGCAAACCATGATATCCGCAGAAACACTTGGGAAACCCCTAGGCCTTGTGGTGGACGGCTTTGGACAGACTGTTGAAATTTGCTCCGACTAACGAAGCAGGAATATCATGCTCAGGGTCATGCAACTGCGCATGGCTCGATCAGACACATGTGAACGCAGCTCAGATTATGTGGAGCGTGGGGGTCGTTGTTACTAGAGGGCGATTGGCTGCTATACCCCTGACTTTCCTCAAAGCGGAGACCCGAAAATTCCACCCTTCCGCGGGGGTCACCAATCCGACCTGCGATTTCGGTGAAGTGCCCGATATACCCTGTGGGGAATGGCGCCGTGAGCAAGTTGGAGGTGGAGCTGGTAATGCTGAACGATTGATCCGAGTTTGGGGGTCATGAGGAGGCGGGACTAAGTCCGCGCACATTCGAAACACCGAGGAGTTCCTCTGCCAACATGCCATCTCAGTCTGTTAGGAGCTAGACATATGAAGGATCGGAATCGATAAACAACATAACAACTTATTAGAAAAATTGTGAAGTCGCCATGACGAACGCACCACAGATTGATGTCCTCCTCTACGGGCTCGGAGCGTAAGAGATACCCGTCTTCTTGGAAACTCTTCATTACACCGGACGTCATTTGTTGATTGATCTATACTAACCAATTCCCATAGCATTGGTTCCTTCTATGCCTTCGTTCTCAGTCGGTCCCCGCGCGTCCGACTAACAGTCGTCGCGCGGTCCAACTACGACGCCGTCAAGTCGCACGGCCTGTTAATCAACAGCCAAAATCATGGACAACACCGAGTAAAGCCGTATAAAGGTAATTATACCTCAGCCTCTCAACTATTACATTAAAGGACAATACTGAAGTTGGCACAAAGTGCTCAAGACCCCGGCCGAAGCGGGAACCACGTTTGATTATATTGTTTGTGCCCACAAAGCCGTCGACCAGTGGTCTGTTCCAGCTCAGATAGCGCCCGCGGTCGACGAGGACAAATCCACCCTCGTGATTATCCAGAACGGCGTGGGAAACGAGGAGCCGTTTCGGGCTACGTTCCCCGCCATCACAATCATTTCATGCGTGGTAGGGTTGCAAAGTCCCTCCTGGGCCATCCATTAGAAACTGACGCTCGGATTTTCAGACCTGGGTCGGGGCACGCCAATCTTCGCCCGGGAAAATCGAACATACCACCTCCGAAGACATGCAAATCGGCCTTTTCCCGAACCTGACTCATTCCCCGGAAATGGAAACCCAGCGAATGAACGACTTCGCGTCTCTGCTGGAGGGTAACACGGTGTTCCAAATCGTGCCCAACATCCAAATCCAACGGTGGGAAAAAGTCGTTTGGAACGCTGCCTGGAATCCCTTAACTACGCTCACGCTTTTGGATACGCATGCGTGGCTGCGTTCTTCAAAGGACGCGACACCGCTAACAAGAAAGTTGATGAAGGAGGTCATTGACGTAGCCAGGAAACTGGGGGTGCCGGTTGAGTATGAATTGGTGGACAGGCTTATGGATAAGATTCAGCGTATGCCGCCGATTGGGAGTAGTATGCAGGCGGACTTTCAGAGTGGTAGGCCGATGGAGGTTGAGGTTATCCTTGGTTATCCCCAGATGAAGGGGAGGGAACTGAATGTGCCGGTGCCGGTTTTGGAGACCATTTATGTTATCCTTACAGGCGTGAATCAGAGGTTATTGAAGGAGCCGGCGAAGTTTCGACAGGGGTGTTGAGTTGAGATGTAGATGATACTGGAGTAATTCATCAACTCGATAGGTGCCGAGTCCGCAGAACCCTCCCTTACTTTATTAGAGCAGTAAGCGAAAGTGGAGCGTTGAAAATAAATAATCAGATGGTAAAACGTGTATGAATGTTTTGCATAACTAATGCCTACAGCTTAACTCTCCTTGACACCTCCCGCTCAGCCCTCACACTATTAACCATATCCCCAACAACACCCTGCACCGAAACCGCCCCTGCCAGCGCCATACTAACCTTCAATTCGGTCCTCAACATCTGCACCAATCTTCTCACCCCGGCCTCCCCATACCCAGCAGTCAAAGCATACAAAAACGGCCTTCCAATCCCCACAGCCGTAGCCCCCAGCGCCAAAGCCTTGAGTACATCCGTGCCCCTCCTAATTCCCCCGTCGAGGAAAACCTGAAATCTGTGCCTCATCTCTGGAGCAAGCAGGTGCGGCGCATGCCTTGAGATCTCGAGAAGCGTCAGGATAGGGGCTTGCGCCGTATCAAGGGATCGCCCGCCGTGGTTCGATAATACAATACCTTGGACGCCGCGGTCGAAGGCTAGGATTGCGTCTTCGACGGATTGGATGCCCTTGATGACGAGGGGGAGAGAGGTGGTTTCCTTGATCCAGTGCAGATCCTCCCAGGTGAGAGAGGAGCTGAGCAGGCCGGTGGCGGATGATTTGGCCACGCCTGCATTTGCAACTGCATCTGCAGCCGACTGTTGGCCTTCTTGCTCTCCCAAATATTCAATTATGACCCGTTCATCGCGTTCACGCCTCCCGAGGACGGGCGAGTCCACCGTCAGGAAAATGGCAGCTGCTCCCAGGGCTTCCGCCTGGCGGATGAGTTCCTGCGTCTTACCCCTGTCGCGATTCGCATACAACTGAAAGAATACCGCCTGATCCCTACTGACCCGTGCCCCGAAAACAGCCTCATGGGGCGTCGACGACCTGGTCGGCGTGCAGTATACGATCCCCTCTATCCCCGCCGCCCTGGTGAGTATCGTCTCCGCCTCACGATGGGCGTAGCGCCCCTGGCCCGTGGGAGAAATGTAAAACGGCAGTGAGGACGTGATACCGAGGATACTTGTGCTGGTTGAGATGGTCTCGACGTTGCGGAGGATGCGCGGGCGCAGCGAAATCCGCGTGAAGAGACGACGGCTGTCTTGCAGGCTTATTTCGTCTTCGGATCCGGACGAGTAGTAGGCCCATGCTGAGGGGGAGAGGTAGAGCTGGGCTACTTTTTCGAAGTCGGATATGTTGATTAGGGAGCTTAGGGGTGGATATATTGACTTTGAATTTGTCTTTGTCTTTTGGACGTTGGTGTCGAGGGCCTGGGCGGTGGCAGTGAAGTCGTGTCCTAGATTACCACGATAGTTCTGCGCTGGGAGAATTTCCGCAACTAGGTCGGCATTGTGGATTTCGTCATACGAATCTGTGGCGTCTTGGCCGGCGAACTTCATGATCAGCCCTACGCCGCCGGGGTGCTCGTTGAGGAAGTCTGATGGTGTTAGTAATAGTTGAAGACCTAGTATAGAAGCTTGTGACATGTGTCACGTGGGCTTACTTACCGGTAACGTCCCATACTTTTCCGTGGATAACCACCCAGCAAGAGGCTGCTGTGTTGTGTTTTGCCAATTCTGCCTGGTCGATAGGTATCATCTTCCTGCCAATAGTATCGTCGACTTTTCAAGTCCGCGCTGCAACTCTGGCATTACAATGTTGTTTCGTATAACTTCAACTGACCCGATATGTCTAGACTGGTAGACTTCCAATCAGGGCTGAGCTAATAAGTCGAGTAAATTTCAGTACTGGGGCCATTTATTCCAGCCGCCAAGAGCCGCGGACTATGCCAGTAGTCAGGATTTGGTGGGGGTCATCGTCGGACCATTATCCGCAACCATGACCATACCCACATTATTCTCCAGGCTCGTCAGTTGCATCGCCGAGTATGACGTTCGAGTGCCCAGAAGAAAGATGTTGAAAACTTGGTTACCCCCCACGTTGGGGGATATCACATGCGTGGGGGATTTCTCCAAACTATCCAACACCAAGACCCCCAAGGTCCACCTTTTATTATCTCTTTACAACCTCATGTTAGTTAGTAGCTGCATAGTCAAGCCCCCAGAACAAGGGCAACCGCTTGGCATAATTGTGCCGGGGTCAGAATAGCGTTGATCAAGGTGGAAGAGAAGGTTTACGAACTACTCTCTGCCCAGCCATCTCCACTTCCCTACTTTGCGGTGACGAATTGAAGAAGAGTGGATTAGTCTTACGTTAATCTTCATGACCAAAACCATGGCCAAGCTTACGTTCCTCTCCTTTATTTCGTTTCATCAAGCATCCTGTTTGAGTGGGGGTCATAGGTCCCTGGCCGTGAAATGTGTTGGAAAAAAGCCGCTGGGGATAAATTCCTAGACATTAGCAAAGAACCCCACGGGGAGACAGTGGGGCTTTCTCGACCGAAGTGGTCGACTTGTCCGGGGAAACTGGGTAAACTCACCAGGGTTGGACCCTGGCGGGCAGATGTGGTACATAAAAGCCTGGCTGGACTGACTATATTGTCGTAAATCGTTGCTTAACTGCAAAGAAATAGTTTCCAATTCCAATAGTGTGTCGCCTCAGCTTGAGAGGCAACATCAATTCCATATGCACAGCATGGCCGAGGCAACACAGAAGCACAGAGACAAAGGCCTCAAGGCGTCAGAAGAAGTGGAAAATGTCGAACACAGCCTCCCGCAAGATACCGCTCAACTGGTCATGCCATCCAGTCTCGCAGTCCTCGACACCGTAGAGTACCAGACACTGGGCCGCAAGGCCACAATGAAGATGGACATGATCATTATGCCCGTAAGCCCGCCTGTTCAATGCATGTCCCAGAAATTTTGAAATAGACTTTGAGCTCACAGTTCTGATATATAGATACTGGTCATAATGTATATCCTCAACTACCTCGACCGGCAGAACATCGCCAGCGCCAAAATCGCCGGCATCGACGCCGACTTGAATCTCTCGGGCGTCGAGTACCAGACCGCCGTCAGTATCCTCTTCTGTGGCTACATCCTCATGCAGGTCCCGTCCAACATGATCGTGGGAAAAATCAAGAGGCCGGGGATGTACATCTGTGGGGGCATGGCAGCGTGGGGCATCCTCTCGGCTCTCATGGCCGTTGTGCACAACTATGCCGGGTTGCTGGTCGCAAGGGTGCTTCTGGGCTGCATTGAGGCGATTTTCTTTCCGGGGGCCTTGTATTTCTTGTCCTTGTTTTATAATCGGAGACAGTTTGCTTTGCGCACGGCGATCTTGTACTCTGGGTCGCAGTTGGGGAATGCTTTTGGAGGCCTGTTCGCGATTGGTAAGTGGCTGACTTGCTCACCATTGTGTGATGGGATGGACATGGACATGGAAGAAGCTAATGTTGTGGATCTAGGAATCTTGAGACTGGACGGTAAGCACGGCCTCGAAGGCTGGCGCTGGCTCTTCCTCGTCGAAGGCGTCCTCACCACCGGCCTGGCGCTCCTCTTCTCCCTGATCCTCCCCAACTCTAACCGGGAAATTCTCGGGCTCTCCAAGCTAGAATGCACCTTCGTTCAATGGAACCTCGCATCCGACCAAGGCCAACACGACAACACACATGAAATCACGGCATTTAAGGGCTTCATCCTGGCCCTGACTGACCCCAAAACCTGGCTCTTCACGGGCATCCTCTACTCCACCTACATAGTCGGCACGCTAGCCAACTTCTTTCCCCTCGTCGTCGAAGGCCTGGGCTACGATCGCACCACCACGTACGCCCTGTCGGCCCCGCCTTTCATCCTCTGCGTGATCGCCATGCTCGTCAACGGCTTCCACTCGGACCGGGCGCAGGAGCGGTTCTTGCACATTGTTTTGCCGCTGTGTGTCACCCTTGTAGCGTGTATAATCGCTGTGTCGACCGTCAACGTCGCCGCGCGCTACGTCGCTATGATGCTGCTGCCTGCATCGTTTTACGGGTCATCCGTAGTGACGTTGTCGTGGATCACGGCTGGTCTGTCACAGCCCGCGGTGAAGAGGGCCGCGGCCATTGCCTTGATTAATGCGCTTTGTAATACGCCGAATGTGTGGGGGAGTTATCTGTACTATGGGGCGCCGAGGTATCTGACGGCATTTGTGGTGTGTTTGGGGGCTACGGTGGTGGCCATTGGGTTTGCGGTTGTGACGAGGATTTATTTGGGGAGGCTCAACAAGAAGTTGACTAAGGGTGAGGACATGAGGAGGCATGGGCCGACGGCGGCTCAGATTGCGGGTGGGTTTAGATACACGTTATGAACATGTGATATGGCTATAAGACTGGTTTGGAAACTGGATACCATTAAAAGAGGAGGGTACAGCAATTAACCTTTCTGCAACTAGATCAATTTTGAAAGTGTGAAAGTAAATGCTTCATAATTCCTTGGGTCTCGAGGTTTTTCCATATCTGCTGCGTCACGTCAGCCTTCTCTGGTTCTAATTATCGATGTTTTGAAAGTACAGTACCACAATTGTTTGTTCCCGCAAGAAATAATGATTAGCGGTTCAGCTTAGTTACTCGTGTTTACTTCCCCGTGTTGCAACCCTTATTCTATTCCACTCATCCGCAGTCCTTCCCGACGGCCCCATTCCCGAGCCGCCTCTGCTACTCGTAGCGCGGCCTCTTAAATTCGCCTGGCCCGGGATACAGTATATTTACTGTGGGGCACCAAATCACTCGGCTGCTTCTTCATCTGGCCTATGAGATTCAAGACGGTGATGAAATCGGACGTCGTTGGTTCCGGGTCTTCCTCGTCACCAGATGGCCCTCCCCGTTGTATGTTGTCTTGCGTCCATTCCATCGTCGACGAAGATGGTAGGCTCTGCGCACGAAAGTCGCCATGAAGCCTATTTTCTCCTGTGCTATATTGTTGCAGGTTGTTGCTCAATATTTTGGCCGCCTCCAAGCTTTGTCCCATCTTCTCGCGGCCTGCGGGTCCATCTGAAGTCGCCCTGAGCGATCTTGTGGCTATCGTTCCGTTTGGGCGCCATAATGAAGCGGCAATATGGGTTTCATCCCGAAACCATTCATCTATGGCTGGCAGGTTAGGGCCGATGTGCCGTTCTGGGAAGGATTCTCCGTCGTTGAGTGGTGGTATTGTGATTTTGTGACGAACATTCATAGTTGCGTAATGGTGGTGACGTTTTTATTAACAGCATGCATGGATTGACAAAATAACAGTGGAAAAGTACACACTGAAAATCCAAAATGACTTATTCTTGAGTGAAGCTATTCCCTTCCATTGTAATCTGACGACACGCGCTTTCGCGGGGCCCCGCTTGGGGTTTCCAGAAGGGGTGAGGCGTGGGGGGCCTCGGTCCAGGCACGGACTCGATAATCATATACTTACGTCTATATTTGCTAAGATCATGCGCCTTCATGAGACCTCGTCCTATCGGCTACCCCAGGATCTCGGCTTCGTCTGGACTGTCGGGTCTACGCCAAGCACAACGATTGACTGCTTCCCGTGTTGTCAGATGCGGGCACGGCCAGGGCAGATTATGACGTGCATTTGTTAATAATGATGATCAACCGCACATTCAAATGCATTGTAACTTTATCCTGTCTGTACCAGCGGCGCATCGGTCAGATGGTGTTTAGTAGTCGCTTCCATTCCAACTTGAGTGTTGTGGATCTTGTTAATCCACAACAATACAATCTCACCGGTGGGAGACTTTGACCAACCAGAACATGCGCCCAGGCATCTGGATGCGGTCCACATTGACGCGTTCCCTGTCGAAAAGCACATATGGTCGTACGACTAGCCTGTTCAGATCCACCGAGATAGAGAACATGGGAAAACTGTGCCAGTCGGCAAGAAGTGTACATAATACATAGAACGCTCAGTAGCAATAATCACCCTGTGCTACTATTCGCTTCTATCTGTTGCCCGAGAATAAATATGCTTTGCTAGTTACTGGTTAAATGTACGGAAATAAGCAGGCTTTGTATCGAACGCTCTCATAAAACAGAATACCGGGATAATTACGCAATCCTGGTCCTCGCTGTGCACCGCTTGATGATATTGTCACCCACCAGTCTGCCTGATCTATTCCTCTTTGGCGTTCGGCGAGAAATGCGAAAGTCATGCATCTTCATTCTGGGTGGGGTGGGGATATGCAAATACGGGGTAGGAGATCCACTACTATAGACTAGATCCTACTAAGCCAGCCCGTCAGTGGGCACGAAGAATGCAAGGAGTCCACTTGGTCCAATAGCTCAGTCATGACGGGAAACTTAATGGAACCGTATTTTCGCAAGGCAGGAAAGCGGGGCGGATGGCCAAGCATCAAACGCAGTTCATGGTCTGCATGCGGCTCAATGAGGTGTTATGGACAGTCACTTGTCGAAGTTGGGGGTCATAAAGTCGGCTGGAGAACGGGAGATCCAGCGGACTTCGGCCTTCGCAGATATGTCGGCCGCGACACCAAACTCAGCAGGTGGGTGCTACGTGGGGGTCCAGGGCCAAGACGGAGGTAGGAAACATGAATCATGGTACATGGGTTCGATCCTCCGTTACGTATGGGAGCCTTGAGTTGAGGGTTGACGACGGAAAAGGGCTGAGGTTTGCACTTTTTGCGTCTGTGAATTCACCCGTCTTCTCGTAGTTTGGCCTATTGGTCGTTTTGTAATAATAGTTGCTATCCTGTTTCCATAAATTCTGCGGCTGTACTGTCTCCTGAGTTGAACATTCAGACCAAAATTTTACTTCTCATAAGTAACATCAACATCGGAAAGGTAGACCTGGAAGAAAACACCTCAGCCATGTCTCCCTCAGCAACTCTCTCCAACGGAGCAACCAACGGCTCAACCAACGACTACGCTCCCACCGCCGTATCATTATCATCCATCCTAAAGCCCGGGATCTACGTGCCCACCATCGCCTTCTTCACCCCCCAAGACACCATCGACGCCACTACGACCCAAACCCACGCCATCCGCCTGGCCCGGTCCGGCGTCGCCGGCCTAGTAACCCACGGCTCCAACGGCGAAGCCGTGCACCTTGATCATACCGAACGCGTTCTCATCACCCGTCTCACCCGCGACGCCCTCGACGGAGCGGGCTACTCCCACCTGCCCCTCATCGTCGGCTGCGGCGCGCAAAGTACACGGGAGACGATCCAACTGTGTCAGGAGGCCGCTGCGGCGGGCGGCACGTACGTACTTGTCTTACCACCTGCTTATTACGGGGGTCTGTTGACGACGGGGCATATACTCGAACATTTCCGTGAGGTGGCTGATAAGTCCCCGGTGCCGGTGTTGATATATAATTATCCAGGGGCTTGTAGTGGATTAGATCTCAGCTCAGATAGTATTGTGAAGTTGGCAGAGCATCCGAATATCTGTGGTGTGAAGCTGACGTGTGGGAATACCGGGAAGTTGGCTCGCGTCGTGGCTGGTACGGCTGAGAAGAAGAAGGGGGATGGTAGGTTCTTGACGTTTGGAGGGAGTGTGGATTTTGTGCTGCAGACGTTGGCCGTTGGTGGACACGGGACTATTGGGGGATTGGCCAATATTGCGCCTAGGGCCTGTGTTGAGTTGATGAGGCAATGGCAGCTGGGGAAGTATGAGCAGGCGAGGAAGCTGCAGCAAGTTGTTGCTGCGGGGGACTGGACTGCTATTCAGGGTGGCTTTATTTCTGTCAAGGTTGGGTTGCAGAAGTATTATGGGTATGGAGGTGAACCGAGACGGCCATGTAGGATGCCTGAAGGCGAGGCTAGGGCGGCGCAGGAGGAGGGGTTTGCAGAGCTTGTGAAGGCGGAAAGGGCGTTGGAGAAATAATGGCTTCCAGGTCATTCCATTAGGGGTTACTGCAAAGATGAGGCAATTAGAGAATCACCACTTTAACATGTTAAGCAGTGTGGAATATCATCCACCTACATTATGAGTATCGTATTTACTCCAAGGAATTTCCACCGCAGCCGTGGACGCTCCCTCTGCCTCTGGTGGCATGTTTCGGTGACTGTCTCTTTGTTCAGTTGATGAAAACCTGTGGAAGGGATGTTTGATCCCGCGTATTTCATGCCGTGGCTAGCGTATGCCTTTTACGCGATGATTAGATACAGATGCAGGCACCAGAGCCCACGGCCACAGATCACGACTGCAAGGATGCCTCTGAGATCCATCAACAAATTTAAGAAGAGGAGAAGAAAGGTATCTAGGAGGTCGTGCGGCCTTTTTTTGTATTGTTTTTACCAACGCCTGGCTAGAATTTTGTGCCTATATTGAATTTGTCAAATGTAATAACAAGCCGAGAAGAATAAACTGCATACTTAAGTGGTATTGGTAGTTATACTCCTTAATCAATGTAGAAATTGGGCAGCTATTAGCGCTTAACAACTTACGAGCTCAGCTCCTCTCAGACCACTCCACCAAAAGGCGAGTGCACCCACTCTGACAGCATGTGGCCCCCCTTTAGGGAGTCGAGCAGTCCAAAGGTCAAGTCCTCCAATCCAAGAAATAAGCCACGCATTCTACGTCGGCGGGGTGGTTATTCTCCTGTTGTTTCTGCGGACGGAGGAGTGACCGTCAAATTGTGAACTATTTGGGAGTTGCTCAGCTATGGTTGAGGCTGGAAGATGTAGACGATCCCAAAGTAGCTTGCAGGGCTTAAAGTACAAGCATCGTTCACAACTACCGTCCAAGTGGTGATCGATTTTAGTTGACAACAATGATCTCGGTCGACGATGGATTGAAGAAGTCAAACCCATGTTGGATTTGAGGGCTCATGGCATTTCTTCGACCGGATGGAGAAGCATGATGATAGGGCTTCGAATGGGGGTAATTGGTGCATTTCGCCAAAGCATGGATGGCTTAAGGGTGCTTTTCGAATGGCCCCTCACAGAATGTGGGTTCCCTCGCGACTATTCTTGTCGACCGATTCTTCGCAAGTGAGCTTGTACTTCTTGTTCTCTTTCGTTTGCATCATATGAGGATGAATGACTGAAAGCGACAAAACCTCCTCACCAGTACCAATATCAGCACAGTTACTTCAGGGCTATGCGCCTTTTGTTCTGTCAAACCCTTTTCCGCACTCGCGTCCACCATCCTGAGTCAATGAGCATCGCATAGAAACAGCCAAATCGGTCGACTTTTCAAGTATAATTGTGAGAGTTTTGCTACGGTGGGTTGGAATCTCGCTGCTAATTCACAGATAAACATAGCAAAACGGCCCCGGCAACGTGCTAACCAACTCTCTAATCTTCCTCGGCGGCGCCGCAGCATATCCATAGTTGACATAATCATCCAATGTCGTGTTAAGTTAGCACTTGGCGGGTCATTTAAGAAAGTGTTCGTCCCTGCCATGGCATATAACCGCTCCGTAGGTGCCTGCATCTGCCAGTCCACCAAACCTGATCGACCATCGCATGATGCAAGTAAAACGCCGGGTCACCAGGACTCACCGACGCATCCCGCCCCGGATCACCACAAATGGCGTAGTGGCCTCCTCCATGAACGCCTAGGTCGCCTTTGTCAGGAGTGCCCTGTAAATGCATTTGAAAGTCGTTGATCTCGTTATGCTGCATGATGAGATAGAGGATCGACGATGCATTGGCGAATTCTTGGACAATGGACGTCGTCAAGTCACGCTTCAGACAACGAGGGTTGTACGCCAAGCTGTCATTGTTGACGATTGTGGTTCCGCCTGCAAGAGGCAGATTGACAGGACCAAGGTTCACGATCATGTTTTGGAAGGGACCTGAGGTGACGCAGCCGCCGCCTGGGCCGGGAGGCAGGTAGAGGCCAGGCGAGCCGTGTACGCCTGTTAAAAAGATCTCGCCCTGGTTGGGAATGGGGGATCCGTTACCTGACATGGATGTGTCACTGCCATCAAAGATGGGCGAAGATTCCATGCTGGTTTGTGCTATCTTGGACCAGCCCCAGTACTAGTTGGGTCGCTGTTAGTCCCTATTTTGCATTTCGGACTTCAAACGTCGGTTTACTCACAGGCTGGGTCCCATTGTAGCCACATTATACTTGCAGTGCCTGCTCGTATAGCCAGATTTAGTACCGATGCCAGGTGAGGAAGTTTCCCGTGAAGTGAACGGCTCGCGTCTGGTTGATGTGCGTCACGACAGTCATCAAATCGGGTTTTGGCCCCAGGGGCGAGTGATTCTGGTGTGAAAGCGGGCTTGGCCTGAAGACATTGAATCGCTGAGATGTAGGCAGATCTCTCAGTCTTTGTCAGTGAGCCCCTAAGGTCCCCAAGTTAGTCCATTGATTCAACAAAGCGGCGTCGAAGTATGACCATACCATTCTCTTCTAACCTTAATGTTGTCCCGGGTGCATGAGTTGCTGCGTGTCAGAGAACAGAATGCCATAGGCACCGGTGGGACACCGGTGGGGGCTCTGGTGTAGGAATGTGCGAGTCATGACACGATATGGAAGTCTTGGTTTGCGGAACAATCGGGGAAACTAGTGCTCCGCGGCTCCGACGTCGGGTTCTAGCTATCTATGTAAGGGGCGGAGGCCCGGGAAGAAGATAGAGGGAGAGTAGAGATCAATGCATCACCGTGGGCACCCCTACCTGAGACCGCCAGTGACCACCCGGTATTACGTAGGAGGGACGCCCGTTACTCCCCATCACTCTGTACTATTGCCTTCGGCCTAGCCGTACCCTGACACTGCGTGTCTGGAGATCTTCCATTGACTTTTCATAGGCAGCGTGGGCAAGGTCGGCGAGCTGATTTATCGGCATGGCGGTTGCATGTTGAGGCATAGAAGTGCCCTGAACCACAGGTAACGTCTGAAGAGCTAGCAGGAGAAGTCGTATCAGACGCATGACGAATCCGACAGTCACAAAAGAGACGTGAATGAGCCGACTCTGACATTTAGTCAGTTCTTGCCCAGTAATAGATGCCTCTTAGACGCCTCCTGGTGTTTCCGTCCGGACGAGAGGTCCCCTACAATAAATAACTGGACAACTATCTCTGTTGGGTGCCCCACCACGGGTCTTCATTATCCGAGCAGCAACCAAATCGCGCCTCAACTTCGTGCTACAATTCCGAAGGCAATTCACCATATATTTACAAGCTTTTGGTATCCAGATCAGAGGAAATCGCCAGGCAAATGCGGCCGCGGCAGTCACTCGTGCGTTATTATGACACCTGCTACATGCAGGAAGTCGCACGAAGAGAGTGCCAACACCGACCCAGAAGGCGATACATGATTAGTGAAACTTTAAAACGAGTCAAATCCTAAACAAAAATGAAAATCGGTAAGAGGAGCAGTGCTAGCGATCGCGATGAAAGCGATTTAGTTATTTTAGTAAAAGCTAAGTAACAGTTCCTAGCTCGTAATGCAGTCGGAGCTCCCTTGCATGTAACTCGACATGCCTGTTAGCAGCTATGGAAGATCTATCGAAAGAGAAGTATTGTAAGAAAGACGGAACGGGAAAAACAGGCTAAGACGATCCAGGCGATCCGGATCATTAGAATCATTAGATAAACCGGTAGACTAGCAAAGGAAGGAATAGCTCTATAAGAAATAGAGGTTCCCAGGCTTTTCTAGTAGAGAGTCCTTGCCTTAGTAACTAATCTAAGTAAGACTTATGAAGCCTTCATAACTCGGTCGTCTTTATACGATTAGTTAATTGGTTTCTATACGTACTTATTATACTATTCAAGACCCTATCAGTACAAGGTAATGGTACTTCTTGGCAGTTTAGTTGGTAGACTAATCAGCGCTCCATATTGGAAACTGGGGCAGTATAGGCAATGTTGAAGTGATCCCGTGCTGGTTAAGGCACTGAGGTTCAATTGACTAGAAGCTATCACCATTGACTTGTGAGCTGATTTCTGAGAAGGAGTCTCACTCCAAGATTCTTTATTCAAGCGAAGTGAGAGCCTTGACGTCAGACTCCAGAGCAACCGCCCACCGGAGATGTCAACCATGGAAGTCATCGCCGTGTTTCCAACACTTCAGCTTATTTGCAGCAAAGCGGCCAATATAGCCTAATAACCTGGATACGAGGCGCTGAGTACTTTGATGGCCATGAGTTAATCGTAATTAGAGACATAAATAATCAAAAAAAACGGTAAGATATTTCTTGCGCCATGTATGTACAGCTGTGTCACAGACAAGGCTGATTTAGTCAAATCGTCACGCGGACGACAAACTGCTGCACCTTTGGATAAGGCAGCCAATGATAAGGAGATCAATAGTGGGTTGTCTGAACTTCGTGATACTATTGCCACGAATGTTTAGGCGAAATCTCGACCTTGATAACTTAGATAGCAAAGTCCATCGTATAGTACAATGTGATATTCCACTATAATGGGCAGGAATAATACTAGTATGGCCAGAGTATTACACCTATGTAGACCATCCAGAAGATTGCATATCTAAAGGAGATACGACCTCTTGAGAAAATTCAATCTGGAAAAAATCACACATGAGTAGTTGGGGACAGATAATTCTGCCGTGTATGCCGGTAGTTGCTGCCTAAGTTGGCCTGCCGAGACGTGCATATGCAGCTCCAACTTCAAAGTGATCCAACCATTGGACACGTACGCCTCGAACAAGGCAATTGACCTCCCTTCATTCTGGTCTATTTGTAGGCCCCCTGAGTTTGATCATGGAATTGCCGCGCTATTAAACGAATGTCACCGATCATTCTGATCGGTAGGACTCATCAACTATTTAGCTTACGCGCTAGTGGCCGGCAGCTCGAGACCAAGCCACTGCCCCAACGGCCCAGATCCTACGAACCTACGTTGATCAGACTCCAGGCTGCGATGTAGAAAAACTCAATCTCGAAGCCTGCGAGAGATATGCAATATCCTGTGAACTCCAACGAGCTTGCTCCTCTTTGCACTCATTCCTTCGGCAGTCCCTCAGATCACCCCTTTTTTCACTTCTCCTTTAAGTCCTGCATAGCAGATACTACCTACAATAGAAAAAAATCGTCACTAGACTGTGAGATCAAAATGAGAATCTCGAAAGACGATATGTCAGAGGTGACGTGGAAATGGTGGTGCAAGACCAAGAACCTAGGCCGCTCAACAGAGAAAACACTAGCTGACTTCAACTCGGATTCTACCTCTTCTGACATCACAGAGTCTGTCAGCGCCGGTAAAGCTACGTCCACCGAGCCCAGAGATGAAAATCTTGGATTCAGCGCCTCGTTAAAGACCTTTTACGAGGGCCCCGGCAGCTTTCAGGGCATGTACAACTGGGTCGACTACCCGCCACGCCAAATGTCCAAGAGCGCAGCCAAAGCTCAGGATCGAGTGGCTGTCAAGCTGTTCAAAATAAAAGATACGGACAAGCCCATCATGGGAAATCGGTTCGCGCTCAAGTATCACTCCATTGAATTGCAGAATCCGAATCTGGTCGCCGCAATCGAGCCGATCCTCAAGAAGGAGGATGTGCGCCTGGACTCCACCGAACCGGCGAAGTTCTATGAGCCCTTTCGGTCCCTTTACTTCTGCTACGATGAGATCGTAGCCAAGTACAAGTCGTTGCCAGAGGGGAGCTCGTTGAACCCGTTCTTGCTGTTGTTCATCAAAGTCATGGATGAGGTGTTCGTCGAGGTCCGGACCAAGAAGCGGAACCTCGAGGCGAACAAGCTCATTTCCTTCAACACAGCTTGGGCGTATTTTGCCCGAGACGCACCGGTCATCAGCCGGGGGCCAAACTGCGAGTTCATGTGCAAAATAGTCAACACTAATTACGTAAAAACTGCCTGCGGGAACGTCCTGTACATCACGGTTAAGATTCTGCGGTTCAATGGGGATGCATTCGTCTGGGAACAAAGGGATTTCAAGATTCCCGAATTCGCGGGGAACCAGCTTATTACTGAGCTTGATCACTTTCCTTTGGAGTATCATGAAAATGCTCAAAGCCTGTGGGAGCAGATGGACAAACGGGGGCGCATGGTGTTGGATCACCAGGGACTCACTTATTGCACCTACAGCGGCATCGCTATTTATCGAGAGGGCATAAATCTGGAGAAGCATAATGTAAGTTGATCATTCGTGGAAACATGAAACCGTACTGACATAATGTAGGTGGATGGAAGGATCTTGATTGATGTCGTCGGGTATAACAAACATCATCTCATCAAGGGTGAAAGGGAGGGCACGGATACAGAGACGCAGAAGAACATCGTCGCAGGAACTGGAACGTGCCAGAGACATAAGCGAAGAACCATCTCACAGCCTGCGGACTCTGAAGTCGCCAAGAATGATGGTGCCATCGCGGAGGACACCAAGACAACTGAGGCCAAGAGATTAAGCGAAAAAGATCAGAAGATGAATAAGCAGTCCATGCTTGAAAGGCCGGGTGACCTGATGTACATGTGGCCGCTCCTGGAGGGATATGCATTGAAAAACAAGCTATGGAGTAAGTCGCCGACAATTCGAGTCAACTAGCATTGGTTAACATACTTCAGTTTCTTTCTTCGTCGAGGATATCCGACCTATTATTGCATGGAATGATCAAGCTTTCGAGCACCTGGTCTACGATGAGCAACAAAAGGATTTGGTTCTGTCATTCGTCGAGAGCCACGGTCACTCTACGCATCAACAGCTGGAAGACGTGATTGTTGGCAAGGGTAAGTTGGTTGTGGAATTTTTCAATGAGTCTTCAACTAATATGATATGCTAGGACAGGGACTCATTATTCTTCTGAGTGGCCCTCCAGGAACTGGAAAAACACTTACAGCGGAAGCCGGTGAGTATTTCTAGAAAATTCACTGTCCAAGCGATCTCCCCGCTAATGAAGTATGAATCCAGTGGCTGACCGCAGGACATTGCTCGCAACGAACTCGTCTCTATCTTTCTGCGCGAGCTCGAGTACTTCCGGGGAATCATCTTCTTGACCACGAACTTGTACCAGACGATCGATACTGCCTTCCGGAGTAGAGTCAATCTGCACCTTCTGTTCAAGCCGTTGACGATCGAGGCGCGCGGGGTGGTGTGGAGAAAGTTCTTGGATAGGTTGCCTGGGAGTGGTGAGCATAAGCAGAAGGAGCTTCAAGCCAAACGCGGAGCAAGGGAGGTTGAGATCAGTGAGGAGGATATTAAGGAGCTGGCTATGTGGCAGCTTAATGGGAGGGAGATCAAGAATGCGGTCAAGATGGTCAAATCATGGTGTGAACATAAGGAATATGAGATGACACTGCAGAGGCTGGAGAACGGTATAAAGGCTACGAGTCCGCATGCGGCGAGGGTCAACCATAATGGGGATACGGATATTTATGACGATTAGGAGACATATATTTAATGGATAGGTCTCATTTGCTACTATTTTCTTATTCTCTTCTACAGTAATACGGTAATTGTCGCTAATAGGAACAGTACTACCAACCTCTACCAAAGCATCTCATTCTAAAAATGGTTCAAGTAGAGCGTTTCCTACCGAAATCGGACACCAGGGTTAGTCGGACAGCCGCCTCCGAATTTCCCACTAAAAGATCGCACCTTCGAATCGCACCTTGCCTTGCACCAATCTATCAAATTCGCCAATCAACCTAGTCACATTCGGTTTTTCGTACAATGGTTTCGGATGTAAAGCCTAGGGATTCTTTCTGATGGGGAATGGGGAGTATCCAGGTTGGTATCGAAGCAGTGAGACATCCACTTCAGAACATGCGGTACTCTATAGTCGAATGATATAGGTAACCCCAATATCACAGTGTCCTAGATGGTGATCCCAACTGGGTGTGACCTTCACTTCATCGGCTTTGATGCCCCATCTTCGAGGTTATACGTGATCTGTGGACCCTATCCGAGGCTCTATATGCATATCGGAGGACACATCAATAAAGCGAATTCGGCAATATTGGGACCAAGGTGCTATTGAATAATCCAAGGGCACTAATGTGTCACCATTCACGCTATTCTCGATAAAAACAAGCTTCGTGCAATCAGTTGCAATTTGCGGCACTAGGATCTAGAGTAAAATCACGCCACCGTCATTTAAGATTTCTCAGTTGCGCTAGACTGAACGTGACTTTACTTTCCAGAATGTGGTTCGCAAGGACGTGTGGGATCAGCGGTGCAATACTAGTCGGCCGGTGATTGTTTGGATTCATGGTGGAGGGTGAGTCTGGACTCCTTCAATGCCTATGCTTGGCGGTCAAGGAGTACTGATTTGTGACAGTTTTCAAATTGGTGCCAAGTATAGCACGCCCGATTCGAACCCTCTAGGTCTATTGGACCGAAGTTTTGAAGATATGCCAAAGGTTCCATCTGGATTGGACCGAACTATCGAGTAAATGTTTTCGCCAGCGCATGTCACATCGAGACGGCCATCTGACATTCTTACTCGTGGCTCGGTGCTTTTGGATGGCTTCAGGGGTCATCCTTTTTCTCAGCAGGCGGCCTTCCCAATGCAATGATGGTCTCTA
This sequence comes from Pseudomassariella vexata, assembly GCF_002105095.1. Taxonomy (NCBI): domain Eukaryota; kingdom Fungi; phylum Ascomycota; class Sordariomycetes; order Amphisphaeriales; family Pseudomassariaceae; genus Pseudomassariella; species Pseudomassariella vexata. The sequence goes on from NW_024467957.1 coordinate 3,023,574, forward strand.
CGATCAACGCAAAGATTTGGACTGGATCCAAGAACATGTCTCCTTATTTGGGGGCGACCAGAGTCGTGTCACTGCCATGGGCGAGTCTGCCGGTGGCGGGTCCATATTGCATCATATTACTGCTTATTACGGGAGCAAGGACACTCCACCACCCTTCCATCGCGCCATTGTTCAGTCTACTGGATACGTGTCCCGTCTCGATGCCTCTCAAGCCGAGGGCTCCTTCTCCGTCCTCCTCGACAAAGCGAACGTTTCGACCCTTGCAGAGCTCGAGGATCTGGATACTCAAACTCTTCAGATTGCCAACCAGTTGTCTCAGTCCAGCGACTTCTATGACGCCTTCCAGTTTGGCATCGCCCCTGATGGAGACTACGTTCCTGACCTGCCGGAAAAGCTGCTCGCCAGCGGCCAGTATCACAAAGATATCAAGGTCATAGTAGCCCACCACACGTTTGAAGGCCAGCGGTACACTGACCCTACCGCTACCAACTCGTCAGCCTTCGATGAGCACATGAAGCTCTACTTCCCCAAAGCCTCAAGCAACGTTTTATCTGAGTTATCAACTGAAATCTACCCAGCCGTGTACAACGGCACTTACCCCTGGACGACCCCCTTCGACTGCCTATACATAGCAGTGTTCGAGTTCACCTTCAGCTGCCACGCCGACGTCCTAGGCGATGCACTAGGTCCCTCCGTCGGCCAGGACAGCTACTCGCATCTCTTCTCCGTTCCTCCAGGCACACATACACTCGACGTGTACTTCAGCTTCTGCGTTAACAGCAGTGCGACAGTCACAAACGAGACCATTGCAAGGAATATGCAGGGTTACTTCACCAGCTTTGCGCAGTCCGGCGACGGCAACGCTAACAAGGCCGGTCTACCCGAATTCCCCCTATACGGATCGAATCTTACCGATTTGGAACTCAATCAAACTTTTGTTGATGTAAGGATGGATCCTGCGGCTCATTCGAGGTGTGACTGGTGGAAGGCTGCATCATACGTGTAGACTGTTATTGGGATAAAAAGGCAGGAGATAGTAATCCGACTAGGTGCTAAACCTAGGCACCTACCTACCTAAGCTCTTAACTGTGCGCCATGCTGCGTGAATATTGGATTTAGAGCACCCCGAGCTAATCGGCAAAGGGGGTAGCATGGCAGCGAAACAGAACAAACTGAAACCAAATTTCAGACCCGAGTTCATGTTGGCAGCGAAACTCAAGCTGGGGACTGACCTCACCTGGTTGTTGGGTTTGTATCACGGCCGTAGAGGACTTGGTTTCCATGTTCTTCCGAATCAAGCACTCTTGGCCTTCATAGCTAGATCAAAACCAGTCTGTTGGTCCACATCCTTCATACTGAGAGCAATACGGCGCCCTTCTATTTTGATAACCTTGACCTTGACCTGTTGCCCCTTCGAAAACAAGTCGGAAGGCTTCTGAGCCCCTAAGTCTTCGACGAGGGCTGAGACGTGAACCAGGCCGTCGCGACACTGTTTCACGCCATCCAGGTTGACGAATGCGCCAAAATCTTTAACCCCTGTGATGTGTCCATCGTATACCTTGTAGAGCATCGGTTTATCATCCGTCTTTTTGCTCGCTGGTTTTTGCTTCTGGGTATCTTTCTGTTGTTCGCGCCGTCGCCGCTTCGCGTTGTTGTATTCGTCCTTGTCTTCACCCTCGTTCTCTTCGATACGGGGACGTCGTTTCGTCTCAGAAGGTCTCGGTGGTGGATCGCCTCCTATGGTCGCTTCTTCTTCTCCAGTCCCACCGGCTCGGCCATCTTTGCGTTTCTTTTCCCTCTTTTCCCGCCGACGTTTCTCCTGCAGAGATTCTTCCTGGGTGCCCTTGATCCGGAGTGTCTTTTTGTTGTAACGCGGATGCAACGCGACAACGTGGTCATCGATTCTGTCAACCAGCGGGCCGGGGAACTCGCGGAGATCTTTCAACCTGTTGCTGAATTCGTCGGAGTTCTTGCTGGCTACGCGTTGTGCAATGAGGATCTTGGCGAGAGAAGAAATTCGATCGTACGCCATGTCGCCGAGGTGGCCTTGTAGCTCGCTGACGACCTTGGCCACTAAAGGCTGCAACTCCAGCTCTTCGAAGTCTTCCATCGTTATGGCGTGGGACAGGGCATCTACCGGTTGAGATTCACAAGTCGTATTAATGGGCAGCAGGATTTGGCATGCGACAACTTTCAGAAGAATCGGCCGCGATAAGGCTTATCTGACCCCCTTGATAGAAGCATATTCTACCCTAACCCCATCGTAGTCCTAACCCTGACTGACAACGGAAAGATAAGGGGATGCTGTGCACTTCGACACAACTATGACATTACAAGATGAACCACTGTAGTACGCTCTCGATAACCAATAATTTCCTCCGCCAGCTTGCGGACATTCCATTGGCGTCTCCCAAAACTCTGTTTCCACCGAAAGAACGAGACAGTGCAGTAATAATGACCGTGAAGGCGCTCCATCGTCGCTGGGGAATGATGGCATGCGCAGCTCGTCAGCTATAAGCTTTTTTAGTTTCTGTCGGCATGATTACATCTTGACCGCTGTTCTGCTCGACTCGAACCTCTGAGCTTCGTCGAAGACCTGGTCTGTGGGCAAGCTCTTTCGTCCAGAAGATATTGCAGGCCACCCAAAAAACTCGTCCGCCCGAAAACACAACGTTACGACGGGGCAAGGTGTGCTCTTTTAAATCATAGTCCCCGCCCTTTCATTGGATTCTACTGAAATCGGAGTCGAATAATGGCTCGACGGTCAAAGTCCTGACGCCAGGCTTGAAAGTGAGCATCGACGGCCAGAATTCCATCGGTAGGTAGGGAGACGTCAGGACACGAAACTAGAAGTCCATAGTTTACATGCGGTCCATCTGGCGCCACTCGATCATATGTGCATTTTCATACATAGCCGCCACCTTTTCCAGTTGCAACACTTTCCGAAGCAGATCGTCCTGCACAACGCAAAGCTGTTCATCCCATAGGCACCGAATGCCGAGGCGGTGGGTGAGTGCTATAGCACCTCTGACCGTATTAGGAATATTTTCAGCAAAGGGATACATGGTAAGTGCGCTAGGGACTTTTAGACGATCCAAGTTCGCTTGAGATGCTTCCAGGACGTCGGTCAAACAGCTCCGTATGTAATCGGCGCAGCACAGCGATATTCCAACGAGAGATTCAGGGGAGCTTCGTCGAGGCATTGTGATCCGAAATTCACCAACACCAGTGGCGATGACAGCATATATCGAACATTACGTGTCCGAATCCATCGGTATCTTTAACTCTCGAGTCTTGACTTTGACCTTGTTCGGAGATAGGAGAGGAGTAGTTGAGAAGGCTGGCAACGCTCATAACTAAAGTATTGAGGTGTGAATGATCTAGTTGTAGTCCATTCAGATATGGCTTGAGACCTATTTATATGACGTTAGAGCATCTAGATGGCGATTTATTCAAACCAACCACTCCTGAACCCCACTTGTCGCTTCATCCCAACTCTCCGCTCCCATCTCACTGACCAACTTGACCACCGCATGGACCGGAACAACTCCATCTCCCCCGACAGCCTTCCCGCCAAGGACAGCCAATCCATCTCCATTCTTCCCATCCGTCTTCGCTGAAGACACCCCCAAGTAGATATGCGGAAATAACCCCCCCTCCCACGGCTCTCCACGCCTCCCATCCGGACTCTCCCACTTCACCTGCAAGTCCGTTTGCGCTTTCAACTTTTCGTAGTCTATTTTGATCAAGTATATGACATCGCGACTCAAAGCCGAAGTGCCGAAGAAACGCCCTAGCGTCTTGGGGACCTGGAGGGACGTCGACATGTGGAGGAAGCCATCTCGCTGATCCAGGGCGGATGAGGGCAGATGGTGCGATAGTTCGAGGATCGTGTCATCGTCGCCCCAGGGTACTAAAGAGGCGGGGGCTATTTTATAGATAAAGCGAGATTGGGCGGTGGTATTTTCATTTGAGGGGTTTGCGGCTTGAGCGGGTGTTGAGGATGACATAATGACAATATTAGAAGTGGGATTAAAGGTGAGAGATGGTAACTCTGTTGGTCTATTCTCTGTTGTATAATGAGCTTCAAAGTAAAACTTCTAACCTGGGTGCTTGGCGTTTGTGAGTGAAGCTGACAATAATATGCTCCAATCTTCAGAATCGTTCGTGATTCTGCCAGGTTTTTGTCACTTGCAGGTAAGTAGAATTCTTGACTGCCAGCTGCTGTCTGACCTTACAGGGATGTGTGACAGTGTCAGATCCAATTCTTTAGTAAATCGAGTTCCAGCCTGGAGTGCTCGAGTAGGCAATAGCGAGAGGGATATCCGTTTTACCTCACGACCCGAACGAGTCCACAAGCCTAAAAGACCAGACAAACATGTCCGAACTAAGGAGTCCCAGCCCTGTACGTACTACAGCCGACAATGGCTCTCAGTCATCCACGTCATGGTTCCTTCATGGAGTGCGGCCAGTTTGACGCACAGAAACCAGATGCCTCGAGGCTCAGATGCAGTCTCAACCCGATTTTGGCAGGCTATGAGGAAGAGCTGTAGTGTTTTGACGAAAACACGGCGACATGGTGGCAGCTAGACTCGGATTGATGTTTCATGAGATTGACAAAGCACCGCACTTTCACGTGGGACCGGGAATCCAGCTGCTATGCCCTGGTTCTGTGGACCCTTCACGCCCTCTCTTTCATTCATATTCGTGTGACTTTGATGATAAGAAACTTGGAGCTGCTATTATGTGCGTTAAAGGCATACAGGGAGGACTGCCCCGCAGCTTGTTGACTTAAAGGGTCCCAAAAGCACCATTCTGCGACTCAACTCAACTCAACCCATTTGATCGATGTCCATGAATGGACATTGGTAGAGAAGAACCCCGAGACAGTCCATTATACTGCACTGAACTATGTCTGGGAAACGGATAGCTCGGAATACTTTAAGCTGTCAGATTAGCTTGTGGTCGACGGAGAAGACGGTAGAAATACGTCTATCTCGCTTGCTACGATCATCTCGAAGGTCAGAGGATGAAATGTACGCCTGCTGAGCCGTCTATTTGTATTGCGTGGCCCAGGAACACCGCCTATGTGATGGGTATAGCGCTGGGGCCAACTGCCCATAGATAGCCCTTCCGTAACTAGCTGCAGATTCCTGCGAGTTAATTCCATCATCATCACCACCAATTCAGTGATCTTTTCTATATTACCCACAATGTGTCCTGTTTATGGACAGATCTCTACTGCACCGATCAATACAATCTCTCCAAGAAGGCTTCCAGACGGTTGAGATGGGATATATCCACCAGCGGCCGCAGATCACATTCATAGTGGATATCACTCGTTTGGAAGATGATTTTCAGGCTGGGGGACATCGAGTTGCCGGTCTAATGAAAGTGTCACTAGTGAGTGAAATTGGCGCGACGCAGAGGATTGAAACAATCGGTCGGCGAAAATATATCTCCACCCTACCTTCCACCACCGACCACATCATAGCTTCCAAGTAGCTCAATAGATATTATGTCAGTGCTCGTACCAAGCACTGCAATCTCTCTCGTGCTTCGCAAACACTCCAACAAAACCCAGATACAGGTCGATCTTCTAGATGAGACTAGGCCTAACCATCCCTTCAAAAAGGCGGGTGTAACCAATGGGTACCACCTCATCTATCTGAAGAGAGACCCACCGGTACCGTGCCTAGGCAACGCTCAAGGTGTAACAACCGACCTAGTGCAAATCGGACAACTGCAGACCCGAGCCTGCCCAACTGGTAACGGCACTTCCAACCACCGAAACGTTGTAAGGCTAGTACGGGAACCAAATATAAGCCTCGCACAAAGTTCCCAAGATTTCTATCATCTTCCAAACATGCCGTTCACTTGCGTCATGTACCCTCAAACTCACACACGCCATTACGTACTTAGAAAGTAGCAAACGTACCGCCACAAGACTACTTGATGCTCGCCTATAGAGGAAAGAGTAAATTATATGTGAAGTAGTGAAATATAATATTAAATACGCCGTAGGTGTTAACCCTCGGTACCGCTACAAGTACTCCCTTAAGGGGCTATAGATGATATAGCGGGCCCTTAAGCCGCGTCGGGCGGTTATACAGGTAAACTTGTAGCCAAACGACTACTAAACCTCCTGTCCCTCCCTAAGTCTGTGCTACAACCCCTGCCTGAACTACCGATAAGTGTGGTAATGTGGCACTTAAATTCGTCCTCAGGGGTGGGATGCTGCTGATGTGCAGAAGATGCTCGACTATTTTTTGTCGCGACAAGTCGTAGTATCTGCTAATTGGGGTTCTCGTCGAGCGTATACATCTCAACCATACGCTCAAGTGGATAGACCGTAACGTGATCTAGACGCTCGCAAGAATCGCGGCGAGAGGGGGTCCGATAAGGGGTCGGATTAACGATTCGAATTCTGGACCGGCTGTCGAGTTATATTCCGCCGACGTAGTGCTTGACGGTCGACTGGCTAGGATGCTCGTAATCCTAAACTGCACCAATCTCCCTATTATCGCTAGGTAGGCGAAGTCAACAAGGTGGGCCAGCGCGCCTTAAGGGTTGACTAAACCCCCTTGTGTGTTAGCTGCGGGATTCGAACCCGCGACTCGTCACCGACCCAAGTGGGTGAGGCTCAAATCGGGACTTATCTGCCAGCGAAGTGACCAACTACACCAGCCGACAGTGAAATATAATTATGCAACTGCGATCGTGAGGCAAACGCAAAGCATTCATTGCTTTGTGGTGTGAAGTAGTATGAAAGGGCTTCTCGATATTAGAAACACCTGTTTGAACCATTGCCGCCCGGCTTCGCACATAAAATTTCTGTGTTCATCTTCAGGCTTGGCATATTTTGAAGGACAACACCACAAGCCTGAGCTGCCATTGGTCAGATGAAAAAGTTCATCCGCATTCTCGTCATCTTCTGTCTAAGCGCTGCTGTTATACTCGTCAGCGCGCAGTCATCCTCATCCTCCTCATCCTGGCTAGTATCAAACGTCATCGCGTACTCTTGACATAATCGACTCGTATCCAGGTAAGCGACTTCCCCCTTTTCTCATTTTTGCGAGCCGAGTTACGGGGTGACTTTTTCATTCGAGCTGCCAACTTGACCATGATGTGGAACTTTGGCAGTGATGCAAAGAACAGTGGAGATTATTACACTGGGTCGAACCATTTTAATCGGATAGGAATTTCGTAGTATTATGTTGGGGACAAGATGTTTAGTATCGCGGAGTTTCATTAGGGCACGTGGCTTGGGAAAGAGCGCGAGGGAGATTGAGAGTTTTCAGGGGGTAGGGGGTCCTTCCGTTTTCTGCCAGAGGAAAGAAGACTCGAAAGATAATGAGAATCGTTCAGTGGTTCAAGGGGGCCAATTTGCAATGCATTTATCCGCTCTTTATTCAAGTGTTTGTCGTCCGCGTCCTACCTCACCAATTGTAATATATCATGCATAGCTGTGTTCCTGCACCGTAGTGACATCCCTGTGTTGTATTTCCTGACCCTAAGCTGCGAGTCCCGGATTAGTCGCTCATGAATTTCTTGCCCCCTGGGTTGCCTGTTCACGAGTATCTTGGGTCTGAGCTTCATTGGGTGGCACCATGTACACCCCATCCAAAGTATACCTCGTGCTCGAACTCTGACTTCCACGAATACCATACTCGCTAAATGGCACCAGTGTCTCGCCAGAAGGGGTCCGCAAATGCGAGCGGTGGGGCTCCTGACTTGGTCTTTCGGGCTCGTAGATGGGCAGCATGAGGTAGTCCTCGCTCTGTGTTCGGCTGTTGCGTGATTGTCGGACTTGTTGCTCGTTAAGTGGCAGATCGTCTTGGAGAGATCCACTGCGAGATATTAACATGACAAAGGGTCGTGGTTATGTTTATGAACTCACGTTTTCCAAACCCCATCTTTCAGGGGCCATGCCTCGGGATACTTCTCTTTGAGAGTATGATGCAGCACCACTGCGTCAAGCGCCTTGACGCTTCGTAACGGTGTCCATTTCAAAAGGACGAATGCCGTCACCGCCAGCAGCACCGAAAAGACAGGTATAATGGCGAGGTTCTTGACCGACAGGGTGGCGACATCGGGGGTGAAGACTACGAAGTCCCCGACATTGGGCTTGGGCTTCTGATCCTTTCCCAGCGCTTGGTTTGGTATGTCGTCGTGGGGGTACAGGGTCGTATCAGTGAGGGTATTCGTGGTCGCAATGTAGGACGTAAGTATTAGACGGTGCAGGTCCTGGGACATGTTGCTCGTGCCGGCGTCGAGCAAGGAGCCCAAGGCAAACTGGCTAGAAGCCAGGGCGGACTGGCCCAGTAGGATGCCGATGTTGACGACTTTGGGGATGCCCAAATAGCGGACGAAGATAGCTGCGAGGGATTTGGGTATGCCGAGATCTTCGTTGAGATTTAGTATCGTAGAACTACGGCCGTTGAGCGACCACTGTTGGCAAAGTCAGTACATCATGGTCGTGTCCTCAAGTTAACCAACATCGGCTTGCGGTTGTTCAGTGAAGAGATCGTTTACCTGATTCACTTCCCAACATGATAGTGCAGGACGTCCTGCCTTGACTCGATGATAATATCTGTCCTTCTTTGTCAAGTAGAGAGGGTCGGTGCCAGGGCTATACGAAAGCCTATCCACAGATGATATGTACGCAGCCCACGACATGTTCCCTATCGCATCGGATGATGATAGAGAGGCAAATTTGCGTCGCCGCTGTCCCCAGAATGGCAATGAAAACAGGATATGTCCACCATTTCTTCCATTGGTCTTTGCTGCTTGATGCCAGCTCCATAAATGAGTCGATCATGGACGACCGCTTGTTCCATAGCGAAGTTGACATGTGGTGGAGATAGCCATGATTGATTAGCCAGAATAACATCAGGGCAGAAAAAATACACCATGTATTCAAGATGGTTGTCGCCACTAAGATCGCGTAGGCCGAATTGAGGTTGTTTGCAAAGCCTTTCGGAACGGCGATGGCCCTTTCGCTGTACCCGTTTCTCGGCAAGGAGAACTGCCGCCATAGCTCGTAAGTGTTTGGCGGTTGTTGGGCCGATGAGACCACCATGGCTTTCGACGAGAGCTGTAGGCCGACTTACACAGGCGTCTTGTTTGCCTGCTAGAGTAATTCTCGATCGAGGCTCGCTTCGAATGTGTGACGCGAGGACCGCCTATTCTAAATGTAAAAAGGTTTGATGAATTCTACTCAAGACAACACCTATACTGACTGATTCTTCGGATCGGCTTGTCAGCCCCCTAGCCTCGGCCACCCCGAGGTTCCCTTGTGGGATCCGACATGGACATTAATTTCGAGCTAGCAAAAACGAACACGCGGTTCCGCTGCATCGACTTCACACTCTCCGCCATTTGGGCTCCAGCCTATCGGTTAACAACGTTGTGAATGAATCCGAAGTCTGTCTAACGAGATTAGTATCAGCCAGACCAGTCATGTCGGAATTTGTAATGAAATGTACAAACTTGTACAAGCATATCGCAGATTATTTGTGCTTGTGCACCGTACTAGCTGCATGAGATGTGCTACGCTGTATGCATGATGGGACGCGTTCCCCCGCTTCTGTACAGCCTGACTGATAAGGCTGGGAAATCCGGCCTGGGAAACATAGGGCTGGCAACCATCATAACACTTAATATCACCATCAAAAACGAAGTATAAGAGCAAAGATCTGGGCTGGGGGGTTGGGGCTAGGGTTTTGCCTTTTCCGATTTCCATCAGACATCTCCATCACGCCAAGCGAAATACTCGCAACATGAATGAAACACCCTGTGATAAACTGCGCTGTTGTTAAGCAAAGCCTTGTATGCACGTAAATTTTCGTTATGTTGGTCGTATTCAGAATTCCACGATGAATTACACACTTCTGGGTGTAATTGATTGTACTGTAGTTGTACTGGATACAACTAGGCTACATTGTAGGCTATTGTTAAGTCACTAGAAACGTCACATGTACACACAAAAGGGCTTGTTATCTCAAGTAGAGACCAATGTGATGCCTCAAGGATGTACATGAACGAGCTGTTGGCCGTATGCCAATGTTGTACAACACCATCTGCGGTGGTGACGACTTTAGTACTGCGCGGATTCGCACACCTTGCACGCTATCGATTGTTTTATTTCCGCAGGTCGGCTTGCATCAGCCATGCCGCGATTCTGCCCAAAGCTAGTCTAGATATTACGTCCAAGTAGCCAATGCGGCTCTTCCAGCAGTGTCGTGCTTTCTCCACATTGCTTGATGTAGGTTATTGGAGGATGGCAGAAGCACAATATCCCCATATATTGTGCGGTTCTTTCCTCCAACCCATCTAATTGTGGGAGGTTCTGGACCCCCATCCGTCATTGTCACTCGCTTTTAACGCTACAGACCAGTTGCCGCGTATTACGGCGTTTTGCCTTTGTCACCAGAACTGCACTGATAAACCATGGGGCGAAGACTACAGCTCTCGCTTTTGGCGGTCCTTCTCTTGACTATCTTCGTCTCTCGTTCCGCAGCCGAATACCCCGTGTCGCCCGTGCACCCGTGTATATGCTCGACGATTACACCTGATTCATCCCATGTTGTCACTTCAAGTTCGCTCGCACATCTGTCGTACCGACCATCTGGACAGAAATCTACGACGGTTTCTACAACATCCCGGTGGAATCAATCTAGCCCAGGTCCCTCGGTCACTTTGTCCAGCTCAACTCTGTCAGGAACTGCTACCAGTTCGGTCTCAACATCTAGCTCGAGCCTGACAGTAGTTTCGTCAAATCCAACCTTGACTATTACTTCTCACTCTACTCCAAGCTCGACGGCAATTGTTTCTTTAAGCGTGACTGAAACTTCGCCTTCAATCTCTTCAACTTCAACACTAACCTACACCTCTTCAACTACTCCAACTGCGATACCTACAATTTCTACGCGGACCTCTTCTATACCCACCTCCTCAACACCCACCTCTGCCTTAGGTTCCCTGGAATCTGGCCTTATCAATGCAGGCTGCAAGCGATTCTTGGAATACATCAAGCAAGACAATGAAACATGGAAAAAATACAATTCGGACCGGGTCCGGACCGTCTTCGCCCCGTTCGACAACAGTTTGCCCCCAAGCGACCTAATGGCGCCGATTCGGCGTGATTCCCCGTCCGAAGAACAACAGAAAAAAGATCAGCAAGCCGCCACGCGTCTGACTAATATGGAGCACGGAGATTGTACCGCGGTGCAGACCCTCAACGGTAACAATATCGCTGACGTAAATGTACTTGAGTGGGTGGCCTCGGACTGCAACAACAACAACAACAACAACAACGATACCAACTCACCCAGGCGCTCTGCGTTCGCCTACTTTTCGACGATTAAACTCATGTCGGGCCTGGGAGGCTCGGTCAGCCTACTCCAGACAGATATACCCTATGATGGGGGTCTCATTCAGGTCACTGACGGGTACGTCAAGTTTGAAGAGCTTCACAATAACAATTGTTTGTGTTTCGTCCCAGCTTGATTCTCTTTCATCCCCCACCTATGTGCAATTTATTCCAGACTAACAACAAAACGTTGCCAATTCCTTAGCTACTTCACCCTGCCCCAAAGCTTATCCCAGACCATCCTACAAAAACAACTGACGACGTTCCTGGATCTCATCAATAAGTTCAACTTAACGGCTACTTGGGAAAATACGCCCTTCGTGACCATCTTCGTTCCCACAAACGATGCCTTCAACTCATCCAAACTGACCGGTAGCGAGCCTGGGTTCAAAGAGTTCCTGCTGAGCCACATCGTCGTCGACAAAGATATGGTGGGCTACCTGCCCAACTTACACAACGGGCAGACCCTGGAGACGAAGAGTCATTTGAGACAGAAGGTCGAGATCCGGGGTTCCGATTATTTCATTGGCGACCTTGGGGCCAAAATCGTTCGCTCGCAGATGAACATAGGTCTAACCAATGGGGTGGCGCATGTGGTCGACAAGGTGGGTGTGCAATGGCATGGTGAACGAAACGGCCCAAAGCTAACTATTCGCCTACCTTAGGTATTGACCATGCCCACGGCAACCGTAACTACTGCTGCCGCCTCGGACTTGAGTACAGCGGCTGGGGCTACCGTGGCCGTTATCCTGGCTGCCCTGGCGGGTCTTCTTCTCTCATCAAATTTCTAATGCAAGGCTTATCGTGCGGTGAAGAGGACCACTTGAATGTTTCTATTCTTACGCAGAGTGTTAATAGTAATATAGTTCATTTTATTCATGTTCAGTGGCTACAGGCAGAGTGGGAAATCAGCCAGGAATGCAGCTAGCCTTTCACATGCCTTGTGTGGTTCAGGTAGCTGATCCCATCCGTTGTGCTTATTATCAGTGCGATGGGGAAACTAGACTTTTGCATTTCAGTGCTACCGCATAAATGTACTGTCAGTGCTTTCTCACGTCAATATTCAAATCTAGCCGCTACTTGTGCAGATTTATACAATAGTTGAACATATGATACACGTAGCGTGGAGCAGATATTCTACTTCAATATGTCTATTCGTCGCCATCCCAGTACTCTTCGTCATCCATGTCTACTGGTTCACCAAATGCAGCCCGCCAAACTCTACCCCACATGCCCTTCTTCTGAGCGAGGGCGAGCACCATAACGGCAGGTAAATGCCATACGCTGGCCCAGAAAAGCCCCCTTGCGCTGCCATGAAAACCCTCATGCTTCCAGAACCGAATCGCTTCCCTCGTCAGCCATACGTTGACGGGCATACTCGTCACAGCAAAGCTCCATTCCGTCACTCCTGCGGCGCAGAGTCCAAGGCAGATGGGGAAGAAGGCGAGGCTGTATCGAAGGGCAACCCGAGCATTGCGCGCTGGGTTGACCCAGCACAGCATCTGGTGACCAGCTGCCTTGTACTCCTCTTTGATAGACCAAGACAATGCCATGAAATGTGGGAACTGCCAAGCGAATAGCAGTGCTGCGAGTAGCCAGCCACCGACCGCGTCAGGTGTAATGAGCAGTTCATCGAACGAGCCTGTGCCAGTTGCTGACTCGCCTGCTGCTGCCGCCCAACCCATGAGGGGTGGTATGCCGCCGACGATGGCACCTACCCATGTGTTGAGCCATGAAAGCCGCTTCATTGGCGTGTACACGCCTGCATAGAGGACGATATTGGTGGCGCCCAGGAAAGCGACAGTGGGGTTCACGCCAAAGTAGAGACCTCCTACGCCTGTGAGGGCTGCCAGCACGGCAAATGCCACCGCCTTGCGTGCGGAGAGGAGTCCGCGGACAAGTGGCCGATTGCGGGTCCGCGACATCATGGCATCTGTCTTGGGCTCGTATAGCATGTTCAGGGCATTTGCGGACGCAGAACAGAGTGCCGTGCCGGTGGTGAGAAAGGCGAGTGTGAGCGGGGATAGGGATGGCGTATCCAGCCCAATCGACGGGGACAGGAAGTCGGGAACCGGGTACAGGGCGTACGGCGCCATGGCCGATAGGACGACGAGGACGGTGAGGCGGGGCTTCGAGAGGGAGAGGTAGAGGGACAACTGCCGGCGGAGCGAGCTGGCCGAGTGTTTGGTGGCAGACGTCGTCAGGGCGGAAGAGGCATCTTCGGCCGGTAAGGGGTTTTCGGCCGTTGAGGTTATTGGGGGTGCTGCAGCAGCGGCCTTGCGCCTCGCAGCTTGACGTCGTCGGTGGGGTAGGTCCTGGTTTACGTGTGACACTGGAGTCGAACTCGTTCGATTCGCAGGTTCGTCAGCGGGGGTAGTGGATGCAGTTGATCTCCGCACGTCTCCATCTTGATTCCGCGGAAGAAACCCGTTCGACAAGAAGTAGCTCGTCTTGAGACGGCTCTGTCGGGCATCTACGGCATTTCGTGGCGCGAAGGTCTGGCTAAAGCTCCTCGAGATGCTTAGTGGCGTCGAAGTCGTTGGGAAGAGGTGCTGGGTGCACCGCCAGTATATGCTATCAAGGGCGCGAGGGCGGGCGACATTTCCGGGTAGCCGAAGGCTCATACTGACTGTATGTCATATCGACAAGTTCGCACGTCAAATGGCCATGTTCGCTGAGTTGACGGTCGACTATTCCAACATGCCGTGTCGCGATTGCCAAAGTGGGAATATTTTCGATGTGGCGGCAAAGCATTGTTCCGGCCGGGCCTGCCGTTCGGGAGAGATGATAGTGGCAGCTGCGGGACAGCTGTGTTCTCTAACGTAACCCACCCATAAGCGGGCCACACCCCTTAGCGGGCCACCATTTTTGGCATAATAAGAGGATGATCAATAACAGCATAACAAGCAGAGTTGAAGCTATTCACAACGCTATTTTCAACTAAATACATCAGAATCGAGCGGTAATTCCTTCCAAACGCGTTTAGCAAAGGTAACAACGCCCCTAATGTCAGAGAACAGAATGCCATAGGCACCGGTGGGACACCGGTGGGGCTCTGGTGTAGGAATGTGCGAGTCATGACACGATATGGAAGTCTTGGTTTGCGGAACAATCGGAGAAACTAGTGCTCCGCGGCTCCGACGTCGGGTTCTAGCTATCTATGTAAGGGGCGGAGGCCCGGGAAGAAGATAGAGGGAGAGTAGAGATCAATGCATCATCGTGGGCACCCCTACCTGAGACCGCCAGTGACCATCCGGTGCTACGTAGGAGGGACGCCCGTTACTCCCCATCACTCTGTACTATTGCCTTCGGCCTAGCCATACCCTGACACCTAAGGGCTTGTCTACGCTCCTTTTCACTCATTACCTGAGCCTCTCGCTCCTCTCTCCGGCGCTGTTGATCTCGAATCTCTTTAACAGTTAATACACGTGCAGTACCACAGGCCTTCTTCGTCCTTCTATTTCTACTCCTGTTGTTTCTTAACGAGGCCCTCGTTAATCTTCTGTAAGGCTAGATTATCTGCTAGAGCTGTTAGGCAAGTCTCTTTAATAAAGAAACCTTACGCTGTAAGGGGCTATCACAAACAGTGACAATGTCAGGGTACGGCTAGGCCGAAGGCAATAGTACAGAGTGATGGGGAGTAATGGGCGTCCCTCCTACGTAGCACCGGGTGGTCACTGGCGGTCTCAGGTAGGGGTGCCCACGATGATGCATTGATCTCTGCTCCTTCCCTATCCTACTTCGAGATGATCCTTATATAGATAGCTAGGCCGCCGCTTGGACCCGGCGTAGCCGCAGGTTTGGCGATGCCGGGAATCCTGACTCTCGGCATCCCGAAACTTCACATAGATTGTAATCATGACTCGGGAGGCTTTTGTCCGAAACACCCCACCGGCACCCCACCGGTGTCCTGCGTTCAGTGTCTCTGACAGACAAGCTTAGCTACAATCTCATTAATCTGCTGAGCCGTATCCCTATCAACTTGAATATCAACGCGTACACCATTCTCGTCGGTAAGGCTCGCAAATGGAGGGGTCTTTGGCCGATACTTGGCGAGGATCTTCGACGGATCTAGTGGGGATAAGTGTCAGGTGCAAATAAGCCACAGTGGCTTGGCCTGGACAGGGGTCGGAAATGTATAACTAGGCTGCTGTGACCCCTCTTCTTTTAGAGAGGGCAGCGATTAACTTGTCGTTATTGAGTCCCCTATACTACGCTATTGGTACCTACCTGGTGACTGGCAGCTTGTTTCGCTTGAGCAATCTCGTCCTTCACTTTGCACTTGAAATCCCGTGACAATAAGCCAGTACCTCTCCAAGCGCCCGGGATATTGCGGTAGGTAGTAGATCTAGCTTGTTGATATAATAATAAGAACTGCTGGTTGTCGACTCGTACGGCACCGAAGATAGACCGTTCAGTGATCAGGGACTTGTACGCCTTTGCCAGAGGGCCGAAGATACCCTTGTCAAGGGGTTGAAGCTCGTGGGTCGAATGGGGGGGCAGGCAGAGAGGAATGATTTGATTTGCTTCGCACTATTCGACGAATTCAAGGGATACGTGGCTTGTGTGACCATCTAGAATAAGAAGGTGGTATTGACCACGACACTGTTGACGTGTATACGTATCAAAATGGCGTAGCCAGGTCAAGGCAATCTGTCGATCGGTCCAGCCATTTGGGCTAACCTGAATAACAGTCCTTGGATCGATCCTCTCGTCTATCCAAGACGGCAGAATCCTCCTGCCCTCGAATATGATAAAAGGCGGTAGGGAGTAGCCGTTGATTCCTATAAATTCGATGATAGAGACCCATTCACGGTTACCAGGCTGGTTAGCAAAGGCCTGATCGTCCTCTTGAGAGATAATAACTTTAGGGTTATCACCGATCCCTTTGCTAATCCCCTTCTCGTCCATATTGTAGGTATCATCGTCCGTGATCACGTATTGTTCTTTAACTCGTCGGTAGAGGTCGAACCATTCGGTGAGGATATCGTACGTGATACCATCCTTTCGAGCTTGATCTAGACTACGAACCCTATAGGTCTTTGTCAGGGTACGGCTAGGCCGAAGGCAATAGTACAGAGTGATGGGGAGTAACGGGCGTCCCTCCTACGTAATACCGGGTGGTCACTGGCGGTCTCAGGTAGGGGTGCCCACGGTGATGCATTGATCTCTGCCCTCTCTATCTTCCTCCGTCTCGACTCCTTACTTATAGCCAGCCGAGGTTCTCTCTTGGATTCTGGATGTTTGCTTCCGTATGTCTGTGTTCCTCCGACTTCGGCCAATATCTTGGACAGCGGCTCCTTATCTGCAACCAAGCGATTCCCTATCCGCTGCAAACGGCTTCAACGGCTCTCATTCGCCACAAGCGGCTCTCTAGCCGCCACAAACGGCTTCCTACCTGGTGGAAGCCGGCCCGCCTCGGATGACACTTGTGGCTCTGACAACTCCTTCCCTATCCTACTTCGAGATGGTCCTTATATAGATAGCTAGGCCGCCGCTTGGACCCGGCATAACAGCAGGGTCGGCGATGCCAAGGATCTTGACTCTCGTCATCCCAAAGCTTCACATAGATTGTAATCATGATTCGGGAGTCTTTTGTCCGAAACACCCCTCCGGCGGCCCGCCGGTGTCCTGCGTTCAGTGTCCTGACACCCACTGGTGCCTATGGCATTCTGTTCTCTGACAGTCTTCAGCTTAGGGTGGCGGTCTAGAAAGCTAGTGTACCAGTTGACCCCTTAGGGGGTCTGTATCTCCTTTCGCTTCCAGCAGGTTCACTGCTAGCCCTCCCACTGCTTTGATAGTCAATGTGAAGGTCAACCCTCGCAGACTCACTACAACCAGGTGACTTACAGCTGGAACACCTGCCGTGGCAGTGCCAGATGGGAAGCCAATCATAACCCCTGTAGGAGCCCCGCCAAGCGTGGACGACTTAGTCGCGCTCCCTCAAACCTAAGTTGTGATCTTCTTTCCTTCGCTCCTTAGAGTAGAATCTTCGTCGATAGCACCTAATCGAGGTCTCTACCAATGCGATGCAACCCAGGTCGTGACAGTCAAGGGCCATCCCCACGCAGCTAACTGAAGCAAGGCTCGTTCGATCGTAGCTTCTTCGGCAGGTAATAATCGCTGTCGGTGTTGGTGGGCGGTGGTCCGGCTCTGGCGGCCTTGAATTCGGGCTTGGAGGGTTGTTCTGGGGACCCCAAAGAGCTCGGCTGCTTTACGTATACTAGGGACTTCCCCAGAACGAATAGACTTGATGGCTTTCTTGATCTGGTCTTCCTGATCCATTTGACAAAAGAATAAAGACCTAGCGATAAGAATCGACGTAGAAATTGATGATGTTGTTAAGTTGAGCCAATTCGACAGAGCCGAAATGGGTGGCCCGCTAAGGGGTGTGGCCCGCTTATGGGTGGGTTACGTTACTGTATTACAGTCACTTGCAGGTCAAGTCTACTAAAATAATCTGGACAAGATCATACACGATTCATTAATTAATACGAAGCTCCATAACTGTGTACAGAGCATGGGATTATTTGTACTCAAATTCACCTGCGATTATGTTTTATTAAATACGCCGTAGGTGTTAACCCTCGGTACCGCTACAAGTACTCCCTTAAGGGGCTATAGATGATATAGCGGGCCCTTAAGCCGCGTCGGGCGGTTATACAGGTAAACTTGTAGCCAAACGACTACTAAACCTCCTGTCCCTCCCTAAGTCTGTGCTACAACCCCTGCCTGAACTACCGATAAGTGTGGTAATGTGGCACTTAAATTCGTCCTCAGGGGTGGGATGCTGCTGATGTGCAGAAGATGCTCGACTATTTTTTGTCGCGACAAGTCGTAGTATCTGCTAATTGGGGTTCTCGTCGAGCGTATACATCTCAACCATACGCTCAAGTGGATAGACCGTAACGTGATCTAGACGCTCGCAAGAATCGCGGCGAGAGGGGGTCCGATAAGGGGTCGGATTAACGATTCGAATTCTGGACCGGCTGTCGAGTTATATTCCGCCGACGTAGTGCTTGACGGTCGACTGGCTAGGATGCTCGTAATCCTAAACTGCACCAATCTCCCTATTATCGCTAGGTAGGCGAAGTCAACAAGGTGGGCCAGCGCGCCTTAAGGGTTGACTAAACCCAACCCCCTTGTGTTAGCTGCGGGATTCTGTCACGACCTGGGTTGCATCGCATTGGTAGAGACCTCGATTAGGTGCTATCGACGAAGATTCTACTCTAAGGAGCGAAGGAAAGAAGATGACAACTTAGGTTTGAGGGAGCGCGACTAAGTCGTCCACGCTTGGCGGGGCTCCTACAAGGGTTATGATTGGCTTCCCATCTGGCACTGCCATGGCAGGTGTTCCAGCTGTAAGTCACCTGGTTGTAGTGAGTCTGCAAGGGTTGACCTTCACAGATTCGAACCCGCGACTCGTCACCGACCCAAGTGGGTGGGGTGAGGCTCAAATCGGGACTTATCTACCAGCGAAGTAACCAACTACACCAGCCGACCCTGCGAATATTATTCACTCAAAGTAGTTCGAAGTTTCAATTATGACTTAGTTCCTGTTCAAAGAAGGATTGAATTTCTATTTCTCTATCTGACAAGGTTGTTCAGGATTCGCAGGTCTTCCCAATCCCTCCAACTTAAAGGTGAGATCCTTGACCTAGCGCCACTGTGGCTGTGTACATAACACACTCCATCCTTTATCTTCATACTGATTTTGTGCTGTTAGGAAGCCGCAGACTTCAGTCTCGTACTCACAACGAAATCAAACCAAACGAGCATCCAGACTTCGTTCACAATGACAACTTGAAGTATACAACAGCCGTACAGAATTCAGTAAGTTGAATTTGACTGCAGCGTAGGAATTAAATATAACGAGATGGTGCCCCTAGAGTAAAGATGTCGTTCTTACTTGCAATGGCCCATAGGAACAGGAAATAAAACCTTCATTATGTCACAGGATACATGGCGGTGTGGAAATTGGCTCGTAAAACTTAAATCACTGGTATTCATCAAGAAGTAGCCAACGAAGGTCCACAACTCGGGACGTGTCTCTTACTAAACCGCTGCGGGCACAGTCAATGCATGTGCTGCGGACTACAAGACTTGGCCCCTGAGAGTCCCATGAGATTCCATTGAGTCTGTTTTAGTTGCAACTTGCTCATCCCCCCTGCTACATGCAGCCACTGTGTTCAATCTGTCATACGAGCCATGCATCATCATGGAATTATTCCTTCAGGGGAGACGCCTCAGCCTATACAGTCTCCAGTCTGACGTACTTAGTTCACTTACGTGTTGCCGAAACCTAGGTCTCGAACAGTTGGAAACGGGACTCGTACGTTGCAACATGATACAGTCTCTCAATGAGAGGATACATATTTCAACAACATTCGAGATGGCCTTTCTCTTATCAAGTGTCTCTCGTGGTAGATGGGATGGAGTGGGTTGTATCATTCTGTTCCATTGTTTGTCGGAGCATGTTGGTGTGGTTGAAAATAATCGTACGCTTTTACCCAGCTGTAATTATGGTTGAGTTCTCATCTGGTGATCCATCCTTTATTCACAGAAACTCTCGTGTGAAAACAATTACATAAGTCTCCTCAACAATATGTCTCTTTTCCTCAACTTTAGTCTCATGGAATTACCCGAACTCAACCAAAATGATACAGGGATGAGATACTATACCAATGCACAATAAGCCTGGTGTTTATTCCCTTTCTCGCATGATGGTAATGTGCTCGGCACTTCTGCGGCTGGCACTAAACCTCTTCTCACACGAGTTCATTTGCTTTCCATTACTACTCGGCAGCTATTTGGGCCACTGGGGACCCGCTGCGGACGCCACGCGCTATTGCATATTCGTTCGTACGTTATACTGGTTTGTTGTAAGTAATGTTGAACAGCAGGTTTTGGCCTCACTCGAAAATGAACATCTTATCATTAGCATACTACTAAGAGCCCCTTATCTGAACCAATTAACTATCTGCAACCAGGACGAGACCGAGACCAGACCAATAAATGCAATCGTATTATCAAGGTGTGTAAGCGGTCTCGAACTTGTATGGGTTCCAGACTTGGCCATGCTTCGTCATCCCCACTCTTTCTGTAGTCTGCGGGAGTAGCCTTGATAATTATTCTCCGACCCTTGTAAACGGGGCCTGGCCCATATCTAATCTTGGGTGCGACAGTTGGTGCTACGTTGTTTGCGTTCGAATTGTTTAATGCTTGCCCATCATCGTACGATCAGATGGATAAAGTGGAGGTTCAGCATTGGCCGTTTCACGATGGTTTGCAAACTGGGTATTCTCTCAGTTAATTTTCAAGGAAAACACAGCTTTTTTCTGACGTTCAACTTACCTAACATGAGCCCTATCGTACATATATTCACAAAAGCCGTAACATGTGGCTCCCAACCCCTCCATACTTTCGCTGCTGAGAAGCAGTGTTGGACCCTGCGCACCAAGCCCTCGGCGACGGCCACCCCTGGTACGTGGCATGATGAACATTACTTGTCAAACGGGCCCACATTACTGTCCTGACGGGTTGGCTTCATTAGTTTGTATACTGAAGGCCCTTATGGCCAAGGTCGCTGTCTTAATGAATTGGAAGATCCGGAGAGACTACGTCAATTCAATGCAACACTATTTGCACCCAACAAGTCCGTTACGTAGCCGCAGCAAATATATTTAAGAGTGTGGGCGTGCGTCGAACTTCCACGAAACGTTATGTTTTTCTGGAAAATCAACCGAGAGAATACCGAGTTCGCAAACCACAGCAGTGGTTGACGTGGCTCCATACTGGTCTGATTCGTGGCGTCTGGAGCCTCTGTGCAACAAAGACAGGGGCTTAGGTGTTATTGCTCTAGAGGAAGTCCAAAGCAGTCGTTATCCGAATTTGATAAGTGGTATTGATTGAATGGCTAGTATAATCTGATGGGGGCAACTTGTCATATGGAAACGTCGCACCAATAAAGTCTGTACTACACTATCCATTGGTTGGCGGCCCGTGCCGATATATACGTGGTTTATCCCTGAATTAGTTCCCCCTATGTTACTTGCGTGTACTGAGAACGGTCAATAGAGTTGTGTATAATCGAACAGCCATCATTACAGTATCGCCTTGCAGAAATTCGTCTTCACTGTCGTTAATATGCCTTTGCAATCAGGCTGGTGCAAGAATTCCAAGTTCTAAAACCAGTAGTGCACGTACGTGTATGACAGTGACCCCAACAGCTCATGTCCCGTATCAACGGTGGGTCCCGACTCTTGTGCGACCATGAGTCGCCACTTGTGTGACCTTGGTGCCCGTGTCCAAGCCAGGAAAGTCTGTTAGACATGTCTAAATCGGCCCAGATCATATGATGGGCCAAGATCTGGAGCGATGCCTCAGGGAATCGAAGAGAAATGCAATAGGACCGAGCCAATCGGTGGGCTTTCCTCTGCCAGTTCCCACCAGATATGGCAATCCATGTCTGGTGGGTTTTCGGCCGATACCTACTAGCACGGGCAGCTATCTCCATGTCGTTGAGATTCTTAACGATGTAAAGGCCAGCATATGTGATCTGTGGTATATATACTCATTGGACGATCCGGCAATGAGAAGACAGAAATTCGCAGCACATCCAATTTTCTACTCAACCTTGATCAGTCACATACACACTGCTGGCAGGATCCGGCATTTAAAAAACAACAGACTCGACTTCCATCCCCTCAAGCCTGCCTCTACAACAACCCAACAACGACCCAATAACGACCCAATAACGACCCAACAACAAACATAACCAAACAATAATCTACCACTCTACCAAATTATATTCAATATGTCGAAGGCATCCATCATCGCTAAGGAGAAGTTCAACGCTGTTCTCAACGACGCTGGCCGAGGAGACATGTACTGTAAGTGACAATATAAACCCTGCCAATGCACCCAACCACAGGATTTACCTAACATAACCAAACAGGCCGAACCAACCGCTACGCCGTCGGCAAACCAGTTGGAAACGATCTCATCAACCACGCCCGTACTCCTACGAGACGCCGCTCAAGCGCCGCCAGCCAAGAGCTGCCTGCTTTCAGTCTGATGCAGAGACTCGCTTCCTCCCAAATGCAACGACGTCGATCGAGCGCGGCCAGCAATGGAAGCATGGAGTCTATGACAGAGAAGACCAAGCTTGATATCAAGGAAGCGATGAAGGTCCATGGGCACAGTTGAATACTCCAAGGGCGAACGAGCGAACGACAGCAAAAAAAGAAAAGCATCCGAAAGGAAGAAAATAAGAGAAAGCGAGGGAGCAAAGGGAACAGGAGCTACAAAATAGATTGGTTCGTTTTGTCATGGCGAGATGGGAAATTGGAAAAATCTCGCTGGATCGAGTGGTTCAGGCATGGGAAAAACTGAATATCACAGCACCTTGGTGACTTGGACTTGGGTTATGTTGAACAGCCAGAAGCAGGCACTGCATGGATGGATGGTTGGAAACCTGCCAAAAAGCGACGTGCTATAGCCATAATAGCAAATTGAAAAATACCAATTCAAAATGCGAATCTATCTTCAGAATATTTCCATTTTTGCTAGTTGGTTGTTGCTACTTTAACGGGAGTAGTGGGAGATGAGAGAGCATAGTGTGAAATTTGGCGCAGCCAAGGAGGCTCATTATATCTCCTCGGCTAAATATGCTACAATCTAATAGTAGTAAGTATATCTGCGGCATTTTTCTTTTCACCCAACTTAGTAAGAGACCGAATGAAAAGCTTCCCTGTCTAGGATCTGTGGGGCGTCTAGAAGATAACACTATCTAAATAAAGATCGGCTTTTTCTTAAAGCTAGACCTAGATATCTAGAATCCTCTTATCAAGGAACCACATCTGAAGCTCTTTAAATTAATAGCCGCCCCTCGGTAAGTTAGGAACATGATTAAGAACGAAATTCCTGGACGAAGTACTAAACGACGGCTAATCGCTAGGGGAGATGTACTCTGGTAACTTAAACTATGGAAAACTGAGGCAGTATGGGCAGTGTGGAAGTGATACCGTGTTGGTTAAGGCACTGAGGTCCAATTGACGAGAAGCTATCACCAACTTCTCAAGTTAGTCAGCCAAGAAGGATTTCTGCCTTGAAGTCCCTTTTCAAGGGAAGTCCGAGTCTTGAAGTCAGACTCCAGAGGTAGCTCCTAAAGAAGAGCTACGTGAATTACTTACCTTGAGACCTCTACGTTTATTACGGATATTTCAAGTACAGAGTGAAGAACGAGAGTGCTTGAGAGAACTCGGCTCCTAGTCATCAACTGAGTATCAGCAGTATAGTGTAGGGTAGGGGGCTCAAGTCAATCGCTGCCCCTCCTTAAGAGAAGGAGGCCACAGCGGCCTATTTATACATTGCCGACCCTCACATAGGCTAGGGCCTGGCAAGCCACTGTGGCTTATCTGCACCTAAGAACGTGTAAGTATGAAATTATGGTGAACGGTTAGTATACAAAATAGTAACATTTTGAAGGCGACGGGATTTTTAGGTGGAATAACTGTAAACCGAATTTCTGAAAAAAAGAACTTACAGCTATAAGTAAAGGCCTAATTCCCTTCTAGATATACTTAGATAACACATTACTACATCACCGGAATACACACCTACATGCATACTTTGACAATACATCACAATAATAACCTATTACTCTTTATTACGCGAATATACCCTGTAGCTACTCAATAGTAATCCACAAATATCCGCTGTATATTAGTAACCTTCTAACAGACACAAGATGGATTCAGTCGATCCTGCAGTATTGAAATGTAAACACATGAAATTTCTCTGTGCATATTTCTAACTCCTTGCTGCCCATTGATGGTATAAGGCTTCCCAGGCACTCTCGTCAACTCAGTGATTCCGTGGGGAGCCTCTGGGTGGACGCAGAACTTCCCAGTCAGCACGACACCGCCCGATAGTTCCTGCAAAGAGTACTGTTTAAAGACTTGTGCAGCCGAAGTGGTGACCACCATGTTAGAAGGCGAGTTCACCTCGCTCAAAACAATGCACACCCTGATTCCCATGTCCTGCCCCAAGCCCCGGCACTTTCTTTGTCATCGTGGACTTGCTTTATCTCATTTCCGAGCATCTGGACCCGGAAAAGCTTGCTTAACTCATCTCCGACCTTCACAAAAGGACGGCCGGGACATCGCCCAACAATAAGTTTGGCTTCTTTGTTCCTACCTGCCACAGCAAGATCGTGCAACAAAACAATTGGGATTCGGACTGGAGCCGGTTCTTTTCCCGACTCCTTAGCATTCTACGACGAGGACAAGAAGGTCAACTTGCCCTTTCCAGAGTACGCGAAGGAGTTCGCTGTCTTGAAGAGAGGGTCATACCCCACGTCGTTGGGGCTTTGCAGGCCGACGATCGGGTGCTAGTCCCCTGTTTAGTGTACGGCGATCTCTGGCAGGAAAACATCGCAACAAATAAGGAAACGGACGAGCCGATGGTGTACGATCCGGTAGTGTTATACGGCCATAATTCCTTTGAGACGGGAATATGGCCGACGAGCTTCGTTCCGTTTGATAATAGTACCGGAAGAATTACACAATTCGATGCTCTCCCGGCGGACCAACGGAGGAGTGGGATGATCGCAACAGGCTTTACAGCTAATTCTTCCACCTATCGCATTCGGCGCAATGGTTCATAGCCGCCAAAGAGACCAGACTGAGGTATGTCAAGAAGAAAATTTGCTGAATGTGAGCTATTCATGGAACTCGAAGAAAAAAAACGGTCGTTCGGATAACGGCGATGATGCTTCTTGGCGTACACAGGACTTTGGAAGACATGCACCACCTTATCAACATATGTGCCACGGAACCTTCCGACAACCCCCCAACGGAACTGTAAAGTCGACCAGCCACGAGGACTGGAGTTGTACACTATACCTTTGCCCTGCAGAAACTGAAGCTACAGATGAATCTAGGCGGGGTGCCGGTACACCCGCTGTGGGGATTCTTATGAACAGCAGTATTCACATATGAACTGCCATGGGATTTCAATCAAGTTACCAATTTCTCCTTACACGGCGTCATTTGACGCAAGACCAGCATACCACTTGCGTCCTTCATCGCGACGTGGTGAGGGTTGGGTGGGTGATGACCACCATGAGTTATCGTTAATTATCGTAAGCAGTCACAGCGGGGCTCATCGACCAAACGGGGGAAATCAATTTGTTGCAAGTACAGTACAACCAGGGAGCGTGCCGACATTTTATGAGTGCCACAAAATGCGAGCCTTGCATGCATGATGAAACCCGTATCATCCGATTCTAGCTGGAGGACTTCATGTAAGACCTCTAGCTAGGTTCCTGCCTACTTAGGCCCACTACTAGTTAGGTTGTGGCGCCAAGGTGGGCATTAAGTACATTTCCGTGGGACAGTATGTGGACACGCCCGAGCTTGATTAGTGGACAGAGTATAGATAAAATAAGTTAGGTGGTTTTTGAGGGATTCAATCCTCCATTGATGACTCTGCGTAGATCCTGTATTGATTCATCTGTCTATCTGCACTGTTGTGTGTAGTGTGTAACTTACCCTTAATAATTTATTTTACTATAAATCCGATGATGGTATCATGATCGATAGTATTACTTGTAAAAAGGGGATTTCGATCGAATCTAAATTTATATAATATATGTGGCATCACACACACTGGTACTACCGTTCTGGCTACATACGAAGGTGAAGAGGGAAGTAAAGGGAAGGGGGTCCAAGCCGCTCAAGGGCACTAGATTGTCTCAGGTAAAGGTCTGGCAATTAAGCGTGTAACTGGGCAAATGAGCAACTGAAAAGAACCAGATTAGACGGCAAAGACAAATAAATCTAATGATAGGCTTTGGGTATCTTAACTCCCGAGGACGAATACCCTTTTAAACTCAAGCTCTAGCCTTACCTTTTTCTTTTTCGCAGAGGCACGGGTGCAACAAGACATGATGTACACAGTAATAATACAGAGAAATCCTTTCATATCTTCTGGAGTTCAGTTACTACCTAATCTCCCGCAGGGCTTTCATAATGTAGTTTCCTTGGCATGGCATGAAGGGGTCAGTGGTGTTTTGTGCAAGTGCAACTTATCGACGCTGTGGTGTTCGTGTCTTTAAAAATGACCTGGAGATAACTAAATTCTCAGTCGCAAATACTTAGAACTATAGATGAGTACAGACACTTCCCAATCTTGGATACGATCTTCGATTTTCATTGGCATGATCAATAATACCTAACTGTAGCGCATCAACTCCGCACTCAACTCCGAGCTTCAATTTTGTTAATAAACGTAGAGGCCCCACAATTCAAGCGGGAAAGTACATCTTTTATTACACATTATGACGAATTCTGTGGCTCCATTCCGCGCCTCAACTCCGGCGGGGTCAAGGCAGGGGATTAAGTCGCGACGCCCCTTAACCGATGCCAAAGGGTCTACATAGAAAACCCGGTATTGGACGGCACAGAACGCTCACATAACACATCAGACCTTTATCTAGTCGCAAGCCACCTTCATAATGGCCGAAGAAAAGACAAACTACACACAAGGGTATTCCAAGGCTACGGTGGCCAGTCACACCTCCAGGACTGTCGACTCAGATGCCAGCTTCTTGGTGCCCTACATCAAACCTACCGACTATATACTCGATGTGGGCTGCGGTCCGGGCACCATCACTCTTGGCTTCAGAGCCCTCGCTCCGCAGGGTTCAGTGATTGGCGTCGATATCTCAGAGCAGGTTCTAGATCAAGCTAGGAAGGGAGTTAGCGAGGCTATCAAGAAAGCAGATGAGATATCCCAGCCTCTGTCTCGTATCACATTCCAAAAGGTGGATCTCCTCGCTGGACTTCCGTTTGCCGATGACAGCTTCGACGTCGTCTACAGTTCACAACTCTTCCCCCACCTTGCCACGCTTGATATGCGTGTTAGGGCGCTGAGCGAAATGCGCCGAGTTCTCAAACCAGGCGGAGTGCTGGCCTCGCGTGATGCCGCCGAGTTGCACTTCTACCCGCGCGCCTACGACCTCGACCGGCTCTGGGCCGGCAACATGACCAAGGCGCTGCGGAACGGCGAACCAGATGCCTGCTTCCCGGGCGGCGACATGCCAGCGCTGTTCCGAAAGGTGGGCTTTGCGGAAGGCCAGGTCAAGGTCGGGGCTGGAACGACGGTATATTCGGGCGGAGAAACTCGGCAGTGGTTTGTTGCAGCAAACTTGGGCAGGCTACAGGCCGGAGACACCTTCCGGGAGAGCTGGCGCCGCGTCGGCATCACGGATGAGACGGTGGAGCAAACGCGAAAAATGCTGGCCAAGTGGGCAGAGGATGATAATGCATGGTATGCCGCGCTGCAGGCGGAAATCCTGGGATGGAAGTGAACAGTTCGTCTGTGTACCATGGATAATCCGTGGTTGCCTAACTAGCCACATATACACCAAATCAAATAATATTTAAGCACATCCTAAAGACATGTTCTAGCATGTCTCACTTATTTGCATGGTCGAGAGGATGGTGACCTTGATGTGATAGCAGCCCGGGACTGCCCGGATCAAAATTCGATAAGACGATTGCGACTTGTTTGCTCATTGCTCATCTGTTCGAAACCTAGCGTCCTGGCTTAACCTTGGATTTTCAGAAGACTAGATCTAATTGGGCAAAATTGCTAGTGTTTGACGATCTGAAGGGGCGTGTGAAGAATCGGTTCTGCCAAGAGATGCAATGGGTAGGAACAAGAAGTGTCCCTACAAGGATCATCAATCAACAATAACCATAGAAAAAACACGATACATCATATATAACCTAAGACAAACCATTGATACTGCTCGTTTGACCATTTAACGGGATTATTCAGATCAGTAGGTGATCGGGATGACGCAAGGAGATTAGTGAACGAAGAAACGGATATATATGGAGGCAATCCCCAGGTATTCCATAGCTAGACTATACTTCAGCGATTAATCTAAGTGCCTGCCTTACCCATAAGTGAGATTTACTATCCTAGGAGACTCTATTGTTCAGACTCGATTACTCTCTACATACCTTTACTTAATACTTGTTTATTAGCATAATTTCCTTCGTAGAATAGACCCTTTGGTAAGTTTCCAGTGGTTTCTCGTTAGACATGTAAACCACAGATGTCAGTGGGATCATCTGTACATTAGTCACGTGTGTTACGGATGCGACTCACCTCAGTCAGCCGTTCCATTTTGTGGCCCTTCTCCGCTTCTTCTCCTCTATAGTAGAAGTTATCATCTTAGTGTGTAAATGATCAATCAGACCTTCTGGCAGTTCAAGGGACATCCCGGTCTTCATGGCTATAATCGTCGGCGTTTTGTTGACCACAAACCTTCACCACAGTCAACCTTTTTTGCAGGCAGCGTTACCGTGAGAGATCCGCAGCATGGCTTTTACCGCTCGGCCCATGTGTAATTATGAACAAACTGGTATACCGCGTCGTTCCATGTCAATTCTATTGTACTTCACTCAATAGTTATGGTAAGTAAGTCTCCGGCTTATGTCAAGCACATAGCATTTCATCGAGCTCGAGGTGGCCCAAGCGCCTCTCGTCTTGGCCATCTCGTCACACCCCAGCTGACATAGTAGCGTATGTTGGCAGTACCACGGTTGCTTGCACCACATGTTGACGCTACCATCGTAACCGTCAACCCCGACATTAGGTCTACTAGATACTCTACCTGTAGACAGAAAGCTTGCCAACAGCATTCAAGCGCCAAAGCAAGATGTTGAGGGACACACAATAGAAATGAAGTGTATTATGGTGAGGAAAGAAAGCTAGGCTAGTATTGTTGGTCTGGAACTAAGTAGTGGTTGTGGCTGCGCAGGTACCACCTCTGACACAAGATGCCTCACCTGTACATATCCTCAGAGCCTACCATCTGCCCCCTCAGACAGCACGTGACAAACATGGACAACGACACCGATTTAAATGAGACCTTGTATAGGCGGAGTAATAACTCAAGCCACCCCGCATTGTCACTGATCCCTCGATCTGAGCCGGATCGTAGTGCAACTAACTTAACTTCAACGCCTTTCACCGGAAACCAGTCCTCAATGTCGCTCGTGACAAATGCTGCAAGCCGCGTCGAAAGAGATTCAGAGGACCTCGATCTCTCCTGCCTGAAACTTACATGCCCCATTAATGTCGACGAGATTGCAACTCGATGGCTTAACCGTTGGTTGACCGCTCCGGGGCAGGTTGTCAAGGAGTACCATCGAAAAATATCAGCATTTACCTATCGGATCCTCGGATCATATGCGAGTCGTGCCGTCCGCGGGCACGGTCTCCCACCATTCATCCATCCTTCACAGATGATGGCGTCATCATCATGTCCGCCACTTGCGGCCTGCATGAGCGTCGTCCGCATGTGCGAGAAGCCGCTTCCCGGCAGCGAGGATGCAACCGTCGAAGTTCTGCAGCAAGAAATAAACAAGGTCTAAAAGCGAAAAGCCACATATGACGACGCGGACCTACAAGAGATGGAAATGTGATGTATTTAGGTAAGCTAGGCTAGTGCTGGTAGGCTGGAACCAAGTAGTAGTGGTGGATACGCACGAACCACCTCTGACACCGTGTGTTAGCCACTCATAGCGTCAGACAGACTTCGAATCTCTACAGCAACGTTCTTTCACCGCATTGCAGAAGTACGGATTTTCGAGACGGAAGAAGTTGACAATCATGAAATACCCGACGGTTGAACTGTAATTTGCGGACAAGACTGATAACTGGAGCAAGACTCGTCCACTTCAATCACCCTTAGTAAGTTATGTCGGTGGCCGGAAACAAGTAGCCCTGAAGTACTCTCAATGAATAACGGCATATCGTCATAAAGAGGAAGAGTAGTCACGGTAGGGGCGATATGAATAGAAGGAAGAAAACTAAGTTGTACAAGTGATATAACTACAGAAGTCCTTAATATATAAATACCAAGGACAGCAAGCAGAGGGAAGGGAGTGTAGTGATTCCATTTTGATTTCCTATGAGGTTCGTTTGTGGCCCCCTACGTGACCGTTTAGGCCGCTTCGCTTGGAGTTAGAATAAATTACCACATTCCTATGGGAATTGGGCGTCAGTGGGTGAGCTGTTGGCACAAGAGCGCAAAGAAGTAGGGGGGTATCAAGTGAGCCACACTGGTGTAATTGTTGAGATTGGTGTGTTGAAACAGTCAGTCAATGTAGGTCTTCAGCACCGCCCACAAACTTGCGCGTACTTGAAAAAACGTGCCTCCCCAATTATCCCAGATTTTCATGCGTGGAACCAAAATTTTCTGCCTCTTAAAGTCTGGTGTGCCTCTGTAGCGGAGGCTTTTCAACCGCCACTACCACCAAAGG
This sequence comes from Pseudomassariella vexata, assembly GCF_002105095.1. NCBI lineage: Eukaryota > Fungi > Ascomycota > Sordariomycetes > Amphisphaeriales > Pseudomassariaceae > Pseudomassariella > Pseudomassariella vexata. Next base: position 3,054,294 of record NW_024467957.1, read on the forward strand.
CACAATAAGTGCATATGGCCAAGTCATCTGGTTTTGAACGCCAAACTCATTGTATCATCCTAAACATCTACATTTTCTTATCAAACTCCACGCGATCAGTACAACATTGGGTCACACAGGTCCACCTACTATGACTTAAGGTTCTCTGTTGGCTGGGTTTCTGAATGTCTCTGCAAAGACTCCGTGCTTGTTCAGAATTGATTGGCCAGCAAATGCAAATATCGTCTTTTAAAACTCAACAGTATGAAAAATCCACTCGTGGCCAATGCCTGGAAAGCAATTTTTCTGGCATCATCAAAGCTGAACCCCCTTTGAATGCCTTGTCCACAGCGATTGTTTGCAAAATCATATCTGTCCCTAACTCTTCACAGAACTATCCCCCTTTCCCCATTATCTTTCTCCCAGTGTTTCATATCCATTCCAAAATGGCTTCCCTCTGGCGCAGGAGATTCCAGGCCTTCCTCGAGGCCCAGCATGGCGACGTCAAAGATGCCAGGATCCCCGTCAGTAAGCGGTATGATCCCATTGATGCCTTTCCCACCGGCATCGATGCATCCAACTGGCTCCTCAAGTTCCTCGCAGATCCTGAGGCCTTGGCCGACAAGACCTTTGCCCCCTTTTCTGAGTGTTTCGATTTGTCGTCTGTCCTTATGTTCACGGCCATCGGTACGTCCTCGCTGGTATTAACGCTCCACAGCACTGGTTATCTCTGACGGATCCCACAGTTTACCAAAATAGCCAGTCGAGATGCCGTGGCCGACTGGCGCAGCTCTCCAAGGAAAACGACATCTTACTGAATGAGATTTTCGACTCGGTGGACCTCGAACGTGAATATTCCGATCCAGACGACAGGGTCTTCTCCCACGAATTGCTCCGCGAAGAAGCTGCCACTGTGGTTGCTCGTGTCGACACTATCTGTAGTGCTCTGCGCCGAATTGAAGATATACGAGTGATCGAGGTACTCTATCTCCCGTTGTGGAGAGTCGCTTTCAGAGCTCTGCTTCTCGGCTTCCACAAGGAGGCAGAACGATTGTGCAGCTGTATGCGTGACGAATCCTTCAACAAAGTCTACTTTGAGCCTAGTACACGAACTGAAGATATCTCGGACGACCATGTAAACATACGGTGGGTGCATGGACTTACGCTCGTTGTACAGCGTCAATGGGAAGAGGCTCGGTGCGAATTCTTGCTCGTCTTGGAAAACAAAGCATGGCAGAAAGGGGAAAGTCATGATGAGGCCATCCTGGCCGAACGATGTTTCGCAATGGCCCAGCATTATGCCCGCAAAGAAACGCGCGATTATGCAGCCATCCGAAATCTCGCCTCCGCACATGAAGGGCTGTTGAAGAAGCATGGCGGGGGAAACCAGGTGCTTGCGGCCAGGTGGGATGTGAACCAGGCCAAACGCCACTCGGAGACCACCCAGCAAGATGGGGATACTTGGCGCGATTGGGCAACTATGGAGGTCATGGAACAATATGGAGAAGAGCACCTGGCCACATACGTTACCCGGTTAGAGAGGTCTCTCTTCCTGAGCCGAGCTGGCAACCATCAGAAAGTCATCGACCTCCAATCCGCGCTGCTAGAAAAGTACCCGCAGCTTGTAGCATCCGGCGTGCCTATCGATCGAGCTAACACCATTGTCGTGGAGCTTGCGCTCAACTACTACCGGCTGGGCATGGTGGATGCTGGAAACAACGTAACCTCTACCATGTTGCAGAATATGGACGCGCTCTTGGGCCAAGAGCACGAAGATACGCTGGCGTGCCTAACCAAGTACATCAACATGGTGCGCGGTGTGGGAGTTGAAATGTCCATCGAAATCCTTGCCCGAATCTGTGGAAATCTCAAAAGAGACCCCTTTGAACCTACGCATAGTCACCGCCTCATGGCGATGCATTGCGAATTGGGTCACCAGTACCGAACCAGACGTGATTACAACATTGCGGTCAAGTATTACCGCCAACTGGTCGACGCAGCGGTGGCTCGTCTAGGCATTGATAAAAGTGTCACCCAAGACGCTTATCTGTGGCTCTTCGAGTGTTTTTGGATCATGGAGTTGGTAAAGGAAGCGAAGGACGTCGCCGATCAAGTCATTGACATGCTGAAGGAACGAGGTCCCGCAAACAAGCGCCAGATCTTGAACTGGCAAGGGCGACTCTGCAGCCTGGAGTGCCTCAAGTTCGACGAAAGCATCTCCGGCCACGGCACTGAGGCTTCCGAACTGTCCAACATGGTGTCTTCACAATTTTTCGACCTCAATGAGGGTCCTCTAGACCGGGCTTACGGATATCTGTATAAAGCCTTGCATTTCTTCTTCCAAGGAAAGGCACAGTGGGATGCTTCGATGCGGGAAACAAACCATGCGCTGCACCAGTTGCAATGCATTCGCAGAACAAGCGTCCTGCGGAAGGATAATAGTGTGACGCAGTTGAAACTGTCTTTATACCAGCGCCAGGCCATCATCCACGCCAAGTCACACAACTATCAATTGGCTATTGAAGATTATTGCCAAATCATACACGTGGCCACCCGGGAGCCCATGTATGATGTCTGGCGCTCTGAATGGCTTCATATGGCCAATATTCAGATTAAAATCTTGGAATCTGAACTTGGAAAGCAGAAGCACGGCCTAGAGGAACAGGTCCCACTGCTTGTATCTTCAGATTCAGGGGCTGTTTCGCGTTCGAATGAATACCCCCATAATAAAAAGAATTGCCAACTCCCAACAGACCGACCGACGGTTGAGCATGTAGAGCATGCCACGATTCGATCATCGTTCACGACTGAAAGGAATAAAGCCGAAAAGAAAGAGCTTTCTCCTACTACCAAGCTTCTAGCTTCGAAGTTGCAAGAACAGAGGGATCAATCAAAGCAGAGCATGTCAGAACAAGTTGGCACAGGTTCGAGGCGAGTCGCTTCAACGCTACCGCACATATTCAAAAGAAAAGCTACAATCAGCTGGAACCCCCGGGCCATGGACGCTTGTAAGGCAGAAGCCGCAACAACGACAAGTCATGACAAGGAGGCCCACGCGAAGCTTACTACTAAGGTTGAAAATAACCTGGCTGCAGTCTACGGACGCAGAGGCTATGGAGGAGATCCAGCTCGGCATTCAGAACCAGCAGATACCTCGAAACGTCAAGACAAGGGTTATGAGGTGGCGAAGACTGCCGACGGTCATACTGTCTCCCAGATTGAAAACCCGCAGATATCGCAAGACGCTCAAGCCATGGAGAAGAAGTCGCAATCTGGACTGTTCAAGAGATTCGTGGATGGGAAACAACGAGCCGTACTGAACGAGCGCAAACCTCACCCGCATGCCGGTTCAGGTAGCCAACCGTTGAATTCTCAACTACAAATCCCAAGACATCCAATTTCAATAGAACCAATGACACCCCTTTTCTCCCGCTTACGGTCTTCTAAGACTCCCGTTGGTTACTCGGAAAGCATGTCCGCGGAGGCGATCAAAGCTTCGCTTGCTGGGGGATCTGGCGCCAAGCTTATCTCGCCGCTGGCACCAGTGAAGGAGAGAAAGATAGTGAAGCTGAAATATGAACCTTTGAAGATCAAATTGTTTAAAGATTCGATGAAGAAGCCTGATTTCAGTCATATTGTGCCTGATAGGCAAAATCCCGAAAATACACAGGCCGTGATGGAGAACGCACAGGAGCGGGTTTCGAAGAACCTAGACCAAAGCTCGACCAGAATGGTGATGCATACTTCCTCTTCTTGTCCGCGAGGTATTAAATCTGCGGAGCGTCTCCCTTTTATTCCGGTGAATTTGAATAATACTGGATCAGCTGGATTGAAACGGATTTTCCTCAAAGGCGCGGGTCAGCATGCGTTGCAACCACAGGCACCAAAATCCGCAGACCAGAAAAGAAATGAGAAGGAGAAGCGCGAGTTCGTCGAAATTGCGCTAGAGACAGGTGAGGAGCGCAGGGAGTGCATAGAGCGCATAAAACGTGAAGAAACGGACTGGGATGTCCTCAGTGACGAGTGCGAGGAAAGCGCGTACACGGAGCAGTGGGATCCAGAGGAAAAAGAGTGGCAGATGGTTTAGTATTTCAATGATTTCAGGGAATATTGCGCAACTGAGTATCATCATTGAAGCAGATACTACAGATTGGTTGAAGGCTTTGGCACGGAGAACGACAAGGTCAGTCAGTGAATATAGAATGGCGACATGGGGTTGAGAGTCGCTGAAAAGGCGGCTTCCAGTATAACATGTGGGCAACATATGAGACACTCTGCTCATCTCAGATATAACAAGAAAAACTAGGGTAAAAACCCATTCCATCTACTGGCTCTCGTCGTACATCAATCACAGCACTCTCATTGTCCAAGTTCCATAGAAGTTCCACAGTACGTGCCCATCCCGAATATTACCAAGATCTATTTATGGCTCGACTTAAACCATGTCGCCGTGCGCCCTATTGCAGCGTAATTAGGATTGCTGAAAAGATTCTTCTGGAAATTTTCATTTCCTTGAGCTAAAGTGCCGACCGCAAATAAATTCATGTTTGGTTCGTTCCCTCCTCCTTCCCAGCGTTCAGTTCCCAAAATTGCTCCCGTGACTGCATCCGTGATTGAAAGTTAAGAAAAAGCTTAGTACTTTGACAGCTTCGACATTCAATATCATTAAATCTTCCACTTCTTGGATCTTCAGCCCTGATCCTTAGCTACTAGTCCGAACGTTCACAAAACGCAGCCTAGGAAGCTAAGCGCTCTGCTGCGACTACCTATTCTTGGACAGCACCCCATCAGCTGACACGTCCAAAAACTTCGTTTAACACCATAAGAAAAGTTTCTGGCGGCCGAGCCTCTTTCTGTGCGTTTCCTTACCGTCATTCCGCTCGTTTGGGTTCGCGCACGACGCTGAGTTAGTGTTTGTCCCGGGGTCAAGGCCACTCTGGGAGGATGACGATGAGAACCTAAACTGAATATCCGTGGGGAAATATCCGCAATCAAACCGACTAAATACCTCGCATTGAAGCCTGGAAATACTATATAAATCAATATCCAAGACGTTGAGGATATCAGCTTTCATCACACATTCGCTGCGAACCTAATTCTTAAGACGCCGAAGAATATAATCCAAACGTCTCAAAAGCCATCCTTGAAAACATACGCGCCCCTTACCTCCTAAGCGTTCACAGCCAGGTCCAACCGTCGAAATGATGAAGTCCTTCGTTCTCCTGGCATTGACCGCTACTGCCTTCGCTGCCCCCGGCAGCCTCCCACTCAGCCTCAGACAAGAGGGTGAATCCTGCTACCCTGGTACCTACCAGTGCTTGCCCGATGCTTCTGGTTGGGTTGTTTGCGGCACCGCTGGGGTTTGGATTACCGGTGGAAAATGCTCTAACGGCGAGCTTTGCTGCTTCTATCCCGCGGACGAGTCACCTTATTGCCTCCCCGCCGCAGAGAAGGAGGGGCACGATCAGGAGAAAGTAAGTGCTGGGCAGGACGGAAATGGCCAGGAGGGTGCTGGTCATTAAGTATTTGTACACACTGTACATACTACGATGTATGTGCCGTCACCGTCACTGCTCTATCCCTGCGTGTTGTCCTTGCGCAACTGACTTATTCAAGTATTAGCATGTCCACCGTCATTATGATCAAGGCCATGTTGGTAGCACACATGCCATGTTTCCCCTAGTTTTGTAACTATGAAGAACGGGAGATCTTGCGAAACAAGTTCTTCACATGTATACATATATTTACTTTGCTCAACGTTGATACTGTTGCCTATTTTTATGCACGTGTGATCACTGTTTCACGTCCCAATCTTTCTCATACTTGTAACACAAAAAACTACACAGTCGCGAGTATAACAGTAAGCTGAACCGAAAAAATTAGGAATGTGATTCCTATTTTATTCGGTTACTTACTCATCATGGAGGGTTCAGTATTAGCAAACACTGGTTGTCAGACTGACGTAATGCTGACGGACGAAGGCATTTCATTATTAAACATCCACGATCGTTCGAATGATTCCACACACGCCCCCGGTTTCAGAGAAATCTGGGAGGTCAAGTTTACTTCTTGTACGATATATAATTATTGGCATCTTGTAATTTATGGTTGTGACTAACCTCGTCACTCTATCAATATCTTTACGATAACACTAAGCTGGCCAGTACTGATTTAACTTGCTTCTAAAATATCAGATTTTCTATCGCCCTCGTGCCTAACTGTACTTTCTGCTTCGCCAGTCTCATCTTAACTCAAGCTATAAAGAACAAAGTCCTGAAGACCAGCTTTATGACCGTCAATAACATATTTGACCAGCTAAAATCGCAAGAAGTCAATTCCATCCCCTTGAATTAGAGGCATGATATTCTTGACCAACCTATCTTCCCTACGAGCTACAACACGTTGAACAAAATCCGGCGCCATATTTTACTGGTTGATAGCTTCAGGAACTTCCCTCGCCTTTTTGCTCTTCAAGTTGGCGTTGCCCGGTTTGATGGTGTCTGGTTTTCAGTATTTACGGAGGAAGAAACTAGACGGAATTTACCCCTTACCGTATGTCGGATATTCACGTATCTTGCGATGTGACCTTATTTTGACCTTGATATTACGGTAATCTGACAGTTCAATGTGATAGATTGATTGTTGTATCTGATCTCTGTCTTTCTGCTCTGCAGATGGATGTCTGGCCAGGACCCAGTGGCTGGTAATCACGTGGCTCTTGGTACATCTCGTGACCCCTTGTATCTGACACCATAGGCCCTGTTACCTTCTTTTCATATTTAATTCACTGCATTCATACGCCGTATGCTTCTATAAGGCAATATAATCAACGAGATTAAAAATAAAATAAAATAAAAAAGTAATATCAGAAACCCAACGCTATTTTCTTCATTTACGCTGCGGCTTTGACCTGGCAGAGCTCTTTTATAGCTCTTATCTTATCTTATCTATCTTATCTATCGTTTTAGGGTAACCTCCCATGGGGTCACGTATCATCTGGTCTCCTCTCCGGTCGAGAAGCAGGGCCATTACTTCCTTTCCCCGTATAAGGTTTTGAGCTGCGGCTTTGACCACCTCCTCCGTAATAGTGATCTGGTCTCTTCTCCGGTCGAGAAGCAGGGCCATCACTTCTTTACCGCTGTCCTCGTTTTCAGCTACGGCCTTGATCACCTCCTCTGTAATAGTAATCTGGTCTCCTCTCCGGTCGAGAAGCAGGGCCATCACTTCTTTACCGCTGTACTTATTTTCAGCTGCGGCCTTGATCACCTTCTCCGTGATGTCCATTGCCTTGACTCCCCATTGTAGGAAACAATTGATAACGCGAATGCTTCCAAAGCTTGCAGCCACTTTAAGCAGTGTCTGCCTGTCACTATCAAGATATTTTATGTCGTCAAATTCACCTATTTTCCGATACCTGCTCATTGCGTTATCGTGATTTGTTTCCTCCAAGAAGATATGATTGACAATAATTGGGATGTCCCATTGTGCAGCAATATGGAAAATAGAAAAATATTTCGGAAGGGTCGTTTGATATTTTCCTCGATATCGATCTCTCCAAGCCTCCCGAGAGCTTGACTGGAGAGTAAAGAATTCAATGTGGTGTTCCAGAATACAGAATTCCTCGGCTGCTAACTTTGCATGTTCAGGCCAGAATTGCGTCGAGTAGGATAGTAATTCATTGTTCATAGGGTCCTTCCGCTCTGTTCTGAAATATAGTTGTCGATCTATACATCGGTATGCAAGTTCGGCATGTGATTTACACTCGTCAAAGCGGCCACGATTGAGGAGGAAATCCTTCACTCACTGGTGGAGTAGAAGGACTTTTTCGTGTTGAACAACGAGCATCAATCGGCAAGAGTTCACATTATCGCGTGTGTACTCGACTCGTTCTTTTTCGTTTTTGTCTTTGTGTAGTCGGCAAGCTTCTGAAAGCTCTAGTAGGGTGAGAGGTCGCAAGGATACCGTAACGAAGTTCAAGATAGATTCAATTATTTGTTGATCGTTAGTTTTAGTAAAGGCTAATTGCAAAAGCTTCGCATATATTCCATCGAGTCCTTTTGGCAAGTCTTGTAGAAGCTTGGTGGCGTCTTTTGACGCGACTCGATCTAGTTCCTCGCAAACTATGCCGACCCAAAGAAAAGTACCCTCTGCCTTGCTTCGGAGTACCGCTTTCACTTTCTCTTTAGTATGGTCTGTGTATCCTTTCTTTTTCTGAAGATACGCTGATTTGCTGTCGATGAGACGTATGATGTCCTCTTTTGCCTGTGGATAGGACGCTATGTCTTTTTTAGCAAATTCCTCGAGGTATTCCTTGATCTCTGTGTAGAGTCGACTGGTTATGAGAATCCGGATGTTCGGTGTATAGACCGAGCGGCCGTCTGGACCGAACGACTTCCGAAGTTGTTTCAGTAGCGTCTCCTGAGATTCCTGGTCGCACTCATCTAGGGCATCGATAATGCAAAGCTTTTCACCCGTATCTTTATCTGCCACGGCGTCCATAAAGGTCGCCCAAAGAGCGTCGAACGACGCGAATAGATTTCTCCCACGATCGTGATATTGTGGCAGGAGATATCGGAGGAGTGATGGATGCTGCGTAACGAGCTGGTAGAGAAGACCTCGCATAACTGCAGTAGCTGTCCTGCGCGTTTCAAAGCTCGAATCACAGAAGAATGGCAAGACAGTCTTGCCTTCTCTAGAAGGAAGAGTTCTAATAGCTTCTCGGTAAGGAATATTGACATGGTCGATTTCCCTGTCCCGGGATACCCATATAGCCATATAATTGGACCGGAATCTTGCCATTTAGCCAACTCTTCGGTGTCAAGAATCCATTCGCATGTGTTCGGAGCACGATTGCCCTTCTTCCGTTTCAAATTATTCTTATCTTCGAGCGGATCGGTCAGGAAGAGGTCCCGTCGGCATTTCTTTGCAGTGTCATCATTCCCCTTATCGTAATTTATCGTGTTTCCGACATGAACACGTGCACCGCTGGTTATATCGAATTGGCCAGGGTAAGTAGACTCGTACTGATCAAGCGCGGTTCGCGATCGCCTCAAGCCCTCCACATCCTCGGTGGAGTCAGCGTATCCATCCATGAGAGGCGCGTTGGGGACGTAGGGGTTCCTTCAAAATCTTGACCGGCTTGTGTCCGGTCGCACGGAGGTCGCACGGGTTCTGATACCGATGAAATCCACTTCCATGGATCGTGCATCTAGACCCTGGCGGATAGTCACAGATTTTGCTGGTCAAAAGAGATGTCACGTAGAACACGGTGTCTTCGGGACTTTGGTTCTCGACAGGCAATCAAGGTGAAGATGAGGATAGACATAGAAAGGAGGGAAAAGCTACACGAGGGAGATCAATTATTATCTGGAACCAATCCTCTCGAAAGACAGACAATTGGGCTTTTTCCCAGCGAGGCTAACCAGAAGAGCGGCTGAGAAGCGGGGAAGTTTGCCACGTCACATAGATGGACTATGCGTCTCAGCCTGATGTAAAGAAGAAAACATCTTAGACTTCTTTCATAATAACCTCGCTGCTGGCGCTTGTATAAATCAGATAACGAACGAATATATATACTCGCTCGATCGCTCATCCCCTCACCACGGCATCCACTACAATGTCTCAATCAAATGACCCACCTTTCGCGTTAACACATCAGCTAAGCTGGGGTTTGGATCAGCCTTCAGGGTCCTCTTCAACCCCACGCCAATACCTACCAGGGTACCCCCAGATCTCGCTGCAGGATCGACGCACAGTATGGGACTTCCTCAGCCAGGAGTTCTTCTCGGACGATCTAGATCGGATGGCAGACAAGCTTTGGTGGATGTCAAAACAGGACAGCCGGAACATCTCCCCACTCCATCGGCAGTTAGTGAAACGGCGAACCGTTATTATTACGGAGGATCCAAAGCTACATCTCGTATGGATCTACGACCGAATCTTTATAAAACCACTTCCCCGCTATATCATGTCGTACGCATTTTGGCAAGACTATCTTTGCAACGACAAGAACAACGATATATCCAAACGAACGCGAATACACCGAGCAGCGCTAGGTTATCTCCGTACATATTACTATCTGTCGGCTGGTGTAGTTGGTCACTTCGCTGGTAGATAAGTCCCGATTTGAGCCTCGCCCACTTGGGTCGGTGACGAGTCGCGGGTTCGAATCCCGCAGCTGACACACAAGGGGGTTTAGTCAACCCTTACGGCGCGCTGCCCACCTTGTTGACTTCGCCTACCTAGCGATAATAGGGAGATTGGTGCAGTTTAGGATTACGAGCATCCTAGCCAGTCGACCGTCAAGCACTACGTCGGCGGAATATAACTCGACAGCCGGTCCAGAATTCGAATCGTTAATCCGACCCCTTATCGGACCTCGCCTTTCCGATAACGCTCGTCGGCGAACCCGTCCCCTCACGATAGAAGGCGCGCAGCACGCCCTCTCGCCGCGATTCTTGCGAGCGTCTGACCACGTTACGGTCTATCCACTTGAGCGTATGGTTTAGATGTATACGCTCGACGAGAACCCCAATTAGCAGATACTACGACTTGTCGCGACAAAAAAAATAGTCGAGCATCTTCTGCACATCAGCAGCATCCCACCCCTGAGGACGAATTTAAGTGCCACATTACCACACTTATCGGTAGTTCAGGCAGGGGTTGTAGCACAGACTTAGGGAGGGACAGGAGGTTTAGTAGTCGTTTGGCTACAAGTTTACCTGTATAACCGCCCGACGCGGCTTAAGGGCCCGCTATATCATCTATAGCCCCTTAAGGGAGTACTTGTAGAGGTACCGAGGGTTAACACCTACGGCGTATTTAATATTATTTTATTACTATCTGATACGATACGAGTCCGACTTTCGCATCGCGCAAGATCCGAGCCTTCGTCTGATTCCGACTGATATCACCTGGGAGCAGTTCTGCAACTTCGTCTCGAGCCTAGCCAATATCCGCGACTTTGAAGTCTCCCCACGCTATGCCTATGGCGAGATTCGGTTAACGAGATTGAATTTCTACGCTCCGCTTCTCCTTCAAAAGTTGCACTTTCACCGCGTCGAATATCAATATGGAACATATTTTGCTCGTTTCTATGGTCCTATTTTGTTTATTATCGGTGTTGTTTCTGTTATCTTGAACGGATTACAAATCTCCGTAACTGTTATTCAGGGCCAGGCAGATAATACCGTTTATACGATACTATCGGCTGCTTTATGGTTTAGCGTAGCAATGATGGTTTTTTTCTGCGGAATGTTTTTCCATTTATGCTTCCTCGTCATTTACAAGATAGCTAAGGAGTGGAGGTATGCTATTAAGGACCGAATTCGCCTTAAGGAAAACCGTCGAAGTAGAGTTTAGCTTTTGCTTAGTGTGTGCTTGCCGAGCCTCGATTAGGAAAGATAGAAATAATACAGTATTGTTAGGCATACATACTGGTTCTAGCGACAAGTTATCTAATTGCTGCGTAAATTGCGTAGATTCTACAAAACTACTAAGCTTTAGAAGAAAGAAGAACTCTGAAGCTATTCAACCAGTCCACAATTAGACTACTGCACTCCTATAACTCATTTTTAATTTCCCTATCTTGCTCATGCTTCCCCGACTTTTAAGAACTCTTACGAGGTTGTCCATGCTGATCAGCGTGGATGGATGCTCTCTGACTAGCACTTTCTTTTTTAGCTCGAGTGTCTCCCGGTGCATCTTCTCGGCATTCTCGTATTTCCCCTGGCTGTCGAGTATGTAGGGACGTTCTCTAACGCCTTCTCCCTAAGCTCGAGTGTCTCTGGATGTATCGCCTCAGCCTCCTTGTACTTCCCCTGGCATCATACATTGACGTGGGGTTAGGGTTTTTGGGTGCTCATTTTCGTTTTTTTTCCGGTTTCAGACGAGTTATGTAAGCGCGTTCTTGAAGGGTATTTGAGACCTTATGTACATAGTCACTCCCTTGAGAAAAAGGATAGAAATTCAAGCGGCCTTTTCCACAGTAATCTGAACCAATTTCTCTTTACTTGGACAGGCATTCAATGTCTGACGTACCTGTTGAGGTACTTTTGTTGCCCCTATAGATCTGATTGTGCCTGCTGAGGCCATTGTTCCCACCTTTCACCTGTTGAGGTGATTGTTCAAGGACCTGTTGAGGTTCCCTTTCTTCCCCAGCCTGCTGAGGCTACAGTTATTAGTACCTGTTGAGGTACTTGTCGTTCCGATCAGGGCAAGGAGCTCTTGATCTTGTTATTTCTTTCCACCTCCCGAATAGTAAGGTCTTGTTGAGGATCTTGTTATTCGTTGCCATCATCTTACACCTTAAACCTGCGGGTGGTTTCACTGCCCGTCGTCAACATCCGCGAGGTTTTTCATGCTGCCGAGTGTGACAGGATACTCTCTGCCCAGTACCTTCTCCTTAAGCTCGAGTGTCTCCCAGTGTATCTCCTCGGCCTCCTTATACTTCCCAAGCAAGGAATTACTGTCTCCAATATGAAATAGAATATTCCTTTTGTACTCTTCGTTAAGACGATTCTTTCGAGACTCTGAGGCTTTTTGCATATGTAGCAGATGTGAAGGTCAACCCTCGCAGACTCACTACAACCAGGTGACCTACAGCTGGAACACCTGCCATGGCAGTGTCAGATGGGAAGCCAATCATAACCCTTGTAGGAGCCCCGCCAAGCGTGGATGACTTAGTCGCGCTCCCTCAAACCTAAGTTTGTGATCTTCTTTCCTTCGCTCCTTAGAGTAGAATCTTCGTCGATAGCACCTAATCGAGGTCTCTACCAATGCGATGCAACCCAGGTCGTGACAGCAGATACCTTATCCATGTCTCTTTATTATCGTGCTTCGTGAAGGGAATTGGTCCAAAAGATGCTGTATGGTGTCCAGGATGCATTCTTCTATCCTTCCTTGAACCTTTAACCAGTTATGCATCGCTAGTTGAACAAGTCGGTGAAAATCAAAAGAGTCTGGTGCGACTCGTTCGACTAAAAAGGCGTCCATTTAGAATACCAGGTTCCTTTTTCACCTCTAAATCGTTCCTCCCTGGAGAGAGTAATAATAACAGGATATCTTTCTGTACTAAGGAGCACATGAATCTGAGATACCGCACGGCAAGTGGCATATCTTGTGAGATCTGCTCGAACAAAATTAGCCGAGTTGGAATGACTGCGTTCCTGGCGCTTGCGGTCTGATTGGACCTTTACAGATCCCGATCATCAAAGCCTTCGCTAAGTAGCTCAATCAATTCTTCATTGCTTCAGTGGCAGGTGGGGGGAGAGTGCGCTAGAAAGCCAAGGAGATCCTTCGTGGCTTTTGCGTCGCGAAGCAGGTGTTTCTCCAGGCCCTTCTGCAATAAATCAGTAGCTTCCTGCCTGCTCATTTCATGCAGAGTGATGATCCGCTCCCTGGTATTGAATTGCACAGCGAATGATGGCTGCTTGTTATGAACAATATCGAGCCTTTCCTGCTCATTGGGAGAAAGTCAAAGAGTGGAGTACCAGAGAAATACTTCAAGTCGTCGACGTTATCAACGATCAAGAGCCAATTTCTTGCACTATTAAGGCTGAGGGCAGATTTGACAAGTGACTTGACATCTGCCTGGGAATCTCCAAGCCCCTTCACGCCAAGAAATTCACCAATCTCGCCGTAGGGCATTCTCAAAACGAGTAGCATCCACGGCCGGGACCCAGAAGACAGGGCAGTCCTCATGCTCTTTATGCACTTTGTAGGCAGCCGCGAGTGCGATATGACTCTTGACAATACCATCAAGGCCTTTAATGGCGAATCTTTGACCATCATTCTCGTTGATGCTTGGTGGTATCCATTCGAGCAATTGGTTTAAGATCATTCACATCCGAGAAAGCCGTTGTTTCGCTCAAGCGGGACTAGGGAGTGGAAACTAGAGATGGTCGTCGATCCGTGTTCTAAGAGCTATGAATTAGCAGTAGTCTTTCAAGCTGTACTAAATCAACATACTGCTTGCCACGATATTATCGCAGTGATGGAAATATACGCTATTAATATTATATATGTCGTTCCCCTGATGGAGGGACATATTTTCTCCCAGCTGATATTCGCCCTCTTGTGCAGATCCGCGTTGAGTCGTAGTGAGGCCGAAGCTTAGTTTTGGGCGCTTCCTACCGTCGGCGCCAAATACGCGACCCCTGCGTGGCCGATTCTTTAGCATGCGTTCTTCAGTTCAACTTAGCTGATGCACATATATCAAGTAAAAACCTGTCTGATGAGCTCTGATTGTGACACATATTTGCATAACAAAGAGCGAGAATTTTAGCCATTTGAATAAGAAACTGAAACTAAAAAGGGGAATGCAGCCATCAAAGTGAGGCCTGAGGATCAAGTGTGTTCTGCCCAGTATGGTGGGTGAGCCTAGACTGATGGCTAAGCAGGCTGGTGCAACGTGTCAAGCAGCCTGATGGAGGGGAAAGGATGAAAGTGCACTTTTTGCCAATGGTACTATCAGTATGTACCTCTGGTATCAAACGGAAAACAAAGCAAATACTAAAACGATGTCGGTCTGTAAGTGTATGGAGGTACTATCACTCATTGTATATCAATACATCTGTCGAATAGTCCCAGGTTTATGTCATATTGATCGAACTACTATGCTCCCGTTCAAGTTACCCATGGTCATCAATTAGTAACATCAGTACACTTATGCCCATTGATCTCATCACTTTGTTCCAGCTTTGTCTCTTCCTCTGCATCGATCTCTCCTTCAAACTTTGATCCTTCTGTCTCGATAAGTCCATGCTCAATATTTATAATCTTGTTCCCTTGATTTACGGATGCCTTGCCCCTTAGAGTGATTTTGCTCGAGAATATAAATTAATAATATTAAATACGCCGTAGGTGTTAACCCTCGGTACCTCTACAAGTACTCCCTTAAGGGGCTATAGATGATATAGCGGGCCCTTAAGCCGCGTCGGGCGGTTATACAGGTAAACTTGTAGCCAAACGACTACTAAACCTCCTGTCCCTCCCTAAGTCTGTGCTACAACCCCTGCCTGAACTACCGATAAGTGTGGTAATGTGGCACTTAAATTCGTCCTCAGGGGTGGGATGCTGCTGATGTGCAGAAGATGCTCGACTATTTTTTGTCGCGACAAGTCGTAGTATCTGCTAATTGGGGTTCTCGTCGAGCGTATACATCTCAACCATACGCTCAAGTGGATAGACCGTAACGTGATCTAGACGCTCGCAAGAATCGCGGCGAGAGGGGGTCCGATAAGGGGTCGGATTAACGATTCGAATTCTGGACCGGCTGTCGAGTTATATTCCGCCGACGTAGTGCTTGACGGTCGACTGGCTAGGATGCTCGTAATCCTAAACTGCACCAATCTCCCTATTATCGCTAGGTAGGCGAAGTCAACAAGGTGGGCAGCGCGCCGTAAGGGTTGACTAAACCCCCTTGTGTGTCAAACCCGCGACTCGTCACCGACCCAAGTGGGCGAGGCTCAAATCGGGACTTATCTACCAGCGAAGTGACCAACTACACCAGCCGACTGCAGATCCGCGTTGAGTCGTAGTGAGGCCGAAGCTCGAGAATATAGATCCTCCTAGTTTGATCCGTATACCCGAGGAGGATGCGGGGACTCCGGTCTTGGCGCATAATGTAGTTGATTCATAGCGGATAGAGAAATCGTGGCTGTTCTACTTGTCAGCGCCGCTATATAGTCATTTTATCGATTTTACATCCCTTTGCTCATCAGGTAGGGTGTTTCTCTTGACACTTGAATTGGGAGATGCCTGAAGTGTTATTAGTCAGTAGCCCTTTAGGCAACAGGGGTAGATTTGGCGAACCATGTTTTCGGAAAGTTTGCCGTCGCTTCTGGGACGGAAGAGAAGGAAAAGCTTGTGAGATCCGGGACAACGGCTGTATTTAAATAGAGTCTTGAGACAGTAGAGATCGCCTTGCGGCGGGATTATCTTCACCGGTCATGCGGCTGTGCAGCACACCTAAACCAGGGTGCACCGATGCGTCTTCTGAAGGTGGCATGACAGTCGGCCACGTCAGAAACCCTTGTCTAATCACACAGAAATACAAATCCATCACCTTTGGATGTGCTGGACACTCTCATACTATAGGCCGTTCAGAGACAAGTCGCTATTCCGGTCTTCCCAGCCTCATTACCCGAAAGGTTGCCTGACTTTCTCGTCCTTTTGTTCTTGTGGAGAGAGTTTCTTGGGAAAGCCATGCCAGTCGCCGATTCATGGAAGCCGTGTTGTGTCCGAAGGTTGCGAGGTAGCGTTGTCAACCAGTCCAACAGAATGCATATTGCCTAAAATTAGTGGCTACATCTGGCGACAATGCTATATTGAATAATAGACCTTGGTAAAGAAAATGCAAGGAAGCTATGGGCAAGGCAGATTCGCTAGATGTGTAGGGTTGACTGCAAGGCTGTGTATCCCGAAGCTACAGTAGTACTATTCGTAGAGCTTCGAAGCTCTGGGCTGTTCCATATCTAGCTTAGACCCGGTGAAGCTTTCCGGGACATGAGCGTAGGTATTGCGCTGCTTTTTCGGCTCAGTCGCTATCGCTACCCTGTCTGTAAGCTAAACGAGCCCCTTTTCTCAGCGACTAATAAGGAACTTTGCCCCGCACTACCAGGTAGCTGAGCATCTTCACATAATCACATATATACTTTCATCTGAACGTTAACCATGTTAAACTCTACATGACTATTATATCATGGTATTCGCGGTCCCGCTGACTCGGGATGACTTTGGCTGACGCCCGGGCCCCCGACACACATACGGGGATATCCACGTCGTCCCCCTAGTTAGGGGAACGTGGATATCCTATTGATATCACTCCAGGAATTGGTGTTTACGCTCTCGGTGCCTATTATCCTTACACTGCTTACCTACGCTTTCCGCCAACAATCACGGCGATCGGTAACGGGCTACTTAACCTCTGATCAAGATAGCACCGGACCCCATATCGAGACGCCCAGATATCTGACTTTGCGTGTAGATGGGATTCCAATTAGGAGCTCGCGCGACGCATTTGAAAGTGATCTAGAATGCATAACGAGCCAGAGTCCAGATCTGCGGAATGTCGTCGATAAACTGGTTATACGCTCTTTTGTACCAAAAGATCGGTATTCTATTTGCGCCACAGTCACGATCAGAACACGTGTGCCCGAGGATGTACTGCTATATCGACTTAAACATGCTAGTGACGAGCACCCGTATCGCTACGACTGCACATTCTACGGTATCACGCCACTTTACGAAGATAAAAGCGCTATAAAGTGTGAGTAAGTAGACGATTTCTCTCGCCCAGCTGTTATTGGTAATTACATATTGATACACCCGTAGTATCATCGCTGTACGTGGCCTCGCAAGCCATGCGATCGGTTCGTGGAAATCTCCCAAGAGCAACGACATCTGGCTTCGCGACTGGCTTCCCGAAGACATACCAAATGTTCGAGTTCTCCTCTATGGGTACGATACCACACTACTGAAGAATACGTCGAAAGCCTCGATCGAGGACCTGGGACAGCGATTGTTGGAGAGCCTAATAGCTTTTCGAACAAGTGACAAGGTACGCCACTGCAAGAAAACATAATTGGGTCTAATATAATAGCAGACGGAGCGTCGCTCGGTCGTATTTATCGGCCATAGCCTTGGTGGTCTACTGATTAAAGAGGTAAGATCACTATCTATCTGCTCTAAACAGCCTGCTTACTGATATAGGCATTGCTTCGCGCATATTGGAGTCCTGACGTGAACAAGGAACACAAGCTTCTTTACACGATCTGTAACGGCTTGCTCTTCTTTGGCGTTCCAAATCATGGTTTACGAAATGAGAAGCTCTCGAGCATCATTAGTGGTCAGCCGAATCAGGCTTTAATCAATTCCTTAGTTGTGGACAATGAGTCGGAACCATCCCCGTTTTTAAGAAGGCTATCGGCCGATTTTGCTAGATGCTTCAAGGGTCAACAGCGAGTTATCTCGTTCTATGAACGCAAATTGAGCACAACTGTGGAGGCAGGTCTCTCTTCTGGTCTATGGCGACAATGCTAACAATAGCAGATGCACCTAGATGGAAAGTTACGCAAGTCTGGCCCATTGGCGCTTATGGTAACAAAGCAGTCGGCAACAAGCACAGGTTTGACAGCGGTGCCCGATGAAGACAATATCCCATTCGACACAGATCATTCTGGACTCGTCAAGTACGAGGATAGGGGGCAAGATGCCTATCACATCGTGAAGGAGCGGTTGCGGACTCTTATTCATGAGGCAAGACCTTTCACTGAAGATTTTATGTGATCATTCGATCTATCCCAGGCATTCCACTGAAATATTGCTTACCACTGGATCTAGCTGTAGAGAGGTTTGGGATAAGCCACCATCCGAACAGGAGTTTTACTCAACATGGATCTATCTTTGGCGGGAAATATATAATACACGGAGGAACGATATATCAAGGCAATGTCACAAATATTCGTTAGATACTTTCCTGTTTCGTTTATTAGTAAGGCTTTACATAGAATGCTTAGATAATTTGGATCAACTATTATACCATTCGTTGCTTGGAGGAATTGCTGGATGCGAAGTCTCGACCTACGACCCAGTTATTGCAAAAGGGTGTTTGTCGAGTCTCAACTACACGTCTGCCAGTTGTTCCATGGCATTTCGCCCACATTTCGCCTCAAGCTGAGCGGAGTCAGAAAGGGGGGTGAAGATTTTGGAAGGTGCTCCTGAGCTCCAGTTGGTTATCTCGAGGTTGGTGAGTAAACGATGGATTGAATGATCAAGATGGACTCTGGTACTCAGAATCATTGGCGGATTGAATGGAATCCGGCTCAGTGGTGGTGTGGAACTGCACAAGCACCTGCGAACAACGGCCAGATGCCTGTAGAAATGCCGAATCCAAATTTCCACTCTATAGTAGGGCCGGCGCTGTACTAAGCATTACAGCCCCAAGGAAACCTATTTAAGCTTGCAAAAAGTCCAAATAACTATACTTACATGCTGTTCAGGTCTTGTACTGGTATCTTGGCCAGAATACATTACGCTATACCGCTGTAAACCCCACTTAGTGCCCGGCCTCGTGCAAGGAAGGACCATGCATGCAGCCAACCCTATATGAACCTAGTATATGAGAGCATGTAGGCAAAAACGATCAAGATTTCTGTGGGTGATGGTGTCCTATAGCTGTATTCCTGGTTTGCGACAACGTGCGGGGTGCTGGGTATTGGAAATCTTCAGGTTAGTCCGTGAGAAGGAATTTCACATGCCAACTCGAAAGTCAATGGAAACCTCGGCGCAGCTTCTCAAGAGGATTCGAGAAATAATAAGTCCAAATGCCCGCAGAGGTTGGAACATCCTCTTGTAGAATAGCTCGA
Organism: Pseudomassariella vexata; assembly: GCF_002105095.1. Classification (NCBI taxonomy): domain Eukaryota; kingdom Fungi; phylum Ascomycota; class Sordariomycetes; order Amphisphaeriales; family Pseudomassariaceae; genus Pseudomassariella; species Pseudomassariella vexata. Next base: position 3,073,640 of record NW_024467957.1, read on the forward strand.
TATTTATTCCACTGTAGGCCCACTTTAGACTTGGTATGATTATTCGATTGCTCTAGGCTACCACACGTTCGCTGCGAGAATCCGAATAGAAAGTCCGTCATTCATACTTCCGACCTGCGGACACAAAAAAATTGCAGGAAGGAAATGATCGTGCAAATGGGAGATGATACCAGTGATACTCTATGCACGCGGCTTGGATTGTTGCATAAAGGTAATCAAACACACTCTATTGTCTGTACTGATACTTACCAAGTTCATATGCCATGGATGCTATTTTCCACGACGCCGTAACCTCCCTAGACCAAATCCAAGCACCTTATCATGCAGCGACCTATTGATACACCAGACTGCTGATAACAGTGAATACCTCGTAAAACAATCCCCTATTTTGTTCCATACTCCCAAGCACTGAATTCTCATCGCCCCCACTGCTTTCCGAGCCCATCTTACGCAGCGGGAGCGGCCATACCAATCTACGGCCTCGCCTCGCCATCCACCGCGCTGTCTTGGGAGGCGGCCTGGTCCGTTTCGACGTCCGTACCGACTTTTTCCAGTCCCGGACTGTTTTCAGTCCTTCTGTGGTTGCCTCCATCCTGCGCTTCTTCTGTCTCATCACCACCCTGGGTAACCGCAGTTCCAACACCGGAGCTAGCGGGCATAGAAGCACTTTCATGCAGAGGAGGGAAGTCCCCCGGTCCCGCTCCAGGCTGTGAAATAAAGCCCAACTCCGACGAGCCACCACGCTCAACGGCGACTATCGCAGCCAACTTATGATTTTGCTGTGCTAGTCTTCCTTTGTTGCGTTTCGCTTCGAGCGCTGCCATTTCCGCCTCATGCTTCTTAGACTGTTCCATACGTACCTGTTCCTCCTGGACCCAGGCGATGATGTCCTCGACGGCCCGAGCGGGTCGGTTGCGGTGGTTGAGAAGGTATCCTTGTAGTTGTGCGGGCGTGAACGTATCGTCGGGTACCTTAGTGCTAAACTCGGACGCGAGCTTCTTCAGCTCTTCCTCTCCCACCTCCACTGTACAGGTCTCGGCCAAGTTGGGCTCCTCGTTTGCGTCTGGGGCGTACATGCGCAAGAACATCTCTTCCGCTGCCTGCTGGTAGATGTGACCGAGGAAAATCATCTTGTCGATTCTGCCGGGTCTCACGAGCGCCTCGTCGAGCTTGTCGGCCATGTTCGATGTCATGAGAACGATGCGTCCCTCCTGTGATGTCACCCCATCCAGCACGTTCAAGAGACCTGAGAGACTGACTCTACCAACCCCTCCACTGCGAACGTTGGAGAACATCTTGGTACCGTCCTCATCCTTATCTGCTTCAACCACACGGCGCTTGACTCCTACTGCATCAATGTCTTCCAGCAGGACAATGCACTGAGGAGGGAGTACGGTGAACAAACGCTCCAGCTCCCCATCCGCATTAAGGCTGGGTAGATGGAGGATGTACAGCTCGAGGCCGAAACGACCAGCAAGGGCCAGACTCAAGCTTGTCTTTCCCGTGCCAGGGGGACCATGCAGGAGATATCCCCTCCGATAGGGGATGCCACGGGAGGTGTAGAAACGTCTTGTCGAGTGTTTGAGGTAATTTTCGATATCAGAGACCAGTTCATCCTTGACCTTCATGTCCATGTGAACCGTCTCCAGCGGTCTGATAGGCCGAAGGATGGTTGTATCCCAGGACTCTCGGTGATATTGATTACGAGCCGCGCGAACGGTGGTGAAGGATTCTCTCTGCTTGTCGGCAAAATCACGGCAGACGTCGAGGAACTTCTTGATTGGCGCCACGGATCTTCCCAGACACATGACGACAAGGGGTTCGTTTCCCGCCGGGGGCACGACGTATTGATCCGGCATCTCGGTGGCCAGCGCTCCTTCTCGAGAGGATCTGCCGTCGGGAATCCTTCGAACGAGGAATACATTGCGGTTGTGGAAGAACCAGGTGATGCCGAAAGTGGGTAGATACTGGATAGGGAGGCGCTTCTCGTGAAAATAGTCGATTCTCTTGACAAGGCCTCTTCCAAAATGCATTGCGTCATTCTGAATGGGTTCCGACCGGGCCGTGAGGATGCGCGTTTCTTGCTGGAGAAGCACGTGGGCGCCGATCCAGTTTAGAACCTCGCGGTTTAGGCGATCACTACCTTGAATAGAGACGGAGGCCGTGAAGAATCTCGTGATCCATCGGTAGACACTCAGCGCTATGGCACGGACTTGCTGCGTGCCCGAGGAAATGGCGCCGAAGAGGGTTAGGATGACGGCCAAGGTGGTGAGGTCGACTTTCAGCCATTTTGAGAAGAAGCTCTGGAGAAAGCCAAATCCCAGTCTACGGCGTTCGACAAGCTCACGAATTGAGGAGCTTCCACCGCCTTCTGCTCGAAAACGTTTGAGGAGCTCGCCCATGATGGGCCTGGGGTGTTCGTCCTGACGATTTTACTTCCAAAGTGCGCCCAGAGAGTTCAGATGAATGTAAGGGAAAATGGTTAAGCCAGATCTGTCCGTCTAGTTCTGTTTCTTTTTTGGGAAAGTTTAACAAGTTCGTCCAAAATGTTAGCTTTCTTGCAGGCTAAGGCAGTTGTGGGTTGGCCTATTGTTGGTTGGGTGGCGAACTAGTTGCGCCCCGCAATTGTGCTCGCTACTAGCATAATATGCAGATATTAGCTACACATCACAACGGCGCGCCTTCCATCAAACAGACCAGTTCACATGCAAGCCAAGTAGGGTTTTATTTTCTTTGTAGAGGCAGCTGTTATCCCAGATTTTAAATGCAGGTCCTGTTTATCAAAGCAGGCCCTTGAGGCACCGTGGTGTTAGTCTTGACAAACAGGTTCTTGAATCTTTACTTTCAACTCCTATTTGCACCATACTTATTTTCACGACAGACTCCTAGGGTGAGAAGGTGTAGTAACCGGTAAAACATAGCAGGGCATCGCTTCGTGCCCCTTCAGATCATTATGGATTAAGCAACTGATAAATCCCAATGCTTTCTACATAAAATTGGCATTTCAGTTTCTGTGCGTTAACTAACATTGCGATTCTTTACGATTTGCCCATGCAACGGTGTATGGTCAGAAGGGTTTGGCATCCAACTGAGCTGTTTTCTCAGGCATCTTCTCCGTCGGGGTGAAATTTCCTGGACGGCCTTCCACGTCGCTTCCCCGTGGATGTGCGTTAATAGCCGCGCTATCCAGATCCCATACCGTGTCATTGAGAAGCGTCTCCTTGGCCGGGGCAACCCAACTCAGTGCAGTGTAGAGGAAGATGGATACCACAAACCCAAAGAGCCAGTCGAAAGTGTATAGGTTTCTGGCCCCATCACTGATATGTACGGCCCCCGGGCCGCTGATACTGAGGCCCAGGCCGGGAAGCAGAGGAGCCACCGGGACAAGGAAGGCAACCGCAGCCCGCCAGTTACAACCCCCGACGTAGGTGTATCGGCCATGGGGATTGTACAGAGCTGGGATATCAATGTGCTGCTTCTTTACGAGCCAGTAATCGGCAGCCATGATACCTGCCATAGGAGCGAGGAAGACGGCATAGCCTCCCATGAAGGCGAGAAATGTAGTAGCAGAACTGAGGATTTTCCAGGGGACCATGACCCAGCCGGCGATGACGGCGGCTATCATGCATCCGCGCTTGATGTTGATCCACCGTGGGAACAGCACTGTCATGTCGTTGGCAGCGCTGATGCTGTTCGCTGTGATGTTAGTGCCAACCTGGGCGATATACCAGGCGAGAGCTGCGAAGAAAGCCGCGCATCTTCCACCCGCGCCGTAATCCAACCACAGCGCAATGATGTCAAGGGGGTTCCACATGTATTCGCCGGTAAATACCTTGGTGGCCGACGTGGTGACAATTCCTAGAATTCCGCAGACAGTGAAGATGATGGGAAGAAAGGGTAGTTGAATAAACTGGCCCTTGGCAGATCGGGCGTATCTGGTGAAATCGGGGATGTTCACGGCTAGGGTGGCCCATGACCCAGTTACGCTCGACATGCAGGAAAGCCAAAGCCAGGCGTACTCGTTTCCGGTGGCAGTGGGCTTCAGGGCGAAGATGTCGCCACCACCGCCGGCCTTGTGGACGCACCAGCCCATGGTAGCAATGGCAGCAATGGGCGCACCGATGAGCTTGACTATGAAGATCCATCGCAGTTTGGTGGGGTGGATCAAAAGAAGTGGAAGCTGAATGATCCAGAACAAAAAGTACGATACCATGTCGACAGATTGAAGACCAGCCGATTCTGGCAGGGTGTTTGGGATGTCACTGTAGGATGGCGCCCAAGCGCGGAGCATAATAGTAATGCATTGAGCACCGTTGGCGCCCTGGTAGATGTTGAGTAAGCCAACCGGGTTTGGCGGAGGCCGCACTGCTTACCTGGATACCCAGCCAGAACATGGCTAGAATACAACGACTGACGATAGAAAAGTACCGAAGATAGTACCCGAAGCTGCTGGTGGCAATGACGGAAAAGGGGACGTGGAGTTTGGCGCCAATGGCACCGTTGAGCACCATGGGCACAGCAACACAAGACGTGCCGACCACCATGATCGGAATGGCTTCGCGCCAACTCAGGCCCACGGCCAAGATACTCGAGGCAGTTTCCCAGGTGCCAAGGTTGATGGTATCGGTTGCCCAATACGCCATGATGCTCCAGATGGTCCATGTTTGGTCCTCGACCGGAGTCGGGTCCATATCACGGTTGGTCCAGACATGTTCGGGTGCGATATGGCTTGACCGTTTGGGAATCTCCCAGGCGTGAACCGATGTGCATCGCCGCTTGAGGGCGGCACCGGATGGTTTCTTCATGGCCACTTCCGGTCAGTCTGAGCGGATGGGTGAGGTTCCTTGGACATGGACGACGGAGCAGTGGGTTCCATTGGAGATATATAAATCCCACGCCCACCCGGTGGTTTGCCATCATCTTTGGCATGCAAGTCAGACTTAAACCTGCGCCTGGCCGCACATGTGACCCATGACATGTCGTATATGTAGGATTGGGTGTAACTTAGATACCATCTATCAGAGACGATCAGGATAGGGTCCTCGCTTGCCTCGCAGGTCCCGCAGGTCCCGCAGGCCTGGACAGACACGGCCGATAAGAGTAGCGAATGGTAGCAACGAGGATTCAAATTCGAAAGCAATACCGAGCTGCGTCGCTCTCCAGGCGGAAACGGGTTAGTTTGGTGACGTCTTTCAGGCAAGGGTGAAGTCCAATCACGGGAGCTCCTCTTATCAGCCTCCCCAAGCTCCAAAGCCTCAATTGTGAGTCCACGGCACTTGCTCCATTCGGTTTAGTGGCAGGCGGAATTGCAGAGGAACAGGCCGCTAGCATCAATGGGGTGGGGTGCGCGACGCTTAGAACACCCCGGCCATCATCTCAGCTGGAGAAAGTGCAGGCGTGAGATTATCATCTCTTTGCCTTATCTTGGCTGATAAGCGGTTTTATTCCATCGAGTAATCGAGACAGTTCATGGCTTGCAGCTTGCGTTTGACCTCAAGCCTGCCATTGCATGGTTGCATGGCGCACATCAGATCTCGCAGATGGGCTCAAGACGAACAATGACAGCGAATGTGCCAGCACGTACGAAGCACACTCTATCCCATCCGCGCCGTCAAGGCTACATCGGCAAGAGCTCGACCTCCACATGCATCCGTATCGATATACCAGAATCTCAGGGTCCCTGGATGGTGGGTGGGGTGATGCTTCGAGTGCATGGGAAGTGGGGGAAAGCACGCTTCTGCAGCCTGAACCTGCCATGCAACTAAGCAATCCATGCCCTCAGTTCTAGCTTTTCGGCATCGCCGTTGTACCTTGGAGACTAAGGGGCAAGTCTGACCGCAGTATCAAGGTGCTTGTTCGGTTTTGAGCTAGAAACGTACGTTGACACGCAGCCCGTTACCACTGCTAAATCCTCATTGTCGATAACGCGGATGGCGGAGTACATGGTACAAGCCCAGTGACTGCTGGGTCTGAACTGGTTGGATGAGACGGTTCGAGGAGATTCAGATCCTGAAAACCAGACCTACCAATTGGTACGATTGGCTGACAACCATTTTTATCTACTTGCTCCCCTAAGTGCACTATTGCGCTGGACGATTCACACCACTCCAGATCACATCACTTCTGGAGTGAGTCCGTTCAAGAAGACGCCGGCCGGTCTCGACCTGCGGGTGTAACCCTATCATTTCCGAGCAAGCTGCTCAAGTCCATCTTGCTTGTCGCAAAAGATGTTGATGGCCTGGATAATTTTCTCCTCCATCCGGCCATTCGAGCTGCGAGTGAAAGCTAGGCGCCATGCACTCTCGTCGTTCAAGATCTTGTCAAAGTTTCCGAACGTCACGTCGTCCTTCCCTTTGAAGACAGATCCCGTGTCTCCTTCCCAGGGATTCGCTGGCGTTTCAGCCAACTTCTTCAACAGATGAGGCGAAACAGTGATGTGGTGAGCTCCGGCCAGCATCATGACCTCTTGGATGGATGTCAAACTCGCGGGCAGCACCTGTGTTTTGCTTCCAATCTTCTCATAGTACTTCTGCGCCAACCCACAGAAGTCGAATGCCTTGTTCTCGTCGATGTACCTGGGAGGATCAGCATGGATCAATAGTAACAAGGCTCGTTCAGATTCTCACCCGGCGTCAAAGTGCACACGAAGCTCGTTGATGTATGGGGCGATGTAAGTACATCCGACGTGTGAAGCGAGTGCAGCCTGCTCCATGCTGAACATGGTGGTCGCCAGTGTAGCAATTCCTTGATTCTCTAGCTCACGACAAGCTTGCATACCCTCCCACGTTGATGGTATCTTGATGCATACCCTCTTGGCGTCGTAGCTGGGGTCTAGGTCCTTGAATATCGCCACGATGCCTGTGGGATATCACTGTTAGCCGAGTTTGATACACAGCCTTAAGGGTTCCTCGTACGCTGGCCATTCTCAATCGTCTTCTGCTTGTCGTAGGAGTACTTCGGATTAGTCTGGATGTGAGAATATCCCGTCAAGTACGGGACGATCTTCAGCGCCAGCTTGACCATCATGCACTCAACGGCCACTTCCGCGACGTCCACGCCTGGGTATGAGGCCTGCTTTGACGAAGCATAGTCGATGGCTTCTTTAATAAGCTGGGCGTGAACTTGGTTCCCGTCGCCATCTACTCGGATCAATTCATGATATGCAATGGCCTAGCTCGAATCAGTTCTGAACAGATTGGCTTGACTGTGGGAGTGTTGCGTGGCGGCATTGCGTGGCGGCATCCGTATTTATCGCAACAGAGGACTCACCTGATTGGAGGTGCAGTCAACGAAAGGACCCAAGTCTCGTGGCACTGTTTTTGAATGAGTTCTGTTGTTCGAATCTTTGTTTTGTACTGAAATGCCGACCTTCGTCACTCAGGGTATCACTGTCGACAACCGAGAGGCTGCGGAGCACGTCCAACAATGTTTGTGGTTTCGATCCCATGCTGCCGATGCTTCTTGTCGACTTCAATTGAACGTGTGGTTGGATGGTGGTCCCCGAGAGCTCCGTATTATACTCAAACTCTCCGCGCACTGAAACACCGTGCACAAGACGGATATGCGCAAAGGTCAAGAATGAGCGAGGAATGGTAGAGGTTCATGTAATTTTCTTCGGCTTAGGAAATGACAAGATTTAGAATTTATTCTCCAGCTGAGTCCTGGTATGGAATCATGCCCACCTTAACCAAGTATTAACAACAAACCATCGTGCGCTGACCGGAGCCACGATGCGGGGAAATCATGAATCGTTTGCGGGTTGAACCCACTGGAGGAAGCACGAAACCCACCATAATTCCCACTTCAGAAAGCCTCCAGATATGGCAATTTTAAGCGCTTGCAACATCGTCACATTGCAGCACGTATATGTGGGACAGCTTCCACATCACCGGTAACGTCTGGAATAATGTGTCTGTCTCGACTGCTACATGGGATTGGTAGTGGATATGGGAAGAGCGGCCAGGTGGACATCCGGGGTTACGCGGAATTACTACGGGCTATCACAGCGCTCACGGAGCTCAACGACATTTCGCATGCGGAGAGCTGCCAATTCCAACTTCATGCAACCTCTCACGGTGTCGGCCACAACACATGCAAGATATGATCAATCGCGCTCGACACCCCGCCATGCATTTTCCTCCTCGTGCATGTGGGCTCTGATTAGCTGCAATGACTTGGGTTAAGGCGTTCGCTTTTCAGCTGCTACCTCTTATCGACAACGTCCAAGTTCGAGCTGCAGAGGCAATTTGCAGACGGCAACGAAGACGGCATGACGCTTAAGTTGACGCACCACGTACGCTAATTTTAATCGTCGCATTTGGCAGTCGCACCCATTCTGCGTCACGGCCCCTCAAGGGCGGAATCCATCCCTTAGTCCCGCTCGCGCATCCATCAGCAACTGTGCGAAGCAGTACAGCCATCAAGAACTGACACGCGAGCACAGAAAAAAATATCCACTTCGTACTAATTATATATCTAGAGGTCGGCTGGTGTAGTTGGTCACTTCGCTGGTAGATAAGTCCCGATTTGAGCCTCGCCCACTTGGGTCGGTGACGAGTCGCGGGTTCGAATCCCGCAGCTGACACACAAGGGGGTTTAGTCAACCCTTACGGCGCGCTGCCCACCTTGTTGACTTCGCCTACCTAGCGATAATAGGGAGATTGGTGCAGTTTAGGATTACGAGCATCCTAGCCAGTCGACCGTCAAGCACTACGTCGGCGGAATATAACTCGACAGCCGGTCCAGAATTCGAATCGTTAATCCGACCCCTTATCGGACCCCCTCTCGCCGCGATTCTTGCGAGCGTCTAGATCACGTTACGGTCTATCCACTTGAGCGTATGGTTGAGATGTATACGCTCGACGAGAACCCCAATTAGCAGATACTACGACTTGTCGCGACAAAAAAATAGTCGAGCATCTTCTGCACATCAGCAGCATCCCACCCCTGAGGACGAATTTAAGTGCCACATTACCACGCTTATCGGTAGTTCAGGCAGGGGTTGTAGCACAGACTTAGGGAGGGACAGGAGGTTTAGTAGTCGTTTGGCTACAAGTTTACCTGTATAACCGCCCGACGCGGCTTAAGGGCCCGCTATATCATCTATAGCCCCTTAAGGGAGTACTTGTAGAGGTACCGAGGGTTAACACCTACGGCGTATTTAATATTATATTATTTATATCTAGAGTCATCGCTACGATGCCGGGGCTCCTCGACGTGGCCGCTTAAGCTCTGAATAGTTCCGTCACTGCACGAGACGTGGAACTGTCCCTTCTGACAATACCGATAATGTAGCTAATTCTGTAAAGAAGGGAGTGGCATTGTGCTACAGCGATGAGATGCTTGCCTGTGGTCTTGAACGGGAAGAGCTTCAAGTGGCACGCTTGGTCCGAAATGGGCCATCCCCGCGACATTGGCGACGAACAATGCCATTGAATAGAGTGTTTCGAAATTCCATTTCGAGCCGTAATGAGTTAAAGTCTCTAATAATATACTGCTGCTACAATCGCTCTCCTAATATCACAGGCTACAAACGTCAAGAGTGCAATGACCAAAACAGCATCTTTCAATGCTGCTGAAACAATCTTCTCACCAATGAGAAACGCATTCATTTTCCGCTAAGCTTCGTCTCTTTGTTCTCATATCTGACGTTCTCGTCCTCAAGTGCGCCTCTTTATCCAAGAACAAAGATGGAATGTGGTCGAATTCATCGATTGTTTGGGTTCAGGAATGCTGAAGCTAGGTCCAGAGGTTCCCAGGGTAGACCTCTGGGGCATCGATCCATCACTACCTTCTTCTTGCGGCAGACGTTCCTTGGTGTTCCATCCCTTCATCTTCTCTTTATTTCGCACTCTCTCGGGCAGCATCAGGCTGTCCCCTTACTCCGTGCCCAGTGGCGCAACGACGAACGACACCGGAATCTACTTTCACTTGTAGAACTTTTCACATTTTTCGAGCCCGCGGCGCATCGTTATAACGCCCCTCATCACACTGAGAAGATCATATAGCGGCCGTTTGTGTAGTAAGTCAACCACCCAAGACATGAAGGAAAACACCACACCGGCAGACACAGCTCTGCATGACAACGGTGGACAGAAGACGCCGAAGAAGGCCACCAAGGACATGACCACCAAACCTGAGGAAAGTAAACTTGAGAAGATATCCAAAGAGAAGTTACCTAAGGAGAAGGTCCCCGAGGAAAAGACCCACGCAGAAACACAGAAGAAGAAGCCAGAGCCACTTTCCATCAAAATGCATGTCCCCTGGAGTGTGCGATTGGACCCCTTCGTCCGACCCGACGATGCCAAGTATGTCGAGATGAAAAGGTATTTTACGAAGCTCGTGCGGAATCCAGGCACGACTATGGACCAGATTCTGAATCAACATTTCACACCTCACGAAATCAATAAGTTCGTCCCGACGAACGAGGGCAACTTCGCAAAGCTTCAGAAGAACAACACGGAGGATTTTCAATACCTGCTGAACTCTACCTTCAAGAACGAGAAGCCTACACTGGAAACGAAGTTGGTAATGATGTACTTTGGGCTTCCGGTGGCTCCGATGAAGATGCTTGGTATTGATATCGCCAACTCCGACGATTTGGACGACCTAGAGGAACCTCGGCCCATTATTCGTAACCAGCTCGACTTCCTGGACGACTGGTCACAGCGGACGTACGGGGAAGATCCCTACCGTGAGTCATGTTTAGACATTCCTACTTCCCCTTGCGACGACTAACATAATCAACAGATGTCGATAGGAGTAAAACTCGTCTGCTGATGTCGAAGCCTCTGAAGCCACTAGGCTTACGCGGAGGTGGGCTCGATGAAGACGAGATGCAGGACATATGGTCGGATGACGATGAGTACTCGGCCGTGTGTGAAAGCCAAGCTAATCAACAGCTTGCCTTATGTAGGGGTGGTGACGCCCAGCCCAGCAAGGTCGTCGTTTACGGACGTCAAGGTTCTATGGCCGTCGATGCAACCTGGGGTCAAGGTGGTATTGCTCCTGCAATTGTTGAGTTGCTCTCTCTGAGGTCCAACGAACACATCGATATTTGTATCGATTTGTTTGATGGAGATAACTGTCTTCAGTTCTTCAAGGGAATTTTCCTCCAGCCTTGGGATCAGTACGCAAAGAGCAAGGAAAACACGATCACATCATTTTTCACGGACAAAGTGTTGTCGCTGTCGCACCCTGCCTGCTTCGTCCGACTCGCCGCTGACGAAGCTCCTCCAGCCCTCGAGCCGGGCCTTGGAAGTGGTGTAGCTAAACTCGTTCTCGAAACTCGAAATCGTCCGGCCATTACGGCGTACCTAAGAACCCCTACCACGCCTACCGTCTCCAACACGTCATCGCAGTATGTGGTTGAGTACCAGAGATCTCTTGGTGTCTTCTTCTCGAATAATATGGAAGGAGAGAAGGTACGTCACCAGTACTTGCGGATGCGAACACTTCCGGAGGAGAAGCGCATCTCAGGCAAAGAAACAGATGAGAAGGTCTATACCTGTCAGGACATCACAGAATCCGTGGTCCAGCAGATTGCGACTCAGGCAGCCACCGGAAATGTCCCCTCCATTGAATTGAAGCCCGAAGACATCAACACCAACAAGATTCCCATCATCACCCCCGATGATCAAGGCTGGGTAAGCGAGACTCAGGCAGTTACCAAGACCCAATTATGGGAAACAGATTGGATCTGCCGGGCTACCCAAGACGCCTGGGCCTCCAAATTAACGGGGGCGTCAAAAGTTACCAGCATAGAGTTTTGGGTACCAGCCGAGGACTTTCACAACCTTGATGTATCTCCGATCATCGTCAGTCTCACGACAAATGGCGACCCAACTGCCGCAGGCCATGGTGCGTGGATTGATAGGATCAATGCTTTCAAAGCCGAAGATCCAGAACACTACAACAAGGGATTCGCCGTGGTGGCTAGACCGGTGTACAACTCGTACCGCCTTCAAGCCCCAGCCTGGGAGACGGTCAAAGGACATAGCGCATACCATGATTTCAAACTGATGGAGCAAGATCTGGAGCTTTTCAAGGATCAGATCAGTATCTACTTGTTCCAGAACGGTTACGACAAGTTTGAACAGACCCATGTGCTTCGTCTCCAGCCAGAGGGTGGCATATCTGGGCACGTGGTCCGACACGATACGACCGAGGATGAATGGAAGCGCATTCAACGACGCATTATAACTGACAGGATTAACGTCGAGGCGTCCATCGCGCCACATGAGGCATCCCTTGGGGCGAGGGCGGAGAAAGATACGAAATGGGGTTCGTGAAAAATCAGCACTCTACCCATTTTCAACTCTCACTAATGGAATATAGACGTTAACCCGCTGTCATACTGGGGACCCTGCTATGACGTAGAGGTCGGCCCTGACATTCCCATGCCGGACGCCCTTCTTGAAGAGCGCGCAGCAAGGCAAGCGCGTGGTCAAGAGGTCCAGGAGATACACGACGCCTTAGGGAAGAATTTCAGGTATCAGCAGATGGGGGAGGACCACACCACGGCGTCGATAAAAGCGACCCACGATATGAGTGACGAGGGAAGGCAAAATAGTCATGAGGAGATTAATGTCTCGGCCGCTCGGAACGGGAATCGTAAGACAAGTGATGAGAAAGGGCAAAAGATCCGAGAGGATATGGCCGCGGCCAGCAAAACTAGACTCAAGAATGATTCTGATAAGACGCGAAAGGAAGAAATCGCTAGACTGCTCAACAGGGGCACCCACAACCTTCGGGGCGCAATCGACCACGTCTCGATGCGTGCCCAGGCATTCTGGGATCCGCCCAGCGTCTATGCCAACCCACTCAAGCCGGCCATGCCCATCCATGGACCACCGATGGAGTCTGTCATAAAGACAGGCCCAAGCGTACCAGAAGTCAGTCTGGCCATGCGAACCCCAACTGAGATGGCCCGTCTTCAACGAGAGGTACACATGCTCCGCGGACAGATCCTGGACCGTGTTCGGGAGTGTCCCTACCAGGGTTGCGACAAGTATTTAGCATACAGCGATGCTCTGGAGATGGATCGCCACTTGAACCAGGACCACTACATCTTGAAGTGCTTTTTCTGTTGCCCCAAGACGGATCACCGACTGCAGTACTTCAATGAGGAGCAGATCAAGGCCCACATCGCCACCGAACACTACGAAGAGCTCAAGCAACTTGGCCAGGTCCCCGTGGATACCGGTGGTGAGTCCTTGCAGGAAGGCTCACTGGCTTTGACTGAAAACTGTGATCGCGACGCTATGGTTGCCATTGAGACCAAGAAGAAGGTGTTATTCTCCTTTTGCGATCGTTGTGGTCGTGATCAGAACCTGTGTCGGCAGGAAGGAGACTATATCAACCACAAACTCAAGTGTAAGATGTTCGAGTTCTCGCCGGACGATGTCCGATACGGAGAAAGGCCAGCATACTGTGCAACGTGCGGGTACAAGTTAGGATGTAGCCTGGGTAACCGGCAATGCACCCGAGTAGGCTGTCTAACGTATGGCCCTAATCCCCAAGAGGAGAATAACTTTTGCAAGGAGTGCGGCTACGGTATCCGTCACCTGACCGAAAAAGACAGAATTCAGCACTTACTAGGCTGCCGACCTTGTGGTGGTTGGACATGGGATTACTGCGGTTTCTGCGGCGTTCAACTGGCCCACCTTGGCGACGCAAAGAAGTGCGAGCACGGCTGGTGGTGCGATGCCCGTCCACGGCCGAAGCCCGTCAGGTGCCCTTCCGAAATGTGCCAGAGCGTCATTCTCACCTCGCCCGAACAGGCTATCGCGCACTTCAACTTTGAGCATAACGTCCATCACAGCTGTCTGTGGTGTGGGAAGAACTGGAGCAAGAACCGCTCCGAGGAGTGGATTGATGACAAGAAACTCCGCCATTTCGCCCAGCACATGCATCAGTTTGCGCCGTTGTTCATCGAAGTCGAGGGCGACCAGAGTCCAATGGGCGATAGATGTCCGTACTACGAGCAGTGCGGCAGCATCACCACCAACATGAAGGAATCTCAGTACTTGGCCCATATGAAACAGCATGGGGTTGATGAGGATGGGGTACGCAACCCAGATCTTGACGTTTACAGCCGTACCGATCATATTTTTTATCCAACGGGTGTGCCCAACCGCCGCTTCAACGATCCGCCAATTTCTATGTTCGGTTTCCGAGAAGCTGAGGAAGGGGATATCGTGGAGGCGCGGAGACCTGCCTCGCCCAATTGGGCACAGATGGGGCCGGAGTCAGACTCATTTATGCCAGAGCCTCACTGGAGTTGTTCGAGATGCTTCAGGCCGGCAGGGAAGGATCCTGAGGAAATTGCCGTAAGTATTTCTCTGCCTTGTACCCCCGGCTCTATGTTTGAATCCCATCTAACGTCTATGTAGCGCCACTCGGATCCCCACCTATCCTGCAAGATCCGACGTGCCAAGGGATATATAGGGTCCCCGAGACTCGTGCCAAACCGCAGCGGCTGGATTAATTTTGATGAAGTAGACATCGATCCTGCTAAATGTCGTGATGACTTCATCAAGAAGTATCCAGCTTACCTCTACACCATGTTCCCTGCCAATCCAAGGAACGTTATCAAGGTCTACGGTGATAAGCCTAACCGCGGCGAGGACCGTGATGACCCCAACTTCGACGAGGAAGGGGTCGTGCTAGATCACATCCAAAGCGGGAGTTGGTACTTGCCATGGCCGCCCTACGAGGGTCGTGTCATACCCATGACAGTTCCCGAAGGATTTGATCCTCGTGCCAACCAGCTCGCACTACAACGCTCTTCTCAGTCAGATAAGGGCGAACTAAAAATCGAGCATAAATCGCCCGAAACGAGGCCCTCTCCGGTGAAGGTGCAGCGGAAGAGGAAGATTCAGTATGACTCCGAATCTAGCCTGGAAGCCGTCAAAAAGCCCAAGAATGTCGCCAACAAACGCAAACGCCCCCTCATGCTCGACGACACAGACTTTTTATCGGATGTTACGAGCATCGATAGCGACGGAAAGCCTAGAATGAAACGCAGAAAGGCCTACGTTGACAGCGATGGAGAGTGGCATCCATCCGAGACAGAATCCGACTCGGACTCGCAGCCCGACCTTAAGATCGTCTCCACCGAGAATGAAATTTCAGCTGGTGAAGAATCCGAAACTGATGTTGAGGACAGCTCGAAGACCAAGAAGGGCAAGCGAACCAAGAAGATCACACGCCGGCAGAAGCCGCTCAAGGTGCTAAACGATGACCCAGATGATCCCGGATACAGTCGGGAGAAGGCCCTGCGTCCTGACCCGTTTGAGTTCGCTAACAAAGTCCCCTTGGAACTGAACATGCCCGATATCGACGACAACGACATCCTGCCCAGTCACAAAATGCCCAAATCGGTCAAGCATCCCCGGCTCACGTCCACACTGCCTAACAGGAGTACGGCTGCTAGGAGGAGCCTGGCGGCGGTGAAGAAGGTACCGGCGGGAACAAAAGTGTCAGCTGCGAAGAAGATTCCAGAGGCGAGGCGAGCTGTTGCTGTGAAGAAGGCTTCGGGTACGAAGAGGACTGCTGTTGCTGCTGCTACGAGGAAGAACAAGGAGGATTTTCATTGTGAGGGGCCGGCGAACACGGAGACTACTCCTGCCAACACGACTGGTACCATGACGTCCCGTACGATTAAGAAAGTTGGCGCCAAATTAACACCAGTGTCGAAGAAAGATGAGGTCGAGGCCGGTCCCATTGCGCCTGAGACTCCGCTCGCAGCTCGAGAGCTGTCCAAGGCTTCTGCCCCTGCCACCGCTCCAGCTCCAGGCCAGGCATCTTCCTCTGCTGCCGCTGCGGCCCTACCCAATACCCCCGGTGTTAATCCTGCGCTCGAGCTCAAGGCCTCCACGGGATCTGCTCCCATGCAGAAAGCAGTGGCTGGCATGGCGCCCGACACACCTCCCACGTCCCGTCGGCCTTCAGTTATGACATCTACGCTTGATCAGGAGCCAATTGATGCGACTATTACCTCCGCTTAAGACGCCTCGAGGTTTGTCGGAGGGAAAGGCGACTGTTGCTTGAGATGTGTGATTGATGATTTGCGGGAGACGTGGTAGGGGTAAATAGCACGGATATATGGGTGTCCTTTTTTATCTTCGCGGCGACCGTATGTCGTTTTCTCGCTGATCGTCGGGGCGGCAACCCGGATACGAAACTTCGGAAAGTCAAGAATCTAAGCTATATATTACCTACTTGCTAGTATTAGATGAGCTACTCGTCGGTCTCTCCCCGAAAAAAGAGTAAACCCTAGAGCAATTTTGAGATGTGTTCGGCTCTATTATTATTCTTGCGAGTCCTCTCTCTACCTGCGCCTTAGCTTGGATACTAGATATAGCCTAAGATACTCTTAATAATAGGCTCGATTTTCTCCATTCAGTCCTAAGCATTCCTTAATCGCCAAAACATCCTATTACGCTGCTTTATCTCTCGTTTCAAGATTTTCTATTAGACCTAGAAAAGCGGAGGGAAATCTATTCTACGTAGACGAGAATGAGACCCATAAACGATTAGCCGCGGACTACTTCTGAAGTTGCGCTGGGAAGTTCTAATTCCAATACTGAATGGATTATGCATCTCTATGTTGACCCTTTTTATATCTGATGAATGCTCTATTTCCCTATAACGGTTTTCAACACCTTAACCGCCTGCTCATTGGCGGTAAAGAGTATTCCACCCGCCACAACCGTCCGCCCCAACCTCATGACCGTCCCCCTCCACAGCCCCCTAAATACCCCATCTTCCTTCAAAACCACCCGTAACGCCTCCAGTGTCCCCACCTCCCGCGCCTGCTGCGCCTTTGTCTTGACTGTATCAAACGGCTGCGTCGCTAACGTCGTCACCGTCCCTGCCACGGCCCCATTCGCAAAACTCGCGACGGGTCCGTCAACATCCACGCCCCTGGCCCTCTCGAAATCCTTGATTATGCTATACGACCCCAGCCTGAACCCGGTGGTGCCAATTTGCTTTAGCGTCGTTGTTATGTAGCCAGCGTACAGGGCCCGCCGGAGACCTTGTTCGCGGTATAAAGATAAGATGCAGTGCCAGGGAGAGTGAAATCGGCGGGTGGTTTTGGCATCGTCGATGAGGGCCGTTTTGATGCGTTCGCTCGGGGTGACGATGGCGGTCGAGGAGAGTATGCCTGCCAACATGCCTGATAGGATGGATTGGCTGGGGGTAAGGGTATGAGTTGTGGGGTCTTCGAAGAGGAGCCGGATGCTATCGAAGGCGAGGAAGCGGACGGCGTCTTTGCCGATTGAACCCTGGGGATGTGAGTATATAGTGTGTACATATGGGGTATAAAGAGATCATAATTTGAGGAGAAGTATCTCATATGGTCTGTTTCGGGTCATGAAAGGGGCGCATGTTTGCCGGTAAGCCTGTCGTATAAGCCCGTACGCTCAACAGACTCGCCCTTGTTCCGAAACAGTGATAGAACTTTCCACAACTGCGAATTACCCACGGAACAATTAGGATTATTCGTGCAGCCCATCTTTGGCCCAGTTGCACTTGCAACCAACCGACTGATCTCATCCCCGAGAACTTCAAAATGACGTCAGACCTGCGAAAACACCACATACTACAATCATGGTCGAACAACCCTTATATAATGCCCGAATACCCTCATCTTTGACTACCTTCGTCACGACAACAAACGGATTCTTGACGCCCTGGTGGCCATATAACTGGACTCGTGTTTTAGCGAACTCGAAGGGATATGTGCAGGCTGCCTCGATCCCACCGGCAATGCCTCCACCGAGCAGCGCGATAAGCGGCGAGGTCTTGCCATCTGTAGCGGCTCCCATGGTTTCTAGTAGAGATTAGACGAATGAAGCGAGGGATGGGAGACGAGATTTGCCTGAGGGAGTTGTGTTATTGAAGCGTGGGGTGGATCGGCGCGAGGCGGGATGATGTACCGAGGTTCCAAAGCGCCGGGTCTGATCCCGCGCGTTCGGAGATTTCCGGTGTTGACAACACTCCTGGTCATCATGAACCAGATTAGAAAGAATAGAGATATCCAAAATATTCGATTGGTATTATATTTAATAATCAAACGTTGGACTTGTTATCGTCTGTCGAAACCCTTCAGTCTCTGCCACTTTTCACCCTGAAGTACCCGAAACGGCGCAGCACAACCTCGTTTGAAATGGAGGAATGAATGACGGCTTGCTCTGTTTTATTTATTTTTTTGATTCTACGAATGGAACAACTTATGATTCGAATAGAAGGCAATATGACTTTGACAACCAAGTTATTATGGTATGATCATACAGGCTGTCTCAACAGGCCATTCAAAAAAAACCCTAATAACTGGTGAATCCTTCCGGCCGATTGTAAAATTTAGGCCCATAGCCATAACCTTGAGAAGACTTGTGAGTTGACGTCCGGTCGAGGCAGAAAATTCTTCGCCACTCCAAACTGATGCCAATTCCTACATCGAAACACTTCCTCCAAATCCCATCAATTATTTTTCGCTCAACGATCCCCAGCTCAGCCAGCAATCCCACCACCATCAATAATCAAACCCGACAACTTTAATCCCGGAATCTCATTTGAAGGTTGAATCAAACCGGTGCAAAAGCACCTTACATTGCCCCCCTTTCCTTCATCTTCATTTGTCCAATCTCGATGAATTTGGTGACGACGTATAGGAATTGTGGCTTGAAAAGTTTGCTACAGGGTCTATGCCCGTAATCCAACCCGCGGCCCCGAGATTCTCGACTTTGTGGAGGAACTCACCAGACGGGCCCTGGTGGTATTAGCATGCGCAATGGAAGTCGTCGGCTAACGGTGGGTCGTTGCGGATCCAGAGAGCAATGTAGAGCCTTTGATCGGAGTTGATGTAGGGCGGCTTCCTGGGCTTGTTTGATCTGGGAGTTTTGCTGGAGGTGGTGGAGGTGATGGATGCGGAAATGATGGGCGAGAGTGAGATTATGGAATAAGGAGAGGTAATTCCACATGATGTGCGACATGTGTGACGAGATTCTCAATCCAGGTTGGTAAAGCTGCTGCCCCTATACGGTAACAGGGATTGACCGCCCGTTGAGAGCAAGGCTTTACAACCAATCGAAATCTAAAAATCTGGTAACCATAGCTAGCTAGTCTCAATACACCCAGTCCCGTCTCATTTTGCTAACTTTGTATGCGGGTCAAAGCGTGACTCGCATTCTAGATTATAGTCGGTCCACTTTTATACATGGTGAATTTATAGTACAGAGTATATTTCTTGGACGAATTCCTCGTGCTTACTTTACACTTTGTTTCCTGGTTAGTTTCAAATTCCAAAGAGGATTGATATTACATATGTAGATACATGGTGTATCCGCCCCGTGAGAGTCTATTCGACGTTGCTGTCTGAGGTTATGGCAAGATCTGTCGAACTGCAACACGAGAGCAGTAGTGATGTCATCGTATGTGCAGCATGCAGATTCTGAGAATTTTCCTTGCCTAATCATGACTCGCGCAACTCATCGCAATCTCCAAGACGAGCTTCCAACCACAACGTATTTACAACAACGGACACTGTGATGCTGACTGTGGCGAATGCCGGGTGTGGCAGTGCTAAAAATAGGGTGCAGACCGGCAGTCCCTCACCAAGCACCAACCACATGCAAACGACAGCCCCAAGTTTGGTGGACCAGCTGCCACAGCAACGAGGCGCAGCTGGGCCAATGCTACGAGGTTGGACCCTGGTTTCAGAGCATACGTAAAGGGGGGCATTGAACCCGCGGTCCACGTCAGCCCTGCTGCGGCTCGTTCATCATTCATTCGTTCATCAATGAGTTTTCTCGAATGCTGTCGACACCTTAAAACCTGCAATTCTTCTTTTCACCCTACGACGTTCACTCTACGCTGTATCTTGCCAGTTCAGCTACTTTCGTTTTCAACATCACTTTCGCTTGCTTGAGAACTGTCGAGAATGGCTCCCGTATTCGACAAGAGCGGCCTGCTCATCCGCACCGCCAGAGCGGCCGTCGTCGCTGCCGGCCCGGGCGTGGCCCAACTCGCAACGCGCGATGTGGCGCTTTCACGCCGCGACTTGACAGTCAGCAGCGATGCGCAAAAGGTGACGCTGGGGATAATAGCTGCCTACGTCGTCGTCATCGCGCTGCTGTGGAATTTGCCTTATGTGCGATGGAGTTTATGGCCTTTCAAGGTGAGTTGCAAGTCCCTCCTACCCCATCCCCACTTTGCGAGCCTGAAACCGAGACATGG
Organism: Pseudomassariella vexata; assembly: GCF_002105095.1. Taxonomy (NCBI): domain Eukaryota; kingdom Fungi; phylum Ascomycota; class Sordariomycetes; order Amphisphaeriales; family Pseudomassariaceae; genus Pseudomassariella; species Pseudomassariella vexata. Next base: position 3,093,884 of record NW_024467957.1, read on the forward strand.
ACTGACCCAAACAGATGCTGGTCATTGCCTTTCACGAGTTCGGCCACGCCATCACCGCCGTCTTAACAGGCGGCCGTGTGAAATCCATCTCCCTGGACCCGCGCGAAGGCGGCGTGACGCACATGGTTGGCGGCAAGAGCGCCATTACTCTTCCCGCGGGTTACCTGGGCTCGTCCCTCATCGGCGCCCTGCTCATCTTCTGCGGCTTCGACATCGTGGCCAGCAAGATTGCTAGTTTGGTGCTTGCGCCGTGTTTCTTGCTCACGTTATGGTGGGGCAAGAGGGATTGGTTGACCATCGGAACTGTCTTGCTGGCCGTGGGACTGCTGGTGGCGTGTTGGTTTATTGTGCACGCCGAGCCCTTGAGGTTTGTGGTGGTGAGTTATCCTGCACCTATCTCGACAAATGCGTCGAGTCGGATATGATGCTAACGAGATATACAGCTCTTCATTGGCGTCATGTCGTCCCTCTACAGCGTCTGGGATATCTGCGACGATTTGATTCTGCGCAAAGTCAACAGCTCCGACGCCAGCGTGTTTGCCAAGAGATATGGTGGATCGTCCCAGTGCTGGGGTGTCATCTGGTCTATCATCTCCATCCTATTCATGGCGGCTGGCATTGTGGCTGGCATTGCTGCCTTCCCTCAGTCATTTGCGCAGCAGGAGACGGATTCGCAGAATTTCTTGCCTACTCGATAGACTGGATAAAGGGGTTTAATCGAGGGTTGTGGGCTGTATATAATGAGCGATGATGCGGAAAGCCACGAAGCCACCGGTGGCTAATGTATCATGTACAACATAAAACCGGCTGGAAATACGTTTCATGATGGTTGGAAAGGGGAGCGGCGTGTCATGTACAGGCGTTGATGGATCACGGGTAGCCAAGAGTGACATAGATACCCAATTGTATTTTACGCAACTTGTAGTCATGGTCAATCCTTAACGTACTGTACGTATCATAGGGAAGCAAAATATGTAGTATAGCCACTTGCGCTACTTCGTCCGCTCCACCCTTATACCCTTATACCCTTATACCCTCCTTGCCTTAACCCACATTCCCCCCTTCGCCCTCAACGTCATCGCCGGATTTCCGCTCCGACCGTGATGTTCATCTCCCGAACCATTTCAAACTCAAATCTCTTACCCATCTCCACTAACACAACCTTAAACAACAACATGGCAAAGCGCTTCTTGATGCACACTCTCGGCCCCCCATTGAATGCCGCAAATGCATACGGACTTCCTGCCTTCGTCTGGGAAATCCTGTTCCAGCGATCGAAATCTAACTTATCGGCATCCTCGCTCCAGATTCATGGATTTTGTTGGATCATGCACAGGGCTACGGTGACGGTTGTTCCCTTGGGAATTTTCAATCCTGCTACGATGATATTGGAGGCAGCGAACCAAACCGGGGAGCGGAAAGGGAAGGGGGGTACAGCCGGACAGATTCGCGGTAGGCCTTGTGCAGGCATGGCGTGTTGGTCTCTATCGTGGAATAATCGAGCTCTTTCCCGTTGTTCTCGGATAAGGTATCGTGGAAGACGGGATTGAATGGTCGGGTTGCGAACAAGTGCGTAGATGGGCATCCACGGCAATAAACGTAATCAGCTTACCCACGCGGGGCGGTGACAGAATTGTGTGGTAGCGTTGTTCAAAGTTACTGGGGACTGCTGCTTCGGAGGGATGGCCTAGCTCCATACCGAGAATGGCGACGACGGCCTCGCATGTTCCCTATGTGAGTAGTGAAATATGATTATAAGCAAGGATTCAGTTTTTACGACACGTACTGTCGATGACCCCTTTACTTTGACCGTCAACAGCCCCATCCATGATAAAAGAAAGATCTATAGCTTTCTCCTGTAAAACTGGCAGCAGCTTCCGAATATTCGGCGTCGAGAATGGACCTACAGAAACCGCATTGACCTCCTTTCCTTCTATCATCTCGCAACTTCTCCAGTCCCAAACAACAAAAGAACCATGAATACCCACCCGCCAACAACCGCCTGTGCCTCTGATGCTCCTCCTCAACACTTAACAACAACCCTTTCCCCGTAATCTCGCCAACCAGCTTCTCGAACAACCTCGGCTTGGCAAACGCGTTGCCAGAACTGTGACTTGGGGATGGAGATGCTTATCCGGGAACGGATGGCGAAGACACCAATCAGAACGACAACTCCCGAGAATAGAGAATCCATGGCGACCACTTGATGAGGCCAGTGAATGCAGCAAGAATGCGGCTTGAGATTAAGCTAATTGCATGTTGTTCCAATGGCTCTAGCTAGACTTATAATCTCGATTCCCTGGTCCTGCAAGTCCGTGCACAAGTGATTGGTGCAGGGTTGCTAATCCAATGTTAATACCAGCAAGTCGCACTCGGCTAGGCGGAATGACCGTCACAACTGCTGAGATATACAATGCGATCTAACGCGTGGGCCGGGAATATGCACAAAAGTTATAATACATGGTGCCATCGTTCCATGCAAGCGGGGCTACTACTTCTAGCAAGGGGGAGGGGGTCGCAAACGAGACAGGTTGTAAAATATGACATAGCGTGCCATTCGACTGATATTTTCAATATGCAACTCCCCAGCATGGGATGAGTCATCTGGTGAGACCAAGTAATCTATCACTATGTTCAATATCGGTACAGCGTACCGTCCTTAACAAGGAGTTCTTCTAGTCAATTACCTTCATCCACGTTCATCCTCTTTCATCCTCTGGCCCCGTTCGAACTCTGTCAACTCTGCCAACAGATATGCCAATTGAAAGCTCAAGGTCCGGTCAGCCTGGAAACTCGTCTCCAGGCCGCCAATGAATCCCGTCAGTCCCCAAGAAAGCCTGCTCCACCGCGACTAACGACTCGCCGGAGCGCAACATGGGCGGCGAATTAGGGTCGTCTGAATCACGGCGCTTTCTCAGTCTCGGCTTCCTGCCCTAGGGGATGCAGAAGTCGATCCAGCTGCCCAGGTAGTCCAGTCGGTTGCGGCTGCTGTCTGCAAACTCGTGCTTTTTGTAGATGGCCTCAAACTCGTTGTAGCTAAGCTTGCCCCAGCCGTCGCGCTTCTTGGCCTCCTCTTCGGCCAGGTCGAGACGTTTCCACGTCACGAGCGTCGAGTGGGGTATGTGGCCGAGTGGTTCTGCTTCGTCATCCTTGTCCCGAGGCTTCTCCTCGATGCGCAGCCCTTGGGATGCTTTCATGTCATTCGTGTCATTGGATTTGGTGGATTCAGAGTCAGAGGGCTTGTTGCAAGAGGTGGTGGCTTGGTGCGACGTCGTAGAATCCTTGGCCAAGGCTTGAGAGCTATTTGGCCGGAATTGCGGCATAGTGGGATCGTAGTTTTCCGGTACTTCGGGGTCCCTAGTACGAGTAACGGGCTCAACCACCTTATTCTCCTTTTCGTACTTGCTGCCGTTGTCTTGCTGATCAGAAGTCTCTCCTGGTCGATCCTGGGGGTCGAGATTGGGCAACTCATCGTCATCTTCGGGTGGTGAGCTGACGGTGTATCCAGTCATAGACAGTAGTTCATCTAGACTTCGTTCGCCGGTGGGATGACTGCTTGACGGGTAAGCTGGCCTCTCTGGTCTCTCTGGCGGTGTTCTAGAGTATGGCTCGGTTTCGATGTGTTCAAAGAGGTGACGATACTTGTCGCGGTCCTCTTTCGTTTCGGCACATTGAATCGCCAGGTCTTCTTGCTTCTTGAAGATGTCATCCAGGAGTTCATTGAAGGCTTGCTGAGTGACCTGATACAGTATCTCCTTTCCAGCATCGCGCTCGGCGTCGGGGATTTCCATTCCCCCCCACCGCTCGGGAACACTCCGGGAAGACGTGGACGGGTTCGATCGAATATCGAAATCGTCCGTGTCCTCCGCGAAGCGAACCTTGGAAGAGGACCTCGAACGGGCAGAAAACACCGGCCGCGGAAATTTGGAAGATTCTGCGATCCCGTTCAAGTTCACTAGCACGTCCTCGTCCTCGTCCCACCCCTGAGGTGGTTGTGCACCCTCTTCCTCGTCAAGGTAGAACTGTCGTCGCTTCCATCGCTCATGCAATTGCCTCCTCGCTTGAATTCTCTTCCTCTTGTCGAGACCAAGACGCTGGGTGCTGGCTCCAATCGCTTGGTGTTGAGCGCGTAATTGACTGTCGGTGGGAATCAGGTTGGTGAACTGGGAGGCATCGGGAATTGACAACCGAGCGTTAGCCGATTCGTCGGTGATATTCATGCCGGCCTCTGCCGCTGAGCTGTTATGTGCATCGCGAACCCCAGGCGTCGTGTGGTTTTCTTCGTCAGAAGAGTCACTGCTGCCACTTTCGTCTACATCAGGGTGTGGTGCTTCACTACGGATTGAGGCTAATATGTCGTCAAGTTGACTGTAGTCACCATTGATCAAGGATGCTAGATCAACAGTGTTCTGCGGGGGGTTGATGATACCAGCCAAATATTGAGAAGAATCGCCATTTGGAGAACGAGTCCGCCTGGATGATGCCCCAAAGGACTCGGTGAATAAGCTTCTGCTGCCGGTTCTCGCAAACAGTCCAGTCAAGATCTCATCGCGGGCCGAAGTATCGGGCTTATCCTCATTGACAGCACCGTCTTTCCCATCTCGGATATCCACTTCGCCATTCGAATGAAAGATCTTGCCTTCTATGGGTCTCGAGTGATCACCGGCAGGAACGCTACCCTCCCGACCGAAAAGACTGCTCAGCGGTGCTCTGCTGGTGACAAGTTGTTGGGCTTCTGTCGTGGTCATCATATGATCATCCAGGCCTTCCAAGATGTCCCTATGCATCTGCTTGTAGAGGACGTAATATGCGCGAAACATGCGCAAGAAGTCGCGTCTATTCACGAAGCCATCGCCGTCTATGTCATAGCCATCGAAAGTCCTTTTGAGCTTGTCCTTCCTCTTACGGTAGGAAACGCCATGCAGAAACTCCTGGAAACTGATAAGGTCGTCCTTGTTGGTGTCGTAAAATGCAAACATGCGATCGTGAATCAAGTTGGGCGAGGTGTACCGATAACCGCCAGATGGAATGAGGCAGCGCTCAAAGGTCTTGCGATCCATGGCTAGACATAAGCCATCAGGATCATCCCTCCATTCAGTATTTGCCATGAAGGTCCATTGCTCCCAGAAAGCGTCCAGCTCCACGCGCTCAAACCCCGTCTCGTGGGACCACTTGGATAGCAAGGATCTCGGCAGGCTGCGAATCTGACTATCAGGATCTCCAGGATACCAGGCGGGCTGTACGTGACGGGGACCAAAAGGTGGTGCTGGTACGCGGACCTTGTAGAAAACATGGGTCTTGTTATGCAGACCTTGAGCCTCACACACCTCGCAGAGATCGAAGTCGGCGCAGTTGGCGCAGCGGTATCTTATGCCTCGTATGGGGACCATGCCACATCCATTACATTGGCAGCCGCGGTGGACGTAGGCATTCCGTCGCGCATTGTCTTCCGAAACCCTAAACAGTAGCGTTACGATATTCTCGCCGGTGCGCTGGAATCTGGGTACGTGTCTTTCATCGTTGTACCAGTCATCGTCATTCTGTCCGTCGGTTGCCAATAGGCCCGTCAGATTTCTTGCAGCGGTGGCCGTGTTGACCCCTTCCTCGAGGGGGATGCGGGCGGTTGTGTCGACATTCTCGTCCCCATGCTCATCTGAGTCGGAGTCGGGTTGTTGAGCATTGGGGCGGTGCCTTCGAACAGCATTACTTCGATGCAGCCCAGGTCCTGGAAGGGGTTCGTTCTCGTCATCGGCCTTTTGGTTTGGGAAGTAGTAGTAGTAGTAAAAACAGCCGAGCGACACCGCAGTAATAGCGGCCGTGAAGATGCTGACGGCTACTTGCGGCCGGGTCAGCGTCGATACTGCTGCTGACGACGAAACCATGATGTGCGATGGGCGATCATGGCGACCGAGGAACTGCCATGTAAAAGGTGAGGTGCCAAATGGGACCTCGGAAGAACTGGGAAAGCTGACAAACGTCAGAAAGGCAGAAGGACCACGATGCAGATCTATGGCTGTGGAATCAGGCGTTACACTGCGCGTCACAGCTCAAAAGTTAGAGCGTTTCTGGCGGTGAGGGGTGGCGAAATCCACTAATTCTTAGCGTTCCACCTGCTGGGAGACTGAAGTAGTGCTGATTCAATTTCAAGCTCCTCAACAAGTAAATCAATGACTTTTACTCCTTTTCAATGCCTCACTTCCACAGTATGACTCTGGACAGAATCAAATTTGTCCGAAACATCTCAAGGATTGGTTGGAAGATAAAGACGTTATACCCCCCGGTTGCTGATGACATTGATGAAGACACCTATACCTCGCCAGGCGTCTATATATCATTTATCTCCCGCTTCGTTTTCCCTGTATATATAGATATTATATAGGCCATGCAGTTAACATATCCCCTAGTACACTTGATTTTACTGCGCATTATTGTGTACTTGGAAAAGGAGCCTCGTTTGTACGAGTGTAGCACTACCTTACTTGAGTAATTTGAAATTCGTATGTCGCGGTCGAGCAGGTTACAGTTGGCCAGGGTCAGAAAGAGTTGACCAGGGGGTAGAAATTTTGTGGCGCAACAAAGTTGATCAGGGTCAGAAATGTTCTAACCCTGGCCAAGTTTTTGCCAAGGATAGCTTACCAAATTAGGTATAAAGCACAGTACTAGACTTTTATAGTATCTCATATGCAAAGCACATGTATAGTTACATATGTTTTGCATATACGGTACTATACTATTACGGTTATATATACTATATATAGGATTAATATACTAAATAAATCTTAGATAATTAAAATTTAAGTAAGTAAGAATACTAATAGAAGTAGTCGCTATAATATAATATCGTTCAAGTTTCTATGAGTACTGAGAATATGTGCAGCATATATGTAACCTATGATTCACCTATGTGACGCTTATACTAAGTAGTCTGATCGGAATCTAACTTAAGCTTAGCATATGCTACAAAATGTAATAGTATCTGGATCTATAGATATACGTAACCGAAGATTACTTTATAGATATTTCCTAAAGCTAAGCTACATATATACGGTATATATGCAAATTAGATAGTTTAGCCCTATATATATACTCCTACGCTATATATACGTTATATTTACTCCATGTATAAGCTTTTCTCTGATACTGTGGTGATGATTTATTTAGTTAGGCTATCTGTTACACGCAAAGGTGGTCAAAGATTTGTGAGGTTGTAAAAGCATGACATTCTATCTAGTCCTATGGAGCACGAAGGTTGGACTTAGTCCCGAAGGGTTAAGTCACGTGGTAACCTTGGTGGTCTTGGCAAAGCCCACCAAGGTTGCCTAACAAATAAGTTACCGTAATCCAGGGCGTTAATTCCTAAGGGTAGACAACTCCGCCGTTTATTGTTATCGCCGGCAAATACCACCTCTCGTCCTAGCCTGAAAACAGCCTATTAGCGATAACGGTTAAACGATAAATAAGCGAGGCCTCGAATAGATTTAGTATTTCGATAAGTATACGAGAGGTGTCAGGGTACGGCTAGGCCGAAGGCAATAGTACAGAGTGATGGGGAGTAACGGGCGTCCCTCCTACGTAGCACCGGGTGGTCACTGGCGGTCTCAGGTAGGGGTGCCCACGGTGATGCATTGATCTCTGCCCTCTCTATCTTCCTCCGTCTCGACTCCTTACTTATAGCCAGCCGAGGTTCTCTCTTGGATTCTGGATGTTTGCTTCCGTATGTCTGTGTTCCTCCGACTTCGGCCAATATCTTGGACAGCGGCTCCTTATCTGCAACCAAGCGATTCCCTATCCGCTGCAAACGGCTTCAACGGCTCTCATTCGCCACAAGCGGCTCTCTAGCCGCCACAAACGGCTTCCTACCTGGTGGAAGCCGGCCCGCCTCGGATGACACTTGTGGCTCTGACAACTCCTTCCCTATCCTACTTCGAGATGGACCTTATATAGATAGCTAGGCCGCCGCTTGGACCCGGCATAACAGCAGGGTCGGCGATGCCAAGGATCTTGACTCTCGTCATCCCAAAGCTTCACATAGATTATAATCATGATTCGGGAGTCTTTTGTCCGAAACACCCCTCCGGCGGCCCGCCGGTGTCCTGCGTTCAGTGTCCTGACACCCACTGGTGCCTATGGCATTCTGTTCTCTGACAAGAGGTCTTATAATGGGGAATATGTCAGATAGGACACCTGGTTCCTAGGTTCAGAAATAATATGGCACTAGAGAAGACTAGTGTCACTTGAAGTTCAGACGGCGAAATGAACCCCTCTTCCCGAAAGTAACTCCAACGTTACGGTCCACTTAGGGGTCAGACACCTGAACAATGCACCTCCGACATTTTCCGAAAGAATCCATAAAAGGCAGAGCAACGGGAGTTCGCGAGAATAGAAGACAGACAAGAATACACCTCATTCATATACAATCTTACGCACTGCTGACTACTCGATTGGACACACGTGATATTCGACAGAATATCGTTTGCTTATTCTCGATAGCTACAAGAGTTACCACCTGACCGAATTCGTTAAAGTGAGCTTATAACCGGCAAATCGCAGATATGATACGGATGCATATTACATACATTTTTCACAGTGGATAGTTCAATATGAGCAGACATTGGTTGACGGACTGACGGGACGCTGGCGGCCCCGTGGTGTTTCATGATGAACCTTCACGATCGTTTTAAGAAGTTCAAACAGATCGTGAAAGCTGGGACAAACTTGAAGGCCATGTTTCCTTTTTGGACTCAGTATGATTAAAAGTCGTGGAATCGATGACTGTGCCTAACTTCATCACCGTATCGCTCTCTTCTCGATAACACTTAGGGGCTATAGCTAGTTCCCTGCCGACCGCCTGCGGAAGGATCTAAACAACTCGGTTCCCAGCTAACGTCGTTAGCTACCGTCACTAATAGTAGTTAGCGGAGAACGCGAGTAGTATATATCGAAGATTATTTCGTTACGGATCTATCGGGCCAAACTCGAGTATATAGTAGATTGGCTAGGCGCGGATCCGGATAATATATAGTACAATACTAGGAGATTTAAGAATACGGTATCGAAACTCCGTAAGTTTCATACGGAGTTTCCAGAGAGCGCTGGACCGTTAGCACGGTTAGCATATTGGCAAAAGGCCTCGGAGGCGGGTGCCGATGACCCTAATCCCCCCGGACAATAAAGCTCTGTCGATGGTGATCGAAGAAATAAGGACACAGAGGCATATGAGGTTCGCAGGCGACCCTCTTCGAAGGGGGTGGATGTAATGACTGCTATATAGACGATAAGCAGGGACATCCTGGTATAGGCTATCCCTATCTATATGCGCCCGTTTTCCTTATAATAGGGGAACGATCACTCCCTTTCTTTCCCTTTTCTTCTTTAGTTTAGTATTCGTTGATAGAGATGTCGGAGTCGAAGCGGGAGGAAGAGGCTTAGAGACCGATCACGTCCATTTCGTGCTACCTCGACAGATATCGCCCTCCTGTATCCACCACTACGTCTATAACATTCCTACGGTTCCAAAAAGGGAGCTCCGCCCTAAGCTATTTTAATCAAAAGTTTATCTCTACATCATTTTGAGGCTACGACAAGATCGTGCAGATATAGCTCGAGAAGTGGGTTAACGTAAATACCTAGCGCGATTGCTCGTTAGTACTAATTAGTTAATACCAGTTTAAGAGAGCGCCGGTAACGCTAGCCGACGAAGTTATCATCTTCGTGTCTATAAGCAGCTATTTGGCTAACGAAGCAACAGGAAAAATGTAGAACTGTTTAAGCAAGTGTTGTTTATACATGATATCCATCACGTAGGATCAAACCTGGAGAAAAGATACAGACTTAATGTAATACACAGGGAAACCCCGTGCGTCAGATACCAAACCGACCAATCCGTATATATTGCTTGTCCTTTAAGTCTTGACTCGAGCCTTTGTTACTTATGGCCCATCGGTAGTCTGCGGTATTTATTGCGTTGTTTGTACCTATCCTGGCATTGTCGGTAAGTCTCATAGGTTGGTACGCTCGGCGTTGTGCATAGTAATGGAATGGACAGAATTTTCCCATTTCATCGATACTTTGCTAAAGGACGCTGCGATTCGCTACGCCTGTCCCATACCGTGGATAATGTTGTGTGGTTTAATTGCCAAATTGGTTGCGATTACTATAGTAGTGCAACGGATTGCGCAGACTGCATCTAGATAACGGGAAAGCTTGCCAGATCCCACACTCGACCTCACCTCCCCACTGCGGTGCTCCGCACTTAGAACTCTTATCCACACAATTTACACTTCTGGAGACTGAAATAAATACATCTAATAGGAGCAGTTGCTACGACTCAAGAGGGTGCAAGTAGAGTTTGAAATTTGTAGCACCTATTAAGCACACCATGCAGTCCGCAGCTATCTACAAGGCAAGAATATCCTAGATTCGACTTGATCTATTGTTCAGGTCAAGCTGTCCTAGCTTAAGCTGACCTAGAAAGATCTGCCTTGTGGTCTTGCTGGCGCTATGCGGTCACTGTACCGCTTCGTTGTAGTGTGCCATGCTGCGCGATGGACGGATAACCATGTGGATCACTAATAGCAGCTTGATCCTCAATATTCTAGGCGCTGCATTATCTTCGCTAAGCCCACTGCAGGTCAGCCAATCATGTTTCTAAGGTAGATGCAGAGATGTGAGGGGTTGACTGGGGGCATCGGTCGGTCTGCTTTCCTAGGCAGTTAGGTAAGCACCGAGATCACCACCTTCACGCTACCACGACGTTTTAGCCATACCGAGTGCCAAAAGACCTATCCAACTTATTCTTCTGACCAATCCTCGCGTACCCAGAGTTCGATCGAGTAACTGTGCACTCAGCGCACATGGCCGAACCGGTGGGTCTCGCCCTCGGGGTTATCGGTCTCGCTGGCCAGCACCTGTTTGGAAGTTCTCGACAAGTTCGACGCCTACAGGGAATTTGGAACCGACTCACGACATCTGGTAACTCTGTTTGAGGCTAATATTCTCCGCTTCAAAAAATGGGGCCAGGCTGTCGGGTTCCAGCAAAAACAAGTATCAGTCGACCATCATGAGGCTCTCGATGATGAACAGACACGTCCGACGGTCGACAAACTCCTATCGAGCATCCGAGATATTTGTAGCGATCCAGACGATGCCCTCCTGCCAAGCAATTCTGGAGAAGACTCGAAGAGCATCCCGAATCATCGCAGCCCGTCTGAATCAAAGAGGAGCAAGCTTAACTGGGCGCTAAGAGTCAAGGCGAAACGCATAGCCCAAGTCCAACTACTCAGAGCACTAGTGGAGGAGTTGCACAACTTGGTACCGCTGGATGGTACGAAGCATACACGCGCAGGACATGACGGACCCACGGGCAGCATTCACGCTACCGGAGGCCCAGATGGTACGCGCCCCCACCGCAGCTTCTGCAGATACATGCTAATGAGGTGAATCAGTAGACACTGGGGCTTGGAATGTCGAGTTCCAACGGATCCTAGTCGAGATAGAAGGTCAGCTCTCTTACTGTCCCACTTCCTAGTCTTCAGCTAATTGGTGAAGCCAAGACACGGAGGGATGTATGCACCTGGCTGCTAGGTGGCTACAGAGCGAATGAGGTCTATGACAAATCTATTCAAAGGAGACTGCACGGCACATGCGACTGGATCCTGGACCGACCTGACTTCTGTCAATGGGCTTCACCCGATTTCCCAGCAGGTTCCAAGCTTCTGTGGGTCCATGGGCCTGCTGTGTTCGGAAAGACCATTCTCTGTGCCAGAGTAATTGAGCATCTCTTTACTCTCCCTGACGCGTCCGTCGCGCATTTCTTCTTTTCGTCCGAATTGGAGAGCCGCGGAGACCCGTATGTGGCGATAAGATCATGGATATCCCAGGTACTACTATCCCGTCCCAAGGCATTTGAAGTCGTCTCAGATATATGGGAGACCCAAGGAGGACAGCCAGCAACGCGCGCACATGTCGTCGAAATGTTCCGCGATATCGTCCACGCTGTACCCGAGTGCACTTTCGTTTTGGATGGCCTAGATGAATGCACCTGGGTTAGAGAATATCGAACAGTGGACGATATCGATTCCGTGGCCCGATTTCTTGAAACGCTTAGGAAAGCAGTCGCAGGTACGAACACTCGGGTTTTAATTGTTAGCCGCGATGAACCTGAAATTCGGCAAGCCCTCTTCAGTCGTAAGAGCGAGAGTTTCTTTAAGCACGAGATCTCCACGGAGGATAACCGACGCGACACGCTATTGTATTCTAGAAGCATTGTCAACAGCAAATTGCCTGATAAAAAGGAATCGGTAAAGGATAGCATCTCCCAGGAAATGTCTAATCGTTGCGACGGACAGTTCCTGCGGCTAAAGTTTCAAGGGGACTCCTTGGAGGGCTACATGAGTAGAAACCAGCTTCGGGCCGCCATTGAAGACACCCCAGCCGGGCTTGAGCAAACTTACGAGCGGTACTGGAAAGATATCTCGAATTTGCCAATATTGAAAAGGACTCGAGCCTTTTCTCTGCTACGCTGGACAGCCTTTGCTCTACGACCATTAACGATTTGCGAGATAACCGAAGCTCTGCTTCTCGATAACGATTGCGACGATCTCCCGGTAGAAGACTTACCGGATTCTATTAACGAAGATTATGTTAATCGCGGGATACTCGGCCTCTGTGGCTCGCTCCTAGAAGTTCAGGGTACTTCATCAGAATCATCTGTGGGAGTGAGAACCGTACACCTGACTCATTTTTCAGTCAGGGAGTACTTGATCTCCAACATGCCGGCCCCGGGTAGCCTTTTAGTGAATAATGAACGACTAAGGTCATCAAACGAGGTTATCCAGAATATTATTCTCGGGAAGTTGTGTCTCCGCTACGTGAATTTCCGGGCAGTCTAGCAAGAAACCCTTCAAACAGACGACAACCAAGTCCAGCGGTCATTCCGAGATTATGCAGCAGGTTCATGGTATCAACATGCAACTGTGAGCGAGCCAAACGATACGGATATTGTCAGCGATATCAACAGATTTTTCGGTACCAGAAATACAAACTGGGATGCCTGGAGGGCACGGTTTGACCAACATGATGAAGAATCAAAGGCCATAGCGGGAGAAAATTATATTACTGCTGCCGGCCCTTTGTATTACGCGTCACGACTTGGAATGGTGGAGACAATAAGGTATGTCCTTCATACCCGCAAGTATGATCCAAACGAAAAGGGGGGTTCACAACGAACAGCTTTAGGAGTTGCTTGTCTCAAGGGTAACTGAAAATGGTAGACCTGCTAATTCAAGCAGGAGCGGAATGTAAGAATGCTGGCCAAGACGGAAGGACACCACTGTACTTGGCTGCATGGAATGGACACCTCGAAGTGGTCAAGATGCTGCTTGAGAACGGGGCCGATCTCACTGTTGCAAATAAGTACGGATGGACACCACCAAACATAGCCTCATATCACGGACACGCCGAAGTGGTCAAGATCCTGCTCGAGAAAGGGGCCGATCTCACCGTTGTAAACAAGGACGGATTGACGCCACTAAATAATGCCTCTACTAAGGGACACGCCGAAGTGGTCAAGATCCTGCTCGAGAAAGGGGCCGATCTTACCGTTGTAAACAAGAACGGATGGACGCTACTAAAGAATGCCTCTACTAAGGGACACGCCGAAGTGGTCAAGATCCTGCTCGAGAAAGGGGCCGATCTCACTGTTGCAGATAAGGGTGGATGGACACCACTACTCGCAGCCTCATATAACGGACACACAGAAGTGTTCAAAATGCTGCTCGGAAACTCTAAAGCTGACGCTACGAATAAAGACAGCAATGGACGTACGGCACTTTTTCTTGCTGCGATGCGGGGACATCATGAACTAGTGCAACTAATAGTTGCCAAACATCCTTCAGAGCTCTATAGCAAGGATTGCTACGACGCAACACCATTATTTGCGGCAGTAAGAAACGGACATATCAAAGTATCAGAGCTCTTACTCGCTATGGATGATACCTGCATTACCTTGAGGGATTCCTTCGGCCGGACATTGATGTGGTGGGCAAAAAGGAGTGATAATCTTCAACTCATTCAGCTTATCCATCGAATTGCCATTAGAGTAGGCTTGCAATCCGACGAAAACGACACAAGCAAGGAAAGCGGGCTAGCAACGTCTACATCATCAGCTTGGTGCGACGTCTGCACGCTATATATTCCGGATAGTAGTGACTGTTATATATGCGGTATTTGCGATGGTGGCCAATTCTGCATCTGCCCGGAATGCTTCAAGTTTGTTGTTCAGTGCCAGAAAGATTCTCACACTTGGTGCTTGCACAGGTCGGAAGGTAATGTTAATGGTTAAGAACGAGGTTCATGAAGGATTTAGAGTTCTTGTCATAAGCGGGGATCATGAGGTGTACTTTGATCCAGGGGAGATTCGTCTTCAGGATCAGGTTTGAGGCTTCATCTCATCTCGGATCAGATATGGATTATAGAAAGACTTCCACTTGTTTTCCCAATCGACGAGTGATTGCGCTACAAAAGCCTTCATATGGAGACTCAACCTGGCCCAGTTGATTGTGAACGCTATTTCTGAGAAGACAATTCTTACCTCCTGGATCTCTTCCTTGGTCTTGACGTTCTTGAGGGCACTGCTGAGGACAAGTAGATCAGGGCACAGTCTCTTCTCAGCCATTATGAGATGCATGGAAGTAGGCTTTGGTGCGTTGGGCTCTTAAATTTACTAATATTTGGTTGGAGAATTGGTGATGGTGGAAGTGATTGTGTGATTGTTTAGACGTGTTCACGGATAGTAAGAACGGAAGTTAAGAACGGAAGTCACGCAAGATGAGCTACGTATTTCTGATGGGAAATGATGCAAACGGCTTGCGAGTTTATTTGAGAAACCCTAGGCTGCCATAGAGTCATCATGATTGTCTTAATTCACTTGCTTTAATTGATACCCGTAGAAGAAGGGGTCTTACTCTGGTGCTCTTATGCTTTCTCTTATGTTGATGCGAGTGCATATGGGGTGTGAATTGTTGTATTGGAAAAGGATGGCCAGGTCAGCTATTCTGGCCTGGCAGAGCTCTTTTATAGCTCTTATCTATCTTATCTCTAGCTATAGGGCAACCCCCCCTGGGGTCACGTATCATATGTGTACCTTTGTAATTTAAGCCACCACATTTACAGCTGGAGGAAGCTGGAAAACAGTTACAATATCAAATGCGTTCTCTTTGTATCAAAGGTATTAGATTTTCGAGTCCGTCTTAGAGCAGCCTACTAATGCCATATATCTGCCCATCCCGGAAGGATGGTTAACATGAATGACTTACCGTGGTATTAAGTGCTATAATTACCTTTACATGATTGTATCGAGTTGTGGTTTACTTAAATCTACCTCTGCTGCTAGTACAAATGATGCAGGTGCATATGGGATGTGAATTATTGTAGTAGGAAAGTGATGCATGCTACTAGGAGGTAAAGGCATTATAGTGTAGTAGTGCGCAACATTATAGTATCCAAGTGAATGGATTCACCTAACCAGTGGGTCCCCCTACCTTTTCGTACCAGAAAGGTTGGCCAGGTCAGCTATTCTGGCCTGGCGGAGCTCTTTTATAGCTCTCATCTTATCTTATCTATCTTATCTATAGCTACAGGGTAACCCACCGTGGGGTCACGTATCAACAAACTACAAACCACGCAGGTTGATGTTCTAGAGCTCTGCATGGACCCTAAGGAACATAAGTAGAGTAGGTGAATTTGACAAAGATGTGAGAGGTGCTTTTCTTCAAGCTTCTATTAGTGGTGGCTTTGTAGCCTGGGTGGTACTGTAAGACAAGCAAGACTATCTATATCAGGGTTCTGCTAGGCTACTAACCAAGCCTTGGGGATGAAAATCAACTCCAAATCAAAGCTAGGTTTCCTGTTATTCAGCTCAGGTGGTTTTATCTCTATCGCTTCATATCTCTCTTACCCGTTCTGAGCTAACTCGTATTCGGCCGTTAGCTCCAAACCGCCGCCAGAGAGTAGGTACTGGTGGTGATACGGCCTAACGACGGCTTGGCCACTATGACGACCGTCAGCGTTAGCGGTGTTGCGTTCACTGTCATCCACAAGGTCGAGTATAATGACAGGGCCTTTACAGGCAGCTAAATCAAGAGCGTCTGGAAGCCCCGCGTTGCGAAGAGGGTGGATCTGAGCTTGGTGAGTTTGGCTGCCTTCCCTTTGTGCTTACCTAAGATGCACAATACTAATGCCGGCCCTAGACTTTATTCATGATGCTGTGCCGAGCCGAGATGGGACATGACTGGAAGCAGTGAAACTCAGGCTTGAAGTCGCATTGCTGGGATGACGGGTCGCTGGTGTTGTCTAGCTGCAAACGTGGAATGGGCGTGTGGGCTGAGGGCTGTCGAGGCAAGTTGGCTTGGTCGGGTACCCAGCTTCGTGTGGGTTTTGGCGTTTTTATTCATGTTTCGTGAATTAGTCCGGGGGTGATATTCGTTTCAACACCATACTATGGAAGACGCTCAGTATGTGGCCAAATGCGTGCAACTGAGCCGAAAGTACGAGGTTCGAAAAGCAACAGCTTGATAGCGCAGAGAACGCAGTCTATGCCTTGTGACAGCGCAGTGACAAGGGATGCTACAAATGTCTAACTATGCTACATGTTACCACCATCGTACACCAAGATTATGTCCATCGCGCTGCCCTTATTCCTCATAAGGCTCAGAATCGGTCTCGTAATCGAAGTCTTTGGGCACCGAAGCCTCCTCGGCACCTTCACCATCCTCATCAACAGCAGTCAAGACACCAGCCGCAGCAGCCGCGCCTTCGCCAGCACCAACTCCCAAGTTGGCTGGAGAGATGCCCAGCTGGCGCAGTAGAGCCTCCTCAACATTGATTCTTCGAGAAGAAGCAGTGACTCCTCCAGCACCTCCGGCACCACCAGGAATTGGCGCCTTATCCACAGAAACCTTCGGGAGCTTCTCCTCGATAAGTGCCTTGGTTTCGTCAGGCCGAGAGTCATGGAGCAAGATGGGTCCTCCAGTGGGCTATCGCAAGTCAGTAAATATTACAGTATCGGAAGGAATCAGGTTAACTCACCAAAGGACCAGGCCGTACCAGCTTGACGGGCCAGTATCGTCCCTTCGTAGCCGTGATGTACTTCAACTGTCCGGGTAGAACACGGCTCATGTTGTCGACCTCGTAGCCAGGTTTCTCCTTCTCTGCCTTCTTCTTGCTGTCAGGAGGCGGAGTCTCCTTGTCCTTTTCGGCTGACTCTTCCTTCTTCTCCTCGGCAGGCTTGTCAAGCTCCATCTTGTCTTCAGCAGCAGGCTTGGACACTGTAGGTGTAGAGTCAATGTCCATGCTCTCGCGACGTTGGGCCTTCTCCTTCTTCTGCGCACGACGCTTGGCTTGAGCAGTGGTAGACAAGATCGCGGTGGCAATCAGAGCAGGACCCTCCTCGGCCTTGGTCTCCTGCTCAGGCGGGTAGTCGAACAGGCTGGGCTTGGTAGAGCAGTGGAACTTGGTGTCGATGATGTCCAAGTCATGGTCGAGGGCGATGATGGAAGTCGGGGTGAAGGCCAGAGACAGGAAATGGGTGAATGGGAACCAGTACCAGTACTGCGTGAAGACGGCCATACCGACAATCCCTGCCATGTTGAGGTTGCCCGTCTGGGTTTGCAGACCGATAGTGCAGTTGCGGCCTCCAGCATCGATGATGCCAAGCGCAAGAGCAGCACCAAACTTGGTCATGGCATCCTCGTGGCGATCGCCCAAAACCTTCTTCAGTGTCTTGCGAATAGCAGCGACCTTGGGATTCATGACCTCATTCTGCTGCATCATGATCATGGCCAGGGCGATGAGGGCGCCTTGACGGACAAAGTCGGTAGGGTCCTTCATCATGGGCTCAAGGAGATCTATAGCTTCGTCCAAGCCAGTGCCAGCGCACGAGATACCCAGGGCCATTGCGGAACCATATCGGACGTGGGGGTTGTACGACTCGGACAGGAGCTCAACCATGCGTGGAACACTGCCGGGCTTGCGGAACAGGATGAATCCCAAACTCATGACGGCGATTCGGCGCACGTCGTCGTTGACATCGCTGACAGCAATGTGCAACAACTTACGGATAGCCTTGTTGCTGCCGGTTCCGCAGTAGGCCATGGCCACTGTCATGATACCACCATATCGCAGCGTCGGGTCCGGGTCGTTTAGAAGACCTTCAATCATGACATCAGCACCTTCTTGGCGGCCGTACATGATCAAAGCCATGCCCAGTGCCAGACCGCGTACGCTCTTCTCGTGAGTCGTCTCATGTGCGTAGGTAACCATGTCTTCCAATGCCTTGACATTACCAGTGCCCAGCATGATCAGACCCATAGCTAAACCCACAGCCTCGCCGTTGAGCGCAGAATCAGCAAACAGAACTGTCTTGAGGTTTTCGAAGATTTCCTCATCACCAGTGGCCATGCCAGCGATACCGAGACCCAGAGCACCACCGTGTTGAATGACTTCTTCCTCGGCAGCAGTGAACTGGGTCTTCAAGTAGCTCAGGGCACCAGCACCGTGATTGGCATGAATCAGACCATAGGCGTACAAAGCACCACCCTGGGAGAAGGGAGAGCCACCACTAATGCCACCAGTCCCTCTTGGCAAGTAGGGTTCGAGCAACTTCCTAGAGTTCGAGAGGTTACCACGATGAATGACGCCGAGAGCGGCTGTAGCAGTGAATTTGGACCAGTTAACAGCCTTGCCTAGCCACTCCAGATTGTCGCGGAAGAACTTGTCGTTGGTTGTACCCTGGTTCATGAAGGCGTTGCAGAATGTGACGGCTGTATGGAAGATGGAGTTGCGGCCCTCGAGACTGTCCCGAACCTTGTTAAGGATGCTCAAATCGGTGTGGTTGTTGCGGTACAGAAACTCGAGGTTGAGCCTGATGGTCTTGCTGCCATCGAGGATGGAACGGATGTTCTTATATATGCCGCCCCTCTTCTCGTCCAATTCGGTGAGGGTAACAGAGCTGTGCTCGGTAGAGCTCTTATCAGTCTTATCGAGCAGAGCGTCTGTCTCAGTGGCGTCTTCGCTGTCCGCATTCCCTCCGGTTGTGCCAGGCTCTGATTTAGAGAGCTCGCCCCTGGGCAAAGGAGCGAGGACTTTGCCCAGGAACTCCTGCGTGCCGTTGTCGTACAGGTCAAATGCAAACTGATAGGCAATGGCGGTGGAACTGGGGGTGCCTTCTTCCACCAGACGCTTGATGACGGCCCTAGCCTGCTCATCTTTGTCCAGGTAGACTATGCACTTTGCGATGGAGAAATAGTCGGGCTCCTTGGCTCTGCCGCTGGTGAGGATGTCCAGCACCAGTTGGAGAATCTCGTCACGGAAAGCACGCTCCTGGACAACATCCATGCAGATGCTCAGACAGTAGTCCATAAGCTCCTCGGCAGGGCCAAGAGATTCATCGTCGGTACCCTTGCCCTTAGCTTTCACGTGGTCATCGTCAGCCCGTTGGATGACCTTGTTGACGACATCAAGGCGCTTGGCTTCAACGGCGATTCCTACAACCTGCTTGTAGCGGCCCTCCTTCAGACAAGTCTCGTAGAGCCGCTCAATCACGCTGTCGATGGCTCGTCGGGTGTCGAGTTCGTTGTGGGTGAGCGCGATGGACGAGGATCGATGTTGCTTCTTGGGGGGCTCGAAGGAGGGCTCGATGATGGTGTTGTCGGTCGAGGCGCGGGACAGCAGAGACTTGGACGGCAGGGTGGACTGGGAGAAGGGGGTCGTGGGCGAGATCAAGGCCGAAGCGTTGTTACCATCGGCGTTGCTGCCGCTGAACGCAGTGGCCAGGGTTGGAAGAGAGGTGTCCGTGTCTTTCTCCTTCTGAGGAAGGATGGAGTGGTTCTCGTTCTTGGCGGCGATGTAGTGGTCAACACACTTCGAGATGATGGTTTCCTCGAACTCGCCAGGGCTGTCTAGCTTGAAGAGATCTCCAGAAGCCAGAGCAAAGAACATGCTCTCGTCGTAGGCCTGGAGGTGGTAGTAGACCTTGGAGAGGACCAGGGCCGCCAGCTTGCGTTCGGGGAAGGATTCATCTTCATAAAGAGCCTCGCTGAAGCCATTGTCAGCATGATTTCGTGACCATGGATCAATCACCAGGAAGCAAATGCGCACATTTGACCGAGGGCACCGGCGACTTCGATCCAAACCGTGTCAATGTCGTCGTTCAGCGTCTGCAAAGCGAAAACCTTGAGCTCGGCCTCGTCCTCGCTGAGAAAAGAAAGAATGCCTCTGGCACTCGTGAGACCGGGCATTTTTGGATGGGGCGATGATCTGATCGGGCTGGATTGGAGATGGATGGGGTTTGTTGATGCTTGATGAAATCTTGAAAGTCAAAGTGGAAGGCAAGGCTCAAGATTACGAGATTGGCAGGAACAGGAACACGTCAGGAGCTCTGCCTTGCAGGGTGGCCCGGGTTGCGCTAATGTCGGAGTTTCCCTTGGTGCAGAAGTGAGGAGCTTCGGAGCTTGGGCGTGGGTAGTTTGAATTGCCGCCAATTGGGATGGGTATACATATAAATCGTGCAATACTTCTGTTGGAACTTCGAGGTCGCAAAATAATCAATACTGAATCCAGCTCTCTCCAAACCCCTTTGCGGACAGCATTATGTCAAGTGGCAGTCGTTTTTCCTGTGTATATCATCTTCAAAATGACCTTCTTTTAGCTGTTGGAAGACAATGGGCGTGACATTCAATCCATGCACCCCACTAGCTTCACCAGCTGCCTGCAAAACCCCTCTAGACCTCATTGAGCCGTAGTTTACAATGACACTGTGTGACTGAACGTGTCAATCGCAATCAATTTTCTCATTATTGCTCTGAATATGGACCTCTTTGACAAGCATCTCCGATAAGAAACATGTAAGGCCATACATTGGCGACAGTGAGATATAGTGTCGCTTCCCCATGTAACTGAGTTATTACAGTCACCGTCTGTGACAATCGAGACTTCGAGATGTCCCATCAGGCAGCAACCGGATCAAGCCGTGAGAGTAATGACATCTTTCAAACACTTTGATGGTCTCTACCGACATATATAGTCAACCGGCTGAACATTAAATCCATAACATCAACGCTGTTTTTTATCGCTCGTTTTTCAGTCAGATGTCTGTCTCTTGTGCCGGAAGTGGCTATCACCACCAAGTACCAGCCGCCCCTTCTTCTATCGTCAGCTACATGAGCGAACCCACTCGTTCAAGGCTATTGACGACCGGGGACAGAGCCGGGCTGTGCTCGAGCACGCAAAAAAGCATTCAAGCATCATGGAGACAATTCATCCCTGAATTCGATAGAGTGGACACTTGTTAAAACACCCAACAGCCCTCGAAACGGAATCAACCGCGTCGACTGCAAGTGTCGAGTGTCAACAGCATCATAGTGTTTCATTGAACAACTTGAGTGTTTTTGTCAACATAATTAATTCAACCCAGCGTTTGGACCCCAATCGCGACGACGTGACAGGCCCCCTGGCTCCCGCTACCCAAGTGCGAGTGAACGAACAGTGTGGACCAAATTTGAGCGGAGCATAGTAGCAGAAAAGCAGTAACGGCCTGAATTCGAGACCAACGCGGACCAACCTCCAGCAGCTACCTCATCTTAGCTAAGGTATCGTCCGTTTGCACGCACAAAATTCAGCATTTGCGACGACTAAAAGACACAAATTATTGCTGCCTCAACCTACACCGCACGCATACAACCTTGTACATTAATCTGGACGAAATTCGCATTACGCTCGAGCATCGCGAACCTGAGCAGAACGCGCATGTCGGAACGTGACTTGAGCCGGATACCTTACCTTTTTACCCTGACACTGACCGACAGCTCGTTGGGACCATCGCGATATCGATTCGACAACCCAAGGCAGTCAGCTGAGCTCGACAGCGAGCGCAAACTCTCGAGCCCACGACTGTTGTATCTACCTCATCCAAACGAAGACTTTGCCTCGGACGTCGCGTTGCTGCATTGACATATTGGTGATGCTGTAGGAGACCAAAATTGAAAGAGCGCGAGTGAGAGTGCGAGTGCGGGTGCGTCTGAATGTGACAGAAAAGACGGGCGCAAGGAACGAGCAGATCTGGGTTTGGAAGAGGTGGAACAGAGCCCCAAGTTGCATGAGAACAAAGGGAGACAGACGAAACCGTCGCGACAATGGACCTCCGGAGCCTGATGAACAACGACGGGGACGCTGGAGGCGCACCGCGACCACAGTCGCAAGCACCAGCGCCAGCACCCGCTCCAGCACCCACTCCAGCTCCTCCGTCCCAAACGCCGTCGTCGGTGGGAGCGACACCGCATACGCCCATTCAGGCTGAACCTCCGCCGCATGCATTCAGAGATTACAGCCATTCGGTCCACGCCTCGCCCGTTGTAGCTCATGCTCCGGCGCCGTCACCGCACGAATACGGCCCACCTGCAGCCCGTTCTGGCCATCCTCCGGGCCCGTACGCATCGCCTACCTCCTACCATCCGCCGCCGGGCGCATTCCCATCACGACCAGCTCCTCCTCCTCTCCATACCAGCGACCCTCGATCCCCCGGCAGCGCGTCCATATCCAACCCGTCGCCATACCGGCATACACCGACCTCCTCGTTGAGTGCAGCCAGTGGTGGATATCCGTTCCCAGGGCAGAATCAACACCAACAACCGCCGCCCAGTCCACAGCAGCGACATCAGTACGGCCCGACGAGTGTTTACCCTCGCGATAACTATTCCAGCCAGCCTGGCTCAATTCCACCGCCAGCTGGCATCCCCACAACTCATGGATCAGTGTCTTATATGCAGGGACAGCAGCCCATGCCACAGACACCGCCAGTAGGGACACCAGGTGGCAGTAATGCCTATCTACATCAAAGATCGCAATCGCTTCAGTCGACTCCCACATCAACACCGACCTCTGCGCACGCCCACGCGACTTCGTACAGCACCAGCGCGGGGACTCCGTATGCTCCGCAGGTCATGACCAGTCCGGTTGCGACGACGCATCAGCCACCTGCACCACACTATCAAAGACAATCGTCACAACCGCCCACGCCCTTGGGCCCACCATTGTCTGCCACGTCTCGACAACAATCAATAGCTCCCAATAATTTCCCACAACCACCAAGCCCCTACCAACAACGGACTTATCCTCCTCAATCACAGCAGCTTCACCAACAGACTCCACCGCCACCGCCGCAGCCCTCTTCTGTGCAACGCATACCTTCTTACGACGCTGTCAGCGAACCGCACCGACGATCTCAATCGCAACAGTCTCGGAGCGAACGGGAACATAGCATGAGCGTTTCACCCAAGACGCGTATCCCCAGTCTGCCAAGCAGTGCAGGCGGTCTACCGCATCAAACACCGAAAAACTCAATCAGCATGCCCACTATGGAACCGCAGCAAGCAACAACTCCTGCCAAGCGCAAGATGGACGAACGCGACCTCGCACCAGACGAAAGGGAAGGTATAAATCGACGCCCACCGCCGCCCGAGATGAACGGTCACCACCAGAACCACGTACCCTTGCCCCAGCCTAAAATGCCACCGCGCAGGTACCACGCGAACAAACCCGTTTGGGCTCAGAGTGGAAAAAGCCAGCAACCCCAGAAGAGCCGCAACTTCGTCACCAAGACCAAGTCCCACGCCGTCAATGGAACTCACAGCGCCGCTGTCTCCGAGGCATCGCGTCATAACTCACCCGAGGCCTCGCGTTCCGTGGGTAAACCTGCCGTTGACGAGCACCCTCCTCCTCCTCCGCTGACCAAGGATGACCGTATGATGTTTGAAGGACAGCCCTTCCCATGGCAGCCGAGTATTGCCTTCATCAAACCGCCCGAAGTTGTCTCAAAGGAAATTGGAGACTGGCTCTTCTTCAATGTGATTAATAATCCGCATCTGCATGAAATTCAAGGCCGCGGCGCGGTATTCGAGATTGAGGCAAAGCTTGGTACCATCATTGATCGTGACACCAACTTTCGCGTGGACAAACAGGCCTACGGAGAGATAATTCTGGAAGAAGGATCGCGGGTCGCGTTCCGCAGTAGCATGACCGAGGTACGTGTCCTTCATTTGCTTGTATCATGACACCAACTAACGGAATTTTCACAGACCCAACATCGCAAATTGAACGAGTTTCTCAACAAGAAGGTCCAGGACTCGCACCCGGCTAACGCACAAGGCGGTCGACCGAACCCCAACATACCAATTCAGTACAAGCGTCGCCGCGAGACCGACCGTTTCTACGAGTTGCCTTCGTTATTTACTGGCCGTCTGCCGCATATTATGCAGCAGCTCCTCCGGACGAAGAACCATGTCAAGGCACGTGTGAGCTACGACCAGAAGACAGGCGACGTCATCGCCAAAATCGTGAAGGCCCGGGTCGCCGATATACACTTGCATCTACCGCGAATGCCGCTTGACTGCAGAATATCCGTCAACCTGGAATGGGACTGGGATGGACCCGTGGAGGAAATTGAACAATCGCAGATGGCCAACCGAGAGCGTCTGCCTGACAGAAACAAGGACAGACTCTCGTACACACATGGCTTCTATCAAGTTGACCTAACTCAGGTGACGCAGAACGTTGCCGCTGTAATCCGTGGACAGTCGCGGATGGAGAAGGAACATGAGTTGGAGGTTGAGGTGGACAGCGCTACATTGATTGCGCACGGCAGAAGAGTAATGGAAGGGCGAGAATCGAAGTACCGGGAACTTATTGATGGACTGTTGAACAACGTCAGAGTGTTAGCAAGCGAGTGCCCCCCAAACTAAAGTGCTGTGGAAGACACATGGCCGGTCATGATGAGAGGAAGGGGGTTGGGGCGAGACGGGGACCGGGTGTGGGCAATAACGAAGGTCGAGGTTGAACCCAGAGCTTGAGGTAGAACCGCAACCGAAGGCGATGGTCAAGACTACACCCAAGGGCCTGACTGACTGGGGTTTCTTTCCCTCACGGTTGACGGCAAAGGTGCAGACTGTCCCTCCGTGCCGATAATGGAACGGCCCTGACCTAGTCGGTTGGATTTTTACGGTTGACCTTCACAAGAGCAAGGCCATGTGCGGACCTCCCTGGCGGCTAATTGCCACGGAAAGAGTAAGTCGAATTTATTAATTACAACATGTGATACCAATTTGGATGGCAAAGCGAAAAAAGTCAGGGTGGCAGCACCATGTTCTCTACACATAGACAGGGAAACAACGGCTTACACAAGGCTCGGGCGGGCTGGCAGACTTGGCTTGGCTTAAATGGCGGATTACTTTGCGAGTGATTTCCGAGTTACGACATGTATCATCTATTCATCATATTCAGCTGGTAGCGAGGAGAAATGGCTGCGGGGAAAAGAATTGAGATTCAGAATTATGGTGTGAACAATGAAATTTCGGACCCTTGTGAAGAGGTCATCTGGCCAACAGACACAAAATGTGCAGCCGGGGCCGGTGCGCTGGCCAACCAGTCGCTCGAGGCCGCTCGACGCTGCGGACCCTGGGTGAGCCAGACAGCTCTCATTCGTGAGTTCTGCCAGCAGTGCATTGACCTGCCGGCTTTCTATTTACAAGCCGGGTCATTGTAATCGTCTCCCAGGGCGCTTTCTCCAGACAGATGGTCGTTGTTCGCTTGTTCCCGCAGCTTCTCAAATGGCATGTTCAGTCCAAGCTCGATGAGCAATATACCCAAGGCGAACAGCGTCTTGCGTCGTGTCTGCTGGCTTTGGAATTCGTTTCGACTGATATCCCTGGGACTAGCCTGGGACCAGGTCTGCTGCGAAGAAAGTGTGCGCGAGTCTTACTGCGGGTTCCACTTTGATATTATGCTGCGAATAGTCCATAAAGAGCACGATGTCATCCTTTCCAACCCAATCTTTGTCCAGCCATGGTGTTTCGCATAGGAGCAGGACTGACCACGTCGCGGCTGCGGCCGTGGCCAAACGCTCTGTGTGAGAAATGGAGCTCTTCCTTAGTAGGGACTAACTCTCAGAAAGTACCGTTCTCAATGAGATGCTATTCATATGCTCACGAGGTGATAATTTCACGCAAGCAACTCTACCGTGCTCCTCGTCGGGCACGTTGAAGTTTTTCTAGTCATGTTGCTGAATAATGTCGCAAACACTCGAAATGACACTGCAACTAGAGACTGCGTTGCAGATTGTTTGTCTCGCAGGGAAACCCTTTTTCAGGAACCTTGCCAACTGTGATTGTATGTCGGTTGGCGATTCGTGACACATACTCGGCTGTATCAGTTCGAACCTACTACCAGGACCTGAACCCCGTTTGTGCCAATGTTGCTTAGACAGTCATCAGAAACGCAACTTGTTGACCTTTCTCCCTCTCTCTAACCAACAGTACAGATTATCGTCTATAAATAGGCTCTTTACAATTTCAGCTACTACTACATATGTTTTGGAAAGGCCTATTGTCAGGGAATTTAAATATCCATTTTGCTATATGGAGCTGTGCTATACGACAATACCTAATCGCCTACATTCGAAGTAAGTTTTTTCCCTCCACGGATAGAGTAACTTAGAGATAGATTCGTAATATAAAGACAGGCGCCATGTATTCCGAGATCTGAGGCCGTATGTTTGCACTTTCCTTCATTATGAAGACCCAAACCAGATGTATGCCACCAGGCACGACAGTGGTACATAAGTTGCAAATGTATCGAAGACAATAAATATGCAAACAATGTAATCACATGTTTGATAATATATCAGACATAGCTGATCACTTGAGGCTAGCGCATCAAGTTTCGCCTAACGAACGTCACCTCTCCATTCTTCTCGACATGAGCGAGCGCCCGATTCACGATACACATTGATCAATGCCTATTATGATTTGCAGAGATGTCCATAAAGAGACCCCTTAATCACATTACCGAGCATATGGAAGAGCTCTCAATTTTTTCCTTGCCAAAGGCTGTAGATGGAGTCGAAGGCCAAGATGTTTGCGGCGAGACCTCCAGAGATGTATTGGACGATGACGTGCCAAGTCTGCAATTCAGCTCACACACTCCGTCGTCTTCGAAGTACGAGGAGGCCGAGAAGATCACCGGGAGACGCTCAAGCTTGCAGAATCTCGTCCAGGGCCAGCCGAACGAAGCTTTGATTCGAGACCTGCACTTGGACAAGGATTCGGAACCTTCTCAGTTTCTGAAAAGAACTTCGAATCAGTTTGCCGAGGTCTGCAAAGGCCAATACCGAGTGATATCGTTTTACGAGCTGCAGAAGAGTCCGATTTTGGAAGTAAGACACCTAATCCTATCAGTAAGAAAATCCTGATAGACTATAACAGAGGACTAGTGGCACACAGTCCACTGGCGGAGCCCTAGTTACTCCGTAACAATGTACACTAGTTAGATAGGTAACATCCTACCGTTACACCTGACGTAGGTTAACTTAGCTCAATCAACATCACAATCCTCCATGAGACTATTTGTAGAAACAAGCTGATGGAATACCGGCCAAAACAGGCCCAAATATTCTCATGGTGTGAGGAAAGTCTGCGACCAGTAAGGGATTGACTGCAGTGGCTAAAGGAGACAATATTCCCCTTGATACTGATCATTCTGGTCTAGTAAAATACGACGACAAGAACCAAGGGCCTTATCCTATCGTCAAGTAGCGAGTGATCGTATACTTGACGAGGTCAGATCGCTAGCGTATCGCCTTATATCACTAAAAGGGTACTCTCGAATTTATAACATTTTCCCGGTATTATTATTAGAGCCGTAGAAAGGCCAAATAACCCGAAAGTAGAAGAATCGATACTACTACTAGCCGAAGACGAGGACTAGGCGAATTCCACCTCGAGTGCAACTCAACTCGAGTGGGGCGACTCTAATACCATCAACGCCTCCCCCGCCCCATGTCTTCACAATCTCTATTCAGATCTATATTATTTTAAGTAGTGCAGAGTTCAGAGATATTTCTCACATCTACAATCCATCCTTTCCCCGGTCGCATGGGGAATAATAGTTTCGAATAGCATAAAGACATGACAACTACGACAGCAAGCGCCTTAGAGAGTCTTCCCTCTACGCTTCTTGAGCTGATCTGTGAATACATCGGCTGTCGCGATTGCAAGAAACTCAGTCTGCATGGCTTCTCATTGACGAGCAAACACTGCTGTTGCGCGGCTACAGCACAGCGATTTTCTCGTGTGCAGGTTACGGTACGGGGTCAGAAGAAGCTACGCGACGACTTACGAAGATGGAGCAAGATGCTTGGCGCTAATGACCGTTTTCGCCACGTGCGTCAACTCAAGATCACGGGGTTCGTGCCACGGGAAAAAGCAGAGGATGCAAAGGTTGACCTTGACACACACATGGTCGAAGCAGAGGATGGACTGAGCAGCGATAATGACTTCTGCAAGCCTCCCAAACAACCTGTCCACTTCTGGCATGGGGCTACGCGCTTATCGCAAGAGGATAATCGACAGCTCGACAAGGCGTGGCAACCGCTATCTTGTTTCATCCGAAAACTGTCTGGCCTCAAGGATGTCGTCTATGCAGCGGACGGTCAGATTCCACGATGCATACTCGAGGCAGTACACTTCATGAACTGTCGCCTTCATATGCACACTTTCAGCTTACGGAGTCTGTTTCAACCTAGAGACCTGCCCCAAGTTATTGATGCGGATGAATATGCGCTTGCGACATCGCCTTGTTTATATAGCATTATCGTACCGTATTACACGTGGGACGAGGAGGGGAATGTAAACTACAACGAAGAAGCAGTCTTACATGGTGGAAGGGGCAGCGCCGAAATTGGTTCATGTCTGAGTGTGGCAGTTTCAGCCGAGTAGTACGTTCGCGTCGATGAATTCACCACATACCAGAAGACCGACTTGGAAGGGATTCTTCCCTGGCACACCGGAAGACGACAGGGAGCTTTCTGCGGCTAGGCTTGAGAGCCTGGTGTTAGACGATGCTGAGTCACTGCTCTCTCAATTACTCGATCAAAGCAGTCACACAGACTTTTCCAGACTACAACACCTGGCGATACGTTGGTGGGATGAAAATAGAGATGCTTCGGCGTCAATACAAGACTTGGCCGAGAAGGTTCGGAACAACAAATTCGAATCACTCCATACTCTAGTTTCATCCCTACCTAACAACGATGCGCACCACGAAGGCTTGACCTTGCTCCTGCGGCATTTGCGTCCACTCAAAAGCCTAGAGCTGGTGGGGTTCGCGAGTGACAAGGCATTTGAAGCCCTCTTACACCAACACGGCAAGACGTTACGCAAACTCAAACTTATGCCCGACCGACAACTGGGCCAAAGAACACCCATGCTTGTTCTTTCGCATGACCGTATGCAGGAACTCAGCGAACGGTGCTCAAATTTGGAACATATCGAGCTCCCTGTCATTCGAACCGAGGGCGACAAACGAGAAGCGGGGATTTATCGTGCCTTGGCTCAACTACCGCGGTTGAAGCATGCCACTTTGCAATTCCAGTATTCAGCCGGGCCAACAGAAGAAGAAATGGTAGACGAAGACGGAGAGGTTCTTTGTCAAAACATGGGCTACGATGAAGACATACCGCCCGATAGACTTCGAGAGGCCTATATCAACGCCGCTATTGACTACTCGCTCGCCCTTTCCATCTTCTGCGCCATATCGTCAGCCATGGAAGACTCCGGCAGTTAAAATTAATCCATCCTGGGTATCCGGTACAGAAGGGCATTATGACGGAACTGGACGATGTTTTCAAATGGATTGGGCGGAGCTGGGTTTGCGAGTTGGACCGAAACCAGTTCGTTGTCGTGCGAGAGCTCAACGAAGAGAGAAGGGTCAGGGCTAGCAAGAAGCTGAAGTACATAGGGGAAGGGAAATTAAGGGCAGTTTGGGAGCAGATCTGGCCGCGGCGGACGGAGAAGTGGTGGGAGAATTGGAAGAGTTTTCCATTGCATAAGTAGATCCACTAGTTGTATAGCACACATGTGTAGGACCTAGAAGCAAAATAATCCTTTCAAATGTCCTATTAATTGAGACATATTTCACTTTTGAATTCACCCTTCTTAAGAGTTTCTCGATTTTTGCAATATGGAATCAGCACGATTGCCAAGTGCCCGGTTGTTTTCCGGGATATATATGGACAATGTTCCCAGGTAAACATATTCTTATCACCTACTTCAGTCGAGAACGCCCAGTTGGAACGGGTCTGACCACAATGTGCTACTTAGTGAGCTCTTCTTACTGCCGCCAGGCCACAGCTGGCCCGTTCGTGGAGTGTTGCTAGTTCTGATTAGTGTCTCTAAGTGAATTTTTTCACAGCAAATTAAGCCCTCACGAAGGGCATTAAGCGTGGCGAGGCTGTGCACCGGGGTGCCTCTCACTTGCTTTATCGAGTGCGGCTAACATTCTGCTTAGTGTCTGTCCCGATGACTGCTCAAAACCACCTAATTGCAAAGCAGCACATTTATTGGGCATCTCTAGATCGTCAGCCGGGGGAGTTTTATGAAAATACCAGGCGGAGCTCCGTGGCTTGCAGTGCACAGCCTTCCCCTGCTGCAAGTGTGATCTACGTTGACTAACTTGTGGCCCGGTAGCTTTTACAGTGTTTACGTCATTATTTGTGCTATATGATAACGCTGCATCCATTTAAGTAGCTTTTCACTCATCGTGTGATATGTTGAGGACTAACTTGCATGGGTGCTTCAGCTGCAAGTGTCCCAGAAGTACGAGTTTCTACAGGTTTGTAAGTTGTTGTATTTCAAGTACATATGTTTGCACCTTGAAACACATTTGTGAAATAACTTTCATTAACTTATAAGAATTGATAATTGACTTTTATTAATAGGCATTTCTATCCCACCTCAGGAACCTACTTTTACTTACTTACCTGGGTCCATATAGGCCTAGTCTCGTCTCTGGTATTGCGATTCCACATTGCGAAGCGGCTTTCCTCTTTTTGCGTATAGTGCCACATACTCATTGTCCAGGCCTCACCTCACGTCACTGTCGAGGGCGTCTGCCAGCTTGAGCCTGAGCCAACAAGATAAGATATCATACACTTATTATGTTAACACTCATCATGAAATAATCTCCTCACTCAATTATATCCATAATTTTAACCTCACACACATCGAGCGAGGGGGACAACTCCGAGCTGGCAGGCTCGCCGTCTTGACCCTCAACACCGTCTCAATATGCTGAGTGTTGGACAAAACAAACCTTTTTACATTTAAATACCACGCTATCCCATGTAATTTCACCTTTGTCGTGTCGTTTATTTCGTCATTGCTATTTGTTAGACTGCATGAGACCCTCATATCCCACTAAGACCCCAACTGCGCCGAATGTGGGCCATAACCGTTCGAAGCCATCTTAATTCATCTAAGGTTTACCTAGGAATATTTCATCATTTAGCTACGACATTAAGGATACTGGGCCCCAGAGAAAATCCCTTGAACTCCGGCTCCCTGATCATCCTGCCTCTGCTCGGATCCTCCAGGAGGCCCCCCTCGCCTCGGTGGCTGAGGCGGATACCCTGACGAACCAGAGTCACTCATTCCCGCCCCATAAGGTGCCTGCGCATATCTCGTACCCTGAATCGTCTCCTGTCCATAGTACGCCGTGCCCTGGCTCCCACCACCCATCGGCCCTGATCCCGTGTTATACGACCTCCTATACACCAAACCTGGATCGATCACATTCCGTCCCCCATTCCCACCACCGGAGAATCCGTACGTATCATCCCTCTCATCCCTCTCCCTCGCCAAATCCGCATCCCCCTTTCTTATGGTCCGTTTCCTATACTCATCGTACTTGAACGTTGCCTCGGCCACCTTTTCAAAATGACTCGCCCTCAACTGCGACTGCGCCCCAGGCACCTTCGTCCGATCATAGTGGGCCAATGCCGCGGCAATAGAGAAAGCATTTCGAATCTGCCGGCCGTTCCAGCTGCCTAGACCTGTGCCGTACCGTTGGAAGTGCGTCGTGGCGTAGGCGTAGATTTCCTCGCGGAATATGAGGAGCTTGCTGCTGTCAGCGGAGTTCTGACTGCGGCGGTCTTCGATGAGTTCCAGGCGATCGAGGTTAGTCTTGAAGATCTCTTGTGTTTTAGGGAGGTCGAGCGCTGGGTAGTGCAGGCTGACGTGGACGCGGGATTTCAGGGATTCGTCCAGGACGCCTGGGCGGTTGGTAGTGAGGAATAGGACGCCTTTGTAATACTCAAGGATGCGGAGGATGGCTGGACAGCATGGTTAGTCTGGGAACTTGGTTAGATAGTTTTGAGAGGAGCCATCTTACTGGAAACCATGGCGTTCCTTTGTAGGTCATTAGGAGATCTTTGAGTGAGAAATACATCCGCTTCATCAAGTAGAAGGATACAATCCCATACTTGGGCGAGGCGAAATATCTCAGTAAGGGAGGATTCTACTTCGGAAGGTTCATATCCAAGGTCACCGCAAGTTATTGCAAATAATGGCTTTTTATGTTGTTGAGCGACTGCCTCGGCCGTTGCCGTCTTGCCCACCCCTGGCGCCCCGTGCAGCAGAATTACAACACCCCTTCCCTTGCCACGAATAAGATCTTGATCAGGAATCGCCGGGCCGGGCCCTTTATCGAGATCTTTTTTGGTGAAATGCGAGTGCAGTAGACTCTCAATAGTGTCTTTGTGGTTGGGGTCGATTTGTAGACTCTGGAACGGGTTCTGGATCTGTTCGATTTCCTTGAGATATCGAATGTCGATTTGGAAGAACTTCCGCTGTCGGAGAGCGTAGGCAAAAAGCCGCGTGGGTAGCAGCAACAGCTCGTCATCTGAGAGGTTCTCATGACGTGGCGGTTCGTTGGTGGCTATGTAAGTCGACAAAGTCAAGAACCTATCTTTGACTAGCCACTGGTTGCTCTCGAGGCCATTGACCACACCAGTCAAGTCAGCGTAGAGCTCTTGCATCTCCGAAACCATTTCGGACCGCTTTTTGTCCTTCCAGCGGATAATGGTGAACGAATCCGTGGCCCATGTTGCGCTGGCTGTAGGGAGTGGCACCGACCAGAAGAAATTGGGTTTCCACCAAGGATACGTCTGAAATGTTTCCTCGAAGTCGATGATAACCTCACTGTCAATGTACTCTTGATGTTTCGCATCCTCTCCAATAGGATCGCCCAGAACGTTCTTGACAAGTGACCACCCATCATAGGCAAGTTGATGCCGTCCCTTGACGTATGTCAAGAATTGCGCGCGCTGTTGTTTGAGTTCTTGGATGATTGTATCCTTTTTGGGGTGGAACCTCAGCGGGTAAGCCTTGAGGGAAGTGATCTCGACCTCATCTTCATAGTAATCTATGGTGAAACTTTGATGGACGGGACAGAATGTCGTTCCACTGTAGTCCAGATAGTAGCATTTTAGTTCGGCACCTGACGCCATTTCCCCATCCTCATCATTCTCAGGCGGCTTTTCCTCCCGCTTGCGACCGAGACTAGTGTAGTGCTGTCGCTCGATATCGTCGACCCTCCACTCGCTTCGTGTGGTCAGCATCTCCCACATCCGCCAGACTCTCTGCTCGGTTGAAGCTGAGTGTGACTTTCCGAGTTGGGACTGTGGCGGTACGTAGATCAACTCTCCCGGCTTGAACAGAAACCAGAGATCCACATATCGAATCTTCCTCGAATGGCCTTGGTCGATTGTCTCGCTCCTCAAGTTGTTATAGAGTGGCATGATTTTTTCGTCCATGAATTTGACGTAACATTCCAGCTCCAAAAGGGCACTCTTTGAGAACTTTGGCTTCTGAGATAGCATGGTATTCTCATTCGATGTCTGGGAAGTTTGATTTGGTCCCATGGAAGCACCATCGGCGCCGTCATTGGTGTTCTGGAGAGAGGCGCCCTCATGGCTATCAGAATCAAACTGCAATCTAAGTTTCTCGACTTCTTCTTTCACTTTATCATGTATGAAGATCAAACTCTTGAATGGCCGGGAGAAAGTAGTAGGCATGTCCACTGTAAGGAGATACAGGCCCATTCTGGAGGAGACTGTTGCCAAGACGGATAGGATGTTTCGGGATCGGATGCGGACACGCTGAATCCAAGAGCCCTTCAGTGTATCAATTGGGAAACTGAGTGCAGGGTTGTAAGTCCCCTCTTTCGCCGCAAACCGCCGAGAAAGTTCCTGCTTGACATCCTCTTCCAGCTGTTTCCCAGCTACCAGGATTTCTATCGCGTCTTTTCCTTCCTCTTCGCCGAAGTAGTTTTTGAACTGCTCCCAGTTGCAAAGACGTACTTTTGGCATTAATGTATTCTGATCTTCCTTGCTGGTTTTCTTCTCGTCTTTCTTGGCGGGCGGCTTTCCATCTTTGGCGCCCTTTTCTGCCTCCAATTTCTTTAGCCGCTCTTCAAGTGAGTGGATGTACCCAAGGAAATCCAGAGAGTACATCGGCGCTGGTAATGACTTCGACACCAGGCTATTTCCACCAGCACCAATATCTGAGGATGCAACATTTGCGCCATTTCCGTTGTTTGATTCGCTTTCGGCACTTTTCGTTGCGTCGACGTTCACATCATGTATCCGATCTACTGTTTCTTGTGTGGTTTCTATAGTATCCGGGGTATCTGATAAAGATTTAGCCACCGCTAGATGTAGCTGGTCAGGTGGCTGATTCTCAGCCATGGATATGAGAAATGACTGATGCGAGACGAGGAAGACTGCGGGTTGGGTTTGATCATTGACGATGGTTGGTAGCTGAGGCGACCGTCTTCAAGCAGTGACGCGCAAATTCTGAAGCCAAGACGGCAAATTTGTGCCAGTACAAGATATACTCTGAGTACGGAGACGTTGGTCCAACACTCAGAAGACAGGATATTGATCTTAGTGTGGAAAACCATACAGGGCTGTCAGGTGGGAGCGTGTTCAAACATGAGGACTCTAGAGCCTCATGGCACATGTAGAGAAGACAATGGCGCGCCGCTATTGTTGCAAGGATGAAATCCTTCCAGATTTTCAGCAAACTGCAGGCAATCAAATTTCGAATGATGGCTTATGCGTGAACCAGGGCAGCCATTGGCTGAAGTTGCCGATCAATATCGTAGCTGAACTCACCCAATGGATAACAAAATAAGCAGCGCAACCTGTAATAAGGAATGGTTTGTGGACTAGTTTGACAGTCTAGTATAGCAAATGAACATAAGTTCACATGTTCCGCCTGGAATACCGGGCTATCCTGAGCTTTATTTCGTTATACAATCGTTCTTCATGCCACCACGAGGAACTCGCAGGACAGACTAGCCAACTGACGGATGAGATAAGCAAGGGTCGGGTGGCAGGTGGTGTAACCCACCATATGCACGCTTACTCGAATTCCGTTAACTTTCCTAATTCAAGCACCAGCTTAAATTTAATTCTGCATATTTGACGGGGCACCTCCTCATAGGCCCATGACTACACAGTCTGTGGGGCTTAGCATCGGTAAACTCGCGTACAATTGCCTCCATTGTCTCAATTACGTCTCCCTCTTCAAGCCACGTTGGCAGCCTTGTGGTGACATATAGTACGGGAACACAGCCTTCGACTGTGGCAATAACTTCACGTCCATCAACATAATATGAGAATCGGGATCTCTACGTCCACACACACGCTAGAGCCTTACATCCTTACGTCAAAATGGAGACTCAACATGCACTTCCAAGCTCTCTGAGAGCTCAAATGAGTGACAGAAATGAATTAGCCATGTTTAACGATTGGTGTCAAGAGGAATCAAGTGTGGTTCACCCGGCCTTTGCCGGCGGCAATAACTACTATGACAGCCAGAAGGCGGAGATGGTTCCTAGGGAGGCTTATCAGTAAGTCGACGGCCTTGAAAATGATGAGCTTCAGTTGATAATGGGTAAAATAGTGACCTCAAGGAACTCATCGTGAAACACTTGGAAAACAACCCGATCCCGGGTCTCAACCCAGAAAAGTGCACCATGGACGATGTGTATGAGCAAGCTCGAATTGCTGAGGATGAGTACAACAGCCGTGACGCAAGCAGTAGGTTTCGGAGCTGGACCAGGAACAAAGCACCAAGTTTGGCTTCAAACCTTGGAGTTTTCACGGAAATGTTTCCAGACGAGTACGGTCTGTCTGTTGTGGCTGGAAGTTTGAGTGTGATCTTCAATGTGCGTGTATCGCCTGGATATCCAGCACCTGAAAATGACTGACAGATACAGGCTGTGACAAAAATCGCCGACAACCGCGAGAAGATCTTCCACTTCTTCCAAGAAATTCCTGATATTCTCCGCGATGCGAAGGTGCAACATAATTCATTCCCCAAAGACCCAACTCTCACTAGGTTGCTAAAGGCTCTACACCAAGCCGTGCTTCTAGCACTCACGGGGCTCTTGGACATCTTGCAGCCAAGAAAACACAGAGGAGGTGAATGAAAGTCTGTAGGACGTATTTTGCAGTGAAACTGACTTTTTATAGTATTCAAAACTTTAAATATATCAAAAGAAGGCTCGCGCAAACTTGACTCATTTTTCCAAGTTGAGACCACGGCAGATCAGATAGACAAAATAACGCAATCAGTCCGCGATAGCAACAACCGACTAAACAGTTACGTCAGCAGCCTAAGCTTCAGCACGATGGGGACCCTCAAGAAAAGCTCCAGCGAGAACCTACTCCAGACCAGAGCTGTGCGCCAGACCCAGCATACCATGATGTCTAGGATGAGTGATGGGTTCAGTGACGTTCGCCAGGATGCACGGGACGGTTTTGCAAGCTTGCAAGAGCAACAGGAGAAGCATGCGGAACGTATGGAGGCTACTTTAGAACGAGCGGCACAGACGTTTTTGTATCGTCTAGTGCATGAAGGGTTTAGGAATTACAATCTTGCTGGTAAGAACTTATAAGTCACTACCCCTGGAGATTTCGACAACTGACATCAATTTTAGGACTCGAATCTCCCTATCTGATGGCTACAAACTATGCATTGCCCGCGCCTTCTATGCCCCTAGAAGAATTATTCGACATATTGCACATCGACCTTGGGGTCGTGGGTGACCAGCTGATGGAAGTCGTTAATAAGAGCAACGCCTTTGAACCAAATGCCATGAGGCAAGCGAGTTGGTTGCTGAGACACAAAAACTTCAAGTACTGGCTTGCCAGTCCTCAATCGGGTACGCTGCTAGTTGATGGATTTTGCGGCGATCAGCGGATCGGCAGACATGCCCCTATATCTTCTGTATCCGGCACCCTTGCAGTTGGGTTGCCCAAGATCCGAAGTGGGGAGCGGAGCTCTTGCTATGTCTTGTGCTACTTCTGCGGGTTGAACTCCTACCCAGATAACGAATCTTCGGGTCCAACGCAAATTGTACGCTCACTTCTTGCACAACTAATTGCATCTTTAAGAGGAGGCGCGAAGAATCTCGACTTATCGTTCATTGCGGCGGATGCAGACCTACATCAGGATCTGATGCACCATAACATATCGGGTCTCCTGCACATCTTCCGCGGGATAGTCAGTCAGCTACCTTATAGTACAGTACTATACTGCATCATCGACGATCTATCAAGTTTTGAAACCGATGATCGGAACTGGAGAAATGATTTGCGCTACTTAGTCAACCAGCTGCGAAGCCTTATTGATGACTTAATGCGCCAGCCTGGAAAGCCAGCCTTCAAGCTTTTGATGACGAGCTCGCACAAGAGTATGGATATATACGAATTGATTCCCGAAGAGGAGCAGATTTCTCTTCGGGCTGGACATCTGAGCCCGTCACCTTTAACGCAACTGGCAGTCCTGGATGGCCTGGATGCTGTGGCCCAAATGCCCGCCATTGAGACACCCCGTCGAAGTCCATTGATCGTGCATCGAGACAGCTCGAAAGATCAGGAAGCCATTCCGTTTTCTCCTCCCGGGTATAATGACGGGTCGCATGCAGATTGGAACATTGACAAAGCTACGAGCCCGACACAGAACGCGTAAGTTTATTTAGCATATAATGCAAACATGAATAGAGCATGTGATAGTGGATATATCACAATGCGGTAAAACAAAATAAAAAAACAGCTCGATTCCCCCAGTTTTTTTCCCATTTCAGTGCGTTGGCCTGCTTGTTTTATAAAAGAGACCGCTTATAGCGGTAGACCTATCACCTCTATGTACCCAAGTATCTCAGCCTGTTTTCGGGCCACTCTTATTAAGATTGGGTGAGTATGAGCTTGTATTCGAAAGGTTATCTGGAAGGCACGAATAGCTCTCCTCAAGATTCTGTTCCTTAATGAAGCGGATGATATTGTCGCCGAGTTCCTACGTTATCTTCGTAGACGTTGCATCCAAAAGCTCTTTATAAATCCATTCTTTGAAACCCCGTTAAGTCTTGCTCGTATATTTACCAAGGTCGACATCCTCTCCTGCGTCGAGGAAGTACTTCGTGACTTCACGAACTTCGGCATATTTACCAGATCCGGCAGTGCCTCCACATAAATCAACCCGTACTTCCCAAAGGGATGTATGCAGGATCCCTGGCCGTCAAATAATGCACCGGTATCGCCATCAGAGGCAAGTAGCACGCAAATTATGGCGTAAGGTGGCTGCGAATTTAAATCGAGGGGTACTATTACGGAGTTTTGTCAAAGATGCCGTGTTAATATACCGTTGCTATGACTCTTTAGTAACAGTCGTATAATAGTATGATAGAGAAGTTGAGGATCTTCAAGGATGTTTCGATCCCATGTGCTATTCATTTAACAAACACTCACAGGATCTAATAGTCCTCTTTCGGTAGCTAGTATGATATCAAGATCCGACGCCAGCCACAGAACGTGCCCAAGGAACTGAAGCACACAGCTGCCCGGAACGCCACTGGGTCGTCGAAGAAACGCGCTAGCCTCACCTCAACGTCGTATTCTGACCATATGTTGTTGCGCATGCCTTGAGACATTTGCGCAAGACGCAGCGGTGCCTTCGCATCGAGACGCTGTATCAGCAGAGCTTGAGTTAGGCTGCGAGTTAGAAGATCAACGAGGGATTTGGGAGTAGCCTGGCTCCTCCGACCCACGACGTGCCCGCTGAAAGATGGATGGGCTTTCTATCCTGGCTCTTTATTCATAATATTTCGCGCGTTTGATG
Source organism: Pseudomassariella vexata (assembly GCF_002105095.1). NCBI lineage: Eukaryota > Fungi > Ascomycota > Sordariomycetes > Amphisphaeriales > Pseudomassariaceae > Pseudomassariella > Pseudomassariella vexata. The sequence goes on from NW_024467957.1 coordinate 3,132,952, forward strand.
ATGGTGATGTCTTGGCTCGCGTAGTTGAAATGCGGATGGCGTAAGACGGGGACTAAAGAAACACCTGAAGTACGAAAGAGTGACCTTGTCTTTCGAGGTTGCAATAGATTTGGACGATATAATAACGGGTGTATGCAGGTGGTTTCATCGATATATTTGGTCTACAGCATTGGAATAACTATCTATCCCATGTCGTTCTGGCTGTAGTGCGACGCTTATCCTGTCAGCTCCTGGGCTGGGTGGTAATTTGGAAATTCTGACATTCTTGCGATGAGCATATACGACCTCGGTTACCACCAGGATAAGGACTAATTGGATAATGCAGAAAGATATTCCCAAATACGCCCGCTCCAATAATGCATACAACATGACCAAAACCAAAGTTACCTGACCAATACCCACGCACACTCACGAATCAGCACAACCCTTCTCCTTCCGAGGATCGAACTCGACCCGATGCCAGGCCGTCGCCAAATTACCCCTCAAATTGTAAATGCTCTTGTAGCACTGCGGTTGGGTGTTATACGCATCATCCGTAGCCTTCACCACGAAAGCAGCCGCTTCCGTCGTGGTGGGCAAAGCCCCCTCATACCTCCATCTCTTCCATGACCACGCCTTGCTTCCGCTGTCTTGCTCCGAGTCGTCAACCAGACTGGCCTGGTCCCACGTCTTGCCCCCATCGAGACTCACATCCACGCGCTGGATCTCGTGGCCGCCACCAGAGTATGCATACCCTTCGACTTCAACGTGATTCCCGTCTGCCGACTTCTTCCGTGCCCGCGTGATGGCGCTGGTGATGGGCATCTCCTGGATCGACTTATATTTATCCCAGTCAAGATCCCGAGTCTCATTGGGACCGAAACATTTGTAGTCCCGCCTTTGCCAACTGGTGTCGCTCTCCTCGTCCGAAACAACAATTTTGCTCACCCATTTGACGCAGCGCGCTGCTACTGTGCCTGGGACGATGACTCGAACGGGGAAGCCGTGATCCCTTGGCAATGGTAGATCGTTCATTTTGAATGCCAAAAGCACATCACCGCGCGGGTCCAGAGCAGAGTGGATGGGGATGCTGGCGCCGTACGCCTCCAGGCCTGAGAATTGCACGTGCTGAGCGTCTTCGGGTAGGTCATCGAGTGGCAGTCCGGCATCTTTAAGTACATCGCGTAGGCGTACTCCTTCCCATTTGGCGCAACTGATGGCTCCTGGGCCCCATTGCAGACCATTCGTCTTGTTGGCATGCTCCGTCATGTCTCTCCGTCTGTTGCCCGAGCATTGCAGTACAGCTGTCACCGAATACTGCTTAAACTTGGCCTTCAAGTCATGGACTGTGTATGTCTTAACATCACCATCAGGAAGTTCAATCGTGATGCCGTGCGCATCTGCCGCCGTGTCTTCAATCACAGGAACCCACATGTGATTGCGGACATAAAACACCTCGTTTGGCGTCAGGAATGCTTCAGCTAGATCCTCGCCCGCCGTCTCTGCATTGCACGGTTTGGCGGTAATCTGTCGCAATCTCGGATCTCGCGTCGGGTCCGACACGAACGGGTCCTCGATGTCGTTCATGCGTGGTCGCCCATCTTCCAGGTCATCTGGGTGAATCTTGCCCACCACAAATTGCTGCAGGATCTCGCGTACGTAGGGCGTTTTGTGGATGGCAAAGATGTCCCAGTACGGCTCGATGCTGCCGCCTGCTGCGCGGAGAATCACTTCACCGCCTGGATGGGCGGGTATCCAATCCGTGATATCATACACCTTGTCTTCAAATATGACCCATGGTCTCGATGATTTGGGCCCGTGGTTCTTGATTTCCGACAATCGGTATTGCGGTAGCCCATCGCCAGGATTAGAGCTATCTGCTGCTTGTGCCGGTCCTTCATCCTCAACGTCTGCTTCCAGTGTTTCGTGCGAAACGGGCTGGAAGACGGAGAAGAGCACCGTGAGCACGCCTGCGCCGGCTGCAAGGACGGGTAGCGGTCCCAGACGGCGGGGGTTGGACGAGGTTCGCGGGGCAGCTTTCGCGGCTGTTACTTGGAAGGCAGATCGGAAGCTGAAACCCCGAGCTGGCGAGGTACTCAAAGTTCGCGACTCGGCGGCGACAAACAATTGACGAGCTGACTGCGGTCTTCGGGTGAGGTTGCCAAGCTCCCGACCAATCAACCGTGGGATTTGTACCGACATGATGGAACTGGGGAGCTAACTGTCCGATGCTCCTGTTCTTGGCCGACTTCACTGCAAGCTGAACGCCTCGCAGAGTAGGCCCATAGCCGCCTGGGCTCTGGCAATACCTCCGGCACTTGAGGGTCGTGATGGCGTATGGGTCAGACAATGCTCGGGTGAATCGGTCCCCTGCGCCGTCATCTAAAGCTGCAATCTCGTCGGAGACGATCGAACAATACCCGACTCTACAGAACAAGAGTTTCAGAGGGTTGGCAGCAATTGTCGAATGAACAGTGACGTATGTGGAAGCGCAGGTGGAAGCAACGCAAAGGGGGAATATGTCGGGGTCCACAGATAGCAACGAGGTGTCTTCCGCCTCCATTCAAGGGCCACGTTGAGAAAAGAGAACGGTGACTCGCCGACCAGAAGTCACGAGACGACATTGTTACACGCAACAGCAACTCAAGGCGTCCCGGGGAAGTCGGCGATGCACAGCTGTGTACCTTATCCAACTTGCCGGGAGCAAGTAGCGTAGCCTCACACTACCCAGGTTGTTTGCTGCTCGTCTCACCTTGAAGTCACGGATGAAGCCCGAAAACCTTCGTCGCGTTTTCACCGACGATTGCCGCGCGTCACGGGTTGCAATGGGACGAACCCTATTTGTCCCAGCCCTTACATTGGATAATACCGCATACAGAGGATTGGGGATTAGCGGTGATGCGGAATCTTCAAAGTTAGCTTCCCCGACGGCCTCTCGTCAAAGTTCCCCGACTTGCCCGACAGCTTTCGACTTCGGAATTCTAGTCGGCGAAGTTGGCATACGAACAAAACAACGGGCCCGGAATCAAGCCTGGCACTACACGTGACTGTGTCTGACTTGGTCGGTGAGTCTAGTCGAGATCTCTACCCAGCCTGTGGATCCGATAAGATGCTGGCACTTGAACAGTGCATGATCCCCGTCGAGCTGCCGGACAGTAAAGAGATACGACATCGAGATTTGGCGTTGCACAAGCCACCAAGTTCATAGTTTCCTCAATCCTATTGCTCTTCATACAATGATGAGAAACAAGAAGGAGCAACGACTTGTTATGGGCGGTGGCTGCCGTCTTAAACTGTGGCTTAGCAGTGATTCTTCAAATACAACAACCGTTTGAAAATCGCACCCTGTTGTGATCGCGATTCATGACTTCCCAACATTTTCGACCAAGGCATTTCGTAAACGATTGCATGTGAACCTTTCGGCTTCAAAATTCCCGTTCCCTGTACACGAATGAGAACACTCGATTATGTCGTTGCCCCGGATCCGTGGCATTGGCCGTGGTGGACGACAATGTAGCCAAGACAACCCCCGTCAAGAACAACAAAAACGGGTAGGTAAGCTGTTCCCAATCTCGGATAGTTCTCAATCTCAAAGCGGCAAGGAAAAGTTATGCTTTGCTTCTCCAGCCATGAAGTACCTATGAACCTCTTTCCACAAAAAAGAGAATAGCAGACGACTTGGCCAAAACTCAATAGACGGCACGGGTCAACCAGGATGTTACGAACCGTTGACCCTGAACCAACATTACAGGCCCGTTGGCAGGCCAGGTGGATACAGACGCTAGGATCACGGGACCCCGCATCGGAGAAAGGAAAGGACCGACAATGGGGATCAGTGAAGGAGAGACGGGTATATAAGGGACAGGACTTCCAGGCATTTCATAGATAGACAGGCTCTACTTCAGTGATCAATATAAACATCAATCTAACCCATTGGTGAGGCAAACTGCCTTGACGACTCTATTCCCAGTTACCCTACTTGAATACTTCAGTTACCCCAAGGCACTATACTCCATACGTCAGACCCCGATATTATTGCTTGAGGACTCCGCAGCAGGACTTACTTACTAGCACAAACCCTTCCAGACTCTTTAGTGGTTTACGCAGCTAGACTATTAGAGGTTTCGTTACACATAGGAAGTATATAGTCCGAAGTAAAATCTTCCCCTTTTTCTGTTACGGCACGGCCATACATCCATGGCAATCCGCCTATTCCCGCAACGTATCCAAGGCGGTCCTGTCTCGCTTCCTCTCCCATTGGGGTCCCAAAGCCGGGGAAAGAACCGCACGCAATCCGGTTCATCAAGGAACGTGGAATAGAGGGCATTAACACGCGCGACAAACGCATCAACAGGCTTGACGAGACGCTGGCCCTGACCTGAGAGGAACATGGTTACTCGAGTGACTCGAGTGCGTCGATGTCAACGTGTATGATACGTGTAAACTCGTGCGGTAGAAGATCTGGAATATTTATGACAACCTAGATCAGCCGTTTGGGGCTCTCTGATGGTCGACATTCTCCCAGAATAATCCAGCTGTAAAATGGGTTCAAGGTATCTTCGAGAGACACCACATCCCCCTACTATAAGGGTACTCTACCTCAGCGAATATTAAGGGTTTCATCAGGTTGCAGTTGGTTATGGTGCAACAAAGGGACCTTTCGATGAAATATCTCGAGTTCACCCTCTCGCCATATCTTTAGCATCAGCTCCTTTTCCACGACACAGACGAAATCGAGGCCCAAGTTATCGCCAAGCTGAAGTCTCTGGAGAGCTTTATACTTGCTTGTAGCTAGCTGTGCTTCATGCGGGGTGGTTGGACTGAAGTCCTAGGCAGCAATCTAGAGCATTAGGGTTTCCTTGCCGTGCTCATGGATCGAACTCAGAGTCTTCGGTGAGAGGTGGCTGTAATCTGTCGCAGAACAATGATGACGCCGTCAAGGCTACTTTTCGAAGAGCCCGTTTGGTCTCGACTCAGCCAGTAATTGTTCTTATCTGAGAAGATATCCTGTCTAGGTCGATTCCCTTGAATGCTTTCCATGCTGGGCGATGTCAAACTCTTTTTGGGCTGTGTTAGGTTGGATTTGCAGAATGGAAGCGGCAAATGAATTTAGCAAAGGATGTGGGTTGGGACCTAAGCAGTTTGGAAGCCCCAAACTTGTGGCTGCCCTGTGTTCAAACTAGGCTCCCCCTTATCGACAATTACAAAGCGGCGTTGCATCCACATAGACATAATATTCAAGAATAAAATGAACACTTACATCAGCTAGCATCATGCAGTGTCTGACGACAAGCACTCATAATCAACATGTTCCAGTCCAAGGACTTGAAAAGTTACAAAAGTATTATATGGAAGAAAACATAGTCCATCACGCCGAGTTTCAGAATGGGCACAGGCATATTGCCGTTGCCAATGTCACAAATACGGTTGGCATTAGGTCGAGAGACCTCTTCGGACACCTCTTCTATGGTGACGGGCAGCATGGAGAGAATGGACGCGACGGACGTGTTACATGTCTTTGGACTGTGTGGCTGGGCTGGGGCGTGGAGATGCATTAGAGAATTCAAAAGAGAGATGGAGCATCTTGCATACGACCGAAGCGACATGATAGTTGTATGTCTTGGTCGGTAGTCCTTCCAAAATGAGATGGGAGGTCTTGGAGAATCTACAAGGTTTGCCCATTGCCAATTCTAGGGCTTTTCGATTGACGAGGCGTTGTTTTTGACACTGAGAGCCATGTGTTAATAGCCTTTGTGATTTTGACAGAGACCGAAACGCCAATGCTCGGGGTCAGGACAAGGAAATTTTCTATTGACAAATATACGATAGTGAATCAAATAAGTCATAACACAAGTCAATCCTCTATAAATCATGACTGGCGGATAATCAACAGCAGAATAAGATCGAGAAACCGTATACAGCCCATACCTTGATATAATTACCAGGTCCTGTTCTTACACTTCGTTCAATAACAGGGAGCTTCGTGGAAGTTTTCAAGCTTTACTCTCTGCTTGTTCCACCTGTGAAGCTTACATCTCATGCATTAGTCGTTGACATCTCCAAAATACCTTGGTGTGCGGCCATCCTCCCCGTTACGAGTAGCCGATAAAATCATGTGTGAGTACATCCGCAATATTACTGCCCGGCGCGAAACCCAAGTTGGCCATGAACTGCGGATCTGACTCGCCCATGCTATCGGTACGGTCAATGGCAGCTATGTCGTCCAGCATGGCGTCGTAGTCGAAGGTTGTCGCGTTGCTGCCAGCGCTGAAACTGTGTCTGGTGTGGTGTGCTGGACCGTGTGATTGTGAGGGAAGAGATACGTCCATGGGTCCGAAGAAGGCGGTTCCACTTAAATATGAGGATGAAGGATTGAGATCATGGGTGGCCGAATTGAGGGATTGTTGGTGCGGGTGGTTGTTGGTATATGACAGGATGCTAGTGGCAGGGGTCGGAGCGTATAGGTCGGCGTTTAGATGGAAGGTTGATTGCTCGGCGGAGGCATCTCCGTAATACGATGCTGGATTGGGAAATTGGCGCATTGCTGTATCGGTATTTCTGGGGAAATCGGGGTTTGGTTGTGATGATTGAGAGATCGACGAAGGCCTCGGACGTATGTTGGCATTCATAGTTGAGCCTGATGCCAAGGGTGTCCTGTTTGCAGCCCAAACAGATCTTATGGCCCCTTCCACTTTGTTCCAACGATCCCGATCTTGGGGTGTAAGCTTATCGAGGTTGTAATGGCAATTAATAAGAGCTATGTATGTTGGGAACAATGGCGGTGTTCCGCAAGCCCCGAAGCTCGAGATGTACTCTTCAAGGCACTGGAGCACAATTCCGGGTAATGATTCCGGAAATACCTGCAATCCATCTCCAGCAAACAGAGAGGCAATGCGCAGAATGTACACAGACGGTATGCGGGTCGGTGGCACGCCGCCGTTTATAACGAATGCACTGAACGGCCCCCGACCGATGGAACGCTGGATTTGGATCAGGTATGATTCGTCAGTCGGCAATATGCGGCTTTTGGCGGAGAATAGGCTTCTAGAAAGAAATTGATGTATCCTGTATAGTGAACTGAAGGAACTGACGGTGTGCGAGGGGCTTCGCGCCAGCATGACCTGTTGTTTTGGTCCAAAGCCAGCACAAGGGGCCCAGCTCTCCCACTCGTCTTGCTCGTTCTCACCAGATGGAATCGGCGATTGCGTGTCGTCAAACCGTAGGTGTGGCGGCCGATTGAGCCGGGCAGATGTGAGGGTGTCGAGGATGAAGCATCCCATATATGCATGTGAACGCCGGCTACTGTCCGTTACTGGTGCCGCATCGAGTCCAAGACGGAGATTGATGCGAGCCGCCAGTCCAACGAGTATCCATGCCGCCTCGAGGTTTTGGTGTCCGAATTTAACAAGAGTGAGAAGTAGCAGAGCATTGACGTGCCGTACATCGAAACATCCTTCCTCTGGTGGTATCAGGTTTCTCGCTAAGCGATACATCTCGCCAGGGGAGCATCGTTCGCGGGGCCTTTCGTTATTTGGATGGCTAGCCTCGTCTTGATATGAAGCGAGTGCTAGGGCAGCCCATAGCTCAGCGTGAGCGCCAGACTCTGGATGGTCAGACGATATGCCCAAGCCCTCATTGGGATACCTCCACGATGTTTTCTGGACACGTGGCTTCTCTAGGATAGGAAACCAGCAGTGGGTGTAAGAAAAGTATATGTCCAAAAGCCTCCAATAGTTTACCGGCAGTCTCAGATGCATTGACCGCGGAGAAATAGCCAGAGTATCATCCCGTAAGATGGGGCTGGGATGGCTGGCCTCGTCAGGCGCGTCAGTGACGTTTTGCTCGAGTCGTTCGGAATCTGGGGTTGGCTTCCCCGTTGATATGCTTGCAAGATCTACTGCCAATACCGGCATTTTGGAGTTCGCATGCAACGGTTTCTCCCCATCGTCTGCGCTGTCGACATCATCGCTGGCTGGCGATGTCTTGTCAGCCTTTGCTTCTGTGGCATCTGCCCCTGACAGAACACGGTCAATCTCCTTGTGGATCGTACTCCGTCTCCACCTTCGATGCAGACGATTGCCCGCCTGGGTGTCCTTTTCTAGCAGCAATGACCGTCCCTGGCCGCCCTCGTGAGTGAGAAGACTGTGTAAGGCGTTCTCAGACCCCGGGATCTTGTCAAAGATCCAACCCAATGCCAATTCCAGGGTCCTGATATATCCAGTCTGCACCCCGCGTTTCTTCTTGGGCTCTTCCCAGGTGCAATGCCTGTTCTGTGATGCGCAGGGGAAACACAGGGGCTGTAGGCCATCGCATTTCTCCCGTGCCGCGCGGCATTGATCGCATGCGCGCGACACCCTCTGTCTTTTCGGTGCCGCTGCAGGCTCCGGCTTTGATTTGTCTTCCTGGTGGCTTGACTGGCGCTTCAGGCCCATCTTGGGGCCTGGCTCTGAAGGCATCTGGCCAGCAAAGTCGTTTCTGGCGGCAACTCGGAATCCATGGGCAGATGATGATAGACCTGTCGTTTGTCGTCCCCGCAACTCGGCATCTCAAACTGGAGACTGTTCAGGTTCAGAGGCCGTCGTCGTTGTTGACGCAGTCGCTGGCATGGAGACAATTGGGTCCCTCACGTGTGTCTCGTTGGCGCTGTCTATCGACCTCGATGCCTGGTCTCGATGCCAATGCGTCGATTACAATTGCTGTTCTCCCATTAGGCGGGGGAAATCTGGGGTAGGCAGTGGACTGCGGAGACAAAAATCATTGCCGGTTAAACATTTAACCCCCAGAGTCCGCTAAAAAAAGACGCTAGCGTTCCCCAGCTTGGAAGCATGGAACATTCCGCGGGGTGAGCCAGGGTGTGTTCGATTCCTCCGACTGGGGGAAACGAGTTGCAATGTCCCGCCATGCAACTTCTTTCGCACCAGAAACTTTCGACATCGTTGCTGACGTTCCGCTGCGCTCTACCTTGCTACACCTCCGCTTACCAGAATGATCATTGTTTAGTCGCAACTGTGCTCAAGTCGAATGCTTCTCGTGGCTGTATCTTGATAGTAATGTCTTGACCTTGGAAATGCTGCTTCCGCTCGTCGGGGCCGGAGTTGTTCATCAACCCCGTTCCCAATATGGTACCTCCCATCTTCCAAGGTCTGAAACGACCTTTCGCGACAACGCTGTTGGACTTTGGTCAGGCGAATATGGGCCCAGGAGGTCTGCGACAACTCGATCTGCTCGCCCGTCTTGCTGACAACCCGTCCCCAAAACGACGCCAGAACGGCTCGCCGGTACACGATGAACCATGTCCAGCAGGTACTAGCTGTAAGTTCTCGTTCTCAACAATTAAAACCATACCTAATCTCCATCTATTCAGCCGTGTCAAGCAGTGTTGCCTCTCCAAGTGCAAATGTGCGATTTGATCCCGATGCCTCCATAGTGTTGGTGGGCATGCATGGCTCTGGCAAGTCTACGCTGGCCATCATCGCCTCTACAGCAATGAAAAGACGAATTGTAGAAACGGAAAAGGCCTTTCACGAAGCGACTGGACTCTCAACTACGGCCTTCAAGAAGACCCATGGCAGTGTCCAATACCAACAACGCCAGTACGGCGTGCTGCAAAGGATTCTTTCCGCACATCAGAAAGGCTGCATCATCGTCTCGTCCTGGATGGAACCGGGCGCCCAACATCTATTCCAGGAATTCAAAACTTCGCACCCCGTGATCCATATTGTCAGGGATCAGAAGGCAGTTGCCGACTATCTACAGGTGGCGGACCAGGTCAAACTTCTGGAGTTGTTGAACTACTCAGCCAACACTTACCGAGCGTGTGTCAACTTGGAGTTCTTCAACATTTCCGAGGAGCCTCTGGCGACGGACGACTCGACCATCATGGAGTCTACAGCACTGGACCCCAATTGCGACCAGAAATCGCCAGCGCCCTACTTGACTTTGAAACGAGCAGAAAGGCATTTTCTCAAGTTTCTGTCGTTGGTTACGCCCAAGGGAACGATTCCGTTCATTGAGACAGCGTTTCCGCTTGCCTCGGTTCCAGCCGAGAAGCGACAGTTTACATACGCCGTGTCCTTTCCGTTATCGAAGTTCCTCACGGACTATCTGAGGATAGAGGACCTGGAGACCGGTGCAGACGCAATAGAAATCGTTCTAGATGACGTCTATTGTCGGCCGGAGGAGACCTCTGGTCTCGGTCCCGCTCGTGCGAGTCAAATCAGCAGAATCGTCGCGCACATCCGGAGGAACGTCGTCATCCCCATTATTTTCCATGTCCCTTGGCCACGCCAGGGCATAGCCACCGGTGCGCAGAAAACACGGTACATGCAAAATATCTTACACGGGCTACTTCTTGCCCCCGAATACGTCACTGTCGACCTGAGGCTAGACGAACAGTCTCTTTCTTGGATCATGGATTGCAAGAAGAGATCTGTATCAAAATATATCGGCACAGTGAACGTGCCCGAAAGTCAACCATCTTCTTGGACCGATCCGATATGGATGTCCCACTACCAAAAGGCTCGTGACATTGGATGCGACTTGGTCCGGCTACTCCGACCAGCGACGCAGATCGAAGACAACTTTGAGCTCAACCATTTACGGCATGCGATCAGCGGCCTAGAACAGCCAGAGCTTCCGGTGATCGCGTTCAATACTGGGACCAAAGGCAGAAACTCGCAATGCTTCAATCAAATCCTCACATCGGTCATTCCCGAGTCTCTGGTTGGAATAATGTCCGAGGACGACACGTCCTCATCCTACATCCCGCCAGCGATAACTGCACTGCAGGCGACAAGGGCCCTTCATTCGTGCTTCGTCAATGATGCTATGAAGCTTTACGTGTTCGGCGCCAATGTAGGATACAGCATGTCCCCGGCGATGCACAACACGGCACTGAAGGCGTGTGGGATACCACACGAATACCGGCCGTACTCGACCGACTCGTTGAAAAACATCCAGCATCTGGTCCACGATCCCCTATTTGCCGGGGCGTCGGTAGGGCTTCCGTTCAAAATCGAAGTCATCAGTCTGACGCACTCGTTGAGCAGCCATGCCAAAGCCATCGGTGCCGTTAACACGCTTATCCCCGTCCGGAGTTTGAACTCAGATGGGAGCGTTCCGAACAACGCAATCTTCCATGCCAACAGAGCTGGTCCCGTCTTGGGTCTGTACGGGGAAAACACGGACTGGATCGGCATCAGGGCCTGTATCCGACGGGGTCTGTCCCCCGCCAACGCCGTGCGCTCCAGCACATCTGGACTTATCATCGGCGCCGGCGGCATGGCCCGAGCAGCCGTCTACTCGATGCTCCAGCTTGGAGTCAAGAACATCGCCATCTACAACAGGACTCCATCCAACGCCGACAAGTTGGTGGCACATTTCACAAGACTCCTTGCAAGGGACGACCTACCTTTGCTTAGTCCTAGTACCGACGCCGAAACCATATTCCACATCCTGCGCTCTCGTGATGAACCCTGGCCTGCCGGCTTCCGCCCCGCCACCATGATCGTCTCTTGTATTCCAACGCACGCCATTGGTGACAGCCCGGCGCCTCACTTCACACTTCCTGCGGCATGGATGCAGAGTTCCACGGGAGGCGTTGTGGTCGAGCTGGCTTACAAGTACCTGAACACGCCGCTGTTGGAACAGGTGCGGGCCGAGGCGCATCGCGGATGGGTGCCAATGGATGGCCTGGACTTATTGCCTGAACAAGGGTTTGCCCAGTTTGAGCTTTTCACGGGGAGACGGGCGCCCCGGCGACTGATGCGTGGTGAGGTCTTCAGGTCGTACCCTGAGGAGCAAGGCAAGTCGAATCAGACGCAGCTCCAGCCGCGATTGGAGAATATCGTTGAACAGGAGCCGTAGAATGACGGACTTTGTGATTCACGATTCACGATGCCATATGAGGTGAGGGCCTACGATCCTTTGAAGTAATCTGGTTGGCAAGCTTCCGGGCGTGAGACGGGGCCTATCCCGTCCACAGACCGTGACTTCCAGTCCATTCAGCTAGATATGTAGCACGATAGACCTGGCTAGAATATGCAACATGATCCAAACATGTCGACTCGTGCATGCCGTGAACCCAACACATATGCAAACACCTAGACATGTAACGATTTCATCCGACAGATCTCGCCCGGCCCTACTCTGCAGCGATGCATCGGGGCTGTGAGCCAGCCACATGGGATCAGGGAATGGGTTCCTTGCGTCGGTGTTGGTCTTCTCGCATTGCAAAATCATGCACGTGGATGGTCCAAGACCAGACATGCCGATAGACAACGTTTACTTGTCCCATGACCGCTGGGACTCTCGCCATCCGCGAGGGACGCACTGGGACAACACTTTCCCAGTGTGTTGGGTATCCCTGATTCCGAATGTGTATGCGGCGCTAGCCTGCTCTAGTACCACCCACGTTAAGTCGTGTAAACGTTTAACCGGTCCACTGCATCCGGTGGTACACTCCGCCTCCAAGACATGACATCAACGACCACGCTAACCAAGGCTTCTCAGCGAGGCAGTTCACTTTTCCGCTTATCAGCCTGCCACTTAACTAGAATGATGGGGGTCATCTCGATTTCAAGCCGATCATGTTATGATCCTTCACCAACGGGAGCATTCGGTTTCGGTTTCCATCGGACAGTAGATAGGTGATTGCTAAACCTATGGGGCGGACGGGACGCAGGGGGCCGCCTGAGTTGGTCTGTTGATACTGGTATAATGCGGCTCCTTGCTTGCTAAATAAACTGAGCGTGGCCTTCTTTGCTTTGTTCATTCTTTTCTGCGTTGAATCTGAACTGGTACCTTTTCGAGTTGCCGGTAATCCATCTCAAGCTATACCATTACCTTCAACTACACCTGCCATCGACAAAAGGGATTAAATTGATCATACGACTTTGTGTATGAACACAATCGACACTATCACAGTCTCTCGCCTTGTTATCCAAGCTTCACATCCAAAACACCCTCGCCCAAGATGCCTTGCCGCCTAGCCATATCATCCATGTCCCTAGGCCGCTCCTCAGCAGGTCACTCGCTCGAGCACAAACTCGACATGGCCGCCTTGTACGGTTACCGCGGCATCGAGCTCTTCCATGAGGACCTGGCCTCCCTTGCCTTCCAATTCCTGCCTCCAGGCACCACCGCGACGACCGAAGAGTCCGAACTCCAAGCCGCCTCCCTCATCCGCCAAATGTGCCACCACCGCCACCTCGCCATTCTCTGTCTCCAACCATTTGCACATTATGAAGGGCTGCTCGACCGGGATGCCCATTCCCAACGCCTGAAGCAGCTCCGATTCTGGTTCCGGCTTGCCCGGGCGCTGGGGACCGACATGGTCCAGATCCCGTCCTCCTTTCTGCCCGCGGACCAAGTGTCAGCGGACCGATCACTGGCTGTGGCGGATTTGCAGGAGGCGGCCGACATGGGCTCGGCTCAGAACCCGCCGATCCGCTTCGTCTATGAAGCGCTGTGCTGGGGCACGCGGTGCGATACGTGGGAGGGCAGCTGGGAGGTGGTGAAAGCGGTTGATCGAGATAATTTTGGCTTGTGTCTAGATACGTTCAATATTGCGGGACGAATCTACGCCGATCCTGCTTCGGCAACTGGCAAAACGGTGGATTGCGAACAAGCTGTAAGGGAGTCGATGGATAGGCTGGTGAGCGAGGTGGATCTTAGCAAGGTGTTCTATGTGCAGGTCGTCGACGCAGAGCGGCTTTCCACTCCGTTGATGAAGGGGCACGCCTTTTATAATGAGGAACAGCCGGCAAGGATGAGTTGGAGTCGGAACTGTAGGTTGTTCTACGGGGAGCATGAGAGAGGGGCTTACTTGCCCGTAACGCAGATTGCCGGGGCCATCTTTGACGGGTTGGGGTTCGAGGGATGGGTAAGCCTAGAGTTGTTTAACCGGCGGATGGGCGATGAGGATTACGATGTGCCGAGAGAGTTGGCGGCAAGGGGGGGGAGGTCTTGGGAGAAATTGGTGAGGGACTTGGGTTTGAGGGTTGAGGACGAGGAGCCTGCGATGCAGCAGCAGTTAAGGAGGCTGCCGCTTGAGGGCAGAGTGAGTGCTTCGCTATGATAATTAATCAAGTGTATGGTGGTGGTATGAAGTGCATTTGGGGCGTTTAGGTCTGTGCTTAGGTTTCATGTTACAATACACAAGGCTAGAGAAACGATTCTCGTTGTCTCAACTTCAGAGCCTCTCGATGAGACCACACTTGAATTAATCCCCGCTTCTATCTCAGGCTTGCCTCTCGTTGATTTGGTTCAAGACAGACACCTATTCTTGCCCACTTCGTCACTTAACTTCATGCCGCAATTAGAAAGCGATGACATATCGATGCATGCCGTCATCGGTGCTATGTCCCACCCAAGTTGCCGCCGACCTCAGATAGTTCAATCTAAGCGAGTTCACTAATACACTGGCTGTATCGCGCAACTCGGGAATGTTTCACGATACTCAAACTTCATTGGTATATATTGCCCTTTCCAAGGATAACTTCAAGACATGAAACTCCCCTTTTCCAGACTTACACTGAAAGTCTCTCCTTGGTCTCGACTTCCCCTTTTGTCGCTTATATTGCCGCTTCCAAGAGTATGCCTGAACTCCTCGTCTTGCAGCTTCAGTTCCTCCATGACAAGGGCATTTGCCTTGCGCACTGGCCGCATAACGAACAGCCTGTCCATAGCTTCTAGAGGAATGGTTTTGGTCTCGGGGATCAGGCACCAGACGAAGGCGACCGAGAGCAGCATGAGCGAGGCAAAGAAAAAGTAGACGCCGTATGACATGGTCAAGAACATTTGCGGCGTGAAACGACTGATGATGAAATTCCAGAACCAGTTGTTGGCGGCAGCCGAGGCTTGGCCTAGGGATCTTTTCCAATTGTCAGTCGATACTTTTGCAAGAGCAAGAGATGTAGTATGGCTTGGTTGGGGAGCTTACCTCGTGTTTTGATCAAACATCTCCGAGTTGATGACCCAGGGCGTTCCGTTCCAGCTAGGCGTGTAAAACGTGGTCCAGAGATAAAACATGAATATGGCCGCGATGCCGCCCGATGACAACCCACCTCCGCCGCCAGTAGCGGGCTTGGTCGCGTCGGCAACCTTGATGTAGGCGCCGATGAACCACATACACATGGATCCGCCCAGGCCGCCCACGATGAGCAAGTTACGTCTTCCCACGCGGTCAATGAGATACAGCAGCCATACGAAGGTGACCACAGTCTTGACGACGCCGAAGATGCCAGTGGTCAGGAAACCGGTATTGGTGCCCGTGATACCGATGCTCTTGAACACAGTGGGCGAATAATAGTTGATGGCATTAATACCCGACCCATTCTGCCATAAGAACAGCATGGCGCCCAGGAAGAAGCGCCACTGCACCGTCTTGTTCTTCAACGAGCCGAAAGGCTTCCAGAAGCCGGCGCCGACCTCGATGCGGTACCGCTCCAGCTCCTCGTCAACGTACTTGATCTCTTCGACCAAATAAATATCCGTGACGGGCAGGTTGCGGATCCAGCACAGGTTCTCAATAGCCTGATCGCGACGGCCCTTGGAGAAGAGCCAACGGGGCGACTCCCGGATCCACAGGGCGCCGAAGAGGAGCAGACCGGCGGGAATGAGCTGGACGGCAAAGGGGATCAGCCATTGACTGTGGCTAGGGGCCAGGGTCGTGTTGACGCCGTAATTGATCCAAAACCCCACTAGGCCACCGAGCTGCCAGCCAAGCTCGTAGATGCCCACCAGACGGCCTCGAATAGCAGGAGGGGCGAGCTCCGAGATGTAGATAGGCACCATGTTGGACGCACCGCCGACACCAATGCCTGCGAGTACCCTTCCGCCCAGGATAAGTCCCAGACCACGCTGCCGATTGGCGCCCAGCATCAGGCCGGCACCGAGAATGAAAACGGTGGCGAAGACGAGCAGAGACCGGCGACGGCCCAGAAAGTAACTGCTGACATACGCGAAGAGACTGCCAAAGAAGGCGCCAGCTTGATAGACGGAGACGATGTTAGCCGAGACGAGAGCCAGCTCCGAGGATGCGAGCTCGTCGAGTCGGAACTCGTCAACAAAGGACGGCAGCGAGAGCGTGGTGCCGATGAAGGCTGAGTCGTACCCGATCATGCACGACGCGAACGAGGCAATGATTGCGCACGCGTAGATGCGCCAGTTATACACGGCTGCCGGCGTGGGCCGGTCTTCTTTCATGGAGAGGAGGCCCATATCGCCTGTGGTTGTGAAACCCAGAAGGCGACTCAGACTGGACAAAGTACAGTATGACGGGCGAGCGAAAGAGTAGAAGACAGAGGCTCAAGCTCCGAACGGTAACCCTTCAAAGCGGCGCAAACAGGACGATACCGACGCGACAAATCCTGTCTTATATCGGCACCCGGGACCCCAGGAGCTGACACGAACTGCCTCGCGTGTGGGGTATGGGGTAGACAACGATAGTTGAGTGCTTGATTACGGTCCTGGCTTGTCTGGGTTAGCCAAATCCCACACACCCATGCTGTGGACGCCACGTACCGGGATGATGGCAGCTCTCCAAGTCTTGGATGGGATGGGATGGTCGTGCCCTGGAATCTGGGGGTAAACACTCTTTCGGGGTGCTGCCAATTTCAGACGCAGACTTTCTCCCAGCAGACGTGATTAGTCCGCGTACGTGCACGTGTTGAGCACGGAGGAGTGGGTTTCGTGGAGACGAATAGGGCTTCGTGACTTCTCTGCGTTCACGGCATTGAAACCACAATTTCGACGATATTCCCAACGAGTCATGATGCGACCGTCGGAAGAATTTTACAGGATCTCTCCACTGCCATCCCAACACAACACCGTTGCCCAGTCATCAGCTCCCCCGCAAAAGCCCCTGCTCCCATCCCCCGCAGGTCCCGGTAGGATTGGAAACTCCAAGCATGCGTCAGAACTTGGGAAGGTCAGCCGGCCCTTTGGAGGCACGTCGGTGATTTGGGGCGATCCCTTGGGAGCTGGAAAAAAACTCAGCCGGTAGCGGTCCGGGTGTGGGTGCCGGCGCCGGAAGGGGCTTGGCGTAGAGGTGGGGATTATTAATTTGACTAGGGTAAAACGTACGTCCCATGCCCGGTCCCATGTCCGGTCCCTGCACATACATGGCGTTGGGAAATGTAAAAAGCCGATGTTGGAAATTCGATTCCGAAGATGAGGCCGCGCTCATGACGATGTGTACACAGGCTACAGCTACCTTTATTACGCAGTAATTTCCTCAAGCTCATGTGGGAGTAATTGCAGTTGCTGATATAGGACCTTTACCTTCCAAGTCGCGACTTAACTCACCGAGGCCACTTCAGGAGTGCTGCACCGGATGACGCCTGCAAGAAATCTGGCTTCTTGACAGCATCTGGATAACTTCACAATTTCACTCGTGTCTACTTGAAATCCGATTGCCCGGTCTGTGACAGCTGGTTAACCGCTCAGCCTGCCGCCTTAACTTTGGCAGTACAACAACACACCTCTCAACCCGTAATGGCAGCAGACCCGGTCTCAGTCATGTCCGTAACACCTCTGCCGCTGCCGCCACAAACTCGGCATGTTGACCGGCATGGCTACCTCTTCGGCCAGAAGATCGCCGCCTCCATGTCTCCGCTGTTCCACAAAACCATTTACCAAGCCCTCGGGCTGCCATGGGAACAAGTCCTACTAGACTCTGCCGACATCCCGCAGTTTCTCGAACTCATCAAGGATCCAAAATTCTATGGTACGTGCTCAGATTTGTGGGTTGGCCGCTCGGAAACTCACCAACCACCCAGGCGCGTCAGTAACGATGCCTAACAAAGTGGCCATCATGCCCTTCCTGGACGAGCTGACGCCAGAGTGTTGCGACGTCGGTGCCTGCAACACCATTTATTTGCGTGAAAATGCCGAAGGAAAGCGCATATACTGCGGCACCAATACCGACGTCATCGGCATAAGAGAGTCCTTCTATCGGAACATCGCCGACCCAGATGCCGTGTTTCACGACAAGCCAGCCATGGTCATCGGGGGAGGCGGAGCGGCACGGAGTGCAGTCTACGCGCTGAGCAAGTGGATGCGTGCTACGCAGATTTATTTCGTAAATCGGGACCGTGAAGAGGTCGAGGCCGTCATCGCTGAGTGCAAGGCGCGGGGGTATGGACACCAGCTTGTGCATGTCGAGACAGTGTCGCAGGCTGAGGCGGTCGAGGCACCAGGGGCCATTGTGGCGTGCGTGCCGGACTTCCCGCCCAAGACGGCGGACGAAGTGAGGGCTAGGGCAACTATCGAGGCGATACTCCAAAAGGAGAGGAAGGGGGCCATGTTGGAAATGTGCTATAACCCAAACCCGTACACGGAGCTTGGTGGCATCGCGGAACGGGAGGGGTGGAACGTTATCCTGGGCACCGAGGCGATGATCTGGCAGGGTCTGGAGCAGGATAAGTACTGGACCGGTATCGAAGTCAAAGACTTGCCGTTGAAGGAGGTCAGTGAAGTTATAGCGGCCAAGTTGTCGCAGGCGTCTAAACTGTGAGGTTTAAAGTATATATCCAGTTGAGCATTGATTTCAGGGAGGTGGGGCGGGCCATGGCGGACACGGTGTATGATATATGTGATATACATCAGTTATGCGCCTGGCCTACTATACTCAAGATGTCTCACCCTCCGCCAGATTAGTGGCAAGCGTTGCGTCTCATTGAGCCAGGCACCGCGCCCGCGGCAGGACGAGAAAAGTTGCGAAAGGAAAGGGGCATAGATGACGCCGATGACGGGATCACCGTTGATAATGAAGCCAATGGACACACAGAGCATGGGGAACAGGTGTGTGTAGTTAACTGTGCCGTCGAGGGGGTCAACGCACCAGGTTGGGGTCGAGGGTTCGATGAGGTAAGATCGGGAGGAGCCTTTAGAAGAGCTTTCTTCGCCGAGGAATCTGGCGTATGTGTTCGTATGAGAAGTCCAGAATTGGCTTGAGACATGTGTGGAAGTGCTACTCACTTGTGCGTGGGGTACTTCTTCTCAATTGAGGTCTTGATGAAGGCCTCAACATCTATATGCTCCCCGAGTCAGTTAGCCAGCCAGTCCACCCAAGAGACAATGCTGAAATCGCACGTGGCTTGCCTCACGCACCTTCATCAGCCTTCGTCACGATGTCCACCGCGCTATCCTTCTCGGTAAATTTCAAGTCGCCCGACCCAACGTCGCCCATTCGCGCGGGGGCAAATTGCATGAGAAGCTCGACCACATTCTTTGCCCAGTTGCACAGCAAAGGCGTAGATTTCAGCTAGCTCATTCTCGGGAATATCGACCACCATAGTCACACTATCAAGCAAACTTCAAGAGAACTGAAGCAGGGGCAATCAAACCATTGGTGAAAAGTTGAAAATGATATCTTTGCCATGGTGACTCGTCTCCGACTAGAGATCAGGCTGTTGGCTGAACCGCCGCGAGCCGAACTGATAGACTGTACCCAGAGCGGTTTCGGTCCGCTGCACGACCAGAAATCGCATAGTAGATAGCGGAATCATGGGCTAATCTTGTCATTGATCGATCCACTGTGTTTCTGCTGGCAGCCGGGATATTCACTTCAAAAAATACTTGTATCCTGATCATCTCCTAGCTGCAGCTCAAACCTCCGCCAGTGGCGACTTGGGTTCTCAAAAATTCGACACACATCTGCGACGATAGTGAGAACTGAAGCCGTGATCTTCCAACACTTTCAGTAACAACATTGAAAGCTGCCTCCCGTGTTTGCTCTTTCCCGCTGTGATGATCCTAAGCGGGAGAGTACTTAACCGGCGGCAGGCCTGGGGACACGAATGCGGGGTAGTAGGGAAGTCCCATCGGTGATGGACCACCTGCGTAATCCAACATTGAGATCGTGAACTCCAAAATTACACGACAATGAAAGGCAGAAAAACAAGGCGTGGTAATGATCAAGATGCCTCGACTCTGCCGAGGGCCTGGGATTGATATATCTAACATAGGCTCGCTTGAGCCATTTCAAACTGACAAAATACAGCCCCGATAAAGTAGTAAACAAGCAAAGGAGACCACAGATCCCAAATCATCACTTACACTCGAAGCACCACCAAAATGCCCACTCGTTCTATCCTCCTGATCAACGGCCCGAACCTCAACCTCCTCGGCACCCGGGAGCCCCAAACCTACGGCTACACTACCCTCCCCAACGTCGAGTCCGCAGCGAAATCTCAAGCCACCTCCCTCTCCATCACCCTGTCCATCTTCCAATCCAACCATGAGGGCGCACCGACGGTGTCGATGCCATCATCATCAACGCGGGCGGCTTCACACATACCTCTGTCGCAATTCGCGACGCCTTGCTCGGTGTCGATATTCCCTTCGTCGAGGTGCATGTCAGCAACGTGCATGCGCGGGAGGATTTCCGGAGGACCAGCTACTTGAGCGATAAGGCGGTGGCGGTAATTTGCGGCTTGGGGGTTTATGGATATACTGCTGCTGTTGAGTTTGCGGCGAAGCATATGAGGGGTAAAGCGAAGTTGTGAGATGCATGGGGAAGCAACGAGTGTGGGTGGTTCGAACGAATATTAATGTGAACATGGAACTTCCTATGGAGCCGGGTCATGTTTCTTTAGTCTCCTGGCACGACTTGCTCATGAGAAGGGTCGGATGGTGGAAGATCCAATCTGGAGGAACCATTGGCTTTGTGAGATAGCTGAAGGGGAGGGAAGCCTGCATATCAGAATCTAGTAGACATGCCAAACCAATAATCAAGTTGTTGACTCGTCACATCGACCTGGTCATCTGAATCTCCAAGTTCACTTACTGCTCAGCCTTATCGTCCACAGTGCCACCAATTTTATTTCACAAGGTATCAAGGTCCAAAGCCTTGCTGGCGATCGGCAGCCAAGAGTCCTTTAGGAAGCCGCAGTCTACCATCAGCATTGATTTCAGACTTCACCAATTTTGATTTTTCGCTTGTAAACCATCTCAGAAAGCTAACTTGCCCCAGCTGGAGATTTCGCTATATAGACTTCGACCCTAAGACCCCGCATTGCCCTGAAGCTACCCCGCACGTGCCCCAAAAGCCATTAAGCTGCAGGGGCGGCGCGCTTCTCCAAATGTCTTATCAACAGTTTGGGCTGCCGGTTTGGACCAAGAAAAGCAATTGGTGCCTTGAATTAACCAGGAGAATCTGCCTATACATTTCTGACATGCTTCGTGAAGTCTGGCTTTGGGGTATCGCAACAGTTCCAGCCAGAAGACTTCTGCTCATACTTAGCTGTCCCGGTTGTATGGTATCCAACCACTGCCCCCTGTAAGCCTGCTAGAGCTTACACTTGAGTCTAGAGTCTAGTCCAAGCCCTTGAACTTCAGAATTCCGTGTGCACCATGCGGCCCCAGTGGCACAGCCTTACTGCCCTTCTTCCTCTTCTTTCGCTTCCGTGAGGCATCATCGCTACTCGAATCATCTGACTCCTGTTCAGCGCTGGCCTGTCTCTTTTCCCTGGTTGCCGGCTCATTATCTGAGTCCTCATCATCTGATTCGGCCTTTTCATCAACGTCATCATCGGAGTCCGCATCACTCTCTTCTGAAGAGCCAGCACCACCAGTAAAGCTCCGATCCCACACCTTGACCGTTGTGCCACCTCCGGTGATCATTCGCCCGTGACAGTCGAATCCCAAACCGAGGACACCCTCTGCTTCATCATGCTGTAGCGACAGTTCGACCTCGCGCTTATTCAAGTCGACGATGCGCACAGTCCCATCGCCTAGACCCGTCACGACCTTTTTGCCCCTGACCACATCTTCAGGTATCTGCACGACGCAATCTAGACTCTCGCCTGCTCTGTCCACGATGATTCGATCTGTCTGATCATCCCATGCGCCTTTATCCCACAGCGTCAGGATGCCCGTTCCAGTGCCCACTGTCATGACTCCATTCTGGGTGTTCTTCTTAGGTCCGATGCCAGGTACAAACGTGGCGCTCAACAACTCGTCCTCTTGGTCCTCGCTGCGAATGAGTATACCTCTCCGCAGATCCGTGACGGCAATTGTTGTTCCTCCCGTCGAAACCCATTGCTTGCTGTACCCACTTGTGCTCTGGTCGCTCGGTGGCAGCGGCGCTATGGCGGACACGTAGTCATCGTGGGGGAAGTGCGTCTGTGCCGGTTTGGACTTTTCTAGGGCGTGGTCCCTGAGATCGAGGAGGTGGAGGGCGCCCGAGTCGCAGGCGAGGAGGAGACTTTGGGGGGAGAGGACACGAAGGAGCGTCGGCGGGTCTGGACCGGAGGTACGGGAGGGTATGACAAATTTCGAGGCAACTTGGCCTGTTTTAGGCGAGAAGTGCTTGAGGAGGGAGTCGGTACCGGCTGAGTAGAGTGCTACAAGGGGTACCATTAGCTGATCCTCCTCTGCTATATCAGGTCGGGTGCAAGTCAATTGTGCATTACTTACCACTGCCATCCACACTGAATTCCAGCGCTCTACAGCTACCCTTGTGCCTTCTGGTGCGCCAGATGGTGTCTATTGCTCCCTTGCCATCGGACAGAATACTGGTATCTGCACTGGCACCCCCATCTTCATCCCCTCCACTTCGATCCGAAGCCGGCAATCGGAAGCATTCAACATGGCCCGTTGAGAGACCGACAGCTAGGAGAGGCTCGGTAGGATGCAATGCCTGAGTAAAGAGCTCGGCGCTCAACGGCAGGGTGCAGAGATTCTCAAACATTGTCGTCGAGGATGTGGGTTCGCGTCCTTGAATACCACACGAAGGCAAATGATTGGTATTACAAAAGATCCTGTTGACTATAGCATTGTGAGTTGTCGGATTTGTTCCATTGATCAAGCGCATGTGTGAGAAATTGAAACTATTCAGACACGACGTTGAAAAAATCCGAGGCAATCGCCAAAATGGATGGCAGGCGCGTTTACAGGGGCCCGTGCATGAGTTGCGGCACAGGCAACCATGCCTTGAAGCATACACATACTAATCCGATCAATGGCAGCAACTTCCTCAATCTCACAATCATCTTGAAAGAATTGGGTTTGCTACAAATTGTCCTTTTGTCGATTATTGAGTACCAGCGAGAATGGCTTGTTTTCATTCATCGAATCAATTCAAGCATGATGTCCATGCACCCAAAATCTGCGATGTTACGCCGCCGCCGCCACTCAGAAGCCAGCATTCGACTGCAGGTAAAGGGTCTTGATCTTGTCTTGATGTGCAAATCAGGCATTGATTGTCCCAACAAACTTGGAAATCCTGCATGATACATGGTGGGCATGCAAGCAACCTGTAGTTTCTACCCCCAGCGCATACCGCAACCAGTGATGCCTCATTCGCAATGGTGAGTAAGTTCCCCATGATACCCTGGTATTTATCCTATTATCCTAAACGCCCAGAACAGGGCCTTTTGCCCCACTAGACTTGCCCCTGGGGAGATTTCTTGTCATGCAGCACGAGGCTTCTCCGCATACCATACCAGAAGAAGTAATTGCCGTAGATATGTTGGCTATGTTCGCCGTCCTCCAACTCATCGAAGACCCTGGCGGCGAAGTTCTCTATTTCGTTCTGGCCCACGATCTCGCGCATAAGCTTGGCTTTCGTGGTGCTCATCTAATCTTATATGATATGCAAGCCACACGAATCCGCCAATCTCAGCTTCTTGTTCCGTGCCTAGAGGCCAATGAGAAACTTGAGCCGCCTACGGTGGACATGGATGATACTGGCTACGGCAAGCATAAGGCCAAGGTGGTTAGGCATACGAACGTCTCATGTTCAAATGCCGTGGCGCCTCGGTCACCTGCTCGGCGAACCGAGTGACTCGGCCGCTGGGCCGCATAGTCCCGTCACCGCATTAAGGGTACTGCGATGTTCCTGCACCTCAGTCCACCCCACCTCCCCCCGGGCTGGAGATTTACGAACGGCTAACGGAGGATCTGGTCAACGCGGCTGGGTTTGACCAACGGGCAGATGTGGCGGAGGTGCACAGGGTCAAAGTCGTAGGCCCAATACCACTCCTTCTTCATGTCGCCGAGGATGTACTTCAGGTTGGGTGGGATGAACATCTGCCGGATCTGCGTCCTATCCAGACCAATGGCAGAGGAACTTTCGAACTTGTCAGCCGTTTCTATAGCCCATATGCCTGTGCCGGCGCTCGGATCAATGATGCGTTGCGGGTGATCGCCTGTGGGCGCGAAGATTCCACCCGTCGGTTCCATCGTCACCCAATGCGTCAGGTCTTCGCGGTTTTGCACCTCGTCACCTAGGCAAGGCGTGGGATCTTCGGCCATTCTCATACTGGTAACGGTAGACGCCGGGTGTGAGGCTTCCAGAGTCGGTTGTAGATTCAGCATCAATAATTGGGGGTTCGAGAACTCGCTTGCCTCGAACCGACTGGGTTTCACACTTCAATACTGTGATGGTTGTGGTTAACCCAGCTGAATGGGATGAGGCACCAGACATGGCTAAAGCTGCCATCGACTGAAAGACGAGAGGACCCGAGGGGGACAAAAAGGCAAGAATAAACCTCGGGCAGAACTTATTGGACCTTATTTTATCTTTGTGCGACAACAAATCCCCTGGATACTCTCCAGTATTTCTAACGGCAGGCAGGTAGTAATGTTATAGATGTCCAAGTAGTCATCAGGGAGGCGAGATGGCCCTCGGACAAAAAGGTCCAAAACATCTTCAACCATGTTTCGGGCCGGCATATCTACACCGACAGTATAGTTCGGGCATCCACACAAAATGCAGGAACCCGCTGAGTATTGTCCCGACCCTTTGGATGCCATCAGCACCCTGCAACTGTAGCGTCAGAATCATAATTCAATTCCAAGGCGGCGTGGCTCTGTAGAACCACTGTGGATCAAGCCCGAAAAGTCTGGCTTGTGTTCTCTTTAGTGTCTTCTGGGCGCTCCGGGCGACTGATATGTAATATAATTTTAGTATTGGTGCACGGAAGACGGCCCGGTGGTATGAAGTGGGTTACCATAGGGAAAGGAACAAAGGCAGGTCAAGCACTTGAGGCGTAAGGTCTGAAGAACTGGAAAACCGAAACGAGCTCACCCGATTTTAAAACGAGACCCTATGTACCTTGGCGGAGCTGAAATTTACCTTGGTTTCGAAAGATCGTTGGGGTTGGAGGGGTATCGATATGTATCTAACGGAACTTGACAAAAGATGACACCTGGGTTGAATGCACTTAAGCAAGCGTCGAGTCGTTGACGTGCATGCGCTTTCCATTCCCACGGAACCTCGTGTAACAGCAAATGTTTCAATCCGCTTAATGTGGTGTCACTTTCATTTCGTCTGAGATATCGATTCCCGACTCCTACTCACTGCCTTACCATTGACGACGCTCTCCATACCTCTGCAGCGTCACCATGGCAGGTTTCGCACTCCAAATTCTCGGCCTGTTGGTCTTGAGCATCGTTTCACCGGCGCAGTCGGCCGAACCGCAGTTGCGTAACATCATGTACTTGACAGGGTCAGGATCAGTTCATGCATATGCCGTGTTCTTCCACTGACCATGCCCACAGCCAACACCCCATTGTGCCTTCTTTGGACCTCACCTCATCCATTAACCATGTCATTCTGGCCTTCATGGGCTGTGGCACCTTCAATGAAGAGGCACCGGATCCAAGCTGGCCACTGTTTATGTCTGTATCCGAAACACGATCCAAATTCAAGCCTGGAACTAAGGTCATGGTCGCAATTGGTGGATGGGGCGATACAGCATTTGATGATGCAGCCCGAACGGAGCAGAGCCGTCAGAGGTTCGCGCGGAATGTGAAGAAAATGGTCGATGCCACGGGTGCAGACGGTGTGGACATTGACTGGGAATATCCTGGGTAAGCAATCATGGTGGGATGAAGGGCATCGTGACCAGCTCGGTCCTGTACTAACAAGCATCGCCAGCGGCAACGGCGAGGACTACAAGCAGGTCCCCAACTCAGAGAGAAAATGGACCATTGCAGCCTACCCAAGACTGCTTGCCGCGGTCCGCACGTCGATAGGCCCCGATAAAGTCATCTCCGCAGCGGTCCCTGGCATCCCACGCGACATGCTTGCGTTCACCGCTGAAACCGAGCCGGTCATAATGCAATCCGTCGACTTCCTCAACGTAATGACGTACGACCTGATGAACCGTCGTGACAACGTAACCAAACATCACACTGGTCTGTTGAATTCACTCGAGGCCATCGACTTATACATCAGTAACGGCGCGCCGCCTTCGAAGCTCAATCTTGGCTTTGCCTTCTACGCTAAGTATTTCCTGCTGGATCCCAACCACCCGGAATCCTGCGCAAAAGGACGAGGCGTGGTCCCGGGCTGCCCAACGGGTCTCATGGAGGACCCGGAAACCGGTGCCGACCTGGGAAAGACCGGCGGATTCAGCTGGCACGACCACGCCAAAAGCCCACTCCCTCCCATCATCGAAACATCGTACCTGAAGGCGCTGAGCCAAGGCCGGTACGATAATGCCGAGGGTGGTTATTTTTACTTCGATCAGGACGAGAGCCTGTGGTGGACGTTCGACACGCCCGAGGCCATCTTGAAGAAGTTTCCGGCCATCGTGGACTTGCGCAAGCTGGGCGGGGTGTTTGCTTGGGGTCTTGGAGAGGACGCGCCCGAGTTCAAGCATCTAAAGGCCTTGAACGCGGGAGTCGATGGAATGACCGGCGTAAGGGACGAGTTATAGTGCGAAAAGCTTCCCGCAAGGGGAGTGCGCAGTATTTCGTAGAAAGCCTAGATGGCCATTGAGACCGCAGAGGTGCGTATTAACATCGACAATGATAGGGGTGCTTTGAACTTCTGGGACCAACGGACTTGGTAAGAGGTGAGAGCAGATTTGACAGCCATGCACCATATTGGAGATATCACAGCAACCAAGAGGGGGAAGAACCGGCGGTCGGTGATTGAGTGGCAGGAATGCTGCATTGTGAAACCGCAATCAGGCAAGAGCTTGTAAATGCTCAACCAACAATGGCAAGATTTCGACGACTTGGTCGCCAGTTGCACTTTTGGGCGGGGGAAAGGGGGATGGATGTTACTTCACTATCTGCCCAATTCAATGGCACATCCAATCCCCGACCCAGATGCCGCTCCCAATCCAGACCAGAGGAGCGCTTGATGACTCGGCGAGCTTGCAGAATTTTTGTCTGTGCGGTATAGCCCTGACTATCGATTCTGATACAAAACGTCAAATATCTACCATGCGAATGACGGTAAAGAAGACATGGAGATTAAAATTTGCGAATGCCAACTAGCTCAAGAAATGCGCGTAAAAATAGATCTCCAAGACCTGTCTTTAGCTACTAGACGGCCCTACATATCCCCTGGTCGATGTTCGACAGGGTTGGCGTCTGGACTCTTAAGTCCGAAATCGAGGGTCCTACAAATCACACGCCTCCACGCCTTTCATCACCCGAATCAGTGACGAGACGGTATGCATTCTAGAAGGCTGAGCCCTGAAAAGCACGCGAAAGCCCAACTCCACCCCAGTTCATCTCGAACTCCACTTCGTAATCGGATGGGTCGGATAAAAACCTGGATTGGCCAGCCTAATGACCATGTCCTGGCAAGTGCATTGTTTCCGCGTTTGTCAAATGGACAGTAGGGTTTTGTTGATATTAAACAGATGAACATTCGGTTCCCTGCACTATTGGCTAGCCTTAATACAACTACCGTGGGCTGGGGTTATCGCAGGGCAGTGCTTAACTGCTCGGTTCTGTGTCTGATTGGCCGCATTTAAGGTTCCCGAGTGCCAAGATGAGTATAAGCCATCCCGCTCAACGTTGATCCACTAGGTAAACCCCGCTGATCTGGTAGATACATTCCTTTTTTAGACTGACATGGATGATAGTGTGGTTAAACCGGTCCCACTTGTCAAGAGATTCAACCGTTGTATTTGACAGTAGTATCCGCGTGTACTAGTACGCGTATTAGGAATCCGACTCCTGACTATAACAGCAGTCGTCTCCCGTTGATTGAGGCAGAAGTACAGAATACCCTGACCAAGTCAAGCAACGATCACTCCTCCTGTAAGCGACATTCACTTCGGGTACGAGAGCGACATCGAATTCCGATCCCACGCAACTATTTGGTGTAATAAGCCGAACTTCCCATCCAAACCCAAAGCGAACACGCACCAAAGACTGCAGCCATGGCGACCCTCGCATCGGGCAGATATTACACATACACGCCGTCTTTGATGCCGGCGGCGGCATTTCTGATCGTCTTCCTTCAGGTGGCCGCCATACATGGCTATCAAGCCGGCCGCTCAAAGTCAGTCATCATGGCCCCCATGATTGTCGCAGCTATACGTTAGTCATCTCACCTCTTAGACACATAAGTCTTCTCCACAAAGTTAGCTCGATATTAACGATCCTCAAACAGTGGAAGGAGTGGGCTATATTTGCCGCCTCATGTCGCACAACGAATCCCCCAATTTCACGTTGGTCCCTTACGCCATCCAATCCGTCCTCCTCCTCATGGCTCCCACCCTCATCTCCGCCACCATCTACCTGCACGCCGAGCGCGTCTTCGTCGCCGTGCAAGCAGACAAGCCCATCCTCCCCTGGAAGCTTCGCACCTACAAGCGAGTCTTCCTCCTCTTCGACGCCTTTTCCTTGATCATTCAGACCGCCGGATCCGTCATGCGTCTCACCAACCACATTTCCTGGGTCCGCACAGGAAACCGATTGGTCATGACGGGTGTGGGTGAGCAGATGCTCTTTGTGTTGCTGTTCTTGTTCGTTGCGGGGAAGTTTCAGTATAACCTCTCGCGGAACCCCACGGCGCGCGTGGCCGGCAGAGGGCAAGGTGGTGGTTCGTTGGAGAACATGCCTGTCATCCCCTACGCCAAGCATCTTTACCTCTTGTACGCATCCTCGGCGATGGTGGGCATCAGATGCCTGATCCGGCTGTTGGAAACGCTGTACCCGACTTCCATTGTCAAGACGAGCGAGGTGTTTCTGTACGTCTTTGACGCGGGTTTCATGATTCTTATCATGAAGTCGTTCCATTTCATCCACCCGAGCGAGCTGGAGGCTCTGATCGAATACTACGAAGTTGCTGAGGGAGGTCAGGTGGAAATGGGCGGAGAAGATGCGGGAAGGCAGAACAGCCAGGTCTATTTCGCCGGAATCAGGTTCTGGCAGGGCAAGAGACTGCAGGGGATGTCTTTACCACTCTACACCCCTGGGTTGGTGGAAAGTGTCGACAGTACCCACGTGGTTGGGAAGACGGAATCAGTCAGGGCTTTGAACAGGGCGCATGTTGGGAGGTACTAGACCGAGATCGGCCTGTCTGTTGGAGAGACGGTAATATGACTGCGATAGAAACCAGATGGTGGCTGGGACATGATTATTGACGACACTTGCGGGACTATTTTAGATGGTCCTCCGTTACCGGAAGTAGGGGAGGGAAAGGGCATAGAGAGCAAGCGGGTCATTCCGGCGTTATTCCTTTGTACTATTTACTGCTACTTACTGGAGCTTTTTGGGTGGTATTGAAGACTTAGCAATAATACTGTCAACCCTTGCTCAACGCCGCCAAGAACTCACCACTTGCTCCCTGTACGAGGACGATAGCACAATATACATTTGAATACTCGGAGTTCCGTTGCATCTGTTTAGTACTGCACAATGCCCAGGGGATTCCAGCTTATATGTCTGATTACCTGGCTCGTTGCTCATCTATAACCAATTTTATCCCCAAGAGAACTTGAAATTTCAACGCTTGTCCTTCCAAATATGAGATACCATCTTGTGGCCCACGGCGTGAACTGTATCAACAAAATTCGACAAGTTGTAACTACATAAACATAGGGACCAGCGAATTGGAAAAGGTTCGTAAGTGACAGTATTATAATGAAAAACAACATAATTAAGCCAGAATCATCATGATTCCTATTAGTTCTTTACGGTCTAAATTTGAATAGGTACTTTGTAACATCCCCAACCCAGTACTGTTATTACATTATTCTTAAATTTAGTTGTAAGCAAGAGGTGACGAATTTTGGTTTACGTAGTTTGTAAAATGACATTACATGCATTTCTTCGTCAAATCGTAGGCAATATACATCTTAATCTTATTAATTAAATGTAAAGGGTATTATGCCACAAACGCCTCGAACTCAGAACTCGCAACCTCGTAAACATGATATTTGTCAAGCAGTACGAACTTCCGTACGTCGAAGACATCGAACTACTTTCTCACACTTTGACGGGTAATGCCCTATTTAAATCTAGCGTAACTATTCCTAAGCAGCTTCTAGCTGGTTCGCGTCTTCTCGAGTGGATTTACGCGCCAGAATATGGGGTCGGTTTAGATCCGATACGAGCACCAGTGTTGTGACCGCGGCTTCGCAATGCCTCAAGCGCATCGAGGACGGCAAGGAAGGTAAATAGTACCCTGTACAAAGTTAGTCGTCATATTTGATGAAAGCCCGAGTCAGATACTCACCACAAAAAGAAGGCAAAAGCAACAGCAGCCTGTGAAGATTGGCAACGATTGCTGCCGTAACACGATGGCGTACCGACATATACAGCGAGGGCGATAGCGCCGGCAAACCAGAAGATAGCGGTGATGACATTGAGGGCGAGCGCGGCCAGCTTGCGGAAGACGCTTGCCATGTAGATGGGGGTGATGCCGACGTAGGCCAGGACGAGCAGCGACCAGACCGAGTTGAAGACGAGGAAGCTGACGATGGAGGGCGTGTAGTCGCCATCCCAATAATAGCTATGAAACCAGCTTGCCACTGTTGATTCAATTAGCACGCAGTGGTGAATGGATGGGGGTGGATGGACGACGAAGCCATACTGTATGCGGTCAAGCCCAGCTCAACAATAGCAAACACGGCCGCAATGCCGTAGACTATGGGGAGATATCCAGCCGCCATTTTGGATGTTGATAGCCTAAAAGTGGGGGAGCCGGGGGGTAGGGTTGCAAGAGGACGTTCCAGGGATGCTCAGTCTTGGCGACCGGTAAAACGCTGTAGATAGAGGTGAGGAACAAAAATATTTATGATGATACGAAATGAGCAAAGACAGATAGGTGAGTAGGATGGATGCGAATTGTAATATATGAAGACTGCGACCCTCCTATTTAGCCACGCCCTGCTTGCCTACCCGCAGTTGCCAGGTTGTAATGGGGTCACTCGACGCCGGGAGTGACGAGAGACATGGCACTAGTCAGCGTGTCATAGGTCTTGGGACAGTTGGATTGGCTGGGAAGGGTTGGGCTGGAGGCGGTCTAGCAACTTTTAGAACCGCCGCGTCTCGATCATGGAACGATTTGCCCAGAAGAATCCAAGCGCCATGACGTGGGCCTACCCAGCCTCTCTGCTATCCCGCTAATGTAGCTATGCCTAACACAGAACGTTTCCACGGCGATCGTGATCCGATATAATTTAACATTAGGAAGGAAAGAATCGGTACAAGCCTACCCAATATCTTGGCAAACACAGCGGTGCACGAAGCTCTAGCTTGAATTGCATGATGAAGTCGGCAAGTCGGGATTGAAAAAAAAGAATCCCGCCGCAACCATGTCGTCATTCACAAAAGAGAAGTGGCGATGCTACGTCATCGGACAGCAGAGGCTGCTGCGCGCGGTGTGGCGTGTACAGAGCAAAACTGATTGGCCGACAGTCAGTGATATACAGCAGGGTTGGCCAGGGCCAAGCTGTTGGAGGAAGGCTGGCCATTCAACAGCTTGAAACTTGTAACAGTGAGGCGAATCCTCTGTCGGAACGGTTGCCCGGCATCCAACGTGGGGAAAGCAACCGATTCGATCTAACCGTCTCGACTGTTATGTTGTATCGACCCCCATTTTGCAGGGTTCAACGACCACCATGGCACTTCACTTCATTCTCACCTGTTATCTGCAAAACACGCCTGATTCAAAGAGCCCGAAGGCTAACGTACATCCTTGGAAGCCCTCTTCTTAGGAGGGCCGTGTCTGCCAAGAAAATGATTAATTTCGCAGCGTTTTATTGAATTCTTTACTTAATTAGCCGTTTTCTATTAATAATTCAATTATCTGCGCGGCAGAAAGTATAAAAGCCTTCCCCACCTCTCCTACTAGGGTACAAACCTTCTACGCCGCTCTTAACTCTATCCATAGTTTATACCTCGCTAAACAGCGACTAGCCTCTCTAGGGAGTAAAGCTAACTGTTAGTAGTAATATATAAGGCGGAGTACGTCAAGAGCCGAGCATATGGTTAACTCGAAATGGTTTATACCGTGAGGCAAGGTAGTTAGAAGGCAGTCCCTCGAGCTATCTAAGTAGGTGTGTATGGTGCACGGGCCATATAGGCATAAGTTGGCCACGGCTGAGGGTCTGTCTCGCTGTTCCGCCGTTCCCAACATGCGGGGCCAGTTTGCAATCTCCACGATATCGTCCGATTTGAGGGGATGTGGGCATAGCCCATATGTTTAGCCACCAGGCGGGCTCCGAGTGCCGCATAGGTATGCTGGCGCCACGGGACGAATGGACATGTGCATGACATTGCGCGTGGCGGAGCCGGTACGTCTCGATTTGCTTCGATATTGATTGCGATTGAAGTGCATATATGCTGCCCGTCGACTCGTCACCAGCATCGAACCTTGGAACATTGCAAATCTTTTGCTAGATGTTCAGGGAGTAGGCCAGCCTGAAACGAAGAACCACCACCTGCATACTGTTGTCCATGGCCTAGGAGTTCCAACCACCATGCAACCAGTCGAACCTTATATCCCTGGACCGCACTCGTGTTACTAAACGAAAGCCTTGTTGTTGAGGGTATCACGACTAAGTACAGCTAGGAGTTAGCAATGGCCACAAGGAATGGCAGGGGTTGTTTGAGTTATCCGTCGATACTTTAAACAGCCAGTATCTTCCCTGGAGAGCACGATTCGAATGGTCCAGCGGAATACCCGTGCCTTCATCACCCTATTCCCCGTAGATATAGACAACCCTCGCCGTCCCGCAAGCTGTTCAGTGCGTACCCGAAAGGTTAGATCAAACAGATGGCGGTCGATGCTGTCAACCACGCACGGCGACATCCGAAAAGCTTGCAAAGTGGTCCAGCTGCTTCACAGAACCCAGATTGGACGACCTCTGAAAGATACCGCCGTTGATGAGTTCTCAATATTTTTGGTACATGTTCTTGGCGCCCATCACCGAGATTTTAGCTCATGCCGTTCTGCTTGACCGTGACCAGCAACAGCCGGTTTGAAGGTTCCAACTCACCACCTCTGTGTACTGTATCCTGGTCACAGAAATCACGCTGCTGAAAGACGGCGGACAATGTCCGGTCGGTGAGAATCCTCCTTCGCTTCACCTACCTATCTTGGCTGGAAGTGTCCTCGTCGTTTCTGCGATGTAAAGTCGGAAGGATCGCTGAAACTGGCCATTGGCTGGATAGTAGCATGAGAAAGAGTTCACTGGGAGTTTCAATCGGCCATAGATCTGTCGACCTCTCGGAATGGTATCGCTGCCATGCTTCCTGGATATCCCTCGTTAATGCCAAGCAGCTGGCCATCTTGGTTTCGAGCATGCTCAAGCGAACTTCGGCAAGTCGTATTCGTCCAAATGGCGGCTGAGGGCGGCTTGTAGTTGATTGACAATGAAATATGGGGTGGTGTTCACTTGTCCAAGATCTCTAGCAAGTGACGTGCTTACATGTCGTTCATGGAGAACCAGCTGCGGCGTTATCCGTTGGTAAGGTTCTGCCTGACTCGACGAATAGAAGTGGTGGACTGGAGCACGATGTCTTGGCGTGCATGGTTCTTTACCTCTAGCTGATCGTGGTTAAGAAGCCCCGTTGTCCCGCATTGCCAAGTATGAGATTGTTCTTCTCGACTTCGAGGCGTGATGGGCCCAATCTCTGCACATGCCCACGTGCTCCGCCGGTCGAATCATCCGGGGCAGGCCCTGGTACAGGCAGAGTGCCCAGCATCCCTTCGCGCTTGGCATTGCGGATTCGATGCATGACTGCGCTGATGATACCAAATTACTCGCTGATAATCTCTGGGACGATGATTGTGGTTGCGATAGTAGCGGTTGAACGTCACTGTTTCTACTGGTTGGCAGCCTGTCGTCCAGCTTGATCGTGTAGCTGCGAACTCATAAGAGAAGCCTACTTCCGTGAAATGGCGTTGATAAATTCGCTGCGGCTTCACAAGCCCAGTCAACCGAACCCGAGCCCTTTGAAGATCCTAACCTGGTAGGTTCGCTCACCAGTTGGTCAATATGCATGTCAAATCAGTGTCGCTAGCCGCTGGCTTCTTCGCCGCGGTCGAGGTCGGTGCCATGCCAAAGCTCGACTGGACGTCCTACAGTCGCGGAATCAAGCCAGCCCAACATCCCATCAGCAATGTCGAACTCGGCCCTCGGCCCTACTACCTGACCAACGACATGGACGATGGCCCGCTGAAACAACGTCTCTCGTCGTGCTCAGAAATGGAGATGCGTCCAACCAAATTCAGCATCGGCCACCGCGGCGGTGCTTGTCTCCAGTTCCCCGAGGAAACAGTCGAGTCCATCATGGCGGGCACGCGCATGGGCGCGGGCATCCAAGAGTGCGACGTAGCCTTCACCAGGGACCGTGAGTTGGTCTGCCGCCACGACCAGTGCGATCTACACACAACGACCAACATCGTAGCTACGGACCTGGGTGCCAAGTGCAGCACTCCTTTTACTCCTGCATCCAATGGCGCGGCCGCCACGGCCAAGTGCTGCACCAGCGACATCACTTTCGCCGAGTTCAAGACGTTATGCGGCAAGATGGACGGCTCCAATTCCTCGGCCATGACTCCCGAGGATTACCTCCACGGTACGCCCGCCTGGCGAACTGATTTGTACGCTACCTGCGGCACCGTCCTTGGACACAAGGAGTACATCTCCCTCGTTGACTCGCTCGGGCTTGACTTCACCCCTGAATTGAAAGCCCCCGCTGTGCCCATGCCATTCGACGGCGACTACACTGTGCAGAAATACCAGCAGCAGCTGGCGGATGAGTACCGCGAAGCCGGCATTGCCTTTAGTCGCGTCTGGCCGCAGAGCTTCCAGCTCGATGCCGTGGCATACTGGATTGCGAACGAGCCCGAGTTTGGGGCGCAAGCGGTGCTATTGGATGAGAGCGGTGATTCGGCGGAGACATTCCCCGGTGCAGTGGCCAATTTGACCACGTACAAGGAGGCCGGGGTACAGATCGTTGCGCCGCCGTTGCCATACCTGGTAGCCCTTGGTGAGGGGAACAATTACGTTCCCAGTGCATACGCAGTCGAGGCCAAGCGGCTGGGGCTGAAGCTCCTGACGTGGTCGTTGGAGAGGTCGGGGCCATTGGCGAATGTGGCAGCCGGTGAGGACTATTACTATGTGAGCATCGCAAATGGGACCGTCAAGGATGGGGACATGTATAGGCTGGTTGATGTCCTGGTGCAGGAAGTGGGCGTCATCGGGATATTCTCGGATTGGTCGAGTACGGTCACCTATTATGCCAATTGCTTCGATTTGTTCTAGAGGTATGAGCTCCAATAATAAATTCAAGTAGAAAGAAATCAGCTATACCATTCACTTGTTGAAGAAGCTGGACTGAGTGGATTATACCGACTAGAGACATGAAATACAGTATACATCGGTAAAAGAGTCGAGAAAGCCATTCATAGTGGTACGTTATTCGACGATCAGGGCTTATAAATAGTGGCTCAATGAAAACAAGATTTGTTGGAGAACAAAGCTTGAAAGAGACGCCAAACAAAACCTTGTCTCTACGAGATAGAATGGACGGACAATTATAACGAATTCACAAACTAACCGCAACGATTCAGCGGTAACGGCCAAGGCAATCCTGGCTTCGGGTTGCTAAGAACGTCTCTGAAATAACTCGCGGAAAGCCTCCCATCAATATGCGAAATAAGCAAAAGCGGGTGAGTGAATCGAATATGTACATGATTCCCAGTAAACCAATATACAATATCTACTAACTTTAGTACGGTGCAACCATCCTACTTCGTCCATTCTGGCCCCTCTATCTAGCATTTACACCTTTTCTTCCATCCGACTTGCGCCAGCAGGGCGAATATCATCACTGTCCAAGCTCTGCCCATTCAGCTGCACATTCTTCCTAGCCACCACCGTAGGCGTATCTCCGACACTGGCCGTGTCAGGCATGCCCTCCTCCGTCTCCTCCACCTCTTCGGCGAGCGTCAGATTGAGCACTATACACACGATAGCTGTGACGGCGAACCCCGTCTCCATGATGAGGACAATCGCATCGAGGAAACCCTGCAGTCCCTTGTTATCGCCATTGTAACTAAATACGCGGTCGAAGTATGTGGGGACCAGTGTGGCGCCGTAGCCGAGCGCCAGCCCCGCCGTTAGGATGAAGCGGTTGCGCCGATTGAAAGACACGCCCTTGGTTATGATGGCGATGCCAGACACGGCAACGGCGCAGAATAGGAAGGTAGTCATGCCGCCGATCACGGCGGAGGGAATGGCGACCAGCGAGGCGGCGAACTTGGCGAAGATTCCCATGATAATTAGGAACATGCTAACATGCGTGAGTCTTTTATTGCGTATGGTTGGGGACAAAGGGGGGTCGGGGGGGAATAGGGGCAGAATAGGGGCAGAATAGGGCATCTTACCAACAGCAATACCCGGCAGTGCGATTAGCGCAACGAGTAAGCGCAATGACGCCGTTATTCTGCGCGAAGGTGGATACAGGGGTGATGGTCATGAGAGCAGCCAGGATACCATTGCAGCCATCTGCCAACACACCACCCTGGATCCGAGACTCGTAGATCTCGCCAGTGACCTCGAGACGGGAGACGTCGCACGTGGCTGAGATATCACCAATTGCCTCACAGGCACATATAATGAAGACGGCCATGATGGGAAGAACCAGAGGCCCATAGACCTGGAGCTTGAAAGTGTGGACCCAGATGAAGGAAGCAGCGGGCGCCGAGTCGATGGCGGACCGGTCAAAGTACCCGCAAGCGGCAGCAATGATACAGCCCGTCAGGAGGCCGATGATGACGGATGTCGACTTCATGATGGGGGCGCCAAAGCGTTCGCACAGGATGATGGCCAGAAAGACGGAGAAGCCCAGGCCGAGGAACTCAGGGGAGCCCCACGGCAGCCCATGTGGTGCTGTGATGTCGGGGCACAAGACGTAGAAATCGATGGGTTCTGCTTCGGCGCAAAGACCGCTGCCGCCGGCCCAGTTACTGAAACCCGATGAGATTAGGTTGATACCGATGAGCATCACAGTAGGGCCAGTCACCTGCAAAGGAGGTTAGCTGATCACCTTTTTCGATTGACCATATGGCCTGCCCACTTACGATCGGAGGAAATATTTTGAGCATGGTCTTGGGGGGATGAAGGCGATAAGGATTTCAACCAAGCCGCAGACAGCTGACGTTCCCAGCAGAGCGCCATAACCATCAGGGCAGGGCAATTTCGTTCCATCCTCGGCTGTCGGGCAGAAGCCATTTGCATACATCTGAGCAAAGGCGCCTTGAGCAACGGGTATGATGGAGAATGAAATACCGACAACGGAGATCAAGCCGGTTCCGAGGTAGTACGGAGTCTTGTAGATGTGAAACCTGGTGATTTGGATCAAAGAGAGAATCCCTGAGACAATCAAAGCCGTGGAAACTAGATCTGTTCAACTCTCGGCATTAGTCAATGCTGCTGGCAGCTTGTCTCAGGAGAGACTACAAATAAGGGAAATATAGACCCCGCGAGTTGCTCACACTGCTGCATATCACCCTCCAGGTTAACTCCGCCTGCCCCGCCCAGGATGATCGGGGGGTTATGATGCCCGCAAGCATAGCGAGCGCATGCTGAAGCCCGAGAAGCAGCGCCAGAAAGACGGGCAACCTATCATTGAGCCCGAAGAATGGCGCGAGCTTGCGCGGCTTCTTCATGAAGGGCAGGTTGGGGCGAAACAGAAAGGCATAGTCGTAGTCTCCAAGAAGTCCATCTTTCGTCAGAAACGTGTGCTTGAGGATCCGCACGCGATCGCCTAAAGTCTTCTTGGGTGCCTCTGAGGGCACGATGCGCGAGGGAGCCTGATCCTCGTCCATTGAGTCAGCGTAACTGCTGATGACCTATGAAAGCTCGACAGTAAGGCGAATAGAACGGTTGCGCCTGCGCGACGCTACCGTTGAGCTAGTATTGACAGAACCCTAACTGCTAGCCAAAATTAGGGATGTAAAGGATACGCCAGGACGTCAACGGTCGCTCCTCAGAGTTTGCGGCTGCTGAAGTATGCTCTGCACACAGAAGTGTGACAGGAATGGCAGATATGAAGTACTTAAGCACATAGTTATGGCGTAAATCACACCCAGAAATCGCAGATAAGGCGTCGGGCTGGTGCTGCAGCAGGGCGGAGACGATGGCGGGCGGGACCGTTCAATCTCAGCGCCCCACGGCGATATCTTGGCGGGCTGCCAATCTGGACAGTCTCTTTGTCAGAAGTCTATGTAAAAACGGTTCCCCGAACTGGATTGTGGTAACTTGAGAACACCTAAGGTCGTCGCCCTTCGCCGCGCGCCAACAAGTCTCTACCCCTTTCTCCAGAGCGCAAACATGGCACCTACCTCCAGAGTCTAGACGCGACATTTCGATGACGGAAGCGGGATTTCTAGACTATTGAATGCGAGCGACGCTGCGGCTGGCGGGACCCCTCGCAGCTAACTTCTATCGCTGGCTTCGGGCTGATCTAGTTGCGCCGTCTGATAAGTCAGCTTTATCGCTGGATGGACACCTCTCACCTGGATAAAGATGCTAGTTGACACGGACAGATAGGATGATAGACTAGATGCATCCCAAAGCCTCAAAAACATGCGATATTGGGGCATACAAGACGGAAAAGAAGTCATTCGTCACGTGGTGTCTTCCTTGGGGGTTCTTGGCTTTTAGATTTAGGGCTAGTGCGGTGTTGTGGCCGGTGGTAGCCGCCGCTGATGGGTGCATTACGACTTTTCAAATTCCAGCCTCTCATTACCCTTATCAGCCTCGACGCATACTTCGTAGTCCAAGTGGAGACTTCCGACCGTCTTCAGGTCCCATGAAGCTCGGCCACCTCCACGGTCCACCGGAGAATTCATCGTCACTCTACAGGCAGCAGGCCGCCCTGTTCCTAAGAACGACAGACGGTATTCTCATCTCGGATTGGTCCGTCAGCACGACGGTCAATGTCGATGAACATGGATATGAGCAGCATGCTTCGCCTTGGCTTACCAGAGAGTATGTACGTCCAGGCCTGTGTATATCTTAGCTTGACTTGATGGAATAGTAACAGTGCTTGCCAGAAGTTATTGAGGCATACGTCTCCGGGAACGCTTAGATCGCGGAATCTTTTTTTTGTGTTTGCTGGGTATTTATGGAGCATGGCACACAGGGGCTATTTTCGGCGCGGTTCCGTTGTCAGCAGGGTCTCGCGAGCGACCCACTTGAGTTCACAAAAGCTGAAGACGAAGCAATTATGGAGAAAACTTTCTGCTTGATATACGCAGCACTATAAGTCTGTCCAACCTTAGTCCAGAACCGACTGCATTTGACCAGTCGACTGTCAAGCTTCCAAACATGGTTGTCGTAGAATAACACTGATGCAAATGACAAAATGCCACCCTTTTACCAAATTCGCACTCTGTTCGTAACATCTGTGCTGCTATACGAACCGCTTCTCATCTTGGCTCTAGAACAATCCAATGGCACAAAACAACCCAATGGCAAGACCACTTGCGATTCCTATACACAAAGAATGATTGGCGAGAATACGGCTGCCAACTAGCCATTTTGGGCAGTTCTTGTACTACACTTTGCCCTTTTGGGTCTGTTCTCCAAGTACAGCACCGTCCCCATTGCCAGCTTCATCGGTGCACTGACGCGTACGGTCTTCGACGGCGAATATGCTGATCTGAACGGGTACTTCAAGTGCAACCCGTCAGCTTACTTGGTGATGATGATTGTCATGCTTCCAAACAGCTGAGGTCCGGGTTCGGGAACACTACTTCTGCACAATAGTACGAAGCCATCAGAGAAGTAACTACTGAGGTGGGAACTGATGTCGATGTAGTGTCTTCTTCACTCATGTCTACTCTTATCTCGGTCCCTTCCTCGGCTGCTCGCATATCGGGTCCCCTGAGCTTCCCTCGTACTCTGGAAAAGCCTCTATGTATGAAGTGCACAAGTCAGGAACCTTTTCCCTTGATCTCCATTGCTACACCACCAAGAAAGAACAGACCTGGGACTTAACACATTTCGCGATGACAGATCCATGTGCCTTGATAATGTCGAGATGGGGTTATTCATCGACCAAGCTGGTGGTTAGAGCATCAATCAGATCCCTAACACTGCTTTCCACAGACGCTGTGCGCCAACCGCAGCCATCATCCCACCCGACGCTGGGTCCCAGCTGGAGGCGCTGTGTACTGCACCTGACTGAATGCTTTCGCCGAACGATACCTATGCCGCTTATTATGGCGCGTCAGCTCCGGCGGTGGCAATGCCACGCTGCTAGGCTATTATACCAAGCGGGGTGATGGAGAGACAGGACTGAGTACTCCAGCTACCCCTATGACCATTAATTGCTACACCGATCGTAACCGCTGGAATTGCTGGGCTGGGTTTCAAAGGCTCAAGTTTGGGCATTGCAATGATCCTTACTTCGGTCATTGCCCATAGAAAACTGTTTCAGGGCCTTGATTGACAGCATACTGGTTTGGACTGAGTAGTGATCATTCCGATGGATCAGATTTGTGCGCCGTGCGTATTACTCGTGATGTTTCGGACTCCGAAGCTGCTATAACTATTTTGACCTGGGACGCGACTAAGCGGTAAATAGTCTCAGCCAGACAAATGACAGCCTTTGTGCGTCTTTGGCGGGGACCGCCATATCCTTCCTACTGGGTTGTCTTTGTGGCGGCCCGACACCCTAGGGATTTCTTGGATGTCCGAGTTTCAAAAACACCAATAAGATTATTGCGTTGCCGGTCAAACATCAACTTGGGAACAAGCAAGCAGACTCAGTTACTGATTTCGCCGCCCTAATCTAACCGCGAGAGTAAGTAATCGTATGTCGAGAGAAACTAGCTCCATACGCGGTCATACAAACACGTGTTGCCAAGCCGAAGGAACATCATGTTTAAGCCATGCTGACCATCTGACTCTGACTTTAGAGTACATGACAGTCGGCTAGTGCTCATACTGTCATTCCACAATAACAATGATACGACTCACGATGCATAGGTGTGGTTCTCTATGTCAACGTTACTTGTGGCTCGTTCAATTAATACGGCATCAAGACAAGGCTCAGACCCCGTATCCCGTAACCAACACCTCAGCAAGACTGCAGTTAGGAACTAATGCTCATGTGAATCAAAGAAAACACAACAGGACGATGCTAACGGAGAAAATACAGCAATGGACCGCCGCTTCCTGAGAAAGAAGGTCATGTATAAAGACTGATAAAGATCCCTTTAGCTATTCATCATCCTCATCACACCATCAAACATAATCCAGACTCGACACAGTTCACACCACTTCTTATTGTTATAATCGCCACTTCATCGAAATCTCCAATTCCACACAACTCAGCTTGCCAACCCTTACAAGTCATCGAAGTCGATCCAACGCAATCAACCAAAATGCAGTTCACTACCGCCCTTCTCACTGCCGTCCTCTCGGCCACCTCCCTCGCTGCCCCAGCGCCCATCGACGCCCGCGCGACCCAATGGACCATCAAGTCGCTGACTCGTACCTGTACCGCCGGCACCAGGGGCACCTGCACCTGGTCCTTCAACATCTCCCCCACGGCCAGCGCCGTCGTGCACTGCGCCCTGACCACCGTCGGTGACGGGACCCACGACGCGACGAAAACCAACGGCGGCCCGGTCCAATGCGGACGCTACTCCGTCAGCACGGGTTGGAGCGGCCAATTCGGCCCCGGTTTCACGACCATGGCCGTTGTTGATCAGTCGGCTAAGCTGATTGGATATCCGTCTTACACGGATGCGGAGCTGGCTGGCGGCAAAGCAGCGGACAAGTCTTTCGATGTTCAGCCTTTGCCTTGAAAGAGGAGTTGAATACTCACCAAGGAAGAGAGGTGTAGGGGTGTCAGGTTTAATCAATCGACGAATAGATATGCATGGCATTGGATAGATGGTTATAATGGGAAATGGTGTGCATGGGGAAGTAAAGGAGGGTTGCATCCGGAATGTTGGGCACTTTGGTTTTAGTCACTCTTTTGCCATTTTCATAATAGCTCAGTCTGAATTTGAGACTGCATCAATGTATTGAAATCTTGTTACTCGTCACCGACCAGATTTATACTCCTAACGACGTACTTACCCCATCTCCAGTTATGTACAAGATATAATTTGTTGGGGAGACTAATTTCATCACTCAATCATCTAACTGGCCGGATGGTGTAGTTGGTTATCACGTCAGTCTAACATCTCAATGCGAGTGTCCACTGAAGGTCGGGAGATCGAGCCTCCCTCTGGTCATTTCTTTTGGTCATCAACCAAATCCTAATAATCTTCAAGACTGCTGAAGTTTTTGCTTTTTGGCATGTCATTCCGCATGTTTTCAGTTTTCCTTTTTCAATCTTACCTTGCATACACTCTGGTTTGGAATTTGCGAAATAACTACGTAACCGTATTTTCATAGCAAATTTTG
This sequence comes from Pseudomassariella vexata, assembly GCF_002105095.1. NCBI lineage: Eukaryota > Fungi > Ascomycota > Sordariomycetes > Amphisphaeriales > Pseudomassariaceae > Pseudomassariella > Pseudomassariella vexata. The sequence goes on from NW_024467957.1 coordinate 3,175,578, forward strand.
GCATTTGAGTTAAACCTCATGGAAGAAATCAAATGGTGTATTATGGAGAATGGCTGTATGTAGCACTCTTTTATCTTACTCTTTTGTTATGATACCCTGGAATGTTGTGAAAATCGTCATCTCTATATTCTCTCACACGGCAAGACCACCTGAAGCCACTTGTCTTGGCTCCCCTGCCGCCTCAAATGTGCCGTTCGACAACAACCTCAACGCCTGCGCGGTACTCTGGCCTGGCCCAACCCAGCTCACATTATGTCCTAGGCTCTTCATGTACGCCACGGTACTGTTGTCGTAGGGATATTCGAAAGTGACCAGATTCGGGCTAAGTTGGTCATGCAGTCTAGGCTGCGCAAGCGCCTGAGGAGTCGTCATGTTCTGGTCCAGCACGTGGTGAATGTTTTGAATTGTCGCCGTGATGATTCGGCTTCCCCCTGCAGAACCGACCACGAGGTAGAGCTTGCCGTCCGCCGTCTCAGCGATGGTGGGCGAGATGGATGAGAGTGGACGCTTGCCGGGCCGAACGTAGTTTGCCGGGCTAGGGATATAGCCAAACGCATTGCTGGATCCCGGAATAGAGAAGTCATTCATCTCGTTGTTCATGATGATGCCCGTTTCTGGCACCATGAGTCGCGAGCCGAAGATGGTGTTGATGGTCGTGGTGAGGCTGATGGCCAAGCCGCTTTTGTCGGCCGTGCCGATATAGCTCGTTCCTGGCGTATCGATACTCTCCAGACCGCCCGGATTATAGTATGAGACGTTCTGGGTGGTATAATCAGAGATTTTGGATCGGATTTCGATTGCTGTTGCACTAGACAGCATCGAGTCCTGGTACTCGAAGACTCCATCAATAAAGGAGGGATCACCCAGTTCAGTGCGCTGGCCGTATGCGAATCTGATGGCTTCGTCGAGTCTGTGTGTGGTCAAGTTGATGGCAGACGGGTCCGCAAATCCTGAATACTGTTCCACGATGTTCAAGGCGCTTAAGGCGACGGATCCACCCGCCGGTGCGCCGCAGGATGTCAACTTATAGCCGCGGTACGTGATGTTAGACGGTGTCCTCAGGGCGATAGTGTAGTTCTTGAGGTCATCAAGTGTCATGGTCCCGTTGGAAGCCTGTAATGCCGCAATGGTGGCATTAGCAATGGCGCCAGTGTAGAATGCATCAGCACCCTCGTTGGAAATAACTTCGAGAGTATCCGCATAACGCTTCCTCGTCATAGTCTCATTGAGCTGAACACGGTAGCCATGAGGGGCAAAGTCGATGGCCCAGTTGGGATCATCGGTCAAGAAACTCGGGTCAGAAAGCGAGGTCATGTACCGAACTTGGTCGGCGTTAACGGTGAAGCCAAAGCGTGCAACTTTGATGGCGGGTGCCATAACTTGCTTCCAGGGCAAAACACCGTAGTGCTTATGTAGGTACTCCAAGCCCCTCAGCTCACCGGGCACACCACTATGACGGACTGTTAGCATGCGTACTTCCGGCTCTTCTAACTCTAAAAAAGAAACAAAGAAATAAATATAAAAAACACAACCATCACATCAGATCTCGCTTATTGTAACTCACCTGGCAAGCCCACCATACAGACTAGCCGCCGTGTTATTGGTGTACATGTCCTCAAATGCAGCCGCCGGCGCCGTCTCGCGGAAATCGATGTACTCGTACGTGCCATTGGGGCTGCGCACAAGCATGAAGCCGCCACCACCGATGCCGCTATGCACCATGGCCACGACGCCGACACAAAAGACGGTGCCGACCATGGCATCTGCTGCATTTCCGCCGGCCTTGAGCAGGTCAATGCCGATTTGGCTGCATACCGAATTCTCCGACGACACGGCGCCGAGACGGGGCTCCTCGCCATTGCTGGACGAAGGGGCTCCAAGCACAAACGAGGTGAGATGCAGGAGCCAGGTGGCGGCGGCGATGCGTGGGAGGGAAAGCATCGTGGCGGTTAAGCACGAATCGCTGCTAGTCTCTGAGACTATGCACGCAAGCTTGTGGGGCTTTGACGATGAACCGCTCTAAAGGGGCTGGATGGACGCTATCAAATATGAACCCATCGTAGGCGCGAGGCATTTCTTAAATATTGATCAACCCGCGAGGCATGCAAAGCGATGAAGCGATAAGCCATGCCTTCCTTGTCTGGCTGCATCTAGGTGATCCTGGTCGGTAAGACATGACACAACCCGGCAACGCCGGCCACCTCGGTCAGCTTGTAGTTTGGGGCGGTTTGGCGTAGTTTGTTAGTGTTTGTTAGTGAATTAGGCCCGTCTGGGCCAATATCCCGGGTTTCTTATCTAGTCCCGTGTATAGGCGCCTCCACCGTGTAATTAGTTTCCCGATAACACCCTCTGTTGCTTGAGCTGCTTGGTAAATTCACCAGATTGTGGAGTTCGGAAATATGACCCTGCAAAGTTTGCCCTGCCAAGTCATTGGTGATTGCTGTTTGTCACGAAGACGCGCACGCACAGAGGAGCTGAGATCTATCGCTGAGCGGGCATAGCGGGGCTTATCGCACCGTGGTAAAGATGGGTTCCAATGTCCGGGGTGGACCTGCACTATTACATCACTTGGCACAGGCCCTGGCACCAATGGAACCGAGTTAATGTTACGAAGACCGAATTGAATCGAATGTAGATGACGAGTCATCATTGTTGTACGGCAAGTGTGTATACCGGGTTACAAGGCACCCAGGCACGAACCAACTTAGTTTTAGGGACCCCGCATGACCCGACTGGGCATTTCTTTATACGCGCCTTCGGAGCACCAATACAGTCCCCAATACTCGGGATCCGACAGCTTGTGTGAGCATACCTTTTATTCTTCATATCCCGATCCACATATCAAATGAACAAACGGCACTTCGATGGCCGCCGTATCGTCAGCTGGCTCCCGTCTGTCTTAAAACCCGGCATAATGTAGACATACTCGGTATTCTGCTCATATTTTGTTGAGCCTTCTACGTTTCAAGTTCTTATTGCCATTCCTGTCTATTGCTATCCTGTTCTGTTCAAAGCTTTAAGGCTCTCTGGTACCAAGTCTTCTCGGCTGCTCATAATAGCGCACCCGATCGTCTAGTTCCTCTGGCCATACTTGTATAGCAAGCGCAATGACTGCACTGCATCGGAAACGCCGTCGAGCTCAAGTGTTTGGCAGGCTGGACAAGACTGTTCTGGATAGAATGATAAAATAGAGAACACGGCGGTATCGATCGCTATGAGGTGACTGAAGAGGCTAGCTGTCAGGCGAAAATGTTTGCGCCATCCAGGAGCGAAATTTCCAGCACCGGAGGCACGTTGTATCGGCCGAGTCAGGATAGATTTTGCCAGTTACAGGGGGCCGCTCTTCCTAGCTCTTCGACCAAGAGGTTCAAACTTCACATAGGGCGTATTTTCGCAATGCATTCCTATAAGTCCTTAGGATGCACTAAAAAGATAGATTAATGTTTTGATTTCTCAGCAAGGGAATGACTGTTGAAACGAGGAGATTGGGCTACAGCAAGTAAACGGAGTGTCGGCGACGAGCACAGTCGGTTCGAATCCGGCGGTGGTTATAGGGACCGCGCATGCCCACTGCGAAATTGATGGGGAAGGAATTTAGTAGTTGGGCATCCTACTAAAAGAACCCACAGCCCTACTTCCGATGTTAATGGTAGGTTAAACTCAGAAAGCTTAAGTGCGAGGGAAAAGAAATGGCTATGGACGATACAAATTCGTAGTACAGGGTAGTTTGCCCGCTATACTTCGGGTCTTCGGACCTACTGTCTTCATAAGCCGTAGGCTTGCATAGGACAGTATAGTACACGAGATAAAAAAAAGGACACGGTGTATAGCTGTCTTTCCATTTCCCAGGTGGGGAAATCAAGTTCTCATTCGACCTCGGTTCTTCTGATTCCCCTTGTGGTGAGTGTGCTGCTCTAGTCAGCTTTCAACAACATATTGACGCACCTTCTATGTAAGCTAGGTTGTAATGCAAATTCATCATCTGCTCACGCTTTATATCTGTCCCCAGCATTAGAATTGAACTCTCACCGGATTGACGTATCTGTGCAGATATCTACTCGAATCCTGGCGCTTGGAGATCGATGCGGTTCACGTCTGTTTCACTATCCAGCCAAATTCCACAAGCACAATACAGGAATATATTATAGTATCGTCTACTTTACAAATATAGTCTACTAAGCACATGCGAGCGGGCTAGTATTGATACTGAAATAAACGTACGGATATATACGCCGACTATTGCCCTTGTGGGCCCGTCTTCATGCACGCCAAGCATAAGTACTTGAGTATCTAGGTAACTATTAACCAATTGTTAGGCAGTCACTAGGCGGTGAGGGGCTATCCTCGGGAAAACTCATCTACACTTCAACTACACCTGTCCCTTTCGCCATCTTGTGTTGCCGCTCAGCTTTGATCACACTTCAAACTCTTCCTTGAACCATAAAGGTCTCCCCTAAGCTGAGCGGCGGCCGGCCGAAGACGTGCTGAATATCATGGCGAAGAACGCCTTGGACCGTGAGATCATTGATCTTGCAAGAACGCTGCAAGGCACGCCATGGTGTGACGAGTACGAAAAGATGATCTCGGGCATGATGTAAGTCACACAATGATCACAGGGAAGTTTCAAATTCTGACAAATGGGCAGGTATAACCCTGTTCATCCCAAACTACTGGAAGGCCGCCATCGCGCGAGATGCCTAGCTCACAAATTCAACAACCTGGATCCCAACTCGGAGCCATTTGAACAGTTCCAAAAGACGCAATGCGCCTTGCTTGAAGGCATGGTGGGGAAGATTGGGTCAGGATCCTTCGTTTAGCCGCCCTTCATCCCTGATTATGGCTGCAATACTATTATTGGAGATGCCTGCTTCATCAACTTCAAGTAGTTCCCCTCTTCGACCCGTGTTCTACTTATACGAACTGACACAATAAGCCTCACAATCTTGGACGTCAGTTTGGTCATCATCGGCAATCGTGTCCAACTTGGTCCCAACGTGAGCATCTACGGAGCAGGACATTTGACCAGTGTGCTTTCGCGCATCAAGAACGTCGAATACGGGCTGCCGGTGCGCATTGAGGACGATGCATGGATCGGTGGGGGAACCATTATCCTTCCTGGGGTGACGATTGGACGAGGTAGTACTGTGGGCGCCGGGTCGGTGGTGACGAAGAGTGTACCAGCGTATACAGTGGTGACAGGTGCGCCGGCCAAGGTGGCCAAGAAGTTGCAGACGGTGGAGCAGGAGTTGGCGGATCCCAAGAACGAGTTCAGTGGGTTGCCGGGACTTGTGCCAAAGGGCGTTGAGTGAGGAGCGTCCGGCCATGGATGCTCAACGACAGGGGAGATGATTGATTTACACATGACCGAGACTGAACAGCACAATTCGGGAGATTTGAAGGTGCATTCACGTCGCCTTTGTGCAGTATCGTGATCCGTACGAGTAAACTCGTGCAATCCCATTTGGTCGCAATTCTTAGCATCAAATTCGTTGCTACCCTCCCTGTAGTTTTACTCTGCCTTACCTAATTTCTAGTAGCCAACTGTTGAATATAGTGGAGTTGGTTTATTTTCAAGTCTACTTTCTAGCCCGCTCAATTTTACATGTAAAAAGGGACTAATAAAGTCCATAATTTTATATCATGGAGACGTCGATATGTCGTCATTCCAATTATTTCTCTGATGGCGACCGACGCGCAACTGACGCTCCAAATGACCGTTACGCGGCATGCCTGATAACTGTCAACTCGGACCTGAACTCCTCACTCCCTATCAGAGCCGGATTCGGACTCCACATCATCAGTCGCATCATTGGGCACTCTCACAAACCCCAATATGCTATAAGATAACAGGCACAACACCGAGACCCCAAAATACGGCAAGCCAATCCAGCCGCCATCCATCCTCATGCCAAGCGTAAACAGCCCTGCCAGCATGGGGTCTGAATAAATGGAACTGGATTGCTCCACCATTGCGCTGAGTGTATACAGTCTGGACCTGTGCTCCGGGTCCACATAGAGCGCTGTGGTGGATCTGATCAGACTCCCCTGGCCTGAGCCCAGACTCATGATCAGCAGTCCAACGATCATGCCGGTGAGCGATGGAGACAGGCCTATGATGAGGGTGCCGAGAATAAAAGACAGGAAAGACCAGCGTGCCAGCACCAAGTCGCGACGCTTTTCGTCGATACGGAAAAGGCGAGGTGTCGTGGGTTGGACCACGAGGGTGGTGATCCAGGGGATGACGGTCAGGACGACGACAACATGAAAAATGCCGTAGCAGGTCAGGATATAGCCTGTATCGGCGAGGCGGATGTGATACCACTTGGAGGCGAAAAGGGTCAGGAATTGCATGGTACAGGAAATAATTGGAGCCGACATAAAGCCAGTAGCCACTAGGATAGCCAGAGAGGGGGGTTTCAGCATGGTGAAAGAGTCCTTGAAGGTGCTGAGGGTGCGAAATATGTAGGCCTTCCAAATTTCTTGTTCTGGAGAGTCGTCGGCCTTGGGAGGGGACTGAGACTTGTCGTCCAGTGTCTCGGGAACAAAGGCAAGTGCAAAAACTGATGTGACGGCACATGCGACAGCGACGAATATGAGTGGCCAGGGGCCAGTGCGAGGCATCAGTGCCGATGCCAAGGCCGGTGACAATAAATTGCCCAGCATGCTGGCTACGTGGATGCGCATAAAGGCGATGGCTCTGTCACATGCCATGTCAGTGTTAGTTGGATGTGTACTGAGTTTCAGCCGATAGGAACAACTTACCTATCTGTTGAGGGACACACAATAGAAGTGATGTATTGTGGTGAGGAAAGAAAGCTAGGCTAGTGTTGTTGGTCTGGAAATAAGTAGTGGTGGCTGCGCAGGTACCACCTCTGACACACCCCCCCCAGGCCAATAGAGCTAGTCATCTAAAAAGAGCTACGTACACGTACAGAATATCCGTTTTTCATCAACTTGACTTCCAATTTTATATGCGTTTCTGCCACCTGACACCGCATCAATCAGAATCACCAAGGACACGGCGTCAGACGGAGTTGACGGACGAATTTCAGATGATTCTCTTTCGTTAACGGCTTCGTGAGACCGTCTGCAATCATCTCTCCTGTTCTGGCGTATTGAATATCGAAATCTCCTCGTTGGACGCGATCTATGATCCACTTGTACCTTGTGTCAATATGTCTGGTTCTGGCTGCATTGTTTGGGTTAAGTACGATTGACTTGGCATTGAGACTGTCAGTCATGAGAAGAGTTGGAGTGTCTTGGGGAAACCCAAGTTGTTGTAGTAAGCGTAAGATCCAAACAGCGGATAAACCAGCTGGTGTGAGATTGATGAATTCAGCTTCGGTGCTTGAAATGACCACGAGGGTCTGCTTCTTGGACTTCCAATATATCGGACCACCGCAGAGGAATACAACATGAGCTCCTGTTGACGCTCGAGTAGCCAGGTCATCAGCGTGTGCCGCATCAGCCCAGACATTGAGTTTCAGATCATGAATGGGATACTTTCCGCCGAGAACAATACCGAGATTAGGCTGTCCTTTGAGATATCTCCAGAGATGTTGAAGCAAGTCCATATGAACCTTGGTTGGCTTGCTTTGCGCCTCAGAGAGTGCCTTGTTGGTGTTGGTCATATCTGGTCTGCTGCCAATACTGAGATAGTTGAGCGAGGCCGTCTGTTTGAGGTAGTTTGATTGGTCATCCAGCTGAATCTTAGGCCATACAGCTGGTATTTTGATATCTGATGGCCAGGGCACAGCAGAAGGTTTGAGGTCTAATTTGCCGAATTTGGTGAGAATCTTCATCGCATACTTCTCTTGTGAGATAAAAACCTTGTTTTCATCTTGATTTCTTGAAATCTGCATGCCGAGAAACTCTCGCACATCTCCCAGCTCCTTGAGGCGGAAATAAGCAGCGAGTTTCTGCTTAGCGATCGTAATGTCTGACTTGTGATGACCCGCAAGCAGAAGATCATCTACATAGACAAGTACCATAACTCCAGTCTTATCATTCTTGAAAAGACAGAGGTCGGCTTCGACAGGTTCATATCCAATCTCCTTCATTGCGGTAACAAGGGTATTGAACCACCAGATTGGTGCTCGCTTGAGACCGTAGAGAGCGGCTTTCAGGCGCCAAACGCGTCCACTGCCGTCATCATATCCTTCTGGTTGGCGAACATAGATGTCTGGAGTGTCCTGAGGCTTCTTAGCATTTAAGAAGGCTGTTACTACATCACAGTGCTCGGCGTGTAGACCTAGAGTGGCCATAAGAGCGAGAAACACTTTGAGAGATGTAAGGCTAGCGACTGCAGCATACATTTCTTCGACCGAAAAGCTGCTTGAGTCTTCGAAGTTCCCCATAGCTACAAGCCTCGCTCTGTTTCTCAAATGTTGATTGGTAACTGGATGGAACTTCTGGTCCGTTACCCACTTCGTCGGCAAGGCCTTCGCTCCAGGAGGGAGATCTGAAAGCTCAAAGACTTTACGAGATACCAGTTCGTTTATCTGATCGTCGAAAGCTGACTTCCAAGTCGGCCATTTCTCTTGCTTTCGAGCATCCTTGTATGACTTGGCTGAAGGGAAGTCTGATGCGGTTTTGGATTGATTCAAGAGTTTTTTAACCTTGATTGCAGACAGACATAGATGTGTGGAATCACTAATCTTGGCGTCGAGCTCAAGATAGCGAGTTTTGTTGATAGATTTGGAGAAATTGACCGAAGATAATGACAACTGGTCTGCCTTTCTCTTGTTGTATGTGCGTATGCCAGCGAGATGTCGATAATCTGCAACTGATCTGGCCGCAGCACGACGAGGGCGTGAATTTGAGGTTGTCGATGATTTAGGATTCGGTTCGGGATTCGGCTCAGGATTCGGCTCAGGACTCTGGGGACCTAAGGGATGTTCGGCATCGATGTCATCTAAATCAGTATCATCGGAATCGAAGCTTAATTCTTCGCGTGTTCGAGTCAATGGCGCTGGACTGGCCATCTGCTCAGGCCCAGGTGTGGGATAGAGTGGATCATTTTCAACTTCGCGCTGCATATTTCCTTTTGTCTCTTGATTTTCCCTATCATCGGCCGGTTGAGAGGATGGAAAAGTAGATGGTTGGGTTATTGTGTGCGTGACGACTCCGTAGTCAACGGGGTTAGCTATCAGATCAGAAAATTCAACGTCAGCATTCTCATCTTCGAATTCAACGATGAAGTCAGCGTCAGCGTCGTGATCTTGTTGCGTATCATCCAAAGTCTCCGCAAAACGAACGTCACGCACTCGCATCACGCGGTGCTTCTCGGGAACCCAGATCTTGTAGAGTTTGGTACGAAGGTCAGCATAGCCGACGAGCTTGCCCTTCCATGCCCTGTGCTCCACCTTGTCAGCTTTGGCAAGATCAGCTGGTGTTTTCTTGTGGACATAAGCTATAGCTCCGTATTTGATGAGATTGGAAATATTGCCATTAATGACCTGTGCTGTCATGTTGAGATAGAATCCAAGACGCTGGCGAGGTGACAGGCTGTCTTTTCCATTTGGTAGGAGATTATGTATCGTATCCGCTGTCTCTTCAGCCCACGGCCAGAGAAACTTGGGCAAGTTACCGCCGATGATGCCGCTACGAGCTGGTGTGATGAGAGTCTGGACTGAGCGCTCTGCTCTTCCATTTGGTTCGTGAGTGTTAGCAGGAGATCGATGCCATTGAATGCCCTTCTTGGTGACGAATGTGTCCATTTGCTTTGCATCGCCAAGAAATTCCTTGCCATTATCCGAGTGGAATATTTGGACTTTCAGACCAGTTTGAAGCTCGACCTGAGTAACGAAGGCAATGATCTCCGCATGTATATCACCCAATTTGCGAGTGAAGCGAGTCCACTGCATGTCAGTAAACCCATCTGTAAAGTGAACGCTGTAACGCCAGCCAGTAAGGCCTAGCGGTTGATGATGAATAGTGTCAAAATAGATGATCTCAAGTGGTCTACTCGGTTGAATAGCCGGATCTCTGTGGATGATTTGTTTTGCTTTCGAGAGCATACAAGTCTCGCAGGGTTTGATTGGTTTTGTGACTTTTAGACCAGCGGCTTCGCAGGCCTTTTTGACTGTCTTGTAGTTCGCATGCATAAGTCGCTCGTGCATCAATTGTATGTCAATTGTTGCTGAGAAGAGTGGAAGGTGCTCTGCGGGAGCTGTTGGCTTGCAGACGAGAGGAATAACCTTCACGTTTTTGAGCCAGTTGATCTTACCAAGTTCAACATTCGATTCCCGAATGCGAAGAGTTGATGTATGTCCATCTTCAATGATGCCATCTTCCCTCACTAAGCCAGGGCTGATGATGTTAACTGGGGAAGATTCGTTATAGAGAACACTACCGATAGTCCAATTAACCTGTTTACTATCAGTTCTTTGAGGATGAATCTTAATGGTGCCAACAGCTGTGGCAGCAGCAACGCCACCATTAGCTGTGTCCATGTAGATTGGTTCAGGAAGTTGACGTAGTGAGGTAAACCACTTCAAATCATTGACTACGTGTCCTCCAGCACCAGAGTCATTGATGAAGCTGTCACGAGTCAGGTAATCTGTTCCATCACCATCAGTTGAGATTGTGTTGGCTGGCAAACACATTAGATTGCCGAAGAGACCCAGATTGGTTGGACGCTTCGCTACTGAATCTGGTTGAAGACAAAGTTGGCCAAGATTCGTATTAACATCAAGTGCGTCTTTTGAGGCATTTTCATTCGATGAAGGCTTCCAGTCTGGCATATTACGTTTGCGCCATTGTTCAGATGCCTTTTCTGGGAATTGTCGAAAACAGTCGCCGGTGTGGTGCAACTTGCAATAGTTACAGAGAGGCCAAGTGGTTGGATGTTTGCGTTTGCAAGTATTGCAGTGTTCCGTCTTGCATTTCTTGTCTGGGTTGTCGTTTGTGTTTTCCTTCTCTTTATTTGCCTGTGAGCCTAGAGTTGAATTACCTTGGTTATTTTTGATCTGTAACATGATCTCGGGGTTGTGTGCTTCTTCATTTGCCTTGCGAGTGATCTCTTCTTGCATTTTCTTCCACGTCAAATTACCCTCTTGGAAAGATCTGGTAAGAAAACCATGGACCAAGGGATAACGTTGTTGAAATGCTTTGAGCGCGATCAGTGTCAGAGCTTTGTCGGACATGCCACATTGTAGGGCAGTGAGACGATTGATAAGATAGTTGAGTCGAGATGACCATTTCTCGAGCTTCTGGCCTTCAGGAATTTTCATAAGGCCGACGAGCTCATAGAACATTGCTGGTACATTGTTCTCGGACTCTTTGGGAATGGTTCTGAGAATCAAACTGTAGAGAACAGAGGGATCTTTTTCAGTAAGCATGTCCCATCCTGCTGATTCCAGCTTTTCATGAACCTTGACGATGCTTGAAGTAAGCAATGACATAGCGTGGATCTGCTTTTGCTTGTATCTGAGTTTCTCTTCAGAAGGCGCGCTTTCATGTGGTGCTGTTGATGTGCCATCGAGGAAGGCTTCGAGGCCAAAGTATTCGGCATGTTGAGTTACTTGCACTTGCCAGAGTTTGAGGTTCTTCTCGCCTTCCAGCTGAGGAATTGGCGCCAGCCGTACAGATGCTTCAGTCGCCATGATGCGATCGTGAAGTCACTGCGTTATCAGATGGACGCAATATTGTGTGATGTTAAGTAGTGTTGAAGCTTGAGGCAGGCACGAAGTTTTTCGTGACCCACTTCAAGGTAATGACGTCGGATACGCGTTCGTTCCAACAAAGTGGAAAAACTGCAGAAATCAACGAATCCGAGGAAAGTGTGTAGTGATGAGCTGCAAGGCCAGAATCAATGATTTAGGCTCGTGCAGTCACTATTCTCAATGCTGTTGTTGTGATCAAGCCGTGAAGTTGGAGAGTGACCACGCTGCTGCAGGTTGCAGCAGATTCGTGCACCTACCGTAGCGGACCTTCGAAGGCCAACTTCGCGAAATAAAGGTCGAATCAGATGCCGAAAATTGTGCAAATGATCGAAATGATGATGATGATGACGAATAATGCTTCAGAAATGCAATTATTCGTGATGCGCGTGAGCGTGAGGGCTCATAACCTGTTGAGGGACACACAATAGAAGTGATGTATTGTGGTGAGGAAAGAAAGCTAGGCTAGTGTTGTTGGTCTGGAAATAAGTAGTGGTGGCTGCGCAGGTACCACCTCTGACACTATCGGATTGCGGCATGATGTCTGTAATCAGGCTGGACAAGATGGCCGAATAGGCGGCATTGCCCCCGCCAACCAACATGCCAAGCGAGGAGAGCCATCCGAGTCGGACTGGCAAGATAGGCTGACACCAGCACACGACAATGATGATGAGGGACGACAGTATCAACCCTAAAATATTGATGACCAAGACTGGTTTCCGTCCAAGTCTGAAAACACAGTAGTAAATTATTCCATTAACGTCCCACACCCACATGTCGGACACCCCAAAATACCTTATCAACACCGCTAGCCTCTAGCTTCAACCTCTTTTATCTTTACCAATATCGATTCAATCGTTACGAAATTTTACGTACGTCTTATTTACACTAGTATGAGTCAATATACCGAAGATGATATTTATCGAGCTCTTCAAGCAATAGCTACCGGTCAAAGCCTCCGAAAAGCAGCATATGAGCATGGTGTCCCAAGGTCTACTCTTTCACGACGGATTCAAGGAGCCTAGTCAAGAGATATAGCCTTAGCTGACTACCAGAGGCTCTTTCCAGCCCAGGAATCCTATCTGGCTGAATAGGTTCGAATCCAGGCTGCCCTAGTGTTACGAATCTACGATTCTAACCAACGCAACAGGCCCGATGGCAGGCCCAGTGGATACAGGACAAAGAAGGAGGGGAAAGTCACACAGGTTGATTGATTGAAATTTAACGTCTCATCACGTGAGACGGTGCCGGCATGGTCTATGCTAGTCGAATCTATGTTACAGGGGACTGTCTTCATCTAACATTTCTGTTCAGTGCGATGGAAAGTCACACAGGAGTGGCTAGCTGCAGGAGGAGCCAGCTAGTGCAAGGATCACAAGTCACGTGACTTACAAGGGTGGATCATTTGGATATGAAATGATCCAACATATCCAGTTAGGACCAATTCAACGATCGATGGGCCACTACCTGCCCTCAACAGTATCGAGATCTAGGGATCGCTATCCACCCGCGACCCCCCGAACTTGGCCTGCCCCGGCAACACCTAGGCAGATTACTCGCAGCGAGGTCGCACCACGGGGATTTCGTGACCTACCACGAGAGACTCCAGCATCGCGACGCACTGCTCAACTGCGGGTGTGGAAAGACAAAGACACCAGTCCACTTCTACTTTTGCAAGCGCGGCCGCAAGGCCACGCCCGGTCATCTAAAAGCGCATATGGCCAAGAATAGTATAGATTCCCTCCTAGGCACGGCCAAGGGAGCTCGTTTGTTTTGTCAATGGGCGGAGGAGACCAATTTCTTTACTGAGATCTGCCCATCGCACTGAACAGGAATGTTAGATGAAGACAGTCCCCTGTAACATAGATTCGACTAGCATAGACCATGCCGGCACTGCGCCCGGCACGTCTCACGTGATGAGACGTTAAATTTCAATCAATCAATCAACCAGTTAGGACCAATAGTATCCATGAAGGATCTAATGGCCCCAGTTATCAGTGAAAGAGGGAATGGATATATAAGGGACAGGACTCCCAGGCATTTCATAGATATACAGTCTCTACTTCAGTGATCAATCTAAGCATCAATCTAACCCATTGGTGAGGCAAACTGCCTTGACGACTCTATTCCCAGTTACCCTACTTGAATACTTCAGTTACCCCAAAGCACTATACTCCATACGCCAGACCCCGATATTATTGCTAAAGGACTCCGCAGCAGGACTTAATTACTAGCACAAACCCTTACAGACTCTTTAGTGGTTTACGCAGCTAGACTATTAGAGGTTTCGTTAGATTACAGAGCCATAGAGTCCTGTATATAGCAGTAAGTAGGATCAAATGTTAGTGATCCACTGGAATTCTAGAACTTTTGGTCTATTAGCCTAGGGGCTTTGTCCTCCCTTGTGACAATAATACCAGTGGGTCATGGTGTACGGGTGTCAGCCCTCGGTTATAGACAAGAGGATTCGAATCGTAGTTGTGCAGCCATGTGCGAAACGGTCGATACCGCAGGCATGCCGTGCGCGACAGCGGCAACTACCTCCTAAAGTATGTTGACAAGTGCGGGGTATACATATATGACCGGTGGTCTGCTATATGTGCTCTGTACTTGGGGGTTTTAATGACTGATACCATATCCCTGTACTAGTAGTGGGGATGTTCCTGTGAGCTCGGATAGCCCATAGGAGTCCGTGAGATTCTTAGAATGGTCTTAGCGAGGATCTAGCGGGATAACATCCAAAAGGTTCAGTGCTAAAACCGTCTATTGAAGTCTCGGGGTCGAGCCTTACAGACGGGGGGATAATTGTCACAGCGCTGCCGATTACAGAGCCACAAAGTGCTGTATATAGCAGTTGGTGGGATCAAATGTCAGTGATCTAGTGGCATTCTAGGTTAGATCTTTTAGTCTATTAGCCTAGGTACTAAGACAAAGCAGCTAACTTGCTTGTGGGGCACGTTCCTCTTAAGAGTATACTTGAACCTATGGTTATCGGTCTGCTTTCGCTATTTTTTATCCTATAGACTAATTTGAGCCGTTATAACGTAACCCCTTGATTATTATGTTTTCCGTACATAGTATCTACTGAAAATTAGATACTTTAAGATCGTATTATAATACATGCTCTGATTCTATCTACCTTCGGGTTGTCCGTCTAATATAGCTGCGGACATTTGCGAATAATACATCCGCAGCTGGGTGGGAGTCGTCCACCGTGGATTTAATGCTAAAAAAATTCGATGAACCTTCACAAAAGCCGCTTCGATTGTTATAAGCTGAAATTGATGAGTTGTACCAGTGAGAATAGAATTGAACAGTGTAATGATAGATTCCTGAGCTTCGTTGGCTTTCCGTGCTGAAGACGGAGGGGATACATGAAGGAGAATAGTTCATCCATTTGGGACTCGTGGCCACTCACGCAATAACCTCGACGTAGGAAGACTTACGGGCGATTTTCGTTTTCTCTAAGGCTAGTTCCCTGAACATTCAATAAACAGTGCCTTTGCTTAAAAATGTCATATATGAACGAACGAGAGGCTGTCGTAGTGTTGTGTTGAGTTGAGCCGACACTTGTCCGCAGCAACAGCAGAGTATAAGTCGAGACGATCGTGGGATCCTTCGGCATGTTCTTCGCCTGCATGGGCTGAACTGTAGCTACAAAATACCGGATACTGTGGCTACCACTTTTCAACAGCCGTTCTGATGCGCGAGTTGAGTAGCACCACAAATGAGGTTTGCATTGTGTCACCTGGGCGCAGATTGGTGCGGTTCCGAGGTTTTCAGTCTATTTTGTCGTACCTGGAATTTTAGGTCTCAGTTCATAACTACTTCGTAACAATTCAATAATACAGAAAAGGATTCGATCCAAAGTTGTTGGACTTAAGTGGAGTTTTGTCCAGAACATGCAATTAGCAGCTCATCCGCCGTCATAGCATAACACATGATTATATGAACCAAGGTAATAGAGACAGCTGGAAAAGTGATTTTTTGGGACACATGTGACTTGCATTTCGCCAGAATAGTGAAGAATCAACTGCAGTTCGCCGCATTTGATCCACTATCACCATGAAGAAATCATGTTGTTTTACATATAATGCCTGCAGATGCCAAAATTACTGGGGCTAAGGGGCCAAACGGCTTGGCATTACCATATGGCAGTCCAAGGAGATTCCCCGTTCTGGGATTAACCCCCATGTCATCATGTCATATGTTTGCAGTCGCGAGAATCAACCCGCCCTGGTCGCCAAGCTGTTCCATCGATCCGGTTAACCGACCTCAACGGTCGAATCATCGGCTTGGCATCTGTATTGGCAGAAATGAAGGCCCATTGCCAAGCTCTGAGTGATCCGGTCATAGACGATCAGCCGAGATTCGACAGCTGAGGAGCCGCATACGAACCACCGCTCACACGATCGTGGAATTGGAAGAAACACGTAAGGCGAAGAGGCAAGGATTGCAGGAAGGATGTATATAAGAATGTCTGTATTCGAGAACTGCGACTGCTTTTCGTATTCATCCACACGGCCACTCATTCGCCTTTCCATTCATTCATTCATTCTTCGTCCAGGTGACCTAAGTGTACATTCTCTCTTAGCAATCGTTCCCTCTTTTTCAAGATACATTAACATCACTCCAAGTCAACTCGTCAACATGAAGACTACCACTGCTCTCTTTGCGCTCGGGCTCAGCGTCATGACCAAGGCCAGCCCCGTCCTCCGCCGCGCCAATGCCAGCGAGGCCGCCTCGGTCGGTTATGCCACCGAAAACGGCGGTACCACCGGCGGTGCTGGAGGGGCGTCTACCACCGTCACCACGCTTGACGACCTGGTTGCCTGTGCCAAGCAGGAGGCCGCCGCCATTTGCATCGTCGACGGCACTATCGAGGGAGCCGAGGCCGTCCAAGTCACCAGCGATACCACCATTCTCGGCAAGGACTCTAACGCTATCCTCAAGGGCGTTGGCTTGAAGATCAATGGCAAGTCGGGTAAGCCCGTCACTAACGTTATTGTCCGCAACCTGTCTATCGACAAGGTTCTGGCCACCACCGGCGATGCCATTGGTATGCAGTTCGTGTAAGTACAATGCAATGAACCACCCCTAAACGCATAACTTCATTAAACATGGAGGCACTGACAAACATTTGCAGTGAGAATGTCTGGGTCGACCACTGCGACCTCCAGGGCGACCGCACCCAAAGCGACAAGGACAAGTATGATGGTCTCTTCGATGTGACCCACGGCTCTGACTACGTCACTATCACCAACTCGTTCCTCCACAACCACTGGAAGGGCTCCTTGATTGGCCACTCAGATAACAATGGCGATGAAGACACCGGACACCTAACCGTTACCTTCGCTAATAACTACTTCTACGACCTCAACTCGCGTGCTCCCTCATTCCGCTTCGGCACCGGCCACATCTTCAACAACTACTACGAGAAGATTTCCGACGGCATCAACTCCCGCCTCGGCGCTGAGCTCCTTGTTGAGTCCAACGTTTTCTCTGACGTCGACAAGCCCCTCTACTCTGTCGACGGCGATGGCTTCGCTGTCTCCAATGACAACGACTTCGGCTCCGGCGAGAGTACCATAACCGCTGGCGATGTCTCTGTACCCTACAAGTACACCCTACTTGGCTCTTCCGCCGTCAAAGCCGCCGTCGTCGGCACTGCTGGCGCCACCCTTACCTTCTAAGTATTTGGAAGGAATATCCATGGTGCACAGAGGGAGAACCCTAAATTTCATGTGCAGTTTTGCCCTTGCTAGGGTCTGACATAACTTATTACAAGCAATTCAATGTAAATAATTTGTTGCGCGCATCCTGTCCATCGTAGATTACTTGTATAATTCTAGTATATCCGTATCCTTCAGTCTTGTTTTGTTAAGAATTGCTCTTGAATTAGCGCACAGTGACGGTCATTTATATTATCATCTTACCTCATCTAATATTTTAGTATACTAGTATTATTTAATCAGTTTCTGTTGACAATACAGGCAAGAGGGTTGTATTGGTGATGATAATGATGGGCCTAAGTCCCTAAATGCTGTAGCTACGGAAGGGCTATCTATAGGCAATTGGCCCAAACGCTGTGTTAGGCAACCTTTGTGGGCTTTGCCAAGACCACCAAGGTTACCATATGACTTAGCCCTTTGGGGACTAAGTCCAACTTTCGTGCTCGATAGCATTAGATAGAATGTCATGCTTTTACAATCTCACAAATATTCGACCACCATTGCGTGTAACACGCTGCATCTAGCACACAGGCGGTGTCCCTGGGGCATGTAACAATTTATTTTTCATTGTATTAACTCGTTTAACACTTCGTTTAAATCTGAGCTAGTTAATAACCTAGAAGCTTTTGAGATAGTTTCGGACTAGTGGAGACGGAGTATATAATAAAGCTATGGATTCTCTCGGGCAAGAAACTACAGATTACCTTTTATAATAACATGTGTGTCTAATTCGAGACTCGCTTAAACTACTTAGACTCCGCTTAGATAGTGTATAAGCCGCTGTAATCTAGGGTAATGTCTAGGTCAGCGACAAGCATAGTCGGTTCGAATCCTACGGTGGTTACAGAGACCACGCATACCCCCGGGATAACCCAGCTTGCCGACTTATTATGCCGTACGAGTTCGCTGGTTGCGGAGCGGTGAGGCATCGAGATGATCCTGATGCCTTCAGAGCCAATGAGAATGCCAGACGAGGGGATAGATGAGAATGCCAAGGGACCCCCTCAACCTTGAACAACTCTGCGCTCCAATCCAACGGTGTGGGTAGTCGCCAAGGAGAGCCAAGAAAAAGTTGCGTGGTTGATGCTTGAGTGCGTCACGAGGAAGTTAGAGACAACGAGTAGCTGTCCAACCCTATAATGCCCAATAGTTTCTTCTCAGCATCACTTGGCTGAAAAAGTGTGCCGCCTTACGGACGTACCCTGGGTTCGAAGGTGAGATATCACGATAAGACACTGACAGTGATGGGAGGAAGTAGGCTTAGAAACGTCGCGCATGGGTATCTGTGTCCCAGCAAGACGCTTTCAATTGATTTTGTCTCTCTCTTGGCAATAAGAACGATCCAGGCCCATGATTATGGAACTCCCAAGACTAAAAGCACAGAATTTGACCCCACGCTCGTACGATTCCCACAATTGTTTTCCTCAAAAGTTCTCGTCCGTGGCAAAGTAATGCAATATTCTTGGTTTGCATCAGCGACCTGTCACATTGACCACCAGCTCGCCAATTCCCCCGCAAGGGTTTCTCCATACCCCAGGATTACGAGCGAGGGGAAAGAATTGGGCCTTTGGTGTGAATTTGGAGAGTCCTCCGTTCAGGTAGTCTTGGCTGGGCTTGGCTTGCCAATGAAGCTCCTTTCACAATACTTGGCAGTCTTGGCTGTGCTCACGCGATCCTTTGTAGGGAAGCATCGGCGGTGGTGAATGGGTCAAGGAGGATTCCTGCCTGCAGCATGAAGCACGACGATACCGAATACTGGGTTGAAGGGTTGCTCCACGGATAGGATAGGAGGTTGGGAGGAAGATAGGATGTATAGATAGCCAAGCAGCCCCACAAGAGCAGTCATCTGTTGACTACTTAAGTACTGAGGGCTGACTCGAAAGTTCCAAAGCACCTGCACTGGATTTAGGTTCCTTGATTGACCTGCAGCCTTTCCGACTCTTGTACCACGTACACAAACACATAGGCAAAGACACACGTGGACACTCACACAGAGACAGAACCAACTATGGCTACGGCACACGATGAGCCCGCCGACCCACTGGCCAAAGGCACCTTCGCCACGGCAAAGCAGTCGTGGGGCGATCTGTTCATATGGAAGCAGCGAGTCGTCGTCGTGAATGAAGACGGCGAAGCTCACACAGAATGGCAGTCGCCTCCGCCGTTGAAGAATCCCATCTCGCTCTTCATGCTCCTCAGTGCCAGGGACTGGCTGTACTTTCTTGTTGGGCTGTATGCATGGACTGCTGGTACGTCTTTCAGAAATTATTTATGCCGTCGCAAGATTATAAACGGGCCGAGCCGTACTATGTGATTGAGTTTAGGCTAATGTGCGTTAAGATGCGTTTGACTTCCACGCCTTGTCTATTCAGACGGTCAAGCTTTCCAAGTATTATGACCGGTCCAAGACAGAAATCACCATGGCCATCACTCTTACGCTGCTTCTAAGATCAGTCGGTGCGGCTGTGTTCGGTGGGCTAGGAGATCGGTTTGGAAGAAAATGGCCTATGGTGTTTAATATGATTATCCTGGGTGAGTGGCTTGAAATCTAGCATTACTCGGGAACTAAGAACTCATTTCGCGGCAGGCTTCTTGCAAATTGCTACCATTTACAGTCGGACCTTCCAACAATTTCTAGCCGTGAGGTCCCTTTTTGGGTTGTTCATGGGTGGAGTGTATGGAAACGCCGTGGCCATGGCCCTCGAGAATTGCCCGTAAGTGGATCTCAAAAAGCTCCCAATGAACCAAGCCAACATGTAAATAGCACTGCTGCTCGTGGCCTCATGAGTGGCATTCTTCAACAAGGCTACTCCTTCGGCTTCGTGCTGGCCGCCTGCGCCAACCTGGGCGTTGGCGGTGCCACTGAGAGCTGGAAGACGGTTTTCTGGATCGCAGCCGGTCTCTCCTTCGGCGCGGGTCTGGTGCGCTGCCTCTTCCCCGAGTCCAAGCAATTCCGGGAAGCCAAGAAGGCCGGAAACCACATCAGTGCGGTCGACTTCTGGCGCGAGACTAAGCAGATGATGGCCAAGGAGTGGCGCATGTGCATATACTGTATCATTCTCATGACCTGGTTTAACTACTACTCGCACACAAGCCAGGACAGCTACACGACCTTCATGATCGAGCAGAAGGAGCTGGGAAACAGTGCGGCTACGAGGGCAAGTATCTGGATGAAGGTTGGCGCTTGCGTGGGTGGGACTATTATTGGTGAGTTTTTTCCCCTGATTGAAGGTTGTTACATTTCCGCATGATGTGTTGCTGATGTTTGACGGTATAAAAGGATACCTCTCTCAATTCGTCGGCCGCCGCCGCGCTATCATTGTCTCGACCCTGATGTCCTGCGCCCTGATACCGGCCTGGATCCTCCCCGAGGGCGAGAGTTCTCTGTCGGCCTCAGGTTTCTTCATGCAGTTCTTTGTCCAGGGTGCCTGGGGCGTGATACCCATCCATTTGAACGAGCTGTCCCCTCCAGCCTATCGTTCCTCCTTCCCTGGCCTGACCTACCAACTCGGCAACATGATCTCGTCCCCGTCGGCCCAGATCGTCAACGCTATTGCCGAGTCCCATTTTGTTACCAGCCATACGGGTAAGACGGTCGAGGCGTATGGGCCGACCATGGGCATTGCCACCGTGATTATTGCGCTTGGTATTTCCATTACCACTGCGCTCGGTCCCGAGAAGAGGGGCAGGAAGTTTGAGAACGCTGCTCCGGCCGGGGCAAATGTCGGGCTCGGGAAGGATGTAGAGAAAGCCGTCGATGTCGTCAGTCTTGATGAGGGGAAGCCGCCTTCCAGAGATGTGTAGGCCAGGCTGAGGCCAAGGCCTGAAAGCCATCGTCTCCATGGTTCTTGATTCCTCTAGGCAGCATACTTCCTAGAGGGGCCCGGGAGGGGGGTTATTGCTGGAATTCCATGACTTGCTTGTGCGAGCAAACGGGCTTTTGTCCATTGTACCGTGTATGAGGCACGAAGTGGATTATGCGTGATACCCAACTGCCATGTACGCGGATTCTAGTACACGCTATAAATGGGCGTTTCAAAAGATAATTTCTATGTTTACGTAAAGTGCTTAGTTTATATCAGTCTACAATGTTGTATTGGCTGTCTTCAAATTGCGCGTTACAAATTATTTGCTGTAATGTACCGGAATTGCTTTTACTCCAGAAGTTCCGCTGATTAAAGTCGAATTTGCGAAGTGTACTTAAGTTCACTTAGGACTACCATGGGCTCCAACTATTTTCATCCAGAACTGCTTCCGATACACCGCCACGGGACGTAATACGTTACAGAGCCCCACGGCGCGTACGGAGATCCCGCTGAGCTGAGAAGCATGTTTGCAAAAGTGTTGATTATGACTGTGGCTTTCCTCGCGCTTCTCGTCACATAGTGAGATAACACGGGTCATTGGTCCAGAGGTCACCTCCAAACCCACCCAACCTTGCGCTGTGACCCGGCACAATGACATGAAACGTGACGAGAGGGACTGCGCATGGACTAAGTCCACAATCTGCAGTCTTGATTTTTCTTGGGTATCTACCAGGATATTGTTCAACCACAGCTCTTCGTACCATTAATTATTTCGGATCTTTCAAATGTATGTTGGTACGGGAAAGAAAAGGAGGAAAGAAAATTCAATTCGATTGCCTGCCCCACATGTGCTATCAGGGCCACCAGTGTAATGCGGATTAGCTATCTGGGTCGACTTGTTCCCAGTCATACGCAAACACGAAGTTAGCTAGCGCTACCTGCAGCTCCAACTGCCCCATTTTACCCAAACAATCGTGGAGTTCGTAACTGAATGCTGTGCCCGGCAGCTGGTAATCGAGCGATTCCCTGTCCAGCTGTCGTTCGGGTAGGAACAGCTCGGGCTTGTGAAAATATGTCGGATTCATGGCTAACCGGCAATGATCTGTCGATACACTAACGCCAGGAGGGACCGGATGACCGCACAGCGCGGGCGGGCGAGCACGGAGGGTTTTCACAAGACAGCGTTGAGGTATGGCAACTTTGCCGTTGAGTCCCCCGCCACCCCGGGTTTGAAGCGAACATCACGAGAATATCATCCTTGAGTCTTCTGATCTTCTGAATGCTGTTGAATTTGTTTACAGAAAATGCGTTGCAGCGACCAAGGCCGTGGCGGTGGTCTCTGTCGCCGCAACAATGAAGGTATTGGGATTTGACATGATGTGACCCTCGTCGATTGCGCCCTGCAGCAGGTGACCAAAGAAGCACTGCCGCTGCTTCGGGTCTCCCATCTCGATGCGTTTGCGCGACTTTGCCCTGGTAAGTTTTGTGCGTTCCCGAGACGCGTGTCTAGCAGGGAGGACTTCCTTTTCTTTTCTTAAAGAAGACGCAGGGTGTAAGGAAAGAGCCGTCCGAGCGGGCCGGTCTCAGCTAACAGGCTGAGTTGAGAGGGTTTCGCCCCCGATCCGGTAGAACTCCGGATCGGGTAGAACTCCGGAATCACCCAGTCAAAGAGGAAGATCTCGAGACGCTCCCACCTAATTTAGATTCCTTAGGAATCAGTCTTGCAATATGCACCCATAACACTAGCGCATCATAGCTGCTCTTTACACTACCTGAATATTATCGTGAGACGTGTGGTATCCCCGTAACACAGGGACGGATTATCTTGATTGTCATATTCTTCTTATCTTACTGATGCGAGTGCATATGGGGTGTGAATTGTTGTATTCGGAAAGGATGGCCAGGTCAGCTATTCTGGCCTGGCAGAGCTCTTTTATAGCTCTTATCTATCTTATCTCTAGCTATAGGGCAACCCCCTGTCACGCCGCGCCAGGGGTTGCAATCCTTGCCACTACGCCACCGTACCAGATGTCTTCACCAAAAGAGACCAATACCAAAGTCCCTGACTTTGGTATCTGCAACCACTTATCAATCTGTTCAGACCAGTGTGGGGCAATCACGTGACAACTGTCACACCCCCCATGGTGTTAGGCAACCTTGGTGGGCTTTGCCAAGACCACCAAGGTTACCACGTGACTTAGCCCTTCGGGACTAAGTCCAACCTTCGTGCTCCATAGGACTAGATAGAATGTCATGCTTTTACAACCTCACAAATCTTTGACCACCTTTGCGTGTAACACATGGGGTCACGTATCACTTACCTTCTTTCATCTTCTCCTCGTAGTTAACAGTGACCTTCTTTTTCTTAGTGTGCTACTTAGACTTCAGTTCATTATTCACTTATGTATTGACGTGGGGTTAGGGTTTTTGGGTGCTCATTTTCATTTTTTCCGGTTTCAGACGAGTTATGTAAGCGCGTTCTTGAAGAGTATTTAAGACCTTATGTACATAGTCGCTCTCTTGAGAAAAAGGATAGAAATTCAAGCGGCCTTTTCCACAGTAATCTGAACCAATTTCTCTTTACTTGGACAGGCATTCAATGTCTGACGTACCTGTTGAGGTACTTTTGTTGCCCCTATAGATCTGATTGTGCCTGCTGAGGCCATTGTTCCCACCTTTCACCTGTTGAGGTGACTGTTCAAGGACCTGTTGAGGTTCCTTTTCTTCCCCAGCCTGCTGAGGCTACAGTTGTTAGTACCTGTTGAGGTACTTGTCGTTCCGATCAGGGCAAGGAGCCCTTGATCTTGTTATTTCTTTCCACCTCCCGGATAGTAAGGTCTTGTTGAGGATCTTGTTATTCGTTGCCATCATCTTACACCTTAAACCTGCGGGTGGTTTCACTGCCCGTCATCAGTATATTCAGGTGTAGCTTTCAAGAATCCATTCTTTTGCCTTTATCTTAGCATTAACAACTGCGTAAGGTTTTATATCGTCCTGATCAGACTAATCCAGTGCTAGTGACAGCTTCATTTTAACTCACAGAGTTAAGAATCCTATCCTGAGAATTATCCCGTCGCTAATATACTACGGTATCAGGCCAAAGTTTTCACCCCCTTGACAAGTACTGTAACGGGGTAAGGCCGGACATCAGGGAAATAGGTTACGGGGCTAGGAGAAAGTTTATTTTCTCTTCTTTAAGAGGCACAGAGGCAGAGTAGGACACGAGTCCCCCATCTTCATATCATCATCTCCTTCTTATCTATATCTTCACCTTCGCTTTTCAGTCAGTTATTTAGTTATTTTAGTTATTCAGCTTATCTTTACGTTCGAGATCCTATTACCACGATACGAGTATCAGAGGCACATCTGACCAACTCGCGCACCAGACGTATAAGAGCTTCACTCTTATAACCAGTACCACGATCTTCGTCTGATAAGACCACCAGATGGGATCTGTTGGTACTGGAGCCGTCTGTTCAGTGTGTTAGTGGTAGGTATATCCTACTGACCGCCTGACCCCGTTTCACTAATAACATGCATTATAAATACGGGGGATTTGTAAGGAAAGAGCCGTTGTGGCGGGCCGGTCTCAGCTGACAAGCTGAGTCGGGAGGGATTCGCCCCCGATCCGGTAGAACCCCGGAACCGCCCAGCTTAAGAGGAGAACTCGAGAGGCTCGCACCTAGTTTGGATTCTTCAAGAATCAGTCTTGCAATATACGCACCCATACACTGGCCTACTTCTAGCTACCCTTTGCACTACCTGACTATTATATTGTGAGACGTGTGGTATCCTCGTTACAGGATTCCTTGGAAATGTAACATGCTGGGCGACTACTTCTTAAAGAGATCAAACTCCCACTGCATGTATCCCTGAATTTACAATTCTCAGAGTTAGCTAACGGTCCACCATTGCAGTTTCGTTGTTCTTTGAACATTGAAATCTAGCACCAACCCCAAATTTCCGTCCAGCCTTTTCAAGTAAGTGCTTTTTCAAGCAAAGTCTAGTGGATTGTCGCTAACGAAGCGTAGGTAGCTATATCCGATGCCGAGCTGGAGCTGCTTCGAAAGAAGCTCAAGCTTACCCGACTGCCCACTGGTATTGCGGACAGCCAATGGGGCGAATCGAATGGCGTCACATTCCGGCTTATCCAAGAAACGGTCAAGTTCTGGATGGATGAGTATGACTGGCGACAGGAAGAAGCCAAAATTAACCAGATGCCACAATTCAAGACGGCCATCGAGATGGATGACTTTGGCTCCTTTGACATCCACTTCGTCCATTTTAATTCGAACATGCCCGACACCATTCCTCTGCTGTTCCTGCACGGCTGGTCTGGATCCTTCATTGAGGTTCAGAAAGTCTTGAAGACGTGGAATGAGGCCGGATTCGATGTTGTTGCGCCCTCGTTGCCAGGCTATGGATTCTTCTCGTATACCGAAAGAGAAGGGCTGAAGCTCTTCCACCATGCAGACATCATGAACAAACTCATGCTCAGAATCGGTTATAACGAGTATGTCGTCCAAGGCGGCGACTGGGGCTCTATGGTAGGGAGGTCGATCGCGTTGCGACACCCGGACAACGCCAAGCTGCTGCACCTGAACATGGTATGAGTTCCCATGAGTCAGATTGTCATCAATATCTCTTGCTAGAAAAGCTAATTATTCCAACTAGCTAATTATGCTGGAACCCCCAAAGCTCGACCTGGAACCCAAATACACACCCTTTGAGCTGCGTGCCCTCGAGTTCGTAAACTCACTTCTCCAAACCGAGTTCGCGTACTTTCAAGTCCACCAAAGCAAGCCCCGCACCCTAGGCTACGCCATGCATGACTCCCCTGCTGGGATGCTGGCCTGGATGGCGGACAAGCTCTTCGTCTGGACCGATGAATACCTTGGACCCCGACCGAGCTCATCACCTGGACGCTCCTGCATTACTTTCCAGGGCCAACCACCGGTTTCCAGATGTACCGCGAGAACTTTACACCCGTGTCGGACTTCATGAGAGATGCTTTGGGAGGCAGTTTTCTAAAGTCTCCTGTGGGCATGAGTGCGTTCCCTAAGGAAATTCGCATGGTGCCTAGGGCGTGGGCCGAGACGGCGAACAATATAAAATTTTGGAGAGAGCATGAAAAGGGAGGTCATTTTGCGGCTTATGAGAAGCCCGACGAATTGGCAGGGGATGTGATTGAATTTTTCAAGGTGAATTGGAACGCTTAGGTGTGGCATATGTTATAATTATGATACGTGTGCGTTTTCAACGAGGTGAAGATTGATGTATCATCACTTCGATATAACTGGTGATGTTCAAGATTTCTAGTGACCAAAGGCTTGCGTTATTTCGAAACCAGGATTCCAAATAAGGACTTGCCCTCTTTCCCCACCCAAACCACCAGAAGGTACGTAAATATCTCCTGACCACTCCAATGCCATTCTTTATTGATATATCTCCACAACGACAAAGTAAATTCCTATGCCCCAGTTATGGCTTTCTTCATTTCTGACGGAATAGTAACTTCTTAATATTCATCAAGGGCTGTATCTGTTCCTAAGCCTCCCCCGCGAAGTACTCAATATGATTTATCCTGTACTAATACCGTATGAATGCGTTCTGACATATCCCGGCGGACCGTTTCCCGGTCTTCCACGGAGCCTAAACGCTCTCATGTAGGGATATAAAAAGGACGACGGACAGGTTGGGAAGTAGGTCGGGATACATAACTGTCAGCATTTTAATCGATTTTGGAGGTTGTAGAAGTACTAGCGGTTGCTAGTCGATGTTGTTCATGATATATAACACAATGTATATAGCGGGTCACATGCGCAAACACAGTTACAGGCTCTGATAGGCAAAACCCTGAGCTGGGTTAGGGTGTCGTGTGTCTTTACGGGCACTAGTATAGTGACAAAGTTGACTGAATTATTGAGGTGGGCCCCTATCAGCTTGACACGTTGGCGCAGAAGGTTTGAATTTCGGCAAGCCTATAGTTGCGGCCTAGTGCTAGGCTATTTCGTTATCAGCAAGACTATTTTGTTAGTGTAGTTAGCATTACTCTAGTAGAAGGAAAGAAGACTTAATTCGCGGTCCTAACTAGTATAAACCCTTACAGACATTTTAGTATTTAGCAGCTAGACTAGTTGAGTTTTCGTCACAATAATATTATCTCTATGTTTTGATAATAAGTGACCACATTAGAGAAAAGTAGTCAATATCCTATAGTTAGATAAATATGTAAAATTATATATCTTACAGCACCTAAGGATGCGTACGACAAGAATTAGAGTCTACCGATTGCAAGGACCTTTTTAGTACAGTTCCTACTCTTATATCCATCGTTCACATAGCATAGTGTGGTTCATATGCCCTTGGTCCGAAATCACCATTCCCGAGTTTCTTAGTTACAGGTCAGATCACCGGTGACCTGATCGAAGCTGCACAGCTCGTTGTAGGAGTATGACAGATTGATAAATCCGCCTTCGCTCTCAGTGTAAAACTGGTTGCCACTTTGCATGTACATGCAATCGTAGCTAGATGAGAATTTGTTAGTGACCAACCTAGTACGTGACACATCATCACAACCGTACGAAAGCCGGCAATTTTCAACTTACTCAGTGTTCAGCACCCCCAACTCAAGTTTGACCGAGACAACATCGGAAATGAGAGATGAATCCTTAACAGACCATCCCTTGTTGTAGCAGATGGCCGCTGGGTACAAGTTGACGTCGGGATTGTTGGCCCACATGGTGGCCGTGGTGTTCTGAGTGAATGCCTCACGGGCATCGTCCCAGTCGGCGACTGCAATATTCGACATTAGCGACGGTTAGACGTAATGCCTCCTTGCATAATCAGAAGGCAAGTTTATAGGGTTTGAAAGGTATCATAGTCCATATAAAACAAGGAGGGGGTGGAGTGATAGCGTACGTGAGTGGCGCTAAGACGCCTGCTCAGGGGCAGAGGGTTTAGGATGACATACGATCCTTGATAAAGTCTACCGCTGCGTCTACCGCTTTGACGGCAGCCTCGCTAGCGGCAGCTGTAGCAGCAGCTGTAGCAGCAGCCGTGAGGATGGTAGCAATAACGAGGCGCTTTTCAACTGGAGCTCGGGTGGCCAGGTCGACCTCACGCTGGGAAAGTTAGTCGACATGCAAACATGAACACCTTGTGCCTGGTCGATGACGAACCTTAGCACCGTCCCAGGTCGTAGTCACAGCCTTGGTAAGATCGACATCGGTAGGAATAGCCAGAGCCTGGACTGAACCAGCAGCCAAAATGGCGGGAAGGACAGCGGGAATAGAGCAGCGCATTGTGTTTCTGATTTGGCAAATAAATGAATGAATAAATGAACGAACTAGCGAACAAACGAATATAATAAGTCGGGGTTAAAGAATGTAAAGATAATCCGACACAGGGAGCTGGATCTGGTGCCACATTGGGGTGAGCAGTCCTCAATTATATAGCTATTTCTACAACATCACCTTTTGACCTGGATCCATACGATTCTATTTACAGACGAGCTAAAATATAGCGTGTCACAAGGTATGGCGGATCACCTCGGGCGCTGCCGTCTGACAGACCGGGAACAAGGCTAGGCTGAGG
Source organism: Pseudomassariella vexata (assembly GCF_002105095.1). Classification (NCBI taxonomy): domain Eukaryota; kingdom Fungi; phylum Ascomycota; class Sordariomycetes; order Amphisphaeriales; family Pseudomassariaceae; genus Pseudomassariella; species Pseudomassariella vexata. The sequence continues at coordinate 3,204,375 of NW_024467957.1, forward strand.
ACATGTGCGGAAATTAATAGCACTGCCATCGCCAATGATTCTGGGGGGATCAAATCTATACTAAACACGTCCCTGAAAAGCTCCCATCCGAGGTTACCATGGGGTTGGGGCCCTTTGATAATATCTCTATCCTTGCCATCTTGATACTGGGTTCCACCACATTCAGCCTCACCACGGATGTCGGGTTCTCTTGGACAGGGGGGAATGCATAAATGATTGGCCAGGACCTTCTAAACGGGAACTCCTAAAGTTGGCAGGTCTCATTACGGTGGGTGCACAGACTTGACATGACTCGTGGAAAACAGGGGCTTTCCTGCTCGGCCTCCCCATTGAGCCGACAGCGTGGATGATGGGTATGATGGGTACCTTTATGGTGCCAAGGGAATGGTTCGTCTCATTTCACATGGTCTCCGATAAATAAGACACTGCGCTTGACAGGAGTGACCCATCATGCCGAAATTCTTACGCATCTAAAGTCGCGAAATGTTCCCAGGCTCTAAGTCTGCGTTCTCCGAGGTTTTTAGTGTTGGACATGTTGGAATGCAATTAACACATTGATTCACCGCAAGGAACACTACTCTATACTTCTGGATCGGCTTGAACCGACATTGATGTCTTCTATGCTGCCTAGGTCATTATTTATGACAACTTCAAGTCTAATTGATTATAAATTGAATCCTGATCGGCAGCGTAAGCGAGCTGGCAGGAGATAGGCGACCCGATATCGCCTTGACCCTTAAGGCCTAGTCTCGGCTCCGCGGAAATCCATTTCTCGGAACTAATCCCCGATGACACCGCCGTAGCGGCGTAGCTCGTGCGCGAGCTACAAACGATGTCTTAGTTCACTTTCGCAATTTTCTTTACCAAACATAAAGCAAGCAAATCTTCGATTGGCCATCGCGTGCGCGAATTCCACGTATAGCGTTGAATTGTGTTATTCATAATTACCTTATGGCCGATAACCTCGTGAAACCAACGACTCGTAGGTTTTCGTAACATCTGTTATCACCTTATGCGGACTTATGCAAGTGGTACAACAGAAGTGCGACTACAAGATGGGCGCTCGAAGGTTTAAGACACGTCGTCCGGGCTGTTTCGTCGTTTTTCCCTACTTCTTAACAATCTGAATTCAGAATCAGGTAACGAAAGTTTGGCTGCAAGTCATCCACTGGTTCATCAACCTGGGGTCATTCCAGCAGTCCGTCATTGCATTATCGAAGTATTTCATGGGATATCGGATTTGCGGATTTATAGGTCTCATCAACGAGACCACTACCATTACGCCATATGCCCTTCAACCCTTCCAAATGGAACGTCAGCATCGACCGCTATATTAATCCCTGGGTACCGAGTCCACCATGGAAGCATCTCCCCTATCCAGTCGCCCACTTCCTCGGCCATAGAACGACGCCTCAGCGTCCTCTCGGCAATGTTGCTTTGGCATTCTGGGCCTTTATAGGCGTTTTCGTTAGCTTGCTCGGCGTCGCGCTGATTGGTCGTGCGATCCCGTCGTTCCAGGAGCGCGGCGCCCCTGTCATCATTGGAAGTTTTGTAAGTTGTCACAGCTTACGGAGTACTGAGATGGTTTGAAGCAAGACGAAATGATAACCTTTGCCCACAGGGCGCCGTAGCAGTCCTTGAGTTCTACGCCATTGAGTCGCCCCTGGCCCAGCCACGAAACTCCATCTTCGGCCAACTGATTGCATCTATGGTCGGGGTATCAATCAGCAAACTGTTCGCCCTCAATGCGTGGTCAGGAGAACTGCTATGGCTGGCTGGCTCGTTGAGTTGCGCCTGCGCGACGGCCATAATGGCCTTGACAGGCACTGTCCATCCGCCTGGAGGTGCCACCGCCCTGCTAGCCGTGGTGAACGACGACGTAGCCAAGCTCGGCTGGTTTCTATTTCCTGTTATCATACTCTCTTGCATCTTGATGAAGTGCGTGGCACTACTTCTGAATAATATCCAGAGAAGTTACCCTTCGTACTGGTGGTCTCCCGAAGATGTCGGACAGAATTGGCACGCGGCTGAGGAAAGTGATAGGCAAAGTCACCCAGACATACAACTGGGCTCTAAGGTGGAACATTCATCTTCCCAAGACCGCGACGACGACATGACTAGTGATGCGCATTATGGATCTAAGTTAATCATAGAAAGAGGAAAAATCGTCATACCGGATGACGTATTTCTCACCTTCGAGGAGAAGAATTTCTTAGAAGAGATCAGTGCAAAATTACAACCTACAATATCAAAATAATGAAAGCTCGAGTTCAAAATACTAACCGCATTGACCACCTTTTTGCATGCACCCCCATTTTGCAGGGTCTAACTGAATCAACCTAAATACTTCGTCCATATTATTTATATACAGAACATACTTAATTTAAGTGTCCGAAGATTTAGATATATTCTTTCGAGCACTCTTTTTAGGAGGGACCCTTCCTTCGAGAAAAGTATCAATTTCTAACTGCTTATCCGGTAAAATAGGCCGTATTCGCTTATTTCGCTTGTCCTGGGCTGTTCGGATCACTGATAAGTTAACGAATACTTTATTCGGGTCTGGCTCGACGGGCTGGCGTATATCTGGAGCGTATTTATCGAGTTCTTTATATAGTTGCTCATTTTCGATACGTAATTTGGCATTCTCGGCGGCCTGGAGTGGAAGGGCCTTGCCCGCCTTGCCTACTAGGGTACGAATCTTACGAGATACCCCGCCCTCGGCTTTCTCTATCGACTGTAGTTGGCTAGATGGTTGCTGCGATTTCTGAGGAGTAAAAGCAACTAAAGGTGGTGATATATGAGACGGAGGATCTGGTGTATGAGGCTCCGGAGGATCACAAGATACGTCGACTAGTCCTTCGGAGCCTAGGGGCCATATACCAGTCTTCCGCCAGCCAGATTTAATATTTTCCGTAGTAAAGGCTCTCTCCGAAGCACGTAGATATGCTTCTAGCATACGTTGCTTGTAAATTGGGGCTGTAGCCTTGTAGGAAGCGTAAGCCCTGAGCTCTTGGCGGTAGTAGGTCTTCAAAGGTGAGAACGGCCCGACATCGCACGGCTGGAGATCGTCACTGCAATGTGAGGGTAAATACAGCACGAAGACTCTATTCGAGTAGGCTTTCCACATAAATTCGGCATGGATATGTGTCTGGTGGCCGTCGAGGATAAGGAGTCGCCATTCGGTACCCCTAGGCTTCGTCTCGGGGAGAAAAACCTGATCTAACCACCTATTTGCGATAACTTTATTACTCCAGCACTTACTCGTCGCGGTGTATTCCCACTCAGGGATATTTTGGTCTGGGAACCACTGTGCTTGGACTCTCTTGCCGGAAAATACGCAGACAGGTGTACCCCGTTGGGTATGCGAAATGTACTCTAACCAGGAGCACCACGACGAAGCGTCCGACTTTGATACGCGTACCCGGCGTGAATTAGACGTCCCAATAACCGTACCATGCCCAGATTCTCCCTCTTGGACACCTGTCTCATCCATATTATACTCGTTGTCGGGTTTGATACGATACTTCGTACGTAAGCGTTCGAGGAGGGTGTAGAAGTCTCGGATCTTGTTTGAATCGGACGCTCTAACTCGGCTAGCATCTACGACGCGCCCAATCTTGGTACGTATCTGTGGATGGCGGCTACCGAAGTGATCCACCCAGTGTTGGCCGAGTGTATTGTTATCCCCTTGAGCAAGTGTGACGCCGGTCACGATGCCTGGCCCCTGGGCCCCTGGACGAAGACAGGGACACCCTAGTATGGGTGTCCCACCTGTACGCGCTGCCCTTTTCCTTATAATGTAGGAAAGGGCACTTGCACTTAGATCTCTTTCTCTCTCTTCTTCAGTTTAGTATTCGTCAACAGAGATAGACTGATGTCGCAACCCTGATTCGAGCTTGCAGTGCCTCTGCCTCGTCACAGCAAGGAGGATTTTGGCAGCGAAGTCGGCCACATAACGCTTGCTAGGAGCCCGTCCACACACTTCTTCGTATAGGATCCAGTTCACGATAACCTCCTCTTGCTCTGGAGTCAACTTTTGTTGCTGGAGGCCGCGTCGCGATACGAATTACCGTGACGAATACGGTAGGACAGTGTAGTCCCCTTGATACCGTACCGATGAGCTGCTACGGCCTGGGAAGAGCCCTGACGGACAAGCTCTTTAGCGCGTTCGATTTGCTGCTCAAAATCGTCCAGACTATTCTCCACTGGATTAGCCATTTTGTACGTAGATAGGGAGCAATTGCGAGGTAAATTGACAGACGTCGTGTTGTTGAGGCGTAGAAATTCCCTGCAAAATGGGGGTGCATGCAAAAAGGTGGTCAATGCGGTTAGATTATTCCCGGCTTAATAACCTAGTTTAACTCCGTGATAAGAGTTAAGAAATACATAGGTAACTTTATTAGTAAGACTAACGTTACACAACTAATTTTAACGTAATAAACTGACCCAAATTATGGCAAATGATTTTATGGACAGTTTCCGTTAATAGCATGTGGCTTGACGCATTTTTGAACCTCACTCCTATTGAATCGATTCTTTTCGCATTCATCCTCTATTCTATGTACCTTTTCACCATCCATGAGTTGTAAGCAAGAATATTTGTGTGCAAACAGCGCTCCCATATCGTCTCTACCCAAGTGTTCGGTCCCAAGAGTCGTGGGCAGCCAGCTCAGTATTGCGGCGCATGGGAAGCTAAACGTAGTGGTAGAGTGTAGCGGCAGCAACTCTGCATTTGTGATGATATTGATTCAAAATGAGGCGTATGAGCCACAGGAATGAACCACAATCATCTAGCTTACCGCAGTTGGTTGAGAATTGCAGCTTGGTACTGTTCGTGCTGGCAATGATTGATCGTGGGCGGAAGCGGGGCAACGTAAATCGGCTTCCGCTTTCGTACAGTGTTGTTAGGCAACCTTGGTGGGCTTTGCCAAGACCACCAAGGTTACCACGTGACTTAGCCCTTCGGGACTAAGTCCAACCTTCGTGCTCCATAGGACTAGATAGAATGATGCTTTTTACAACCTCACAAATCTTTGACCACCTTTGCGTGTAACAAGTGTACCCTACGAGGGGCATGGGATTTAAAACCCAAAGGACAAAGAGACAAAAGGGCTTGAACACTGTTTTCCACAGTTATGTTATCAAAGGTATTTGTCAAATATGCTCGGAGGCACTAGAAATATCACTTATGAGTATATATACAACCCCTCCCCTAGGACCCTCCTCTGCAAGGTGAATAAAAATAATAGAGTGTATAAATGTTTCCAAGATTTCACTTAACAGCTATAATCTCGAATCTATCCTCGTGAAAAACGCATAATACTAACCTTACCTGAGCCACAACCAATAGCCACTGTCGACCGAAATATATATGAGCATAATAGCCGGAAGTCTGGTAGCAACCAGAGAATTCTCTGTGCATAGTGCGTGATCCAGCTCCGGTCTATACTTAGACCATATCCTAGGCGATCGCCTTGAATAAGCTTAGGTGCAGTCTCATTGTTCGTTGGAGATAAGTTGGTGATATTATTTATCAGACCCGATTCTTGTGAGGCGTAAATAGCGATAGCACCAGCGTCAGTTAGGAAATATTAGCTATTATTATCGAATAGTAGACTTCGTGATGTAATACCAATATCGACCATCTTCTGCAGGGCGCTCGTGTCGGCGGCCCAGAGCTTGACGGTCTGATCGTCTGAACCCAAGGCCACGAGCCGGCCGTCGGGCGAGAACGCCACCGACCTGACGAGAGACCTGTGCCCCTCGAGCGTTTGCTGCAGCGCGCCCGTGTCGGCGGCCCAGAGCTTGACGGTCTGGTCGTCTGAACCCGAGGCCACGAGCCTGCCGTCGAGCGAGAACGCCACCGAACTGACCGAATTGGTATGGCCCTCAAGCGTCAGTAAACAGGCACTCTAGTTATCTTCTATTATTGGTTTTCTAGTTATCTATATTAGTTCTTCCCCTCGAAATAAATTCCGTAGAATACTCTGGTTAGGGCTAAAGATCAGTGTCGATACGTATACTTGGAGTGGATTACTCGTAATTACTACACTATGAGATTAGGTGAATCGTAGCGTATTATATACTATTTCAGCTAGCCGTACTACGTTCTCTTTTCCCTAGACTCTACTAAACCCCGAAGTAGTATATTGTGAGTGAATACGTACCTTAAGTAGGCGCCGTAGTTTGGATATATACGGTGTACGTGCGGGGCAGAAATTCCTAACCCCTGCTGACTGTCCCCTCCCATCATTACACGTTTCCGGCCAAGTATCTCAAGAATACCTTCTTCCGATTTTCTCTTTTTACCCATCTTAGACAACTTCGACAATCGTTTATGTTTGACGACTGGTCGGAGGGCGGCAAGGTTAAAGTCGACGAGCATAACGCGGTGGCGCTCCCAGTTCCAGAGTATGTTAGGCTCGCGCTCATCATTATGATCCACCCCCTCGCCCCACACGGCTCGCGACGAGCGCTTCCGCTCCGTCGCTAAGTCCGGCACGTTTACATCCGCTGCCACCTCGCCGGCCCACGACATCAACATCATGTGAACGACACAGGCCCCGCCGGGGAGGACATAACCCCAGGGCCTGGCCAGGTTGATGATCCCTAGGTACACCGGGACCACCTCGCCTTGAAGCCTTTCAAGCTGCGAATAAACCACGCTCTCATGTTGCAAATATTGAAAATGGACCGACTGCGTCCCCTTGCCGACGAATGTGTAGCCATACTGCGCTAGTTCAACCTTGAAGAGTGCCCCTATCGCCCCAATCTTGCCTTGGAGACCGTAAGGGTCTAGTGCGACGCAGTCTCGATACGGGTTTCGGTGCAGCCGTTCCCCAACTAGGGAAGTAAGTTTGCTAGCGTTAATAGGGTATCGAGTGCTACTTACGACAGTGCGATGTAAGGACACGTTAGGGCAATTCTCGTCAAGATCCCATCCTCTCTTAAGACCTAATAAGCAAGCCTGCGTACAGTATTGCCTAGTAGGTGGAGAATCAGAGTCTGATGACGTCCCCTGATTATCGTCCTCGGAGCTGCTGCTCGACGGCCCTTCCTTCCGCTTGTTCGCACCGGTGCTTCCCGGCATTCTTGGCAGAGCTCGGGAGGGGCCGTCGTCTTCGTCCTCGTCATCGTCCTCGTCATCTCTTCGAATCGCCGTGGCGTCTTGGCAGGTCGATCTTGATCGTAAGGAGAATTCTCGAGCCGTGAGTTGTATGTTCGACTTATCCTCATATAATGACCCAGCTGTTACCTGCGATGATGGCGCCGGTGATGAAGAATCCATGTTCTCAGCCTTGACATATTCCTCCGCTTCCTTGTAAGGTTTCGGCCAAATTTGTAGTTCTGATTTTGCTTTCTCGACAGCTTTGCTGAGCGCAGGTCCTTGGAGAGCGTCGGATCTAAGAGCCAAGAGGCAGAAGCTTGCTAGTTGAGCTACTGCGGTATAGGATTCCTTAAAATCTCTATTTCCGCCAGTCGCTTCTTCATCTGGCACACAAAGGTGATACTATAATGTCCGTAGATCGTCTTGTCTGATATGAAGCAAAACTAAGGATTTGCCGGCTGTGATATAGCCATACGCAACCCCACGTTGAACCATATAATCAGACACCTGTGTCAAAGCCATAGCAACTTGTTTCTCCGCCTTATCTCGGCCGTTTAGTTCAGGATCCGTTTTGGTTGTATCCAAGTTAACCCGTTGAACGACCTCCATAGATAGCTTCTCCTTGATAAGAGCTGACGTGAGATCTTCGACCGTAAGTTTATGAGCCGCCTTGTAGTCGTAAACGAAGACCAAATTCGGGTCACCTCCCAGGTGCTTGCGGATGCCCAGCCTGTCAGGGTAGCTTGGCTTCTGGAATTTCTGCTCGGACGCGACTCGTTTGCTTGGTCCAGATCGCCGTCGGCGCCCCTGTATTTCTTGGCCCTGCTCCGAATCTCCGGTCTGATCGACGTTGCCCTGCCGCTTCAATTCGCGGCTATTGTTACTGAATCCTAGCTCGGTGAAGTTGAACGTCCTGTATATGTAGGGATCGGCTTTGACTAGCTTCTGGAATATCTCGCATATAGGTGATTTGATTGTAACTTTCTTGAAAATGTCGATGTCTTTTTTAGTAGCTACCGGAGCCCGGCAGGCGACCTTCTTTTGATGGCGGGTAGTAATCGATGGAGTAAGTAATCTCTTGTCACCAAAGGCCCTGTTGATCTCGTCGAAATGGTCTCGCTGGAGGTCGGTAAAGTCGCTCCAACGACGAAGCCACATGGGGTAGCGCTTGTCATCGACCCTTGTGGCATGTCCAGTGGAAGATAAGGACTTGTCGGCGATCCGGAGAGCTTTGAAAATGTGAAAGTGGCAGTCGTGTAGATACTCTCCCAGCGTGGTCTCTTGGACCTGGAGCCTGAGCTGTTCCTCTCGCGCCTTTGCTTGTTCTAGCTCATGCCGGAGTCGCTCGATTTCTCCAAGATGTTCAGACATGGCAAGAACCGATGGGATGTGCAGACTTCGATCAGTCTCACGTACGTCGATTTCAAGATGAAGGGGAAATGGGAGTCATCCGGTAATGGCAATGCTGCGAAAGGCAAAAATGACCCCTCGGACACCATGTGATTTATTGAGGCTTGAAAATTATAGGTACTTTTTCAGACACCAACTTCTTTGTTCTATGACAAACACCGACCCCTGCTTCTGCTATCATCACTTCACCAACAGCAATCCACTCCAATGTCGTCAACATGGCATCTGGCTGCGGCTGCCAGTGACAACAACGCAGGCGTATCGACTACGCGCTGCGCAGTAGCTCACGGCCTCTCTCTCGGCCTCTCTCTCGGAGGCGTGAACTACACGACTCCATACGACGCCGTGGTCGGCTATTGCTCCACGATTTCGGATGCGACCAAAGAACGTCCTGGCGATGTCGACTTTGCCCTCCGCGCTGTTCAAAGCTATCTGCGATTGTTTGACGGCGAGAAGCTGTTGAATCCGAATGCTGGAGAAGAGCCTAAAGTCTCGGCTGTGCAGATTCTCATCGACGATGCCAGCATTCCGATGCGGCCTCAGTTCGGTAAGCGTGCAACCTTGATTGAGTTTTCATCTCGTCACATATCAACTGACTTTTATTTGTAGAAGATTGGGGTCCCAAGAACACCGGCGTGGAGCTGCCCGAGCGAGTTGAGGGTCAGAATGCCATCCGTTTTACCCGCGATTCGAACAACAACAACCTTGTCGACGAGCTTATTCCAGAGGCGGCCTATAACGCCCTGTGCTTTGGGATTAACAAGCCCGGTGCTACGGAGGGCGAGTCCGCATTCTATCTCCGCGTTGGCTCGGCACCTCATAATTAGGCAGAGGACCTAAGTTTGAAATGGAGCAAGGAATGAATGGTTTCGGTTGCCATGAATACTCTGTTGGTAGCTACATACTGCATGCTCAAAACAACCCCTGGTGCTCTCTTCCCATCGGTAGGTGGCTGTGACTTGCCAGATAAAGAGGAAGTTCCTAAGTCTGCCTCATATGTAAAGGCTGACAGTGGTGGAAGTTTCGGGAAGGTATAGAATATCCTAGGGCTCTGGTTTGCTGCCAAATTTCCCATTTACTTGACGTAGCATCGCCATCAAGTGGGTGCACCGCCTGCCCCCTCATGATCTATCAGGTCATCAACCCAGGGATCACATTGGGTCAAGGATACTGTTAGTCCTAGTGCTACAACCAGCAACACGTCGTCGAGATCATCCAGGCCTTCACTCTATACTGGGAGCGCCTTGGGTCATTAATCCACCTAAGGAAACTAGCAGACATCCCAAAGGGTATTATCATTCAGACTGTAGACCACCTAGCTATATTTCCATCTTGGATATTTATGGAAGGCAATCCACCCCTAGCGTCCTCCGTACCAGACAGGTTAGTTCGGTGTATCTTTAAAAACGTAGAGAGATTTGCTCCTCATGTGGCGAGGGATGTGCTAGGATCCTAGTCGGTCGATCCGAAAGGCTCTCCTGATTAGAAGCCCCCTATAAAGCACAATGTCCCCTATGCTTGCCCCCCTTTCTCTTAACTTTCTTGGCTGATTTTAACGCAAAATGGCTTCTCTTGCACGTACGGCTAGCGGCCAGCCAGGTTTTAGCCTGTCTGAGCCTACCACAGAGCACAATCACGGGGACAAAGAACCTGACAACCACGATACAAGCCATGCCGACATCGAGCTGCCATGGAATTCCTTATTTGATCCACTCGTCTACCCACCCGTAAGTCCGACTGAGAAGAACAGTATCACCCGGTATCAGCAATATGAAAATGCTTCCTCGCAATGCCGTCCCAGGCGTACCACAAGGCAGACATGGAAAGTGAAGGAGGCGGGGTCATGGAAAGATATCCTGAAAAGAGCAGGCCGTTCATCCTCTGTCCAGAAGAGGAGACCTATAAGTCTTTTCAAGATCACCAAAACCCAACAGGTAAGTGAAAACACCTTAATGTAATAACACGTGTATACACCTCATCTCTGACATTGCCAAAGTCCCAGTTGCAAGAGTTTTCTCGCGTGACGAAAGTAGACAAGAAAGAGCATAAGGTAGTTTCAAAGCCTTGATTATGATGGTAGACAACCACCGTTTCTTTTCGGGCCTTGAGGAGGACCTACGGGAGTGCTTTGGTATTCAAAGCTGTATACCACTTGAGATATTTGGATTGGGAGAAAATTTTCATGTGATGAGATATATTGACTAAAAACCTGCTTTAGACTTGGCCAGGAAAAGACTATTGCTGTGACATTATAGAACTCATTTATGACATCTAACTTGTAAGCATCTGTTCCTCAATACCGGCGAAGTTCAGGTCTGGGCCCTCCTCGAATACGACCGTCCCATTCTGAACGCCCGATAAGATCTGAACATCCATACAACTCATATAAACTTCCATTCGGCCTTGAGAGATCGTATCGGTAGAGATAGTCGGCCATTCCCAAACTCAGTACAGCGTATAGTTATCATGAATGCTCGTAGAAAGTCGCAAATCGTTCTGGTACCACAGATCAGCGCCCTGAGGGTTCATAAGGGCCTTAAAGTAAGTTTTCTGGCGTGCCGAAGAAATTGGCTCATGATTGATCTGGTAACATCTACCGTCGTCGAAAGACCGGGTGGCCAAAAGCACACCCTTTTTATCCCCTCCCGTTCTAGACCTATCCCAGACGCGGTGGATAGAAAGGAGACGATCATACTCAGAAGGTGATGAGGTGCCATAAATCCATACCGCAAAGTTTCTAGGCTTATTCTCCCAAAGAGTGACATGTCCGTTCTCTTGATATTGCAAGGCTATGAAGTCGCCCGGCCACGCCTTTTTAATGGAGGGTGGCCTGTGTTGAATTTACTGACGGCCTGCTGGGTGTCCCGACAAATAGGATCGGAAGGCAGAATGCCCAGACTGGCATTCCGGCCGGGAGGCGGGAGTAGATACTGTTGTTTTAAATCACTGAATGCTGGATCAAGTCGCGAAACGGCGCCACGCATAAATCCCACATCTCCGATCATGGTTCTATTCAAACTGATGGGCCTCAATTGTTCAACCCATAACGTCCCACATCCACATCCGGGACACCCCCACATGTGGGACACCCAAAAATGCCTCATCAACACCGCTAGCCTCTAACTTCAACCTCTTTTATCTTTACCAATATCGATTCAATCGTTACAAAGTTTTACATACGTCTTATTTACACTAATATGAGTCAATATACCGAAGATTATATTTATCGAGCTGTTCAAGCAATAGCTACCGGTCAAAGCTTCCGAAAAGCAGCATATGAGCATGGTGTCCCAAGGTCTACTCTTTCACGACAGATTCAGGGAGCCCAGTCAAGAGATATAGCCTTCGCTGACTACCAGAGGCTCTCTCCAGCCCAGGAATCTCATCTGGCTGAATGGGTTCGAATCCAGGCTGCCCTAGGCTTCCCACCAACCCATCAACAGCTCAAAGACTTCGCCGAGCGTATCCTACAGATCCACGGAGACACCGAACCACTTGGGTCCAGGCTTTATCAAGAGTAACCCTTCAGTCAAGGTCCAGAGAAGCAGAGCTATCGATTCCCAGCGTATTAATGGAGCCTCAGCTAATGTGATCAGGCAATGGTTCAAATACCTCGCTATCCCTGAGATCAAAGCTATTAAGGCCTCGAATCGGTACAATATGGATGAGACAGGTATTCTAGAAGGTAGAGGATCAAATGGTCTTGTTCTAGGATCATCTGAGACTCGTTCTATACGGAAGAAACAGCCTGGATCTCGAGCTTGGACATCTCTTATAGAGTGTATCTCGGCGACTGGTACTGCACTACACCCACTTGTGATATACAAGGGGAAGTCTGTCCAGCAGCAGTGGTTTCCTCTGGACTTGACTCCATACGAAGCCTGGAGGTTTACAGCAACAGAGAATGGGTGGACGTCAGACTCTACGCTATTGAGTGGCTACAAAAGATCTTTATTCCTTTGACTCAACCAGAGGACCCTGAAGAGACTAGGTTACTTATCCTAGATGGGCATAGTAGCCACGAAACGACAGAGTTTATGTACCTCTGCTTCATAAACAAGATACACTTGCTTTTCTTGCCGCCACACACATCCCACGTTCTCCAGCCTCTCGATCAGTCAGTGTTTGGACCCCTCAAGGCAGCCTATAAGAAGGAGCTTGGTTACCTTGACCGATGGGATACTACTACTGCCGTAGGGAAGAGAAACTTTCTCCTCTGCTATAGAAAGGCACGTCTAGCAGCATTGACCGCTAAGAACATTATCAGTGGATAGAAATATACTGGTCTCTGGCCTTCGAGCTTAGCTAGACCCCTTATGAGCCCCCTGCTCCTTGAGAATACGTCAGCACCAATCAGACAGCCTAGTCAGACTTGCAAAGGGTACTCTGATAGTAAGGGTAGTCAGGACTGGGCGTTAGAGATATCAGCAGTAGCCTGGTCAACGCCTAGGAGGAGAGATGAGCTCCAAGATCAACTCAGCTTATTCAGCAAGCTTGATAGTGATCCAAATACCCAGCGGCTACTCTTTCGGAAAGTTCAAAAGGGCTTTGATGAGAAGGACTACCAATTAGCTGTCGCACAGCGAAAGATTGAGGCAATAGAGGCAGAGCTCGAGGCTAGTAGGGCTAGGAAGCGGAGGAAGGTCAAGGTGAGCCCGAATTCGAAGTTTACTAATATCAAGGCTATTCGGAAGGCTCAAATCGGGGCTGGTGAAATTGAGGATAGTACAGATGAGTCTAGCGAGTCTGAAAACCCTAGTGACGGTGAAAACTGTATTGTAGTCGCATTAGAATAAGTGTAAAAAAAGGTTGAAGTTAATGGTTATAATATACAGTGTCATTTTTAGGGCGTCCCACATGTGGGGTGTCCCGGATGTAGGTGTGGGACGTTAGATAAGACGGGAATTGTCTAACGTAGTCCACGGTCCAATTGCACACTTTGGCAGACCTTATACGACAATGTATAAGTTAATTCAACCACAACGCCTATCATCAATTGAAACTACTCAGAATCGTTATCTTCAGACGTCTCTACATCATTTCCACAAGTGCGCGCATTATGTCCGGGCTCGCCGCAGATTCTACAGCGCCGTACACGGTTATTTTAATTTATATTTTAATCATAAACGCCTCGTACGACCACCAATTTGACGAAATTCGTCATGTAACTGCCCATCAACCTCTCGTTGAGACTGTAGGTCCTGTCCATCTCGTATACGAAGTGACCCTCCACTCTGTAGCTGTTTTTTCTTCGCACGGCGACGTCGACGTAAGGTCTCATTTGCCTTTCGAAGTGATTCGACCTCGCCTTCTAAAAGGGCAAGCCGATGCATAACCTTCGTTGTACCTCGCGCAATCTGATCTATTCCAGCAAAAATTGACGTTGGTGAGCTATTTTGATGTCATACAATCCTATTTTTCACATAATGGGTTTGTGATTGGGCTTCGGTTGGGTTGTTCGGAGTCTTTGATTCCCAAGGGACCGGGAGACCAGCCGAGCTACCCGGAGGTGTTGGCGTATGTAATTTCACATCGAGCTGTGATATGACATAATCTGCATCGTACTGAACTATTCCTACCCCTCGGAAACCTCCTTGGATATTTGAAACCGTGAAAGTTGCGTTGTACGCGTTTAAAAACGCCGGTAAAAAGTCTTCTTTCGAGATATGACTTATATGTGCTCGCATGAGATCTTCGATTTCTTTTCCGTACGCTCTTTTTAACCCGCGAAAACAACCAACATCAAGAGGCTGGAGCTTATGCGACGAATGAGGAGGCATAAAAAGCGTGACGATATTGTTAGCTTTGCAATATACCTCGAAATCGGTCGAGTGATGGCTTTCGTGACCGTCGAGGATCAATAGGCGATGAGTACCTTTCGTACGAGACTTGGTGTGATGATCGAAGTGTTTTATCCAATCTTCGCCTCTCTCGTTCGTAGTCCAGCCATTTTTAGTAACTGCGATAACCCAATCAGGCGGTAATGGGATGTTTTCGTACCATGACGAGAGGTGGGTTTTGCCGGCGAAAATGATGTACGGAGGGAGGGCATAACCGGACGACCCAACGCCTTGAATAACTGTAACCCATTCCCGATTTCCTTGCTGGGCTGCTCTAGGCCTTCCACGCCGATCAGAAGTCGTCACGACCATTTCGGACGAGATTTGGCCCATCACAAAACCGGTCTCGTCGAAGTTATAGATATCCTCCTCCTGGATCGCGTATTTCGCAATTGTATTCCGTACCAGGTCAAACCACGCGCGATACGCGTCAGGGTCTTCGCAGAGGACTCTCTGATAGTCGATCCTTCGATTTAAACGCGTCCGGAGGTCAGCTATCTATATAAGGACCATCTCGAAGTAGGATAGGGAAGGAGTAGAGATCAATGCATCATCGTGGGCACCCCTACCTGAGACCGCCAGTGACCGCCCGTGACCACCCGGTGCTACGTAGGAGGGACGCCCGTTACTCCCCGTCACTCTGTACTATTGCCTTCGGCCTAGCCGTACCCTGACAATAGGGGTGTTGCCTCGGGAATATTGACGTGGGGTTAGGGGTTTTCGGTGCTCGTTTTCGTTTTTTTTCCGGTTTCAGACGAGTTATGTAAGCGCGTTCTTGAAGGGTATTTAAGACCTTATGTACATAGTCACTCTCTTGAGAAAAATATAGGAATTCAAACGGCCTTTTCCACAGTAATCTGAACCAATTTGTCTTTACTTGGACAGGCATTCAATGTCTGACGTACCTGTTGAGGTACTTTTGTTGCCCCTATAGATCTGATTGTGCCTGCTGAGGCCATTGTTCCCACCTTTCACCTGTTGAGGTGATTGTTCAAGGACCTGTTGAGGTTCCTTTTCTTCCCCAGCCTGCTGAGGCTACAGTTGTTAGTACCTGTTGAGGTACTTGTCGTTCCGATCAGGGCAAGGAGCCCTTGATCTTGTTATTTCTTTCCACCTCCCGGATAGTAAGGTCTTGTTGAGGATCTTGTTATTCGTTGCCATCATCTTACACCTTAAACCTGCGGGTGGTTTCACTGCCCGTCGTCAATATCTACTGCTATTTCTAATGTTAAAAGCATCCACTTCTGGACACCGGTATTCCCAAATGCAAGAGTGTAAACCGCTAGATTAGTAGCTAGGTGGGTGACCACCAGCGAATCCCTAGTGTTGTATGTTGTTACACGCAAAGGTGGTCGAATATTTGTGAGGTTGTAAAAGCATGATATTCTATCTAATAGATTGATTGATTGAAATTTAACGTCTCATCGCGTGAGACGTGCCGGGCGCAGTGCCGGCATGGTCTATGCTAGTCGAATCTATGTTACAGGGGACTGTCTTCATCTAACATTCCTGTTCAGTGCGATGGGCAGATCTCAGTAAAGAAATTGGTCTCCTCCGCCCATTGACAAAACAAACGAGCTCCCTTGGCCGTGCCTAGGAGGGAATCTATACTATTCTTGGCCATATGCGCTTTTAGATGACCGGGCGTGGCCTTGCGGCCGCGCTTGCAAAAGTAGAAGTGGACTGGTGTCTTTGTCTTTCCACACCCGCAGTTGAGCAGTGCGTCGCGATGCTGGAGTCTCTCGTGGTAGGTCACGAAATCCCCGTGGTGCGACCTCGCTGCGAGTAATCTGCCTAGGTGTTGCCGGGGCAGGCCAAGTTCGGGGGGTCGCGGGTGGATAGCGATCCCTAGATCTCGATACTGTTGAGGGCAGGTAGTGGCCCATCGATCGTTGAAACTCTTCCAAGTGTAGGATCTCGCGATTCTCTTTATATGTGCGAATGAGGCCGGGTGTTGTGTCTTGGGTGGTTGCTCACAGGCCGCTTTGGCCTGGGCATCTGCTTCTTCGTTTCCGGGGATGCCTACGTGTCCTGGGCACCACCAGATATACACTTGTCCCGGGGATGTCCAGGGTTTTCGCTCTCTCTGTGACCAGGTTTTGGACAGCTCTTGGAAGGCGGTGAATTTTGCTTGACTGCTTCCGGGACTTGGACAGATGAGCCTACCCGCAACCGCGAGATTATCGAGGCAGATGTGGATGTTATCTGCCATGCTGTTGGACGGAAGCTTTACAGCCTCCTGAAGCCCCCGTAGTGCTGCGTGGGCTTCCGCATCGTATACCTCTATCTGAGAGCCCAGTAATTCGGACCCGCAGAGTAGTCTTTTACCGGCCTGATAACCAGCCCAGCCTGCTCCAGCTAAGGTCCTGTCGCTATGGGTAGCCAGCGAGCCGTCTGTATAGATTATTATATCGCGCTTTGAAAACTCGTTTATCCTTTGTAGAAACGAGCGGGCAGCCTCCTCCTTTGACTGTCCTGGGATATAACCGATCTTGGCGAGGGTGATGGACCATTCGCCAGCCTGCTCCCAGGGCGGTATTTGCAGAGGATCTATATATTCTGCAGTATCTGGGGTTAGGCTCGCCATACGCCTTAACCTCGAATCGGGGCCCGTAGGATGTCTGAGCCTCCTGCGTAAGGGATGGCGGCTATCCAGTTTGTGTAATCTAACAGAAGCCGCATAGAGTTTTGCGTCGAGTGCGATTTCTGCTGGCGGTAGTGCCGCTTCCCGTTGCAGGATCGGTATTGGCGTGGTCCTGTATACAGGGAGCATGGCTCTCATTGCGGTATTCTGCGTTCGATCCATTTGGTCAGCTAGGGATTGGACCCGGTTTGAGATAATGCGTCCATTCTTGTTCTGTCTGGCAGACGGCCACCATGCTTCCGAGGCGTAGAATTGCACGGGGAGCACGCACGCGATTACAGCTTGACGGAGTAGTCGTGTTGGGGCCCCTCTGATTGTGTTTCCTAACGACCGGAGTCCGTTAGCAACCTGTAGAGCTTTAGCTGAGACGAATTTGACATGGGCCTTAAAGCTAAGCTTTCTATCGAAGTAGACGCCTAACCACCTGAGTGCAGCACCGATTTTGATGGGTTGAACAGTGTGGATCGTTCCATTCTGTTGCGTAGTGGTAATGGGTGGGTTTGCATCTCTCCCTCTTCTTGTGAAGTGTATTAGCTCCGTCTTGTCGGGGTCGAACGTGATACCCTCAGACATGCTCCAGTCGAGTGCTGCTTTCCACTCTTCGGCCAGTATAGTGCAATTTTCTTCTAGGGAACTAGAGCTTGACAGTATAGCTATGTCGTCCACGTAGCCGAATCGCGAGCGCTTGCGTCCAGGTCTGCAGGTGCCCAGCTTAAATAGGGGCTCGATATATAGAAGGAGGAGGATCGGCGAGACGGGCGATCCTTGCGGAAGTCCACATTCGAGGTCAAAGGTGTCTCCGGTTTCCCCGTCTAGCCGTATTCTCCCCTTTCGGTGCGTGGCAAAGCTATAAACCCAGCGTACCAGGTTTTCCGGCCAGCCTTGTCGGTGGAGGCGCTGTGCCAGTCTGCCTGGTAGGACGGAGTCGAATGCACCTCTGATGTCCATCGTCAGCATAGAGGTAAATTTTCCTTGTTGCCAAGCGGTTTCTATATCATGGATTACAGCTGAAATCAGATCGCTACACGATCGTTGTGGGAGCGCTCCGAATTGTTGGCTATGCAGGACTCGGTGCTTTACTGCGACCCAGGAGAGGCGTTTTGCAATAATTCTTTCAAGGCCTTTCCCAAGTACGGATAGGAGGGCAATAGGTCGATATGAGCGTACTGCCGTTTTATCCTTTTTGCCTGGCTTGGCCAGAATAACGAGCGTTGCCTCTTTGAAACATGTAGGATGCCATCCAACTTCGACGCAGGCTCGGAAGAGCGCAACGACTACTTCTTTGATAACTGGCCAAGCAGTTGTTAGGGCTGCAGTTGTAATGCCATCGGATCCGGGACTGGTGTTGCCGGCCTGGAGGATAGCCCTTTGGACTTCCTTTGCGGTGACACGGGGGAAAGGGAGCTTCGGATCGGGTCCCGGTGCTCGCAGCTCGCTGGGTATATCGCCGGCCTTGTCCGTGTTTCGGAGGAGTACGCGGGCGAATAATTCTCGCTTTTCGTCTGGCTTGGAGATGAATCGGTCCGAGTTTTCGGGGTCGCGTAATGGCGGGGTATAAAAGTTTCCCGTACTTTTATGCCAGCCCGCCATTTCAAAAATTTCTTTACTGGTCGAGGCTGCAGCGATTCTATCTTTCCAATATTTGTCCTTCGCCTTGTGAAGTTTCCGGACGAAGTCCTGCCGTAGCGCTTCAATTTCCTCCAGGTGTTCTGAGCGGGTTATCCCTAGAGCTTGAAGCCTTCTTGTGTCCCTCTTTTTGTTAGTAAATTCTTGATGTTTTCGCTTGCATTCTTCGTTCCAGTATGCACGTCCTTGTCGGAGTCCTTTGGATCGTTTTGTGGAGGCTGTAAGGCTTTCGATGAGGGCGTTTGTCAGTTGTTGCGCTACGCGGTCCAGTGACTCGGCGTCGTCTGCCGTTCTCACTGTCCCTCTTATTGGTTGTATGTTCCGTTGTAGGGTGCTGAGAAAAAGCTCTTCGTCCATCGTATCCAGCCGAAATTTGCCTAAGGTCGGCTTGGACTTGTCCAGCGCTGGGAGTGGAACCCAGGTAAGCAAGGTTTCGTGGTCCGAGGTTGTGTTAAGGGAGGTTTCGATGCTTGTAGAGACTCCTGGCAACGAGGCTGAAGCCCAGGAAAGGTCTAGGACGTTACCTGCCCTATGTGTCGGTTCACCGATTGGCGATGTAAGTACGAGATCGAAAGATTCTGCCCAGTCGACCAAGTCCTGGGCCTTTGGGAAGGTGTACGTCGTCGTTGGTTGCCAGTTCGGATGATGTAGGTTGAAGTCCCCTGCTAGTATATATCGGTTTGGCGGAGCAAGGTGGTACTGGCCTAGGATATCTTGAATGGCCTTGCCGCCTTGGGAAGCTGCTTGGGGTGCGTTGTATATGTTAATGATTGTTAGTAGGTAGTGGCGGTCACATAAGACCTGAAGGAATAGTAGGTCTGTAGATGGGGCAGATAGTGGTCGGCATTGCTCCCCTCTAAGTCCAGTCCCTTTGCGTATGTAGGTTATCACCCTCGGTCTGCTTTCAATCCAGTCATCTATTGGTGCAAAGGTCTCGTAGGCTGGGTGAGTTCGGGTGAGTCTTCTTTCCTGTGATCGGACGAAAGGCTCCTGTATCAGTATAATGTCGATATGGCCTTCGTAGGCCAGGTTAAGTGCCGTCTCGTGTGCACTCGCCTTCCTGCCTACGTTGGCTTGCATGATCTGTAACTTTTTGGGTATTTGCTGCGTGGTTCTATTAAGCATTTGCTATGATGCAGTCGTTGTTTTCGCTGTTGGCTTGGAGATGCGAGAGGCTGGATGCCGCTTTCCAGGCTCTTTCTCCTTCCGCTCGAATAGCGCGGAGCTGCGCTTGATCCCTTCTCTGGAGCGTACCATGGATCACTTTGGGTCTGGCGGGGCAGGCAGGGTCGTGAGCCGCGTGCGGGCCGTTGCAAGTTGGGCATTTGAGGGGGCAGTCACATCCGTTGAGGCCTTCCGTGCCTCCGCAAGGGGCCCGGTGCTCGTCGGTTGTGTGAGTTGCGGAGCTGCACTTCATGCACCTTCTCTTCCGGGTGCATGTGCGTGCATTGTGGAAGCCACCGCAGCGGTGGCATTCAATTGATTTCTTCTCCTTGGGGAGACGTAGATTGATATATACGTTGGCTCCTAGAAGCCTAGTGCGGAGCGGTATCTGCTTTGCCGCGTCTACCTTGAACCAGGCCGTTACCGTGCCTAGTCTTTCCATCTCGTCCTTTTTGGAAAAGTAGGCCTTTTCCGGGCGCCGTTTCGTGGCAAGTCGGATTTCCTCCTCTAGCTCCCCGTTTGTGATTTCCAATTCCGCGTCGGTAATCAGGCAGTGACGAGTGTACGGGACATTGGGGATATATGCTCGAACCCAGGTATCTCTCTGCTCGACGCTATGGGCTTGCAGTAGGGTGGCTATCTGTTCTCTGTTATTTAGCAGGATCTTAGCGCCTTCTACTGAGGATGGGCAGAGGGCTAGTCCTGTTCGGACGTGGTCGACTCCCTTTAGTGCAGTGCGGGCATTTCCTGGCAGCTTTTCACGGAGAAAAGCGCATATATCGTAGGCTCTCTCCCTGCGGAAATGATTATCTTCATGCATCCGGGCGAAAATCCGTAGGTCTTTCGTGGGCAGTTTCTTTGGTGGCGTCGCGGTGACATTTAGGCTGTGGGCCGGCGTGCTACTCAGTTGCCTTGCAACCGCTGCGTATGTGCGGGCTGGTGTTGATTGTACTGTCGGGTCGACCTCTATTGGGGTTCCGAGAGGCTTTCTAGCAGTTGTGTCTTGGGTTGTTCGAGTGGCATGTCGAGATTGTGCGAGTTGTGAGGTGCGGCAGTCTGGTTGCCCACGATCCTCGCGCATCCTTTTCACCTCCTGTTCGAGGGATTCTATTTTGGCCTTGTATGCCTCGAGAGTCTTTTGTCTGTCGGCGTCCTTTTGTTGTAGCTCTTTTGCAAGCCGAGCGAACTTCTTGGTGGCTTCGTGGATCACGTCCTTTGCGATATCTCGAGCCACGTCTTCCAAATTTTCGCGGGCTTTAGCGGTGAGTCTCCGGGGTCGCCTCGATAGCCGCGAGGCCACTGAGTCCTCGAGCTCATTGTTATTGAGGTTGAAGTTTATGATTCCTTCCATGCAGTACGTTTTTCTCAAGCTTGCTCGATATTCTATCTAATGCTATTGAGCACGAAAGTTAGACTTAGCCCCCAAAGGGCTAAGTCACGTGGTAACGTTAGTGGTCTTAGCAAAGCCCACAAAGGTTGCCTAACATATGTTCTAGCATTTTTGATATTATGTTCCTATTTGCCTATTTGAGGAGATATTAACGTTATTTCTTTTGCTCTTTAGTTTGACCGAAGTTAGAAATTGATTATAGTTAGTGCCTTTTATCTGCCGTAGAAGTAATTTGAGGATTTCGATTGGTCGTGAGCGTTCCCTACTACTGGAGTGGTGTACCGGTGTAAATCAATACATCTAGTGGTCAGCATTTCCTGCCTACTGTGACGGTTGTCACGTGATTGACCTACACTGGTTTGAACAGATTGATAAGTGGTTGCAGATATCAAAGTCAGGGACTTTGGTATTGGTCTCTTTTGGTGAAGACATCTGGTACGGTGGCGTAGTGGCAAGGATTGCAACCCCTAGCACGGCGTGACACCTACTTAGTTTCCTTTGCCACTTGATTTAAACACATACGACCATAGGCTGCAGAAAACTCGGGATCCCGTCCGCTCTCCCATAGATAAGCTGCAAACCGCTAGATTAGTAGTTGGGCGGGTGACCACCAGCGAATCCCTGGTGTTGTATGTTTTTGCGGTTTTCTTAACATATTTTTGTTTCTATTTCAGGAGGCATGAGCGTAAATTATTTCCCTCCTAATTTGAACGAAGTTGAAACTTAACTATAGTATATACTATAATACCTCTTATCTGCCTTAGAAGTTATCCGAGTCTTATGTTTAGTCGTGAGTGTTCACCCCTAGTGGACGGACCAGTATAAATTGGTAGAAGAAATTTCAAGAGAATTTTACAATTGTCAGGGCACTTTGATTGCCTTCTTAATGTACTTTACGACCTATCCATAGCACATACGACCATAGGCTGCAGAGAACCCGGGATCCCGTCCGCTCTCCCATAGATAAGCTGCAAACCGCTAGATTAGTAGTTGGGTGGGTGACCACCAGCGAATCCCTGGTGTTGTATGTTTTTGCGGTTTTTTGGGGAAATATTTTATTTAACGTGAATGTACACCGAGCTGGCCACCCTTACATAACCTCGCATAGAAATTTTACGATAGTAAAACCACAACGCCGTAAATCAATTGAAACTACTCTGAATTTTCCTCTCCAGAAGATGGCAATGCGATCTTACAAGTTCGCGAATTATGCCCAGTCCCGTTGCAAATACCACAGCGCCTCGGGCGCGTTTCAACAAGCTTTGCGCGACCACCATTTCGGCGCTCTTCTTGCTGTATCTGCGTCGCCAACTCCCTAGAGTCCCGTAGGTCCTGTCCTTCTTGGAAAATAAGTGATTCTCCTTCCCGTAATTGCATTTTTTAGTCCTCCGGCGCCGGCTTAGCATCTTATTTACCTCTCGAAGCTCAGCGCACTCGGCCCGTACGAGGGCGAGCTTGTGCATTATCATTTTTGCTCCCTTGGCAAACTGGTCGACAGCTGAGAAAATATTTGCGTGCGATGAACCTCGAGGCCCAGCGCGTTCCAATGGGCCCTGCGTTACGTGTCGCGCGGATAGAATTTGCCATTGCTTCCACATCAGCAATCCGGGGCGGAAACGCTCGTGCATATAAGTCCAGTATGTGAGGTCAAGGACAGTGTGGCTGTGTGGCTGAAATCGCCGAGCGATCGGATAATTGTCGGAGATTGAGCTCCTCAAAAGGGGCCAAACGCACAACACTTAGCTCGGCAAATAGAAGTCAACAAAACACCTCACTTCTTGGAATTGACTTCCGTGAGAGCCCAACCGTAGTCACCTTCCCTGGCACCCAGCCGTACCTATCTTTACACAGTATATGCTTGATAATGACCTCCTCTTCTAATTCTGTCATAGTTCGTGAATTGGGCAAAATATTGCGTCGGAAAGGTACGCCGTTTTTACGCGTTTGGAGGTGTAACGAAACCTCTAATAGTCTAGCTGCGTAAACCACTAAAGAGTCTGTAAGGGTTTGTGCTAGTAAGTAAGTCCTGCTGCGGAGTCCTTTAGCAATAATATCGGGATTTGACGTATGGAGTATAGGGCTCTGGGTAACTGAAGTATTCAAGTAGGGTAACTGGGAATAGAGTCGTCAAGGCAGTTTGCCTCACCAATGGGTTAGATTGATGCTTAGACTGATCACTGAAGTAGAGACTGTCTATCTATTAAATGCCTGGGAGTCCTGTCCCTTATATGCCCATCTCTCCTCCACTGATCCCCACTTGGATATGTTGGTTGTTCAACATATCCAACATATCCACCCCTGTTATTTCTTCTGGATCATTTGGATATGTTGGTTGTCCAACATATCCAACATATCCACCCCTGTAGGTCACGTGACCTGTCGGTCCTTTCCTTCCTCCGATGCGGGGTCCCGTGATCCTAGCGTCTGTATCCACCTGGCCTGCCGACGGGCCTGTAATGTTGGTTCAGGGCCAACGGTTCGTAACACGAATCCCTCCCGACTCAGCTTGTCAGCTGAGACCGGCCCGCCACAACGGCTCTTTCCTTACATAAATTCACACCCTATATGCACTCGCATCAGTTCTCTAACAACTAGTTACCGAGATTCATTTTCGAGCATCCCTACTGTCAGACCTTAGAACTACTAAAAATACCTCATTCTAGAACGAGTGGGTCCCTTATCTTTTAACGGTCAATTTGGTCTAACACCTACTACAAAACCGACTTCCTAACGATCAAAAGCGCTATAATGGGACTTATCGTTTAGGTAAAGAAGTACTCTTTTTGCCTAGTTGCGCTATGGTAAGAGGCTTAGTTAGTAGCTGCCGAGAGAGCAATAGAGTGAAGAGACTCGACGTTATGCCTAATCAGGAATTAAGCAGGTAGCGTTCTTGTTGTGTCGTTAACTTCGCCTTTGTGCTAAATATAGCAAGTCCAAGTTCGCCTCTCAGCGCCTCAGTTATGTCAACTGTCACTTCTTTTTATTTAGCAGCTAGGAACCCTTGGAGCTTACGGCACAGATCATGCCTACTTGACACATCGGGTTGCCTTATTGAACCAAGTAGCGAGCACTATCGTGGCAGTGGTCCCATTTCAGCGCAACACTAAATTTGGTCTTGCGGGCTACCCACGGTGTAAAGAGGGTCAATTATACTATCCTGCGATCACCAGTCTCAGAGGGATCGTGTTCAGCCGCGTGATTCAAGGAACTCTGATCAGCATCTGAAGATACATAATGATAGCACGACTTATATACATGTGACGCGTACCCCGCGTAAGAACTGAAACCGTCGATCGTTGCGAAGGTGCAAGCTTGCCTCGGACGGCTAAAAATGACCTTGTCATCAACTTGTATGGCCCACTCCTGACGCAGAGCAACCAGATCTGGAAGTCTGCACCCAGGGCAGATAATAGGTTTTTGCTTTGCCGGTCGTTCCGGAGAATTGCTGGATGTGAAGGTTGATCTCACGAATAGAAGTTGACCCAAACAATAGCGGTGAGATTATGGTTTCTTGACAGGACTTTTTCGCCTTTTAGCAGGCCCTGGTTTTGAAAATGAAGTACCTGAAAGTATACTCTGGCTAGCTAGGTCATCCTCAGCTGCAGCAGGCGATATGGAATTGGCATCCGGTATCGCCAAATGTTGGCTCGCCAGGCTCTGGGAGAGATAAGACGTCTCTGAAAGCGCCGGGACATCGAAATCCGGCTTTAATGGCAACTGATCGATCGCCGAACATATCCTCTTGAAGTGACCTGGCATCCACTCTTCGTAGACATTCTTGGTAAACTGGTATGCTGCCCATTTTTCCTTTCCGTCTAGCTCTGTGAAACAAAAGTTACGGATCGGGTGACGATAGTACTTAGTATCCTTCCCATCAATCACTGGATAATAGCCATAAATCCGAGCTGACTGGTGATCGTGAGAGATGGAAAATGCGAGAATTTGTCGGTTGACCTCTTCCTCACGCTGCGCAAGACGGAACAACTCGGTAATACCCCGAACGGCCAGCGTCATGCTGTGGGCATTCTGACGGTCTGCGACATCTAGCGCTGCGGCACCACATTTGACTTCGCACGTCAAGAACGGGAAGTGCATGTAGTACGTGGCCATAAAGTAGGATAGGTCGCCAGCGATGAAGTCACCGATAAATGGTGATAACTTCTCAAGCTGTTCCGCAGTAAATGCCTCTCGCTGAAATCCAACGGAATAGTCCGGCTGGGGTCGTATTCCAGTCAGAGGGACTGAGTTATTCCAACCTTCGTTGACACTCTCGGCCAGAATTTCGAGATGCACAGAGCCGTATGTAGCAAGGCTTTCGGCTGAAGGGACGATGAGCCGAGAAATGTCTTGAATGACTCTGACCTCGTTTTTGTTATGGATATTTTGACACGTTGTCTGAAAAATGTCGTCACGGAAGAGCGAATCCACTGGAAACGTTTTTTTTAAGAAGAGTTGTGCAAAGCGTTTTGCTTTCGCGAGTGACGTCCAGCTTCGATCTGACCATGAAACTACCCTTAGTGGCAAGTAGGGTCTCGTAACGCTGATCTCTATACTGGGCACTCTTTCCCTCGCGTGGTTTCTCGTCGCTCGGAGCTCCAGACGAAACAGAAATTGATCGCTTACTTCTGAGCACGGAGGACGACCGCTTTCGCGCAAGGACAGCTTGATGTTTCATGTCGGGCTCAAAGTAGTGACGTGGCCAGTACCCTTCTCTCCTCCAGAAGTCGATCGAATTGATGGAATTACCTTCGTTCGCTGTGGTATCGAGCGGTTTCTCATCAGCAGACAGTCTCGATATTCGCGGGTGTTTCGTAGAAGGACGGGGATCAGAGTCAAATGCACGTTCGATAGTTCGCTTTCGGTCTTTGTCTTGGATAGGTGAATCCTGTAAATCATATGTTTGCGAACGTGGGCTTCTGCGCGAAGGCGTGCCTTGGTGTATTCAACGTCAGCAGGGGCTTCTCTGCGCTCTGTAAAACATACCTTGGTCGGCTGACTTACTGAGGTCGGTCTGGGTGGCTCTCTGGGCTCGGGTTTGGGCCATGGTGACGAGGAAGAAGTGAAGTTGAATGAAGGAGGCCGTCATGTCAGGAAGGCATGAAGCAGTGCGTCACGGGACCCCACACGGCAAAAGACAATCCAACAATTACGCACGCGAGGATACCTCCCCTGCGAGAGCTTATCGGGACGATTTGTGTACGCGAACCGAGGTGGAGAAAGAGACTAACTCTCAGACACAAGGGGTCACGTGGCCGACCAAAAGTAACATGATTACCAGCCACTAGGACTTAGCCAGAAATCCCTCAGATCATAGATAACACACAATAATATAGAACGGTCACATTTCCGTCACAATAAGGTCACATCGCAAGATACGTGAATATCCGATACTAACTAAGGGATTCGATCCTGTATTGATAACTCTATGGCGATCCTGCCTTGATTAGTGTATCTCTCTACTGTTCTATTCTTATGTATGTGTGACGGGCTCACTGCGAAACTATACAGCTCAACATGGCCAAATACTGTTAATTATCTAACTGAGGAGGAAAGTAAAATATGCGAGTTGTCCCGGGAACACGGACTATGTTTTGTGTGCCCTCGATGGTTCCTTTGGTGGATCCGGACGCACGGTCCTTGCAGCTCCGGATCCCATATCAGGCACAGCCTGTCACAGTATGTAGCTGTAGTGTGACGAGGCAGAGGCATCGTGACCGGCGTCACATGTAGCTATTTTATCTATAGGGAAGGGTTTAACCCCACTAGACTAACTTACCGCTAGACTACCTTCGGCCTAGGGTATAATAGTGGTGCTTAATCCCACACTAACCGTATTAACTACCTATGATACGTGACCCCATGGGGGGTTACCCTATAGCTACAGATAAGACAGATAAGATAAGATAAGAGCTATAAAAGAGCTCGGCCAGGCCAGAAAAGCTGACCTGGCCATCCTTTTCCAATACAACAATTCACACCCCATATGCACTCGCATCAACCTATTTATATATTGTAACGGGGTAAGGCCGGATATTAGGGAAATAGGTTACGGGGCTAGGAGAAAGTTTATTTTTCTCTTCTTTAAGAGGTATAGAGGCAGAGTAGGATGTAAAGATAGGTGCTGTCACGACCTGGGTTGCATCGCATTGGTAGAGACCTCGATTAGGTGCTATCGACGAAGATTCTACTCTAAGGAGCGAAGGAAAGAAGATCACAAACTTAGGTTTGAGGGAGCGCGACTAAGTCGTCCACGCTTGGCGGGGCTCCTGCAGGGGTTATGATTGGCTTCCCATCTGGCACTGCCATGGCAGGTGTTCCAGCTGTAGGTCACCTGGTTGTAGTGAGTCTGCGAGGGTTGACCTTCACATCTGCTACATATGCAAAAAGCCTCAGAGTCTCGAAAGAATCGTCTTAACGAAGAGTACAAAAGGAATATTCTATTTCATATTGGAGACAGTAATTCCTTGCTTGGGAAGTATAAGGAGGCCGAGGAGATACACTGGGAGACACTCGAGCTTAAGGAGAAGGTACTGGGCAGAGAGTATCCTGTCACACTCGGCAGCATGAAAAACCTCGCGGATGTTGACGACGGGCAGTGAAACCACCCGCAGGTTTAAGGTGTAAGATGATGGCAACGAATAACAAGATCCTCAACAAGACCTTACTATTCGGGAGGTGGAAAGAAATAACAAGATCAAGAGCTCCTTGCCCTGATCGTAACAACAAGTACTTCAATAGGTACTAACAACTGGAGCCTCAGCAGGCTGGGGAAGAAAAGGAACCTCAACAGGCCCTTGAACAATCACCTCAACAGGTGAAAGGTGGGAACAATGGCCTCAGCAGGCACAATCAGATCTATAGGGGCAACAAAAGTACCTCAACAGGTACGTCAGACATTGAATGCCTGTCCAAGTAAAGACAAATTGGTTCAGATTACTGTGGAAAAGGCCTCTTGAATTCCTATCTTTTTCTCAAGAGAGTGACTATGTACATAAGATCTTAAATACCCTTCAAGAACGCGCTTACATAACTCGTCTGAAACCGGAAAAAACGAAAACGAGCACCCAAAAACCCTAACCCCACGTCACTATCTACTAGTTTACCTACTAAGGGAAGGAGTAATCCCTAAAGGTAGAGGGTAACGAATTACCCCTCTAGTTAGATTAGCTAATAACCCGAAAAGGGAGGCGCGGCCTAAAAACGGCCGGTAATTAGGTAAATCGTAGGGGACGTCGACCGAGGATAGCCTACCTTAGAGGGGGGGATAATCATAAGGAAAGAGCTGATATAGCGGGCCGTTATTAGCTAATAAGCTAAGTCGGGAGGGATTCGCCCCCGATCCGGTAAAACCCTAGAACCGCCTAGCTTAAGAGGAGAACTTAAGACGCTCCTACCTAATTTAAATTCCTTAAGAATTAGTCTTGCAGTATACGTACCTATATACTAGCCTATTCTAGTTGCTCTTTATACTACCTAACTATTCTATTGTGAGACGTGTAATATCCTCGTTACAATAGCGGCTATGAGGGCCTTATATAGAAAGGAATGAACTATGTCTATCCCATAGGCCGTACTTGTGTGGTACGATGGGTGGTAGTCACATTGGCCCATAATGCACGGTAAGTGGCTATATATACTTCCAAAACTGGTAGTTTGGTGTAATAGCCTTGAAGGTCCAACACGAACACGCACCATAACCGGTCGAACATACTTGAACTAACTCGTAAACCTATTCTAAACAATCTGTAATTGAAATTGAATTATGATTTACTATATAACATGGAATTCCATATTATTCAAGAATCATGTTACTTGGTACATCATACTTTTGTTTCGGGGCGACTGCGTGGCATACTATAAGTGAGGAACCGGCAGGGCCAGCTAAGAGCCTGATGGGGATACAGAACGAGTGCCTCCGGGTAGTCTGTGGCGCCCACAAAGCGACGCCGGTTCGCCACCTGGAAGCAGAAGCAGCAATCCCGCCACTAGACCTCTATCTTAGTGCCCGGGCTGCTAAGTTTGAAGAACGGCTACGGCTTAGCGGGAGGAGAAATCTGCTTCGCAGCGCGAGCGCTAAAGCGTCACATATACTCCGGCAGGATAGGCCGGCGAAGAGGAAGCAGGCGTCGCAGCTACTCCGACCGGCAGGGTACACTATGGAGAAGGAGGCCCGGGGCTCCGAGTGGATGAGTGAGGAAAAGGAGGTCCCGGCTGCCCTCCTCGGCCACTGGAGGAAGAGATGGCTCACCGGAGCAGAGCATCACGATCGCCAGCGACGCGCCATCGCTGAGAAACCGGAGGGCCCTTCGATGCAGATACCGAAAGGGGGCAAGTATTTCGGCCTGAACCGACTGGAAGCGTCTACGCTGTGCCAGATCAGGACGGAAAAAATAGGACTAGCAGCCTTCTTATTCAAGACAGGGGCTTTTGGCGTGTACTCGCCGCTATGCCGCTGTGGCGACGCCCCTGAGACGGCAGAGCACGTAATCCTCTTTTGCGGGCTGTTGGAAGGACCGAGGGAACGATTACGGGCCGCTATCGCACCACGGCCACTATACTCTCGCAGAGACCTCGCAACGGCAACAGGAGAACCAGTAGTTAGTGGGACTATTGTAAGGTGGCTGCTAGGGACGGGTCGGACAGCTTCAAGGCCCAGATAGCATCGATCTTCTCAGGGGGGACTTTGTTGGTAGGTTGAGAACCAACGTAGTATGGTAGTGAACGCAACGCAGTCGCCAATAGGGCGAACCGACGACGCAGCGTATGTATTTAGTCCAGCCATTATGTCACGGTTTGACATACGGGAGTACTAGCAGAGGTACTGGGGGCTTCGAGCCTACGGCGTATTTAATAATAATAATAATAATAATACTTTTGTTTCAAAGTTGCTGGGCACCCACACGGGCTTCATAACTAACGCAAACCAATAGTATATGTCAGTCTTCAAGTTTTCCTGCAAGGTTATGACGCAATATATACGTCAGAAGACGACATAACTTCCAACCCTCTTGAGAAAAGTTAAGATAACATAACCAAACAAAGCTTGTCGGAAAACTGGTATACACACTAACACGGCTGGACAATTTGCGTTTCCAGGACTGAACTCCACGGTTCTAAGAGAATAAACTACGAGTTCAAATTGAGAAATAAAAAGTAACTGAGTGTTGAAAATTCATCTTTGAAGATGTAGAAAAGTTTTTGACCCGTAATCCCGTACTATTGAAAAATAAACGTATGACCTTCCCCTACCTCTACGCCCCACCCATGCCCACATCCCCATCGTCAATACCAATCCTCTCCCTGTATTCCTGGCCTGCGAATCCCTCGACAACACTCCAAATGACGTCCTGAATCTGCGGCGGTGACTGCACAACAACGCTGAGCAAGTCATCCGTGTTAATTCGTCTGTCAGCATAGGGGTGTGGAAATGCCCTCACGGGCGGCATGCCCGCAACCTGTGGCTGTATCAGCCTCACGGGCGAGCGTTTGTACTGGCCAGGTGCCATGGATAGGGCTGGGGGCGGCATGCCGGGGATGTACTGCGGCATCCACTCAATGCTTACACCTGGGGGCGTAGCCGGGACGCTGCGCATCAGTCCTATGGTTTGCGATGGAGGTGTCTTGGGCATGACGTGGATGTTTTCGAAGCCGGAGCGGTTGGGAGTGTCGCTTGAGAGGAAGGGCATGTGGGTGGGTGGCAAGCCACCTGAGCCGGTGAAGCGGGATAAGGACTTGTCCTCGTAGACCTGATGCTTACGCTCAAAGACCCCCCTGAACTTGTCGGGCACGTTGCCGATGGCATTGAAGCCTCCACGGCTGGCGAAGCGGGTGAAGGCGGACTGGCGACGGCTGGACGAAGACGACGACGACGACGACGACTGCAAGTATGAGAGACCCATGCCAGTGCTGGCTTTGATAGGGGAATCTTTGGTCGGGGCTTTGGAGAGGCGAGAGCCGCCAAATTTTGGCGACATGCGTACTGGGGGTTTGGAGCCGAGCAGTTTACCCGGATTCCATGGCTGGCCGAAATTTCCAGGGAGTCCTCTCAGGGGTGTTTTGAACCTGCTAGGAGTAGAGCGCACGGTAGGGGCGGCGGCTGCACTGCCGCCTCGCTGGATCGAGTCGATCAGAATGGGGCGTGTCTTCCTGTTAAGTGCTGTAAGATCGAACATGCCCCCATACTCGGGAATCTTCTTCTTGGGTAGACGCGTGTTCGTCTGAAGGGCCTCGAGCTTCTGGCGAACTTCGGGCTCTTCAGCGATACCCTGCAGCCAGCCGTCCTTGCTAAGCTGCTGTATGCGCTCATAAAATTCGTCTACGACGGTACGTATGCGTGCGTCAAGCAGCATATACTCCTTGTTGGCCATCTTGCGCAACCGCAGAAGCCGCGGCTTGTGCAGCGCACTGGGCACTGTCTGCAGTCCCTCGCGCTGCTTCTTGGCCTCGTTGTCATCTATCTGGCGTTCATCCCGGATCAATCTCTGCAGGTTTTCAAACATCGACAGGTTATGCTTGAAGCGCAGTTGCCAGTTCAGCCACATGAGCTGGTCAGTTGCAAGGTCGGGACGCTGTGCGAAGCTCTGCGTCACATGGATGACGTAGGCAGCACATTCGATGTGGCGGCCCAGTCTGTACTGCAACTCGGTGAAACAGTCGGGCCCATTGTCGGGCTTGACCAGTCCACGGTATCTCAAGGGCACGTTGAGCAGCTCAAACACCATGCGCTCCATGATGCGCACCTCGTCCTGTTGTATCCAATACAACTCCATGACGAACCGTGAGAGCTGTCCGCCTTCCTTATGTGCGTCTGCCCATTCTCGCCGGCTTTTATGCAGAAACTCGACCAGAGTCGGAAATGGCGGGTCATCGTCCGTGTTGGCTTTCCATTCCTCAAACTCAGCCGCGGGATTTGAGCTGGTGACAAACCTGTCCTTGTCTCTCGCCTCGTCCACCTGCTCCATGAAGTCGCCGAACGTTTTCTCAAACTTCTTGTCCTGCGTCTCCCACGTCAGCATCTCCTTCAGCCACCGCGTTCGCAGAATGCCATAGCTTCGAATGTCCCGTAGCGTGTAACGACAGAACTCGGACAGTATCACGAAGCCCCAATCATCCAGACAGACAATGACAGCGCTGCAAAATTTGAAGTCATCCGCCCCGATGGCGTCTTTCATCCCCGCCTCACTTAGATGCTTGGGCACCATGAGACTGAAATATGTTCGATCTACCGCGTTGGGTTAGCATGGACAATGAGAGAAAACGAGTCTTTCCATCTGGCCGACTCACCCGGCACTCGCGCCTTGAAAATACCGAAACCCCATTTGGCGAACTCCTCATCCCAGAAAGATTGTTGGAAGAACCTGGCATAATAACTAATGGGCATCATCTCCCAGTATTCCTCGGCCGGCCATACGCCCTTAAGGTAGTCAGGGTTGTACTTGGTGCCTTCACTACGGGGAGCGTGCGGCAATCGTTCCCCGGCCACCACCAAAGGCAGAGTCGTGATGTCCTGGGAGATTCGGGAGCTCTAATGTGTCGTCACTTGGTTAGACAATCTTTTCATACACAAATAACGGGTTAACCCAAGATAATGCTTACTAGGCCTTCGGCAATACCACTAAACCCCCGCCCAAAAAGCTGGTTCTCAAAAGCATGGCCTAGTTCGGCAAAAATATCGTTGTCCCAGAAGGCCTCGCCGCCGTTGACGTCGAAGTCTGTCGTAATCATGGCGATATTGTGCAATTGTGTTGTCACGATTGAGGGTTGTGTAGAGGGGTGGATACCCAGCGTGCCCGGTTCGTTGCTCATCAAGAGATCCCATGCTCGGTTCGTGGCATGCATGATCTCGTGCAGCAGGCTGATGGCCAACAAGAACGACGCCGCCAGTTTCTCGCTCGTACTAAAGGCAGGGTGCATGAGCGGCCACACCATTTCGGCCGCCACAGTCACGAATATCTTAGAGTCCTTTCCGGCAAGGTTGAGGTTGGTGCGACCGTAGGCGTAGCCTGTTGTCTGGTTCCCAAGTTGAGTTAGTCGATCCGCCTCGCAGATGACCGGGTTTTACTTACAGGTCGTCCAACATCCTCTTCAATTAGCCCACTGGTAATACTCAATTCCATATGGTTCTGTAGCGCCCTCATCACGCTACCCTCAAAGTCGAATCCCAATTCGTCCAGCTTCTTGATGCTATCCCACGTCTCGCTGGGATCCAGCTCGTCTTTTTCTTCCGGGGGCACGATCTTGGTGAGATAGGGGATGGGTACTCCGAGGGGCCGCTGGTCTAGCTTTGGGTCCACCACTTTCCGGGTGCGTAGATCCTTAAGCGACTCCCAAAAGGGCGGGTTTGCGTAGAGCACCTCCGACACCATCAATAGCGCCGGCTGCATGGCGGCCCACAACTCGTCGTTATACCACGGGGCATACTCCTTTCGCTGGTCACCAATCTGGTAGTAGTAGCGGGGATTTTGGGGCGTGAACCCTCGCCACAACGTGTCCTCCCACATGGACCGATCGACGAGCGGGTGTATGTTGCCTGTCAGGTTGCAGTTGAGTATGTTAGACATGGTGTGGCTGTCGGACCTGATGAGCTCGTCGGTCGTCATGTCGCGGAACACGAAGCGCTGGTAGTCCTCGTCTTCCTCTATAGTCTCAATCAGACTCTTATACGCCGTTTTGACATTGTCGGGCAATTCGTTGACCAGCCGCTCAAACGAAATGCCACGGTTCACGGCCTGGTTACGGATTTGCTCCACGGTTGGAAAGTTCATACTCTTCTTCCAGTCTTCGAATACCATTGGGTGAATCGTTCCACCGACCGGCATTGGTATTGTGCCCTTGACGGCCGCCTCATGTGTACGCTGCCTGAGGATATTTCTAGTGTCGTCATCAACCCAGGCCAATTGTGTCTCCAGGTCTTGTAGCACACTGTAAGGACCTTGTGAGTAAGCCGCGCTGTTGTTCCACGTTCTCAGATATCATCAGTGAGGGGCTTGGACTTACAGGGGATTCCTCGACCCGGACCAGCTCGGACTCAACCGACTTCTGCCGTCGGTACGATCAGGGTTGATTCCAAACCGCAGAGCATAATCAGTTGGTTTACGCAATGCGTCCACTGGTCTCAGTGCTGGTCGCAGTGACTGCAGCACATCCCGGGAATACCGCCGCGTAGGTTTGCCGCAGTACGTCGGTTTCAACTCCGGGCTATAGTCGGGCGCAGACCACTCAGGGACATACCATATGTATTTGGGGTCGTTGCTGGGGTCTCTCTTTGGTGGTCGTTTCCAGTCCTTCTTAGGCGCCATTACATGCGTCACAGGAGCAGGCTCCGGAGATGGATCAAACAAGTCGTCATCATCGTCGTGGCGTTCGATGTCAAGGTTACGCTCATGTAGCGCAGTCAGAAAGGGCATCCAGTCATAGCCAATATCTTTGGGGATTATCTTGGTGCGCTTGAGATACCTGGCGGCAACCTCTAGGGCCCGTTGTTCTTGGGTTTTAGATGGTGCTGTGGGGTGCGATCCTGATTGTGTTCCTTGCTGACCTGGGTGTGGGTGTTGGCTATTAGGGTCGCTAGTTAGTGGTTGGCAGTGGGGTGGGCCATTGCCTTGGAACAAGTGGCCCACTCCCGGATTAGACTGAAGAGGAGAAGCCATGTTAGTAGTTTTCTGTGGGTGTTAATATTTAATGAGGTCAGTCGTTCAAGTCCTGGGAGAGAATCATCATGCCAGAGAGAATAGCGTACATAACAGGGAAAGAACAATAAATTATGCCGATACACAAATCTTAGGATCGAATACATGGAGAAATACCTGCCATGTGACTTAAAAGACAGACTGCTTTTGTTGTCAACTCAGTCGCATTCTGTTTCCGGAAGATGGTCGGTATTAGTGAATGCCACACAAAGGACACGGAGATTGAAGGATCCAAGACAACTGAAGTTTCCGAAAGCAACAAGGTCCTCTAAGGTCATTGTTCCAGTTGTGATCTTGGATTCGCGGTGGCTGCTAGAGAGGCCGCTCGCTGAAAATGAGTTCTGAATTGGTGGTGCCCAACTCTGGCTTTATTTAGCTTACTTTGTTCTTTCAACAACACCATGACAACCTTTGAGCAGCAACAATATCCCGTAGTCAGATGCACGTATTAGAGTAATCGCTCAAAATTGGATTGTATGTGTGGCTCTCGTAGAGAATATTGTCCTGGTAGTTCCAACAACCTTGATAGCGCCACAATTTCCATGACCGCATCGATGGTTCTCAAACATCACTGGTGAATAACCATAGTTGTGAGATTTTGGCATGGCAAGGAGGGTAGTTGCGCCTGCGTAAAAAAAGTACTTCGTAGATGTCGTAGAGGTGGTGCAAAACAAGTGTGGGATAGAGGATCCGAGAGTCAGGAGACATCAGACTGTCCCGGAGTTCGAATGCAGACAAGCGACTCAAAGTCCCAGCATGCAGCTCGTTTTTTTTTCTATTTTTTTTTAAACGGGCCCGTAAATTTCAAGGTGACTAGGAGACGTCGTAGGTTATTCGAAGGGGTTCTGATACACTGAGCATGTAAGGGCAAGCGCTTGGTGTAATTGCGATAAAAGCCGCCCTGGAATTACGAAACCGAGTCCTTCCAAGCAACGTGTAGCTTTCTCCAGTTTGCGAAAATGTTCAGAGAAGGACGAAATCTATAGTGTCACAGTTCAGTAGTGAGCTTTAAAACGTGCTGTGGTAGCAACTAGGAATTGCCGCGTATGGAGCGCCTATCAGATCCCGAGACAGCAGTAGGCGCGAACGCAATGCCGGGCAATGCTGAGCATTCTGAATTACAAGCCAAACATCCCTGCATATCTCGCATTGTGCCAAGTTGGGTTGCAAAAGTCAGGAACTCGAGAACATTGCATGATCCATCTTTGCCAAGTCGCGTCGCAATGACATATCGCCTTCTCTAAAGTTATCCTGAACAGAAACTTGTCGCAGCTCAACACTTGTGACCAGGCGAATCGAAGAACATGTTTAAGAGAATACTGTAGAAAATGACCAAAAGCAAATGAATATCAGACGTGTTTACTTCGACCACAGACTCCCTGGTTGCATGCTCGCAGCCATGAACATGTGGGTGTCGCGAGATGGGACCCAGCCCGTCATGGCGATCATAGCTGGGATTCGAAATCCGGGGGTGGCCCTCCCGTGTGTGTGTCGTTATCGCAATCAGCTCCTGATTCTAATGTCGTGGAGGTAAACATATGAGGCTGTGAGGTGGGATTGTGCGGTCTGACAGTAAGCAAGCTGCATCCGAAGCCCTGTTAAGTGGAAGGTAACTTGTAGAGCATGTTTTCATCTAGATGGTGTTGAAATACTTCATGACAAAGAACAATGACGCTGCTTACTACAGTTGCGAGGAGGAACCTTTGTCTCCAACGGCTCTCAGACTGACTCGCAAAGGACCAAAAAGTGGAGGGCTTAGGGATGCTCAAACTGCATTCGGGAGTGCCGGCGACAGTGGCCAAATTGACTTTGCTTGCTGAAGCGCCTCCAGTTGTCCCTGTCTAGATCCAGACTGTCGCTTAACCCGATCATAAATAATACAATGCTTAATGAAGCGCAGCAGTGGACCCCTTTGGTCCCCTATGTTATTTTAACAGGGCAGTCCGCGGAAGGTCTGGTTGTGGTTCCTTGGTCCAGTCAGAAGCATCATATAGAAACTTCATTTCCTGGTTTCCTAATGGGTGGTTACACCAAATCCGCCTTGTTAGTGCTTATCGCTGCCATCTATCGTCTTGGTCGTCGATGTTCAAAAGCTGTTCGGGTTCCGCAGCAGCAGCAGCAGCGCATGGACCAGGCAATTCCAAGCAGCAAGTTGAAAAGTAAGACTTCCAAAATATCAAGATGCGAACCACCTGCGCCTACCGGGTTAACTCGAAAGAAGACGGGAGCATTTCAAGCATTCCGTGATGATTAATTTAACCACTTTACCTGAGGCCTGTGGACAATGAATCTGACACCTGACATTGTAACATAGATTCAACATATTTCTTTCTGGGGCAAAAGATTTAAATACCCTGCGCAACCCCTGTAAAGATCTATTTACCCTGCAATTTCCCAGATCTCCCACCGCCTTCCCAATCCATCAGACCCACCGATCGGGCCTATCAAGCTATCCATGGGGGCGTCGGCACCTTCTCATATTATGTCCAGTCTCAACTAGAGCATCGCGATTGTGAGCTCTCTGGAGGGCGGCGAGAATCCCCCTTTCGAATCCTCTCTTTGACAGGGCGTCCTCGAGGTACTCTAGTAATTGGAGGGTTACAAGGGTCCTCTGGCTTGAGCTTGAGCTCAGAGACGTTGATAGCTGGCATCGGGCTACTATACGTGGCAGCCCAAACTGTCGGAGAGAGAGATTCCGGTAGATAGGGGGTTATACCGTCCCCTCCTGCTAGTATTACGGTAATGGCATGCCCGCAAGGGATTCCATTCCTTTGATACCGACGGCATGAACATGTCCCTGCTGTCAAATTTACAATGCAAATAAGGCCGTCAGGCTGTACTACTCTTGCTTCCGTTGGTGACGAAAACTGAGCACGATTACTAGACGCCTATTGCCTCCCTTCTCGTAATTTCCCTTCAACGAATGGGGTAGCTGTCTTCCCTGCCTCTATCAACCGTAAAGCAGATTGAAGCCGAGCTGCCCTCTTCTCCATAACCCGGTGCCATATTGAGTCGAGGAGAGCAATAATTGGAAGTTCCCGATCAAGCTTTAATACTCCGTTTTGCGACTCGACGATATTACTTATATCGTGGCCATATCGACGCCCAGAGAATAGCGCCTCGGCCCAAAGCGAAGGGTTTGCCGCCTCTAGATATGCCGCAGCTTCGGGCTTTTGTTGTCGAAGCTTCTCTAAAGCTGCCTCGTATTGGGCTAGAGTTGGTGCTCGGGCGATAGTCCAAAATAAAGAGGCAAGCCCTCTCCCGAACTTTCCCGTGAAATTCTCCTTAATATGATGACAGCACCACGCCCCTGTAGCTAGAATATGAATCTGCCAGATATCCTCACTAGGGGAATAGGTTGCTCGGCAGCGCCATAAACAGCCGCTTAACGCAGAGGCACACACCCAGGAGCCACGGGTCTTATCTCGCCGCTCAACCCGATAAGAGAATTTCTCCTTTACAGCCCAGTTGTCGAGGGCAAGCGATAGAGTATCAAGGTCAAGGAACTCTTGTCCATCAATAGGAATAGATAATAGGGGTAGCGACGTCATGTTGAGCTGAGGAATAGTAGTCGTATGCTAATTCCAGAGGCATGAAGTCAGAAAGCATGGCGGAAATGTGGAGAGAAAAGCGGCAGAAAAATTGCAGGGTAAATAGATCTTTACAGGGGTAGTGCAGGGTATTTAAATCTTTTGCCCTTCTTCTTTCTGATACAACTCAGGCTGGCTTCTTCTCACCGCCTTGAGATGCCAAATCTGAGATAGTGGTGTCGATAAGCCGATAAGCTGGCGGGATAGCCAATAAGCACATGAGGAATGGCCATTGTGGTCCACATCTGTGCTGTGGTGGGATGTGCCCCTGCACTGGAACATTTGCAAATGGGCGAGAATCAGGGAGGGACACCAGCACT
This sequence comes from Pseudomassariella vexata, assembly GCF_002105095.1. Lineage (NCBI taxonomy): Eukaryota > Fungi > Ascomycota > Sordariomycetes > Amphisphaeriales > Pseudomassariaceae > Pseudomassariella > Pseudomassariella vexata. The sequence continues at coordinate 3,243,155 of NW_024467957.1, forward strand.
AAGCTGTACAGAACTGAAGAAATTTATGAAATTGAAGTCATGACCATATTCACGATGCAAAATATGAATGATGAGCAATCATCAAATTGTCCAGGTCGAGACGCGCAAAATCCATTAGTATAATTATACTTTGGCGCCTTGCACTTGCCCGAGGCAGCCCAAAATGCCCTGAAGCGAAGAATAAGCGGGGACCAGGTGACGCTTGACCATTGTGATCCCTGCATGGTTCCCCCACCGATTCTTGCAATTCTCGCAGTTGCCCCTCGAACTGAAAAAATTTTGGTCAGACACGCCGCCTCTGGTCATAAAAAGTCGTCCACCCGCTTCGCCCTCGCGCACTTCTCACCCCTCCCCTCTCCCAAATCAACTCTTTTCTTTCCCTCCACCTCTTTACTCTCTTTTTTTCTTCGACAGAAGAAGGGAAATCTGGGATCTCTCTCTCCACTCCGTTCTTGTCTTGCGATACCCCGCACGACCAGACGACGAGCGATCAGCCAGCATAGAACAGATCTGATTTCTCCATCAGCATCTGTGGGCTCATCACTCCAGTCACTTGGATTTCCACACCATCTCCGATAGATTCGTATCCAATAGACATCTTCTCCGGCGTTGATCTACGATCGAACGATTCGACATCACCTTCAGATCAATCACCCACATCGCCTAATCCCTTCTCGATAACAGTCCGCCATAATGCTTTCCGAAAACGCTCAATCTCTCAAGGTCTTGGACGACCTCATGTCCAAGCTGGCCATCTCCAAGGACGCTGCTGCGACCAATGAGGCGACCGGTGCCCTGGCTACATTCATCAACGGTGACGCCCTGGACCAGGCCGCTCCTGAAAAGTAAGCAAAAGCCTCTCCTACACAAAATCTGCCCCCCCCCCCCCCCCAAAAAAAAAAAAACTACACACCAAGATCTGCCAGTGGGCCGCCAGTGGCGGTAAAATGACTGTAGGAAATACCCGAGTTATGCCCACCAGAGATCTTTTGGCCAATTCGTTCAGCATTTGGTCTGTTTGCCGCTCGAAGTTGAACGTCCTGAGAGCCCTGTAGGATGATGGGCTCAGTTCGCACATTTTGGTGCGGCATCGAAGCCCGCAAAAATCTATTAGCTGCAAGGCGGCAAACTTTGCATCGGCTTGGTGGGCGATTGGTTCCCTGAATCGCCCAACTTTCCCGACTCAGGACTTGCATTTTTGTGCCAAATGCCACCCAACACCTTATCCAGCATATGCACTGCACGTTTCCACTTTTAGCAACGCCCACTCACCATCTCCATTTTGAAGTTGTTCGCTAACATGTGATTTCCCCAGGACCATCGAGTCTCTCAAAAAGCAGCTTGCCAACAAGAAAGATGCTGGTGTCAGAGAAAAGGCCGCCAGCGCCATTAAGGCCATAGCCCAGCACTCCGAGGTCTCGGCAACGGTCGAGCCCTACCTGGTTGTCCTTTTGCCCCTTACCTTGGCTGCTATTGGCGACAAGATAAGTGCGGTCAAGAATGCCGCCATCGCTGCCACCACGGCCATCATTGAGGCCATCAATCCCAACGCTGTCAAGGCAGTCCTGCCCGCCATTAGCAACTCCATTCAGACAGCCCAAAAATGGCCCGAGAAGATGGCTGCTCTCGACTGCATCGACAGCCTCGTGCGGACCGCTCCCGCCCAGCTCTCCTACCGCGTCCCCGAACTCATTCCCGTCGTCTCCGAGGCCATGTGGGACACCAAGAAGGAGGTCAAGGACCACGCCTACAAGACCATGGAGAAGATTTGCGAGTTGATTGTCAACCGTGATATCGAGAAGTTTATTCCCGAGCTGATCAAGTGTATTGCGAAGCCGGAAAATGTTCCCGAAACCGTTCACTTGCTGGGTGCCACCACTTTCGTCACTGAGGTTCGCGAGCCCACCCTCGCCCTCATGGTTCCTCTGCTCGATCGTGGTCTTGCCGAGCGTGAGACTGCCATTAAGCGACAGGCCGCCAAGATTGTCGACAACATGTGCAAGCTCGTCGACGATCCCAACATTGTGGCACCTTTCTTGCCCAAGATGATGCCCGGTCTGCAGAAGAACTACGACAACTTAGCCGACCCCGAAGCCCGTGAGAAGACCAAGCAGGCTCTCGACACCATCATCCGTGTCGGTAACGTCAAGGACGGCAAGATCCCCGAGGCTCGCCGAGATGGTGATATCTCTATTGTCCTCGCCCACCTTAAGTCCGTCATTCCCAGCAAGCAGTCCGCTACCGCTGAGAAGCTCACCCCCATCCTTGAGTACATATCGGCGATCGCCGGTCAACTTATTGACGAGAAGGAGACCGAGGCTGCTTCATGGGCCAATGCTATCAAGCCTTTCGTCACCGTCATCGTTGGTGACAGCGCGGCTGAGTCGGTTGTCGACAATCTCCGCAAGAAGGCTTCCCCTGGCCTCGAGGATGCGGCCGAGGAAGAGGTCGACGAGGACGAAGGTGAGGATCTCTGCAACTGTACATTCTCCCTCGCCTACGGTGCCAAGATCCTTCTCAACCAAACTCATCTGCGCCTAAAGCGTGGACGCCGGTACGGTCTCTGCGGTCCCAACGGATCCGGCAAGTCTACTCTAATGCGCTCCATCAACAATGAGCAAGTTGAAGGTTTTCCCAAGCAGAGCGAAGTCAAGACTGTCTTCGTTGAGCACGACCTGGACTCCGCCGATACTGAAATGACCACCATCGACTGGACCATGAAGAAGTTGTCTGACCACGGCATCACCACCAGCCGCGAGGAGGTCGTGACGCGTCTCGACGAGTTTGGTTTCAACCCTGCCATGATCAACGGCGAAATCACCGCTCTCTCTGGTGGTTGGAAGATGAAGCTGGCTCTGTGCCGTGCCGTCTTCGAGGCGCCCGACATTCTACTGCTCGACGAGCCCACCAACCATCTGGATGTGAAGAACGTGAAGTGGCTCGAGGAGTACCTCGCCAACTCCCCCTGCACTTCCATCATCGTGTCGCATGACAGCGGTTTCCTTGACAACGTCTGCCAATATATCGTCCACTACGAGCGCTACAAGCTCAAGACCTACAAGGGCAACCTGAGAGAGTTCGTCAAGAAGAACCCTGCTGCCAAGTCCTACTACGAGCTCGGCGAGTCCGAGATGGAGTTCTCCTTCCCCGAGCCCGGTTTCCTCGAGGGTGTCAAAACCAAGGCCAAGGCCATCTTGCGTGCCACCAAGATGAGCTTCCAGTACCCCGGAACCCCCAAGCCCCAGATCAGCGACATCACCTTCCAGTGCTCTCTCGGCTCCCGTATTGCCGTCATTGGCCCCAACGGTGCCGGCAAGTCTACCCTGATCAACGTGCTCACCGGTGAGCTCATCCCTACCCAGGGTGAAATCTACCAGCACGAGAACATCCGTATCGCCTACATTAAGCAGCACGCTTTCGCGCACATCGATAACCACTTGGAGCTTACTCCCTCCGAGTACATCCAGTGGCGTTTCCAGACAGGTGAGGATCGTGAGACGATGGATCGTGCCAACAAGATCATCACCGAGGACGATGAGAAGGCCATGGACAAGGTCTTCCGTGTTGAGGGCTCGCAGCGTCGTGTCATTGGCATCCATAGCCGAAGAAAGTTCAAGAACAGCTACGAGTACGAGTGTTCGTTTGCCCTGGGTGAGAACATCGGCATGAAGCAGGAGCGCTGGGTTCCCATGATGACGGCTGACAACGCCTGGCTGCCCCGCAGCGAGCTTTTGGCCTCTCACCAGAAAATGGTGGCTGATGTTGATATGAAGGAGGCTCTGGCCTCTGGTCAGTTCCGCCCTCTGGTTCGCAAGGAGATCGAGTCGCACTGCGCCAACTTCGGTCTTGATGCCGAGTTGGTGTCTCACTCGCGTATGAAGGGTCTGTCTGGCGGTCAGCGTGTCAAGGTTGTCTTGGCTGCTTGTTCGTGGCAACGACCTCACTTGATCGTTCTTGACGAGCCCACCAACTATCTCGACAGAGACTCTCTGGGGGCCCTGTCCAAGGCGCTGAAGAAGTTCGAGGGTGGTGTCATCATCATCACTCACTCGGCCGAGTTCACCAAGGACTTGACTGAGGAGGTTTGGGCTGTCATGGATGGCAAGATGACTCCTTCTGGTCACAACTGGGTGACTGGCCAAGGCGCCGGTCCTAGACTGAAGGCAGATGACGGTGAAGAGGAGGAGAAATTCGATGCTATGGGCAATAAGATTGTGTCGACCAAGAAGAAGGCCAAGTTGACGAGCTCTGAGGCTCGCAAGAAGAAGAAGGAGCGTATGGCACGTCGCAAGCGTGGTGAGGAGGTCTTCTCTGATGAGGATGACTGAGCGGATCGCCCTTGATACATTTTTCCGCTTCACATACATCATGACCCTTACGCACGATTAATTCCCGTTTACGAACACGGTACATAATTTCCAATTTTGTCCGTTGATGATGCGCAAAAAGTTCCGGTTGCATGGTTGAGGCATTTCTGATTTTCAGCGTCGTAGGTTGGCAAGCAACCGAGGACGACGCACCCTCATTTCTCTAGCTGAGAGTATGGAAGACAGCCTTCTGGATTGGAGGCTCCGACATGTGACTTCCTACTTTTGGTTGCGAGGATACCATAGATAGACAAGCTGGTCCGTCAATAGACTACGTGTTAGACAACTTTTTGAACTTTCTATTTCTATGATGTTGTGATTATGCGTTGATGTTGGGCTGTTGTAGAATAATATTCAATTTAACGTCACCCACAGGTCATTGCCCCCACACGGGTTTTTGCCCAACTTTCCAAGAAATCTTGACTTTCCATCTTTACTTATACAATTCTTCCCTTCCACAACATGGCACGCAAATCTAGTGAAGCTAATCTTCAATTAGCCATCCAAACTAAACGACGCGATCCTCACCTAAGTTGGAACAAGCTTGGTAAAATCTTCAAAGTCGACCATAAAGACATTGAAGCGCCGTTACGAAGGCGTACAACCATTACACATTACTAACATGTCCAAACGGAAAATGACCGAAACCGAAGAGAATACGATTACCCGACGCGTAATTGAGCTAGATTCGCGAACTTTTCCTCCCCGGCTTCGATACGTTGAAGAAATGGCGAATATCCTCCGACGCGACCACGACGCGTCACCCGTCGGCAAGAACTGGGCCTCGAGCTTCGTACGGCGACAACCAGACCTCCGGACGCGTTTAAATCGTTGAATCGATTACCAGCGGGCATTCTGCGAAGATCCCGTCGCGTATCGCGGTTATTTTAAGCGTGTTGCGGACACAATAGCGAAGCACGGCATCCAGCCGGAGGATATCTACGACTTTGACGAGACGGGCTTTTTAATGGGCATGATCTCAACCGGCATGGTCGTTACGAGTACCGAAAGACGTGGAAGGCCTAGGCAAGCCCAGCAAGGCAATAGGGAATGGGTTACTGTCATTCAGGCGGCCAATTCCCAAGGCTGGGCGGTGCCGCCGTACATCATCTTCGCGGCCAAAGTTCACCTCGCTTCGTGGTATCGCGACACCACATTACCGGGCAATTGGATCGTCGATGTATCCCACAACGGATGGACAACGAATGATATTGGTCTCAGCTGGGCAGCTCACTTCGATCTGCACACACGCGATCGTACGAAGGGTGTCAAACGCCTCCTGATCCTTGACGGTCACGAAAGCCATCACTCGATGGATTTCGAACAATACTGCAAGGACCATGGCATCATTACCCTTCCTATGCCTGCCCATTCGTCCCATAAGCTCCAGCCTCTCGACTTGGTGCCTTTTAGTGTTTTGAAACGGGCGTACGGTGTGTTTGTTGAGGGTTTGATGCGACGGCATCATACCCACGTTGCGAAGGAGGATTTCCTTGCCGGTTTTTTGGAGGGGTTTGGCGCTGCTTTTACTGAACAAAACATCAGATCTGGTTTCGAAGCAGCTGGAATTGTCCTTTTTGACCCCCACAAGGTTATATCTGCCCTGGATGTCGCAGAAGTCGCGCGTACACCCTCTGCCGACCCAGAACTCCTACCCCTATTTGGACTTCTAAGACACCTACTACCACCCTTGAAGCCGAATCTCAGTCAACGTTGATTAAGAATGTCACGACCTGGGTTGCATCGCATTGGTAGAGACCTCGATTAGGTGCTATCGACGAAGATTCTACTCTAAGGAGCGAAGGAAAGAAGATCACAACTTAGGTTTGAGGGAGCGCGACTAAGTCGTCCACGCTTGGCGGGGCTCCTACAAGGGTTATGATTGGTCCTGTCCAGCTTGTATACGAAGTGACCCTCCACTCTGTAGCTGTTTTTTCTTCGCACGGCGACGTCGACTTAAGGTCTCATTTGCCTTTCGAAGTGATTCGACCTCGCCTTCTAAAAGGGCAGGTCGATGCATAACCTTCGTTGTACCTCGCGCAATCTGATCTATTCCAGCAAAAATTGACGTTGGTGAGCTATTTTGATGTCGTACAATTCTATTTTTCACATAATCGGTTTGTGATTGGGCTTCGGTTGGGTTGTTCCGAGTCTTTGATTCCCAAGGGACGGAGAGACCAGCCGAGCTACCCGGAGGTGTTGGCGTATGTAATTTCACATCGAGCTGTGATATGACATAATCTGCATCGTACGGAACTATTCCTACCCCTCGGAAACCTCCTTGGATATTTGAAACCGTGAAAGTTGCGTTGTACGCGTTTAAAAACGCCGGTAAAAAGTCTTCTTTCGAGATATGACTTATATGTGCTCGCATGAGATCTTCGATTTCTTTTCCGTACGCTCTTTTTAACCCGCGAAAACAACCAACATCAAGAGGCTGGAGCTTATGCGACGAATGAGGAGGCATACAAAGCGTGACGATATTGTTAGCTTTGCAATATACCTCGAAATAGGTCGAGTGATGGCTTTCGTGACCGTCGAGGATCAATAGGCGATGAGTACCTTTCGTACGAGACTTGGTGTGATGATCGAAGTGTTTTATCCAATCTTCGCCTCTCTCATTCGTAGTCCAGCCATTTTTAGTAACTGCGATAACCCAATCAGGCGGTAATGGGATGTTTTCGTACCATGACGAGAGGTGGGTTTTGCCGGCGAAAATGATGTACGGAGGGAGGGCATAACCGGACGACCCAACGCCTTGAATAACTGTAACCCATTCCCGATTTCCTTGCTGGGCTGCTCTAGGCCTTCCACGCCGATCAGAAGTCGTCACGACCATTTCGGACGAGATTTGGCCCATCACAAAACCGGTCTCGTCGAAGTTGTAGATATCCTCCTCCTGGACCGTGGACTACGTTAAAGACTAGTAGCGTATATAGTATACTCTTTATAGTTCGCTAAGCTAGCGCTTACAACGACTATATTAGCCACGAGGTACTAGCTAAGGGGCTTACTACTAACTGTCATATAGGGCACCTGGTTCCTAGGTTCAGAAATGATATGGCACTGGAGAAGACCATTGTCACTTAAAGTTCAGAAGCCAAAGGGACCCCCTTTTCTCAAAAGTAACACCAAAGTTACTGTCCACTTAGGGGTCAGATACCTGAACAATGTACCTCCGATATGTTCTGTGACGGTTGTCACGTGATTGACCTACACTGGTCTGAACAGATTGATAAGTGGTTGCAGATATCAAAGTCAGGGACTTTGGTAATGGTCTCTTTTGGTGAAGACATCTGGTACGGTGGCGTAGTGGCAAGGATTGCAACCCCTAGCACGGCGTGACATGTTCTAAAGAATCTATAAAAGACAGAGCAACGGGAGTTCGAGAGGACAGAGAACGATACACCTCATTCATATACAATCTTACGCACTTCTGACTACTCGATTGGACACACGTGATATTCGACACTAACTGCGCCCGTCCGATCTAGGGTCCTCCTACCGTGTAAACCTTCTATGTATATTTCTACTAGTGGAAGTAGCCATGAGTCTAGTTTAAAGTAGTCGTGCGATATAAATGCGGCCTCGGGGTAGCTAGCATGCCGACTACTTCTTCAAGGTCGTCAGGGAATAAGAATTTGAGTATACACTTGACTGTGTGCGTGTTGGTGTGAACTTTTGGTAACTCGCACTACGAGGGCAGCGAGAGCTTCTCCGCTACTCAAAGATCTGCAGACCTCGTGCAGTGCTACAAGAGACGACGAACATGCTGTCTTGAAGGTAATGATGAATTTTCAAGACAAATACTTTAGGCCCAGATCAATGCTGTCCGGGGCGCAGATGAGATAAACATGCTGTAGTATGAGAATACGCACCAAGTTCCTGAGTATCTGTGACCGGTAAATAAATGAGATGCACGAGATCTTGTTCTTATCGCACTGAACACCAAGCTCCATGGAAGGCTAGGAATTAGGTATTACAGCTTATAAATCTCAGTGTTCTCTCAGATCCTTACGATCCGTATTGGAAAGAGTGCAGTAGTAGACCTAAGGACCAAAGGCCTCATTTTCGGCTAGCACACCTGACCCACCTGCGTTGACAACTCCTAACTCAGCAATAATGCTTAAGGCGTGCATTATCGTAATCACAATAGAGCCTACCATTTCGGCTATGCCTCGTTTCTCCTGGGGTTGTTGTTATTGTTGGAAATTCACCAAGAATATAACCCGACACGGCTAAATCCATGGTAGGAACTGTGTTGCAAGCTAAGAATTTTATGGGCCAGTCATTGTAGCAATTTCAGCCAAGTGACAAGGCAGAAGCACGCCTCGGGTAATGAGGAACCATGCAAGCCCGGTCTCTGGAAACAGAGGCATCAATACTGATCACATCTTGCAGTGTGTTTCCAATGATGTTCCTGGAAAGTCCCCATGTTAGCACGTTTGTAATACTGTCGACTAATAATTAATCTAGTGGAGAAAACCTTCAACTGGAGAGAATCCTGAAAATACCGACAGCCGGGCAAACCAAGTTTTGCATCCATAAGTACAAGCTCATGATCAGGAACTGGGGTGCGATAACGTCACCGAGACCAAATACTCCACTCCTCTCAGTTCGTGGCCCCCAGGAAAGCCCAGCAAGCAACTGGGCACATCGGTGCTCTATAATAACTTGCACTTCATTCATCTGCTATAGTACGTAGTCTTCGTTAAGGGCTTGGGCTGGACAAGTGACGAAGTGGACGACCTGCTGGTGCAGTTCCGCACGAAAACACTCTGCACACTCTGCGACACCTACTGATGCACCATCAGTTCATGTCAGAGGTGGTACCTGCGCAGCCACCACCACTACTTAGTTCCAGACAAACAACACTAGCCTAGCTTTCTTTCCTCACCATAATACACTTCATTTCTATTGTGTGTCCCTCAACAGTTCATTAATTTACTGCCGCAAGCCCGTGGGAAACGTATGAAAAACACGTTCTTCCGTCGTGGGCGACTCGTCACGCGCTGGACGGGCTGGATGAGGGGTGTCTCGACCAAATAGTCGATGCGACGAAATTCTCACGCTGAGAGTACTGATTTTGTCTCGCAGTTGACAGGCGCTTGGAGGTATGGGAATTTGCTGCCTGCGGTTCGGGGTCGTTTGGTCCATCGTGGATCTCAATTCAGTCATTTCGGCACCGATGGCACGTTCACCAGTTCTCGTGAGGCATTGTCGTATCCCTAGTTATCGAGACGCGGCCATGTTTTGTCTTAATGTGATGAGTTACAGACAGGTCAGAATGGCTTAGGATGCCTGAGACTAGTTTCTTATGCACTACCAAATGCAGACATTGTGGGTCCATCTGCTTTCCCGTTCGCTCTCTGATAGATTTCTACTGGTGCCAACTGCGTGATTCCTACGACAGCCCATTCGCCTTGCTCCGGCTCTTCATCAGAGGCTGGATATACTTGCCAAAGTTGTCGACACCCGTGAGGAATTCATCAAACGTCAACATGACCCCTTTTACGCCTTCCACATCTGACACCTCATCAAGCATCTGCGCAACACCGGCGTAGGACGCAACCAAAGTGCCGCCGTTCATGTTCACCTTGTCGCCTGTCGAGGATACCAAACGCCGCGCCGTGGACAGCTGATCCGCCTGTGTGTCTTTGCCAGTTTGCTCTGCAATCCAAGCCAGGGCTTCATGGTCGGTGCCTTCGCGGTATTTATTCCACTTAGCCAGCGCCGCCTCATCGGTTTCGTCAGCTATGCACATTATCAGTACCTTCTTACGTTAGCATCGAATCCTGCCTAATACGCCTTGGAAACTCCCACCATAGCCCCGACATCCCTGCTTGTTTCCTTGGCCGCATCTACCAATCTCTGATTTGCCGGTGCAAATGCAGTCGGCGTGTTGATTCCCTTGGCCGTGCAGAAGTTATAGTCGGCGTACTCGGCTGCGAACTTGATACCCCGGTTGCTCTGTCCGGCTGCAATGACCGATACCTTGCCACTTGGTTGTGGCGAAAGCTTGCAATCGTGCATCTGAAAATGTTTGCCCTTGAAGTCCGACGACCCCTTATTCCACAGATCTTTCATAACGTGCACGTACTCTTCCGCATAGTCATACCGGTATCCGAAATACTCGTCCCCAGGCCACAGTGACATTTGTTCGTCTGGATGCGTTAGCGATAAGTTGTATACTTGTTGAATAATGAAGACTCACATTCAGCTGCCTGCCATCCAGTCACTATATTCACACCGAATCTTCCTGGAGCAATCGAGTCAATGGTCGTGGCCATTCGAGCACAGAGGGCCGGTGGTAGTGTCAAAATCGCTGTGGATGCAAACAGCTTAATCTTCTTGGTGACGGCCGCGATGCCAGCCTATGTCAGTAGTCAGCCTCCAACTCAATCTACAAGCATATTCGGAATAGACCATTAATGTGAATGACTCAAGATTGTGATCCCAGTGTTCTGTCTTTCCCCCAAAGCCTCGGAGTTTAATCATTGACAACGCAAAATCGAAGCCGTAGCTCTCTGCTTTTAGCACAATATCTCGATTCAGCTCAAACGTTGGCATGTAGTGCGGGGCTGTGGTTGAGATAAGCCATCCATCGTTACCGATGGGGATGAAGATACCGACGTCAAGTGGCTTCACCATTGCGTACGACTGGAGACCGAAAGTGTGAATGAGAAGGAAGTAAGAGGACTACGTTGAAGAATTTGTTAATCGGACATTTGGTGGCCAAGGCGCAGTTTATCCCTTAAACTCATTGACTTGAAGTATTATTCCTCGTCCTCTGCCCGCCCGCCAAAGAATAAAGCTTACGTTGAGCATCGCGAGGGAGGGCCGCTGATAAGGTCTGCATAGTAGCAAGAGGGGTATCAATGCAACTTAGGCAACATTACCACGTTTGTGACTGGTTGGAATGTGTCTTATCGCACCCCTAGCAACCTACAGATAGGTCCGAAGTGGTCGTATTCCGACGTCGCATCTCAGTGCCACTCGGAGGCCCCCGGCGGCGTGGATTCAAAACAGTGATGTATTATTCGCAGGAGCTCAGCTTCGATCGTAGTAATCAAGGAATTTAGGCAGTCCGGAGCGAACAAAAACCTTCTGCGAGATATCAAACAAGCCCAATGCGTCTTGATGTCATTACTCTGTCGTCAAACTATCCGTCTTGCTAGCCACAAGATGAGTAAGAGCAACCGCGGGCGGGGCTGTGCTTCATGGCTAGCTAGGTATCTAGATATAAAAACTAGAAGGGATTGACGATATTCTCTGTTGGTAGTTTTAGAAGGCTGAAATGCTGCTATCAAGATCTGACTATTCCTGAAAACACTAGGGGTTTAAAGGTAGAAGAATACTTTAGTGTTATTTAGGGTTAATCGCACCTTTCGAACCTTGGACCTCTAATTAAGCTAAATTCCATCCTACAGTATATTTGTACTTTAGTAGGCGCACAGGTCACTATATCTTATCGAGTCCTCTGTATTAATTAGGCCAGTATATTATTTAAGAGGTCCGATAGAAGCTCGGTTCTTGGTACTCGACCCACCTATCAGGGGCCAGGTTGTTAAATATTCTAACTGCACTCTTTAAGCCATAGAAGCAGGTCAACATAGCCTGCAAGGGGACGTATCTAAATGAGTGATCGAATACTCATTGATCCTCCGCGTCGTCAACTTCGACAGTTTGAGAATCGCGGGTCGGGTTGAACCTCGCTCAGGTCGGTGCCGGCCAGTGCCTATATCGAGCACGTTGCGCAGCTCACCAATCAGAGAAACTAGTGCGAGAATCAGTCTAAAGTAAGGAGAGTAATGGGCCTTGGTTGGGTTGGGTTACCAGTAAAGCCAAACTAGAGAAGTAGCATGCGGTATTGACTGACAGCGCACCGGCAAATAGGGGGCACAGCATGTGGTTTTGGGGATGGAGGCGGTCCTGCTCACGCCCGTCATTGGGCAGAATATGGTTTCGATGTTTATTTCTATGCCACAACCTGCCAAATTCGGGGACAGACAGAGGGTTTGGTATCGTACTGCCGGTGGGTATGCGCGATGTCGGTTCGGCGGGTGTCAAAACCAGCATTGACAAGATTTCAACTGTTTGCCTCGATTCCAAGTCCTCGGTTCGACATATTTCCTAAGAAGCCGATTGCAACTCAACAACCACACTATCGGCCGACAGGGGGACCCTCCAACCTCCTCTTTCCGAAACGATTCCCTCAGTAGATACAATGTAATTAACAGAGCCAGATGTTATCTCGATCCAAATCACGGCCGCCTCTGCTTTGGTAACTCCGTCCAAATTTGACAGAGTGACCGCAATACTTCCCCCATCACCACCATACCTGAATTCTTGAATGATACCGGCATCCACCTCAATCGCCACCCCAAGTGTCCCGATGAAAACTCTTCTCCTCACGGGATCCGTAGTAGTCACCTTTACAATTGCACCATCCACCTCAACCACACCTCCATAAGCCACAATGCCCAACTCCTCTTCCTGGACAACATATGTCCCCGAGCCCAGTGCCAAACCTACAAAGTTTGGACCATAATCTCCGCTGTACCCGTCCCACTTCAGCGTATCGGGAAAGGAGTGAAAGGAAGCAGCTGCGAAGCCATCAGCGTTAATGCTGGATAGAGGCCCGCTGGTGCCGCCGTATCCGGCCCTCAAGAGATAAGTGTCGGTTGGATTACTGCGAAAGGCAGAGAGGAGGATGAGAGCGTTAAGACCGGAGCCGTAGTGGTGAATTTGACGCTCGATTCGTTCAAGTTTGCCCCCGTAGCTAAGGTTGGAGTTGCAAATATTAGCACAAGCCAATGTGAGTCAAGGAGGACTGATCATACATGTTGTCCCAATACCTGCGTGCATTGCCGTTCCAGCCCCAGTGGGGCACAGTGGGCATATATCCCAGCACGCTGTTTACCGTCTTAGCGGCACTGTCCGTAAAGCCAAAGTATCTGTGTAAGTCAAGTCAGTGATGCTTAAGGCCTGACATTAAAAAGCCGGGATGCCCAACTCACTTAGTCCAATAGTAGACCCCCTCCTGCCCCGTAGAATCCCATGCCATCTCACTCCCATACGGAATCTCCTCCGAATCCCATTGTTCTGCCCGCGACCTCATAAGTTCAGTAAAGGTCTGTGCTTTATCTGTTTCACTCTCTCGAGTCAAATCCGCCAAAATCTCCCCAAACACCGTCTCCCCCATCAGACCCACTCTATTATATCCAACGTCTGATTCCATGGCGCGCACGACGGTACTGTAGGCCTGGTCCAGATACCAGTCCCAAGTATGACTGCTGAGCAGATCCGGATATGCCCTTCCCACGCGATAGAGGGCCCAATAGGCGGCAGCGACATGGACGTAATCATATGCGCGGTCTGTAGCGTAGGATGCGTCTTTGTTCCACGACCACCAGGCCGTCCAATCAATGTCAGAGCTATACGTATAGTTCGGCATAGCGGCGGGTTCATAGAAGAAAATGCTCTTCCGTACGGAAAACTCTTCTGTCTGGATGGTCTTGAAAAGAACCGCGTTGACGAATGTCTCAAGCTTGGCTACCTCATCGGCGTTTGGTTGGACAGCTTGCTTCATCGTTGCCGCGAGAAACGAGCCGGCACCCGCTTCGTCGCTGAGTCCGGCTACCCAGGCGCGAGCATCTTGCCTTACGATGGCTCTCTCTTCATAGTCGTACGTCATGACGGATGGCGCTCTGCCGAAGGGGTCGGATATATCTTCAAACCATTGTTCCGTGGTCAAAAAGCCGCCCAAGTCACCAACCGCTTCTGTGCCGGGCTTGGTGACGAAGTAGTGCATCGCCTGGATCTTTTCGTCAGCATAAAGCACCATCAGGCGCACTCTGCCCCATGCCGTTTCTGACGGCGTGACAGTATAAACAGTATAACCCGACCCAGCAGCGTATTCTTCAACCATCAAAGCCGCAGCCGGTTCTACCACGATCGATTCAACTTTCGCAGAAGCACTGAGGAACAACCTGGCTGGAACTCCCCTAGGAATTATATATCCCGGTACAGCCCTCGCAACCGGCGTACCAGTGTCCCTGATCGTGTCGTCAATTCCACGTACACCTTCCTTCGCAACCGAGAACCTGACCCCAAACTTGACAACCTCGCCCGGCTCCAGCGTGAGTGCCGATGGCTCGTTCCATGGCTCCACACCCTCCCACTCCGTCTCCGCCCACGATTTACTCAAAACCTGCCACTCGTAGAATCCCTCGAAGGTCTGGCTTCCGTACGCCGTGTCATCATAATACGGCTCCTCCAGATTCCGATAGGCTTCAAGCGGCGTGTTAGTACCGTTGAGTGGCGTGACCACGAGAGCCGCCCCCGTGCCACTCGTGGGCGTTACTCGGATATAGCCCGCATGCATACCAATGTACGGATCCGACAGCGAGCAAAGAGCTTGCATTCTAGCTGCTGCCCGGCCCGTGAAGATGCTGTTGAACTCGGCCGGGAACCCGAGGCTGCCAATTTCAAGGGCATCTGAGCCGGTGTTTTGGAAGGTAAATTGCAGGCCTAGGTCTCCTGATACGTCGATCCATTCTCGTGTAACGTTCAAGGGACCGGTGGGGAGTGTGGGAGTGAGTTGCGATGCAGATAGGACTAGCGTCGAGGATGAGTTGATGGAGATTACGGGTTCACGAGCCGAGGCGGAGTTGCCGTCAGTCCAGTTAATGGTGCCGATTTCGCGGTAGCGGAATGTAATGTCGCCCCAGTGGTACTGACCATTGTGAGCGCGAAGGGGAAGGTAGTCAAACGGGAGGAAGTCGAACGAAGATTCTACTGGAGTCAGGGAGGCGAGGACTTGGGCACTACGGACAATCTTGGCGTTGAAATTCGCCGTATTGAGGTTTATGTAGCCGTTGTCAAGACCGAGGGTGTCAGTGCTTTGACATTGAACACTTGGTAAGACGGCCAAACTAATGGCAAGCGTCTTTATATGTATAGACGGCATGTTGATTACTTGTCTGCACTATCCGCCTTCGATTCAACGCAGCAGACCCGAAAATCATCAAGTTACGCACAGTTATATACTGTCGTCATTCTCAATGCAAGACGATGTACTCAATCCAAATGGCGTTGCATTGTGAGCAAGATCTACAATAATGAGGGGTATCTTCAACAGCTATCAGACCATAACAGGAAGTTCGACACATCTTGAAACCAAAATGACCCGCTCAAGTAAGATCCGGACCATGGAGGTCCTCCGCCCGACGTAACATTCGGAAAACCAACACCGTTGCCTATTGCACCGATTCTGTCATGGCTCAACTATCCATTGGGCCTAGTATGGGCTCTGATTGGTCGGTGAAGTCCACTGGACTGGACTAGCAAAGCTCAAGTATTTTGCCGACTCATGGTAATTGGAATGCATTCAGCGAGTCATGATAAGTGATCTCATAAAGAAAGACACGAAGATTCAAGTATGTTATATTTACACATTCTGTAAAGAAGTGCACTTAGTGATCACTTGAGCACGCTAGTATGACTACGTACGTAGCTATATTGTTAAGGGCTACAGGGGAGAATGGGCGATCCACATTCGTTGGTGTTGCCTGAGAACGCCAATGGTGAAGTTAGCCCAATATATCAACAAGCAAGGCGCCTCAGCTCATAGAAAGCAGCAGCATCGCGGCAAATGCATGGCTACTTCTCTGAAAGGACATGGCTGTATTGATACAACCAGTCCAACTTCTAGTCAGACAGGCTCCAGATTCCTTCAATCAAGAACGAGATTAGTAGAAGGAGCGTTCGCCCCACCTGCAAGCCACGAACCAGGCTCTATCACCATTTCGATCTTCGAGCGTTTATACTGCCTCAAAGTCGTGTGGCGGTGATTCAGGTTATTTTGAGTGCTAGCTGATGTAGCGCTACCCGCCACCCTCGGGGTCTTTAGTTTGAAATTCGATATTGATGGTATAACGTGATCCACAAGTCATTTTCGCACACAAGTCACTTTCGCACTTTTTCAAATATTTCAGCCTTTTAACTTAGCTTGCACTTTTCTTCCCTCCCACAACATGCCTCGTAAATCCAAAGAAGCCGATCTTCAGCTAGCTATCCAAGCTAAAAAGCGCAACCCTGAAATTTCATGGCGTAAGCTTGGCCGTATCTACAACGTTTGCGACCGTACACTAAAGAATCGATTCGACGGCGACCAAACGCGACACGAAGCTAATATGTTAAAACTAAATCTAACTCAAACCGAAGAGGATACGATTGCCCGACGTATAATTGAGCTAGATGCGCGAGCATTTCCTCCTCGGCTTCGATACGTTGAAGAAATGGCGAATATCCTACGACGCGTACGCGACGCGCCCCCCGTCGGCAAGAACTGGACCACGAACTTGTCGAATATCACGTGTGTCCAATCGAGTAGTCAGAAGTGCGTAAGATTGTATATGAATGAGGTGTGTTGTTCTCTGTCTTCTGTTCTCGCGAACTCCCGTTGCTCTGCCTTTTATAGATTCTTTAGAACATGTCGGTAACTTTGGTGTTACTTTTGAGAAGAGGAGTTCCTTTCGCCTTCTGAACTTCAAGTGACAATAGTCTTCTCTAATGCCATATTATTTCTGAACCTAGGAACCAGGTGCCCTATCTGACAGAACTTCGTTAACCGCCGACAAGACCTCCGAACGCGTTTAAACCGTCGAATTGATTACCGGAGGGTATTTAGCGAAGATCCTATCGCGTATTACGCGTGGTTTGAGCTTGTTAGGGACACAATCGCTAAATACGGTATCCTACCGGAGGATATCTACAACTTTGACGAGACGGGCTTCCTAATGGGCATAATCACAACCGGTATGGTTGTAACGAGTGTAGAAAGACACGGATGGCCTAGACAGGCTACACAAGGAGGTCGGGAATGGGTTACGGTGATCCAGGCTATTAATTCGCAATGTTGGGCGGTACCGCCGTACATCATCTTCGCGGGCAAGGTTCATCTTGCTTCGTGGTATCGCGGTAACGACCTACCGGTCAACTGGAAGGTCGACCTTTCCCATAACGGTTGGACTACTAATAATATTGGTGTGGAATGGGCAAAACACTTTGTTCAACATATTATTAGCCGTCGGAAAGGTGCGAAAAGTCTCTTAATATTGGATGGTCACGAGAGCCACCACTCGATGGATTTTGAGACTTACCTCGCGGCGCACGGCGTAATTACATTGTGTATGCCTTCCCATTCATCCCACAAGCTCCAGCTTTTGGATTTGGTACCTTTTAGTGTGTTGAAACGGCTGTACGGTGCGTTCGTGGAGGGTTTAATGCGAAGGCATCAAACCCATATTGAGAAGCAGGATTTCTTAGCTGGGTTTTTAGAAGCTTTCATTGGTGCTTTTCACGAAAAAAACATCAGATCAGGATTCGAAGCAGCTGAACTTGTTCCTTTTAACCTGGATAGGGTCATATCTACGTTGGATATCGCAAAAGTAGTACGAACACCGACACCCGACCCCCAATTGCCTCCCTCCGTCTGGGTTTCTAAGACGCCTACCAACACCCTCGAAGCCGAATCGCAGTCAACTTTGATTAAAAGTAGCGTCCAGAGGCATTAAGACAGCTCGCCGACGCATATTTTGAACTCAATTAACTCGATTACGAAGGCTACGCATGCAATGATGCATGAGAATGCATTATTACGTCGGGAGAACGAAGAGCTTCGTGAGACGAACCATATACTAAGTAAGCGTCGTAGGACGAAAAATAAGCAAATCCAATATGGAGACTTAGTATAGGTGATGCACAAGTTTTACGGGCCTTGAGGGGCGATATCAAGGTTATGGAGGAGGAAGAAGGGGAAAGCAGTCGTCCTGTAAAGCGCCGGCAGACCAATATAAGGCGCTGTGGTATTTGCGGAGGGACTGGACATAATGCAAGGACTTGTTCAATAGAAGTAGAAACTGATAATGAAGAAGATTTTGAGTAATTTAAAGGATAAATTGCGGGTTATGCATAGGATATTACTGAATTACTTGAAGGTGCCAAGAAAAGTGCGAAGGTGACTTGTGTGCGAAAATGACTTGTGGATCACGTTAGCAGCTGAAGACGTCTGGGTTAGTTGTACAATCATGCGCCATCTTTGTGGATCTAAGTGTGGCTTGCCCTAAGCCCCATAAGTGTGGCCCTAGGCCCCACAGAAGTGGAAATAAAGCCAACGCTGTTACCGCGTTACATAGAAACCTAGACTTATCATCAATCGATCCACGAATCAACAGATCTGACCACACAGCTGACTTGGCACGAATTCAATGAACTTGGCATTCGTGACATGAGTCCAGTGCGGTAGATCGACCAGGATACACAAAAATAAGTATTTTTGTTGAGAAACCCTCAGCAAATCCAGGAACAGAAGTACTTCGCAAGAAACACCACGAAACGCAAGCTGTTACGCAGCTCCCACCTTCAACGCAGCTTCAACCTTCCACGCGGCTATCAAGCAGCTATCACGCAGCCATCGAGCAGCTATCACGCGGTTTTCACGCAGATTTCACGCAGCTCTCACGCAGCCATCAAGCGTTCAGGATGTCGACCCCAGGCAACCCCAACCCCCACCTGGCGGCAATCGACATCGTGGGCCCGTCCATCCCTAGCGGCACCTTGAAGGAGCTGAACAAGCGAATGGACGAGACTGGCGATAGGCTGGCTGCCAGATTCAACTCAATCGACGACACTCTTTATGAGATGCTCCAGATGATGAAGAGCATCAAAGCCAAAGTCGACACGTTCTGCCCAGACCCAAGCGACAACCTGGAAGGATCTGAAGCGTATGAAAGCGTACGTGACGATGGCGAATTCGATTCTGGCCAAGGAAGTACTACGATCATCACCAGACACGATCGACACGCACGCTACACAGGTAACAAACGACTGCCTGATGGAAGCCTGAACCTCCAACGCGTCGCGCAAGGCATTAGCGGCCTGCCGATGACAGGGCAAGAAACGCAGATCCAGAGCATCTGGCCCCAGGTGACACTGCCTCAAGAAGCCAAGAAACTGGGCGAAACCCAGTCAAAGAACAAGGTGAATATCTCAGCAGGCCTGAGATTGGTGAGAGCAGATGACCGAGTGTTTGACAAGCTGGGTCAGATCCAGACACTATTGAAGATAGCTCTGGTTCCCTACAAGCTGTGGGCTAGTAGGGTTGCTCTAGAGCTAAGTGGCGACTTCCATCAAGTGAGTGTGTGGGCTCAGACATTTCAACCATCGTGGGTTGAATTTGCTGAAGCAATTGTTCAAGTATTGCAAGGGCATCAAGCTCTAAACAGTACGATTACAATGTTCACCACTCTGATGCCACAGCAATACGAAGCGCTGGTCAATTTTGTCTGGCGAACGTGAGATGTTTTCTACCGACTGCCGCCCAGTCAACAGGACACCTTCCAGATTCGCAGCGTGTTGATTGACAAGTTGCGAACCTGGAAGGTGTCCTGTTGACTGGGCGGCAGTCGGTAGAAAACATCTCACGTTCGCCAGACAAAATTGACCAGCGCTTCGTATTGCTGTGGCATCAGAGTGGTGAACATTGTAATCGTACTGTTTAGAGCTTGATGCCCTTGCAATACTTGAACAATTGCTTCAGCAAATTCAACCCACGATGGTTGAAATGTCTGAGCCCACACACTCACTTGATGGAAGTCGCCACTTAGCTCTAGAGCAACCCTACTAGCCCACAGCTTGTAGGGAACCAGAGCTATCTGGGGTGACATATTGGAACAACTTCATCACCGTGCTTTGCTGGTACTTGCCAGATTGGCTGAGTACGGCATGGAGCTCAACACTCTGAAGTCAGACATGTTCTGCGAACAAGGCGTCTTTCTTGGTTTCGTTATATCGAAAGATGGCATTGGAGCCGATCCCGACAAGGTCAGAGCTATTCGACACAGGCCTATGCCTACAACGACAACCGAAGTCAGAGCGTTCGTCAATGCTGCTGGTTATCTTCGACACCTTATCAAGAATTATGCAGAATTGTCCGGCCCTCTGACCGATCTGACTGGCGGCCCTAAGAATCAGGACGTTACGCTGAATGAAGCGCAACGAAACTCATGGCAGATAATCAGAGATGCGATTACGATGCTGCCGATCGTCCAAGCATTCGACTGGTGCAAACCTTCGATTCTCGAATCTGACGCCAGTGGCAAGTACGTCGGCGCAGCTCTACTGCAACCACAGATGGGAGTCAATCGCGACAAATCAGTCCTTCATCCAGTCGCATACTTCTCTAAGAAGCTCACCGAAACCCAGATTCGTTACTCTGCTCAAGAGCGTGAATTGCTCGGCATCATGCTGGCACTTCAGCACTGGAGACACTGGGTCGAAGGAAGCGACGTTACTGTCATTACTGATCATCAGTCATTGGGATCCATCAATACCAAAGTCGAACAACCTGCACGAATTGTCCGATTTCTCGACGCTATCGAAAATTACGGCATTCGCATCCTCTACAGAGCAGGCAAAGCAAACGTTCTAGCTGATTACCTCTCTAGACCTCCCGACAACGCATTTTCAGGCGAAGAAGGGGAAGGAGACGAAATCGACGATGAGCGTCGAGTTATACAGATTGAGCACCCTTATGAACTCAACCGCATCGATTTGCAAGCAATCTTTGAGCATCTACATCTGGAAACACCGTTGCCGACGGCACTTGACACCGGATGGGTCAACAAGCACTTTGCAAAGCAATATGACAAGCTCTACAAGATCATAAGATACGACAATAGGAAACCCGCCGACCCTCCCCGTCCAGAAGACATTGTCCTACTGCAGGTACCGGAGTATACTGGCCTGTTCAATCACGCGAAGCAGGCCCATTACGATCTCGGCCACGCGACAGTAGGTACGACACAGCGGCAGGTACTGAAACAATTCTGGCATCCAGAGCTGTCGCTGGTTACCCAACAAGTTGTAGCAGAATGCCCACAGTGCCAACTCATGAAGAAGCCCGATCCGACACCCCCAGATCTGCATCCGATCCAACCACCTCCCCCACTGACACGCTGGGCCATCGATCATACCGCATTCGATGGAGTACCTATTCTGGTGGCGATCGAGTACGCGATCGGATGGGCAGAGGCAGAGCTGGTGCCAAGCATGACATTCCAGGACACCAAACCATTACTTACGAGAATTGTCGACACTTTCGGCCCTCCGAAGGAATGAATCAGCGACAACGCAGGATGCTTTGCTGGCGTTGATGCCGCTGAGTGGCACGTGAAGCACGGGTTAAGAGTGATGCCAATCACGCCAGGAAGACCTCGCGGAAACGGCATGGTAGAGAAGGCTAACGGTGACATCAAGCGAATCATAGTCAGAGAATGGAATACCAACCCTGAAACGCCGTTAACGACCCTCCTCCGACGAGCACTTACGATCTACAACAGAACACCGAAGCCGAGTGGTTATAGTTCATACTTCCTCCTGTTCGGCACGCAGCCCCCGAACGAGAACGAATTCGTTGCCTATACACGCGATCCGACCGATAATGAAGAGAAAGCATTCCAGGAAGAGCTAGCCAAGCAGCACGAGGCGACTCTGGCTAGAGCATATGTTGGCGGATTGAAGGCATCACGAGATCAGGTTCGAGCCTATCTGCAAGAGAAGAAGGCGTTGATACGTATGTATGGCCCCGGAGACTGGGTACTGCGAGTACGACAACGCGGACACAAGCATGAGCCATACTATGATGGCCCATGGGCCGTAAAGTCTTGCCATGCTGGCAACACATACCGGATCGCCAGTCCTGGCGGTATCACCCTACAGAACAAGTACAACGGCACCAATCTCTTCCCAGCTTATGTTCACGATGGACATCCAGTACGCAGCCTCTGGTACGCTAGCAAGCAGATGCTAGAACAAGACCGCAAACGTTTGGCAGAGCTAGTGCGACTTGGAGAGAATCAAAGGCACATAGTTGAGGAAATAACCCGTTGAATTGCAGGACTTGTAAGATGATTGAATGAGGACAGTCAATGTAGCGAAGGGGGTAATGTGGATCCAAGTGTGGCCCTAGGCCCCACAAATGTGGAAATAAAGCCAACGCTGTTACCGCGTTACATAGAAACCTAGACTTATCATCAATCAATCCACGAATCAACAGATCTGACCACACAGCTGACTTGGCACGAATTCAATGAATTTGACATTCGTGACATGAGTCCAGTGCGGTAGATCGACCAGGATACACATCTTTATCAAGTAAAAAGACGATTCCATGTAGTCTCACCGATTTTATCTTCTATGACGATCGAAGTTTTCTCTTAGAGCAATATATTAACGTCCCACATCTACATCCGGGACACCCCCACATGTGGGACGCCCTAAAAATGACACTGTATATTATAACCATTGACTTCAACCTTTTTTTACACTTATTCTGATGCGACTACAATACAGTTTTCACCGTCACTAGGGTTTTCAGACTCGCTAGACTCATCTGTACTATCCTCAATTTCACCAGCCTCGATTTGAGCCTTCCGAATAGCCTTGATATTAGTAAACTTCGAATTTGGGCTCATCTTGACCTTCCTCCGCTTCCTAGCCCTACTAGCCTCGAGCTCTGCCTCTATTGCCTCAATCTTTCGCTGTGCGACAGCTAATTGGTAGTCCTTCTCATCAAAGCCCTTTTGAACTTTCCGAAAGAGTAGCCGCTGGGTATTTGGATCACTATCAAGCTTGCTGAATAAGCTGAGTTGATCTTGGAGCTCATCTCTCCTCCTAGGCGTTGACCAGGCTACTGCTGATATCTCTAACGCCCAGTCCTGACTACCCTTACTATCAGAGTACCCTTTGCAAGTCTGACTAGGCTGTCTGATTGGTGCTGACGTATTCTCAAGGAGCAGGGGGCTCATAAGGGGTCTAGCTAAGCTCGAAGGCCAGAGACCAGTATATTTCTATCCACTGATAATGTTCTTAGCGGTCAATACTGCTAGACGTGCCTTTCTATAGCAGAGGAGAAAGTTTCTCTTCCCTACGGCAGTAGTAGTATCCCATCGGTCAAGGTAACCAAGCTCCTTCTTATAGGCTGCCTTGAGGGGTCCAAACACTGACTGATCGAGAGGCTGGAGAACGTGGGATGTGTGTGGCGGCAAGAAAAGCAAGTGTATCTTGTTTATGAAGCAGAGGTACATAAACTCTGTCGTTTCGTGGCTACTATGCCCATCTAGGATAAGTAACCTAGTCTCTTCAGGGTCCTCTGGTTGAGTCAAAGGAATAAAGATCTTTTGTAGCCACTCAATAGCGTAGAGTCTGACGTCCACCCATTCTCTGTTGCTGTAAACCTCCAGGCTTCGTATGGAGTCAAGTCCAGAGGAAACCACTGCTGCTGGACAGACTTCCCCTTGTATATCACAAGTGGGGGTAGTGCAGTACCAGTCGCAGAGATACACTCTATAAGAGATGTCCAAGCTCGAGATCCAGACTGTTTCTTCCGTATAGAACGAGTCTCAGATGATCCTAGAACAAGACCATTTGATCCTCTACCTTCTAGAATACCTGTCTCATCCATATTGTATCGATTCGAGGCCTTAATAGCTTTGATCTCAGGGATAGCGAGGTATTTGAACCATTGCCTGATCACATTAGCTGAGGCTCCATTCAATACGCTGGGAATCGATAGCTCTGCTTCTCTGGACCTTGACTGACGGGTTCCTCTTGATAAAAGCCTGGACCCAGTTCTTTCCAAGTGGTTCGGTGTCTCCGTGAATCTGTAGGATACGCTCGGCGAAGTCTTTGAGCTGTTGATGGGTTGGTGGGAGGCCTAGGGCACCCTGGATTCGAACCCATTCAGCCAGATGAGATTCCTGGGCTGGAGAGAGCCTCTGGTAGTCAGCGAAGGCTATATCTCTTGACTGGGCTCCCTGAATCCGTCGTGAAAGAGTAAACCTTGGGACACCATGCTCATATGCTGCTTTTCGAAGGCTTTGACCGGTAGCTATTGCTTGAAGAGCTCGATAAATATCATCTTCGGTATTGTGACGGGCTCACTGCGAAACTATACAGCTCAACATGGCCAAATACTGTTAATTATCTAACTGAGGAGGAAAGTAAAATAAGCGAGTTTTCCGGGAACACAAACCATGTTTTTATATGTCCTCGATGGTTCCTTTGGTGGATCCGGACGCAAGGTTCTTGCAGCTCCGGATCCCATTTCAGGCACAGTCTGTCACAGGTATATTGACTCATATTAGTGTAAAGAAGACGTACGTAAAATTTCGTAACGATTGAATCGATATTGGTAAAGAAAAAAGAGGTTGAAGTTAGAGGCTAGCGGTGTTGATGAGACATTTTTGGGTGTCCCACATGTGGGTGTGGGACGTTATCGAGTTTCTGTCGAGTGCGTTGCCCCAGGGCGAGGACTAAGACTTTCTTCCCACCAAAACGTAATGAAGGGGTTGTTCTATAGCATGGCAGAGGCTTCCATTGAGAGCACAAAAGAAAGGGCAAGATTAGTGTAAATTTCGCACATAACTACTTCTTCCGCTTTTCTAGAGCGCCCTTGATGACTCATATTCGGCAACTCATTGACCGCTAGCCCCATAAGTGACAATAACCGGGCATGCAGCCACTGCTAGGATGCTTGAAAGACACCTGAGGTATTCATTTATTTGAGCTTTGAAGATACACGAGAATCTCAGGCCCAGGCCTCTAAAATAAATAGATTCCAAGCCTACCATAAACCAAGTCACAAAACCTACTCGCAATACTAACAACTATAATTACCACCAGTCTTTCTCCAGATTCTTCTTTTTACGCAATTCCTCGCAATACTTTGGATTCGCCGATGTGGCCTGTCCCTAGCCATTTTATTGTCAATATCCCCAGAGCTCGTGGTCAGCCAACTTGTCATACCACCAGCCAGGCCCCTCTCCCCCCCTCCCAGGCCCAGCCTACACAACATCAACTCCTACACCACACATCCCGGCACCCTAGACAAGAGCAAAAGTAATTCCTATGGAGACGTTATCAATCATATTCTATACACCAGTGGTAAGGGTACCTTAATCAAATACTTAGACAGGGTCCAGTTTCACAATGGACCTGGGCAGATCCAACAGGGTTACTTACTTGCAATAGGTCCAAGAGACCTAAATCCAACAAAACAATAACAGCAGCTAGGCTATAACCATGCTGACTCCTATTCCTGCAACGCCGAGGCCAGCCGCGCCAACAGGTTAGCAGCTACCCAGTAGACACTCTACGGTACTACGAGTAGACGAATAAAAGGGATTAAGAAGACTGGCTAACCTGGTTTGATTTCTCTTTCAGTTATTGCCAACAGTGTCTAGTCGCAGTTTCTGGTCATTTCCATGATCAGAACCATGTCGAGGCTATATTCGGCAATAGTCCTAACATGGGGGTATCATTGGTGGTCAGATTCGCGCAATGGTCATTAGAGTCGATTGAAGCACAAATTTGGGAGAGAAGAGCTCTGTATTGTCATTGTCACATATGTAAGATTTCCTCGCAGCTGAATCTGCATCGTACACTCAAATTACTAGAACATCTCCATGCGAAACCACAGGCAGTATCGGCGTACTTCATGAAAGACATCTCGAGTCAACGTCAACGGCCGTCAACAGTGTGTATGTACCGCAACCAACTGCATGCCCGTTGTCACCTAGCGGGGAAGGGAGTCGGTAATCCGAGCAGGCGGCATCTTCATACTAGCCTTCATTCTCCAATCATGCAACGTAGGCAGTCAGGTTGAGGAGTAACAACAAGGGAGTGAAAACAGAAAAGAAGGCATTTGCTGAAGGTTAGTGTTCAGTTGAATTTAGCTGAGTATAGGTACATAACATGAACAGAGATCTGGACAACCACTAGATGACGTAACAGCTCGTCCGCGTTGGGCGGTGGCCGCATGTGTTAGTAGTACCTCAGGCCGAAGGCATCGGGAAGTAGATGTCCCTCAGGGCGGTGGACAACACCACATACAATTGCATTTTATTAAATTTCCACAAACTCATGTCCAGTGCTTCGCTGGATCTGACCGTCTTGGAAACCCCCTTCTGCAAGCAAGGATGGATAGCAGAGATAGATGTCCAGAATCACAAAAAGCAGAGGTTGCTGGCAATGGCACATTCAACACAAGACCTTTGCCTACTTAGGAAATACAACTGGTCGAGAAAAATAAAGGTTTGGCATATGCCAATCTCGGTCACCAACCCGTGAGCTCTTATGCTGACACCTTGGGCTGGCACGAATGAAGGCTTGGTCAGAGCCACTAAGGTGAACGTTCGTGCGCTGTCTGTGTGCTGTCTTGCACTAGCTGGGCACAGCAAGATCGCGACTTGCAGGACCAAGCAGCCAGTGCCTTGACAAGATATAAGATACTGCCAAAGGTGGCAGCCCCTCCCCATCTCTCAGATATTGGCATGGGCATGATTGATCTCAGCTGGAAATTGTTGAAAAAACAAGCGCAGGGTTGAATGCGACAATGACCTGTTGGCTCGAGCTGGACGTAGAAATCTTGGCGAGATGGGGATCGGCCGTTAGCGCCTTCAAGCTCCGTCAGGTTGTGTTTACCACAGCGGACATCAATGGGCATCCCAAGCATGATAGGTGATCCGCGACGAGGCCAACTCCAGCTCCAACTCCGACATCACAAAGGCATCTTCATGCGAATTCAGTAGCCAGACCAACATCCTCGGTGTTCTGTATCTATATACTATATCTGGAGTCGCTCATTTGTCCCCAAGGCAACCAATTCACTTATAGGTCTCAAACCCATTGTTCAAGAACCCAGCTTTGTCGCGATTCCATGTTCGACACCGTCAGACTCACAAATTGCACGATTCGACCAAAACTTCCAGGGTTACCAGTCACGTCTGCTCTGTTTCGTTGGAAGCAGGAACAATTGACACGGAGAATCGACACGGGGAATCGACAACAAAAACTCAAACTCGCAACTGAATTAATTGACCACTCCCACCTCCCCCGGCCGACGCGTCTTTCCGTTCAGACCCATCTCGTCTGCCCTTCGCCTTCGCGACCACATTCACTCCATCAACGAATACGATCCTAACCAAACCTGGAGCGAAGCACCGCTACTATAAGATCGCGACGAAAATTCGGCTTTAGTGCGCCCATTTGCCCGGCCCTTCGCGGTCCCATATTCCACCTGGCGGCAATACATCGAAATGGAGCAGTGTAGTCTTTGTTGAAGCGACACATTTCGAGGTCCTCTGCTAGTCTAGCAGAAGAGGTGGAAAGAGGTGGAAACAGTGGTGATACTGGTTCCAAGGCCACATCAAATCACCGCTTCCCAGGAACAAGCTGCGGACCTACTTCGAAGCCCTGGTCTGCGAAAGCCATTTCCACCTAACGAACTTCAACTCCACGTCTTGTATGCCAACGCGACGCATTTGCCACGATGCCAATAATTCAGATCAATCGGGCCGAGCCAGCGCTACTGCAGGAGGTTGCCGATACGATTGGCAAGGCAAAGAAGGTTCTCGTCGTGACTGGCGCTGGAATCAGTACAAACTCGGGTATTCCTGTGAGCTGCCGCCTCCGCCCTCCCTCCCCACCACAAGCGCTTGCTGAACTGATGTTGACTTCGAGCAGGATTTCAGATCTGAAAATGGCCTCTACTCCCTGATACAAGCCCAATTCGAAAAGGCGACCGGCCCAGGTTCGAGTGGCGGCGACACCGAGTCTTGCGACGGCGACATCAGCGAGCGATCATCAAAGCGCAGGAGGGCGTCCAAGTCTAGTCGATCATCGGCTTACAGCACCCCAAGAAAGCCACCGATAACCCGTGGTGGTGAGGAGAGACAGGGCGGAGAAGTCTCTTCCCCGGAAACCAACGATACCAATATCGCCGACTTTGCTCATAGCCTCATTTCGCCCTCCCCCTCGACCGAAACACCAGAAGCGCATGTACAAGGACTATCAACACAAATTTATCAGCCTTCACCACTGGCCCGTCGCCCCTCACTGGCCCGTCGCCCCTCACTGGCCCGAAACTTTACAGAGACATCTATTCGCTCCGCAGGCTATGAATCAACATTCTCAGCACCTGGCCTCTCCTCGGCTTCATCCCAAACCGAAGAATCCACCGTCCCCGTAGACCCGAAGCCAGCGGCCCTCACTACACCCCCCATTGAAGTGTCGACCCCGAAGAAGCTTGTTTCGGGAGTACCGATCAGTTCATCACCGCTGTCGTCTCCACCTCAACATCTCTTCGACTACGACCCTTACGAACATGCCGCCGATCGGTCGACCTCGACTATCAGCAGCTCGCAAGACGATTCGGACTGCTCTGAAGATTCCGAAACCGAGGAAAACCAGTCCACAACTTACTTGTTCTCCTCACAAGCATCGAGGTCGGGCCTTCGCAATATGAAAGGTCGAGATCTGTTTGACAGCAACATTTGGTCGGATCCCCTGAAGACCCAGGTTTTCTATCGCTTCGCCACTACTCTGCGACAGAAAGTGAAAGAGGTGGAGCCTACAAAGACCCATCATTTCCTGGCTCGCCTGAAAGATGTTGGAAAACTTGCACGCGTTTACACACAAAACATTGATGAGATTGAGAAGAAAATTGGCCTGTCAACCGATCTCAAGAGCGGGGCGGGCGGCAAGAGACGTAAATCCGTCATGCCGCCGTCATTAGCGGAAGTCGGCCGGGAAACGAGCGAATCATCAGAAACGATCCAGGCAGGTGATGACACCAGCGGAAGGAATGCGGGACAACCGTCTCAGAACCTTGAAGATGGCGAACGAAGCAAGCCCAAGGTCACATATGTACACGAGAAAGGCGTCGAATGCGTCTTTCTTCATGGGTCACTGCGCGATCTTCGATGTTTCGTCTGTTCTGGAACCTGTGACTGGGACGAGGATGGACGCGAGTCGCGAACAATGTCAGGCGAGCAGCCCGATTGTCCTCACTGCGCTGGGGCCACAGCAGCGCGCCAGGAAAAGGGCAAGAGAGCATTGGGTGTCGGCAAGCTCCGGCCAGATATTGTGCTTTACGGCGAAGAGCACCCTCAGAACGACCTGATATCCCCGATCGTCCAGCATGACCTCGGAACTGGTCCAGATCTGCTTCTCGTTCTCGGCACGAGTCTTAGGGTTCACGGACTGAAGGTCATGGTGCGGGAGTTCGCCAGGGCCGTCCACTCCAAGGGCGGCAAAGTAGTCTTCATCAACTTCACCAAACCGTCCGAGAGTACGTGGGGGGATGTGATCGACTACTGGGTTGAATGGGATTGTGACGCATGGGTTGACGATCTGAAGGAGCGGAAGCCGGTTCTTTGGATGTCTCCAGAGGCCATCCAGGAACAAGACAAACAGAAGCGCGAGAGCTTGGCCAAGAAGAGAGAAAGCCTCTCCAATAGGAAACGAGACAGTATGGCACAGCCCAAGAGACGGGAAACGATTGATGTGGTTGAGCACAAGGGGCCCAAAGCACCACCCAAAAACCCGTCCTCGATGCGTATGGATCAGCTTTGCGGCGCTTACTGCCTGTCGACCATCTCCGATGCCTTCGCCATGATCCGCGGCGAGCCAATCGACTTGTTTGGATATACGCCACTCGCGCCGCAAGCCACACCAGAGCGGAAGCTCACCAATAAGGCTCCTCCTGTCCTCCGAGGACGTGTGGAGAAACGTCCAAGGAAATCGGCCCCAGCGGCACTCAACAGAATCCTCAATCACGAGCCGATGCCCGAGTTGAAGTTAGGATCAGCTATGAAATCCAACACCGTCCCCTCCGCAACCCCGGGCGATTTTAAATCCATCTTGAGACCAACTGTGAAGCCTTGCGTATATATGCCGGTAAGCAGTGTTGATAGGTATAAGCAGGCAGCGAAGGATCTGTTTAGCAACTACTCACCAGGATGGGCACAAAGGATGGCGAACATGGCGCAGTTGCATGGACCATCGGCCAACGCCAAGCCGGATGCAAATCATACCAAGCCAATTGGTCTTCGAGGAGACCCTGCGCAACCCAAAGTCTGCCAACGAATCAAAGTGGGTAACACACCGGCTACGGTGAAGACGGAACCCAGTCACGACACGGCACAAATACAAGAGATAACAGCTGAGCGGTGTGAACAGTCCGCAACTGCAGTGGATGATGACTCCAAGGCTGGGGAACATGGGTCACCAGCCGACGGCGCCGCGTTGAGTTCAACAGTGCCACCACCTGCGATAGAAGCTTTGTCAATCGGAGCGGCTGTCAAGTCTAACCCTCGCATACGTAAACGTAAGACGATGTACGGCGAGACGGACGAGGCAGACCCGCCTCCGACCCAGAAACGGGCCACCCGAGCGTTGCCAACGCACTCGGCAGAATTCGATCAGGAGAACATCAACAGACTGCCGCCAATACGCCTCAATACAAACCCCGAGGCAGCTCTGCGGCTTGAGACGATGGAGCCTGATCGATATCTGGACATATCGCCCCGAAGCCCATTGGCACCGGAACCCAATCCATTGATGCCACTGGGTTCACTGTCCCCTAATTCACGTGCATTTGGTCTGTATCATATGCATCGCCCTATGATGGCCAGCACACCGCTGTGCAACCAGAACTACAGAGTCAATGTCGAGCTGAAGCACCCCCCACCTGCGCAGTGGTGGAAGAACCCGGTGAACATGGCTGCCGTTGCAGCTCGTAGCCCGTCAGAGCAGCTCAGGGAAGAAACAGAGGCAGCGGCTGTGCACGGCGTGGTTCTCGGTGGGGTTGTTCCGGGCGTGTTGGCCGTGGGTGAATGATGGGAATAGGAGGTATGCAAGGCTGCATCGTTTGCTATATATCATGGAGGTGAATTGATTAAGCATGGTTTCGGAGTTGACTTTAGCGTAGATACCCTGTGGCCACACCTAGAGTGAGGTCTGTTGCTCATTCATGGTGGTATTGTGGGTTCGATTAGCTGTTGCCACAAAACATAAACGATATATATTATTCGTAGGATGCGAAGGTCTCGATCTGGACTTCCTTGCTTGTTTGCTCGGTGTCGTTTTTACTTCGCATCGCTTGTCGGCAACCCAATGCATCCGCCTATTCACTGCATTCAAGATCGGCCTAGGTCAGGGGTTGAAGACCGCCGATGCCGGTCATTGATGAGAACTGCTTCTTTCTCCGAGGCAACACACATTCATAGTGATGAAACGCTTGTGATCACCCAACTTACCGTAAGCCGTACACGGCTGGACGACGCTGGGTCTTATTCCATCATGTCCATCTGGCACACTTGCGTCCACCACAGCGAATGACGACATGTCGATTTGGTGCCACAATCCCCGCTATCTCCGGAGACACGGTGCTTTGCATGACTGGGTTGACAGAGAGTCAACTGGGTTCTTTATTCTCGACTAATCGGGACATACAGTTACCATCATCCCACTTTACTCCGAATTGAATCGGCTTTGTGGTTCGGCTGAAGCGTTATCCCGACCAAGTGGCATTGGTAGTACACGTTGGGTCTACCGTATTACTCCGTCACTTTCACGATTTGGTAATTTGGTATTTGGTTAAAGAGTGCGGAGGTAAGCTGATATTTGCATGTCTAGCAAACAGATTCAATACGGATTTTACACGGTCAAATGACATAATGTAGGTTTGCCTTCTTGTCAGCAGCAGCCAAGTATCACAGAATCCACCACGGCAACAGGCAATTTCACTTAAGCCGCACCGCTGGGGTAACCGTGACTATTGAGTTGACGTCATTGAAAATGGATGAAAACACATATAAAGTCCAAAGTCCAGTGACGCTCAAAATATTTATCACACAATATTTATCACACATATTGATCAACTCTTGCAGTGTCTCAAAAATATTCGATTGACAGCATTCTCATGTGCCCCGTTAGGCCACTCCATACCTACTAAATATAACTAGCCCTCTACCCTCTAATACCCACCTCAACATGGCGCCCGAAAAGCCCCCCACCAACATGCCCCAAGTGTCAGGTTTTTGCACCAACCACAAGGAAAGCTACCCGGCCATCGACCCGCTCAAGGCGAACCTAAGCGGCAAATCGGTCGTCATTACCGGAGCTTCCAAAGGCGTCGGCCGCGCCACGGCCTTGTCCTTCGCCAGAGCCGGCTGCAGCCGCATTGCTATATCCGCTCGGTCCCCCCTCGACTCACTCGAAACAGAACTACGCGCCGCTGCCAAGGAGGCCAAGCGTCCCGAGCTCACTATCGTCAATATGACGGTCGATGTAACCTCGGAAGACGATGTCAAGAAGTACGTCGCGGCCGTAGACGAGAAATTCGGCGGTAAGGTGGATGTGCTCGTCAACAACGCCGGGTACATGGAGGAGTGGGTACCGTTTGCCGAGACAGAACCGTCCAAGTGGTGGCGCAGCTGGGAGGTCAACATTCGGGGTCTGTACCTCTGCGCCCGCCATTTCTTGCCCCTGGTGCTGGCGAGTGAGACCAAGGCGATACTCAACATGTCAAGCACGGGGGCCCATGGCCTGACCCAGGGCGCCAGCGCCTACCAGAGTACCAAGTTTGCCGTCTGTAGATTGGCCGAGTTCATGACCAGCGATCACTGGGACGACGGGCTTGTAGCCATCGCTATGCATCCCGGTGGTCTCCGGACGGAGCTGGGTTTGAACATGCCCAAGTTCATGCACAAGGTGCTTGTCGATGCGCCCGAGCTGCCGGGGGATTTCATGGTTTGGTTAGTGAGTGGAGGTAATGAGAGAAGGGAGTGGTTGAGGGGACGGTATTTGAGTGCCAATTGGGACGTGGACGAGTTGGTGGCCAAGAAGGACGAGATTGTCGAGGGCGACAAGTTGAAGTTTAGACTGGTTTTGTGAGGAAAACGTCCGGGACGGGCATCAGAAAGGAGTTTTGGGGGATTAGAGAAGACATAATCCGTAAATCATGTGATAGCCTTGCTCCAGCTGCCCGTGAAGTGCCATTATAGCCTTTGGAACATGTTGCTGCTCGTGGACGGAGTCGGATTTCTTTGAGAACGAACATGCTCAAGCCGTGCTTATAGTTATAACCTCATCATCGTGAGCTTTTTGACAGTAAACTTAGGCTATGGCTCTGAATCGCAACCAAAGGGTTCATTATGTAGAATTTTGGATATGTTAATATTCCAGTTGAAAGAGATACTATGGATTGATGCCTGAAGCGAAACTATAGGTGTCCTGGACCTCCAACTCTATTACACATCCCCGACAGGGAACATAGTGCTGGCTCCGTTTTCTTTTGGCGGTCAAACCACGAGTACCAACGTGGGATGAAGGCTACTATGAATGGAGCCCAGCTACAAGCATAGTCTGATGATTAGCCGGGTTGGACTTCCTCCAGAGCTGCCCTCAACTTGGCTTTAGAGCGATGTCGGTCTCATTGCCAGTACACTTCAACCCTATGCTGAAGAATTTTTGATATATATTCATAATACATTCATTATTGAAGCGTAGTTCACACTCATCTCGCATATGGCCCCGCAGGCAAGCCCCTCGCTGAGATGATAGTGAAACAACTTGGCCAATCACCTGGTCAAAGGACAACAGGATACCTGCCTCTGCACCCTAAAAGGAATCAAATTTTGGAGAACCAGAAATGTATTTGGGCAACTACAACCGCGGAACCAATATTGCTTCTCTGATTTCGAGGCCGTCTGGGGCGTGGGGAGAAGGGCCCCACCAGCCCCTGAGCTTCTCAAAGATAACAACACAGGCCGATGGTACCCGGGTTGGCGAGTGATAGGGCGCAATCGCCGACGCCGGGAAGGATGACTCGTATATTCGGACAAGACATTGCTATTAAAATTGGTAGTGACCAGTAGTTTTGATGTTATTAATATGCCAAGCAAGTGTTCACATTTCTCCAGTTTTCATCATGGGTTCCCTAGGTCACACATCCAAAATTTCGGCCTTTCAAGAGACCCCGTTACTATTATCAGATGGCATCTTCGATGTGACGAGAAGATATAATGCTGATACGAATCCGAACAAGGCAAATCTTGGTCAAGGATCTTATCGACATGATAATGGCGAGACGTGGATATTGCCGTCAGTGCGTATGGCAAAGGAAGCGATTGCGGACTGTGACCACGAGTATCTGGCCGTCGCTGGACTCAAGTCATTGCGCGATGAAGTGGAAAAGCTCGTGTTAGGCAATACGGCGGCTTTCAAGGAGGGCAGAGTGAGCCCACCATAAAGCAGAATAATGAAGTGGCAAAGGCTAACCCACAGGTGTGCAGGTGGCATCCGTACAATCGCTCTCGGGATCCGGCGCCTTGATGCTGGCAGGTCTTACACTCAAGACATCAAACACCAACATTAAGACCATTTACATCACGGATCCAACCTGGCCTCCGCATGACCTCATCTTTCGATCCCAAGGCTTCGAGGTCAGGACATTGCCGTATTATAAGGACCACTCCTTTGACTTTGAGGCCTACATGGATGTGCTTAAGCAAGCAGAGAGTACCTCAGCCGTCGTGTTACATGCCTGCGCGCATAATCCAACCGGCTGCGACCCAACCCGTGACCAATGGAGGCAGATCGCGTCCGTCATCCGGGAAAGGGGCATATTCCCCATTTTCGACGCGGCATACTTGGGTTTCAACACAGGGTCCGTTGACGAGGATGCCTGGGCTATCCGGTACTTCATCGACGACTTGGGCCTCGAAGCGGGCCTGTGTCTTTCTTTTGCCAAGAGCATGGGATTGTATGGCGAGCGCGTGGGTCTTGTTGCCTTTGTCACCCAAACCCCTGACACGGCAAGGGCCGTATTTACCGTTCTTGAGGTCGCCCAGCGTGGCACCGTCTCGACGCCCCCTGCTTACGGTGCGCACATCGCGAATGCGATTCTGGGCACGCGCACCATTGCTGAGCAGTGGGAAAGGGACTTGATCACCATGTCCAGTCGTATTCGGGGTATGAAGCAGAAGTTGTACGACGAGTTGGTGAGATTGCAGACGCCGGGGGACTGGTCCCATATCGTCAAGGCGACTGGTATGTTTGCGTACCTGGGCCTTACTCTTGCCCAAGTTGAGTATCTTGAAGGTATATTTTCTAATCCCTTCATTGAGCACCATGTTTGGTGGTACTAACAGTACCTTCAGCAAAACATCACATCTACATGGCAAAAACATCAAGGATATCAGTTGCAGGGCTTAATGATAGCAATATCGGTTATTTCGCTCGTGTCCTCGATCAGACTGTCCGCGAAACCTCAGGTATCGTACCCGCGAATTAAAATGGGCCATGAAGTTCGGTCACAGGTAAATACAAGATAATAGAAGCGCTGTTGCTCTCTATATACAAGGAAGGAAGGTTGGACCTACTAGCTACACTTATGCTACACCATTGTTGGATTACATGTGTATCTGACCAATGGGATGGGGGTTCAAATGATTGATTTATGTATATGGTTGTCTTCTTTCGCAGCCGATTAACTGTTAGTGTGACCTTACGTAGGGATGGGTAATTGTTCCTCCGATGTGGCTGTGCGTGGCTTTTGTCTCATTTATGGGAGTGACTATTAGTACTCTAATAGATGTTTCTTGTGATGTTAGATATAGCGGTGAGGATAAGGAGGAAAGTAATCGTTTTGAAAGACTAGTTCCTGTGTGTATGGAGTAATTTTGTTATAGAGTCGTATAAAGAAGGTTTTATACTGTTAATTTGGGATTACACTGGTACTAGCATTCCGGCTACATACGCAGGTGAAGAAGGGAAGTACAGGTGGGGGTCCGAGCCGCTCGAGGGCACTTAAGTATCTTGCCTGTATCTCACGTGACCTTAGGCCACTAATTCCACAGTTAATGTGGGATCGCACTGGTACTGGTATTCCGGCTACATACGAAGGTGAAGAAGGGAAGTACAGATGGGGGGGTCCAAGCCGTACAAAGGCCTTTAAGTATCTTGCCCGTATCCCACGTGACCGTAGGCCACCAATCCCACAGTTAAGAGCTAATACTGACTATCGTTTCATTTATTCTGCGTTAGATCCTGTCGATACTGACGACGGGCAGTGAAACCACCCGCAGGTTTAAGGTGTGATGATGATGGCAACGGACAACAAGATCCTCAACAAGACCTTACTATCCGGGAGGTGGAAAGAAATAATAAGATCAAGAGCTCTTTGCCCTGATCGGAACGACAAGTACCTCAACAGGTACTAACAACTGGAGCCTCAGCAGGCTGGGGAAGAAAAGGAGCCTCAACAGGTCCTTGAACAGTCACCTCAACAGGTGAAAGGTGGGAACAATGGCCTCAGCAGGCACAATCAGATCTATAGGGGCAACAAAAGTACCTCAACAGGTACGTCAGATATTGAATGCCTGTCCAAGTAAAGAGAAATTGGTTCAGATTACTGTGGAAAAGGCCGCTTGAATTCCTATCTTTTTCTCAAGAGAGTGACTATGTACATAAGGTGTTAAATACCTGTCAAGAACATGCTTACATAACTCGTCTGAATATCCCAAAAAAAACGAAAACGAGCACCCAAAAACCCTGACCCCACGTCAATACTATCGGCCCTTTTAATTCCGTCGATCCCGTTGATTTCGGTAGACCTATTGATTCCGATAATCCTGTTAATTCTGTCGAATCCGTCGATACCGTTGATTCCTGCCTTTTAGTAGGGAAAACATTATCGAATACCTTAAGATATTTAAATAGGTTAAGCGACGCCGGTTCGCCACCTGGAAGCAGAAGCAGCAATCCCGCCACTAGACCTCTATCTTAGTGCCCGGGCTGCTAAGTTTGAAGAACGGCTACGGCTTAGCGGGAGGAGAAATCTGCTTCGCAGCGCGAGCGCTAAAGCGTCACATATACTCCGGCAGGATAGGCCGGCGAAGAGGAAGCAGGCGTCGCAGATACTCCGACCGGCAGGGTACACTATGGAGAAGGAGGCCCGGGGCTCCGAGTGGATGAGTGAGGAAAAGGAGGTCCCGGCTGCCCTCCTCGGCCACTGGAGGAAGAGATGGCTCACCGGAGCAGAGCATCACGATCGCCAGCGACGCGCTATCGCTGAGGAACCGGAGGGCCCTTCGATGCAGATACCGAAAGGGGGCAGGTATTTCGGCCTGAACCGACTGGAGGCGTCTACGCTGTGCCAGATCAGGACGGAAAAAATAGGACTAGCAGCCTTCTTATTCAAGACAGGGGCTTTTGGCGTGTACTCGCCGCTATGCCGCTGTGGCGACGCCCCTGAGACGGCAGAGCACGTAATCCTCTTATGCGGGCTGTTGGAAGGACCGAGGGAACGATTACGGGCCGCCATCGCACCACGGCCACTATACTCTCGCAGAGACCTCGCAACGGCAACAGGAGAACCAGTAGTTAGTGGGACTATTGTAAGGTGGCTGCTAGGGACGGGTCGGACAGCTTCAAGGCCCAGATAGCATCGATCTTCTCAGGGGGGACTTTGTTGGTAGGTTGAGAACCAACGTAGTATGGTAGTGGACGTAACGCAGTAGCCAATAGGGCGAACCGACGACGCAGCGTATGTATTTAGTCCAGCCATTAGGGCACGGTTTGACATACGAGAGTACTAGTAGAGGTACCGGGGGCTTCGAGCCTACGGCGTATTTAATAATAATAATAATTAAATAGGTCTATTCTGAGTACAGTATCTATAGAATAAATACGACGAAGACTTATTTCTAGATACGATAGGGCGACTACGATACTCGTTTTATTATTCGAGTATTCGAAAAGGAGTAACGTACCCCACAAGCAAGTTGGCCACTTTTTCTTGGCACCGTACGAACAACCTTTTAATTAGCATCTTTACACATACCAAGATGGGATCGAATTGGAAAGAAAGCGACATGATTCTAGAGTGTCAGGCGCTTCAATCGAAACCCGAATTAAGCATCCGACGCGCTGCCTAACTCTACAATGTCCCTCGTACAACTCTAGCTAACCGAAAACGCGGACTACTATCTCGACGCGATACTCGACAATCTAGTCATAAGCTTACGGAATCAGAAGAGTTAGCGGTCGTACAATATATACTTGACCTAGATTCGCGATCATTTCCTCCCCGGCTCCATGGTGTTGAAGCTATGGCTAACTGTCAGAGAACAGAATGCCATAGGCACCAGTGGGTGTCAGGACACTGAACGCAGGACACCGGCGGGCCGCCGGAGGGGTGTTTCGGACAAAAGACTCCCGAGTCATGATTACAATCTATGTGAAGCTTTGGGATGACGAGAGTCAAGATCCTTGGCATCGCCGACCCTGCTGTTATGCCGGGTCCAAGCGGCGGCCTAGCTATCTATA
This sequence comes from Pseudomassariella vexata, assembly GCF_002105095.1. Classification (NCBI taxonomy): domain Eukaryota; kingdom Fungi; phylum Ascomycota; class Sordariomycetes; order Amphisphaeriales; family Pseudomassariaceae; genus Pseudomassariella; species Pseudomassariella vexata. The sequence goes on from NW_024467957.1 coordinate 3,281,761, forward strand.
TAAGGACCATCTCGAAGTAGGATAGGGAAGGAGTTGTCAGAGCCACAAGTGTCATCCGAGGCGGGCCGGCTTCCACCAGGTAGGAAGCCGTTTGTGGCGGCTAGAGAGCCGCTTGTGGCGAATGAGAGCCGTTGAAGCCGTTTGCAGCGGATAGGGAATCGCTTGGTTGCAGATAAGGAGCCGCTGTCCAAGATATTGGCCGAAGTCGGAGGAACACAGACATACGGAAGCAAACATCCAGATACAAGAGAGAACCTCGGCTGGCTATAAGTAAGGAGTCGAGACGGAGGAAGATAGAGAGGGCAGAGATCAATGCATCGCCGTGGGCACCCCTACCTGAGACCGCCAGTGACCACCCGGTGCTACGTAGGAGGGACGCCCGTTACTCCCCATCACTCTGTACTATTGCCTTCGGCCTAGCCGTACCCTGACACTAACCGACTGCTCCGTGATCGTGGGGCTGGACGCGTCGGCGTCAACTGGGCCTCGAACTTCCTACGACGACAACCAGACCTTCGGACGCGTTTTAATCGAAGAATCGACTACCAACGAGCCTATTGCGAAGATCCTGACGCGTATCGCGCGTGGTTTACGCTCGTACGAAATACAATTGCGAAATATGGTATCCAAGAGGCGGATATCTATAACTTCGACGAGACAGGGTATCAATTCGTCCGGCTGGGCTATCCCGCCGTATATTATTGTCGCGGGTCAAAACCACCTCTTATCCTGGTACGAGAATAGCCCATTCCCGTCCGACTGGGTAATCGCTGTAACCAAAAACGGTTGGACAACAAATGAGCGAGGCGTAGACTGGATTCAGCACTTTGATCGCTATACGAAGGATCGTACGAAGGGTGTTTATCGTCTTCTTATCCTCGACGGGCATGAGAGCCACCACTCGACTGACTTCGAGCTATATTGCAAAGAGCATACTATTATTACACTTAGTATGCCTGCTCATTCGTCACATAAGCTCCAGCCTCTCGATGTAGGCTGTTTTAGGGCTTTGAAAAGGTCGTACGGCAAAGAAATTGAAGACCTAATACGGGCGCATATAACCCATATCTCGAAGGAGGATTTCTTTTCGGCATTATATAGGGCGTATCGTACGACTATAACTAAGTCGAATATCCAGGCAGGTTTCAGGGGGACAGGACTTATTCCGTACGACCCGGAATATGTGATTTCACAGCTGGATATTAAGCTACATACGCCTACACCTCCTGGGAGCTCGTCTGGCGCCCCCTTAATCTAGGAATCAAAGACTCCAAATAACTCAACCGAGGCGCAATCCCAGTCTGAATACGTTAAAAACAGAATCGTACAGAATCAGAATAGCTCCCCGACGACAATACTTACGGCTATTGACCAATTTTCACGTGGTGCGACGGCTGTTATGCACCGGTTAGTTTTACTTGAGGATGAGGTCACTGCACTTCGGAAGGCTAATCAAGAGCCAAGCCGTCGTCGAAGGATTAAAAATCGACAGCTACAAGATGGAGGATCTCTTAGTTTACGAGACGCTCAGGAATTATAGTCTCAACGGGATATTGAACAGCAGCTACAGGATAATATACGTGTAAGTCGTCGTCGTACGAGACCGACCGAACCACGCCGACGGCGCTGTAGGATCTGCGGAGAGCCCGTACATAATGCTCGTACTTGTGAGAATGATAAAGATACGTACGAGGAAGAGGATTCCGATTAGTTTGAGTTATTATTTTTTAGTTTAGTTAAGTTATTGAAGTTATTCATACGGTGCCAAGAAAAAGTGGCCAACTTGCTTGTGTGGCCAACTTGCTTGTGGGGTACGTTATACGATGTAGGATATGTGTTACAAAGGAGGACCAAGCCCCTAGGCCAATAGACCAAAAGATCTAGAATGCCAGTAGATGACTGACATTTGGTCCCACTAATTGCTAGATATAGCACTATGTGTCTCTGTAATTGCCAGCGCTGTGACAATACGTTAGTTACTATGAAGGATTATTAGAGGTTCGCCGACTATATTTAATAAAATGACCAGCCTTCTTATTCAAGACAGGGGCTTTTGGCGTGTACTCGCCGCTATGCCGCTGTGGCGATGCCCCTGAGACGGCAGAGCACGTAATCCTCTTTTGCGGGCTGTTGGAAGGACCGAGGGAACGATTACGGGCCGCTATCGCACCACGGCCACTATACTCTCGCAGAGACCTCGCAACGGCAACAGGAGAACCAGTAGTTAGTGGGACTATTGTAAGATGGCTGCTAGGGACGGGTCGGACAGCTTCAAGGCCCAGATAGCATCGATCTTCTCAGGGGGGACTTTGTTGGTAGGTTGAGAACCAACGTAGTATGGTAGTGAACGCAACGCAGTCGCCAATAGGGCGAACCGACGACGCAGCGTATGTATTTAGTCCAGCCATTAGGGCACGGTTTGACATACGGGAGTACTAGTAGAGGTACCGGGGGCTTCGAGCCTACGGCGTATTTAATAATAATAATAATAATAAAATGATCCGATTCCTTTGAAGTCTAACTCGTGAGACTTAAAATTATCTGTTATATATAGTCCGAGATCTATAATTAATACCTCTAATATATGTGCCTCCGATCAAGATAAGAGAGTGAAACGGGGTCAGGCGGTCAGTAGGATATACCTACCACCTAACACACTGAACAGACGGCTCCAGTACCAACAGATGGGATCTGTTGCTCTGATCAGACGAAGATCGTGGTACTGGTTGTAAGAGCGAAGCTCTTGCACGTCTGGTGCGCGAGTTGGTCGGATGTGCCTCTGAGACTCTCGTCGGAATGATTCTCAGAACAAGACGTCTGGCTCTGGAAGTCGAATTGAAGCTCCCACTAGCACTAGATTGCTCTGATCAGAGCAAGATACAATCCTCTGTCATTGTCAAGGCTAGGATGAGGGCAGAATAATAGGATTTCGAAAGTAGTGTCTAAGTGCACGTAGGAATGAACCGCATAAGTGAAGGGCTAGCTAACTAGAATAGAAAACAAAAGTCAAGTTGATTGAATAAGATGATGAAAAGAGATGACAAGTTGTTGAAAGTCGTCTGTCATCTCCGTGTCCCTTAAGAAGTGTGGAAGACAGGGGAGTCCTCCCTGGCCCCCGTCACCTACTTTCCTGACGTCCAGTCTGGCCCCACTACAATAGCTGTCGATTGATTGATTGATTGATTGATTGATTGAAATTTAACGTCTCATCACGTGAGACGTGCCGGGCGCAGTGCCGGCATGGTCTATGCTAGTCGAATATATGTTACAGGGGACTGTCTTCATCTAACATTCCTGTTCAGTGCGATGGGCAGATCTCAGTAAAGAAATTGGTCTCCTCCGCCCATTGACAAAACAAACGAGCTCCCTTGGCCGTGCCTAGGAGGGAATCTATACTATTCTTGGCCATATGCGCTTTTAGATGACCGGGCGTGGCCTTGCGGCCGCGCTTGCAAAAGTAGAAGTGGACTGGTGTCTTTGTCTTTCCACACCCGCAGTTGAGCAGTGCGTCGCGATGCTGGAGTCTCTCGTGGTAGGTCACGAAATCCCCGTGGTGCGACCTCGCTGCGAGTAATCTGCCTAGGTGTTGCCGGGGCAGGCCAAGTTCGGGGGGTCGCGGGTGGATAGCGATCCCTAGATCTCGATACTGTTGAGGGCAGGTAGTGGCCCATCGATCGTTGAAACTCTTCCAAGTGTAGGAAATAGCTGTCGAATTGTTAGGCAACCTTGGTGGGCTTTGTTAAGACCACCAAGGTTACCACGTGACTTAGCCCTTTGGGACTAAGTCTAACCTTCGTGCTCCATAGGACTAGATAGAATGTCATGCTTTTACAACCTCACAAATCTTTGACCACCTTTGCGTGTAACACGAATATTCGGTTCTATTGGCCAATATATCAGGCTCTATACTAGTTATATAGGATGCTGTTCTGTCGGTCTTGGAGCATACTACGTGGAACGCTAAATTCTCGCGCGACGGTCGCTACTTTACCTTATAGGTTTTGTTCTAGTTGTCTTAGCACATCTTAGAGCTCTTCTTCTATCGTAGGATTGATAATCTGTTGATTTGATACAGATAAGTGGTGTTGAATTCGAATGGTGTGAAAGCTGCCGAGTTCGCTGTCCTGCCGGATTCGCTGTCTAGCACCAGCTTAGCTGGTAAGCTTGGGCGAAATCTGAACAAGTGGGGCGTGGCACGGGTATAGTGATCGTGTATCATATCAGAATACTGTTTAACGTCACCCACAGGTCAATGCCCCACACGGGTCTTTGCCCAACTTTTCACGACCTCCCAACCTTTAATCTTAGATAGATCAACAACAACCCATATTCATCCAAGAAAGTAATCAGAATTCTTTTCATTATATGTTTCTACATCTGCCTGACAAGTTCGCGCATTATGTCCAGTTCCTCCGCAAATGCCACAGCGCCTAGCACCCGTTGCCCTCCTCCTTGTAGGACGACTACTTTCACCCTCTTCCTCACTTTCCAAACCCGTATCACCCCTAATAGGCCGTAGAACTTGTGCATCTTCTATATTAAGTAGCCCACCATACTGGATTTGCTTGTTTTTGGTTCTGCGACGTTTGCTTAGCACATGGTTAGTCTCACGAAGCTCTTCGTTCTCGCGACGCAAGATAACATTCTCTTGCATCATTGCATGCGTAGCCTTTGCAATCGAGTCAATTGAATGAATAATATGCGTCGGAGAGCTGTCTTGATGCCTCTGAACGCTATTCTTAATCAACGTTGACTGCGATTCGGCTTCAAGGGTGGTACTAGGTGTCTTAGAAGTCCAAATAGGGGGTAGGAGTTCTGGGTCGGCAGAGGGTGTACGCGCGACTTCTGCGACATCCAGGGCAGATATAACCCTGTGGGGGTCAAAAGGGACAATTCCAGCTGCTTCGAAACCAGATCTGATGTTTTGTTCAGTAAAAGCAGCGCCAAACCCCTCCAAAAAACCGGCAAGGAAATCCTCCTTCGCAACGTGGGTATGATGCCGTCGCATCAAACCCTCAACAAACACACCGTACGCCCGTTTCAAAACACTAAAAGGCACCAAGTCGAGAGGCTGGAGCTTATGGGACGAATGGGCAGGCATAGGAAGGGTAATGATGCCATGGTCCTTGCAGTATTGTTCGAAATCCATCGAGTGATGGCTTTCGTGACCGTCAAGGATCAGGAGGCGTTTGACACCCTTCGTACGATCGCGTGTGTGCAGATCGAAGTGAGCTGCCCAGCTGAGACCAATATCATTCGTTGTCCATCCGTTGTGGGATACATCGACGATCCAATTGCCCGGTAATGTGGTGTCGCGATACCACGAAGCGAGGTGAACTTTGGCCGCGAAGATGATGTACGGCGGCACCGCCCAGCCTTGGGAATTGGCCGCCTGAATGACAGTAACCCATTCCCTATTGCCTTGCTGGGCTTGCCTAGGCCTTCCACGTCTTTCGGTACTCGTAACGACCATGCCGGTTGAGATCATGCCCATTAAAAAGCCCGTCTCGTCAAAGTCGTAGATATCCTCCGGCTGGATGCCGTGCTTCGCTATTGTGTCCGCAACACGCTTAAAATAACCGCGATACGCGACAGGATCTTCGCAGAATGCCCGCTGGTAATCGATTCAACGATTTAAACGCGTCCGGAGGTCTGGTTGTCGCCGTACGAAGCTCGAGGCCCAGTTCTTGCCGACGGGTGACGCGTCGTGGTCGCGTCGGAGGATATTCGCCATTTCTTCAACGTATCGAAGCCGGGGAGGAAAAGTTCGCGAATCTAGCTCAATTACGCGTCGGGTAATCGTATTCTCTTCGGTTTCGGTCATTTTCCGTTTGGACATGTTAGTAATGTGTAATGGTTGTACGCCTTCGTAACGGCGCTTCAATGTCTTTATGGTCGACTTTGAAGATTTTACCAAGCTTGTTCCAACTTAGGTGAGGATCGCGTCGTTTAGTTTGGATGGCTAATTGAAGATTAGCTTCACTAGATTTGCGTGCCATGTTGTGGAAGGGAAGAATTGTATAAGTAAAGATGGAAAGTCAAGATTTCTTGAAAAGTTGGGCAAAGACCCGTGTGGGGCAATGACCTGTGGGTGACGTTAGTAGTAGCTTTACTTTAACTCCCGGAGTTAAGAGTCCTACTCTAAGGATCACCGCCTTCGCTAAATATAAGAGAGCATATCCGACTAACTTACGCTTAAGGCTTGTAGGAGCTTCACTCTAGCGTCTATCGCTAACGGGTTGTATGGAGAGCAGCATGTAGGTAACATGGATATGAGGCTTGAGAATCCAGAAAGTTCCGAGATAAGTGCACGGAAAGGGATAGGAAGTAAATCAAGGTGGAAAACGTACCGTCTGGGAATCATCGCGTGTGGAAGCAACAAAATACCATCGATGCCCTTGAATGATTAGCCCTGGCAGGAATGATGGCAGCTTGCCATTTGGGTCTGCAGACGACGTAAACCCGCGTGCTTGTCCAATATCTCCCCGTTTCTCCCTCTCAGCTCCGGAGGAATGTTGTTTAGAACCACCGCGACATTGCTGCTGTAGCATACCCCATGGTGCTGCCTGCCATACGCCAACCTGCAGACCAGCCTGAGTGGCTCCTTCACCATGGATCTTCGACTTGGCGGTGAGAACGAGCGGCTTTTTGCTGGGGGGGAGGGGGGGGGGGGGGGGGGTAATCAGGATGGATGAGCCTTGCCGTGTCGACATCATAACTACCATCGATTTCAGGCTCGGGGTCGGACTCGAGGACAAGACAGAAGTCGACCATCTTGGAGTCCTTGGCTTTCCCTGTAATGCGTGCAGAGGAGCAGATCATGGGTGTGACTTTGACCCAATCCCTGCCTTGACGTCTGTTGCCGCTAGCGGTCACCGAGTGGGCTTCAGGATCAGTTGTCGCTGATGCTGCTGACGGCACCGAAGACGACGCCATTCCCGTCATTGTCCTTTCCATTTCAACTTGGACTGCTGGTCCGACTGTTGTCGGCATGGATGTGCCTAGTCCACCAAGAGCCATCTCGAACACGGACCAATGTACCATTTCATTCCACGCCGACTCAGCATGTCCTTGGTCGTGGCAATTCCTGGCCTTGAGGTAGCAGTCCATGATCTCGTCCAGCGATAAGCGTCGCCAGTTGAAGCCGCACCTCTGTTCTTCTTGTTCCGCCTCTTTGGTTGTAAACACGGTTTCCCAGAAGTTATAGAAGGCCATATCGTTGAGCTGCGCCGCAGCTATATCAGGCATGAGATAGCTTGGCACGACCCGGTCACCTCGATCAAAAGTTTCCATCTTGATCAGCATGTTTCTTAGCTCGACAGGTATCGCGCGAAAATCGATCTGCCTCACAAGCACTGGGTCTGGCGCGATCTCGAGCCGCATCAGCTGTTTGGTTGGAGACCTGCGCGAGTTGGCTGTTGTCGAACTTGTTGTTGTTGACGCTCGAGATCTTGAAGAACCTCTGCTCTGGTTATCTTTGAATGGAAATGATGACGCGGATGTTCGGGGCGTGCGTTCGGTGTCTGTCGTATCCTCCTGGTCGGCCTCGTAAGGTCGACGAGCTCGCTTCCGAGTGACTGGTGTCGGGGCCGCATCAGCACTAGGTGTTGCGTCCATTGCCGTGATTGACCCGTCGGGTGTTAGCAACGATTCGACCCTCAACCGTTTCCGGCTCGTTGTCGTCGGCAGTGGCGCGATGTCAGGCTGGCTATCAGACAGCCACGCGACAATGTCATACATGGAGACAGAGCGACGCTTAGCTCGCTCGGCTGGATGAGAGAAAAGAAGCGCATCTTCCTCGAATAACGCTACCAATCCGATGCGATAGTCACCGTATTTTAAATGGTGTTCCAGATGATGACAATAACTTGGGTGGTCTTGCAAAGACGATTAACAACAGGATTGCAAATACCCTGGCTCGAACAGGTGAGAGGTGTCGCCATAGCAACTCTCAGCCCTACAACGTTATGTCTGGGGAGCGGGATGCCAGCTAAAATGCTCGGCTTGACGAACGAGGTTTTCCCCGACCAGGTATGAGAACACTCTTGACCAGGTACAAAACCTAAATTCTTAGCAAAAGTTCAGTAGGTACTTAAAATATAACGCGCTCCGAGGTTTAACATACATTAAACTTGAATATAGGCTTTTTTAAATTAAAATGAACGATAGAAAAATTCAACATATATTCGGTGTACCATCCTCCACCACCCCACCGGTAACGTTAATTGAGCACAATACTGCAAAAACACTACATGTTTACTTACACATAATTCCGTACATATTGAAGCTATTTATACCATAGTTATACTATTATGTAGCTATTGTTATGGAGTTTAAGAATATTGCCACCTTTTGACTGTAAGATCACTTCGTGTGACTACAGCAGCCGGCAAATCATCAGACGTAGCCTCTGATTCTGATGAATCAACCCTTCATCCTCAACTTCCACAACTTTCCCATTATTGGCTGGTTCTTGACGGTTATTAGGGGGTATAGGCTCCCCTGCAGCTAGTTCTTCTGATGCTTTTATAAAATGGCGATTCGGATTTGGCAGTGACTTGCGCTTTTTACCCCTTTTCAAGCGGTCTAGTTCCTCCTGTAATGCCGTAGCCTTAGTGCGTTCGGCTACCAACTCTGCCTCTAAGGCGTCAACCCCCTTGACAACCTTCTGTAGCCTATAGCGGCTATGTGGGCTTGACTTGTTCGCAAAGTTGCGGATTTGACGGCTCGTACGGGGTGTAGAATCACTGTCAAGTCCAGGGGCTTGTGGCGGCGGTGGAGTGCCCTTTTTATCAACATCTACCTGGATTTCTGGATGCCGTAGTGCCTTGGCCCTTGAAATTGGCCAATTTCCAGTAGTTCTCCAGCCAGATTTAATGACCTTATCGGTTATAGCCTTGCGTGCAGTACTATAACACCGGATAAAGTTGACTTTATCAACTGGCGCCGCATCCGTCATTCTATCCAATTTACTGACTTCTGCCCTATAGGCTGACTTCAATACGTTAAAGGGGCCATTGTCATTTGGCTGTAAGCCATGGGAAGTGTGTGCCGGTAAGTAACAACAGTATACATTGTACATAAAGCACGTAGTCATCCACTCATCCTATATAGCCCAGTTAGTACAGTTATACTGCAATAACTAGAAGACTTACAGAGGCGTGGGATCCATGGCCATCTAGTATAATTAGCCTAGCATCAGAGGGGTCTGCTGGCTGCGTTTGAGGCAAGTATACGTCAATAAGCCACTGATGGCCTATATGGTTGTCTGTCCAGCTATTTGGTGACGTTATATAGCGCCAGTGGGGACAGATCTCTCGGAATTGGTCAATGAACCACTGTTTTTGGAGCTCTTTACCATTAAACACTATACCTGGCTCTAGAAGGCGGCCATCGGCTGTAGTGGCTTCAATAAAGGTAGTCCAACTACGGCCCTGTGAGCTCTTAATTATAGCCTGTCGGCTGGTGTAGTTGGTCACTTCGCTGGTAGATAAATCCCGATTTGAGCCTCGCCCACTTGGGTCGGTGACGAGTCGCGGGTTCGAATCCCGCAGCTGACACACAAGGGGGTTTAGTCAACCCTTACGGCGCGCTGCCCACCTTGTTGACTTCGCCTACCTAGCGATAATAGGGAGATTGGTGCAGTTTAGGATTACGACCATCCTAGCCAGTCGACCGTCAAGCACTACGTCGGCGGAATATAACTCGACAGCCGGTCCAGAATTCGAATCGTTAATCCGACCCCTTATCGGACCTCGCCTATCCGACAACGCTCGTCGGCGAACCCGTCCCCTCACGATAGAAGGCGCGCAGCACGCCCTCTCGCCGTGATTCTTGCGAGCGTCTAGACCACGTTACGGTCTATCCACTTGAGCGTATGGTTTAGATGTATATGCTCGACGAGAACCCCAATTAGCAGATACTACGACTTGTCGCGACAAAAAATAGTCGAGCATCTTCTGCACATCAGCAGCATCCCACCCCTGAGGACGAATTTAAGTGCCACATTACCACACTTATCCGTAGTTCAGGCAGGGGTTGTAGCACAGACTTAAGGAGGGACAGGAGGTTTAGTAGTCGTTTGGCTACAAGTTTACCTGTATAACCGCCCGACGCGGCTTAAGGGCCCGCTATATCATCTATAGCCCCTTAAGGGAGTACTTGTAGAGGTACCGAGGGTTAACACCTACTGTCAGAGAACAGAATGCCATAGGCACCAGTGGGTGTCAGGACACTGAACGCAGGACACCGGCGGGCCGCCGGAGGGGTGTTTCGGACAAAAGACTCCCGAATCATGATTACAATCTATGTGAAGCTTTGGGATGACGAGAGTCAAGATCCTTGGCATCGCCGACCCTGCTGTTATGCCGGGTCCAAGCGGCGGCCTAGCTATCTATATAAGGACCATCTCGAAGTAGGATAGGGAAGGAGTTGTCAGAGCCACAAGTGTCATCCGAGGCGGGCCGGCTTCCACCAGGTAGGAAGCCGTTTGTGGCGGCTAGAGAGCCGCTTGTGGCGAATGAGAGCCGTTGAAGCCGTTTGCAGCGGATAGGGAATCGCTTGGTTGCAGATAAGGAGCCGCTGTCCAAGATATTGGCCGAAGTCGGAGGAACACAGACATACGGAAGCAAACATCCAGATACAAGAGAGAACCTCGGCTGGCTATAAGTAAGGAGTCGAGACGGAGGAAGATAGAGAGGGCAGAGATCAATGCATCACCGTGAGCACCCCTACCTGAGACCGCCAGTGACCACCCGGTGCTACGTAGGAGGGACGCCCGTTACTCCCCATCACTCTGTACTATTGCCTTCGGCCTAGCCGTACCCTGACACCTACGGCGTATTTAATATTATTAATTATAGCCTTCTGTTGGGCGTCAGAACTCCCCAATACGAGCCCGTCAAGGCCTATAGTATAGTAATTAGCATAGATAATTGCCTAACAGACTAATAGATAGTTACCAAAGCCAGCCATTATGCCTCCCTTATCGACATTAACTGTATTTTCTGGCTTAATCCAGCCGTATTCTCTCTCACGGATATCAAAGTACCAATGTACGGCTTTTGGTGTAAACGAGTTGAATCGAGCTGTCTCCTGCTTTCTACCCATCTTGGTACGAATTTCTGGATGTCTAGAGACAAATTGGTTGAGCCAGAAGTGTAGAAACGCAAGCGCGTACGTGATTGTGCGTAGGGGCATATCCCAAGGACTCTTGTCTGATGATCCAGTCGACTATACGGCTTTCTTGGGCTATAGAAACCCGCTTGCTGGTCGGTATAGGGTTGTCTGGCCACCCTTTGCCTTTGATTCTGTCGGAAAGGGTCTGCTGCGGCACTCCATGCTTCTGGGCGGATTTGTACTGCGACAGGCCATTATCGGTAACATCTAGAATAGCCTCAGCTATCTGGTCCTCTGTCCAGCTACGGCGCGGCATTTTGGTGTACTGAAGCGTAGTACTTATAGAATAATAGTCAAAGGGGCATCGTGGCCTCAAAAGTAGTAGAATCAGAATTTTACGGCTGCCGGAACTCCGTAGTACCGATGTGGAGTATCGTGTAACCTTTCTAAAAATGCTAAATTAAAAACTATATTCAATTCGCTATTTATTCGTGCAATCGGCTTGTAAATAGCTTCAATTTCTATTAAGATCCGTATAACGTGGTTTAACACCGAGTCGCGCATATCACCAAGTCGCGCACTTTTTCAACTTTTCCAACCTTTTGACTTCAACACTTATTTCCTCAACAACAACACCATGTCAGTTCAAACCCAAGAAGCCAAAATCAACCTTGCCATCGAAGCTATCCGATCGACCAAAAATATGAGCCAACGTCGAGCAGCAAAGCTACACGGTGTACCCGAGTCCTCACTCCGTGACAGAATCCACGGTCGCACCCCACGTACCGAAATCTGACCGAATAGCGCACTACTCGCCAAGATAGAGGAAAGAGCTATTGTTCAGCATGTACTTGACCTATATTTGAGAGGGTTTCCTCCCCGGCTAGAGAGTGTGGAAGATATGGCCAATTCCATTCTTGCGACGCGGGGTACCCGACGCGTCGGCAAGCTCTGGGCGCATCGCTTTGTAAAGCGAACCCCAGAGTTACAGACGCGTTTTTCTCGCTCGTATGACTTCCAGAGGGCTCTCTGCGAGGATCCAAAGATTATTGAGGACTGGTTCCGGCTTGTATCGAATATGAGGGCCAAATACGGGATCCAGGACTGCGATATGTGGAACTTCGACGAGACGGGCTTTATGATGGGCGTTATTCAACGCTCGATGGTCGTTACCTCGTCTGAACGTAATGGTAGAGGCAAGAAGGTCCAGCCAGGTAACCGGGAATGGGCCACGGCGATTACCTGTGTCAATTCGGAGGGTCGCGACATCCCGCCATTTCTGGTAATTCAAGGGAACTATCACCTTGCTAATTGGTATACTGAAGGGGGCCTACCAGCCGATTGGGTAGTCAAACCGACCGAAAACGGGTGGACGAACGACGAGACTGGTCTAGACTGGATCAAACATTTCAACAAGCACACTATCTCGACCAAAAGAGGCGTGTATCGGCTGTTAGTATTGGACGGGCATGAGAGTCATACATCGGCCGATTTCGAGTCTTATTGCAAGTCTAACGGCATTATTACTATCAGTCTGCCCCCGCACTCGTCTCATCTAACCCAGCCACTTGATGTCGGGTGCTTTGGGGTCTTGAAACGTATATACGGTCGAGAGATTGATATATTTATCAAGTCCCATATTAACCACATTACTAAGGTCGACTTCTTTATCGCCTTTAAGGAGGCTTATTTAAAGACAATAACCGACAAAAACATCAAGGCAGGGTTTCGAGGGGCCGGCCTAGTCCCCCACGAGCCTGAAGCCGTTATCTCGAAGCTGGATGTTAGGATTCGGTCGCCTACACCCGTTAGCCCCTCTCTTCTAGATGCTGACCCTTGGGTTTCGCAAACGCCAAATAACCCCACGGAGGCTCTCTCGCAGTCCGATTTTGTCAATCGCCGAATCGCCAGACATCAGGGAAGCTCTCCGACCCCAATTTTTGATGCTGTTGGCCACCTTGCGAAGGGTATAACTCGATTAGCCCATGAGAATACCCTCTTGAAGGCTGAGTGCTCCACCCTTCGCAAGGCAAATGAGGCACTAAGCAAGCGTCGGAGGGCAAAAAATCGCGTGTCCGGCAAGGAGGTGCACTTACTGTCGAGGATGCCCTGGACATTTTGGCCCGGAAGGACGCGGAGGCCCAGGTAAAGGAGGACAAGCGCTCTAGGGGGGTAAAGAAAAGGCTGGTCCGTCGACTGTACGACGATGTAGTAAGTGTAAGAAGACCGGACATAATGTAAAGACTTGTCAGGTCGAACTATAATTGTCAGATGTATATAGCTCTGAATAAATTTCAATAAACTTTAGCCTGCTGTGGCTTTTTAATTGAACTTGAAATTATAGTGTGGTAAAAAGTGCGCGACTCGGTGTTAAACCACGTTAATTGAAGTTGAAGTAATTATAGTGTAGGTGCTGCTAATTTGGTTACCGGTGGGGTGGTGGGGGATGGTAAGGAAAGAGTCGTCATGACGGGCCGGTCTCAGCTAACAAGCTGAGTCGGGAGGGTTTCGCCCCCGATCCGGTAAAACTCCAGAACCACCTAACCTAGTTAAAGAGAACATCTCTGTGGATCTAAGTGTGGCCCTAGGCCCCACAAAAGTGGAAGTAAAGCCAACGCTGTTACCGCGTTACATAGAAACCTAGACTTATCATGAATCAATCCACGAATCAACAGATCTGACCACACAGCTGACTTGGCACGAATTCAATGAACTTGACATTCGTTACATGAGCCCAGTGCGGTAGATCGACCAGGATACACATCTCGAGGCGCTCGTACCTAACTTAGATTCCTTAAGAATGAGTCTTATAATATACGCACCTATAACCCTAGCGTATTATAGCCGCTCTTTGCACTACCTGACTATTCCTGTGAGACGTGTGATATGGTAAGATGAGATCTATTCGAAGTACGTACCTAGATAGTACTCATTTAAGGGGTTACGAGAAACTCGTGAGCAGCTTGAGCATGCTGCATCATCCTACACTGCATAACATCCGGTGAGTGGGCAGAAAATATTCAGGTGCGGGAAGACAAGAGGCCCGCTTCCGAAGGCATTATTATGTAATATTCGTGTCCTAACGCAAGTGGTACGCTAAATAGATTTAGACTAACGATGTTTCACTTTTACACACATTATATCTATTTTAAGTAACGTAGTCCACAAGCGAACGGGTCACCCAACCGAACGGGTCACGCCCATAGCAAAAAATAGAACTAAACTTCCTAACTTTACCACGCAACTAATTCTCGATGGATTCTGCTCAAAAAGAATCTCAATTACTCCTTGCAACTCAGGCTATCAGAAATGACTCAACACTTAGTATCCGACGTGCTGCAACAATCTATAAAGTCTCGAATACTACTCTCCAAGCGCGTCTTCAAAAACGTCAATCACGTCGCAATATCGAAGCCAACGGTCAGAATCTAACAAAACTAGAAGAAAATACGATTATTCAAAGGATAATTGAGCTAGATTCGCAAGCATTTCCTCCCCGGATAAGTGCTGTTGAAGATATGGCAAACCGACTGCTACGCGACTCGCATATCACAAAGGAGGACTTTCTTCCGGCATTTTGCGACGCGTTCAAGAAGAGCCTGACCGAAAGCAATATTCGTGCAGGCTTTCAAGGGGCTGGGCTTGTGCCTTTAAGCCCAGATATTGTTATTGAGAAGCTGGATGTGAAATTACAGACTCCAACGTCCTCCCGGCCCCTTACGCGGAAACCCCTTCCTTGGGCTTCTCGGACGCCAAACAACCCAACCGAGGCTACTTCGCAATCCAAATTTATTAAATCTCGAATTTCCAGGCATCAAAATAGCTCCCCGACGTCAATTTACGATGCTATCGATCAGTTTTTGAAAGGAGCGCGGAGTATTATGCATAAGATGGCTTTACTCCAAGCTGAGGTCGCCGAACTTCGAGAGGCAAATGCTCTAATTAGCAAGCGGCGCAGGGCCAAAAAAACACGAGTACGGCTTGTAGGATCACTTAATTCACAAGACGTACAAGATATTCAAGATCAAAAGGACGTTGCGCAGCAAGTACAGCAGGAAATGCGTGGAAATAGCGCTGGATCAAATCGTGGCCAGCCACGGCAACGGCGCTGTGGCGTATGCGGGAAGACCGGGCATAATGCGTGAACCTGTCAGGTAGAGGTAGAATCATCTGGGCAAGAGTATTCTGAGTAGTTTTAATTGATTTACGGCGTTGTGGTTGCGAAATCGTGTTGAATTCCATGTTTTGCTACTTGGCGTGACCCGTTCGCTTGTGGACTACGTTATCGGTTATCATAAAAGACGGCTAAGTCTATAACTTAGCCCGACCTGCCGCTGTGGATCCAAATCAGAGGATCTGATTGGCTACATCGTTGCTCTTAAGCAACATTTCGTAGCTTCGGAAATAGCTGAGCTTTCTAGAAAAAACACCATCAAAAGAGATCTGAACCACACAACTGACTTGGCACGAAATCAATCCTGATATTCGTGACTTGAGTCCTGTGAGGTCAGATCGACCAGGATACACACCGCCAGGTCCAAACTTCCCTCCGTTTGACTTCCTGGTTGCGACTTTTGACTATCTGTCCGAGCTTTCTCGTTAAGACTCCTCCACATATGCTTGCGCAACTCGTGGCCCTTCATAAACCGATTGAACCACTCAGGATCAAAAAGTGGTAGGTGACGTCCAAACCCCTCCTTGTCAGGCCCAGCTAGTTGACGGAGTTCATTGAAGTACTCTTCAAACTCTGGGTGAATGAGTCCGAACCTGGGGCCATCACCTCGCGATTTGATTCGATCTTCCTCCCAGATCTGTTGTTCGGCAGAACTTGGCAGATTCGCTCTTCCGGCCAAGATTCGAGCCGCTAGCACGGCCTGCCACTCGAAGATCTTGAAAGTCAGACCGGCGTTGACTGCTCCTACAAACAGCAGTCTTGGGTCCTTTCTGTAAACGACGTGCTGGTAGAGCAAGGGAACACGGTTATTTCGCACTTCAACCCCAGGAAGAAACGGCAACGTCCAAGTGAATCCAGTGCCGAAGACGATACTGTCCACGTCAGAAACCGCTGTGCCGTCCTTGAAGTGCACGGTCCGGCTGCCAGCTTTAATCCGATCGATGGAAGGGCGGTTGTCAATGCCTGGGTGGTTGAAAGCCTCATCTCCAAAGTAGTTATTGAAATTGTGGCCAATGACAACGGCGTATACTGGTGATTGTGCGGTTCCCACTAGATCGTAGGCAATATCTGCTGCTGACACGGAGGCTCCTACCACCACAACTCGCTTTCTAATAAGTCAGCATGCTGGTGACGCTCCCAACCAGAAAGTACGACTTACCTGGCCACGGAAATTGTTACGCCCTCGAAAGTGTTTGCTGTGGATTACACTGCCCGGTCGTGCACTGGCGAAGGCACTGAGTCCATCCACATGAGGGATATAGGGGACCCAATAGTGTCCACTGGCAACGACGACAGCATCGAACCGCTCCTCCCACCAGTAATTCGTCTTTGATGAGGTTTTTGATTTTCGCAACACGACCCTCCATTCAGTTCCCATCTTTTCTACCAACTCAACGCTCGTGTCATAAGATACCAAGTCTTCGTACCCGCGTCGCTGTACCAAACTTTCTATGTATCTCCGCAATACTTTCCAATGCCTGAATGGGGTGTCAGGTCCATATAGGCTCCGAGACCAGTCACTTGTTTCAGCTGCGATCAGCTCCTGACTGAATTGCATCGGCACATGATCGACATTAGTCTCCAGGTAAGGATACATTGCAGATTCGTGAAAACGAAGTTGTGGCGACTTTGGGGTCTCCGCTGGCAGCAAGTTAGGGATTGGGAGAGGCTGGTCAGCGCTTCGTGCGGCAAGAGCATCAAAATCTGAGATAATGGGCGGCGGCGTATCGTCGCCGATCCTATCGAGGCATCAGAGAATTTGCACATGTGCAGTCAGAGTCATACGTGTAAAGCTCACCAACACCCTCCTGGACCTTCTCGTCGCTCAAACACTCTGATAACCTCAAATGTCTTCTCTTGCGCAAGTGCATCGATTGTGATGGCCCCTGCCGGACCGGCACCAATCACGGCAACACGCTTCACTGTTCCCATGGTAGCGTTACACATATGCATATCAGATAAGGGTAGACACAAGTTGGCGGCAGCACAGGTGACGTGGAATGATGCAGTTGAAAAGACGGGGGTCTACTGAGCCCAGTGCCCACTTTCACTGTCGTCCTGTGATCTTGATGCAGACCCAAAGGAATGAACCCAGGCCTCGTATAATGGGGATTTGGGGTGATTTTGTGTTGTGCCTAAATTTGTCGAAATTCTTGATTGGACGGCCTGGGCTCTGCCCTTTCGGGTTACCACTTTGCGATTTGTTATGCTGTGATATGTAATGCATGTCGTGCGATGGTGTGAGATCGCGTCATTCGACGAACTCCAAAGACCCGCATTTTCTTGCTCGTTCCAGCTTCCAGATCTAGCTACCAATTCGAATATTGCTACCATCAGGAACCTCAATATGCAACGATGATTGAATAAAGTCCTACACCATTCCAAGCAGGCCGAGGCAACCCAATGTCATTCGTCGATTAGTCAGGATGCCATAAAGCAGTTGCACAAGGGGTAAAATAGTCAGAGTCCCTCCTACAAAACCCGAACACGCTGGAAATAATATCGACATATGAAGATATCTATAGATGCAGTGATAGACGTAGAAGCTCAAGTTATCCAAATATATATTTACTATTGAAACGGGGTCAGGCGGTCGGTAGGGTGTACCTATTACCTAACACACTGAACAGATGGCTCCAGTACTAACAGATCCGATCTGTTGGTCTGATCAGACGAATATCATGGCGATGGACGCTGGAGCGAAGCTCCTACAAGCCTTGAGCGCAAGTTGGTCGGATGTGCCCTCTTGTATTCAGCGAAGGGGTGATTCTCAGGATAGGACTCTTGACTCCGGGAGTCGAATTGAAGCTGCTACTAGTACTGGATTTCTCTGATCAGGATAAGATACAGGCCTATGTCGTCGTCAAGGACAAGATAAAAGCAGAATAATAGGATCTCGAACGTATGATTGATTGATTGAAATTTAACGTCTCATCACGTGATGATCTCGAACGTAGATGTTAGGCAACCTTGGTGGGCTTTGCTAAGACCACCAAGGTTACCACGTGACTTAGCCCTTTGGGACTAAGTCTAACCTTCGTGCTCCATAGGACTAGATAGAATGTCATGCTTTTACAACCTCACAAATCTTTGACCACCTTTGCGTGTAACAGTAGAGATAAACTAACTAACTGAAAAACAAAGGCAAAGATAATTAAGGATAATTAATAAGATTGAAAAAAAGAAGATAACGTAGTCCACGGTCCAATTGCACACTTTGGCAGACGTTATACGACAATGTATAAGTTAATTCAACCACAACGCCTATCATGAATTGAAACTACTCAGAATCGTTATCTTCAGACGTCTCTACATCATTTCCACAAGTGCGCGCATTCTGTCCGGGCTCGCCGCAGATTCTACAGCGCCGTACACGCGCAATTCGCCGCCTCGTACGACCACCAATTTGACGAAATTCGTCATGTAACTGCCCATCAACCTCTCGTTGAGACTGTAGGTCCTGTCCAGCTTGTATACGAAGTGACCCTCCACTCTGTAGCTGTTTTTTCTTCGCACGGCGACGTCGACTTAAGGTCTCATTTGCCTTTCGAAGTGATTCGACCTCGCCTTCTAAAAGGGCAGGTCGATGCATAACCTTCGTTGTACCTCGCGCAATCTGATCTATTCCAGCAAAAATTGACGTTGGTGAGCTATTTTGATGTCGTACAATTCTATTTTTCACATAATCGGTTTGTGATTGGGCTTCGGTTGGGTTGTTCCGAGTCTTTGATTCCCAAGGGACGGAGAGACCAGCCGAGCTACCCGGAGGTGTTGGCGTATGTAATTTCACATCGAGCTGTGATATGACATAATCTGCATCGTACGGAACTATTCCTACCCCTCGGAAACCTCCTTGGATATTTGAAACCGTGAAAGTTGCGTTGTACGCGTTTAAAAACGCCGGTAAAAAGTCTTCTTTCGAGATATGACTTATATGTGCTCGCATGAGATCTTCGATTTCTTTTCCGTACGCTCTTTTTAACCCGCGAAAACAACCAACATCAAGAGGCTTGAGCTTTCCTGGATCGCGTATTTCGCAATTGTATTCCGTACCAGGTCAAACCACGCGCGATACGCGTCGGGATCTTCGCAGAGGACTCTCTGATAGTCGATCCTTCGATTTAAACGCGTCCGGAGGTCTGGTTGTCGTCTTACGAAGCTCGAGGCCCAGTTGACGCCGACGCGTCCCGCGTCGCGACTTCGAAGTAATCGGTTGGCCATATCTTTAATACCACTCAATCGGGGAGGGAATGCTCGCGAATCTAGGTCGGTTGTATGTCGTACGATTGCCTCTTCTTCGGAAGGAGTCAACTTTTGCGTTGGTGATCGCGTAATCGCTCGAGCGGGTTTACCGTCGCGTCGATACGCAAGGGTTCTAAAAGGTACGTTATAGATCTGACCAGCGCGACGTACACTTAATTTTGGATCAGATTGAAGCGCATGTAATGCCAGAATCATATCACTTTCATTCCAAGAACAAACCACAGTTATGTGGTGAAAAACCGCAGGTCAAAGTGGTAGCGTACGAAAATCTGCCGACGTGTGCAATTGGACCGTGGACTACGTTAGTCTTAATAGTAGGATAATAGGTGTACCCTTCGGACGTCTAATAAAAATCGGCATTAGCTGCTTTTGAATTACTAAACTACTGCAAACAAAAGTATACATCCCGGGACTTTGGGTGAAACATAGTATTTGTAAAAACCCAAGTGTGAGTACCCAAACATGCGTGCTTAGTGAATCATAGAATCATCTAATACGGAAAGCTCCCCTTTTCTGGGCCGAAGTATCCTCTGTCAGGAATTGGGAGAATTCCAACGCCAGAACCATCGACTCCAGCAGAGCTAACCGTATTGCCCCACCACTTCAGACTCACAGGGTTGTAACCGATGGCAAAGAACATGATCAGAGCACTGATGGCGACACCAGCCGTCAGGGCAGATGAGAGAACGTAATTGTACTTGACCCACCAGGCCAGACGATGTCGTGGGAGCCAGTACATGAAGATAAACGACAGTATCATTCCAGGTGTCTTGTACGACAAGTTAGATGGAGCCCAGTGTTGGATCCCCTGGATGATGAGGATTGGGTTCAACCACAACAGCGAAGCAATGAAGGGGAAAAGTGTTCGATCCAACATGCTGAAGGTACGAGGGCTGAGCTTAGTCCGCAGATTCTCCTTGGCACCAGGTAGGTACTTTGGACCAAGGGTCTGCGGAACCAGGAATAAGACGGATATTCCGAATCCGATGAGGAAGCACCACTTGAACAGGGGATACAGGGAGTTGAACATTCGGTTGGAACCAAGAAGACCCCACATCAGGGAGCTTGCGTAAAGTGGAAAACCGTCATTTGCGCAGGTGAATCGGCTTGGTTGGTCTGGCGTGCATAGTCCCTTGACGTTTTCCAAAATGAAGTCTTGGACACCAACAGCCACGAAACATGTGATGATGATGGTGCCAATTTGACTGCGAAAGACGGCTCGGGGTGCGATCTTGCAGTAATGGGCCATCTTTTGATCCTGGACGTAGTTGTCGCCATAGCCTGCTAGAGCCCAGGAACCCAGTGTTTGAGCGTACAAGAAGGCGTTGGGGTTGTTGGGCAGGATGAAGCCGGTGATAACCTGGATCAATGCGCCTAGTCCCAAGTTGGTACCCGTCGTTGCGGACAGGAAAGAGAGGGGGACGGCAAATACGAGGTTGATGCCAATCATGAGAAAGGTGAGCCAAACTGGAGTGTCAAGTGGGAAGATCTTCAAAAAGACGACGGAGACTACCACAGCCGCAACCAGAATTAGGATGAACCACCAGTCAGGAACTTCCTTGTACTTGGACATGAGACGGCTGTGCACATCCATAGCACCTTCGTAGTTCCCTTTTCCGTGACGCAAACCCTTGTAGAAGTCGATGTAGGCGGTGGATACGGTCCTCCACTGGTTGATCATGATGTAGAGGAAGTAGACAGGGTAAAAAACGAAATTGGCGCCGACTGTCAGAATGTAGCCAGCTGAGTAGAAGGGGGGTGAATATTCTTGGTATGCCGTTTCGTTGAGTCTGTTATTGAAAACGACCTTCTGGACCTCGTACGTTGTCCCGTCATTTGCAAAAGCAGACGATGAGTTGATCGGGAGGTAGGCCGTGTTGTACATGTTGGAATAATAGATTCCCAAGATGATGAAACCGCCCAGAATACTGCCAAACCACATCGTGCAGGTGGCAAAGAAAGGTTGAGACAGAGCAGCATAGGAAGAAGTGGCGATGTTCCAGTCAAATGTCGTGATTGGGTTGAACAAGCCCAGTCCCAGAGAAGAGCCCGTGAGAATTGCCAGAGTGACATTCTGTGGCGAGATCCATGTCATCCAATTGAATGTCGAGAGCGCTGTGAACAGGTATCCTGGGAACCAGTAGTAGAAGAACATGCACACTGTGACGACGTAGAAAAATCTGTATCGGGAGATGGTCCAGCCATTGATATTTTCTTTGGGTTCGGGTCTAGTCAGAGCTCGATTCATGGCAATGGTTGGTAGGACGGTTGGCCACAAGGCTTTGACCGGGTACACACTGAATCGTCGTAGGTATCCGGCAAAACCCATGCCCATGAGTTGGACGAAGAGCGTCAGCATCAGCTGATAGCCGAATGTGACGAATTCCTGGCCGTAGAAAACCGGTGACTTTTGTACAAGGATCATGCCGTAGCTGTTGGTGGTGTATATAGCAATGTTATATGTAATGGTGGCAAACATCTGCTCCTTGAAGGTCCATGGGCCGGGGTTAAGTGAGTGACGGACTCCGAAGACGGTGACGCCCCAATCAGGGAGGATGAATTCGAGAAACTTGGCACAAGGAAATAGCAGGATTTGAATCACAGAACCACTCAAACCTTGAAGAAATCAGTACCATGTACACGTGTGGTTTAGTCGGGGTCTTACTGATCGAGGGGAATCGACTGTTGAAGAATGTCGACATGAAAGTTCCAATGATAGCCCAGCCGATTCCGAGAAAGTATGCGCGGACGGTCTCGATGGGCACATCAGAATTGTCTACTGGCTCGGCCACAGCGCGAACACCTGGATAAGGAGACGAGTATCTTAGCATGGTGGCATCGATTCTCAAGTCACGGTCATAAAAGTCGCCGTATGCCTTGGGACCTTCCAGAAGCCGAACCATGCGCGCTCTCATTTCCGGAGGGAAGTTCCAGTCATCGGAGTGGAACTCGACTGATTCCTCGAGGATGGCTATGGCTTCTTCTTCGGTCATGTTGTTGATCTTTTCGAGTATGTAGTCGCGTTCGCCATTGGGTGCCAGCTCCTCGAGCAGCTCGGGCGAGATTTGATCCCCATAGTTGGTGCTCTGGAGTTGAGTCTTTTCAGGATCGGAGTCAAAGGTTTTAGGTGAGATGTGCTCCTCGACATTTTCTACGGTGCCAGACATACTGGCCATATGATGAAGCAACACACAGGACGATGGGACGGCTCGCATGAGCACAATTGTGTAAATCGGAGCATCTCTCAAATCTCATATTTATCTGCGTGTCATTCACCAGTCGGAGCAAGTCGCCGACGGCATGGGTCACTAACACGAATTGGGACATGAATGCTACCATGCCGAGCCACTGATAACCAGACACTGTATATGGAAAGATGTCGACCCTCCTCCCAAAGGGGATCGCCCAGCGCCCGGTGTTGGATGCTCGGTTGCAGTGGATAAGGAAGACTGCGGGGACGGTTAGTCCTTGGTTGACACTAGTCAGGGCCGGGGGTGCCAGATTCCCAATGTGGATCTATGCAGGATGATCAATGGTGGTGGCGGAACGGGATGCATCTTCATGATCTAAATACTTACAGTTGCAAAACAAATATTCGATGAGGTGAGACGTTCAGCAGTTATGTCGTCTACAGATCTCGGCTGGGAAAAGCATCTTCACGTCTGCCGTCAAGCTAGACGTCGAGGATCCCTT
Source organism: Pseudomassariella vexata (assembly GCF_002105095.1). NCBI lineage: Eukaryota > Fungi > Ascomycota > Sordariomycetes > Amphisphaeriales > Pseudomassariaceae > Pseudomassariella > Pseudomassariella vexata. The sequence goes on from NW_024467957.1 coordinate 3,305,009, forward strand.
GTTCAAGAGTTCAGAACCCCACAGAAAACCCCAACAACCGATACGCGAAGTTGGCTACACTCCTCGAGAGTGGACCGAGCTAGCAGTGGACAGATTGGCTCCATGACCTACAGCCGTTAAATGCTCCCATCTTCAATCTCAAATGCAGCTAGTAAGAATCCCGTCTTATGGTACATCACGGCGAGGATGCTCAAGAGTGGTTTGCTGGTGACGCGCCGTTGATTTCTGCACTTCGCGTACCTAGGACATCAAGATTGTAAGCACGAGTCTGGTCATAAGATCATTGGTATCGTCCGCATATATTTCCGGCAATGGGCAATGCGTTTTCACCACATTCCCCGCTTCCCACCACCCCTGCTCGGCTCCCCGATCGTAAATTGCCGAAGTCAACTGTGCTACGTTACATTGTGTACGTTATGCTCTTGAAATCGATACGATGATGGTCTGGTGCCAATGTCTTATCTGGAACCTGCTTGTAATCTATTTGCCGATTGCCTATGGGCTAGAGAGGACTCTAGCGGGTGCTGATGCGTATCATCCTCTCGCTGCTGGGCAAAGCTAGAAGCCTCATTTGCGAAATAAATCCAATTACGTAGGTTGCTCATCTAGTCACGTCCTGTGGAAAGATGCTGCTATCTGCTTGATGTCGGGCGAGCTTGGTCCGTTGCGTGGCTGGAGAACGTTTGGGCACTTGGCAGTACAGCTAAATGCCGACGGTTTGCTCCCGCATGATTGGCGATGGGCAGGTCTCTGGGCTTTTCACGTGTGATGGGTCATTTGTGCACACTCTGGGTTCCTACTGGTGCTATTTGGAATTATTCCAATTAGCAACGAGACTTATCCGCTCGACTCATAACTTATTAGAATGGATGATACCAAAGATGAGCAATTCGAACCTGCATGTGAATGCGCTGTCGCAGTTCGCGTTGCCAGTCAAGAACATGTCGGCCTATAAATATCTTGGCCTTGCACCTAACCAGATCCGGCTCCTCACAGTGCGACCCTCCAATACTACGCGCGTTCTTATACGCGGAGGAGCGCGCCAGCCGCATAGCGGAAAGCATAGCGGAAATTCGCAGATATGATGAACGAGTCGCCTTGTCACAACTGTGCGAATAACCGTGAGCTCTCTGTAGTGAAGAACCTTGACTGTTTCCTGGAACGATTGTGAAATACCAATATATCGGACAGTAAGTTTTGGATTGACGCCATCTCTATCAATGAAGAAAAGCCAGTAGAAAGGCGTGACCAAATCAAGCTCATAGCGGACATGTATAGGATGGTAAAGGTGATTGTCAGATGGCTGGGCAACGACGACGAATACGCCGCGCGAGCATATGCATTGACCAAGCAGCTATCTACCTGGGACTTGAATAAGCGCGTAACACTGTAGCCACATAGCGCATTTAAGGAGGACAAAGGGTTTGAAATATCCTGGGTTACTGCTGCCAAGGTGTCCCACAGGAAATACTTCACAAGGACCTGGAGCATTCGAGAAGTCATACTGGCTAAGGAGGTGAGGGTTTGGTGTGGAAGCCACGGCATCGGCTGGATCGCTAAGACCGAGAGCTTCTATTTCTTTTCAACGACAACATGGACTCCTTACTTGGTCGACTTGTTGTCACGTTCGCGGGGGAGGGGGGTAGAGTGGGAACCGTCACAGAATCATGAATATTCTTATAGGCTCTAATCTATCTCGTGGATTCCATGCAAACGACCCTCGGGATAAAGTGTGCTCGTAGGTTGGGCTTGTCCAATCTCCCATCAAAAACAAGCAACACCTCTTCCTTTCTTAGGATAAGCAATTCTTGTAGATTCTTGAAGATGGCGAAGATGTGCTTCTACTCTCTGTTTTGATGGGGATATGTTTCGGTTAATGGGGGATGAAGAAGGAACACTGCTATCTTGGGTATCTAACTGAAGATGTGACAACCCAATAGGATTCCCTGTGGCTTCATACCATCGGTATTCTTTATACAAAACGACGAAACAGCGTCCTGCAATAGTGGTTGAAATGAAGAAACGACTGCTTGTTTTTATTAATCTATGGAAGGTAGAAACGAAATAAGCTTACATAAACGGTTTGAATGACCTTGAGAATCGACTTTCAGAGTCTCTGATGTATCAACCACTGTGAAGTCTTGAAAAGAATCAAGCTGGACAATATCATGGCGGGCGAAGTTAACCAGGATGTTATTGGAAGGGTAGCGCTTTTCCCAAATGAGATGAACTTGTGGAATCGCGTCCCATGTGACATCTATCGGACTTATTGCAAGCTGTAACAAAGCATAGAGTTGGCTGTATCTCTGATCTCCCCAAGTTCAAGAGACTGACTATGGCCTCAAGTACCGAAAAGTGTGCCTTTGGCTGCACACTTGAGTCAGTTGTTGATATATAAGAGGTTTCGGAATGATGAAAACGTAGGAAAGTTCGGTGAATACGGCAAACAGCTGTGACAACTACTATCAAGGCCGTCGAAGGCTTCGAGTCGTGGTCATTCATCTGCACATGTGTCGTATGCATTCGTAGATAGAACAGGCTACAGGGCTAGTCGCTCTTGGGCAGGAAGCAGACACATCCGTCGAAAGCGAGCCACGGCATCGAGCTGCCCGTACATCCTACATCATAAATAGCCTCAACAATGTGCCTCCGTTTCCCATGTTTTGAAAGATATTGACCTTGGCTGAAAGACTTCGCGTATGGTCGTCCACATAGCACCGGCGGCACTCTACAAAAGCCACTCTAGCATTCACACCGGGCACCCTCCGGACTGCGGCCGAACCAGTGGCGATTCCGTACCGGACGGACTGATACGCATTACGTATCAATCGGATAGATGAACCGAGCCAACCCCGTAATATGAATCAAGTCCATCGTCCACTTAAAGATAGGGATAGCGGTTCAACAGCATGCCCTGCACAATAGGGCAGGTGAGTTCCTGCGGGAAACAATGATACATCCGGGAGGTGCATGCCTATCTGCAGCGATGCGGTTTGCCGGGTTCCCACCGTGAATTGAGGTGAAGCCGCAATAGTGTCTGACTTTGAACCACCTTCCTTATCGGGATTCAGTAACGAATTGGTCAAATGGACTACGACTCCAGAGGTTACTGGTACTTCCAGGCCCTACATGCAGATAGCCCATTAGTATGGAACTGTACGTGTCAGTCAATGCAATGGAATGCGGCCTCGGCTACGGAGAGTGGCCTGAAGCGCGGGGTACGTTGGACGCTTCTCACTATACAGAGTACTGGATCATAGAATGGAATTTGACCAGCTTTACTTACAGCATTATCATGATTAATTCTACGATGCAACGTAGATTCTTATACGTGCAATTGAGTCTAGGACGGGCCACGGCATTCAGCAGCAAAGTATCCAGAAGGGCGTGATGGTAACTTCTCTGGCGAAGGAGAGGGCTTGGAGCAGAAGTATACAGTTTGCAACGGTGGGCCCGCAGTTCATACGGGAAACATTGACTCAGTTGTAGAATAGTTAGATTGGATCGACACTAGTCCACTCTTGAATTCGAAACCAGAGACAAGAGATATCTATCCGATGAATCACACTGTTTATGCTATGCATCTTGGGAAAGTGATTATTGTTCTGTGACGCAGATTCGAGGCGGGTCCTTAATTCTTTTTGGAGGCAGAGCACTTATCTCTATCCAGAACTTGGGAAGGCTGAAGCACAGCCAGTCTATTCAGACATCTATCGCACACATGACCTCGACTGAAAGGGCCTTGTAGTTTCTCGTCCTTTTGAATGGAGGGAGGAATTTGGGTGTCGCGCATGGAGAATCGGACCGGGTGTTTTGCAAATGCGCGTCGGCTGCTCGTGGATATCGTGATGCTCGCCAGTCGTGGTAGCTGGAGTTCGGTCGGGAGAAAGCAGGGAAGCGGCAATTGTCGACACGATAGTGCCTAAAGTACTCGAGTCGCATGACTACATTTGGATTGCCAAAGGTGCGGAGTTGAAACTATGAAACATATTTCGATGATACCGTTACGGTGTTGCATCGTGAATTGCTTCTTGAGCGAAACTGGCATCTCGTGGTCTTCAAGCTGGTCATGAAGCCCATTGATTGTTCTAGGGTTTGGCCGCCGGCAACTTGGGAGCAATGATCCGTTGTCGGGAAATTGAGAGGCTGTGCATTGAGCTTGTCGTGGCTGCCTGGGCTTGGTTGATCTGCCCCGCGTTGTTGCCCCTCCAAAAAAGAAGCTGGCAACGACCGAACCAAATCTTGAGTCACTCTGCAAGTGTCTGATCAGCTGCGATTTGACGACCGCGATTTCTTGCAACTGGATAAATCGATACCTTTACCGCCATACAACTCAATAGCCTATCGAAGTCGATTGACCGCCCCGCAATCATGGCGGACGCCATCACCGAAGCGACGGCCAAGCTGTTTCTGGACGAGGAGACGGGCGAGATGGTGTCCAAGAACGAGCTCAAGAAGCGCACCCAGAAGCGCGCAAAGAAGGCAGCCACCGCGAAGGCAAAGGGAGCTGCAGCGCCCAAAGAAAATGCCGCGCCCAAACCAAAGGCAAAGGTAGACGAGCCCGCCCTCGACCCGGAGCTCATGTTCAAGCAGGGCTTCCTCAACGATGTTTTCGAAGAGCGCCCCAAGAAGCCTGTCACAACCCGATTCCCTCCCGAACCCAACGGATTCCTACACATTGGACATGCGAAAGCCATTACCGTCAACTTCGGCTTTGCCAAGTACCATGGGGGTAAATGCTACTTGCGATATGACGACACCAACCCCGAGGCTGAGGAGGAGAAATACTTCACTGCCATCGAGGAGATGGTACGGTGGCTCGGCTTCAGTCCCCACAAGATCACATATTCGAGCGATAACTTCCAGAAGCTGTACGACCTAGCAGAGAAGCTTGTTGGGCAGGGAAATGCCTACGTCTGTCACTGCAATGGTTAGTGAAACCCTTTGGTCTGTCATATTATGGAGGCATGCTGACACTCATGGCGATGCAGACGACGAGATAAAGGCTCAGCGCGGCGGTGAAGAACATGGCGACCGTTTCCGATGTTCCCACGCAGACCAGAGCCCCGAGACCAATCTGGAAGAGTTCAGGGGTATGCGTGATGGAAAATACAAACCCAGAGAGGCTTTTCTACGAATGAAGCAGGACATCACCGACGGAAACCCCCAGATGTGGGATTTGGCCGCATACCGCGTTCTCGAGAAACCACATCACCGCACCGGGTCCAAATGGCGGATATACCCTACCTACGATTTTACCCATTGTTTATGTGATAGTTTCGAGGGCATCACCCACTCGCTATGCACCACTGAGTTTGTCCAGAGCCGCGTAAGTTACGAGTGGCTCAACAAGACGCTCGGCGTGTACGAGCCGATGCAGCGCGAGTACGGTCGTCTGAGCATAACTGGAACTGTGCTCAGCAAGCGGAAAATTATGAAGCTAGTCACCGAAAAGTACGTACGTGGCTGGGACGACCCCCGTCTGTACACCCTGATCGCCATCAAGAGACGTGGTGTGCCGCCGGGAGCTATCCTTGAATTCGTCAATGAACTTGGTGTGACGACTGCGCCGTCTGTCATTCAGCTGGTACGTTTTGAGCAGACCATCCGAAGATACTTGGAGCGGACGGTGCCCAGATTGATGTTGGTGCTCGACCCTATACCCGTTATTATCGACGGCGCAGAAGAGCTTGAGGTGGACGTGCCGTTCTCTCCCAAGAACCCTGCCATGGGATCCCACAAGATCAAGTTTACGCCTACCGTCTACATCGATCGATCTGATTTCCGCGAGGAGGACAACAAGGACTACTTCCGTCTGGCACCCAATAAGACTGTGGGACTCTTGCACGCCCCTTACCCAATCAAGGCCGTATCTTTCTCCAAGGATGAGACCACCGGCAAGGTTACAGAGGTGCGCGCCGTCTTCGACAAGGAAACCAAGAAACCCAAGACCTTCATCCAGTGGGTGGCCACAGAGTCTCGCACCGCCGAGGTTCGCATCTACAACTCGCTGTTCAAATCCGAAAAACCGGACAACGCTGATGGAGGTTTCTTGAATGATATCAATCCTGATAGCGAGATCATCTACCCTAACGCCATGATTGAGACGGGGTTTGACGAGGTGAAGCGTCGCGCGCCATGGCCCGAGGCTGCTGGTGAGAGTGAACTGGGCAGGGGTGGTCCCGAGAGCATCAGGTTTCAGGGAATGAGAGTGGCATACTTCGTAAGTTCAACTCCATATCATCACAAATATGCCGTCCTTTGCGCTCCGAGCGCTGGCTAACCACTCTTTAGGCCGTGGACTCGGACAGCACCGACAGCAAGGTTGTGTTGAACAAGATTGTGTCACTCAAGGAAGACGCTGGCAAAAATTAGACTCTGGTTTTCTTTGCGCCTTACATATGGGGGTTTCAAGGGGGTGTTATCGTTCGGCGTTGAAAAAAGATTCGGACGTTGGTGTCATGTTAGAAGCAGGCCAGATGTGGAATTATGCTTGTCACTAATGCCAGTCGTTCTTAGTGATTTCCACGAACATCCTAAATTTCCACGGCCCTTGGTAGATCCCAGAAAAGGGACCGTAATACCTTGAAGCTTTGGGAGTCTTGACGGTCCGGCGAATCTGGACTTTATATCTACGTTGATCATGCCATTCAGTCCATGTTATCATTTTACTCATGCGACCTTACCACTTAAGAAGTCACCTGCGACCGCCGTCACAAGAAGGAGCCGAAAGTCGTCATGAAATGGTTAGGCTCCGCTGAATATGAACGAGCAGTCTAGAAACCGGTGGACTTCCAGTTCCTCCGTAATTTCATTTATGGTCAGACGATACTTACGAGCATGATCTGGATGGGATGCTACTAGCTGTTTCAGGTCTGGTAACGAATCACTACAGGTTATCAAAGTATATGCGCTTTGGATAACTAAACGACTACGATGTATAGCATAATAAAACAATTGTGCAGCATAGCCATTAGCCATTGATGCTATGTAAATCATGACATTAGAAACCATTCCGAGGTGCTGTCCCCGTAACTATCTCCTTAATCAGGTGCTTGCCAGTCATGGTTAAACAGGCCATACCTCATCCACTGACCCACCCATCCCCAAAGCCAATCTCAACTGGCCGCATAGCCCTAGATGTCATACTCCATGATTGCGTCTCCAAGTCATCTACCTGCCTCCTGTACCCTTCCCTGGATCGCAAGCCCTTTTCATCGCGGCCATCTTGGGAAATGATACGAACGAGAACACCCTTCTCCCCACTATTATTTCCTCGCGGAGGTCACGCAGACGCGAAATGTCAGCACGGTGGTGAACAAGTCAAAATGAACAGAGCCAGGTGCGGAGCTGGACTTTCATCTTGCGGGTTGGCGAGTCCGCCGGCTTTGATCAGTCGGCACAGGAGGTGCGTTGTTGGCGTGGATGTACGGTGATCAAGGATGGAGCGTTGCGTCTTGATGGGCGCGCTTTTGTGAGTTTCATGAAGACGAAGTGCAGAATTGTCCCTGAAGCTTTCTCAGGAGTGCCGTTACCGTTGTTGACGGCCCAGTAACATTTTTGGTGGAGGACTCGGAATATGTCAAAGGCTATGTCGAGGCCAGCGACGTGCATACAGTATAGTATTAGTCCACTCGGAACTGCATGGCCCGAATCAAAGAAGATTTAGAACAGATGGGGGAAGATATCCACCCTCTGAACACTTTAGAGGTTGACTGAGGCACAGTGAGCCATACATCAGCTATGCGCAGCATCATGCCGGACACGAAATGGGATAAGTGAATATAGTTCAGTTGAGAATTCCGCGCCAGGAGGAATCAGACCAGGTGCTCGTCCTGCGCATGGAACGCCTCTGCAAACGGTATATCCCCGTCAATTTCAGACACCTCACTCATTTGCTCCATTCCCTTTGAAATGAATTCGTAGGCGCGCATAACTCGAAGATATCGAGACTGCTGTTTCAGATGGCGTGACGAAAGGAGCAGGAGAACTAGTAGCCCAGAAACCTTCAAGTGCATATGGGAATATCTCCTTGTACAATTTGATCAATATTCATATGTAGTCGATATCCTCATTGACCTCAATGGCTCGTAGAAGGTCCGGGGCTGGCGTGGGGTGTTCCTATATTCGTGGAAGCATGTCAAGCGGATTAACTGGTGGGGTAAACTCCGATTCTACAGCAATTTCCATTCAAGTTAACTCTGCTAGTTCATACCCATATGCCGCGAGGTGGGCTTAGATATCCTACCGGATAGGTATTATTAGATCGATAATATGCTATTGCTTCCGGCTAGCTTCTATAGGGGCCTATACACTTCTCGGCTTATCCATGTAGTCTACAATAATAATAGTAATAATTTCATCAGACAAATTTAAGAGCTGGTATATAACTTTGCTACTCCTAACTGTGTCGATATAAACGATTACTGTACTTGGGTGGCCGTTTTAACACCGTCCTACGGTATTAAGAGATAGATAGTATAATGGCTGCCCAGGCTTAATGGGGGCGTTAATTTCGCCGAGCGTAACGCTGTGTAAAGCGATAGATCATGGAGTCATGGGACAATACATAGCATAGACAAGCAATGCACCAGACGGAATAAAGAGTCAGAAGTTTCCGGATTCATCTTTAAAGTCGACTATGAAACAAGGCTATTGTCTCAGCAGAATTCCTCTGACCAGTCTATCAGATCAGCAAGGTTTACTTCAATGAATGATGTACAGAAAATTGCGTCTTTACTGGTTTCATGGCTTGTTCATTGCATGTGGAATGATCAATGCCAGTTGCACGTAACTGGGCTATCAATCTGTTTCAATGGGTCTCTATGTTTCAGATTGAACCTATACATGCAAGAGGTGCAAATAATCAGATAGCCAAGTTTGACTTTAAAAAATTTGTTTCTTTCGAGACTCGAGTCAGACTTTTCTACAGATACATCAATGGCATGCATTTGTACTTGTTTGATCCTATAGATGTATCTTCAATCTGAAGTAGATGAATCACTATTGCGGGTATTTCAGTTACTTGGATTTTACGAAGTAATATAGCTCTAGTTGAAAACGACTGGATCAACTCAACCGAAGCCCCTCTTCTCAATTATAAGCTTAGACAAGGACTGACCATGCTGCCCCAGGCTCGTGGCAACCACCAAGGCCAATTAAGAGCTTCATTGTGTTGAATTGATCCGAGTCTTATTCATAGAAACTCATTTGAATCAGATAAGAACAGAGGAATAGGGGCGTTATTAGCGCAAGCTAAATGTAATAAACCGCAGCTGAATACCTCATATTACATGCCTGGCTAAGTATAATGTACGATCGATCTGTTCTGCCACCAGTGGTAGTGAGCAAGGTTTCAATGCAAGTCTCGATACCGGACTTTAAGGCTCGTACCCGTCGGAAGTAAGCCACCTTTCTCAAATACAAGCTTGTATTTCCGGTGGTCAGCCGACATCGCCTAAGCTATCTCGATCTCAATCAATGATCACTAATCATACCAAAGCGGCCGCTCGTGCTTCTTCGGCAGCTCCGACTCCAACGACGAATCGGCTTGCATTGTGCATAGCTAAAGTCAGCGACATACAGACTCAGCTTGCACTTAACACCGACTATGCCGATCATTAAGTGAAACGGTTACCTGGCGGTCGGCCATAAGGTCAATAGTTGCCCTTCTTGGTACCTTCTACACCTCTCCAGACATGCAGATTATTAGCTTATTGCAACCCCCATAATACTTGGTCTTCCATTCGTTTTCAGTGCTGTGAAGGGCAATGATACCCTTGCCCAAGTAAACCGGTACTTGTCCACTCACACGATTTGTATGCGTTGATCATCTGGGGCGAAAATGTCTGACGGAGCCTATGAAGTCTTTCTTCCACTTACGCGAGGTGTCGCTCTTAGCCACAGAGGTTTGGCCCCCAAACTCGAGCAGTACTATGGAAAAACCAAAGAACCGACTCTAGGAATGATCACAATTAGCGGAATAGTGGTGTGAAGGAAGGGACATAAGCAGGGGTCGGTAAAGATTCGATGAGATGCTCGCGCCATTTTCGGGGGCGGGCGGGACGTGTGTCAGCGTACAATGATATATGATAAGGCCACTGCTCAGTTCCTTGCAAACCATTACGAAAAACTGGTGAATTCCGCATCTGATAACGCCTTGCCGTCTATCTTACATCACATATCAAACGACAAAGCTGTTCAACAGATCCTACCACTATAGCGACACAGATACAACCACACAAATACATCTTCAGCATGACGGCAACCGGCACAGCCAGCTTAGGCGACGCCAACCGCGGGAAACGTCTCATTCCTCATGTCATTGACGAGAACGCCCGTAAAACACCTGACAGAGAATTTATCCAGATCCCGCGATCTTCCAACCCAAAAGACGGCTGGCGCATTGTGGCATGGAAGGACTACGCCAATGCTATCAACCGCTGTGCACACAAGATCGTCGAGTACTGCGGCGAGGCAACGCCCGGAACTTTCCCAACAATTGCGTATATCGGTCCCAACGATGTACGATATCTGGTAGTTGTTGTAGCGGCGGTGAAGGCTGGCTACAAGGCGCTCTTCATCTCACCTAGAAATTCACAAGAAGGACAAATTAACCTTTTCGAGATGTCGGACTGCCATGTACTGGCCTTTTCGCCGACGCACCGCGCCATGGTGCAGTCGTGGTTAGAGGAGAGAGACATGAAGGCTATCGAGGTGAGTTCCATGGACTCTTGGTTCCCAGCCGAGGAGGTGCCCGAGTTCTCCTACAACAAGACGTGGGAGCAGGCTGAGCATGATCCGTTCGCGGTGCTTCACACGAGCGGTAGCACAGGCTTGCCCAAGCCGATTGTGGCGAAGGCGGGCATGCTGGCGATTAGCGATGCATGTTATAACCTTCGCGAGTGGAATGGGACGCAGACCCTGCACAAAGGGTGGGCGGAGAAGTCCAAGAGGCATTTCGTTCCCAGTTGGTGCTCCTTTTGACTCGTATTTTGGGGGAAGAAACGGCTCACACTCGCAGTGCCTTTGTTCCATGCTGCTGCATTGTACACAATTATCCTAAAGTCCATTTTCTGGGAAATACCCGTGTGTCTTGGCATCGCAGACCGACCCCTATCTTCGGATCTGGTCATGGAGAGTCTGAATCAGTTGGACGTGGAGTCGGCTGTACTGCCTCCGGCCACTGTGGAGGATATGAGCCAAAGCGAAGAATATATCAAGGCGTTGGCAAAGCTGAACTGCGTTATCTTTGGCGGTGGTACGTTGCATCATATCAAGCTCAAAAGGATAAATCCACTGACATGCACACAGGCAACCTCGTTCGCGAGGCAGGAAATCGATTGGTGAAGAATGGTGTTGTCTTGGTAAATTCCATTGGGTCGACAGAGTTTGCCCCGTTTCAGGTCTACTGGCAACCCGACCCGGAGCTCTGGCAGTATTTCATCTTCAACGATGATTTGTTCGGGTGCGAGTGGCATAAGGTTGAGGATGACGATGAAGTGTATGAGCTCCACGTGGTGCGTCAGGCCAAAGAACCTGGTATGCAGGGTTTCTTCTACACTTTCCCCGATGCCGACGAGTACAACACCAAGGATTTGTACAAACCGCACCCCACCCTGCCAAACCACTGGCTGTATTACAGCCGCTCGGACGACATCATTGTCTTCTCCAACGGCGAAAAGCTGAACCCGGTTACCATCGAAGAGATCGTCTCGGATCATGCCGAAGTGAAGGCCGCTCTTGTTGTCGGCTCGCAGCGATTCCAGCCCGGTCTGCTCATCGAACCTCTTACGCCTCCCAAAGATGCCGAGGAGGAAAAGAAACTCATTGATAGAATCTGGCCCCTGGTTGTCCAAGCCAACAAGGAGACCGTCGCCCACGGGCGGATCAGCCGGGACCTCATTGCCGTCTCCAACCCCGACAAACCCTTCCATCGTGCAGGCAAGGGGACGATTCAGAGAGCTATGAGTATCAAAGCGTATGCTGAGGAGATCGACCTTCTGTACGAAAAGGCCAACTTGGTTTCGCATTCTGACGCCCCTCGCCTGGACATCAGCTCCGAGGAAGCATTGGTCGAGTCCATCGCCAAGATGTTCGAAGACCACCTCGGCTCCCCTCACTTGGAATCCGACACCGAGTTCTTCGCCGCCGGAATCGACTCAATGCAAGTAATCAATGCCTCTCGTCTCCTGCGTGCTGGTATTGCGGCATTTGGCCAGGACAACGTCGACTCGCAGACTCTGGCCACGCGAGTCATCTACGGCAATCCCACGCCTCGCCGATTGGCACGCTACATCCTCGACTCGGTCTTGTACGGCGGATTGAAGCACAAGGCCAACGAGGACGAGGAGCAGCAACACGCGATGCAGTTTCTGTATGAAAAATACACGCAAAACCTCCTCCCCAACAAAAAGGGGCGTCCCAACCCGTCAGACGTCGGCCAGACCGTTGTCCTGACCGGCTCAACCGGCATGCTGGGCTCCTACCTCCTCGACCAGATGGCGCACAACCCTTTGGTAAAGAAGGTCATCTGTCTCAACCGCGCCGCAGATGGCGGCGTCAAGCAGCAGGCCAAGGCCATGGTCGGGAGGGGTCTGGACCCCAGTTACCAGGGCAAAGCCGAGTTCTACCACACCGATCTGTCGAGGTCCAATTTTGGCCTGCCGAGGGATGTGTACGCGCGGCTGTTAAAGGAGGCGGATCGCGTGGTGCATAATGCGTGGCCGGTTAATTTCAATATCACGGTCGAGACGTTTGAACCACACCTTTGCGGTGTGAGGAACTTGGCAGATTTCGCCGCGAAAGCCGAGAAGAGGGTCGCAGTTGTTTTCATTTCGTCCACTGGCACGGCCGATCGGTGGGATTCGACTACCCGTGGTCCCGTCCCCGAGGAGAGACTCGATGATGTGAGTATCCCTAGTGGTGGATACGGACGGAGTAAGATGGTGGGTAGTTTGATTATGGAAGATGCCGCCAAGGTGGGAGACTTTCCCGCTGCCATTATCCGAGTGGGCCAGATCGCCGGCCCCGAACGCGAGGAAGGAGCCTGGAACCGACAGGAGTGGCTGCCTAGTATCGTGGCCAGTAGTCTGTACATGAAGGCGCTGCCCAGCAACCTGGGAGCCATGGACAGGGTCGACTGGACGCCGGCAGAACGCATTGCGAGTTTGGTCCTTGAGATTCTCGGCGTGGCGCAGAAGGTCGATCCTGAGGACATCACAGGTTACTATCACGGCGTGAACCCATCAGTGACCTCTTGGAAGGAGTTGGCGCCTGCGGTGCAGGAGTTCTACGGCGAGGACCGGATCAAGGAGTTCGTCAGCTTCAGAGAATGGGTCAACCGTTTGGAGAAAAGCCAGGCGGATGGGATTCAGTCCGTCGATGCGAATGCTGGTGTTAAGCTACTCGACTTTTACAAGTTGTTAGCTGAGGATCAGGAGGCCGGGCATCACGGGATGCAGTTTGATATGCGCAATACGGTCAAGAGAAGTGTGACTATGGCGAGATCGGGTGTTGTTACGAAGGACATGATGAAGCGGTGGTGTAAACAGTGGGGATTCCAATAGGGGTATTTTGAATTGATTTACTTTTGTTTTTGAAGCAGAGAGGGATAGATATTGTTCAACGCTGCATAGATTTAGACCGTTCGAGGAAATCAAATACGCCCATGAAATGTTCACCTCGTTGAGCTTCATGTACACGCTCGATTTGGCAAGACGTTCTGCCTACCCCTGAATTAGTAATATCTTCGAAGTCGCTTCGGTCTGAATTTCTAATTGCTCAGCTGAAAGTTATGATACACCTGGTTGGACATGAAGGGCGATTTATTTGCGTGAAGCAAGTTCGTTACCGAGTTAGGATGAGCCTAGTAAAATGGTTCTGGGTTGATGTAAGGTTAGCCGGTGTAGCGATACAGTACGTATCGTTCCAAGAATGTCACGAGCGCTTTCATATCTAACCTAGTTATATCATATTATCATCTTAGAACTGCCTGGCTTCGCGGTTTCATGTACATATCTTCAAAGCTATATTGCTTGATTGGTCTTGCCGCCTCCAGGGACACACAGGGGAACGAAAACCCGATAATTGACTGTCTCGAACGGCAATTCTTCGGCAATAAACATCGAAGCTGTGGCTGTGAAATCGTGGCTCAACCACTAGTAACCAACCGACGGAGGCTGCAGCTCACTCGTCCATTGTCCGTCACCATTTTGATGACATCAAACCACGAACGTCTTTTAGTGTTCTTCCTTGGCCCAGAAAAGGAGCATAGGCAAGAGAGCTGCACAATATTACACTATGTCGATTTCGCAGCTCTCGAGGCTTCTGCCGCTGCCAGAAGATGAACTGAAACAGGTGCTGGACTACGCAGCGACCTTGTCAAAAACGGAAGCGGTTGACCACTTTGGAAACCTTCTTGGTGACTCACCTGGCGCCGTGGATTTCATATCGTCCTTCAATTCAAGGCGGCAAGACCCTAAATCCGCCTCGTCGCAAGCAACAGCATCGACAGCAAGACAGAATTCTAGCCCAGATGCCTTTCCCAAGCCCCCAAGAGGCGCAAAGAAGAAGAAAGCACAGTTGCACACCCTGGCGCCCCGGCAGATCACTAATCTAGGTCCCGCTCCTGGCACAGCATACAACAAGAAGGATTCCAACGATGAGTTCCTTGCACGAAGGCCAAGTCCGGCATCCACGTCAAGCGGTTCCGTGTCGCCGGCGAAGGCGCCACCCAAATCTGCGACTCCACCACCAAAGGTAACACGGACAGCTGCTGGCCACCTCATCTCAGACCTTCCAAAGCCGAAGACCAAGTCCAATCCGGCATCGCAGTCTTCGAATCCTGGGCCCAAAACCAAAATCAACATATCTGGTGGCACCGCTATGCATGGCGCCTCCACCGCGCTCTCGGATCTGGATGCCGCCATCCGGGCGCTGGAGATGACGACAAACCCCTCGAAAACTAACGACGATGAGACCAGGCGATGCAACTGCGTGGCCGCACGACATCCACTTCTCGCGGCAGCGCCCAATTGCCTGAGCTGCGGGAAGGTCATCTGTGTCAAAGAAGGCCTCGGTCCATGTACCTTCTGCGGTACCCCTGTGTTGAGCACGTCAGAGGTGCAGTCTATGATCCAGGAGCTGAAAGCAGAGCGAGGTCGCGAGAAGATGGCTGCCGACAGACAAGCCAACAAAAGGCCTGACGTGTCCCGAACTCCCGCGCCCTTCACTAAGCCGCGCGAGAATACCGACGAACCAAACTCGGCGGAAGCAAAGGCACTGGAGCACCGCGACAGGTTGCTCGCATTCCAGTCCCAGAATGCCCGACGGACGACGGTCAGGGATGAAGCCGCTGATTTTGATGTCGCTGGGGCCATGGCCGGCACTGGCGGCAGCATGTGGTCCACTCCGGAAGAGCGAGCGCGTGAGTTAAAACGACAGCAGAAGATCATGCGGGAGATGGAATGGAATGCGAAACCTGAGTATGAAAAGATGCAGCAGGTCGTCAGTATTGACTTGGTCGGCGGCAAGGTCGTACGCAAGATGGCTGCGAGACAACGTCCTCAGAGTCCAGATGAACAATTAGACACGGCAGCACCAGTGCTCGCGGAAACTCGCGGAAACCGTGGCTCAGCTGGTGGTAGAAACGTCGGCGGCGGCAGCGGCGGAGCCTTCAGCCAGAATCCGTTGCTGGGAGGGCTTATTAAGCCCGTATTTGAGACAAAGGGGAAAGGCACCGGCTTGGAAGGTCGGAAAGACAGGAAGACGAGATGGAGGAAGGTGCAGGACGATTTGGAGAATAATGAGGACGTGATACTGGACGGAGGCGCTTATGGAAGGCGCGGTGTAGAAGATCAGACGGTTGTGGCCAACGCCGATGAGCCTGGTTGTGGTTAGCAATAGTTTAGCACCATAGAGACAGAAACGAGTAAACCTTGAGGTTGTTTCACGATTGAGCGTAAGTGTGCCTCCGTCCTGATGAGCGATAGGTGGATACTCCAAGGGAGTATTTTGCAGATGCATGTTGCACGAGGAGCATCTCAATTTCACTGCTTAGAGCCTGGGGCTGCTAAGATATGCCCATTTCTATCACGTCACGTCCCAGCATCTATAAACCCCTCAGGAAACTTGGTATTGCCTGTCCGAATGGCACTAGTCGTTACACTATCCGAAGCATGATTTGCCTATGTCCCCCGCCGGGCCTATAGTTAGTGGCCTGAAACTAGTTGGAGAGAATAAGTACCGAAGTGGTTGTGTTAGGTCTCGCGCAATGCATACCTAGAAGACATAGCCACCCGGTGCATCGATACCATGATAGATTCACCGCTTATCCTCTATTTCTGGACCTTGGTCAGACGTCTCCCACTGGCTCTCCCTCCGTGACGACCCGCGGCATCGTCAAGGAGTTAAGGTCTCCTTTTCATGTCGAATTCATTGAGAAAATAGAGATTGAGGACACCAATTAAATTCCGTATAACAGGAAATATGACTATCGGCCCAAGGAACCATTTACACGCCTCCCTGCAAGAGTCGCATGCCTCACTTGGGGAAAAAACCTAAATAAATAAATCACTCCAGTCGCTCCACTCTATCGTCCTCTGACGATCCCACGATCAAGTCGGTATTAATGGGTGCGCGCTCTACGGAAGATAATCAATATTGGGCACGGGCTACTACTGTATGCTACTATTTGAAGCCTGATTACGAATACTAACGTACACGCTGTGCACCTCCCCTCAACCATACCTCACATCCCCATTCCCTTCCTTAAACCAATCCTCCGAAGCCAAGGCCTCTTCCGTCGAAGCATAATTTACAACCGTACTCTTCATAGTGGTATACTCATTGTACGCATCAACCCCGTTCTCGCTTCCCACACCACTCGACGATTTGGCCCCACCCCAGGGACTGCTCGGGTCATTGCGATGATGTGTGTTGATCCATACGATGCCCGCCTCAATCTGCTCCGACACCCTGAACGCCTGCGCTAGATCTTTGGTCCAGATTGCAGCACCCAAGCCAAATTCGCTGTCGTTGGCCAGGGTGATAGCCTCTTCTTCTGTGTCGAATCCGACGACGACGATGACGGGGCCGAATGCTTCTTCCTTCCAGATTCGGGTCTTCAGAATACTGCCGCGATCGGTCGTATTGGACGTCAGGATAGAAGGCGGGAAGAAGTAGCCCTTGGAGAAATCAGTCCTATCGAGCGTGCTTTGGCCCATCATTCGGCCTCCTCCAGTGATGGCTATGGCATTTTTACTGTCAACCGCCTCGCCAACCAGATTCTCCACATTTCGCAGTTGTTTAGCTGAGACTAGCGGGCCCATCATCGACTCCACGTTGCTGGGTGAGCCCATCCGCCGCATTATTGACTCGGCCTTGGCCTTGAGCCACTCAAGCACGTGTGGGAGCACTTTATTGTGCACGATGATTCGAGTGCTCGCGACGCATGTCTGCCCACTGGCGATGAACGAGCCGAACGCAATGCCGTTCACCGCGACATCCACATCGGCTTGCTCGAAAACGACGAGCGGCGCCTTGCCTCCAAGTTCCGCAGTGAACCTAGCGAGATTTCCTCCAACGATAGAGCCAATCGCCCTCCCAGCTTGCGTGCCACCCGTAACATCTACCTTCCGAACAAGAGGGTGCTCTACCATTGCACGACCCGTCGTCACGCCGAAGCCCGGCAAAACGTTGAAGACACCATCCGGTATTCCTGCCTGTTTGAGCAACTTTCCGAGTAAAAGTGTGGTCAGGGGTGTCAGCTCGCTTGGCTTCACCACGACACTATTTCCAGCTGCTAATGCCGGTGCCAATTTCTTGACCGCGATCAATAGGGGGTGGTTGAACGGCGTGATCTGCACAACTACTCCCAGCGGAACACGGTCAACCCAGTTGTGCAGCTTGCCCATCGTGGGCAAGACGGACCGCTGCTCGATGCGGAGTAATGCTGCGTAGTATTTGAACCACTTGACCAGTGTCGGCACCTGTGCGTTCATTTCGCGAATTGCCCGGCCGGTTTGGCGGACTTCTAGGTGTATGAGATCGGGAAGGTGTTCGGTCAATAGAGCGGCTGCTTTGTCCAGGACGTCTGCGCGGGTTTGCCTGGGCGCTTTAGACCAAGCGCCGGACCTGAAGGCTTGGTGTGCCAGTTGAATTGTCTCATGGACGTCTTCGGCGGATGCAGCATGGCATCTTCTCCAAATGTCAATACTTCCGATGAACAGGAGCAGCTACGCCTGAAAGTCTTACTGCGCAAATATTTCACCAGTAGCAGGATCTTCAACCGGTATTCTGCGCTTCTATTAGCTGCGATTCGGACTGATACGCCGTGCGGGCACATTTGAAAACACATACAACTCCGCCTTTCCCGGTCGTTCTTGACCCGCAACCCACATGTGATACGGTTTTGACATGATGAGCAATGATTAGTCAAGTAGTGAGAATCTTTGTCCATGTAGAAGATGACGAGGAAAATATTGGCGGTAACTTTGACATGCCAGGCCGGCATCTAGTGTGGGGCTAACCTCGGGGTCTACGCCGGTGACCACCGGGGCGGAAACCGTCGGACTTCGGTATCGTAACCTTCAGCGACTATGATTAACTAGACACACTCTTATTCTTAAGTCACTCAGTTTTATTTAACCTATCAACCTTTCTTCCCCACTGGGACTGGGGCTCTCGCACTTACAGCCCATTTGGGAGGCGGCGCAGATGAGGGCAAATGCACGAGCATTTGCGATCCTTGCCAACAACCCCTAGAAGAAGGCATATACTCGACATGTGAATGGCTCTGGCTGCGAAATTCTCATTTCAGCGACACAGCAATGCATTCTAAAATGTTGGCTTGAGGCATATTTGAGTTTCACCAGGTTTGGATCCTGGCTCCAATTAACGGAGCTATTTCCTTGGTGAGTTCCGCAGTGCCATGGATCACTGTCAATGAAAACCGAAAGTCATGTAGATGATTGTTTCTGGTTGTAACTAACATAATAGGCGCGTATTTTCAGTATATGAGTTTCGTCGACAGCTACTAGTAAGTGTATAAGAAAATTTAATTGCTCAAAGTCAAATTAGTTTGAGGAACGATTAATATATTACTTGAATGAGACTACTATAGATGTTGTTCTTCGTTAGGAGCTGTGCTTACTCCTAAAGATAGTCTCGGGTATTGCTTATCGCCGAGCCTACCGGCGTATACGCGGTCTTACGTCATACATGCGTTTCCATCTCCAACGTCCTTTAAGCTCCCGCAGCCGCTGATAATCTTCATTATTATACGAGTAGTTCTGTGAAATCAACAAGCGTCACCATGACAAACAACAACGAGGCAGCAGCATCGCGTTACCTGTCCACTTGCAAGACACCATCGACTCCGTCCCAGGGCCAATGTCAGAACTCCTCGCCTCATACTCCAGAATCCCCAAAGAAGATCAGGTCAAACATGTCGTGGAGCTGCGTAATAAAGCCTACGAGCGCTTCCGCTACCCGTGCATCGGCAATATGTGTCAAAAACGACGGGTCACATGGTATTGGAGCATAGAAGCACCATATCGTTAGTTCTAGCTTTGTCTAGACTGTTGTTTGATATTAAATGTGGGATTGAGCACCACAGTGATTCCTAAGGTTGAAAAGCGATTTATGCTTAGAATAAAAGCGCTTTGTGCTTCAGGATAAAGGCGGGATAGAGGTAGCCTAGTAAGGCTGGACCCTTCAGATTACTTAAAGGCAATGCACACAGCCAACAGAACAGATAGAGGGAATCGAGCATGGAAAAAACAGTGACCTAACCATAACCACCAAATTATTCTTTTCATATAACCGTTATATCACGGTCATACTGCAAGATACGTGAATATCTAACAATATGCGCTTCCTCAATTTCGACCTCTCAGCTCTTCCATCGTACAAAGAACACGTTTTGACCCCACTGAAGCGACCCACGAAAGAAGGCGAAGTAGAGCCGCTGCTCCTTAACCTCGGTACATGCTTTGGCCAAGACATCCGGAAGCTCATCTTTGACGGCGCAATGTCCCATTGAGTCTGGGCGAGCGATATCGAGCAGCACTTGATCGACCTTGGCTTCCAGATGTTCAACGATGCAGACAAGTTGCCCAAGGATCACTTCCTGTGTCCGGGTGATCTGTTGACGAACTCACCAGAAGACAAGTTGGCTTTGTTGGATGACAAGGTCACAATATTGCACATGTATGCCGTTTATCACCTATTCAGCCTCAAAGACCAGAAAGTGGTGGCCGATCGCTGCCTACGACTTTTAAGGAAGGACACAGGTGCACCAGTTCTGCTATTAGGTGGTCAAGTGGGAAGTGCCAAGGCTGGCCCATTTTTGAGGGAGAATGTGACGGGGAATCTCATTTACATGTATCGGCATAACGAGCAAAGCTGGAAGGAGCTCTGGGATACTGTATGTGGAATGGATGAGTGGAAGAGTAAAGTTAAGAAGCTGGAGGTGAAGTCACAGATTCTGACTCTGCAATCTTCGGGGGGGAAGGGAAGACAGGCGACAGCCAATGCGGAAAGTGGTCGTCAGCAACTCAGACACCTTTTTGAGGTCTGGGTCACTTTCCATTGATGTAGGTAGTCCTTCGTTGTGTCGGACGTCCAGCTCTTCAACGACTTTGTAAAGGTTAACAGGGAATGCATTAATTAGATACCTTTCTTTTGGTATAGTTGAAATCCATTACTTTGTTTGGCGGAGAAACGACGAGATTTAGTCACAAATGCCCCCCGTTTATATACGTGAAATATGACATAGCTGTCCCGAATTATCTAATATTAAATGTGGTTGCTCTTCCTATCCTCGGTTATTTTCCGTGACCGTACCAACGGCTTTTTATCCCTCCAATGCAGGAACACCAAGACATATGCCATGACCGCAAATAGTGTCAGAAAATGGCTGGTATATCTGGCGGCTGTCTCAAGAGAGCAATGGCGCAGGTAATCAGAGGCATCTAGGTTCCCGTCGTAGCGTGGGAATGATCCAACTTGTTATGACCACGACTCTAGATCAAATCTTGCAATCATCAAAACGTCGATTGCAGGAGAGCCACATCGAATACCTGCGTGGATTATCCGCTCGGGGCATGGGGTCGAGTCCGGGGCCTATGTTTGAGAATCCGGGTCGAGCTGGGCAAATTTTCCGTGGTTTATAAACAGGACTAGGAACGTGGCTGGGAAAAGTAAACAAGTTACGGCGATTATTGCTTTACCAAGCAGTTGTGTCGAGGGAAGATCCAATGCACTACAGAAGTCATAAAGGCTATCATCTCACCTGGATTGGCCCCTTGTTCATTGCGTACGGGAACAAACTTATGGCCAAGGCTGAAACTACGCCAAATTCTAATGGTGCGCTAAGTGTCGGGGTAAAAGATAGTGTTTGCTGCAGCGAGAAGACTCAAGCTGAGACCGGAAGCGTTGAACTGGGCCGCAATGATGAAGTTACATTATATGCAGATCGAGGCTAGAATAGAAGACACATGTGTTATTTTGTTCTGCAAGTGCTGTAGATTTATTTGCTCGGGTGAAGTGCATTCGCCAGGTATCTAGATCGATATGACAGTGCTTGTTGTCAAGACTAGGGGTCCAGTAGTATCATAATTTCCTAGAATTGGTTGTGCAGTGTCCCTGTATCAGTTGCCCTTGGTTTAATTGATGGGTCCCAACGTTTGAGCTAGACCACAGCTGAACATTTAAGCTGTTTATGCCTTTTCGGCCTCAGCAGCTTCACCCTCTTGACCTGCAGGCACAATCCAGGAAACTAACACTGCGTTAATGCATTGCAACCATATTCAAACAGCTACAGTTCATGACTTACTGCCTTCGTAGACACGTTTTGCCTTTTCAGCCTCAGCGGCGTCACCCTCTTGACCTGCAGGCACAATCCAGGAAACTAATGCTGTGTTAATGCATTGCAATCATATGCAAACAGCTAGGATTCATGCTTGCCGCCTTCATAGACACGTTTTGCCTTTTCAGGTTCTTTGGTAAGGGGGGCGGCCAAGCCAGCAGCGGCGAGGGTGATAAGCAAGAGTCCCTTCATTTTGATGGTTGGAATGATGGTGTTAATGTGAAGTGGGTGTTTTAGGTTGGATAGAGTGGTCAAAAGTGTGGATTGTGTGTTGCTCAAAGCTACTGGACTTTATATGTATAATATCATGGAAAAAACTCCTGCGAATAGGGTTGCACACGAATAACAACCTCATCCAAGCAATGCTCACTGGTCGTCATTCTACCCCTCTTTGACGTGTATACGATCTACATTAGCGTAAAGGCATGCTCGGAAGCTTTCAAGCGAGACAATAAGGATTCCATGGAATGAGCATAACTCGTTGTGTCGCCTTCTTGATGGAGTAAAGTACACGAATCCTTCGTGGCGGCCGAGTGATTTCTCACCACACGAATCCACCCACTGCACATCTCTATTATATTGGCCCGTGCATTAGTAACGACCCCTTGTCAAGAGATCAGCAACAGATTACATTTTTACCTGTTTTCTCCGTCGCTATCTCAGGCACTGTGTAAGTCGAAATGCTTTGCGTTCTTCTTGTACGTTTTCGAGTCAATGAAATTATAGTTTTCGGGTTTCAAAACCTCTCAGGAATTTGCGGAGCATGTAAACAACTCATGTTTGTCGGCCATCGTCTGCCATAATTTCAGTATCACCACCTCCTCATCATACGATCAAAATGAAGCCAGGAGATTCATACGGAAACGTCGAGTACGAGAATCTTGCTCAATCTCAGAATTCCTTGCCTGGTCCCAAACAACGCAGTCACTCCAGAATCATCCCCTTTGGCGCCGGATGTGTGACTACACTCATTTTCGCTGCCATGCTACTTGCCATCAAGCACGCAGTGTCTGCTCTGGGTTCACCAATATCCCCAGCCGAGATTGAAGCTGAAGAGTGGAACTATTGCGGCCGATCTAGTTTGACGGCGAAGGCCCGCGGTTGCGTCATGGAGCCGCTATTCTATGGGTGGATGCCACCGCAGTGTGTATTCCCCGAACTGACATCTGCGCATCCTGTTTTCGAAGACAGGAAATTTTACAAAGATCGCAACATGACCATGGAGTTGGCCCCGGAACAGTTGTGGGCTGGAGAAGAGATTATGGTGTATACGCACCGGTAAGCCTGAAGTTTGCGTCTGTTGTTGTGTATAATGCTGATTATTTTGACCTCAGTTATCACGGAGAGCACTGTTTGTTCCAGTGGAGGAAGCTGCAGTACGCGATGGATCACCGCATGGAGTTCCTAGATAACAAGACTATTAGTTTGCACCATACGACACACTGTGCTGATCAGTTGTCTGTGGGCTGCGAGGGGCCACAGGATGTGAACTAGGTCGAGCTCGGGTTCTATCGGTGTAGGAAGACGGCTTGGTAGTGATCGTCTTTGGTGAAATGCGGAAGGTACTCAAGAAGTTAACCTAAAATACTGATGTACACGTCTCCAGGGTATTATAACCTCCATAATACTTGGTCGTCCATTCGTTTTCAGTGATCTGAAGGGCAGTGATGCCCTTACCGAAGGAAAATGGTACTTGATCTCTCACGCAATTCGTATGCGTTGCTCAGTCGCTTAAAATGCGGTAATCTCATCCCTTGTAGAGGTGTGTGTAATCTCAGGCTTGATGAACTAGCTGATCGGAAACTCTGTACCGACATCCTTCGTAGATTAGCATAAATCCTGGTCAGTAGCCCGTTGACGCCCTTCGTATGCTCTGCCTAGGTAGTATTTGTTATCTTTTATCCAACCTAAATTCAACTTCAGGATTCAGTGCGCTGCACTTCAGACCAATCCGAGGAAGTTTCACCTGCTGCTAAGTATCAATTTGGCAGGTATTCTTTTCCTCCCTACAGATAGGTGTATTTGCGAACTGTCATCAAGGCGGCTTGAACTTGACCGATACATGTTTACTTTGACTCTTGCAACGTAACATCAAAGAAACTTTACGAAATGACGTTCTTCGGTACTGTAATCCTGCATCGCACACATTACCTATCGTATATCCTTGCGGGGTTGTCTTATAACTAGTTACTAGGTACCCAATCCTTCGGCACGCCAATCCTATAATCTGCATTAGCTTCTGTAAGCATCCATAATCTTTAGTCTCGCATTCACTATCGGCCCTACGGCAGGGTGCAGTATTGGGAAGGTGTATAACGACATGACGACATAGACTTGCCACTGTTACAGTTTCTCACAAGATACCTATCTCTTCGATTATCTATTGCGAATCGCCTGTTCTGCTGTCTCAGAATTCCCGTTTGATAGATACCTCTCGGATATGTGGATGAGGAAGCTTGGAGCAAATCCAGTATTGGGCTATCCCCAAAACCATCTTCCTGGGTACCTGTACGATCTCTGACATCCTCGAGTCTTCATTATCAAACTTGGTCCGAGGGACTTAACCTACACAACACAACACATATCAACCACCATGGCGCCCTCATTCGGGTCTTCTACGGTGTCGAAAGAAGAAATCGAAGACACAGTTGGACTCTTATCCAAGGACCATCCATCATCCGAAGATGGCTCCCCATTACCAACATGGCGAGAAGTGCCCAATAAATTTAATACATCGTTGTCTAAAACTCGATTTCTCTTAGCTGGCGTGGTTACACTGTCCCTAACCAACATCGCTACTTTTCTCTTGCTGGTTGTGCTAGCCACACGACAGCAAGCTTGCCCTCTCGCTGTAAACCACCCTCCCACAGGCGTGGCACACGCCGTGGAGAAACTCGCCGGGCCGCCGAAGCCGCAATTACTAAACGTGACTTTCTATGATCACGACCAGAGCATATTCCGCAAGCATGCCTCGGACGTGGCTGATGCTTTTTGGTATGAGTACACTCAAGTCGGTAAGTATCCATCCAACCCATTCTGGGTCACCCACAGGAATCCCTCCCTGTAGGTAAATTTTGACCGTATGACAGATTCGGGTGTGATCCTGATCCCCGAGGAAGACGCAGAGCAGGCCGCTATCGACAAATCCCGACACGCCTACTTTGACAGCCCGGAGATGGGGCTTGTGGGCTACCCGGTCAAGGTCGAGGCTATTCACCAGATGCACTGCCTCAATTTACTCCGCATGAATCTGTACTACAACATCGACCACACGCGGGAAACCTGCGGTCCACCTCACTGCGCGGGACCGGAAAAGTATGTACAGTTGCATATCGGTAAGTTCCGTCAGCTATCAACGATCCACAGTTCACATATGTTTCTAACGACGATTTAGACCACTGTGTTGAGGTGCTTCGTCTCCGTCTACAATGCACGGCAGATGTTGGGGTCACGCCACTACTGTGGCTTGGTCAAGAGGGTCGTCTGACTGGTGATATGGCACGGGTGCACACTTGCAGTGACTATGAAGCTGTGAGGAAGTTTGTCGCTGAGGAGACTACCAAGTTGCCCAACCCAGGAGTGATAGTCCCGAAAAATGGGGAGTTCTATGTCGATGACTACATATGAAAGAAGTCTAAAGATACATTATCTACTGCATAGGGGCATCAGTTATGGAATTTGCTGTTTAAGCCTTAAGTCGAAATATACTCCATCACCGTGCGTTACGGTGTAAAGTCTGCCCTTGAACATAATTGCCTCAACCAAGCATATCAATCGTATACAAGAGAACTGGTGACTAGCATTGCACCCCAACCTGGAATGGCCATCGGTGACTGGTTACACGCAGAAATTTATCGGGCTATTATTCGTCGCCGGTGCTGGTGTACTCGCACCTATTTGTGCCTGCCCCTGCGTCTGCCTTTTCCCTATGCGAGACGGATTATCAATTCATACTTTGCAAGTCAGACGGTCAGGACAAGCAGGACAAACTATGTTGCCCGTGGTACCTTCAGAAGGGTCGGACTAACCTCACCAACCTCACCAACCTCACCATCCCCCCTTGGTTGGTTAGTGATAAAATTAGTAAGCAAAACGCTAGTGATATTGACCAACTAGTGATCCTAGTGAGGTTAGGTGAGGTTAGTAATGTTTTACTCCGATTTACTACGAAGAGATAAAGCTATCACTAACCTCAGCAGCGCGGTCTCCCGGGAACATACTAGCGGGGTTGGCGATAGCCTCCTCTATAGCCTCGTCCGGTTCATCCGGCCAGTTATGTTCTATAGCTCTCTCAGCCGTCAGGGCGCTAAGCAGAGTATCTAGCTAGCTTATTAAGCCGGCTCTATACCAACTTTATAGTATCTAACACATACCTATAATACCGGCGTTAAGGCTTAGCCGCCATGAAGTAACCATTCTACCGGCAGATGGAAATAACCACTCATATTCATATCGTTCTGGAAATTATAGCTATAAGCCCGCGTTCGGAAACAGTAAAGGTACAGAAATACTGGAAAAGTTGCTCTTAAGCCTCCGGGAGTAGGGACAATTAGACCCTCCATAGCATGTGGGCAGCGGCTTACAGAGATTTTCAAGCTCACAAGTCTTACAGGGGGCCCTACAGGGCTAGTAGGGACCTCCAGCACCTTCAAATTTCCTAAAACACGGCTATCAGGGACCCCTAGCACGGTCAAAATAGCTATTTAAACCTTAGAAACTATAAACCAACCAGGTTACCTAACCATGGCCTCCGGTCAGGTTAGCATAGTGTTGTTCCGACCCTTGTACCTGCATATACTTAAAGGATGAGGGTATAACATCAGCCCATAGCATGATCATGTTTCATTCATGGACACGCTGCCATAGTCCCCTATAATAATCGGGTTATCCCGTCTCTACATATGTCGCAGACCGCTTTAATTCCAACCAACATGGCTTAGCGAATCTACAGTTACAATCTAAATTTCACGTCATCTTCATACAACTACCGAACAGTCGACATGCCTTTGCACTCGACCAGAACCAATACCGAGCTGAAATCAGCTCTCTTTCCCCCGCAGAGCTCTAGGAGACACTCGCACTCTTCAAGAAATCGGCCCAACAACCAGTAATCGCTGCGGCTGTGCTACGTACAATCACCGTCTTCACCTGATAGCATTGTCCAAACGCAGCACATTCGGGTCCAAATACCAGACGATCAACGCGGAATTGACGCGACAAAACCTCCGCATCGACCGCCAGCAACTCGTCCCAAAGGTTGCTACCGATGAATCCAAATACCCGCCCGTCTGTGATCTCTGCGCTTTCAGGTCCAGTTTCGGCTGCCCTTACTGACACAACCAAGGTCAAATGCTGTATGGATCGGCAAGGGAGGGCAATGGAGGGCAATGTCGAGAGAAGCAGGGTTCTGTTCTGAGCATTGTGGGATAGACTAGATGTTTCGATGGAACCGGGGCATTTCCAGTGGTATAACAGGGCATGATCCTAGTACTAGCACCTTTAAAGGAGTTTCAGGTTGGAAGGAAAGAGAACAATCCAAAGCTGTAACTCATCTAAGGCATGTGATGCTGTCATGATGAAGGTAGCAGAGTGGGAACAACAGGAGGAGTGAAAGAAAGGCCTAGTGCTTAAGTATGAAACAAGCATAAGTGTGTTCCCCAAATCAATGGCATCAATTGTTCCAGCGAGACCTCTCTAGTAAAGCACACTGGTGATCTAGTTGTAGCTTTCACAGTTTGGCTGGAATCCCAGGTGGCCGGCTATTGAAGCTTGTTTGCCGAGCTTGGGTAAATTGCCGCCACCCACGCTATCAGGTCAACTAAGAGCGGGTAAGACTTCACACACTCAATTCAACGCTGTCTGTCCTCGTGCAATTCCAAATAGATGTGCATAGGTAGAGATTCTTCATTTGGTACTCTGTAGCGTCAGCATCACGACTTCACAGCTCGGCAACAGCTAAATGCCTTTTGGCCGAGAAGTAATCACGCTAGTCTAGAATAGGGAACCTCAAAGTTTTCGTGTGCCGACATACCCCAGCAACTCCGACGACGGGTCTAGAAACAAAAGGTCCAAGTTCTAAAGTTGGTCTTGAATTCACTCACGTCTTGACCAAAGCTCTCCACCTCAAGCATCTTTTACCAGCCAATTCTTCTGCCATAGCCCCAGCACAAGACACCATCACCATGATTCCTGCAAGAATTATGTTTGGCGCCGTCCAGCGCCGTGCCTTCTCTGCCTCGGCTCGCAACGTAAGGTTTTTTTTCCCCCATCCCAAGAGTTCAATGGGTGTCGTCGCACGGTGCATTGAGCTCAATTTGCTGACGGGTCGTCGGAAAACAGCTCTCCAAGGTGACGGTCCTCGGTGCGGCCGGTGGCATTGGCCAGCCTCTGTCACTGCTCCTCAAGCTCAACCCCAGAGTGACGGAATTGGCTTTGTACGATATCCGCGGTGGACCCGGTGTCGCCGCCGACATCTCGCACATCAATACCAAGAGCACCGTCAAGGGCTACGACCCGACCCCCACCGGCCTCGCCAATGCCCTCAAGGGATCCGATGTCATCCTCATCCCTGCCGGTGTGCCCCGCAAGCCCGGCATGACCCGTGACGACCTCTTCAACACCAACGCCTCCATCGTCCGCGACCTGGCCAAGGCCTGCGCCGAGTCCGCCCCCGAGGCCAGCCTTCTCATCATCGCCAACCCCGTCAACTCCACCGTCCCCATCTGCGCCGAGGTCTACAAGGCCCGTGGTGTCTACAACCCCAAACGTCTCTTTGGTGTCACCACCCTCGACGTGGTCCGTGCCTCTCGCTTCGTCAGCGAGATCAAGGGCAGTGACCCCGCTGACGAGAAGATCACTGTTGTCGGTGGCCACTCCGGTGTCACCATCGTTCCTCTCTTCAGCCAGAGCAACCACCCCGACCTGAGCTCCAACGCTGAGCTCGTCAACCGCGTCCAGTTCGGTGGCGACGAGGTCGTCAAGGCCAAGGACGGTGCCGGCTCTGCTACTCTGTCCATGGCCATGGCTGGTGCCCGCATGGCCGAGAGCATCCTCCGTGCCGCCCAGGGCGAGAAGGGTGTCATTGAGCCCGCCTTCGTCGACAGCCCTCTGTACAAGGACCAAGGCATTGACTTCTTCGCCTCCAAGGTCGAGCTCGGCCCCAACGGTGTTGAGAAGATCTTGCCCGTCGGTGAGGTCGACGCCAACGAGCAGAAGCTGCTCGAGGCTTGCTTGATCGACCTCCAAAAGAACATCAAGAAGGGTGTCTCCTTTGTTGCCTCCAACCCCGGGAAATAAGCGGCTGATATAGCTGGTTGAGTTGCTTGCAGATGTGGACGGAGTCGAGCTGGAGTATGCCGGAATGGTCTTTATTAGGCTATGTCAAGGAACTGATTATAGACAGACTTCCCATTGCGAACTTGCAAGCTGTATGATAGTTAAGACATGAAACAATACCTCCCCCTTTGCCCGCATAAATCATGATGACGAGCAGCTGGACTATAACTGGCAGATTCGAGTGATGCCAGCACAGGCGATAAATCAGGACAGAAGTTGGCCCACGCTGGGAAGATCTCGCATGTTCGTATTACGTTACGTTGCATAGGTTGCCCACAGCACAGAGCTGACTTAGACGCCAAATGTGGAGTCGATTGATGTCCCCATGGGAAGGAATGTAGGGGTTTGCCCAACGGCTGAGGCTATACTCATTGGAACGACGCTACTGATTCGCAGAAGTCGCCCTCAGGGCAACGGTCAGATGGAGGCGACAAGAGTGGCTGGTGCGAAGCCATTCGTAACGAAGTCCCACGAGCGTACCGACTCGATAAAACCGAGCGCCAGGCTCGTCAGATGTCTGGGAAAGAGCCAAGAATGGACCCTCTTATCGAGATCAAGAAGGACAATTGGACCTATAAGGATTACTTTTATCGACAGCTGAGAGACACTTTAATAATCTGTACCATGTGTCGGTTCCGCAGGTTGCCAACTGCCTCCCCTCGTGCCCTCTTTCTCTTCAAACGACTGATTTATGACTAGCCTTTAGTTTGCCATTATTTCCTTTGTGGATGCTGAAATGCGTCCTGCTAGCAACCACCGAAAGGTTGAATATGGAAAGTTACACTTGATGACACTCGGAGCAGTAAGAAACAACAAGTTGAACTGCCTCTGATTGAAATTACCATTGAATTACATCTCTGCAGTTTTCTTTGGCAAAAGCTGTCGGCGCGGGGTTCAATAAGTGCGGGCAGACGCGGCGAGCCAAAGCTACGCTCTGAAGGAGAGTGCCAGCCAGGCTCCTAGGACGACGTCCCTGCTCTGCTAGCTACTGGCTCCTTACACACATGCTTCTGCTGCCCTGGCTGCTCCCTAGCTACCAGTGGCTTGCTGACTGGCTCCCTGCTAGCTACTACTTCCTTAGTTCTCAGTAGCTCTGCCACCCTCTCTATGTGAGCTGCCCTGGTTACAATATTTTAATCTGTTCACAGATTTCTGAATAAAGCATCTGAATCTACGGACTAGCGTAAACTGTATTCCAGTAGCGAGAGATTTCGATAGCTGCCTGATTCGTAGACGGGCCGTTACGAGGCATCCGCGGCTACTTGATAGGGCGGCCCAGCTTATGAATAGCTGGTGAAGCAGTCGGGGTATTGAAACGGGGGATTCGACGCTAGGGGCTGAGGTTAGTATATAGATGATAATAGTTACGCTTAATATCCGGAAATACGATACGTTATGACCGGACTTCGAACTAGTAGGACCTGTGATCCAATATATTTCGCTTCTCAGACATAGGATAAAGCCCCACTAAGGGTTATCCCTCCTTCCTCCTCAATCTTATATTATTTCATGCGATATAAGCATGGGTTATTTATACTATTTTGCCTATATGACCTTCTTCTCTATAGTTACACCATACCCTATTATACTAGCCTAGCCTTTAAACCTAACAGCTTCTTATGATAATATTAACCGACACGGTTGCTAGATCAATTCCGGTGAAGGATACTATCTAGGTGAAATCACTAGTTGGTAACTAAATAGGATTATACTATATCCCGATCTCTAATATATATCACTAGCTATTACAATCTTCGACTAGACTGGAAGCTCCAGTTCTTGATCAGCGTACCTTCTTGGCCCCAGCATTCTTCTGCTACCTGGAATTTGGGGATCAAAAGGAGGAGACTCGATATTCTGTTTGGTCACTACGTCAAAATGAACGGCAGGAATTGGCTCATCTGGCTGTACCTCTCATAAAAATGCTTTGGAAATTGCAAAACATTGGTGGACTAAGTTAAGGCCTTTGCGTATAGATATGAGATACTGTAGACTTTCCTCACCGGGTTATTCCTTGTTGGTCCCTATTCATGGCTCCACAGGATTTGAGGCACTGTCGAGGCACTGTCGACCTTAGGGAGATTGCAAGTGTAAGATATACTCGAAGTAATTGTCCGTAGTTAGGCTGTGTAAGGTATCTAGCAATATAACTTTGTACGCATATTTGGACAAACATCGTAATAGCTTCCAAGGCCAACTAATCAAAACTACTATGTATTGAGGCAATACCATCTGCACCGTGGTCGAGCAGAGTCCGAATTATAGCCAAGTCGTCTCTTGCTGCTGTACAATGCAATACACTGTCTCCCTTTCTGCCTTAGTTTGGGTCGGCACTACAGTCAAGCAGAAATTTGACGATTTCATGGTGGCCCCGGCTTGATGCTGCCGGCAGAGGTTGAGTTCAGCGCTCCACTACTTGGCAGTGGATATAAGAACCGACCTTGACCATGTCAAGGTTGCCACATAAGGCATGGTGGATCAGGGAGTTGGTAAGATGAGATTCACCCAGCCAGGGTAGCCACAGAAGTTCTTGAAGATGTTTTCTGATGTGGGGATGCTTTGTGGCGTTGAATGCCTCATATAAGCAATGGCCACTGGGACAGTTGCACTCCATACCGCCCGCCGGTTGGTGTTCACTGTCAGTGCTGTTTACGACACTGCATGACGGGGGGTAGAGAGCAAGCCCCGAGATATCCAGGTCACCTCAGGATACGGCCGTTAATATGAGCCTGGAATAGTTGGAGCACGTCGAAGTTGCCCGCATAATCAGCTACCTACATGGCTGACGGATATAGGTACTCCGGGGACCCGGACCTTGACCCTCAGCAAGGACTCGTTGGCCGATTTGGGCGAGGTTGAAGTGAGTGGCAACCACCAAAAAGATTCAGCTCTATGTTCGCGTTCGGCTCATGCGCAGATGACCTCGTACTCAAACGGTGAAAACTCTTCTCCAGAGCCACCCAGCAAAGAGCGTCAATAACTCTCAGCCACGGATCGTTCGTTTTCGAAGCAAACAAGCTCGGCATTCGACGACGATACACGAGGAGATCGACGGTGTCGCAAGTTTCTCCCTGGACACGGTAAACCAGGTACGAGTGCCAGAAATGATGAGCATCGCTGTGGTACGTCTTGTATCAATTGTCCAACACCTAACCTAGATGATGGGGAAGTTGCCCAGAATGCGGGATTCGAATAAAGTTTGGGAACTCTGGTTGAGAACTGCTCTAGGGATTCACATCAGCTGCATGGCATACATTGGTACCCAAACATTCTATGACGACTAACTCCAAACACGCCTCAGTTGGTAGATGAGCACGGCATCTGTGCCTTTCGCCGGGTTTGGTTTCCCATGCCAGCGTACCAAGATGGCAAAAGCCAGGATTTGGTCGAAGATCTCATTGGGAAGGCCGAGGAGCTCCATATCTTGTCTGAGGAAGACATTTGACACGAATGACACTTGCGTTAGATTATTGGATCCGAAGAGCAGCACAGCGCTCTGTCTTGTCGCGGAAGGACATGTTATGTATGAAGTACTCACGATACCGTACCTGGAACTTTACAGCCACTTGAACTTTACTTTTGAGCAAGGGCTGCACCATAAATGGGAAGCAGTTGGCCCCAAAATCTCTGTCGGCTATTCGCCTCACCGAGGAAGGATCCAGACCATCTGCATTTTGGTGATTTTGGTGATTTGGGAAGATGTTACAGTTAAGTTGGTTCAAGTCGGACGTTGCTTTGATGTGCACCCCAGGGGTACGTTGATCAAATGAGGAAGTGGGGCTACTCAAGCCGGCGCTTCCGTCGGTTCCAATCAACTCGGAAGAACTTGCATCGTAGTCGTTCGATTACTTTGTTTCGTCACTCGAGTCCAAGACGATAATACGCCGCACTTGCAACATATCGCATCACACTGTCGCCTTCACTATGGCATCCTCAAAAGGTCTGCAGCTTCGGCTGCCTCGTCCCCAGGTACGTTGCGAACTGAACCATCAGCCATGACGCCTGCCCGATCACAGTTCAAGAATGGAAGACATTCAAACCAATTCCTACCTGCACTGAAACCAACCTACTTTCGCAGAATTTCCTCGGCCTCATCAGCCTCCAAACCGGCACTGAGCTTATTGCCCTCGCTCTCCTCTTCAACAAAGTCACGGGCCTCTATGGCCTCCTTGCCATCCTGACGGGCTATCACATCTCGATCCTCCAGCTGTCGCTCTACATCTACTCGACCGCCGCCCTTATCCTGCTCGCCTTCTGCATGCCGCACATCCGGAAACAGACGCCCTTCCAGTGTGTCGCGCTTGCGTGGCTCTATGTCATCGATACCTTTATCAACACTGCGTACACCACCGCCTTTGCCGTGACGTGGTATCTGGCCAACGGCAGCGGTGTTGCTGGGAAGAAGGATGACATTAAATCGGAAGATCCGGATCAGCAGCCGGGTGCGGAGGGTTTCATGGGCGCAGTCGACACTACGACGAGCATGACGTTGATTGTCCTGTTTACACTTGTTCGGGTCTACTTCATGTTGGTGGTCATGGCGCACGTACGACTGGTACTGCTTCAGTACACGGAGGGCAGAGAACAGGGTTTCGGTGACGATGCTGGGCGGGCTAACGAGGGCCTCTTTGCGGAAGACTCCCCCGAAGGTGCGGGCTGGAGGGGCAAGGTTGGCAGGGCCATGATCTCGGTTGGTCGGAGCTACTGGGTCGGTCCGGCTGAGGGTGATGAGTGGACGCGCAGTATGAAGGGCAAGTTTAGCAACCAAAAGGTTATCGCTGCGTAGAGGGTTGGTAGTGTTTATTTTGCGACATTAATGTTTAGCACGGGCTTGGCTATGTAAATAACAGTACATGCAGATTCCACTGCAGATATATGAACACTGACAACACTTAGATCTCGGTGATGCTCGACTTACAATTATTCCTCCTATTGACGTTACCTCTACACTAGAGTACGTGAAAGCCACGAAGCTGACGTGAGTACCCGGTTATGTGCCGCATTCGCTTGGTAAGCAACGCTTCGTCACTCAAGATGCTTTACGTAAGCGAAGTCGTCGGTGGCCACACGGATGTCGGGGTTAGAGGGCGGCTGTCATGCGAATCGTTCAAGTCAGCCTTTTATCGTCCATAATTGATACTGGATAGATACTAAGGGTCCCACGACGTCTATTACCATGCAAACGGGCTGACAGCGAGTAGTTGGTGATGTTGATGCGTTACAAGTCAAGTCAAGAGACAGAAAACAACCAATTCACAATACGGCTATCGGGCATTGCAAATAAGGTTGTTCCAGCGGCTGCATAGGTGGACCGCCAGCCGAGCCGCAAACCCAGGGTCCAAACAGTGGGACTTGACCGGCGAAGGGTTAGGAAAAGCAGTGGGAGGACGTCTGTTCACGGTCTAGTTCCCATCTCTGACCAAACCCCAAATCCCATTGGCCGGCAACGCCAAATCTATCGATGGCGTGATTGTGCTTTCTCAGTGAGTGACCATTGCAACATGGGCGTAGAGAGTAAATTGCGGGGCAGTCGCATGTCGCCATTGCTGCCCTCGGCTCTAAGGTGATATTGTTATGGAAGAAATTTAAAGTCTGAAGTAGATATGCCACCGCCATCATGTCTTTCCTCTTCGGAAGCAGTAAAGTAGAGCCCTCGTCTGCTGCTCCTTCGTCCCAGGTTGAGACAGATTTGATGGCGTCCTCCAGCATCCAGATTCGCACACCTGAAGAGGCAGGTACGTCGTCCCTCTATCCATATCCCACAGTCTCACACTGCGAACCCCTCGTATGTGTGTCGCTGTTACGCTACCACAGCAGCTAATATCAGTCTCCCATTGCAGTTGCGAGAATAGCATATTTGGCCAGTGATGTCGTTATTTCAGTACAGCCGACGCTGAAGGACGACTCGGCCTTTTCTACACACCTCAACCGATATGCTGGCAGAAAAGACCCAAGTCTTATCTGCAAGGGAGATGGCGCCGTTCCCGAGGTTTGTCCCACCCAGCAAAGCCACTTGTCGACGAAGAACGAAGGACCTCGACTGACTTGAACCTGTCCAGATCCAATCCGTCAGACACAACAACGACCCCCTGCTCTCTGTATTCGCCCCCATCCGCTCCGGCCGACTCACCTCGGTGACCACCACCTCCAACGTCTTGTTGCCATCCATTGCGCACCTGTACAAGCTGGCAAACTATCCCGTGGTCATCCACGTCTCCCTTCACCCCGCCCAGTTCCCCGATTACTCGGCTATCACGGCCATCAGAAACTCAGGATGGACGTTCCTGCAGTCAGAGTCACTGCAAGAGGCACAAGATATGGCCATCACATCGCACGCTTTGGCTGTTCAGTCAGGAAAGGGTGTTATCCACTACTTTGACCCGGGCTCCTGCTCACTCGACAAGCCAATTGCTGCTGAAGATGCATCAATCGTACGGGAGTTGCTCACCATTGGTGATGTCCGGCGGTTCCAGGCTGCCTTGATCCCTAGCTCCACCCTCTATGCCGACGATGGGATGGCCGCTGTGGCTTCTAATCGATCAGAGCCTTTGATTAATGGCGCATCCGCGACGTCTAATAGCCTCGCAGACTCGACCATTTTGGACACGACCTCCAAGGCAACGCCATCTGAGGGCTCGTCCGCCAGTCAACACAGCAGCTCCAGCGCACCCCCTAGTGTGTCTTCAGCCACAACCCTCGATGATGCACCCCCAGTCGTTACCTCCGAGGACATATACAAATACGTTACAGCCATATGGGCACAACTCAAAGTGCTTTCTGGCAGAGAGTACAGCCCTTTCGAGTGGTCTGGCCCACGGTCAGCCGACAAGGCCATATTCGTGTTCGGGTCCGATGCCGGCCTCTTTGCTGAGGCCCTGGATGCCGCCAGGTCGAGCGATATATACGCAAAGTCGGGCATGTTGACCGCGAGACTCTATCGACCATGGCTGGGTGCAAAGCTGATCGAGGCCATTCCGAAATCTGTCAAGCGCATAGCCGTTTTGGAGCAAGTGTCGCGGAAGACGACAAAGTGGGGCCCTCTGTTGATCGATGTCCTGACGTCCGTCAAAAGCGGCTTCGGCGGTGTGGAACACATTGTTGGATACCAATTGGGTTACATTGCGCCCGAAACCATCTCGCAGGCCCTCAAGGGTGTCTTTCAGAATCTTACGTCACCGAAACCCCTTCAGAATCTGGAGGTGGGGAAAAAAGACGGACCCGCTGATGTCGCGTCCTTTCGTTTGGGGGAACCAAAGCTCGAAACCGCCTACACAAAGATTCTAGACCAGCTGTTTGGCAACCGGGTGTACATCGCCAATGCCCTCAAGTCGTCCAACGCGGGGGTCGCTGCCACAGTTGCTTCCAGCCCAGAGTTTGGCTTTGGCTCCCTCTTGGCCCGCAAGGAAAACCGGCAGCGACTCGTCAAGGAAGTGAAGAACATTGTCGCTTCCCCTCGGAATCCGTTCGTCTCGCAGACGAAGCACTGGTTGACGAAATGGGTGGAGACCATCAACAGTGGCCTGAAGGTTGACGATGTGGCCGAAGAGGTGGTCAGCCGGCTCGAACGCGATGGCACTTCGGTGGCCCAGGGACTCCTGGAAAAGAAGGGACTCTTCCGAAAAGAGTCACTCTGGCTGGTCGGCTCTGATGCATGGTCATATGATCTGGGTAACTCCGGTGTGCACCATGTCTTGGCTTCTGGGGAGAATGTCAACATGCTCATCATCGACTCGACGCCGTACTCGGAGAGAGCAGCTGCAGATGCTTCCAGGCGTAAGAAGGATATCGGTCTGTACGCCATGAACTTTGGCAACGCTTATGTGGCCTCAACTGCCGTGTACAGTTCCTACACCCAGGTTCTGCAAGCGATGTTGGAGGCCGACCAGTTCGACGGTCCTTCGGTCGTGTTGGCCTACCTCCCGTACTTTGGCGAGCACGAGTCGCCCCTGACCGTGCTTCAGGAGACGAAGAAGGCTGTGGACGTTGGCTACTGGCCCCTATACAGGTGGAACCCACAAAATGAGACCAAGGGCGAGCCCAACTTCTCCTTGGACTCCGAGCTGGTCAAGAAAGAGCTCAAGGAGTTCCTCGCTCGTGACAACCACCTCACGCAGTTGATGCAAAAGGAGCCTGCCTTTGCTGCCAATCTCGCCCAGGATTTCGGCACCGAAGTGCGAGCTCAACAGAAGAGGAAGGCCCGCGACGCATACATGCAACTTTTGGAAGGTCTTTTCGGTGCACCTCTGACGGTCCTGTATGCATCCGACAACGGCAATGCCCAATCCGTGGCCAAGCGGTTAGGCACTCGCGGTAGGGCGAGAGGTCTCAAGACGACCGTCATGGCCATGGAAGACTACCCAGTGGAGGATCTTCCCACGGAGGAGAACATTGTTCTCGTCACTGCAACTGCCGGACAGGGAGAGTTCCCCCAGAATGGCAAGCCCTTCTGGGATGCGATCAAGGATAACACCGAGCTTGACCTGGCTTCAGTCAACTACTCCGTCTTTGGTCTGGGTGACAAGCACTACTGGCCTCGCAAACAAGACAAAGTTTACTACAACAAGCCCGCGAAAGATCTCGACAAGGTGCTGGCGAACTTCGGTGCCAAGCGTCTGGCTGACATTGGACTTGGTGACGACCAGGATCCTGATGGTTATCAAACCGGATATGCCGAATGGGAGCCCAAGATTTGGTCGGCACTTGGTGTTGCCAACGTCGAGGGCCTTCCCGAGGAGCCGCCACCAATTACCAACGAGGACATCAAGCTTGCGTCCAATTACTTGCGTGGTACTATTGTGGAAGGGCTCAACGACCATACCACCGGCGCCATCTCTGCGTCGGATTCGCAGCTAACAAAGTTCCACGGCACGTACATGCAAGACGATCGCGATGTTCGGGATGAACGAAAAGCACAGGGATTGGAGCCAGCATACTCGTTTATGATTCGTTGCAGACTGCCCGGTGGTGTTGCCACCCCGAAACAGTGGATACAGATGGACGACATCAGTACACAACTTGGTAACGAGACGATGAAACTCACAACCCGTCAAACGTTCCAATTCCACGGTATCGTCAAGGGCAAACTCAAGCCGGCAATGCAGGCGATCAACCGATCCCTCATGACGACCATCGCCGCCTGCGGTGACGTCAACAGAAATGTCATGTGCAGTTCTTTGCCAACACAATCGCAGTACCAGAAGGAAGTATTCGCTTACTCAAAAATAATCAGTGACCACTTGCTGCCATCAACGACTGCATACCACGAGATCTGGCTCCAGGATGACAAGGAAAAGAAGCAGATTGCCGGGGACGCTGTTCAAGACTTTGAACCGTTGTACGGTCCCACGTATCTTCCTCGAAAGTTCAAGATCACCATCGCCATCCCCCCTCACAACGACACGGATGTCTATGCACACGATGTCGGCCTGATCGCCATCAAGGGCAATGATGGTCACTTGGTCGGTTTCAATTTGTTGGCTGGAGGTGGGATGGGTGCGACGCACAACAACAAGAAGACCTACCCTCAAACTGGCCGAATGATGGGCTATGTCTCCAAAGAAAAGGTTCACATTGCGTGCGAAAAGATCATGTTGGTGCAGCGCGACCACGGTGACCGCAAGAACCGAAAGCATGCCCGTCTAAAGTATACCATTGACGATCTCACCGTCGATGGCTTCCGCTCCAAAGTTGAAGCCTTGTGGGGCGATGCGTTCGAGCCCGCCCGGCCATTCCACTTCAAGAGCAACATCGACACCTTCGGCTGGCTAAAGGACGAAACGGGCCTCAACCACTTCACCTTCTTCATCGAGAACGGCCGTATCGAAGACACGACCGACTTCCAGATGAAGACGGGCCTACGCGAGATCGCCAAGGTCCACAAGGGCGAATTCCGCCTAACGGGCAACCAGCACTTAATTCTCTCCAACGTGGCAGACGAGGACATGCCACAGCTGAAGGAGCTCATGAAGCAGTACAAGCTCGATAATTTGCAGTTCTCGGGCCTGCGCCTGAGCTCCTCGTCCTGCGTGGCGTTCCCCACCTGCGGTCTGGCCATGGCCGAAAGCGAACGGTACCTCCCCGTGCTCATCTCCAAGCTCGAGGCCTGCCTCGAAGAAAACGGCCTCCGACGCGAGTCCATAGTGATGCGCATGACGGGTTGCCCCAACGGTTGCGCGCGTCCCTGGCTCGCTGAGGTGGCTTTTGTCGGCAAGGCTTTCGGTGCGTACAACATGTACCTTGGCGGGGGTTACCACGGGCAGCGCCTCAATAAGTTGTACCGGTCCAGCATCAAAGAAGATGAGATCCTGGCTATCATGAAGCCGTTGCTGAAGAGGTATGCCCTCGAAAGGGAGGAAGGTGAGCATTTTGGCGACTTCTGCATAAGGAAGGATGTCATCAAGAAGACGACGGATGGGCAGAATTTCCATGACGATGTGAGTATACCCTTTTCGGACAGCGTGTTTTGAACCTGAGCTGACTAGTGACAATACAGGTAGCTGAAGAGGAGTCAGATGAGGAATAAGTAACGAGTGACGACTGAATCGTCAAGAGAAGGTAGTCTCTTCGAAACACAGGGTCCGAATTGCTTTTTGGTGCAAACCTTTACGGGCGTTTCTAGTGGGAGTCCAAGGCATAGCTTGTTGGTTGGTTGGTGCATTTAATGCGGGTGCCTTCGTAGCATCGTATTCGAGTCAAAATTCGCTACCTATCTCATCATGCGCAAGTGAGGTCAAGTTGCAACGCGGATGCTCGTGGCCCTTGCAAATCGCGTATATGACGGCAAATTTGTTAGTCTGTACGTATTGCACCACCAGGGAATGGCTCAATATAGAGATAGAGGGTCCTAGATATGGTCTTTTCTCCAAGACAAAGGGTTATGATCGTAGGTCCCTGAGTTTGACTATCACATTCCCCACTAGATGTCGCAAACGTAGCATGTAACGCAGGGCGACTGTAACCGCCATATTGAATTGATAATACCTGAAAGCCGAATATGGGGAACGTAATCTAACAATAGTCCACCACTGCCTTACTGGGTATAATCTGTCAGAGGTGGTACCTGCGCAGCCACCACTACTTATTTCCAGACCAACAACACTAGCCTAGCTTTCTTTCCTCACCACAATACATCACTTCTATTGTGTGTCCCTCAACATAATCTCTGTGCAATCTACCTTCATACTAGTCGATTCATCAAATCATTCAACATTCAATGCTCCGAACCCATGATTAAATGCTCATCTTTCTCACAACCCTCCGCCTCCTAGTCATCTACATCACACCACCCCCTCTGATTCTGTATCACAACGCCGACGCCGTTGCCGTCAATGCGCTTAATGAACATGCAAATCCGAACCAGTTTGTCGCGAGCTCAAAATGACAGAAACGCTATCGAGCTTCCGGGACATCATTACCCGCAGCGGCACAGGCCCCCGTGGCTCCCAGATCCTCGGCCTCAGTCATGCGCAGGGCGTCCTTAACGTCACGTACGAAATGATGCTCGCCGCCGACCAATTCCACGATTCCAGCCCGCTGCAAGAGAGTCCAGGTGATATTACTCTTGGCGGGAGCTCGGCTGAAGAAGACGCGCACGCCTCTCTCGCGATAGCTGCGCACGATCTCCTCCAATACCTGCGCACCGGAGCCGTCCATTGAAGTAACGCCATGGATGTCAAATATGACGTTGCGATTGCTGTTATGCGGGCGAAGACGTGGCAGGGCTGGATGTGCGTTTCCGGTGCCGTAGAGCTCCAGCCGGCGGAGCCTGTTCTTGAGCTCGCCCGTGTTGGCAAAGGTCAGGGGCTCGGGTATTTTGACAATCAAGCAGCCCTCGACGAATTCGAGAGCCGAAGGATTCTCCTCTGCGTTTTCGAATCTCTCGGTCCCGGGGATGCGGCCGAGGATCTGGATTCGTGGGCGTGTCGAATGTCGGATGACTTGGAGGAGTGAAATTCCAATCCCAATAGCAATTCCCAGATTCAGGGAGAAGAATACCGTCACCAGAAGGATGACGGCTATGAGTGACAGCTCTGTCCATCCGCGAATCTTCAGGAAGAAGGCTATGTCGTGGGGTGCTTCTTCAATCAGTGACCAAGCCACGACGATGATGAGTGCTGAAAGAACGGGTTTCTAAGGGCGTCAGTTGATGGTTCTCATGGTTCTCATGCGTAGAAAACGAGCAGGCTGGAGACGAAAGCTTCGGGAAGTAACGTACAGGGATGTAGTAGAACCACGGTAAGACGAACAGTATGCAGAGCACTGTGATGATGCTGAGTAGGATAGAGCTCATTGGACTCTTGCCGCCGGTGGACTTGTTGACCTTGCTTCTACCATACCCACCAAAGGCAGGAATTGCCATGAAGCATGCACCAAGTAGATTGGCTGTCCCAAGCGCAATGAGTTCTCTGTTGGGACTCAATTGCATGCCTTCAATCACCTCACCGGCGCCAAGACTCTTCGCAGCGACTGAAGACTCGAAGAAGCCAAGCATGCCAATTAAGAAGGATGTGCCCATCGCCTCCCGTATGTGCGCCATTTGAGACAGCTGGAATGGATTGTGGAAAGCGAACGGGTGGCTCGATGCAGCTTGAACGTTGCCCAGCACTCCAACCCCTTGCTCGTCCCACCGCAGTCGCCATGCGAGAAGGGAGGAAATCACGACAACGAAGAGGCGATCAGGAGCATAGGCCACTCCAGGATACCTGGGCTGGAGGCGCCTCTTGACTTCACTAGAGAACATGAGAAAGAAGGCAGAGCTGGGTACGGGCGTGACCACTTACCGAAAAACCATGATGACGACAAAACTGACCACACCAATGAT
Organism: Pseudomassariella vexata; assembly: GCF_002105095.1. NCBI lineage: Eukaryota > Fungi > Ascomycota > Sordariomycetes > Amphisphaeriales > Pseudomassariaceae > Pseudomassariella > Pseudomassariella vexata. The sequence continues at coordinate 3,347,035 of NW_024467957.1, forward strand.
GGCAGATAGCTTGTGGATAGAGCCAAAATTTGAGAAGATAAACTCAAGCTTTTCCACCGAGCTGCCATGTCCCACTCCAGAGGTTTCGGAAGCGATCTTGGAGAGTCCGAGTACGGGAACCAACTGATCAATGAAAATGACCACACCAATGGCCGAAATGAAGCCGCGGAGAAAGGGACGGCTGAGGACACTGTCCAAAAACCCGAGGCGAAACAGTCCCATTATAAAAACGGTTGCCCCCGCCATACCCACAGCTACACCGGCGATCTGGGCGTGCAGGAGGGGATTATCGTCCTCGCCATGCCCGGCATCGATGCTGCTCTTGACGATGGACCCTACTAGCAACGAACCTGCTGCTTCTGGCCCCACAATCATCTGCGGACAACTGCCCAGTATACCATAGATGAAGGGATTGAAAGCAAAGGCATAGAGCCCATTGATGGCCGGCACGTGTGCCAAGTTGTCGGCATACGACAGCGCCATGGGCAGGTACATGGACGCTATCGTGATCGCCGCCGTAAGGTCTCCCTTCAACCAGGCCCAGTTGTATTGCCGCATCCATATCAGACACGGTATGTAGTACGAAAGGTACATGATGGGAGAATCCTTAAAGCCGTGTTGTTCCGCCAATGCTCTCGAATTGTGCATTGTCTTGGACTTTATCCTGAACGCGAGCGCCTTCTTCCAGTTTCCCTTCAGAGAGGCTGTTTCTGACCCGGTCGTCGATGCGGCATCGGAATCAGGCATCTTGAAGTAGCTTGTGGACAGGCTCTCGGCGTGAGGGGAGAAGGTGCCATTGTCGTAAGACGCTGAATAACCTCGTTCGTGGTGAAGCAGAGAGGTCCCTTCGGTCGCAGGGGCAGTCGTGCTGGGAACCACACTCGGGCCGGCGTGGCTCGGAGGTCCTTCGTCGCTGGGTCGCGGTCTCGAGCTTTCGGCGCCTCCATTCTTCGACAACTGTGAAGACGACAGCGTTTGGCTCAGCCGAAGTCCACTCGGTGTCGACGGCACGTGGGAATTGGATCGGCTGGGCCCAGACGGCCTTTCGGAGGCCATGTTCGAAAAATCCCTTGTATCGCAAGGTCTTTTCACCAACTAGACATGAATCGCGACACGGAGACTCAGTGTAATAACAAATTGGGCAATGACACGTTGTAAACTATACGGCGAGAATTTTGAGTCATTCTCGCGGAGGAGGAGAACAAGGTCGAGGTCTTGTGCCAAAATTGTTGATGATGGCAATGTGTCGGTCAATGCCGAGCTAGAGATTCCAATATGGTGGGTCTCCCGATGACAGAATGGGCGTAGGTACCCGGAGTTTGGTTCAACGTTGCGTACAACATTTGCGTGTTTCTAGCATCACGATTGCAGTGGTTTCTGTAGTTGATTCTGCTTACTTAGAGCTACAGTGAGTGAGGAATAGTATATTTCAATAGTCAGACATGATGCAGTTTTAAAGTATTGATCGGTGGAAATGTACCTAAGATATCCTCAAGATCGGCCTTGACTGCCGAGACCCCACTTTCCCATGTGAGAGCGCAGCAAAGTTGCACTTGCTCAAAGGTTCCAGCTGCGTGGGATCGCCGGCATTGCGTTGGAAAGACGCGAAGAAATTGGATTTCCAGTACGGGTGCAAGTCGACGCTCACTTGCAATTCCAGAACCATGCTGCTAGTATCATTCACGACCCAAACCCGTCTTCCTCTCGTTGGCTTGGACTCGTCTTCTCGGGTCATCGAGACGCCGAAGTCTCTCGTTTCTGTGGCGTCCAGTCGATAAGATGGTCTGGTTATGGCAACCTAGCTGCCTTGTGCTTCTTGTTTCAAGCAGTGTATTTCTCCTACCCATCATGTGAGACTTTTCTGCCCAAATCCAATAGTCTGGATTCTTCAGTCCTCTCACACAATGTTGACGAAGACAATACACGTGCTTGCTACGCACGAATTCCCTCTGCAATGCGATGTCTACCAAAATGGCGACTACCCTTCCCGCCAACCCATCTTTCTCTTCTTCCATACGGGCCGACTCGTCGCCGGCGCTCGCACTTTCGTCTCGTCAGACCTGGTGCAAGTTTGCTATCCGCGAAAGTGACCATTGATTAGCGCCAGCTATCGTCTCATGCCCCAGACGGACCACAAAGGTCTGCTCTGAGAAGCGTTATCTGCCTACGAGTTCTTTCAGTCCTGGCAATCTGAAGACTCAGATGAGAAACGAAACGTTCACGTCGGCGGTGGTAGCGCAGGTTCGTACGAGCCCCCTTGATCTAGTATTCCTTGAAGTTTGACCTTCGTCTTGTCGTGTCGTGCAAAGCCAAACGCCATATAGCTTGAGGATATGGCACACTTCATCAACGCTCCAACCGAGGCGGACAGTATACCGGAATACAACGACCAGGCTTCTGCTCTCGGTCGCATGCTTCCGTCTGGTTTGAAGACTCTAACTACTTGAAACCTTCACGACCGGTAGGCGTGGCTGTAGCCGACGCGTAGGAGAGAGGCTGTTGCTATAATTACTACCTCTAAAACAACGCCTTTGAGCACTTGGTCGGCGAGGTTGACGTGGGATTCGACGGGGCGAAGCAGTGAGATGGTGCAATGCTCCAAATATAGCCACCGATAGCCTTCCTCAGGGAAGATGTCGACGATGATGTGGAAATGAATGCGACGGCCTATGTCGTTGAATTCTTAGGGCCGAAGAAAGCTCGACTATGCCTTGCAAAGGGGCAGGGGCAGGGGCACCGGTATGATACCACCTCATACCTGGAGGATGAGGATGCAGCGATGGATGCTGTGCACGAGACTGTGTTTGCTTGGACCAGCAAATATCCAGTTGAGGTAGTGATGTTTGGATCCAAGTTCAAGTTTGATGGCGAGAACGGCAACTTGCAAACATCGATCAAATAGATGATGTGCCCTTCTGGAGCCGATTTGTTCAATATCAAATTTTATGGTACGAAGCAGACTCATTTCTTAGTGTGCGAAGTTCATTGGCTATTTCTCAGTGCTTGGATGGGCAGTGCACGAGGCCCAGATCGATTACAGTTTGCGGCAGCAATGCAGGTTCACTCTGCCTTACCACTTGAAATTTATCGATGGGCGTAGTGCAAGGTGGCTTCGTGAAGTTCTGTCGCAGCCGGGCCGTTTCCGGTCTCTCTGCTCACCAGACGCTCCTGGCTTGACATTCATATGGCCGCTCACGATGGAGCCGGCATGCAGGCTCAAACAACCCGACTAAACGTACATGTCGTAAACATATGATCGCGGCCGGAGAACTCCGGGTTGGCGGTCCTGAGGACCAACCGGAGCTCCGTTTCGGACATCCGGCATCTGTATCAACATCCAAATCAAAACACAATGTCGTCGTGAACATGTCTTTTGCATTGTCGTAATAATTTTGCCATTGCCGAGATTGTGTCCAGACAAAACCTGATTCAATCCAGTCCATAGCTTTGATCCACCCCCGCTGTACATACTTACACAATTGCGGCCAGGTGCAGTGCACAGCCCCGGCACTAGACTGCCCAGATATGAAGATCCTCTGTTTGCACGGTAAAGGCGCCAACGGGCAAATTTTCAATTCCCAAACTGGTAAGCCAATTCCCCCAAGTGAACAATCGATGAATACGCGTACTATAGCTCACCGAGACATCTAGTCTTCATTCGCCAGAAGCTTGAAGAGCTCAGCCCCGGCAGATCATTCACATTCGATTTTATAGATGGGCCCTTGCCGTTGTCTCCCTCGCCAGACCGCCCCCTAGTTTCCGAACCCCCACACTACGCTTTCTACGAAGGCACAGGGGTCAGCACCATCCGCACCGCCCACGCCTGGCTGCGCGACGTCCTCGAGTTGCGGGGCCCGTACGACGGCGTACTGGCCTTCTCGCAGGGCTGTGCTCTCGTCTCGAGTTACATACTATACCAGCAGTGGTACGAACCTGAAGCCCTGCCTCCTTTCAAATTCGCCATTTTTATCTGTGGCGAGGTGCCGATCTCGGCGCTCAAGGACTTGGGCTGTCCCGTGTCCAGGGATCTTGAGGAGTTGGATTTGAGGATTCAGGAGCAGTCATCGGAGAAGACCACAGGCCAATGCCATGAGAATCATGTGGATGGAGGGGGAGAAACTAGGTGGCGGAGTAAAGGTACGGATTACGCGGCATATATACGTCGTGCGCAGTTTGACTCCGATGATTGTTTTGGTTTGAATTTAAATCGAATACCGCTGGAGCTGAAGATTAGGATTCCAACGGTACATGTTTTCGGGGAGGGGGATCCGATGGTGGCGGGGAGTGTGCGGTTGGCGGGGTTGTGTGATCCGTATATAAGGAAGGTGTATAACCATGGTGGAGGGCATGAGATTCCTGAGACGGAGCAAGCCAATCATGATTTGGCGGGGATGTTGATGTGGTGTGCGGATAGGGGGAGGTGGCCAGGTCAAGGTGTTGATCGTGAATAGGTATTGTCAGAGGAGAAAGGGATAGGCTTTAACGAATGACAGTATTAACAGGTGTGCTGTGAGAAAATCTATATTTGTGTATAATACATCGGTCCAAGGGGACAAACTGGTTGAGGCAGGTTCCTATAGTGCTGCTTCCTAGTCAAGACATGTGATCAGGGTTCAAAAATGATGTCTGCGGTTGTCCCTCAGTTATGCGTCTTTCAACAGTGGAAAAATATGTTAACCTCCAGATGTCGTCGGATAAATGCCACCTCGCCTTATGGTCCTTTTCAAAGCACGGGTTCAACGCCATATTAACTTAGCCGAGGCCCACTTTGTTATGAGGGTCGATAGGGGTATAGCTAATCGATTAACTCGAGTGGTAGCGGCCCTCATTAGGTTGGTTGTGTTACCCATGATATGGGAGGATCTACACTCTTCTGATAATTACAACAGTACAAGCTCTGCTTGTTTTTGAATGGCTACGTTCATTTCCATGCTATCTGATTTTGCAGCTACGCAACCCTGGCATGACTTCAATAATGACGGCTTATAGAGCTTGTTGTCGCCATATTAGAGGCATCCTCCCTTAATTCAGAAGCTACGTTTACTCTCTTTGGACGGAAGCTTTTATTATGAGTATTAGGGCAGCGGTTGGTTCTCGTGGACAAAGGCAGTTTCGTCTTCAGCACTCGGAACTCATGTTGTTTATAAACTCCAGCTGCAAATTCGCCATTTTCTCCCCATAATGGAGCTCGCCAACAACCCCAGTATGTTGTAAATAGATTAAGCTTACCAAGGCTCTCACATGCTCGACTCGTGTAAGACGGCCAACTTTCACCGAGATAACAGCAGACACGTGTAAGTCCACGTAGCTTATGGCGCAGTCATGCACCAATCGGAAGCTTCCATAGGGCGAGTACGATTTTCAGACAAGCCATTCGTAACATGATTGACGGGTCAGAGTACAACTAGGCTCAATATGCAGGCATAGGCTAAAACAGTAGTGTATAATATTTGACCAAAGGCGGCTAAATAACGACAGCATTGGTGTTCGCAAAGGTCACCTATAACTGAGAACGATTAGTAAGCATCGTAAGCGACGATATTGCAACCCAACCCCCTTGTAGACGGGCTTTTATTAACTGATATTTGGACGACATGCGTGGGTTGACCTTCACTTGTGCCAGCAAGCACGGAAGGCAACCCTCGAGCGGGTTCAACGCCGATATATTCCGAGAAGTTTACCCTGAGTCGGAAACAGGTCGTCAATGGCTCGAGCGAGATTATGCTAAGAACCTCGTGCCACCGTCGGCTGGCGAACCAGAGACTAGGGTCATTATCGTGAGAGGTGACGGTGGTGTGCGCCGCGGCTAGCTGCGAGCTGTTCCATGGCAAAGCAGAGACTGACCGTATAAATAGGCACCCATATTGCGGTGGCTGTCTACCGTATTGTGCTAGTGTGAATGACTCAGTCGCAGCGAGATTGGAGTGCCAGATGGACACCGATTGACGACGTCCCGGACTTGAGCAAGGAGAAGCTGGCGGCGTTCTACGAGCCGATGCAGATAGCGCACGAATATCTGATGGGAGATCGCGGGCATGTCTGTAAGTGAAATACCGTAGAAGCCGCCATGATAGAATCACATAGCATGAGCTTACTGTACTTTCCAGTTCTCGAGGTTCTTACAACTCTCAATATGTATAGAGGTAAAGGTGTTGGGCGGGCTCTAGTGCAATGGGGCAATGATCTTGTGGATGAGATGGGCGTTGAGTGATATTTGGATGCCAGTGAGCTAGGAAGGTCTGTTTACGAAAAGAACGGGTACGTCGTTCAGAATGTTTCGGCGGTTATGGAGAAACCAAGCGCTATCCCCATGGTGCGAGCCATGAAACCCATCCAGGCTTGATGTTAGATATCGAGGCGTCTTCGAAGGGCAAAGGACCTACGGGGAAAGAATCCACCTTGTATATTATGGCAGACTATATCAGAAACAAACCAATGGTTACTAGACGAGCATTGTTAATATCGAGAAAGCTCCTGTGATACAGCTTGCCACAATGCACACATATGGATGGTTGAACTCGATCAAACAGAGCTTGTGTAAATAATTAATCTCTCCCCTCTCCTCCTGAAAGAATCAGGAGACTTTATGACTGAGGCCAACAATGCACACGTAAATGAATGATCCAATAGGATGCCGAGGCGACCAATACTCATCCCTTCTGTGCTGCGCAGCCACTGGGCGCAGCAATATTGGCCGCAGAAACACCCGCAAAACCTCTCATACAACGATCTGATGGGTCAAGGTCACATCACACCTACTCCATCGCCGAAAAGGGTGGTGAAAAGGTCTGATGGGCTGCGTGCATTGTATCTGGGAAGCTAACGTGATGCACAATTTGACTGGTTTGAAACCTAGGCGAGCGAAATACGTCAAGCTCGCCCCATTGTTTCGACAATAATACAAATTATTAGGAAATGCTCATATCAAATGAAAACTTGAAAGCTGTATAACTCTCGATGATATGATGTCAAGTTTGGTTGGGCATAAGCCAAGCGGGCATGGTTGCTCAGCAGACTAGGCATGACACACCAAGAAGTTCCCGTCAGCTCTACAATCTGGGTTAATAGTGTAAACACTTCTTTGAAGCTTTCGTTACGCATCGAAAATATAATCTAGCCATCACCATGGCAAGGATTTGGTGCGCTTTACTCCTGCAGGCTGATACGGCGGATCGCATTTCGAAGTGGCTTGGCTGTCTGAGGAACTTTGATTCACCGTTTCATCGAGGATTGTACATTATCACCAGTGTCAGGCATAGTGAAATCAGCACAAATAGGTATTTTGAGTTGGAAACATTGCATTTTATTGCATTGCATTGCATTGCGTACAGGCAGTCCGAGTCGGAATGACCCCTTCTGGACATTGGCAACGTTGGAGGGTATACATGATGGTTGATGCGGTACGGCAACTCGCGTGGTGAAGTGAGAAGCAACAATGGCAACGGCGGATATTTCGACTGACATAGCAGAGCAGAAACGATGGTTGCAGGCTCTGTTGCAGATCCTTGACCACATGCTATCTCCAAGATGGCACGGCTTGGTGTGGGCGAACTCCATGTGGCATTGCACTAATCCTACCCCGTTTCCCCATTTCCCTATATGGATTCACGGTGATATGCAATTTGTGGGATTGATGCTATCTCTAAGTACCGTGTATCGTGGATGCACCCCTGGAACCGATCCGCGGGGGATTTCCGAGACGGGGCCAACTTCTCCGGTTTAATCTGTTAGGCATCGATTGTGTATTTGGTGGAGGCGACAAACACCAGCAACGTTCCGGTCCTGATGCCATTGTACTGAATGGGACGCATGGATCCCTTCCTTCGCGTGGCGCTTAGAACCTTCGAATATGAGTGACGTGTATTGACTGCATGGGGAAATACCCCCACAATCTCTAATGCGCTGCACTTCTGAAGCAAGACGCCATCCACCTATGGCAGTCAGCGTACCGGATAACTAATAAGATGGAATGCCTTCCGAAGTAAACAAAAGGCTGATGTTACAGTTATCCGACTGCATTCCGGGGTGGTAATTTACCGTATCATTAGGAGGCCGCCCGGAGATTTGGGGTGGATCTCCGTGTAGCTGGGCGGCGAACTGCTCTGCCACAACCCGGCCGGCTTGATTGCACTTGGAGGTCGAAACACCGCTCTCAGCGAGCAGGGTTCATAGGGATCCGAAATCTCAATCCGAAATTTACTGCCTCGACAAGCCTCGACAAGCCTCGAAATGACGAAAGACGACACGTGGTACAGCTCTGACTCTGGAACTGCGAGCTTGCCACTACACGGGGCTGGGGGCTCTGGGTCTCGTGCGAAGTCGACTGTGGCGACCAACTGACTCGTCTGGTAACACGTGAGTTTACAGGCAAAGACGTTGTCGTCCTCGGTGCGTGAGTACGGGGCATACGTCGACAGCGTCTAATATAGTCGCGAGAACGTGAGATCCAGTGCCTCCCGTCAGAAGTTCACAGATGGCGATAGGCCACGGCGCTAAATTGACACGCTGAAGCTTGGCGGCCACAACTGCCAGATCGAGCTTGTGCACGATGCGTCCGATGGTCCGATTGGACAGGACTCTGAGGACGACGACAGGGGGCCTCCAATGAACACGAAAGGGGCGCTTGAGGTATCTGCATATGCGGTGCCTGTATACTCCAGCTTTCAGCTTCAAAGTTGCTGGGGCATCTGAAGACACGACCAGATGACGAATTGGGGCAAACTGCATGATGGGCATTGGACGTTTCATCAAAGTGCTCATCCGAGTCAGCTATTCGATTGGACCCGCCCTCTTGAGTAAAGTGTCAGATGCCCTTCGGATGGACTACACTAGAATGTGGAAAAGTTCGCCCTGCCAAGCCGCCATCCTGCGCTGTATAGCTCGTTGATTCGCCTAGCAAAACACAGCCCCCTTCTGCGCTACCACACTACTTGGCAGGCAATAAAGTGCCAAATCAAGATCTTGGGAATGAATTTCGAAGCGCTCCTGCCACAGGGACCGTTGCCAGAATGCTCGAGCCTCCAGTCTATCTCGTTGGGTTGAATGGCCGGTCTACATAGCGGACGAGACGAGATCTGCAGGTCGTGGGGTCGTCGCATGGGTGCTTGGATGGTGCAAGTACGTCGCTCCACTTATGGAATTCGTCGACTATCGCATTTGCACGATGATACTCAAGTAACCCACCGAGTCGTCTCTTCCAATAATTGAGACTTGCACAGCCTCGGATGCACGATTTAGCTTTATGAAACTATGAAACTCGAACCGTGGGCTGTCCACCGGCACACACGAGGGCAACACCAAGACGTGAGCCACAGGCATTTCCGTACACCGGGACTCTAATACATGGTCCCGGAAGTTGGCCTTGGCTGATGGTCGGATATATACTTTCTCGGCTCGCCTGGGCACCTCCCTCACTCCTCCAGGCACAGCCCCCGATCAATTTCGGGGCTTCACGGTACAATTGCGACGTGTTTTACTCACGGACTTGCCCCTCTGAATTCGGTTAACTGAGAAAGCACAAAAGCTCCCTCCCCTGCGTAAGTCTCAGCGTATCGCCATCGCCTCAGCAAGGCAGAAAATTGCACCGCCCGGGTCGATTCCTATATGTTCTGGTCGGAATTTGGGAAAATACGAAAACATTCCAAACTGTTTGGTGATATTTTATATTTTGGAGGCAGATTCAACTGGTCTACGCGCCTCTTCACACTTGCACCTGGTGTTCATCAATTATTACTCGAATAATTATTTATATTTATCATTATGGCGGGCAACACCAACTTAGCGCTACCTACCCTCCAAGTTAACACACATGTGCGTTCTAATAGCGATGCAACCGACGATGCCACGACACCGTCGGGCATGTCGACAATTTCCAACCCGTTTTTAACACCATCAGCCTCAAATAACCCTTTTCTTACGCCCTATAACAGGAGTCGCGCATCCAGCATTGCGACATCCACAACTCCAGCAATAGACACCGATTCCGCTCTGCGCCCCGACCCCGGCACTGAAGCCGATTTCAACGTAGACAACAACCCTTTTGCATATAGCCCGGGCCAGCTCAATAAACTCCTCAACCCCAAGTCCCTTGCCGCATTTAGGGCACTGGGTGGGCTGCGTGGAATCGAAAAGGGCCTCCAGACAGATATCACCGCCGGCTTGGGCGTTGATGAGACTTCCGTCCCAGCTAGAGTCACATTTGAAGAAGCCGTCGCGAACAGTAAGGCACATCAAAACGAAATATCCCTAGCCCCTCCGCAAGATGGCGCCGAGGCTTTCTGCGACCGCTCCCGCGTCTACGGCCGGAACGTGCTCCCCGCCAAAAAGGCAACGCCGCTGTGGAAGCTTATGTGGGACGCCTACAACGACAAAGTGCTCATCCTGCTCACAGGAGCGGCCGTTATATCGCTGGCTCTGGGTCTATACGAGACCTTCGGTGTGGTGCACCCTGCAGGCTCGCCTATGCCTGTGGACTGGGTCGAGGGCGTGGCCATCGTGGTTGCCATTGTCATCGTCACGGCTGTCGGTTCCCTTAACGACTGGCAGAAAGAGCGCGCATTTGTCCGGCTTAATGCGAAGAAAGAGGATCGCGAGATCAAGGCCATCCGTTCGGGAACTTCGTACATGATTAACGTGCATGATATCCTCGTGGGAGATATACTGCATCTTGAGGCGGGTGATTTGATTCCCGTTGATGGCATTTTCATCAGCGGGCATGATTTGAAGTGCGACGAGTCCTCGGCGACGGGCGAGTCGGATGCGCTGAAGAAGACGGGCGGAGAGCAGGTCATGCAGGCGCTCGAGGCGGGCAAGAAGTCCAAGGGTCTTGATCCGTTCATTATTTCGGGTGCGAAGGTGCTCGAGGGCATGGGGACGTTTGTCTGCACTTCGGTTGGCGTCAACTCGAGTTTCGGCAAGATCATGATGTCCGTCCGGACCGAGGTCGAAGCCACGCCGCTGCAGAAGAAGCTAGAGCGTCTTGCCATCGCAATCGCCAAACTTGGTGGGGGTGCCGCCGGTCTCCTTTTCTTCGTGCTCCTTTTCCGCTTTTTGGCCGGGCTGTCAGGAGACACTCGGCCTGCTGCCGAGAAAGCCATGACGTTCATGGACATCCTCATCGTGGCCATTACGATCATCGTCGTCGCCGTGCCTGAAGGTCTTCCCCTGGCCGTAACCCTCGCACTGGCCTTCGCAACTACCCGCCTGCTCAAGGAGAACAACCTGGTGCGCGTGCTCCGAGCATGCGAAACCATGGGCAACGCTACGACCATTTGCTCCGACAAAACCGGTACTCTCACCACCAACAAGATGACCGTCGTCGCCGGCACATTCGGGCAGACCAACTTCGTCAAGTCGGACACGGAAAAGCCCAACACCATGAGCATCTCGCGATGGGCCTCAAGCCTCTCCCTCGCCACCAAGGAAGCCATCATCCAATCCGTCGCCATCAACTCCACCGCCTTCGAGGGCGTCGATAACGGGCAGTTCGCGTTCATTGGCTCCAAGACCGAGACGGCCCTGCTACAGCTGGCTCGAGAACAACTCGGCATGGGTTCTCTCCCCGGAGTCCGGGCCAATGAGGAAGTGGTGCAGATGATGCCTTTCGACTCGGACAAGAAGTGCATGGGCGCCGTGATTCGGTTGCGCTCAGGCGGCTACCGCCTCCTTATCAAGGGCGCATCGGAGATTCTGCTCGGGTGCTGCTCTTCCACTGCCGACATCCAGACCCTCGCCTCGGCTGCACTCACCGAGGCTGATAGAACGATGTTGACGAAGACCATCGACGGGTATGCTCGCCAGTCCCTCCGTACCATTGGGCTCGTCTACCGGGACTACCCATCCTGGCCGCCCGCCGGAGTCTCCATCGAGGAAGAAGGCCATGTTGAGTTGTCTTCCGTGCTCAACGACCTCGTCTTCCTTGGCTTGGTGGGAATCCAAGACCCCGTCCGCCCCGGCGTTCCGGAGGCCGTGGCCAAGGCCCAGCACGCCGGCGTCGTGGTCCGTATGGTTACTGGCGACAACGCCGTCACTGCGCAAGCCATCGCCACGGAATGCGGCATCTACACCGACGGCGTCATCATGGAGGGCCCCACATTCCGCGCCCTGAGCGAGGAGGAGATGAACTCGACGCTTCCCAAGCTGCAGGTTCTAGCACGGTCTTCGCCGGAGGATAAGCGGATTCTGGTCACGCGACTCAAGGCGTTAGGAGAGACCGTGGCAGTCACTGGCGACGGGACGAACGACGCTCCTGCGCTGAAGGCGTCAGACGTTGGTTTCTCCATGGGTATCTGCGGCACCGAAGTCGCAAAAGAGGCTTCGTCGATTGTGCTTATGGACGACAACTTCGCGTCGATCATCATGGCGCTGAAGTGGGGTCGCGCCGTTAATGATGCGGTGCAGAAGTTCTTGCAGGCTTGTCATCCCTATTTCCCCATCTTTCCAATAACGCCGACTAACTCTGTGCCAATATAGTTCCAAGTGACGGTAAACATCACTGCTGTCCTCCTAGCTTTCATCTCCGCCGTCTCCTCCCCCACCATGGAATCCGTCCTCACGGCCGTTCAACTTCTCTGGGTTAACCTCATAATGGACACCTTCGCCGCCCTCGCCCTCGCCACCGACCCGCCCACGGAGAAAATCCTCGACCGGCCTCCCCAGACCAAGAGCGCGCCCCTCATTACCACCAACATGTGGAAGATGATCGTCGGGCAGGCCATCTTCCAACTCGTCGTCACTTTGATCCTGCACTTCGCTGGTGCGCAAATCCTTGGGTACGACTTGAATGACACGAACAAGATGTTGGAGTTGGACACCATGGTCTTCAACACGTTTGTCTGGATGCAGATTTTCAACGAGTTCAATAACCGACGGTTGGATAACAAGTTCAATATCTTTGAGGGGGTTCATCGGAATATGTTCTTCATTGGGATTAACTGCATCATGGTCGGAGCGCAGATAGCCATCATCTTTGTCGGTGGAAAGGCATTTTCGATTACCCAGATCGATGGGGTGCAGTGGGCGATCTGTATCGTGTTGGCCTTGTTGTCATTGCCGTGGGCGGTGGTGGTGAGGTTATTTCCTGATGAGCTTTATGCACGCATTGCAAGGGTCGTTGGGGGCCCAGTGGTGATTGTGTACAAGGCCCTTGCTAGGGTGTTTGGGAGGTTGGGAGGGGTACTTAAGAGGAATAAGAAGAGTCCGGGGGATAAGGTCGAATCGGAGAAGGAGAAGAGCGATGGTAGTGAGGATGGGGCGCCGGCCTTGTTTGTGACTGAGGTAAATCCCACCATACAGGTTGAGGATGCTGAGAAGGGGTGGGTGTAATGTGTGATATTTCTTACGTGCTTAGAGCGGATAGACCCTATGTTTGCAGCGATGCGATTCTTATATGAATGATGATATCTAATCGACATTACGACTCTCCTTCCGGTGTTCCTGTCGGGTTTCCTCGTGAGCAAGATCCTGGAACTTGTGGTGTGTCTTCATACGAAATGGCGTCGGAAACTATTAACCCAGCATGCCACAATCTCCTCCTACAATGAGATTATATTACGGCCCAGAACGTGACGTATGTCACAACCTCGGTGCCCACTTCCGTCATGTTCGTTGAGGCATCGATCATATCTCACAATCCCGCCGGTATACGATTGTCGTACGGGCGGAAAAAGTACTTATCAACACCGCCATTCTACCTTAACCATTGCCCTAATATTCTCACATGCCAACCTCGGTGCTCGCTGAAGATTGAATCGCTGATTTGACAACATGCAGTAGTTCAACCTGCGTCCCCGCACACTTCACTATACCGACATGCAGGAAGGCAACCAGCTTCCCCGCACACTCAAGTATACACGCTTTCGTTTTCGGCTAAGTCGGACATTTGCCCTCTGGATATACGCGTCGCTACAGGGAACCACGGAGGCCGGCAGCTGTCACTGCCGATACCGCTTCACACGAGTATGTCATGTAACCCATTCGTTGTGCACAACGATCACATTATTGACGATGGTGCTCTGGTGTCGTAGGGTGTTGAAGCATCAGTGGTGGATCAATGGGTAGTTGCATTGTGGAAGGCTACTACGGTATCAGGCCAAAGTTTTCACCCCCTTGACAAGTACCAGTGGACCACTGTCAAGGTAACGCTATACTGATTCTTTCCTAGCCTACTCATGGTAACGAAAAGGTACTTCCACCTCTGATTCCAACTTGCTGTTAACGCGTCCTAATTATCGCGTATTCAGCAACTACAATGGGGACTAAACACCTTACAGAAGCGGATCGCCAACGAATTCGAACCCTATATTTCGACGGTGGGAAATCGAAAGCCGAAATTCACACTACTACAACGTTTTCTCTTAATCATATTCAGACAGCTATGAAGGTCCCTTCAAGCCAGGTAGCGAAGAGTTGGCGCGTGCCTAGGTGGGGCACGGTACAAACACGCAATAGAAAACTTACCCATGATACCATAGTACATCATGGACGGTGACTGCGGAAAGCGATTTCCCGACACCTGGGGCTTGTCGTGGAATGAGATCTTGAATAAAAAGTGGACAGATACGCATCAAGTCATTCGTTTCCTCAATTGTCTGTTAAGCTCATCGTTTATTGTTGCACCTGTCACCTGCCGTTGAATTTCTTGATTGTCGTGAAATGCTCGACCTGGATTCTCCTAGTGTCCAGTTCGTTGGACTGGTCTCCATTGTTGGCGGCCTGATCGTGGTATGCAATCTCTCTCTTCACCCAATACCCTGATCTAACATCTCACAGTGGGCTTACACCCTCCTGACCAATCCATTAGCCAAGCTCCCCGGCCCCTGGTACAGTATATGGACGGATACGGTGTTGAGATACCACATCTTGAAAGGCCAAAGACCAACTTATGTGCATTCGCTTCACCTTAAATATGGTACATGTCCATCATGAGTGCAACTATATCAATAACACTAGGAGCTCACATTGTCGCCAGGCCCCATCATCCGCATCGGTCCAACTGAAGCCAGTATTCAAGACTTAAGCTCTGTGAAGCAAATATACCGCGTCAAAGGCGAGTTCCTCAAATCAGTCTTCTATCAGAAATTCTCCCCGGACCGGCATAATATCTTCAACACCCTGGACGTCAATTTCCACCGGCGGTGGCGCCGTCTTCTCTCGGCGCCCATCTCGGAGACCGGTCTGGTCGCGCATCAACCCGTTATCGAGGGGAAAATCCGGCTAGCTGTCCAGAGAATGGTAGAGGAGATGGAAAAGAGAGGGGCGGCGGACGTGTTCCATTGGTTCATGTGCATGACGACGGATATCATTGGGGAGCTGAGTTTTGGAGAGTCGTTCCACATGTTGGAGACCGGATCGGTAAGTTTCTATCTTGCACGTCACGACATATGGTGGAAATAATGAAAAAGAGTAAAAGTGGAATACTGACGTCGCCTAGAAAACACAGTACATTCGTGACCTTGAACAAATCGCCTTCGCCAGCAGTATCCGGGCTACCATCCCATGGATCTACAAGCTCGCGCAATGGATGCCTTTCCGCACCCCCGTCCTAACCGACATCGCCGAGCAAGCGAAGCGCACCATGAGCTACGCCGGGCAGGCGATAAAGCAGCATTATGATCTCGTCGACAAACAAGGCGAGGACGCCAAACCCACGCTCTTCTCGAAATTGTACAAAGCCGGGGAAGACGGGTTGAATTTTGCTGAGATAAGGGATAACGCTGCGTCGTACATCATTGCCGGCAGCGATACGACAACCAATACGCTGACGTATCTTGTTTGGTCAGTGTGCAAGCACCCGCATGTTCAGAGGAGACTTGTGGATGAGTTGAGTGGCCTCTCGGATGATGACCTGGAGGACCAGAAGTTGAAGAACTTGCCGTACTTGAACCAGGTTATTCAGGAGTCGATGAGGCTGTACCCAGCTGCGCCATCGGGCTTACCGAGAGCTGTGCCCAGGGAGGGCGCTGAGATGGGTGGGTATTTCATCCCTGGAGGACATACCGTGTCGGTGCAGGCGTATAGCATGCACCGGGATGCGGCGGTGTATCCGGAGCCTCTTGTGTTCGATCCGTCTAGGTGGGAGGAACCGACTCAAGCGATGAAGGACTCGTTCGTGCCATTTGGTGGAGGAAGCCGGAGTAAGTTATTGATACACTTGATACACCTTTTTGGAATGATGGTAGCTGGTTTACTTTCGCTAACGACTTGCAGTATGCCTTGGTTTGCATCTGGCCCGGATTGAACTTCGCTTGGCTACGGCGAGATTCTTCAGGACTTTTCCAAATGCGAAGATGTCCAACTTGGAAGGATTTAGCGATGAGGACATGAAGCCGGCTATGTTCTTTTTGCTCACACCTAAGACCAGGCGGTGTTTGGTTGAAGCTTCTTGAACAGTATGCCATCTACAGTCATGGGTCGGCCCGTACTAGGCTTCGAATTCCAACGACTGTCTTTTTTGTCGTACTTTACGGAAGCCAGCTGATCGATGATGGATGGACCCTGAGAAAAAGACCCGTGGCAACAACCACCTGTTAAAATCTCAGGAGCGAAGCCTATGGTGTATCAGTAACTTACTCAAGTGTGCAACGCATAACGTGAATGTACACCGAGCTGGCCACCCTTACATAACCTCGTATAGAAATTTTACGATAGTAAAACCACAACGCCGTAAATCAATTGAAACTACTCTGAATCTTCCTCTCCAGAAGATGGCAATGCGATCTTACAAGTTCGCGCATTATGCCCAGTCCCGTTGCAAATACCACAGCGACTCGGGCGCGTTTTTACGCGTTTGGAGGGTGCTTCGGGGGACTTGGTACGTTTTTGCCGCTTGTCGGAGACTAAGTTTTTGGTCATTTTTGAGAGCTTGAAGGGCTAGCATTAAGTCTGCTTCGTTGTATGACTTTGCCATAATTGGTTGTTGAGAAAATCAAACATTAAGTTGGCCGGTCGCGTTGGCGCATGAAAGTGGCCAGCTCGGTGTACATTCACGTTACCTTTTTGTACTTAAGTCATGACTGACTACCTTCACTTCTTTGGACATGGGGTGATTAATGACAGATTCAATACATTGTTTATTATTGCTTGCAATGAGTCCACTGCGATGGCATCGACTGGAAGAGCCGCCGACACATTTATGGCGATATTGTTGCAACGAAGTGGTTGTTGATTAACTAAAACGCGGGCACAATAGCTAAATTATAGAGATAGACCTTAGAAGCGGGGAAATCGGCCAACCATACATGCAAAAGAGAATAAAATATAACTATTACTAGTAGTAAAATTATCAGCCGTAGAAAGTGAAAAACGACCTGAAAAGTTTTCTTGCAACTCCGGGGAATCGAACCCCGACCCCAAGCTTGGAAGGCTTGGATCCTAACCATTAGACCAAAGTTGCTTATCATGCTGTTAGGTGATTGGCTGATCAAGTTCACAGTTAGTCTTCTTCATAATGTAAGCTAATTTTCTTGGAAAATATCTTCCAACTGGGTCCACCAATCCCTCAACCCACCTACAAAACTTCTTGAAAAGTATCCTTCAGCGGCCGACAAGTAGGATTCAATGGCGTTGGTCCTCTCACCACTGTCAGCACGTTCCTCTTCGAGAGACTACTCACCAACGCATACCAAAGATTTCGACTATAGTACACATTGTCTTGCATCTCTAGGGATTCCTCATTTGTGCATGATGCTTCGTCCAAGCCGGCCATACATGCCTTGTTCTCCGAAGCGATCCCAACCACCATTTTGGGCAGCTAACAATCAAGATCCCCAAAGGTGGCTACCCCGACATTGGACACCACTGCGCCGTTGGATAACATTACCAATCGACGGTGATGTCAATGCCCTCATTTCTCTCCCTCTGAACGATGATATAACCCCAGAAGAGAAGAATCTTCATCTGACTCCATGTAAAATGTGCTGTAGACTTTGAGCAAGATATGCTCGGGTCTGTAGTAGAGGCCTGCTCAGCCGACGAAATTGAGACAGATGGACAGGTATCCTAAAGTAATAGATCGTGGTTAATGAATTGGACGAAGTGATAGAGAAGAGGACTGTAGATCATGTACATACCATTGATCGAAGCATCACGGTCGCCGGTGATATGGAGAGAGTAAGGATCCGGAGCAGGACCTTGGGCCATGAAAACAAAGAGGGGGAAGATGACGAGAGCCAACATGGTGGGTGGTTGTCGCGGTTGTGTGATGGAATAAGCAGAGTTGGAAAATTCGGTCTTTGAGACTTGAGGAATGTATGAGTGGAGGTTTGAAGTGCGAGCATCTGTTGAGCAACAAGAGCCAGCTTCTTATACCCGCACGAATGGTATTAATTGGTGTAGCATGTTTGTCATTGTTTTGCTGATGTGTTTCAATCTGTTGGTGACCAGATGTACTGAAGACATCGTGCACCTCACCTTGTCAAGCTGCAGTTAGGACGGGTACCCGTAATCGCAGCAAACGAACCCGACCAAATTTACAAGATGCGCTATGATAACCGAACCCGTTCCCATAGGCAAATATATTTATGCTGCCCAGCGTAAAGTGTTAGCTAAGCCTTGCCAAATCAAGAAACTTCAACAAACCAGCCGTCGAGATGTATTTCTTCTTCGGGAGTCGGACCAAGGTTGTGAGATACGTGTCTATGCCAGTCTCGAGATCCGGGTTATCTCCACGCGAGTACCCAACCATGACCCTTCCCTTGAATTTGACAGGAGCTGCAGTATCCATAGGGTGAATATCCTGTCATGGTGAACGTCCAGAAGATTGGCCATGTACCAAGAAGACCTCTTGTGAGTGGACCTGACAGCCGATACATTGCGTATAACCTCCGCATCATCTGTAAGGGGGGCATACAGACATGTTTTAGCCAAGTCACTGTATTTTCGTTGGTCTCCGTGAGAACTTCATGATTCCGGCCTAATCAACCAGGCCGAAAAAAACAAAAGATAGCAAAACTTGGCCACGAAGGGTCCCTGGAAATGTCTCAGGCGATGCCATGCTAGAGTAGCCGAGACAATTTACCAGGTCATAGTCGCGGTCACCATAAGAAGGAGGACGGACACGTTGGTAACTCGGAAATGAGCCATTCCATGTTGGCTATTGGCGCTACAAGAGAATCATAAATTGGCTCAGAAACGGTTTAAAGAAGTTTGGTTACCTCCATTTAATAACAGACGTTCTTATAAGCACACCAAATTCTAACGCAAATTAACTATCAACAATGCTGGGGCTGCTGTGGGTTTTAGTTACCTGAATGTCCCAGATGCGGTTATACAACCAACCTTGATGGCGAGGATATTTCAGTTTTTATATATTTTCAAGGCGACGCCCCTGAGACGGCAGAGCACGTAATCCTCTTTTGCGGGCTGTTGGAAGGACGGAGGGAACGATTACGGGCCGCCATCGCACCACGGCCACTATACTCTCGCAGAGACCTCGCAACGGCAACAGGAGAACCAGTAGTTAGTGGGACTATTGTAAGGTGGCTGCTAGGGACGGGTCGGACAGCTTCAAGGCCCAGATAGCATCGATCTTCTCAGGGGGGACTTTGTTGGTAGGTTGAGAACCAACGTAGTATGGTAGTGGACGCAACGCAGTCGCCAATAGGGCGAACCGACGACGCAGCGTATGTATTTAGTCCAGCCATTAGGGCACGGTTTGACATACGGGAGTACTAGCAGAGGTACCGGGGGCTTCGAGCCTACGGCGTATTTAATAATAATATATTTTCAATCCATTGCTTACACGGAGACATCTGCGAGGCCGATTGGCTAAAATATTTGTCAGCACTGGGTGTCACATCGACGCATGTAATATCACGTCATTCATGCACCTGGCGCAATGAATCCTACATAACTCGATTTGGACGCGTAGCGAGCCTATTCACTCCTACCCTTTTCAGGAAATCATTCGCATCAAGTATTATCAGTTACCTCCGAGTTGCCCATATGCTCTGCGCAGGCCGTGTCAAAGTACATCTTTAATAGATGGATTTATAAGAGTCAAAAATCAAACCTGCCCCAGATGCTCACTCATACGGACTGTCTTCAACAAATGAAAGTCAATACACCAAGAAAAATGCATATGTAGTTTGCTGCTGATAATATAGACGAGCGAATCATGTACATATTGTGATTGGTGCAAGAAATGTCGTTGAACTTGAGCTTTTGAGGATTCGAAAGTCTTCATAGTTGCGCAACAATCCTTGCAGGAGTAAGACAATCCAAACAGACGGCCTTGTATACGCACACCACCCTTCTTTCGTGGGAATTTTTCATCTATAACTTTAACTGGAGAATCTAAGCAAACTTAGACTTACCCGCTCGCAGGCGCGTTTGAGCCATGGACGACGATCGAGTTCGCCGTCTTGTGTCTTACAGCAAGGCCCTGATGATATGGTCACTCTGAGATATACCATATTATAACCATGGTACAGTACTCATGTTCATGGATGGACTAGCCTTTAATTTACAAGATTTGGGTCGGCGAACAAGTACTTGAGTACACCAATTTTAGATACGACGGTCAGCATCGAGTAGGATTTAGTAACGAAACTTGGGCGTGGAAACTTTTGTCTACCCGCAAAACATAACCACTAGACTACGCCTTCTTCGTGGCAAAAACCAGCACAATCGGTGTTTCTATCCTCGCCCTCTCACCTTTCAGGGAAATTTCCATTTCATCCCAAAGACTCTGGATTTCGGTCTCTGGAATGCGAGCGGACCATGTAGCAAGGTAGGCCTTGAACCAGTCAATATCTTTGATATCGGACCAATCTTCATCACCTTCTTCCCAGACCTTCTCCTCCCCTTTTTTGACTCGACTCTCACCTACCCGGTCATCAATTTGGAAGACCTCCAAGCTGCCGCCCGAATTAATGTAAATCCTTTTGACAGCCTCCCATCTAGCCTCGGGAAATTCCACATTCTCAAGCCCGGAGTTTATGGTCTCGAAGGCGCGATCGTACAGGTGACCGAGACCTCGAGTTCTCTTAGCATACTCTGTGAAGATCGCCTGCCAGATCCTCTGGGCCCTTTCGTTGCCCATGATCCGCGGCCTTGTGTAGGAAGTCACCGCCACAGTCCCGCCAACCCTGAGCTCCCGGTCGAACTCCTCCATTGCAGCATCAATATCGGTCCACTGGATCATCTCACAAGCAGCAATCAGATCGACCGTCCCGGACTCGGCGGCGCTCTTCTCTGCGCCCTCCTGAAAGAAAGTGAATTTGGACTCCGGGATGCCTGAGTCTTCGACGAGAATCTTGCGGGCGAGCGTCGTGTAGCCATCGTTGGGATCTGAGACGATGACGTTGTTGAAACTAGCAGCTAGACTTGCCGCAACGATCCCGACTCCGGCGCCGACATCATGAGCTGTAGACCAGCCGGCTTGGGGCTTCACACTATGGTACTCGTATATGCGCTTGAAGAAGGAAGCGGGGTAGATGGGGCGGTAGGCCATGTACTTGGACCAGTCTGCGCCGTTGAAGCCTGGCGTTCCACCCGGGAGTGTGGTTTCCGTGACGGAGGTCATGATGACGACCAACTGCAACAATGAAGCTTTCAAATGATATTGACCATAATCTGGTTCAGAATCCGGCTTTCCAGATACGAGTTTGAAATGTGGTGAGTGACAACTTGACAATGAAAGTTTCAACCCCTCATCCTCAAAATGAAACAATCGCTCACGTGAATTAGGCCGGAGGGACCGTGGTATGTTTGTCTAATATGACCACAGCAGACTACATAAGTAATGGTTGCCTGAAATGTAATTATTGACGAACCCAAACCACTTTCGCTGAGCGATGTTTCAATATCGCCGTGACGGGACTAAAAAGGTAAGTGTTGCTGATATGGGTAACTTAGATCATTATAATACGAAGTTGTACCTTTCGCGAAGCGAGTGGCGATTTCTCCCCAAAGAGTAACTACTCCTGCGGGATTCGCCCGATAAGGAATTGGCCATTCAGCCACTAAACCTTCCATGGTTCGTTTTATTTCCTATTCCTCCTTATTTCGCCGCGATAGGCCTCGGGGTAACATTTGGGGCTCTGCAGCATTTTCCTATTTGCTGCTGCGTTCAGATAGGATCTTCACTTATTAGACTGCGGGCAGTTTCCCAACAGCATGGAAACCAGGACTGTACAAAATATCTGTGCGATAAAATTTAGAAGCTTCAGCTCGGAGTATGGCGCAGTATTCAAGATATTCCGAAGTCAACCCGCAATGGGAGAACGTGAGTCCTAGGTTCCGTCTCCTCGTTCCTGGTGAGACGGCAAGACTCTGAGCGTTGTGATAGGCACAAATCAATCTAGTTGTTTTAGTAGAAGAACCAGTCTGACCTGAACTATCAGTTCGTGAAGTCTCAACCAGCTCTATACAAAATTCGCACCGAAGGCGCAGACGCGATCGAACGTCGGGCACTATTCGGAAAACTCGCCGCTGAGGGCCCTCAGCTGCGACGCATTCCTGGAGACACTGAGGTCACTGTTTGGGACTCCAACATCTTCGGCCGAGATGGTCACGAGATCCCTGTGCGGTCTTACTTTCCAAAGGACTTGGAAACCGCTGGAAGGTCCTGCCCGTTTTTCATCTATTATCATGGTGGTGGCTGGACATCAGGTGACATCGAAACTGGCGACGAAAATTGCCGCCTTCTATGTGCTCGCAACACTCTGTGTGTTCTGAATGTTGACTACAGACTTACGCCCGAGCATGCTTTCCCTGCAGCAATCAACGACGCCTACGATGCATTCGAATGGGCTGCCGAGAACGCGCAGACAGAGTTCAATGCCGACCTAAGTAGTGGGTTCATCGTTGGTGGCGTCTCCTCCGGCGCCAACATGGCTAGCGTGATAGCATACCTCGTCAGGGACAACAAGATCACACCCCCAATCACGGGTCTTCTCCTTTCCATACCGTGCTGCCTGATGCCTCAAGCCTTTGACCTCGTCCCCCAATGGAAGGAGGAGCTGCTCAGCATGGAACAAAACAAGAACTCGGACCTGCTGGATCTACAATCGTATAAACAACTCACCCAAGGTACGAAACGGCTTTCCCTTGATGAGTAGCAGGCAGTCGCAGTAGACACACGTGCTCTAGTCAAGAGCTTTGCATTGCTGACATACTACATATATCCTTAAAGCACCTCCTGATGAGCCGCGCATTTCTTTCCTGCTGAACCCGGTCCATTACAACTTGCCCATGCGTGCGTACTTCCAGATAGTAGGCCTAGACCCTATTCGCGACGAAGGTCTTCTTTTCGCGCGCCTGCTTCGTGATTATTCGGGTGCAAAGACGCTGGTGCATATGTATGACGGCCTACCCCATGGGTTTTGGCGGTTTCAGCAGCTCCCAGCATCGAAGGAGTGGGCAGAGGATCTGTTCGAAGGAACAAAATTTTTGTTGAATGGTGGCAAGGATGGTATGGTGGTCAAGGGGGGAATTCAAATCAACGATTGGGCTCAGGATTCGTTGCGTTCGTTGTAATGCCGAAGGAAGTTTGACTGAAATGAGCCATTTAAATTACTACAACACCGTTTCGTCACTGACCTGGAGCTGATGCAAGTGCAAAGAGCAAAGAATTAAAAGAGCAAATGATTGCATTTCAGTTGTTCATATTTTGAGCGATCTATAAACATAACAGTTTTGAGTTTAATGCTTATGTGTGTTGCAGTTCAAATATACAAGGTTGCTAAATATTTCAATTCAAGTTGCACACATAGATAACTGTGATTATGATAGGGGAGATTCACCTCGTACTTTTGCGCCCCGGTTCAACAGACAACTAAGGAATACGGCGAGTAGACAGGACAAAGTATACAAATAATTCCTCAAGAGTTGACGAGGACTAGA
This sequence comes from Pseudomassariella vexata, assembly GCF_002105095.1. Lineage (NCBI taxonomy): Eukaryota > Fungi > Ascomycota > Sordariomycetes > Amphisphaeriales > Pseudomassariaceae > Pseudomassariella > Pseudomassariella vexata. Next base: position 3,370,879 of record NW_024467957.1, read on the forward strand.
TTATGAATCTCACTTCAGCATTCTAATATCCCGACGTCAAGTCGCTAGCAGCTGATACATCCGAGTTGGCTGGCAATCACAGCCTAACTGCAGTGAAAATCATCTGCTTTGTCTCGTCTCCCTGCCAACCACGCCTGTCGTCGTCCCAATTAGCAGATTCATAGCGGCCCAATGAACTGGTGACCTCCCATTTGACTTCTTGCACATCTCCATCTGCTGAACCATTTGACTGGAAAAGATCGGCAATGGTTTGGAGATCATGCCTGTAAAGGTCCCAGCCAATGCTCTTCATGGTAAAATGACCCCCTTTCTCTGCGCCAAGGTGTCGTCCAAACACCATAGAGCCTTTCTGGGGACGCAGAAGCCGATTTACCTGTCGCACTACCTTCTTCTGCTGAGCCTCATTGAACAGATGCAGAAAGCTGCCCACATAAATAATGTTGATCTTGCCGCGGTATGGCTCAAGAAAGTCTTCTTCAAAGACATTTCCGCGTACAAAGGTCGCGTCGCAACGGCCCCTGTCGCGGAAAAGCTCGTATCCCAGTTGCAGGAATGGTTCTTCGAGGTCCGTGCCGATCAGATTGAACGATGTTCCGGCGTCGTAGGCCAGTTTGCGAACGTCCTGCCCGAAGCAGCATCCAAGGTCAAGAAAGGTTGCGCCTTCTTGCACGCGCCGGACTACGGTTGGGTAATCCGGGGAGAGGTGTATGCCGAAGTCCAAGAATCGGAACAGGCCGATGCATGGGTAGGGGAGTCTGCCGGACATCTTAGTATCACCTCAAATTCGCAGACGATCTGTAGATAGATAGATATTCACTCACACTTGCCAGGCCATATCCCTGACATTGTAAATGTGGGTTGTGATTGCATCTTTACCCTTGACCCCAACGTAATTTTCAAAGAAGTCGACCGTGCTTCGTGGCAGAAACTTGATTGCAGGCTGATACCACTGGACATGCCTAGTGGCGCCGTCTTTAGCATCCTTATTTATTGCTTCCTCCTTGCCATCGGGCTCCGTAGCTATCCATGGGGCTGACTGGTTCTGGACCGGTGCCAGCATCTTTTCGTAGTGCAATCAATTTGGGAGCCGAAGAAGCCGTTTGGCCGGTGTGGAGGACTGATTTAAGAGCGCCCTGATAATTTGGCTTTTCAGAGAAGGAAGTAATGATAGGTTCAGTAATACAGGATTGAATATTGGACGTATTGAACGTTATAACTCGACTGCTACATGAGGTATTATGCGTGGCTAGGGTTCCAGTGGTCATATGAAAAGAAACAAAGCTGCAGCTTATAATGCCTTAATCAACTATTCTCAACGCTGCAACGAAAGTCTCAATAGTATGCACATTTTCCTTTGCTTACGTAGGCGGTCAATGGAGCAAGTCCTACGTTACGCATAGAGACGGTGTGTAAGATTATAGTGTTACCTCTTTAGGAACTTCGCTGTCCGATTCTGTCATGCCCATTCCTGTCATCGCCCTAGTTTCATCCTATGTAACGTATACCTGGTGTGTTACCATACTACAAGCAAAATCTAGAACACTCCAGAACTGCCGATAGGATTCTGTCGAAGATTTTCCATGAGCTCCTCGGACAAACACTTATTACTTTGCTGCAATCTTGGAGTTCTTCCTGCAGCTCTAGTCAGAGATTCGCTTGTTATTTCTCTATTTGGCAATGATCTAGGGATCTTGTCAGACCTTATAACTACCAAAAATACCTCATTCTAAAACGAGTGGGTCCCTCGTCTTTTGACGGTCAATTTGGTCCAACAGATCTATCTTTGTTTGCGATAACGCGATTCTTGGTGAAGGCAAGTATCTACACTAGTTGGACGTTTAACCACTGAAAGGGGGTCTACAGACTTCGTCTATGTGATAACGTACCCCACAAGCAAGTTGGCCACTTTTCTTGGCACCGTACGAACAACCTTTTAATTAACATCTTTACACATACCAAGATGGGATCGAATTGGAAAGAAAGCGACATGATTCTAGCGTGTCAGGCGCTTCAATCGAAACCCGAATTAAGCATCCGACGCCCTGCCCAACTCTACAATGTCCCTCGTACAACTCTAGCTAACCGAAAACGCGGACTACTATCTCGACGCGATACTCGACAATCTAGTCAAGAAATTTAAGACCTAATACGGGCGCATATAACCCATATCTCGAAGGAGGATTTCTTTTCGGCATTCTATAGGGCGTATCGTACGACTATAACTAAGTCGAATATCCAGGCAGGTTTCAGGGGGACAGGACTTATTCCGTACGACCCGGAATATGTGATTTCACAGCTGGATATTAAGCTACATACGCCTACACCTCCTGGGAGCTCGTCTGGCGCCCCCTTAATCTGGGAATCAAAGACTCCAAATAACCCAACCGAGGCGCAATCCCAGTCTGAATACGTTAAAAACAGAATCGTACAGCATCAGAATAGCTCCCCGACGACAATACTTACGGCTATTGACCAATTTTCACGTGGTGCGACGGCTGTTATACATCGGTTAGTTTTACTTGAGGATGAGGTTACTACACTTCGGAAGGCGAATCAAGAGCTAAGCCGTTGTCGAAGGACTAAAAATCGACAGCTACAAGATGGAGGATCTTTTAGTTTACGAGACGCTCAGGACTTACAGTCTCAACGGGATATTGAACAGCAGCTAGAGGATGGTATACGTGTAAGTCGTCGTCGTACGAGACCGGCCGAACCACGCCGACGGCGCTGTAGGATCTGCGGAGAGCCCGGACATAATGCTCGTACTTGTGAGAATGATAAAGATACGTACGAGGAAGAGGATTCCGATTGGTTTGAATTATTATTTTTTAGTTTAGTTAAGTTATTGAAGTTATTCATAAGGTGCCAAGAAAAAGTGGCCAACTTGCTTGTGGGGTACGTTAGTCATTTATTGCATCGTAGCGTTTCAATTTACTTCTTGCAATTTCAGCATACCCAACCCAGCCACTTGCGGCCCTGCTCCACCGAGTCCCCACCGAGTCCATCGGAACATATACATCTCCCACGGGTTAGTGTCCTGCGTTTGCGATGAAATCTGGGGCAAGCGCATGGTACTGGACTGTTGACCATCTTGTTGAGCGCAGCTGTTTGCGAAGCAAATTTCTGGCCAATCGGGTTGGTGTCGGAATATTGCTTTTCTTTTGGGATTATTTCCCACCCCTTTCGGGATTTTCCTTCCCTTTCGGGGTGGCGGCTAGAAGGATGCACGAGCAGCCATGCACGATCATGTACTATAAGCTGGCTAGCTCCCGCCATGCTGGGCCTGGGCTTCAGCATATTGTGGGGTCAGGATGGGCAATTGTACATCCAACACTTCCTACGGCATCTTCCAATCATGAGCGCCAGTCTGCCTTGGTAATTGAATACGCGATGAACGCAGGGTGCCCTCCGGACCCACCCTTCCAAGCATCCCCTGGTCACGGAAAATACCCCTTCATGTCAAGATGTATCAGCCTGGCAGATCTTGTTGAAAGCCAACGTGCATTAACGTACAACCCCACCTTTCCGGCCACATATTGCAATCCAATTGAAGGTATTCGAAACAGTGTATTCAATGTACTATTATAGCTATTCAGGTACAACCAGCTCTAATAGAAAGCTGTTCTCTAGCGCTTCCTGAGGTATAGATCTGATAGATTCTGACGCCTTAGCTGGGTCCAGTATTACCTGATTCCGACGTTGTACCTGAGGGCTCGATCCATCGCTTCCTTAATCTGTATAATGTTACCAAATCGTTCATTAGGCCCTAATCGTACCTTCTTACGTGGTTTGGGGCGTAACGAAGTTATAGGGTAGAGCGTGGAATGCCCCATCGGAGGGAAGCCTGGCGCTGGGATATCCCTTGATTGATATCGTTGAGAGCGCCTTGAATCGAATTTTCTGAATATCGATGCATTGTATAATAATAGCCAATACCGACGATAATCTGTTGTGCCGAAGGTTGTTGTAGTTGGCAGATTAGGTGGCCAGAAAGGTGGGGTTGTACGTTATGTGCAACCAGGTACTCAAGTTTGTTGATGTCTATACTACGGAACGACAAACACGCCCATCTCAACATGCGGCATGCTGACAAATCGCAAGTTTTCCTGATGTATTAAGAACTGAGCTTCAAGCACTCTGTGTACAAAGGTACTTAGACTCTGATTCCATGCGCACTTCTTGCGCACTCCAAACAACCATCACTAGTACCGGCTATTCTGGAGCTCCATATGTAAGAAATCCCCAAACCGAAGTTTGTCAATGCCACGCTCCGTGCTGCAGTCTGGCTCCTGCGACAGTTCCGACAACTTCCCAGGACAGCTCTGCGTTTCAGGTCGAAAGTTTTGGTTGTGAGTAGGCCGGCATGAATTTCTGAATCTACAAATGTAGCTGAAACTTTCCTCGATAAATAGCAGCTCCACCATGGCAGCCTCCCAGAACGACCACACGTCCTCCGACAGCAACGTGGCGGGGACAACCACAATTCCCGGTACACCCCTGCCATACGACAGTGAGAAGCTGGAACAGCCAAAGGCTGAGGCACTCCCGCGAGAAATCACAGGATGGAAGTGGATGGTGGCGACAGTCGTTATTCTATCTTCCATATTCCTATACGCCCTCGACGCCACCATCGTCGCCGATATCCAACCCGCCATCGTCAAGGAGTTCGATTCCCTGCAGAATTTATTATGGCTCAGTGTCGGCTTCTTGATGAGCGCAACGGCGACTAACATGGACTGGGGTCGCATTTACAGCCAGTTCAAGTCCAAATGGCTCTACATCTTCAATGTGGTCATCTTTGAAGTCGGTTCCGCTCTCTGCGGCGCTGCGCCCAATATCAACGCCATGATTGTGGGACGCGTCATCTGCGGTATTGGGGGATCAGGACTTTACATCGGCGTCATGACTCTCATCGCCGTTACCACCACCATGGCAGAGCGTCTGATGTGTGTATCCGCTACCGGACTGGCCTGGGGTTTAGGCATCGTGCTTGGCCCGGTCATTGGAGGCACTTTCGAGGAGTCTTCCGTTAGCTGGAGATGGGCCTTCTACATCAACTTATTCATCGGTGGCGCCGGCGCTCCTGCCTATTTCTTTCTGCTCCCCAGCAAAGACCCCCGCCCGGGTGTTGCGTATATGCAGCACGCGAAAGAGATGGATTATATTCATGGCCATCAACTGGGGTGGTATCGTCTACGCTTGGAATTCCGGACAGATCATCGGCCTCTTCGTTACCACCGGAGCGCTTTTCGTTCTCCTGGCAATTCAGCATGTTTGCACAATTTTCACCACCGAGTCTCGCCGCATCATTCTGTCCAGTTCTTCCGTTCGTGTACGGTGCTCCTCCTCTTCGCTACGACCGCTGCTTCTGCATCGGCCGCCTTCACGCCCATCTATTTTGTCCCTCTCTTCTTCCAATTTACCCGAAATGACGGCGCACTTGATGCGGGCGTGCGGTTGTTGCCCTTGATTGTTGTCCTTGTCGTCTTCATCTTCGTCAACGGAGCTTTGATGGCTAGATTCGGCTATTATATGCCATGGTACACCGTGGGTGGACTGTTTGCGGTTGCTGGCGGTGCCTTGATGTACACCGTGGACCAGAGCACCAGCGAAAGCAGCATATATGGATACACGGTGCTCATCGCCGTTGGCGTGGGACTATGGATACAGGCTTCCTTCTCCGTAGCCCAGGCTGTGGTGGACCCCGAGAGCGTACCGCTGGCTATAGGCTTCATCACCCTCGCTCAGTTCCTAGGCAATACCGTTTCGCTCGCCATTGCTAACTCGATATTCCTGAACGAATCCCAGACGAAGATCCAGCGGATTCTTGCCGATGTCCCCATTTCAGAGATACAGGCGGCCGTTCAAGGTACTACAGGGGGTTTCCTGCAGAGCCTTGGCCCGGATGTGAGGGCAAGAGTCTTGGATGCCATCATAAGCTCCATTGACAGGACGTACATTCTTGTCATCACTTCCGGCGCATTAGTCACCGTGCTGAGCTTCTTCATGAGAAAAGAAAAGCTGTTCATCAATGCTGGTGCTGCTGGAGCTTAGGCAGTGGAGGTGTGGGTCCAGGGGAAGGATGGGTCAGTTTGAGACGGCGGCTTTCTTTACATAGATTCCGTCAAGAGAGGACTTCGTCTAGATTAGTCATGATGTCAATATCGTCAAAAAACAGGAATTCTTCATTCACCTTCTAAGCATAAATATCAAGTCCCCTAGCATCGACGCGGCGTGGGTATAGTAGTCTCTGATGATAAATTTGGAGGTCAAAATTAATGTTTAACAAATCTTGAGTCTTGTAGGTTTTAATCTTGTTCTTGTGACCACAGATTACGTTTTTCTGAAGTCATGTCCATGATCGCTTAGAATACACAGAACTTATAGAGAAGCACACCTTGGTCTTGTATAAAATAGGTGTTAGGCAACCTTGGTGGGCTTTGCCAAGACCACCAAGGTTACCACGTGACTTAGCCCTTCGGGACTAAGTCCAACCTTCGTGCTCCATAGGACTAGATAGAATGTCATGCTTTTACAACCTCACAAATCTTTGACCACCTTTGCGTGTAACAGCAATCAAAACGGTAGAAATCTGTGTTATCGGTCTCTCCTGTCCAAAAACCGTTAGTGGTCTTCTAAGCATCAACGCAACTCTTGCAGCATCATGGTCACCTCGATCGAGATACCAAGTTCGTACACGACACAATGGAACGCTGGCACCTGCCAGCCTCCGACGCGGACTCCAGTCATGCATGGCCCGGCCCGACCTGCATACAATTCCTCATGTAACAACTGCAGACGATCACGAGTCAAGTGTTCTGGTGGAAACCCTTGCTGTCGTTGCGCAAACCTTTCCGTCCCCTCTGCGTGCGTTTACAAAATCACACTGACCTCTATATACCCGGCCAGCGTTTAAAAATATGTTGAACGGTGTGAAAACTTAAACGCGATTCGCGTGTCTAGGGGCCTAGACCGCATTGAGGGCCATAGACTGGCCCTATAGCACTCCACACCTTCATTGTGGAGGGAAGGTTTCGACAGGTATCTACAGGAGGACGGTCGCAGTGCGTGGTAAACTAGTGCGGGAGGATCCCTTTCTTCATATAACGAAGATTTTGCCAAACTGCAATCTTGACAATTATATCAAGGGATGACGAAAGTGCTGCGGCTCGCAGATTATTCGTTGTTGTCGGTGTGGAACGTCGTGGACCAGATATATCCCAGTAGGCATTCGACCAATCAATCATTTAACCGGCCTCTAGGCATCTACATGGCATTCTAGGGTTGAAGCACGTGATAATAAAGCTGAAATCTTTAACATCCCTTCACGGTGGGGGGATCTGACATCTCTGGGGTTCGCTCCTAGACGAATAGCCGTTAGACAGGCCACCAACGCCGTCGATGATAAGATAACATGCCGCCGGATCGTACCGCTCGTGTTTGTCACAATGGATGGATCCCCACAAATCTCTTTTCTAACTGGCAGAGTTCGGGATCTAATCGTGGTGGGTCGAAAGGGCTGGTCCGCCGCCCCATGACGGCTTGCGAAAGCTGTCGTGAGGCCAAGGTCAAATGCACTGGGCAGCAGAAATGTCATAGGTGCATCGCCCGTGGCCTCCTTTGCAGATACACTGCCAAGACGGGCCCCGGAATTTCCACACTCTCCGCAGAGAGCGTTCGCCGTTTGCCGAATGATGCAGTCGCATGGCCGTCTCCAATCCGAACTACCAGCGAGGAAATGCCCCTGGAGTTCAATATCAATGCACCAGATCAATCCCCACCGGTACACACACCTTATGTGTCAGGAATGGGACTTGAGTCCATGCCGTCGGCGGACTGGGTGAATGAGATGCCCCATCACAGCATGAATGACTTTGACTGGAGGCCCATAGACCCAGTCTTGAATGTGAGTCGCCATGACGACCAGCCATGCTCGTCCCCAGTGAACTGATCAAACAAACTCTGCAGGAGCAGACTTTCAAGTCTCTGAACCAGTCAGGACCGTGTGACTTGGACCTGTTCCAGTCCCTGGACAAGCCGGCGCCTCAGAATGTCACTCAGGGCAACAACAACAACAACTCACTGTTTCATAGTGACAGTACCAGTACGAGTACTTAGTCTCTAGCTCGCTCTTCCAGTCTTTCGGTACAAAACGGGGTTGTCTCTTTCGCATCCAGCTGCCTATGCCGAGCGAACCTGATGCTTCTCTTGCCCATCGTCACAAGCGCCATGCGAGACAAACGGTTGGACGAAATCTTCAAAGTGACAAGCGAAATGATGAGAGGCTGCCAGGATCTTGTCGACTGCACCACTTGCCAAGTCAGCTGCACAGACCTGCTCATGATGATGACCATCCTCCAAGAGACATCCTGTTGCTTTGAATACATTGCCCGATCCGATCTCGATGGCGCCGTCAAGATTACCTTCGGTGGCTATGAAGTCTCGTCTAATGATGCCAAGTTCAGAGCCATGCTGGTCATGGATCTAGTACAAAGAGCCAGCACGGTGTTGACGTCGATTAATTCCAATTGTCGGAGCAAGGTGGCAGAGTTGGGTGATGAGCCGTGTACTCTAGCACAGGCGAACATTGCGTACCTAGACGCGACCATCGGTCATTTCAGGTCCATGCTTCGGTGCGTTGCGGGCTACGTTACGGACTCGGTTGATAAAAGTGCCTCTGCGTCTGAGGCACCACTGGGCGTCCGTCTAGCTCAGCCACCGAACGATTGACAAGTTTGAGGATGAATGTTCGTATGTTATTACCAGCGGCATCTTCGTGTCAAATCATGACGGCACCAACTATAGGCTTCTGCGACCGGGTTCACAACGCGGGGCAGCAAGGAAGGTTTACAGCGGGAGGATAGGCGACTCACACGAAGCTAAGCGATGGTCTGGAGTGCATAGTCCTTCTATTTTCATATCTGCATTGAAGTATTAGATGCCTCTCAATTTAAGTGCTTTTGCTGCCTCCGGTGACATGGAAGGTTCCGAAGTTCCTCCTAGGTAGGTCACCGTCATTGTCACTTGGATCAACATAACTTTCATCTCTTCGCCTTTGAATTTTGATCGGTCTTCCTTTGTAAAGATAATGAACTGCACGTGTCCCAGTAGATTTAAACCAGTATCTGGAAAAGATGCACAACAGATCGAAGGCATCCCTTGGGGTTGATGCCGCCGAGAGCTATTCGGATATGGTCTTGCATGCTCACGTAGCAGAGCAGCTGTCGAAGGGAAGACCCCGCGCATTATTCCACACGATCGCATCGAACGATGATGTCGCTTAAAAAAGCAACTATCAGGTCCTTATAAGGCCCGTGTTCGTCGCCCCATTATTTACCTTCGCATAATTCCTTGGCTCTAACCAGAGCATGTCGAAAAGTCTGCAGGTGCTGTTGACCGGAATTTTAAAACTTGTTCATGACCATATGCGTGGCTCGCATTTGGTGGATAAGCGCTCTTGCAAATTTCAGGCCATATAATCTGCAGCAGAACCAGCCTTATCGTTGAAGTATCGCTGATAGATACGACTGTGTCATTGTCAGGGGTGGGACGAGCGGCCTCGTGATCGCTAACCGTCTCAGCAACACTCAATGATTAAGCAGTTGACCCCACCAGTTTCACCTTCTTCTCTGATTATTCTTCTCTTTTGTGTATTAAACTACTAAAGCTGATTGCATGTCGTAGGAAATATCCTAGTTATAAACGACGGCTACATCGATGATGGTCTCAACACCAAGATTCCGCACGCAGTGGCCACTTACCCTGCTGCTGAGATGTGTAAGTAATGCCGTTGCTAATAAAGCCGAGGTCAGTGAGATTGGGTTTCGCTGGACACCGAATACTCTGAATTTTGCAACAGGAGTACGTTCGTATGACCCGGTAGCGGATAGGCCGAATCTGCAGCTCATTACCGGTCAGAGTCGATAAGACTTCGTTCAAGACCGCACAGCTGTTGGCGTCCATGTTACCTCCGCCAGAACCACGGCATTTCCGACTTCTCAGCCACCAAAAAAGCGATTCTGGCAACAGGAGCAGCCTCTACACAGAACAACGCCAGCTCCTGGGATGAACGCATCACCAACCACGCCGACAACTACACAGCTGCAAACTGTAACAACCCGGCGAATATCACCCTTAACCAGCTTACATATTACCGAGATTCTATCTTCAACGAAGTCATCTCGCAAAACCCAACTAACTGACTACCTCCCCTCAGTCTATAAGAATAAGGAACTCTTCGTCGGTTTGAAAGCCCAACAAGACATCCTGTCGACCATTTCCCAGGCACTGATGCAACCACAGCCCAGATACTCGTCCATGGAGACGACTTCAGCGCAGGTGCCTTGATGAAGCCCTTTCCCGCGGGACCATCACGCTCGAATTCTGGCGGCAACCGAGCAGTCCAATTCAAGAGCTTCTCGAACCCGGCCGATAAGCTCATTCTGAACGATATTTTCCGCTACGTGCGGGGGTTTTGCGCAGACCCCAGTTTGCAAGATTACGAACTGACTGAACTGGTTCTTGGCCCGCAGGCCGAGAGTAGCGAGGACATCATGGCTTTCCGTCTCGCTGTGTGATCCGGCGATCGTTTGCGCACCTGAGCGGGTCTTGTGCTATGATGCCTGAGAACCTTAGGGGACGCGTGGGAGCAGATCTAGAGGTTTATGGGACGACAAGGCTGTCGATCATGGATACTTCCATCATGACCCTGATCCCGGCGGAGCATTTACAGTCTACAGTTCATGCGGTTCCGGAGAATGCGGCGAATATTGTCAAAGAGAGGACAGGATAGGGGGCAGAGTCGATTAGGTTTCGGGTATCGTTTGGAGGAGTAGGAACACGCTGATAGGAAAATGTGATGTGTGCACAAGAAGTGAAATTATATGTTGTCGTTCCCAATACACGTAGGGATATTTACCTTGATATCAAGTTTTTTGTATCATTTCCCCAATTCCGTCTTCACCGCGCGGTGGTCCTTGGCTACCTCTACACTTGCCTCAGCGTTGTCGGCTCAGTCGGTCTTTGCTACGACCCGGCACCTCCACCCGCAAGTTCGACAGCACATTCTACATCGAGCTGAGCGCCCATTACCCTTGCTCCCCTGGAGACCATCTCGTACGGAAGAGGAAAAACCGGCAAACCCAGCGTCGATCGAGGCTTGGCGTACAACTACCGACGCGCACAACTAAAAGTCAATATGGCCACCTTGGGATCCCGCGTTGGCTGTGTCCAATGGAAACTCGGCACAACTCTGAGAAAGGGGCATACATGATACTGGGACGAGACGTCGTACAAGGATGGGGAATCCACGGGCGAAGATCCGGGAGCCCTTCTTTATGTACTCTAATCCAATCAAAGTGACTTGTACATTCTATATGTCTGACTATCTACACGTGTATTGCAAGCATAAAGTCCACGGTAATCTGTTCGACGATGGCCAACAAGACGGTGTCGGGTAAGACAATGGGACGCAAACGACGGCTGAGGCCGTCCAGCACAGCATTGGCAAGCGAGCTTGCACTACGCGGCAATTGTGCTGTCAATAACTTTCAGCCATCTTGAAGATAAGCCAGTGGACATCATGTTGTTTGCGTCGAGTCGTCAGCTGATCCAGTTCGTGGCCAGCAGCTTGTTTGTTGTCGTCCAAACAGCTACCATATAAACTAACCTGTCGCATCCCGACGGGCAGTGAAGTTGGAAGCCAACGAGACTTGGATCAACCGTCTCTGTCACAGGAAAGGCCAATAAGTTAGTCCCCTTTTACTGGCAATATTCGATCATCAAGAACACACTTAACTCATTTCAAGTGACACATATCAAGCATAAAGACCGCTACATCCGAGTTACATTTGAACCAACACCATGCGTCTTACCGACTTCAGCCTTCACCTAGTCCCCCTAGTGCCCCTCTTCCTCTCAGCCGTCCCCACCGCCAACACCCTACATACGATCAGCTTCCGCTCCGACACCTGCCACGACAGCCAGAGCTACCTGATATACGACTTTGGGAACTTTGACTTCCCCGAGTCGTCACACTGCCAAAACATCGGGGAAGTGCCATACGACGATGTCATCGAATGTGGATACTACACCAACTGGGGATTCGCAAAGCAAGGATGCGAAGACATCGGGGGGTTCAGTTGGAATGCCCTGTACATTGGAGAGAAGGGGCATTGCAGTATCTATATCGGCATGGACTGCAAAGGCGCGAAGATTGATAACATGATGCCTGGGTGCTTTCAGGGAGTGGAGGGGGAGAGTTTTAAGTGTGACTGGGTTTGAGCTTCAGGCGGGGGTGTAAGGCAGGGGGTTAGGGAGGCTGTTCACGTTCCTGCTGGTTCGGGAATGGAAGGTTGGTGGGCCGAAAGGGGAATCTCTTGGGGAGATTGTAGGTTGGTAACCAGCTTGTTGGTTGCAAGTTCAGGCTCAACAAGTCTTGCATTGTCCTGTGCTATATTCTCAATCACAATAGTTCAGACTATAACTGACCGAGGCATGGATTATAGCAAGTTAGTTTTCACACCAGATGTTCAACGACTGGCAAAGGCTCCCTGCAATATGATAAATGAGGATGCGAAACATTGTCAACGACCAGTTTCCAATTAGATTAAGAGAAATTTGTAAGTTGCGCATCCACTTCGACCAATACGTATCTCCTTTGCGATGCAAGATTCGCCTATCAGCTAAGCCATTTTGTCAACGGTGCTTGGCTAAAAATAAGCTTCATCCCCATATTATCCATATTATACGAGACTCAGTCCATCGACGATAGCAAAAAGGTCAACGAATTGTCTAAAAACAATCACAAACAAGAATTAACCCTCAATATTTGCACCTGCGGGCCGCGACTCCACTGGATATTTGCCCGCATTGCGTTGAAATATCGCTTGGATCCACAGGCGTACGTCAACCTCCAACGCGGCTCCGGGCAACCGCTGTTCGTGATGGTACACAGCCACGCAAAATGCTTCAATCGGCTGCCTTTTGTCGAGTCAACGCCTCCCCCCTTCCCTGGCGGAGGATATTTCCAGCTGGCCCATGCCAGCACGTATCCCAAATATCAGGAGCATTAACAGGCCACATCCCGAAACGCAGTTGCGATCTGCGCCGAGAGCTCGGATATAGGAGGAGGAAAAGCGGGGATGGTCAAGAAAGATTCGGCGTACAAGTAGATCATCAGCCCTGATGTCTTGTGCCATGCGGGTTTCTTGACGGACGACATTGTTTCCTGGGTTCATTCCTCTCTTGGCATCACCCTATTCACTCGTTCAAGCCACATTCGCTACCATGCAGATCCGTCGCCTGGCGGCTTTGGCGTTCGCCTCTTCAACGCTTGCGCAGACTTACACAGACTGCAACCCGACAAATGGTGAACTTTTCCAACTTTGGACGATGGTTAAGTTCCAGACTAACAAGAATCAGAAACATGTCCCTCAGATACCGGTCTGAACCTGAGCACCTACTCCGTCGATTTCACCCAAGGCGCCAGCGATGACTGGAACATGACCTACGGCAGCGTAAGCTACGACTCGAGCGGCGCCGCCTTTACTATCACCGAGTCGGGCGACGCCCCCACCATGCAATCCAACTGGTACATCTTCTTCGGCGTGATCACAGTCCTCATGCGCGCCGCCCCGGGCACCGGCATCGTCAGCTGCGCGATCCTCGAGTCGGACGACCTGGATGAGATCGACTGGGAGTGGCTTGGCGGGTCGGTAGACGAGGTCGAGACCAACTATTTCGGCAAGGGCAACACGACGAGCTACGACCGCGCTACTTACGTCGACGTGACCGACTCCCAGGACACGACGCACAACTATACCATTGAGTGGACCTCCGCTGCGACGACGTGGTACATTGACGGGACTGCCGTGCGCACGCTCGCGTACGCCGATGCATTGGAAGGGGAGAATTACCCGCAGACGCCGATGCGGGTGAAGCTGGGCCTCTGGGCTGGCGGTGACAGCACTCAGAATGCGGGCACGATCGAATGGGCGGGTGGTGAGACGGATTACGATGATGGTCCGTTCACCATGTATGTTGAGAAGATTGAGATCACCAACTACAACCCTGGCTCTACTTATACGTACGGCGACAAGACGGGCGCCTACTCGAGCATTGAAGTTGACAGCTCGGATGCCACTAACTCGACGAGTTCTACGTATGCGTCCAGTAACAATGGGACCGACATTTCGTCATCGTCCAACTCGACTTCTTCTGGCAACTCCTCGACTTCTTCTAGCAGCTCCTCGACTACGGGTACTTCTGGTGCGAGTATTACGGTAGCCGGCTCGATCATGTTACGGGTGGTTGTGGCATTAGTATGTTCTTTTGTAATATAGTGCCGCATGAATTGGATGTTGCGCGTTAGAAATCTCAGATAAATTGTAGACACATTTTCCGACGGAGGGTGTTTTATTTTTTCGAGAGGTACCCATTTTTCCAGCTTGGTTTTCATAACGGTGAAGGGAATTAGGTGACGTCCAAGGCCCCGCACCCAAAGATGTAGGGAGATGATGACCAGTTCAGGCCTCGTCCAGAGTTTCATGAGGGCGAGTTGACGCATCCCATGGGAAGCAGGCAAGCTTTGCTTCCAGGCTCACCTGCTCTTTTCATTAGGATCCACCTTGCCGCCATCTCTCCGTCGTGTGACTGTTCGATAGATTGAGACACAGACAGACGTTGACATTAATGATTTCTTCGACCTACCACCGCAAAACTGGCACCACACGGGTCTTAATGTCGGATCCCGAGTATTGGTGGCTGTGTTGGTACTATGAAGGTGCCCCTAAATACTACAATCCATGGCTGCCTCCCTTCTACCCCTCCATGTCTGAAGCCAAACTCACCCACACCTAGTCAATAAAAGGGCCGTTGCGCACCACATTTCTTCTCCAGTTCGTCCTGGACTGACCGCGAACATGCGAATGTGTAAACCAAGCCTCATCTGGAAGAATTTCGGATGATCGGTTCCAATGGGCCCAAACGAAGCAATCGGGATTGAATTGACTTGGTACTTTGCGGCCATTAGCCGGCCTTGGCTGGTCACAGTCCATATAACCAAGAACACCCAGGTTTACGGTATTTGCAGCTCTGCCGAGACGGAGGATCAAGGGAGCGCTTCTTTATCAGTCACGTTGTAACGTGCCCTAGACCCAAAATGAACAGTTAAGCTAGCCATGATAGTTTCGTTCTCGGCCGGTTGACACATATGTAACCCATACGCAAGGTTACACCATTTCTTCCGCATTGTTCCATGCCCATGATTCATCAGCTTCTAGATTCTCACATGTGCAGACTTATCTGCCCCTCAGGTCGCAGAGCCATTTTATCTAGACATATTGATCAGGAACTTGTACTTTTACACATATAAATGTGAACATGCAAATGAGTAGTTTACTATTCCTAATCCCACCACTCTCCAGGGTTCGGCAGCTACCACAGCTGTACATAAGCGATCACCTTCCGGCCATTTCATGTTTTTCTCACGTATATCTCGTATCCTCGTAGAGTTTCAAGCTTTCACATAATTCAGTTGGTATATAGTTGATATAGGACGTGGTTCTAGGGTGTCTAGAATTATTGAGCTTCCGTTCTGGAGCGGTACCTGTCAAACCATGCCACCTATGTATCAACTCCAGGACTGACGAATTAGAGATTCTGTTCATGTTTCTAGTTGTATCCTTTCAACATTTAGGGGGGTTTCATAATCTTTCCTGAACCCTGTTACTCTTAATTTGCTCGTTATCCAGCATTCCATCTAAAAAGGTTGACTCGATAGCATATCCGGCTATGTGACTTCAGTGCTCCTTCCTTTGTGGCCGACACTAGAACTACGTAAACCACTGGCTAAGAATGGCAGTTTTACAAGGAGACTCTCTTAGATTAAGTAGGGTGTAAATGAAATGCTTTCAGTTTGAGTAGCGAAAAAGCTGTAGCCGCCTGCCAGGTTGTATATTATTCACATGATACTTGATGGCACATCATTCCCGCCTACGACCTGGATATTGATATTTTCTTTGTGGATAATTGACTTTAATAGCAACAAGATGATGGCTAGGTTTTTTTGTTGCAATAGACGCCACTTAGCATGTCTACGTACGTCGCCTAAGAATCTCATTCATTCCTTCCTCTTTCAAAGCCAAATTTAGACGAAAACAGCTGCTTTGTCTCAACATCTGGCGGGCTCGTCTCCAATCCCTCGACGAGGCACTCTGTTTTGTGACATACGCGATGTTCCCTCCCTGTTTATTTCCTCTGGAATGTAAACTTGAATCAAACAAGTGGCTCACAGATTTCCCTGGTAATGCCATGTTTCATAAAGCTTGAGACAATGAAGTGACCAAGCGCTTCAATATATTTTAGACTCCCTCGAACTGTTTGCTCCGGCCAAAATATCGTGCCCGCAACCAGACGTCAATCATGTCGCCATATAAATCCAATAACCTCAATCCCCGTTCAGCTGCAAAGGTCGGGTGGTCTAAACATCCCGATGCCCCCTATTTACACGCTCAATGCACCACACCGGGAAAGGAAACGAAAAAAGGCCTCGCAGCGTCCGGGTTGGCTATAGAATCAACGGGGGCAACTCATGATACTGACTTCCCCGCTGAATTTAAAAATCAAAAGCCAGAAATGACCCTATCTGATCCAGACGAGCATGAGAGCGAGGAGCCCGAAGACTTTACCTCTAGGCCAAGCTCGCCGCTCCAGTCAGGTCTCGTTTCCCTATTGCCCCTGACCGAGAGTGATTATCCATCCCGGTTGGACCGCCAAGAACCCCCTCACGAGCCTCTAAGTGACTATGGCCATGGCGGTCTCCATCCTGTTCACATAAATGACATTTTGGACGGTCGGTTTGAGGTCATTGCCAAGCTCGGCGATGGGGGATTTGCCACCGTCTGGCTCTGTCTAGAGACAAACACCCACAAATGGAGAGCTGTCAAAATCATTAAAGCGGAGCATTCAAAGCCAGAGAATCCGGGCCTGCTGCTTGTCGAATATTTAAAAAATCGCAATCTGGGTCCTGCCGACTGGGAGGCGGCGCACATCCAGCTTCCGATCGATCACTTCTGGATTGAGGGCCCAAACGGTCGACACCTTGCCCTTGTCCTTCCCCTGCTGGGCCCAGCGATAGACACACAATTGGATGAGGATGTGGGCACCATCAAACATATATGCCTTCAAGCTGCGCAGGGGCTGGCATTCCTCCACCAGCACGGCATCTGCCACGGTGACTTCCGGCCCTCCAACATCCTCCTGCGCTTGGACTCCATCGATCGCCTCGGCAAGAAGGAAATGATCACCTTGGTTGAGAGGCCATGGACTGTGCCGTCCGACTGGTATGGTGAAGAATACCATGGGCCAAATTACCCGCAGTATCTCGTCAAGCCAGTAGATCTTTCAGCTCTTCCCATCCAGAACAACATCGCCATTGTCGACTTCGGAGTGGCCTTCAAAGCGTCTAATCCGGCGGAGTTTACTGGCATCCCTACGCGGTACGGCGCGCCCGAACACAACTTCCCAGACTTGCTGATAGGCCCTGCCAGTGATTTGTGGTCGCTGGCCGTCACTATTGCGGAACTAAGAGTACACAATTCGATATGGGATGACGAACTGGGAAAATGGGCGCGCACGCTAGAGCTTCTACTCGGCCCTCTTCCTGAGCCTTACCGAGCGCTTTGGTGGGAAGGAACGCCAGAGGAAGAGTACCCAAAAGAGGACGAGGAAGGCCAATACATAGCGGATAACACAGAGAGCAGTAAAGACAGTATGGCCAAGGCCAGCAGAACTGCGGCATTCAGAAAAGTCTTCGATTGGCTACACGGACCCCAGCCTCTAACGGAGTCGCCTGAATGGTTCAAAGAGAAATGGGAAAAAATGACCAAGGACACTGGCTATCACGACTATCTTCATGGGCATCTCTACTTGGATCGTGGTCAATGGACAGAAGTATATAAGCCTGATGGCGCGGTCGATGAGAGCGTTGGCGAGCATGGGCGAGTCTGGGAACCCTTTGTCCTCCCCAAAGACGAGATCCCGATCCTGGGTGACCTCTTCTATGGGATATTCAAATACGATCCCGAAGACCGCATGACCCTCGATGAAATCATGCAGCACGAGTGGTTCACGGGGAAGAAGAAAACCCATGTACGGCGCAGGGTGGGCTGGTCGGCGAAGTACCGATCCATGGGACTGCTCTGCAACATCTGGCCCTGGATTTTGCCTTGGGACGCTTTACTCCCAATGCTTTTTGGTGTCCTGTTGGCTTCAACTATCTACGCAATCCTTCTTTTCATGACCTTCACCAGGCTGTCGCGATTCGATTCATGTGACTCGAGCCTCGTGTATTTCCGGTTCAAGGTTATATCTGCCACGTCTACATTTTTCGAGGGCGTGAAGTTAAGTGTATGAATTAGCGCATTAGAATAGGAGTGACTTTAGAAACACATTCAATATACATAGCCAGGTTGACATCTCCGAGAAAGCCATGGCTTGTTGAGAAAAACAAATAATGGTTGATATTATCCATTGGTATCTTTACATTTGTTTCAATGCTATGTCTGGGTTTTGACGTATCATCTCAAAGAAAACTCGACTATTGATAATCTCGAGGGACTTGTGAGGGCCCAAAAGAACTAAATGCCCATGGCCAGCGGATGATTTCCTAAGAACCATGTAATCTATTTTGAAAGTAACTAGGTGCATTCATGTTTTTCCGTGTCTGGTAATGTACAATTGATGCTCCTCGAACTGTGAAGTTCATGTCGCGATCATTAAGGGCGATGTGTATGTGAACAGTATTAACTAGAGGCTTACTAGTGCTGAATAATGTGCTCAAAACCGACTTTTGTTTGCCTATTGTAATACGCAATTGACTTATGCCCATTGTATTCTGTCTTTCAGGGACGCAAGTCAATCCTGAGAGATGTCAGCATCTTCTTGCTCTTTGTTTTTCCTCTCTTTTGAGTTCCTGCCCTTTCGCATACTGGATTTAGGCCAATCAAGTGATATGTGTAAGCATATATACTTCAATTCCTCCCGTTACATGAGTGGCTGAGAGATTAATTTCTTTTTTGACATTCTTGTAAGCCTAAACCTATGGCAGGATAACGACCGCTGATCTAGACAGCGATTCAACTGCTTCTGTTTTCGATTGCCATCCGCGGAGCAAGACGATTTACTTATACCATCTTCACCCGACTTGCACTGGAGGGACAACATCCGCACCGCTCAAGCCACCCAGCTTCGATCGAATTATCTCTTGCCTAATAGAAACCAGGGCAAACTCCCAGACGACGATTTCAAGCTTATCTGAGATCATGCTGATAACAAAAGTTTTTCTGTCGACGCCTTTCCCCGACTAAATTAAAATTTCCTGCACGATGCTAAGAAGTGGACGCGATTCTTCGACGCGTCTGATGTTCGTGTCGCCTTGGGGTTCCAGAGTATATCTGTAAGAAAGTATACGTTTGTTCGAGTTGTTTCCCGTTGGATGTGTACGTGGGAGGTAGAATGCTGGCCCGTGGGCTTGAGGTGCGCAAAAGTCCATGATGCGGACACAAATGTGTATAAGTACAATGGCGACATAATCTTCTTTCCATTTCTTCCCGATGTTTATGTCTATGAAAGGCGCAACTCTGCAGTCGGTGTGCATGGTGCCGAGCGGGCCATGCACAGATGCTAGGAGAAACACATCAGCGACGCAATCACCAAGTTAGATGAGGTGGACATTATTAGGGAACCAGCCAAGCCCGACAATATTCTAATGAACAAAAAAAATGCACGCTTGGGGTGGGTGTAAAGAAGAATACATGAACAAAGATGATGCAGACACCCTCAAGGCCGATCTGCAAGGCGTTGAGAGGATTACAAACTTTTGTTTGGAGTTGATGTGCATTTTCGCTACCATGGGGTTCGATTGGCTCTTGTTCGAGTATGCTGCGCCGCGGCGTTCGGCGGCGTTGGCCGGTGTTGGCCAGTGTTGGTCCGAAGAGCACCACCCGTATCTGCATGCAGCCGCAGTGCTCAACAACTCAACTTCGGACTCCCCCCACCACTTCTGACGCACGATCTCCATGTTCAGCTCTTCCGGTTAGCGCTGCAGAATTCGCCGAGTACATCCTGCCAATCCATGGACAGACGATTACCGTACCACGCTAATGGGTGCTCCCGATGGTGCGGATATCAGCCAGAGAACTCCCAGTCAATGATGACAACGATGTTGTGGCCGCGGACAAAAATGCTGGCTGGATGCAAGTCACTACGGGTGAAAACGGGATGGGGCCACGGACCGTGCTGTCTGGCCATCCAGTCCCCGTCGTCATCACGGTGGGGATGCTACGATGGGTCTAGGCCTTCGCGTAGCCATCGGTGGGATGGTGTCGACGGGACTAAAGCGTGGCCGCGCGTGTGGAATGTGGAAATCGCACAACGGTCCGCCCACACAAGACCCCACGGCAGTGCCTGTCGCGGCAGGAGGTTCGAGATTCCGCAACTCGCAACGCATGCTCTTGAGTTGCGACAGGACCATCTGGGGCGACTCGGTCGGTAGGCTGCCCCACCCTTTGGCCAGCGGCTCACCTTGGACCCGCTCCATGACAGTCGACCTTGGATGCGGGTACTGATGTGTGCTCTGTGATGTATTTCAATGTCGCTGCTTCAGCGATGTGAACACGCGATCCCGACTTGACCAAGAAGCGTTTCGAGATTGACTCGCAGAGACCCTCGCATCATACTTCGTAAGTTATTCAATAGGCCAGCTGGTAGTGTGTCTATTAGCCTTGGAGCTCAAGTTCACAGTTCAGGTTGTGGATATCGTTCCATTTTCTGTGGCTATTCTTGGAATGGCGTAGAGCCTACTTTTACCGTGGTTGGTTCGTCCGCATGTTTATTCTGACATATGTTGTTACCTGTTCAGTCAAGATGACACTTCAAATATCGCTTGGTGCTCAGTTTGTGGAGATACATTAGCTCGGCTACTTGACAGGTGGGTTGGTATATCTACCATCAGGTGTGGCTGGAGGTATTCGACAGCACGGATTGGCATTGATGATACGTGCCGCAATACTGATGAACTTTACGCTATTTCACCTCATAGGGTGCAGCACATTCAGTGATGCTTGTCATGCAATTTCTGACGGTCATGACATCTGCCAGGGCATTCACTGTAGGGATTTTGAATAACTTGGTTTCTGTTTTCCCATGTCTTGCTTACCCAGAGTACCTAGATGACATGCGCGTTTCGACAGACTTGAATATGAGAAGATATGTTACTGCACAGGCGGCATCTAGCATAGTCGGGTGCTTGGGAGCTGGGGGATCAACAGCTACTAGGGAGCCGCTTGCGGACTCGAAAGGTCTTGGTTTGTGCTTTGGATATATGCTATTGTGGTCATGCTCAAAGTTCTCCTAGCCTGGGGCCTGACACATTACGGGTCCGGGTGGGGAAATTCACAGAGATTAACAACTCACAATGCTGCATTACCATACATCACCAGTGTTTGAAAGTAGTCTGCGTTTATGGGAAATACAATAGCATTGCCTTGGGAACACATTGGGGATAAAGAAATGCAAATAGGAGGCAGCCCCTTTCGCACGATATTTCCGTCTCCAGAACCCTTTGTCACGATGGAATTCTGGTACAGGATTCTTCATCTTCTAGATGTACAGGGAAGAGTTTGGAATCTCAAGACTATCCCATAGGGTTGGAAACAATGTTTATGGCCATACATAACTCAAGTAGTATATAACCCCCCCCCCCCGACTCACCTAGCAGCTCCTTTGGTTGGGATTTCTGCCCCGTTTCCATCCTTTACCATCCACTCGTGAGAATATTCAGCAGCATTTGTAAGTGCCATCAGATAACGAACTCATAGCACAGCAAACCCCAGGAATAACGCAATGTTTCGTACAAACAGAAGCCAAGGGTTTCCGCGGCCTCTTACACCTCCCACAGCCCAGCCTACCTCGGCCTTAGCGGACCTAACCCCAAAAGAGCAAGATGCCCTCATCAAAGTAGGCAACTTCATCTATAGCCTCCTCTCACCCGAGTACCAGCGCCGAACTTTTCTCAAAACCCACGACTCCATCGTCGCCCGTGTTGAATACCTAGCCTCCACCAGCCGAGAAGCCCGCCGTAAAGCCAAACCCGAACCACGACGTCCGTTGAACCGTATCTTGAAGCACGCCCGGGAAATGCGGAGCGAAGCCGTGGCTTTGGCTGTATCCATCATCGACAAATGGAATTCAAACCTCAGGTACGAGGAGCTGAGGTGGGCCGCAGTTCAGGCGGCGATGCGGTCGTTTTTGCAGACCTGGGAGGTGGAGGCGCTGGCGCTGAAGGGCGAGGGCGGCGTAAGGGATTTTCAGGAAGAGTTGAAGGTTGAGTATGAGAACATGTTTGTTCGGGCTACGGATATGGGTGCTGCTTGCGTCAGATACCGTCGTTCGTCGGGCTACTATAGAGATAGGATTGACGCATGGATTGTGGATTGGACCGGGGTCGTAGACTAGAGGTTTGGAGCTGCGCTCCTCTGGTCACTCACAACTCGCTGAATGAGAGACATGGATTATTGCCAAAGTGTTGCTGATAAACCCAATTATGATTGTAAAGGCGAATTACGAGACAATAATATTAGTACAATAACTTCACCGTGAGGGTTTCCCTTGCAAATAATATTCTATGCTTATTACTTCAGCACTCCTGCAAGTTTACTGATCCCATGTCCTTTTAAAAATCCTCCAAAGTTTCATGTTTCATTCCCTACGTATAATGATTCAGAAATCCGAATAAAGAGTTCCTTGTCAACCTCTTTGTCTCTAATAATCGCACCATTGCGTTGAGTGGCTTTGTCTCCGGATACAACGCATTGGTTCTCTGTCTATGAAACCAACACCACAAAAGACGAAGAAAGGATTATGCAAAACCGTATCGCACAATGTGTACCTTCCCACACTGGGACCCGACAGCCACTACCAAAAAATGGCAATGGCTCATTCTGGCCTTCCCAAATGTCAGTACCGCTGCTTTTTGACTGTTTTGCCGTACGCTTTCCCGCGCTTTCTAAAGCATCAGCTCACATGTCATTCCCACACTTCATCACATAATTATATACCCGCACTAGCCAGTCGACCGTCAAGCACTACGCCGGCGGAATATAACTCGACAGCCGGTCCAGAATTCGAATCGTTAATCCGACCCCTTATTGGACCTCGCCTATCCGATAACGCTCGTCGGCGAACCCGTCCCCTCACGATATAAGGCGCGCAGCACGCCCTCTCGCCGCGATTCTTGCGAGCGTCTAGACCACGTTACGGTCTATCTACTTGAGCGTATGGTTGAGATGTATACGCTCGATGAGAACCCCAATTAGCAGATACCACGACTTGTCGCGACAAAAAATAGTCGAGCATCTTCTGCATATCAGCAGTATCCCACCCCTGAGGACGAATTTAAGCGCCATATTACCACACTTATCGGTAGTTCAGGCAGGGGTTGTAGCACAGACTTAGGGAGGGACAGGAGGTTTAGTAGTCGTTTGGCTACAAGTTTACCTGTATAACCGCCCGACGCGGCTTAAGGGCCCGCTATATCATCTATAGCCCCTTAAGGGAGTACTTGTAGAGGTACCGAGGGTTAACACCTACGGCGTATTTAATATTATTATTAATATTATTTTATTTATATACCCGCATCTCCATCTTTATACAGTGGACCGCCATCCCCGCTTCTCCGTGCTCAAGATCTCAGACCCGAACCCAAGGCCGGACTTCTGGATGAAGTGCAAAAACTGATTCCGTTTACGCCCGTCGGGTTTTTTCATGGGGCGGCTTGATAATATGATGCAAAGATGGAGCGGGAGGTAGGTTGTTAACTACACAGGTATGGTAAATCGTGTAGAAAATAATCTCAACACAAGCCAAGGTCAAGCCAGCACAGTTCTGCAAATGAGGAGTAGAGCGAATTTCAATGCAACTTCAATTCCAGTGATATCTCAGCGTAATAGCGATTCTCTAAGAGTTGTACCATCCCAACCCAATGCCCGTGGCAAGCCATGCCCAAATCTCCCAAAAACACCCCCGTATATGCATGCTCCGCTCCCCCAGAAATGAACCCTCTCTATTCGTCAGACTGGTTACCAGACGACACACTTTTATGCGACACCTCTAGTTGGCCGTGTCGACGATGTAGCGACCGGAAATCTGGCCCTTGATCATGAGGTCGTATACATCTTGCAGCGTGGATAGCGGGACAACCCTAAGTGAGAATGAAAGTCAGCCAAATTCCGACTGGAGAATAAAGGAGTTGGGGGATGGAGAAAAGGGGGTGCGGTGGACCTACTTGTACGGTGCCTTGATTAGTCCACGTCTGAAGAAGTCAATAGCCTCTGCGGTGTCTTGGCGGTTTCCGACGTAGCTGCCCTTGATGACGATTTCACTGTCGCTGGTTAGTTTCACACAGTTCCCAGGCCAGGTGTGGAACCGACTCACCGAACCACCGTGTCGAAGACGGGTGCCTTGATGAAGGCGTTCCCGGGAAGTCCAACACAGACAATCGTGCCCTTACTCCTGACGTACTCGCTCGCCTGCTGGAAAGGCTTCTCGCTGACGGCCAACAAGATAACGGCATCGGGACCAAGCCCATCGCCAGACGCCTTCTTCACATCGGCGACGATATTCTTGGACGTGGCGAAGTCGACGAACGTAGTGGCACCGAGCTCCAGACACACCTGCTTCTTGTCCTCGCCGCCGTCAATGGCAATCGTGTGCAGACCCATGGCCTTGGCGTACTGCAGAGCGAAACTGCCCAGACCACCTCCAGCTCCGACAATGGCGACGTGCATACCGGGCTTGGCGTTGCTCTCCTTCAGAGCCTTGTACACGGTGAGGCCGGCGCACAGAATAGGGGCCACGGCCGCGAGGTCACAGTCCTTGGGAATGCGCGCCACGTGGGCAGCCTTGCCGATGGCGTACTGCTGGAAGGATCCGTCGACGGTGTATCCGGAAAGGGCGGGCGAGGGGCAGACGGACTCGGCGGATTGGCGACAGTAGACGCAGCTCATGCAGGAGCCATTAAGCCACTTGATACCGGCGTAATCACCGATTTCGATATCCTTGACGAGAGAGCCGCGGGCCACTACCACACCGGCACCCTCGTGCCCACCGACGAGGGGCAACTTGACGGGCAGGGGCCAATCGCCGTTCATGGCGTGAAGGTCGGTGTGGCAGACGCCGCTGTACTTGATGTTGATGAGGACCTCATCGGGGCCGGGCTCGGCAACGGGAATCTTCTTGTAGACCACGGCTGGGAAACAGGTCAGTATTGGTGACGGCGTTGCGTAAAAAAGGGGTACGAGGGGAAAACGTACGGCCGCCCTTCTGCTCCACGACCTGTGCCCATTGCTCCTTAGGAACGTCGGATGCTGCCTGGTAATCAAAAGTGTGAGTGTGAGAACGGTTGGCCATCCCATTGCCCGGCGCGCAAAGCCTCCGCGACCCGGTAGTGAAGCGCCTTGCACACTCACTTGCCAGTGCTAGCAATGCGACTCGCCGGGCGGGGGCATGGATGCTTCTTAAAAGCACGCTACTAACCTTGGCGCTCATCTTCTGCAAATTGTGTTTGAACAAGTCTGAGAATATGTGCGTGTAGTTCGAATCTGTGTGGGTTGTGTAACGGTGTGTGTTTAAATAGTGAAGAAAGCTGTGACGAGGATGTACCAAAGAGGCAATGAGGATACCACCACCTGACCGAAAAGCCAAGATGAAGTGCGCTTATATATCACACATTTCCCTCTAGGCCCATATAACTGCGCTGATGATCATAGGATTTTCGGGGAGTCGGTGGCATGCTTGCGCTGGTCGACCCACATGCAGTCGCGCCGTGCGACCGTGGCCATCGTACGACGTCACGCCTGGTCGATACAAGCGGCCCAGTAAGGCCCGGTGAGGCCCGGTAAGGTCCAGACGCACCCCACAGTTCGTCCCAACAGCCCAGCTTGGCAACGACTGCGAATCCGGGCAGGCCATCCCACCATCCTATCAAAGACCGACCCCAACTATCCTCTGCAATTTAGTTGGCGCCTATGCACTAGTATACATGTCAGGTCAGCATCCAGAACAGCATGCGTATGCAGTGCTGTCAATCAGCGGCAAACGCTGGCAAGACACGATATTCGCAGTGGACCCCCGACTTTCCCATACCTCGAAAATAGAACACATGGACTTTCGCGTTGGCTTTTCACTCGCTCGGTCCCATTGATCTTGACTTGGCGCATCGGTAGCAGCCTATAGGCCCTATACCGGACGTCCCGGTGAAATCGCTCGGATACACGTCACTGGCAGTCTGGAGTCTGAAAATATTCTCAGCCGCGCCCGTTTTATTCCCGATACCATGGGAACACCCCACCCAGGGTTTGTCGAAAGGTCAAGCTTTCACCGTGTCAGGGCGGCCAAACCGGGAACGCATGCCCGTCCGACAGAACGGCCGAATCTCAATTTTCGTTGACGGCATGCACCGAACAACAAAATTTCCAAGGCTCAGACAATGCGAGCTCCGACCAAATTGCCGAGTCCCGCTGAGTCTTTGTCGCGTCATCCGTCGAGTCATGGCCGACATGAGTTGGCCATGGCATGGAACCAAGCTTGGTGGACTCGCTCGCCTATGTGGCCCAGTCGCGGCCTGCCTCAGGCTTCTTGCGTCTCTTGGAGTTCGAAGTCTGGCCCGGTTGGGGGATCGACCGACTCAACAACCTGTTGTCAGATTTCAGTTGCCTGTTTCAGTAGGCTGCAGACTTGATAAGCGAAAATCGCAGGACATTTTCACGCATATGCTCGGGGGCGTCGTCCTATCGGCCCGAACGACGGTACAAACAGGAACATAGCGAACGACCGCGTGCTTGCTTCATACAATCGCGGTGCGGAATCCCAATTGGGACGCGACCGGAGGGGCTGTTACACCTGCAGCCAGCGCAACCAATTAGAGGTCCCGATGGGAACTGAATAGCCAACAACCATAACAACGGCAACAGGCTTACATATAGTATACAGCTTGGCGGCAGTCCATCTCGCTCATTCTCGTGATTCGGACGAACTTATTTTCCCACTATGCATACGAAGGCTTAACATACGTTTGAATTTAAAGAAATTAGACAAGGGCCCTTAGACAAATCGAACCCCTTATAACTACCGTTCACATTTGCCAGTATATCATTCGATTTTTTCAGGAAGAATAAAGCATTGTTCAGAGTGCTCTCTGAAATGCCACGGGTTCCAGAGGAGCACACTGGGCTATGGGAGCTCTTACAGACACAAAGTGTCAGGGTTATGGTTATGGGACCAAGTCGTCGCAATCGGCCAGAAGGCCTCAACCGTCATTGGCATTCGTCGAATGGCCTATTGGACAGGCTGTGTGATCGCACCATGGTAATCGGCCCTTATGATCACATTTGGCAGTCGATTTCACCATAGTAGTCCCCATCGTAGGATGAATCAAGCAAGCAGGCATTCATTCCTTCATTTCCAACATGAAGCCATGTTGCGAGCCCGCCAAAGCGGTACATAAGGGATTATAGGCAGTTATCGTGCCACATATGGGACTTGGGGCTGGAAATGGTATGGCCAAGCGGATCTGAAACGCGGTAGATTCGTTTTGATTCAGTTGGATTCCATGCAATCTGTTTGCCTAGAATTGACCTTATATCCACTACCACATAGCACATAAGTTATCGCCACAACACGCGGGGAGCATCGTTTCTAGATATATGGGCCTGCAAGTATATATACTGTAGGCACGGGTGTTTGATAACTAGGTAAAGGTAGACCTGCCTACCGACTTGCTGTATGGATAAGATAACAAGCCCACTGTATAAGCACCCGCGCCCGAGAATAAGCCATAACGCTCTGATTAGCCATTGTGAGAGCACAATCTCCACAGGGGAGGCATCATAGATCCAATCTGCATTCCAGGCAGCGCGAACACTCCCTCAGATTGTGGGAGCTTCTCGCAGACCCAGTACATATGCAGAGCGAGATTCCAAAGGGTGGATACAAAAGCGAGATATTCTACTATCCTGATGATGACTCGCATCATGATCGTACTAACGCAAATCAGGCTAATTTACGCAGCAGAAGCTGCTTGCCTTAAAGCCTCATGCTTCGACCTGCAGGCCGGGGCGGTGGAAAGCATGGGTCCGCCTCAGCTCCTGCTCCTCAAATAACATCCGAGGCGTTGGCTTCAGCGGGACTGGGGCTGGAGCATCCATCTCGGCGGGTCTGACACAGTGGGGTATGTTGATATCATGCTGCACGGCTTTGGGGTTACTCAACTCAAAGATTCGCGGCTGCTATATGTTGCTCTGCATGCGGCGAGTATCTTGGCTCCGCTTTCAAAGATGCGTCCGGGCAATAATCGCGTGAGTGATCGACAGCGACAGATGTTGAGGACAGGATGTTAATTAGGGTGGCGACTGGTCACCAGGCCCGTCAAGACAGCAATCTTGAACAGTCGAGGAAGGTGGTTGCCACCCATTCTTCACCAGATTATGCCAAAAGTGATTCAGTTGAAGGGGCAGGGTAAGCGCCTAAAGAAGTGGGAGGATATTCAAACGGTAATGAAGCATATTCTAATCCTCGTTAAGACAACCTAATTCGTACCATTGTGGCGAACGCCTTCAATTACACGGTTTTGTCATATCTACATGCCGTTTGTATTAACAATCGTTACTGAGACTGTATCGCCTGCCGGCACCGCGTTCATGTACATCACTACCTCGGTTGCATCTTGAAAATTGTGCCAGCGATGGGCGTGTTCGTGAAAAAGACTTCAGGATCATAAGCGTCATCGACGCACTCCATACTTCCACAACTATACATCATGTTGAGATTGCAGGAATTTCCACGTCGGATACAATAGCTCCGCGTCAAACCGCCATATAGATATGGGGTAAATGGACATGAAGATAGTACAAAATGCGATTGGTGAGCCTCAAACATTAGGAAACCCTGAGTTGGTCCCTCTCGCGCCAGTGGCTTGAGTCAAATCGGGCCGCCGCAAGCAGTGACGTTTCTGGGTAAGTCATTATTCGTTGGCTATTTGCGGGTGACATTGATTTTGTGGCTGACACACAAGACATACAGAAAGCATTAGCCCATGGTAGGCCAGGGTTTCAGGGCAAGTTTAGCCTCGATAGAATAATGCCCGATTGCTGGAGGCTTACTGATTGTCCAATGGAAAAAGCCACATCATTCTAATGGGGCAATGTGGATGTTGTTGCGTCTAAGCTCTATCTTAACTCTAGCACGACCAAATAGTAGAAACTAGCTATGCTTCAATAGATTGAAGGCTCAGTATCGTCCTGGAAGATATAAAAGCCCAGACCTACGCACCATGTAAACCAACTTCATCACCACAACCCATTCATTCATTGATTCATTCACTCAGACATTCGCTACTTCTCGCTAGTTTCCACTGTGCTCATATTCATTCATCCCCTTCCTCAAATCCCCAAGTTCTAACCACTCCTTCAACATGAAGTCCATCCTCTTCTCAGCCACGCTCCTCGCGGGCCTCTCGACCACTTCTGCGCTGCCGCAAACCTCATCGGCCACCTGCAAACCCTACACCCTCCTCTTCGCCCGCGGCACCACCGAGATGGGCACCCTAGGCTCCGTTGTGGGGCCCGGTCTCCAGAAGTCCGTGCAATCGGCTCTAGGCGCCGACAATGTTGTCGTCGAGGTACCGTCCCTCCGCTCCACCCGGCCCCCC
Organism: Pseudomassariella vexata; assembly: GCF_002105095.1. NCBI lineage: Eukaryota > Fungi > Ascomycota > Sordariomycetes > Amphisphaeriales > Pseudomassariaceae > Pseudomassariella > Pseudomassariella vexata. Next base: position 3,400,643 of record NW_024467957.1, read on the forward strand.
TTTTTGCTCATATATTCTTGTATACAACCTCAAGACCACAGCGCACTCACAAGCCTCCCACCCCCAAGAGTAATTGACCCCAACTGTTCGCCCCGGTCTAACACCAAACTCACAGGGCGTCTCCTACCCCGCCGACATGGCCGGTATCATGGCCGAGTCCAGCGGCTCGGGCCCCGGCTCCGTCGCCATGACCAACCAAGCCAACTCCTGGCTATCCAAGTGTCCGCAAACCAAGTTGATCCTCACGGGGTACAGCCAGGGCGGCATGGTATGTAATTTCAGTCTTCTGAGGCGAGAGTGAACCTATGAGCTTGTTCATATCGGCGAACCCTCGATGCCTCCTCTTTCGAACACCATGAAACCACCAGTGACTGACTTTCACTTCTGATAGGTGGTGCACAACACGGCTACCAAGCTGGGCGCCAAAACCTCCTCCGTTGGCGCCGCGGTCACGTTCGGTGACCCGTACAAGACTTCCCTGCCCAAAGGGATTCCGGCGGCCAAGTTCAAGACGTTCTGTGCTTCTGTAAGTAATCCTCCCTCTCATGATCCCTTCCTTTTGCCGGATTCCGTGCAAACCTTTTCCACTCCCAGTCCACTACAATCTACCTTATAGCTCACTCTGCGGTGAAATTACTGACCCCCCCGTGTACAGGGTGACTCCGTCTGCGGCGCCGGCGGAACTTGTGCTGGCACTGGCGGCTGCCAGTCCGCGAGCACCTCAGGTCATACGGGCTACGGGGCGGATGTTAACACCGCTGCCTCGTTTATTAAGTCCGCTGTTGCCTGATCTGTGACAAGTTCCACCCACCCACGCCCTTGGCGGAGGTGGCTATGATGTTTGATATACGTGGCTCAGGCTTGGTGGCGGGAAGCAAACAAGCATGGGATTGGGGTCTTCTGCTAATTGTTGTGTGCCCGTTCGCATCTGGGAAACACATCTCTACGCTCTTAGTGTGTCTCACTAGCATGTCAATCCACCTCCGAGGGAGATCTACGGCCCGCAGCAATACTCGACATTCATTTCAGTTCTTTTTGGGAGGCGGGGAAGCGGGGAAGAGGGGTGGTGTGTGTTTATTTGGAACATGTGCTGTGCAGATTTCCATTCTCGTCAACCTCTAGGGTATGTAGTTTACACTCCTTTAGCAATACGTCATTTCGCAAAACAATCTCACTGGTGTGGTCAATCGTGTCTCATCAATTCACAACTCACGTAGCATGCCTGTCAGTTTCATCACGGTAGCAACGCTTAAGTTCATATCTGTCATTACTCCACCATCAACCCATCAGAGCTACTGCAAGGAGCGTCACTATAAATGCATGCCCGGCTCCTTCCGTGTCCCTCATTGAATCCAGTATATCACAACGGAGCAGTTTTCCCCTACAATTACACATACCCTAATAGTGCACAGTGTCATTTCCAATCCTCACCGGACTGAACCCAAACCGGAAACCCTCTCTTTGCTCTGTAGGTCTACCGTCATGTAGTCATAATGCGTCCGATCCCCTGTATAACCGTGAGAAAGCAACTCTCAGCTCAGTTCGGATTCCACGGCCACGTGGAGTTGTTGAGGGACTGATAGCAATGACCTCCGTGTGGTTTATAGTCGCTGCCCCGGAATAACATCCTCGAAACCTCTTGATGTGTGTTGTGTTGTACATTCTTGTACTCCCCATGCTCGCACTACTGATCCGCCGGAAACTATCGGCGGCTCGCTATCGCAGAGTCCAGGTATGCCGCTACCTGATATCTGTTAGTAAAAGTAGTGTCACAGAAAAAAGCATAAGCGCCATTGCTGGCGCATAAAAGCAGGACCTACCTCAGGACCCAAAGCTCCCTGGTTTTCGAGATACTTCCCTATCCCCTTCCACAGGTCTATTTGCTCCTCGAGCGTGAGCCCGGTGATGGCAAGTTCCATGACCTGCCCAAAGTTGACCTTGTTGAGCGCGATAAATGTGTGGTAGTACATGTACGCAAAGCATCCCATGATGAACTGGCAATCCATGCGATCGGTCATGCCGCCATGGCCTGGGATCGAGTCACCAAAATCCTTGATCTTAAAAGTGCGCTTCAACCCGGACGCGAAGAATCCACCGAAGGGGGCGATCAAGCTGGCAAAGGTTGCGATGATCATGCTGTGGAACTGTATTGGTTCTGTGGTGAATTGGAAGGATTGGTTGTACGAAGCCGGGAGGAAAAACAGGTATGGGAGCTTGTACGTGTGCGGGAGAAAGACGGGGTTCGGGTCGCACTCCAGCCCGGTGAAGATGTTGGCGCCGAGGTCGTTAACAGGGCAGATAAAGTACTTGCTCTTGATCAACAAGTTGGTCAGGATAGCTGCGAAGAGGACGGTAAACACCCATGCGCCCACGAAGCCCTCGACCGTCTTCTTGGGGGACAGCTTGATAAGCTGGGTTCGGCCAATGGTGATACCGACCAAGTAAGCGAAAATATCGTTGGTGATGACGAGCGATACTGGCAGGAAGAACCAGATGAGACCCTCGAACACGTTGTTCATGATGAAGTGGGCCTGTACGACTATGAGGTACAGTGCCATGTGCGTCCAGGCGAAATTGGTGAACTGGAACTTGAGGTGGCCGCCCTTCAAATTTGCCACGAAGAACACGAACCCTATGACGTAGAGCACGAAGCTGATGAAGCGGTGGTGGGTAGCCAGTGGTAACAGGACCTTGTCGACCAGCACAATGTGCTTGAAGTAATAGATGACGCTTTCGCCGTACAGGAAGTACATGGTGGATGCCAGCCAATACCAGTTCAAGGATTTGGTGGCCTTGAGCTGGCGTTGCCGCGAGGGAATCGACGAGATGGCAATAACTTCCTTAAAGGACACGATCTGGATGACGGTAATGCAGGCAAGGATGTAGATGTGGCCCATGAAGAGGGCAGCGAAGAAGCCTCCAATCATGACGAAGGTCCAAAAAGTGCGCGTTATGAAGTTGGCCTTCTTCTTCTCGTAATCCGACGATTGCGGTGGTGCTGCTGGCTGCTGCATGGAAAGCATGTCAACTTTCGAGGCACTCTTTGTGTCGCGCAGACGGACTCGCGGATGGGGTTGGGTTGACGGAATAATTTCTGGTTGAGCGCAACTTACCTCCCTGATCTCCTCCAATTCCGATTTTCTCCTCGTCCTTGTAGGAGAACCCGATCCTTCCTCACTGGCCTCACTCAGGCTGAGCCTGCGCCCGTCGCTCGCGATATGGCCATTCGTGCGGTGGGAGAACTTGACCCCTCGGCGCGGTTTCGACATGGCCCCGGTCGCGTCACTATTCAGCAGCAAAGATGATGGTCTGTTGCTTGCGCTGGTGTCTCGGTACGGCAAAGAGCGTGCTACAAGACTGCTGAGTTTACGGGCGACGTCGTCGTCGCGAAGGTTTGCGTCGGCGTTCGATGTCAACGAAAGGCCAGGTCGTTGAATGCGGGCTCGTCGTTCGTCCGGGATACGTAGAAAGCTGAGTGCAATTTGGGGAAGTGGAGTCGGGTAGTTCGGCGCTGACAGGCTTGAATGGTGTCCCTCACTTCTCAGACATACAATGGTCGTACCGATATTCCTTTGATTCCAGGTGTCAATGTTGAGGAGTCTGAATTTCGATATGGATCACTGCGACGCTGGAGAATTCGGAAGATTTTTTGATTTTTTTTCTTTTCTCTTTGAGGAGCTAAAGGTGACATACACGTTGGAGCAAAGACGAGCCCTGGGCTGCCCTGGCTAGTAGAATGACGGACTATTGGGGAAATGAACTTGATTTGGCAGGTTCTAATATTGACGTCAAAGTGTGGCTTAGCTGAGACTTGGCAAGTGTCGGGCCACGAGATCACCTGTAAGCTTCATTATCAAATGCATCTAGCAAGTAGCACTGGAATTCTTTCCTTCGCTGATTTTCTTCCCTTTCGATCTTTGGAAATCGACAAATCTAAAACAAACATAGTTTTCGTCTATTTCTGTAGGTTATGCTACAGGATATGATGATCGTGAGGCTCCATCTCGTCAGGCCGCAAACACAATGATTTCGTAAGGCACACATCATGGATCTGCCGGTGTATTTAGTGCCCGAAGAGTTTCACATGCAAAAAATAAATCTTGATGCGTGCCATTTTCCCATTGTCGTCATTGCAGACTTTCCTCTGTCCATTTCATCAGCAGTAGCTTCCAATAATTTTGTAGGATGCACCCCTATCGTCGGTACTGTGCGGACTCGGTGTAATCATGAATTCCTTGATTGCCGGCTTATCCGTCCGTCCTACATAGAAGGGAGCTTCCTTTGGCCTGTTGAAGCGGAGCAACGCAAACAGCGTGTCAGACTACCCAAATTTCAATCCCCGTTAGAATTGTGGCTGGAGCTGCCCAGCGCATGGCATTCCAGAAGCCTCTGCAGGAACTTCTGTTGACATCTGCCGTGGAACGGAACCCCGACGACCCGGCGCGAACCTAAACGAAGCAGCTTTCTTGCTACATGGCAGTTGCGACGCAGGGCTCCGGGGCAAGTTTGTCCAGCAAGGAGCAATAAACGTTGACAAGACCGTGATACATCTTGGGTGGAACAAAGCACAACCGCAACCATGGCATTTGATTCGCACACTCTCTTCCGTAGATTCTTCGAAAATGGCGACCGGACATCATCGTAACTCCAAGTTCAGTTTGAATGCCGCCGCTAATGATGTACTGCAAACCTTGAGCATTGCGCCATCACCGTCACTCCCCCCTTCTCATGGCGCGTATCATTATTGGCCTCTTGGATGATGGCCTTGAAGTTATCAGTATCAGTGATGCCCCTCTCCAACAAGTCGTACGTTTGTCCTGGTTCGTGATTCCTGAATTCATCCCCCAAAGAAGACTCCAAGCTCGGCACCATCCTCTTCGGTGACGGCCAGTTCCAGCAGCTCATGAGCCAGGTCAGCCGTCTCCTCGTTGACCCCGAGAAGGTCCTCTTCTGAATCGGCGAAATTGAGTCTAGCCAGGCTAAGCAGATACTTCTGAGTTCCTCCCGTGATCTTCGCCAGTTTCGACTGCAGGTTCACGGGGGTCTCGTCCGACTTGTCTGTAATGATAGTATGCAGCAGCAACATGGTGTGGCTGATAAGAGTCCGCAGCTCATCTGTTGGGGTTGCCTGTGCCTGCGCTTCGCCGGCCTCTTCGGGGTGAATTGTGGGCGAGAAAGCGTACATCGTTTTCGTCTCCCCGTCATAAAGGTCATCGATCAAATGGTACAAAAAGATGGCCAGACGAGGCACGGCAGAGTCATGCCCCTTGAGCTGGGACATTCCGACTTTTGATTTTGCAAAGGCAGCAAGCGTTCGCAATATTGTGCTTCTGACACCTTGAAGCTCCTCTTTGCTAATATCCCATTTGGGTGTTTCGATCAGGTAGATGCTGACGCGGTCAATCACAGGACTGGCTACCTCCTCGGCCGTTTTGTTTTTGTGTGTAATGGAGCCAACCGTTTCTTCAAATACGGACGTGCAGAGAAGTTTCAGCATGGCGAGGAAGTCGGGTAAGAGCTGGTTATGACTCAAGTTGATCAAGACATATTCGAGATGGACGGAGCTCCAATAGTCAACTATGGGTGGCGACAAAGCACCACCAACTGGTGACGATATTGCGCAACCTAGTGCTGTCAGGTAGAGAACCGACAAAATGCCCGTGGTAGATATATGAGCTGCCCAATTCTTGCCGTTGGCATGGTTGTATTTGCTGAGGTCGTGGTTGTGAAAGCGAGGGATCGCAACTTCAAAGGCAATGTCCTGCCCAATTGCGAGGAGGGACTGTGCGATGTGAGGAACGATTGCAACAGTGTTGAGTTGCAGAGTAAAAGACACAAGCGATATGAGTTCGGTGATGGGTTCGAGCTTGAGGTATGGGTTAGCCGGTGGATGATAACACGATAGCAGTTGAACTCACGCAGCCCTCTTCATGGCACTTGTGCAATAAGGCGATGATCGCTTCACAAAATTCTATAGGAATCCGCATGGGATCACTAGGGTCACCGATGACAGCTAATCTGTGGAACAGGAGCGAGGCCAGGCTCTGACCTGGTGTCGAAGGCAGAGCAAAGCTAGCAAGGTACTCGAACGTCAGTGGTCGTCCGTACGCCGTGCTATGGTTCAGGATGACCCTCAGAAACTGGATGGGCATGTTAGTAAAGCCATTCTGATCCCCGTACAAAAAAGCCATCTTACATCGAATGGTAGAGACTTCAGCGACGCCCCGATAGAATAAGACTGGGCAATTTCCTCAGCTGTGCCAACATCGTCGAGCATAAGTACATCCTCGGTTGTTTCCAGTGCCATGACCGGGCTGTCTACCGCAGGCCGTTTCCTCTTTCCCTTAGTCGGAGTTCTTGTCAACCTTGCAGGAGGCTCCGAAACAACGCTGGCAACGGCGCCAGGGGGTTTACCCCTATTACCTTTACTAGGACTTCCGGCCATCTCGACATCTTCAAATCCATCCGAAACCCCCCAGGTTTTGGCAGCTGCGTTCCTTTTAGGAGTCCCGCCATCTTTCTCCCTCCGCTTCGCACGGTCTAATTCATCTTTCAGATCGCGTTTAGTGAACTCAAGCTCTGTAGCCGCCGTACGCTCTGCTACCTTGGCCGCCTCCACCAGGCGCTCATTCTTGGCAAGTTGTTCCGCAGTCTGCTTGCGTATTGTCTGGAGTTCGCGATCGTGGTCCTGGCGATCCTTTTCGAGGCGCTTCCGCACAATCTGTATCTCGCCATCCTTGGTATTGAGCCGCGACTGTAGTTCTTGGATTTGAGCCAGCAAAAGTTCTTGGTCGCGATTGGGAGGTTCGAGCGGCCGCTGCTGCACCTGTGATGGCTGGTATCGCGGGGCCGGGCGAGGGAGGGGCGGAGGGGGTCGGATCTGGCTGTAACGTGGTGATTGGGAGGGTCGAAAGTGGCTTGCTGGAATGGGCACAGGGCCCCAGCCATTATGTTGCGGCCGTGATGCTTGCTGGGGCAGTATTCTTGAAGGCAACTCTGCGGGCTTTTCGGGTGGGAGAACGGATTTGCCGCCACCGCGCAACTCATCGTGGACAACGGCATCGTCGAGATCGTCGTCTTCAAAGTCGCAGTCTAACTCTTCTTGCGACAGCTCGTACTTCTTCTGGGCTTGGGTGAACTGGATGGCCTGGCTCTCGAGCTCCTGCAGGGCGTTGGCGTTCAGCTCGTCGAAGCCATCATCTGAGAAGGTGTCCATGGCAACTCGGAGAGCCAAGATATTTCACCAGCCAACCCATTGGCCTTGGAAAGATACCCGGTCAGATATAATCGCTGTCCCATTAAGGCGTGCTCATGATTGATTGTTGACCTCGACGATCCGCGATGGAAATCCTTATCGAGCCTTATCGCCAGAGGTACATTATGTCGCACGCGAGTTATCACAAGTCTTGGCAGGGACGCGTTAAAAGAGTAGCGCCACATCAAGCTTTCCTCTCCTTCTAAGTTCGCCCATTCCAGCCAGTGCACCTTGGCAATTTCCCGTACAAGACCATGAGACCTTTAACTACGGGGCTGCTTACCAGTGGGATTGCCTGCATCTGGACAAGGAAGACTTGCAAACTACAAATACGATTGGAGACTAATCGCGGGCACAATCTGGAATATTCTTCCAAAGTTGAGTTGATCTATGAAATCCCATGTCTGCAACTATGCCAGAAGATCCCACCTGACGGCGTTGGTCGGACGGACACGATGAGACTGAACGAGAAATCTGCTTCCTGTTTGGCGTTCAGAAACCCGCTTAGACGCCTTTCGTCAGAGAGGCATCCAGCCGTTCTTATCTGGAATTTGCCTGGCGCCAGTGCGGCGGCTTACCCAGCTGACTAACTTCATGTCAACATACCACCAATATTTATTATTGGTCCACCGCTATGCAGATCGGTCTGATGATATGACATGTTGGGGTTTGCTACGCGTTTCCTCGATTGTTTGGATTTCTCGTTAATATGCACATCCAACGCTACAAGTTTGTCAAGTCCATCATTCTTTACTTCCTTCAAGGAAAGGATACGCCTGTGTTAGTTCGCGAGCATCCTCGCGGAACTGGAGTACGTAGGTCCGATATCAACGAACCGTTGCACGTCGTTTCTTGTACCACATCTAGGATTCTCTGCGCTCTTCGATTTTGCTCTCTTATCAGCGACTACAACTCTCACGCGGAGCTTCTTGCGAATAAACTACGTTGCACTAAGCCCCAGTCCTTCTCGAAAGGTGGAATCGCCCACAATACGTTCCTCTGTAGTGGGTGTTAGCTCTACCGTCGAATTCAAGGTGGAAGAGATGACGCAGGTTGTCTTCAAGATGGTGCAATGTCGACTTTCACGTCAACACCACCTTTTGTCTAGAATATGCCTCGCAAACGCTTGCAGCACGACAAAAGTATCTATCCGAATTGATAACTTGCGGCTAATCAGTATGTGACATGTTTCTTGGCCTCTACTCACTCATTCGCAGCAAGCCCCCTGGCAACATGTGCTCAAGGCCTGTGTTATCCACCAGACACCATATCAGCATCTAGGACGAGGCGGGCGACTGTCCAGTTCCCATGACCTGTCTGAACTCCCAGCATATTCAGCAGGAGCATCGTACTCCAGATCCCATGATGGACACATGGACTTTGTCGTGGTCAGCCACCCTTTCGAAGATTTCATGCCCATTGCCAAAGACTAACAGCCTGCAGCACCGATCCCTCAAGCTCTGCCTGCTGGCGATATGACTCCACCGGTCCCGCAAATCAGTGGCATGACCATACAATGTGCATTTGCGATACTACAGCCGAGGTCGGTACTGCTTTCGCAAAAAGAGAACATTCCCAGTACGACAACGTTTCCAAGGGACACATCGGAACCGTCGTCCACATCCTCCGCATCCTTCACGCCCGGCTTCAAACATCGAGTTCCAGCAGCCACATCGGACCTATCGTAGGAGGCGTCCGCGGAAGCCTCACTATCATTGCAAGCTCTGTGGTAGTCACTGTCTGCATTCGTCGCCACCGGCCCAAGCACGCCATACAGGCCCCAAATTCTGCAGTCAATGCACACGATCCTCCCGCTCCTTTCCCAGTGCCCTATGGCGGGTACAGCGACTCACAAGCAATCTCAATGTAGCCGTACGGTCAACTCTCAGACAAGCAGCTCGCCGTCCCGATATCCATTCTTACCATCTGACGGTCGACATGCCTGTACTTTTATCAGCGCCCGCTCATTGGGCATCAGCCCCGCGTCGGGCATGCCGGCTACGCCTCAACCGCAATGGGGTGCGATAGGTCATTAGTTTAGAGACCAGCAGTGTTGTAGTGACTTGAGACCGATCAGTGAGTTGCCTGCTAATAACAGGGCACATACACTGCCCGCGACTCCGCATTGAGCTGGGTTGTTCAATCGGGGGAAAGCTGGGTGTTCACGGCGTCGGCGTTGGCGTTCAACGACTTCATTGACATTATATATGCATTCACCAAGGGGACTATTAATTAAAAAAGGAAAACCGAAAAAAGGTCTTCTTCCCCAATGATTCAAAGTCATTGTTAGGGCAAAGAGCGTGTCGTATACAATCGGAAATCTGGGGCAACAAGTGACCCGGCGAGATGGTTTAGTAGGGCTTGGCTTATCCATCAGTGCCCCCGTGTTGGGTATTGAGCACGTAGCGGAGCTGATGTGCAACACCATGGCATTATCCTAAGTCTAATCGCGATGGGATCAACTGTGCACAACCAATTCCTGCACGCTTTGCTCAGCCTTACGACCTGGTTTTCGCTCGCTCTTGACCTATTCTTAGGACTTCAGAACCACACCTTGTTATGCTGGAAGTTGTCGAGCATATATCTCTTGAGCATGTGGAACTCCCATATCCACTGTGACTTGTGAATGTTACAATTGAGATCTCGTGTAAGTTGCGACATGAAACTATCACTTTATTCATTTGGCCGGTTACATGGGTTTCTTTAAGACGAAAGCTGGCTTGTGGTATCTTCTCGGTATGCATCTCTCCGGCTCAGATAGAGACAGACATACCTCTTCACACCTGCGCCTGCAAACTCTCACCTAACAGACAGGCCACTTTTGACCACATTCATGCCACCATGACCAATAGATGATTAATCATATCAACCAACCCCTTAACAAACCCCTCATTTTCTCCAGCCTCGTCTCCCTCTCCAAAACGACATGCTCCCTCGGATTGAAAAACTCCAACCTGGCTTGTACGGCCCTCCCCCCACCTCCCCCATTCGTCCCAGCCCTGGCACCAGCATCCATCCACCGCAACCTTGGGTACCTCTCCAATCTGAATAGCGTCTCGTCCCCCTCGCAGAACTGATAAGGCTGCATGACCTTCTTCTCAACAGTCACATCCGGCAGCCTCACCGTCAGACACCGTGCCAGCATACCGCGGATAGCTGACAGCGCCCAGCGCTCGCGCACCTCCCACCAGTAGCGATCGTCTGCCAGGTCTAGACGGAGGTCCACGGCGCGGAGGGAGGCGAAGCGGACGAGGTTTGAGAGAGTCGTGCAGAGTTCGACCCAATGGTGGGGGTTGGCTGGGGGAGAGAGGGGAGGGGATGAAGGGGCGGAGGAGGCGTAGCGGTGATAGTGGAGGGTGTTGTAGGAGAGGGAGAGGGAGAGGGATAGGGAGCGAATGAGGGGCGTGGAGGAGGTTGGATGGGAGACGAGGAAGTGGTGGGCTGTGGGGAGGTGGGTGAGGATGAAGGTTGTTGAAGCGTAGAGTGACGGTAGAGCTTCGAGATACCTTTCGTGGCTGTCAGCAGTCTGTTTAGGGTTCTTGAGCAGGATGCGCTTATCTTACATCCGTTTACAAGCCAACAGCGACGTCAGGAACAGAGTCCCCGTGACTTTGCCCTCGTTCGCAGCGCCCTTCATGGCTTCCTCGCACTTCCAGTGCTGTTGCCAAGTCGACGACATCCTCTCAGCCCATTCGGTGTTCACCACGAGTGATCTTGGCTGCCGCTTCTGCTGCTCACGCCACAGCACGCCAAACATCTCGTTCCTCTCATCTTTCTCGTCCTCCCCGATGATGCACGGGAAGTGTGTCAGATGACCGTCATCTTTATGCAAGATATGCTGCCGGGGGCCCGACACCTCCCAAAACTCAGCATAAATCATGTCCCTGACCTCTCTCGGCAGTATGCCGAAGAAAGTAGACTGAATCTGAAGCTCTGATGTGGCTTGGAAACCGTCCCAATGTGGACGGGGTATGTCCGCCATAGGCGGTGGGGTTGCCGGGAGTCTCTCTTCCATGCTGGTGCTGGGGACAAGTAGTGCCTTGGTCTAATAATAACGCTTGAATTGGCGAGGGCAAGTTTATATCAAGTTTACCGTCGCTCCGAGAGACATTGCCGCTGAGTCAAACCCCACACTCAAGTTGTTGCTGGTCTTGACATTTATCCTTGGCACTCCAGGATTTCGACCCGCAATACAACATTGCAACCAACCGAACAGAAAGCATTGGATGGTGCTCGCCAATGACGGATGGCATAAGCAAACAACATTCTGCAACGGCATATGAAGAACGGGTCGTGCCATGTCGAAAACCAGTCAGTTGACGTGTTGGGTGGTTTTGACGGCGCCTCGGGCGTTCATGTGCAATCTGCAGCCAATCGACTGCAACCACAGGGTATCATTTGATCCTATCGTGTGCGAAGCCTGCCGCATCGAGAGATCTGCCCATCTCAGTGTCCTAGTTGCGGCACAGTGTGAAGATGTAACGTTGGAACCCCAGTAAGGGAGATCTAGGTGTAGCCCAATCGCAATGTAGCCGTGATCTGGACAGACAGAAAATGCGGAGCGGATATCTTGCTTGAGCTAAGCGCGAATGCAACTTGACCACTTTGGGGAGCCAACATGCATGGCTAGTGCCTTCTGGGACCCTTGTCTGCATGACCAGGGGAATACCCCTCCTCATGTCCAAGCCAAGCGTCGTTCGAAGAAGTCGTCTATGTACGGGTTAGGGATGTATGGTATTCCCTCCGCCTCGATCCAGCTTGTGTCGTCCACATCCTCAGTTGTTTTCCACTCAAAGCGACTGACGCTGCCTGGCACGAACATCCAGTACCGGAGCGGCGGGCGGCGGACGACTTGGAATGGAGCGTCCTTCACGTTGTCCATGTTGTTAGCGTTCACCCTGATGGGCAGGGCTGGCGGCAGCTCAACGGTAAGCTTTCTGACATTTATGTCGCTCAACTTGCGTGTGACACCCTCCTCTGGGATCTTACGCCAGCACTGGTGGTCCCAAATGTCGAATGACATTCTCAAGTCATGCAAGCATATCGTTTGCGCAAGTGATTTCTCTACCGTCATGAGGCGACTCTGTTCCAGAGACCGATTGGCGTGGATGAAAAGCGCATACTCAGCGAACTCCAAGCTGAGTGTGATATCCAAATGACGGAGATGCTTCAAAAACAGCGAAGGTTCGAGAACAAAGAATCTGTAGGCCGCAGGTAGGTCGTTGAAAAGAAATGTCTGTGACTCGAAGATCGATTCCATGACCTCGGGATACCTGTGGTCTTGTGTTAGTCATCGCTACTTGGGGAAATCCCTGCAATAGGGGTCGTGAGACACTTACATCCGCTTGCAAACTAACATCATAGATTGAAAGTCGGTACGATCGGGGAACGGCCGGCCTCCATAAAGAATCCTCTCTTCACATCTCCAATGCCGGCTACCCCATGTCGAAGACAGCCTTCGGTACCAGATTTTTGTTTGGTTACTCTTTGGTTCTCCCAACCGCTCCAAGGCAGGTATCAAATCCAATTGTTTCTGGATGAAGTCCATATCCTCGTCCATCTCGTCCATCACACATCCAACGCGAGTTAGGCGGCCCCGTTCAAGGAAGAGGTGGTGTCGTTGGCCGTGAGTCTGCCAAATGTAGCCAAATATCAACTTTCGAATCTCGGGGGGCAAATCTTGAAAGAAATCGGAATTCATCTGCGGATCGACCCCTCGCACATCAATGACTTCCCCAGGTAGTTTGCCATATTGGCGGGGTGGAGGGGTATGTTCCGTGTGTTCCGTGTGTTCCGTGTGTTCCTTGTGATTCCTGGGTGATGCAAGCTTTGGTCGAAGGCGCCAGAGCCTGGCTACCGTTCCTGACATCTTGGCCAGGGGATGCGGTAAAGTGAACCTCGGAGAAACAAGAACGGGGCGTCGCTTGAAGTCAAATACCATTCTTGCGATTGTTGGGCTCTGATGGTTTCCTCATTGGTGTAAGGATCCCTCCGGCACTCATTCCTAGGAATTTTGTCCCAAGAAGCACCATGATGGTACAACACCTGCAGCTCTCGAGCTGGGTGCAAACCAAACATGAGTACAGTGTCAGAGTACGGGCTCTCTCCGCCCGATGGATTCCCAGCCTGTCTTACATCCCATGCAAGATTCGACCCATAGTAATACGCGAAGGATTCCAGACCGTGTAACACAGTGTTGGCATTATCCATTCCCAGTTCGCGCCAGCTAGTCGGTAACCAATTGGAAGGGAAGGCGACCAACCTCTTGGAAATGCAAGCCCCATGGCGGCGCAGAACCCCTGGCTCATTGGGCTGTCCGGCGTCAATCGCATATGGGTATCGTTCCTTCGCGGATGCGGATTATCTCGTCCGACACGTAGCTGGATCTGGTGTGTCGTGACGAATCGACAATATGTCCAGGCCGTCTCCGGCAGCCCGCATCCGCGATCTCTCGTCATCAAGTAGATAGCAGTCGACACTAAATCGGAGCCGATGATTATGGGCAAGGGCAATGAATTGGGTCCATGGGAAGTGGGCACATTCAAGCTGACGAGTCTCGCCCCATCCACCCCACTTCGCGACGCGCTCGCGTCTGGTTCAGACATCCTCCCAGCTAGACCAACATTTCAATCGGCCACCAGGAAGACACACTAAAAGAGCTAGCGCCCGTTTTACTCGCGGGACACCAGAGAGGCGATGAGTAATCTTTTGAAGTGCGTGCGACCATATCTGTGTGGAGGGCAAGCAGTGTAAGGTCGAGGGGCGTTTCGAACGCGATCCGTCAATAGTCCGCCGTAACAACACCCGCCTTGAAGCCACTTCATCATTTGCTTCACAAGCTATCTATACGTGACTACCGCTATATTACACGAACCGTTGGGGGGGGGATCGCGAATCGGCTGGTCTAAGCTCTCTAATACAGTTAAGCTAGAATACCCACGCGTAGCCTTTAAGGCCCAGAATCTCAAGCACTAGAAGTCCATAAGGCGTATTTGGCAAACTCCCAAGTCCGTCGAATGACTGACTATATACTACCACTTTGGAAGAGGCAGAGAGGCATAATTATAAAGGAAGTACGTGTAAGTGATGCCGGGGCGTTAAATCCGGCGATTTCGGGGCTAACTCTAACTAATCACCAGGTTATCTTCAGCGACGATTTCACGGTCCAAATCGCGACTAGTTCTGGTACCGGTTAGGTCTGGCAGATGCCCTGCAAGCGATTTAACAAGTGAATGTGGGATCGCACTGGTACTGGCATTCCGGCTACATACGAATGTGAGTAGGGGAAGTACAGGTGGGGGGATCCAAGCCGCATAAGGGCACTAAAGCATCTCAGGTGTACCTTACCATGACCTCAGGCCACCAATTCCACAGTGAATAGTTAAATGTACCGATTATGGTAAGCCGGCTATCTTGTATTCTGGGGGCTATTTATAAGAGGGGGCGGTCCGATATCGTTACCATGGAGCGTGATTCACAGTCCCAGCGTTAAGGGTTCTCTTCACGATTATGAATTTGGGCGCTAGAAGAAGCTTTACTACCAATATGTACTCCAGGGACCTTCTTATAGTAAGATAGCACCCGAGTTCTCATTAGTAACGCCTCCAAAGACTGGTTAGAGAGGTATAGAGTCTAGACCATTGAATAGCTCGCTTAGAGTCCTGATTAGTCGCTGGGTGAGCATATGTGGAAGTATATAAAAGCGTATACGTATAGGAAACACGGTAAACTAATCAAATTGAAGAGTAGCTAGGTCAATCAAGCTACGATGAGGACCTAGATCCAGGAGGCGTGGTAGGCAGTCGCTTGGGCCCTTATTAACCGGTTTGTTAATTCGGTGCTAAAGCGTGTACGGGAACTACGCCGCATCCGCGGTTAGTATACATATCATTGAAAAGGAAAACTTACGCTGTAGAGGGCATGTCTTTTTATTAAATTTCCGGCATTGTTCGGTTCGCAATTGAATGGTGAATATGTATGGTAGTCTTCGAGGATTTGATTAGGGTGTGGGGATGGGGCCTGGCTTTTTGGAGACGATCTTATTTGTGTTGTCACAAGATTGTGTCCGATTATTCCGGTTGTCATATCATCAGTGTAGCTTGTCGAAAGAAATAAGACGAAGGATGTCGACGGTCTGCTGCCATCCAGATTCGCGGAATATGGCGGATGAGATGGATGTTGATGTTGTGTTACCCACCACGGCTCGCTCCACAATGCTTCCCTGCATCGTCTCTAGGTTTAGATATGCAGGGTAAGGCCAGGTCACTCCTTTGTGCATGCAACGGCGCTTACAGTTTATGGTTGCAGCAAGCAAGAATTTATGCATGCGACCATTGTGTTGAGGAATAAACGGTAGTGAGGACAGGGAGTCTATCAAGGCTCTATCATCAGTCCTAGAAGCAATCTTGACTTACGGGTAGGAGTGTCCCATGAAACAAAGACAATCTCGTCGCAGACTCTGTAAACATATCCCTATATCAACTATCGTAAATATATAGTGATTGAGCATATGCCATAGGGCATAAGAGTGGCTGAACGATTAGGTATTATGTTCTACATGACGTCAAAGACACAGAATATCTGGTAATCGATCAAGTCATCTCCCGTATTGACGTTGAAGAAACGTAACCAAACGCGGGCCGCTCTGGGGGATTAAATGACAGTGGAGCACCAACTGACAAATTAGGTGCCCTATTACTCGTCCTAGCAACACTTTTGACACAGCATGTGATAGCCATTTTATCTACCCACAATGACCGACCCTAGATACCAGGAGACCGAGGCCAGAAGCTCTGCTGCTAGGGAAACGAAGACAGATTTAACGCCGGTGCGTCGGCTGCGATGCCAATACGGAGTTTGCAGGTGGGATTCAGGAGGCCGGACAACTGGTAAAGCAAACTGAGTCCACGGATATTTCTGGACTTAGACTAATGCCATCCCAGGATACCGGGGGTCTTGACACCTTAGGCCAAGTTACGGTATGCTGACAACGCTCGAGATTGTTCAGCACTGGGCATTCGGGAGATCTGGATGAGAACGGAGATGCTATGGTTAAATGAGCACCATCATTGATTCACGAAGATGGGTTCTGTGCGGATATAGTACTATGTCTTTCAAGACTGGTACTCCCGGTATCACCGGTATTTAGGGAAAGATAGCAATGGGGGGGTTTAAACGTTGCCGCGAGGATTGTGTGAAAATCCCAATTTCTATCACTTAATCTAGTTTTGTCATTTATGACAATAAACTTCAGCATACATAAAACCCGTCCAGCTCATGTACATGGAAGATCAAGAAAATTTATCTGGTTGCTCCTAAGAGGGATTCAAAGGGGTAATTGCCAAAGGATAAAAGGGGGCTGCGGCTGTTCATCGCGACTATTGGGGTTTCCGCAGATCTAAACCACTTCTTGTTTGATTAATAGATCTAAACATCTAATTTTACGGTGTCTCGATTTGGCCATTTCTAAAAACGAAAAATCTCAGCTGGATAAGGAAAGGCTCAACAACGTCATCAAGGACGTCAGAGGTTATGCTGATGCAAAATCGGTGCATACCGGTTCGCATCACACCACCTGATCGCTGACTGAGACAATAGCTTGCACTGGCATACCCTGGACGAAGACTCCGTTCGATTGCTTCCGAGTTTGCCAAGTCAGGGCATTCCACTTCACGGAAGATGATCAAGCGGACTTCCAAAAGATTCTACGAGAAGTCGAAGAACACGCGAGGCGTGAAAGGAGGCCACCACCGATCAGCAAAAATAAAAGCAATAAAAGCCAGGGCCTTTTACTCCAGAATATGCCAAGCAGCTGGCATGACGATGCTACAGTTAGTCAAGCAATGCCCGACGCGTAACAAGGACATAAATTATGGAGGATCGAAGCAGTCCTACGCTCAACGATAACCATGGTTCGGCCTCCAATACACCTTGGACGTTGTTAACCAGGAGTATCACAGCTTTCAAGGTGGAATATGCGGCCTGCTTATTATCTAGGGTCTGTATATACCAACAGGGAGGTGGGGGTTGAAGTGGCAGTACTGTGGGATCGAGCGCCATAGCCCCAGGCCGAAAGCGGTACAGTCGCTAGTGTAGCTAGTGGGTCAGACCCTTCCCTCCTTCCTCAGAGAGCAAGAGCACCTTGCAGAAGCGTTGCAACACCAATCTACGTGGCACAACGCCTAGAGCAGGCATAGCGATCAATACGACATTGATCGAGAGTCTCCTCAACAGAGGGCCGATTCCCTCAAGTTCCACAAAACCAGGGATTGAGGACCCTGTCCAACAGTCGATCGAGCTCTCTTATTAAGCCCTGGTCGTTCGTAGATAGAGAGCAAACGGTTATCTACCGCGGTAAGCCAAGCTTAGTTTCCATGAGTTCTTCCAAAATATGTCACTGGTTTCATTTGTAATCATCGAGAAGTAGTAGCACTTGCCCTTGCCTCATGCTACCATTATTCCCCTCGTAGCTCCGTTTGGCGGCACGACGGAAGCTGCATTCGAAGATGCTGCACTCAACCACGGCCTAGCGTTGCTACTTGATATCAGCCGATGGAAGAAGGTAAATTTAATATGAATAGTTAAGGATGTAGCGTAGCTACAAGCTGTAGGTAGCTTAATCCTATGGGTATGATGAAAGCTGGCATGTGGCTCGCTGTAGTCAACGAACCACAATATTAATGGCAGTTAACGTGCGCTAGGAAAATCGTAGACACACGTATACCACATACACCCAGTCCTACAATCAACGTGTGGTGCCTTTCTTTGCTCCAGGATTGCTCAGCTCATCTTCAAATCGCCGTAGTTGTTCAAAAATATCCCATAGTCCGTTGTATCCCGCAGAATTAGCACACGTCCTAGCGAGTAGGCAACACCGGCCCCTTTCCGGCCGTGCCCAGGCGGTTACCTCTACGCATTGGGAGTCGTCCGAGAACAAGGGATTGACGGCTTTACGAAGCCTCGTCTCCAACTCGCCCGAGCCCCAGACCACCTCCCAGGTTACGCATGTGGACGTCTCTCAACCGTCCAACCCAATGACGCCGGAGATCAGGCGTGCTCTTGACGAACACCATGGCCTTGTTTTCGTCCGTAAGCGCCTTCTCAGCGATCTTGAGCTGCAAATCTGGATCCTCGTCCGCAAAATCGCGAAAGAATATCTCCATTGCCTGCTCGGGCCATCGAGGCGGGCTGCGCATCTTCAGCGCCTCCGCCATTGTGCATATCCCCTCTTCAAAAAGAGCAGCATTGCTGAAGGAGGAGTGGATCGAGTGATTTCGTGCCGAAGCGGTCGAGGACGGGGTGGGGCGAAAGCTAACGTTGTCGACGGTGTTGCTGTAGTGGGCAGGTTGCTGTAAATATTAGAGGAGAAGCGAGAGGGGCGTCCACGGCGCTTAGCGGGCTGTGAGGAGGATGAATCTGGTGCGTACCGCTTTTGCGCATGGGTTGAATTCGGAGGGTGCTCATCGGGCGGTGTTAATATGCTCCCAGCGGTGTTGACTTGAGTAGCAGCGAAGGCGGGCGGTTGCGATGTGGCAGGCATGGGGAGGTGAGGTGCCTGGGGCGCTGGCTGTGTAGAAGGATGGCTCGGTGTGTGGGAGGACAAGTTCGGGTCGAGGGTCATGTCTATGACGTTTTGGCCCGCGCTGTTCGTCCTGTCGCCGGCTACTGGAGTGCCATCTGGGTTCCTGCGTTTCTTCATAATTCGCTTGGGTGCACCGCCGGATCCTACTACGTCGGGAAACAGTATTTCCATATATTCTTCGTGGTCGAACGGTCGGCCACGAAGCGCCTTGGACAGCGGCTCTCTCTGCAAGGCGCAATCAGCACCAGAGTCTCGCCATAAAGCTCGCAACTAGTTCAACGTACCTCGAAGTGCCTCTTCCAAGCTTCCTCATTTGCCGTTACCATGCGGGTGACAGGGTTGTATAAAAACTCAGGATCCTCGCGCAGCCCTCTCCACATGCGAAACTTCTTCCGCGCGTTGTCGGCCTTGTTGATCAGGTGGCTCCGTTCCGGGTAGACATTGTGTTTGTCACGCAACGCAATCGCGGCTCGTTCCCATGCACCCGACTTAAAGCTGTGGCTATCCTTATAGCCCAGCTGCATGGACTCGCATAGCGAGCGGAAGAAGGTGTCCTCGTAGGCGCTGTTCCAGCTGAAGCGCGGCGTGCGCCGGTCGGAATTGCGACGCTCATCTTCCGACATGATGCGCGACGCTCCTGAGAGATTATGTCACCAACGGCAATTGTTGATCTTCAATTCGCGATGGAGCTCGAGTCTCACAATGTCGCGGTTATCGTAGCTTATCGCATCGCGTCATGGCAGATCTAGGTTGCGCTGGTTGGTGGCTGGAGGCAGGTTACGGTGGAGAAATCGCGAGGTTGGTTCTCATCGTTCGTTCGTTCGTTCGTTCGTTCGTCGAAACGGAGGCGGGGCCAGTTTCAGAAACGGTGCCTCACTTACTCGACTTTCGATTTTGCTCACACGCGGAAGCAGCAGGACAACGAGAAATTGTGAAGCGCATCAATAGTTGATAGATTCATCGAAACCAACACCACGGACTCAACTTTTCGCATAAGAACCAATTGTTCGATGGCGTATAAATCAAATTGTATGTCCTCGGCTAAATGGGAAGGTGATCTGAAGTGGCAGGGATGATTGGCAGCTACGAGACAGCTGTCAGGCAAGAACGCGCTCCTTCCGTCCTCGCCTTCAAGTCCAAGTTGAGCCTCAAATTCGAAGACTGCGAGCGAGAGAGCCTGTCCAAAAAATCCAAAGTCGGCGTTATGATCCTATATTATCAAGCCCTGACGTTGATACACCAATGATCCGGCCAACCGAGGTTTCTCGTTGGTTCGCTCTTAGTCATCGGCTGGAGGAGGCTCATTAAGCAACGATGAGTCCATGTTGCGACAGCTTTTCTTATAAGCGCACGTTCTGCTGGAGCATGCGGCCGTTCGCAAAATCTAGTCAGTATCGCGCAACATGACGACCTTGGCTTTCCTCTTGAGTCAAGAGACGAGGCCCATAGAGACCATGCAGCTCAAATGGTTGTCATGGCCGGCGTAGACCTCAAAAAGCGCCATGCTGTCCCTCAGTTTCAGGGTGTCTCCATTCTGGCTTACAGTTGGCTCTTGAAAGCAGACAGCGGGGCACATATTCACAACCCGTCGGACAATCCGAAAGCATTTCGCTCTCCCGACCTTTGTTCCGAATGTAGATGTTGACTGTCGACAACGCCTAAAAGACTGACACATGCACCCTGCAGTGGTCAGGACCCAGAGCCCACCAGAGGTTGTTTGATCCACCTACCAGCTGGATGGGCGAACGCGCGTCTTATGCTTCGGTCGAGTCGCTGGCATCTCGACGAAATGACAGGAGCATTAGGCACTCAACTCTATATTCGCAATGACGTGTTCAGTAGCATGCGAGAGCAGCGAGCACCACGCACATTTCGTATGTTTCCAGGGCGTTGCGGTCTGACTCCCGACCACGTAGGACATCATACTGAAGCTTAGGGATTATCACGATTCCAAATTCCAACTCGACTTCGCGACGGCCGACGTCAAGAAACTCCGCAAATCGCGAATATCAGTACGAACCAAGCCCTATCCGCTCTCGGGTGTTCGGCGTAATCGAGCTTTGCTTTTTCATGTAGCTTGGTTCATGATGC
The DNA here is from genome assembly GCF_002105095.1 of Pseudomassariella vexata. Classification (NCBI taxonomy): domain Eukaryota; kingdom Fungi; phylum Ascomycota; class Sordariomycetes; order Amphisphaeriales; family Pseudomassariaceae; genus Pseudomassariella; species Pseudomassariella vexata. Next base: position 3,421,570 of record NW_024467957.1, read on the forward strand.
TGGCTGTCATTACACTGATGACAAGGCGTGCTTGAGTTCGGGACTTCAGACGCAGAACAAAGCCGTCAAGATGAAGATGGATTACACGGATAATGAAACACGTCCCAACTGATTGTCTGATGAGTTGACTTGGTGGCTTTGCGGCGTCAACTCAAAATTGGCCAACGGTTGATTGACAGGCAACATGAGATTAGGTACTGCTCTCCTGCATTGGAAATGTGGATGATTCCACATCACAAAAGTCTTGATTTCATCAAGCTTATCCCTAGTGCCAGCTCCCACATGAATTTGTGGACGCCCAAGGAAATCTGTGCTGGGCCAAGGATCCTGACGTTTCCCACACCTGCGACTCCGGATGTGAATGAAAATCACTTGTCGATCTACTTGAAACCCGCGGGCGATTGTGGAAGATTGTATTCCAAGCTCGGCTATTGACGCCCGCCGGGTCGGCGATGCAAGGCAAGGCCTGTTTTACAACTATGGCTGAATTCGTATCCATGAAGTCACGGTTAGATGTATTGGTGGATAGAGAGTCTGAGGCTGTTTCAGATCTGAAGATATGAGCAGACTGGAGCTCGTTGTCGTTTCAGCGCCCCTGGGGCAGGGGTCCCACAGAAGTTCCCCGCGCCCAGTCGGTCTGCGGCTCATGTCCCGATCTGTTGCCGCCAGATTCCACCAAACATCTTTCCAACGGCAACCCGGCCGGAGTTAAAGAAAGCTTAGCATCTTGTTAGTTTGGATTCCCTGGGTGGACAACTAACGAGAGTGTGCATGTCAGTCCACCAGCTAGCAAATATGGCTGGCATCCAGATCGTGTGGACTGGAGCCGATTCCATTCGACCTGACAAATATCTGGATGATGAAGTACAGGCCTATTGTGGTAACGAGCAAGTTGAAGACAATGGGTCCGGAACATCGACTTTGGGTTTCTCATTTAATTTGGTCTGAATTCCTCATCCTGTCGGTACTTTGGCCTCCGGCGATAAGCAGCAAAGGCCACCTGCCGAAGACCTACTTGGAGAGCTGGCGAGCTTTTGACTCGCGAAGATCTCTACTGGCGCTTCTGTCCCTGCGTCGCTCATGAAACAACTGCGAACATCTCCAGCAGCCGTAACATCAAAACGCCAAGCCACGCGCCAGGATGGCTCAATAACACCGTTAGCACCATTTGTCACAATAGCACATGCCTCTAAAGTTGTGAAGAGACTGCTAACCTAGCTCTGCTACGCGGATTGAACTGCCGTTTATGCCTGAAAAAGCACAATACCGCTTCAACGACTGAGAGGCTCGAGTGGCACCTAACGCAGAAGCCACTGGCAATAACTGTACAGCTACCGAATGGATGCTACGGGAAGCGGTTTCTTGCACCGTTTGCATGGCTCCGAAATTGGCACCATTCGAGAGCCTGTGGTTATTGCTGGGCCTAAATAACGGACTCCGCCAGCGGTCACTGTTCCGGGTGGCTGGACATTGAGCGGAGCTGAGGCTCTAACGGGCAGTGCTAAGAAATCATACTCCCGGTTCGACATTCTGACATGCGATTCGCAGGCCGTTTCCACGGCCGGGTCTTTACTGGGACCCCCTGGTGCTGCGTGACCAAACCTAACATCCTTTTGGACCGCTTAGCTGCAGTTACCCCCTGACCAGGCTCGGCCGTGCTGTCTCGTTTCTCACATTCGTTCCCCAGTATCACACCACCGCAATGATGTCTCGTCGCGCGACGTGTTGACAAGCTTCTGGGGTACCCAAGTCGCCCCACCATCTTGCCGCATTGTCTGTCTTGGCTTTGCCTGCAAGTGGATCTTCAAGGGCGAGGGAGATCCCTCTTTCTGGCAGAGGACATGACGGAAGACGGCACTTTCATGCGCCAGCCTGGCTACTATGTACATCGCCTTCTACTGTCTTGGCGCGCCTTGACCAGAATTTGGCTTCATTACGGCAGTACACTTTGTCGGTACCTTCAAGACAGGGATGAGTTCCTACTTGCATGCCCGTCTTCTGTTTCTGTTCTTCGTCCCAAACGCCCCTGGTCCAAGTGGGCCTTGCTTCTATTCTAGTTGTTGTGCTTGTCACGAACTGTTGTCTTTAAAATAGTTGATGGGGCCGGCAACAACCTATAACTTTCTTGTTTCTCTCAGTTTTATTCCCTTTTTGCCCATTCACTTCTCTTCGTTCTTATCCGGCCGGCACCAGTTCCGTTCTTTGTACATTTAATTAGTCGTCTGGAAGGGACCTTTTTTTGTGATAATTCTTTTCGAGAGGAGCTAGTATCCCTCAACCTACATTCATTCTCTCTCGGCCACCTGGTGTGGTTCCTTCCGACTTTTCGCCATCATGCAGTCCCTCATGAAGGTCCTGTGTTTCCTTGGCTTCATCGCCTTGGTTGCTGCGTCCCCGGCGCCCATTCACAAGCGAGGCGTATACAAGGTTGAGCGTGTACCGAACCCAAACTACACTGGCCGCAATGGCCCCCGAGCATTACTCAAGACTCTCCGCAAATACCGCATGCCCATCCCCGATGGTCTCATGGACGCTGTCGCGAAAGCTGATATCGAGATGATTTCCCGGAGACAAATCGGATCGTCGAGGGTCAGGAGACAAGCTACCAACACGACTGGCGCCGCCGCCCTTGCTGCCGCTGGAAACACCACTGCAGGTGCTGCCGCCACTGGAGTTGGTCTCGTCACTGCTACGCCTGAGCAGAATGACGTCGAGTACTTGTCCCCCGTTGACATTGGTGGTCAAACTTTGAACCTCGATTTCGACTCTGGCTCCTCAGACCTGTGGGTCTTCAGCAGTCAGCTTTCCACTGCGGCGACCACTGGCCACACTGTGTACGACCCTAACAAGTCTCAGAGCTTCGCGCTCATTCAGGGTGCTACTTTCTCTATCTCATACGGTGATGGCTCTGGTGCTGCCGGTAACGTCGGCACTGACACTGTCAATCTTGGTGGTGCCACTGTCACCAAGCAAGCCGTCGAGTTAGCCACGGCCGTGTCCCAGTCATTCGTGGAGGATACCAACAACAACGGTCTGCTCGGTCTCGCCTTTTCCAAGCTGAACACCGTCAAGCCCGCACAGCAGAAGACCTTCTTCGATAATGTTATGCCCTCGCTTGCCGAGCCTGTCTTTACCGCCGACCTGAAGAAGGCTGCTGTTGGATCCTACGAATTCGGCCGCGTCGACGCCGCCAAGTTCACCGGGGCCATGACCTTCGTCCCCGTCAACACCACTCAGGGCTTCTGGCAATTCACCAGCGAGAAGTTCGCCGTCGGAACTGGCGCGGTTCAGACGTCTGTCGCTGGCTCTCAGGCTATTGCCGACACGGGAACTACGCTCATCCTGGCTGAGCCCGCTGTCGCCCGAGCATACTACGCCCAAGTCCCCAACGCTGTCAATGATGCCCAGGCTGGTGGGTTTGTCTTCCCTTGCAACAGCAATCTGCCAGATCTTATGCTTGATATTGGCGGTACGATGGCCAAGGTTAGCGGATCCGATATTAACTTCGCGCAAGTTGATGCTCAAAGTAAGTTTTACACGTTACCACCCATCTTGTTTGGTTGGACGACAACTTTGCTAACTATTTCTTAGACTGCTTCGGTGGCATGCAAGCAACCCCCGCCAACCTCCAGATCTACGGAGACATCTTCTTCAAGAGCAACTTTGTCGCCTTCAACGGTGGCAATAGCTCCCTCGGATTTGCCCCGCATGCTTAGATCTTGTTTCTTTTTACATTGCGCATCTGGTTTCAAAACTTCTGAAACAACGAAAATGTCCCGCGTGAGCCACGGGTGTTATATATTGTAAAAAGGCTTGCTCAACTATAGCATTGGGTTTAAACGGGTTGTTTGGGTCATCAATCACAAAAGAGCAGCGCGGCCGGGATGCGTGATGCGCATTATTTGGCATACTTCGGTGTATAATCTGATCTCAAAGACCAACTTTTCAACCTTTACTGATCGTCATCAATTTCCTATCGTAATCCCCACTAGTTGTTCTGGCTCTCTGGGTACACCACTAGTACACTAAGCATCCGAAAAATAGCCTGCCAGATAACTGTAATGGTTAAGTCCGAGAGGCCGAATCAGGACACCTATGTCCCGAGAGCATGCGATACGTTGAAGTGCAGTGTTCGGCATAAGATTCTGAAACGATCGACTGACACGTTTCGCTGGGATGGGCTGTATGGATGGGTTGTCGGGATCTGTGACATGGATACCCTAATTTCTAATGTAGGCACTTGGGAACAAGTTGAACTGCAATATGCAGAGTCAGAGTCTATTGGTCTATGCGAGTTGAAAGATGGGATGTTTGTTGGGTAACAACACGTGGTTGATTTCGAAGAAGGTGAGTAATATTAGGATGAAGATCTTGAGTCAGCAGTCGCTTTAAGCTTTACTTATAGTTTGCAATTAGACGGATATTCGGTGTATCTTAGTAATCTGATATATGTAAGGCAATCTGTCGAGGTGTGTGTGTAGGTTGGTTGAAGGTTTAAGGGTTATTACTGATGGTTGCATAGTGAAAGTGATTATCACCGGGCCGTCGGTCCTTGATGCTAGGTTAGACATGCTAGATGACTCGGGTATACAGAAGTCTCTCAAGACATTGAGTTTGGATCGTCTGAAGTCCTGATTCGAAGCTGGTCAAAGTTGATGATTGTACAGAATTACTGATTCTGTTCAAGGGCATTAAACTACCCAACCCCAGCCAAGGTTAATCCATATCAGACGATATGGATTTCTACATGTAGTAGTATGTTCTATGGAATTAAACACAGGTCTAGGCTGTTGACAGAGTTCACTGTGTAATAATAATGTGGATGCTCAAGGGTGTGGTCAGTACATGGATATTACCTAAGCATATCGGGAGTTCTCAAAGTGCTGCAACTCTTCTACACAGTCGCGAAGAACACTATGCGGTCCTTGGTCGCATCGCTGTTATGTCAGCCCTGACTTTCTACATACACTTGGGTCTTGGCTGTGAAAACCTTTATCCTGGTGTGACTCGCTGATTAACTGTAATCTGAGGATTTATGCTTTCCAGTAACGCTTGAGTGAAATTGGACATAAAAAGATGAACCACACAGTACTGGAGCTAAAGCCACTATAGAGACTATATCGAAACTACTATATGCTCTCTGATGGAACGTTGGATAAAGCGGGATAAATCTCCCAATATGCTCGTCTAGCGAGAAGTAAGGTGACAGGTTTAGTCGTAATTAAGTTGATCGATGGAGTGGAAAGGTCTTTTCGGCTGGGGGGATGCTTTGGTTTTACCTTCATTATATTTCGCTTCATTTCATTAATCCTGCCCACATAGTAAAACCCATGCTACCTACCTTCTTCTCGTCAAGTACCCAGATCTTACTATATCTTTTACTCGACCTATCAATATTTGTTCGATAGCTCCCTGAATGGTCTCATGCCTGTTGTCTAGAAGCGATTTACAGCCATATGGATTTGTTTGAAATCTCAGGCACTCATTTGATCACTTCTTCTCCCCTCCCCTTGACGCCTTGGAGCGAAGGCTCTCGAATCGTACGGACTAACTGTAAATTCTTCACCCCAGAATCTGCATGCCACTTAAACGCCAGTTTTCACAGTAAGTTGGAGATTTCTGTTCTCAATCGATAGAGGACTTCAATATTGAACAAAAACCCCTTCTGCTATGGCGTAGCAGAGGTAGTAGATGCACTCGGCTTTCCCCTCCTCCGCACATTTCAGACTTAGCCACGCAACAACACATTTGCGAAGCCCACGTGACCACTATCTCCGCAGGAAAAGTGCAGAACGTCAGATGGTGTGCAGCACGAGAGTTCGGCCCCCAATGGCAATGGTACCGTCCATATCGACAACAAAGCGACGAAGCCATGGTGGTTCGCGACGCCAGAGCTGAGGCTTCTGGCCTCTGGAATTCTCATTTCCATGTCCTTCAGCTACACCCAGGTCCCGTAAGAGCTCAGAACCATCGTCACTCCTACTTGAAGTATCCCACTCACCCGGAAATGCGGGATCATACGCCAGGTTCCTCATTGGCGGTCAATTACGCAGACACACTTGCCTGACTAGCCAAGCAAAGGTAAGCAATGCCGGCACCAGAACGTCGTGGTGGTTGGTGGCTTGGGCAATTTACGACCGACTGTCCTCCCTCTCGGGTCATGACGAGACAGTGGCGTACTTCTTGTGGTACGAGTGACTCGTAGAGCTGCATGATGCTGTTTAGGTCCTGGTGGGAGGAGTCTACGGGGTCCAGAAAACCAAGGCGGCCTACGGCTCGAACGGGCAGGTCGTCTGTAGTGGCGTCACTGCGTGCTGGGGATTGGTACATTTGGCTGCGATATGGAGGCCTTATTCGGCACGTGGAGCCAGCATCGTCTTTGGGGTTGCATTCGGTGTTACATGATCGGTAGTCTCGGTTCCAAATCGGGGCAATGTGCAACATGGAGTCTAGTGTTTCCGCAGAGCATATCGAGGTTTTGGCTCAAACCAGGGGTTTCGAAGGGGTTTAATATCTTATATGTCCCCGAAGTGGATTTAATGGCATCAACTCGCGCTACGATATGTGGGGTTCTGATATTATGTGAATTCTTGATGAGACAACCTGACAAGGCATTACCTAACCACCAAGCCCTAGCGTAAATCTTTGAAAATCATAATGAGTGTTCTCACATACTCCGGGTGCCATCTTCAAGTACACACGACACTATTAAACACGAGGTATAGTAATACACGAACCGGCTATTTGCCCTCAAGAAGGTATGTCACTTGTAGAGCTAAGCGCTACTCTCTGAACTCAGGACTCAAGGCTTGCACTTATGAGAGCAGTGGATCTCACTATGAAAGGCTCACAAGGCCATTACACATGTCACTAGAATGGCGTGATTGGTTGGTAAGTTCCACATTTGCCGCATGTTCATCCAAGGGGCAGTGAGCATGGCGACAGTGGGCTGGGGGACTCGCCGTTACACCCATTTATTAGCGCCTATGTGGACTCTAGGAGGATCTCCAGAAACGAGTCTCGTATTCGTTCTGTATCATCAAGCTATTGAGTCTACTACACGAGTGGCACAAAGTAATACTACAAAAAATATAGCCTATATACAAGGAATTATGAGCGCCACATTCAGTTCGGAGGAATGGAGATGAGGAGAAAGAGGCCAAGGAATTGACAAAGATCCAAAGCTCCGAGCTGGACAGGGTTTATCAGTCCGCAATGTCAACCGTGCCCTGGACCTCCGAATAAGACGGCGGGTATGCCCAATACTGTAACAGATCGGTACAGGGGCTCGATGAAGACGGCAAATGGCACGATTGTAGGCCCCTGGCGTCGGACATGATCGTAGTCTGGACGGACTCGGTGGCAGGCACTGGTAGAAGATGCATCGACACGACGCAGAGGTGCCGGGAATTGTACGGCATTTCTATGGATATAGAGAGAGGGTGAGAAAGTTCCTGCAGTTCGCTACGCGAGATCCCCTCCTTATAAGAATCACATGTTGAAATGATTTTGGTGCAGGTTTTCTAGACAGCTGCTGAAACTCCACTGTCGCCTATTTGGGAAAGAACCACGAATTAAAGAGCACGAAAATAAATCTCGCGCATCCAAGTTGCGGCCGAGATCGGAATTTCCAATTTCCCTGGTGAATTGACTAAGGGGCGTGCCACCCGGACCCAAGGAGGCCATGTTTTGGCGCGACCACAATGATGCCGGTGTGGATCGGGGTCGGACAAATCATATCTTATCAGATCCGGGAAATCGCGCGAGATCTCCGCATTTTCCACAATCTTGCAAGGGCTGAAAGCAAGGAGATCGATAATCCCTCCATCTGATAAAATGAGTGCCACTTGAACCACTGCCCACCTACCGAATGTCGACTTTGGGCCCGAAGGCCGCTCGCGCATGATGAAAATTTTCCTTGCTGACCCCATTTCCATGCGACGAGTCTGCAGGGAACGTGACTGATGGATGCTATAGACCGCTTGCCGATGAGCCACACCCACTGCCGAGAGTAGCCCGACGTAGTAGGTCCAAGAGACTCGACATGCCACATCATAGACCTCAAGCGCCACTGAAGAAAAGTATGCGAATACCCCACCTACCAGCATGGCAAGGCATTTGCGCCATAAGTCTGAGGCGTTTCTCAAGTCATTTGATATGACACCCTCAAGCGCAGTTCGCATCTCGCCAAGGCATGCTGATGCCACCAGCATGACACTTCATGGCCAGTCCAGGGCCAACCGCCTGCTCGATTTCATTCCGAGCTGGCCGTTGCTAGTCAGCAATGGCACTTTGTGCGCCCCAACGCCCGCAACGCCGGGCAACCTACCTATTAAGTAATAGTCGTGCCACGTTTAGTGACGGAGCGACGACTGTCTAAGGTCCCAGGATGGCTCGACCGAGGCATAGACCCTGTCTGCCGGCCACCCTCGTCTTCGACACTCCGTTTAAAGTTATCAGATCAAACTCGGGTAGGCTTGTGGCTTGCACAACAACCCAGTACAACCAGGCTAGCGTGGCATTGCCGAACCACATTATATTCCATTATATTCTATTATACGACGTGGGCCGGCTGGTGACACACCGGAACCACCTCCTTCGTCATGGGCCTTGTCGATCCCTTTTTTGCGAGGCGCTGCCGCTGTCGGCATCGGCGGAAAATCCTTTGCTGCATGAGTGGTTCGTTGTTGGTTGCTGGCCCTTTTCTAGTACCCGCGATATTCACGAGTGAGGACTGATATATGGGAACTGGATCTGCACTCGTGCAGCATCGTGCATCCTGTTGTCGCGTTCCAGCGTGCCCAAAAACTCCCTTTCTACCCACACATAATCGACATAAGTACGTGTTCGGTGGAGTACCATGAGTGCGTTGGACCAAAATCACTTCATGTCTCAAACACGCAATCCTGCGCCGATGGAAGAAGAGGCGCCTTCAAATGCCATTGAATCCCACCTCCCTTCCACTGTTGGCGACGTCGATAACGAGTCCCTCCACACATCCGAAGAAGACGCCGGCACCAACCAGTCCCACAGCCCTCCCACCGAACTAGACGAAGAATGTCTCAGTCCCAAGAGCCTCGAACAGATATGGGCGTGGAACACTCCCGTGCCCCCGGCATTGCGGACGTGTATGCACGATCTCATAGCACAGCAAGCGGCAAAGGAGCCAAACAAATCGGCAGTGGACTCGTGGGACGGCCAACTTACGTACAGCCAAGTGGACGACAAGTCAAGTCGGCTGGCCTCGCACCTCCTATCCATCGGCGTTGGCTCTGGTATTAACGTACCGGTATGCTTCGAGAAGTCGAGGTGGACGGTGGTGGCCGTCTTGGCCGTCATGAAGGCCGGCGGCACTTTTGCGCTTATGGACCCGAGCCAACCTGAGGGAAGACTGCGGACCATTGTTGAGCAGACGGGCGCGTCCCATATTATTACATCGCAGATACAAGAGGCTCTGGGGCGCAGGATAGCCCCACATGCCACCGCTGTTGTCGTCTCGGAGGCTCATTTCGACACATACGACGCTGGATCCAGTCTACCCGTCGTTGACCCGAGCACCAATCTTTACATACAATTCACCAGTGGCAGCACCGGCAAGCCGAAAGGCGTGCTGGTCACCCACGAGAACTATACGAGCGGTGCCGTGCCGCGGGCGGACCTCGTCGGATACCGGCAGCACTCGCGGGTTCTCGACTTCGCTTCTTACGCTTTCGATGTCTGCATCGACTGCATGCTGTGCACGCTATCCTGCGGGGGCTGCCTGTGCATCGCTTCTGACGCAGACCGCATCAACGACCTCAGCGGCGCCATCCGCCGGATGAACGTCAACATGGCACACATGACCCCTTCGGTAGCCCGCGTGCTCGATTCCGACATCATTCCTTCGCTCGATGTTCTGGGATTGGGAGGCGAGGCGGTATCGAACGGCGATGCTGCCAAATGGGGTTCGACCACCAAAGTTGTCAACGCCTACGGACCATCCGAGTGTACCGTAGGCTGCACCATCAACAACCAAGTCGGTCGCAACGGTACGAAGCAAGTCACCATTGGCAAGGGAGTGGGAGGTTCAACCTGGATCGTGGACCCTACAGACCACAACCTTCTCGTATCACCTGGTGCTGTGGGCGAGCTGCTGATCGAGGGCCCGATCGTTGGTCCGGGATACCTTGGCGACGCCGAGAAGACGGATACTGTATTCATTAATGACCCTGACTTCCTTGTTGCGGGGTGCAAGGACTACCCTGGACGGAAAGGCAGGCTGTACAGAACGGGCGATCTTGTTAAATACGACGTGGACGGGTCCATCATTTTCATTGGCCGAGGAGATCAACAAGTCAAACTGCGTGGTCAACGTATCGAATTGGCCGAGATCGAGCACCACATGCGCGACAAGCTGCCAGCTGAGACGCGAGTCGCGGCCGAGGTCATCAGGCCGGGCGGTGCTTCAGGTGAACCGACCCTTGTGGCCTTCATATCGGAGAAGGCGGGACTGGTCTCAGCAGCGGACAGTCTTTTGGCCACATTCTCGCCTGCCATCAAGGGTGCTCTGAAAGATATGAACCGAAGTCTGTCGGAATACCTGCCTATTTACATGGTTCCGGCAGCATACATACCCCTGCACACCATGCCACTGCTTGTGTCTGCCAAGACCGACCGCAAACAGCTTCGCGAGATTGGATCAACGCTGACCCGGAGAGAACTTGCCGGATACGCCGCGGCGGTCGTCCAGCGTAGGGAGCCGTCAACCGACGAAGAGAAACAACTAGCATCCTTGTGGGCTATCGTGCTTGGTCCCGATTCCGACGTCAGCGCGAACGACAACTTCTTCGCGGTGGGTGGGGACTCGTTAAGGGCCATGAAGCTAGTCGCTGCGGCACGAGCCCAGGGGTTGGCGTTGTCAGTCGCCGACATTTTCAGCAATCCCACGCTCGCCGACATGGCTCTTGCTATCAAGCCAGCGGCTGCTCAGGCGGATCTTACTGTAGCCCCTTTCTCCCTGCTCGGCTCGAGCTGGACCCCTGAAGCTGCGATGGCGGAAACCGCGTCATTCTGCGAACTCGGTCCAGAAATGATCGAGGATGTCTACCCCTGCACACCTCTGCAAGAAGGTCTGATGGCACTGTCCGCCAAAGTCACCGAGGCCTACGTCGCCCAACGCGTGGTCGAGATGCCCGATGTCGCCGCGGCCAGGAAGCTCGCCAAAGCATTCGAGGTGGCGTCTCAGGATTGCCCCATCCTGCGTACCAGAATTGTGCAAGTGGCCGGTCAGGGGCTGATGCAAGTCATCGTCAAGGACACCTTCTCCTGTCCCTTGTTTTACGGCCAGAGTCTCGCTGATTACCTGGCTACTGATCGAAATGACGCCGTCGACCTCGGCAAGCCGCTGGTGCGGTACGCGATTGTCGCCAATGAGAAAAATACGGGCAAGACGCACTTCGTACTTACCATGCACCACGCGCTCTACGATGGGTGGTCTATGCCGTTGGTGGTTGAGCGCGTGAACAGGGCATTCAACGACCTGACCACCGAACGGCCAGCCGGAGTCAAGAATTTCATCAAGTACCTCGAGGACATGGACCGCAAAGTCTCGGAGGGTTACTGGAGAGAACGACTGAATGGCGCTGGCGGCGAGCAATTCCCGGCCCTGCCTTACACCGGGTACCAGCAGAAGGCCGACTCACTTCTGGAGCACTACGTTGAGGTCGACAGCCGTGCCGGTGTGACCACACTAGCCACTGCTATTCGCGGTGCCTGGGCCCTTCTGGTGGGATTGTACACCGCGTCCAATGACGTTGTCTTTGGAGAGACGCTGACCGGACGCAATGCTCCCATCTTTGGAGTCGAAGAGATTGAAGGACCGATGATTGCCACCGTCCCCGTCCGCGTGGGCATCAACCCGGACTCTACCGTCGGCGAGTACCTCCAAGAAATTCACCAGCAATCCGTTCTCGGCATTCCGCACGAGCACTTTGGCCTGCAACACATCCGACGTCTTAGCCCCGATGCTCGAGAAGCGTGTGAACTTCGCACCGGCCTGGTCATGCACCCCACGACCGACGACGCCGTGGTCAAGATCAGCGACGACCAACCTGCCAACGGCTTCGTGCCCGCCAGTGACGACGAGGCGGCGCAAGAGGCGCTCAAATTCAACACGTACGCCCTCATGCTGGTCTGCTCGCTGGATCCCAAGGGCTTCCTCATCATGGCCAGTTTCGATCAAAAGACGGTCACCAGCTCGCAGCTGCAAAGAATGCTGGCTCAACTTGGGCGACTGACACAGCAGTTCTACGCGTCTCCTGAGAAGCGACTTGGAGACCTGCAAGTGGTGTGTGACCAGGAGATTCCCGATCTCGCACGACTGAGTCGGTTTACCGGGGGCTGCAATGTCTGCTCTTTCGTGGTCCCTGCTGGTGTGGAGGTGACTGATGCTTGGATCGTCGATCCCAAGAACCCGAACCGGTTGCTCCCTGTCGGTGCTACTGGAGAGTTGCTGGTGCACTGTCTCGGCGACCCTCAGATCGAGCCGATTCCTTCTCCCACATGGCTGGCTGGTACGCTGGTCGAGAAGGTATATCGAACTGGTCGTCTGGCCAAGTACAACGAAGAGGGGTCAGTCGTGCTGGTGGAAAAGGCCATCAAGGAAATCAAGACCAAGCCAGTTGAGAACCGACCTGCACGGGTCCAGGTCACCTCGACGAAGCAAATCAAACTGCGACACGCATGGAGCCGCATCCTGGGAATCTCCGAAGAGGAGATTGGACTCAACGACAGTTTCTTCCAGCTCGGCGGTGATTCCATCGGGGCCATGAAGCTCGTTTCCGAGACGAGAGTCGAAGGCTTCGCGTTGACGGTGGCGCAAATATTCAAACACCGTACTCTGTACGACATGGCCGACGTCCTCAAGGAAGTCCAAGTCCAGAGGACCAACGTCGCAGAACAGCTACCCAAGCCATTCTCTCTTCTGGATGTGGGCGACGCAGAAGCATTCGTCGCCAAAACCATCCAGCCTGCACTTGCAAGGTCCGACTGGGTCGTCCAGGACATCTACCCAGCCCGGCCCCTCCAAGAGGTCGCCGTCAACGGCACCTACAAAATGCCGCGCTACTCGTCCCGATACGAGCTATTCCACCTCGACGGCGTCGTCGACCGGGCCCGCCTCTTCCAATGCTGTCAAGAACTCGTAGCCCGGAACGAGATCCTCCGCACTGTCTTCGTCGAGCACGAAGGCAGGTGTCTCGGCGTCGTCCTGCAATCCCTCGTAGCCGCTATCGAGGAGTACGACATCGAAGGCGACCTCGACTCCTTCACGCACAAGCTCTGCAACGTCGACGTGCAGACCCGCATGCCGCTCGGCAGCCCCTTCGTCAAGTTCCTTTTTGTCCAGGGAGAGAACAACAAGAGCTGTCTCCTGACGCGCATCTCGCACGCGCAATACGACGAGATTTGTCTCGTTGGCCTCCTCCGCCAGCTCGGCGCCCTCTACGACGGCACGCCCACCCGCGACGGCGTACCGTTCTCGTCGTTTGTGTACCACACCGTCAACAAGGGGATCCCGCAAAGCATCCCCTACTGGCGGGACCTGCTCAAAGGGTCGCAACTTTCGGTGCTCAAGCCGGACATCCCGCTCCAGTCCAGAGTACCAGACGCGGTGACACGAACAGTCAGCATCGCCGCCCGCCCCAGCGACATTACCGTCGCCACGCTGCCGACCGCCGCATGGGCCCTGTGCCTCGCCCGCCGCCTCGGCTCTCGTGATGTCGTTTTTGGCGAGGTCGTCAGCGGTCGAAACACGGACCTCCCCAACGCGGACGCCGTCATGGGACCCACGTGGCAATACGTCCCCGTGCGGGTACAATTCGAGCCAGACTGGACCAACTTAGACCTCCTCGAACACATCCAATACCAACACATCGCCTCCGCTCAACATCAAGGTATGTCCCTCTCGGAAATGGTGCCCATCTGCACCGACTGGCCCAAGGAAACAGACTGGTTCGACAGCGTGGTGCACCAGGACGTGTATCATGTTGAAGAATTGAAAATGGCGGGTGCGAAGGCGAGGATGGAGACCGTATATCCCCACTATGAACCGCTCAGGGAGTGGAAGTGCCAGGCATTTGTGGATCTGGAGAAGGGGGAGCTGATGTTTGAGATTGTTACTTTTGGGGAGTGGATTAGTGTTGCGAAGGAGTTGTTGGATGAGTTGGAGGGGATTATGGGTGAGTTGGTGGGCAAGACGGGGGAGAAGGTTTTTAAGGAGTGAGAGGCGAGAAGACAGTGAGCGGGTCTAGTTACCATAGTTCACCGTGGCGCCAGGTTGTGCCATCGTGAGTCTTCTGTGCGGATCGGATTGCACTGCGTGTGATTGGATGGGGGCGAGCATAATACGAGAGAGGAGGGGAGGAGTATGTTGAGCGACGGTGCGGCATTTTCCTAGGATCTTAAAATCAGCACTTAAATGGCCCTTTTTGTACATACTGCAACGAGTATGTGGTTACGAGTTTAACGAACATAGCTTTTCTTTTACAACTTGAATATCCACCTCAATGGTATGACTTCGGCGTCCTCAGTCGACTTGCCGAGCATACGATCAAAACTGTCCAAAGTCCATGGCCAGGCAGATGGTCCCGCGATCGATGTCGTCCAGAGGGCCCACGGTACCGTGTTGGATTGGCTGGAGACGACGGGCTTTCCGTCTAAATAGTTCTCGTCGCGGATGTCGCAACCTGAATGCCGACATAGTGCAAACTTTCGATGCCTCGTGCATGCGGGGCCATGGCAGGCGTGAAATGTGGCTTGTCATCGACTATATCTTTGGCTAGCGGCGAGGGCGCGTGCGGGACAGCGAACTAGTATAGTAGTAGTATAGTAGTAGTATAGTAATAGTAGAGCAGTAGTACTACGCAGTACGCTGACTCGCTCCTCGCTGCGCGCGAATCAAATGTATTCCGGCGGTATTAAGTTAGGAGGCGTGGATCGCCTGTCTGCAAACAAGCTGGGTTATTGGTATCGCGGTAGAAAAACTAGAGGTCTTGAAGGCATTTAGAAACGTGGTGTTTGGGCGATAAAACGCGCATATTCGCAAATTATACAAGCGCCTCAGCCTCGAACTGTGTCCCCAACCTCTATTAAGAGGTGGCGGGCTAGAAACGCTCGAGCCACCGAATACTCCTTATCGTGCCTGGATCTTCGTCCGTCAACCAGATTCCACTACAGAATGCGCTTAATCCGATAAACGGGCATAGGGCAGCTAGTGCTTCCAGCAGCCGACACCCGAGCCGCAGCACAGTGCAGCCTGCGTCGCCTAGTCGGAACCGCGTACACATTGCACCCTTGTCGGGTGGATTTGGCAGAGATAATGGGAATTGATAATTTCTTAGCCTGTCAGGTTTTCTGTGGGTCGCAATCGATAAAGTCCGATCGATTCCTCTGTCGCAAATGAAAATCACCTCAGATTTTCATCTCGTTGACCGCAGTGGTTTTTGACTTGCGACATCTCAAGATGGCGACTGATGAGAATACGCCGCTGTTGAACAACGGCCATGCGAGGCAGCACGAGAGTTCGGCCCCCAATGGCAATGGTACCGTCCATATCGACAACAAAGCGACGAAGCCATGGTGGTTCGCGACGCCAGAGCTGAGGCTTCTGGCCTCTGGAATTCTCATTTCCATGTCCTTCAGCTACACCCAGGTCCCGTAAGAGCTCAGAACCATCGTCACTCCTACTTGAAGTATCCCACTCACCCGAAAATGCAGGATCATGTACGCATTCCGCCAGATGGTTTGCGACGACTTCTACACCCATGTGCCGGCCTATGAGGGCGCTGGCGACCGCTGCAGTCGCAACGACATCGACTCGGCCACCGCACTGCAGATGACCATCATGGGCATGTCGACGGTGTGCTGCGGCGTCCTGAACCTGATTTTGACCGGAAGCTATATTAAGCGCTGGGGCCCTCGTCGTGCCTTGGTGCTGAGCACTTTCTTCCCCATCCTCCGCGTTTCTATGCAGATAATCGGCATCGGCGTCGGTGGCCTCACCGGGGTCGTCATCATGCAGTCGTCGCAGGCGCTGAGCATCGCCGGTGGGCCCGCGGGCTACATCCTCATCCTCAACACGGCCATCGCCGAGGTGGTGGAGCCTGCTGCGCGGACGGGGGCTTTCGGAAAGCTCCAAGGCGTTGTCATGTTTGGTGTGTCCCTGGGATACCAAATCGGTGGCATTATCGGCGAGATATCCATCATCCGCCGACCCTTCGAGCTCGCCGCCGTGAGTCTGACGCTTTCTTGTCTCTACGCCGCCTTCATCGTCCCCTACATCGACCCCAAAACGCTCGGCGGGTCGGACAAGAAATCAGCGGGTTCGGCCGAGAAATCCAAGTTCTTCCTCGCCGTCTTCGCGCCGCAGAGACTGCGGCTCGAAAATGGGAAGGTCGTCAAGTATTACGGCATGCTGCTCCTGGCCGTGGGCATCTTCACGTCCGTCCTAGCCACCGGCTATGCGCCGGTGTTGATCCAGATGTACGCCATGACTGCGCTGCACTTCACCCCCAAGGACACTAGCACCCTCGTGGCCGCCAACTCCCTTATCCGAGGCGCCTTCTTGATGTTCATCTTCCCTCACGTCATCACGTATGGTCGAAAGTGGTTTTCTTCCAAGGACGCACCACAAGCAGAAGCCACGGTGGAGGCAGGCATGCCTACGCACGCCGAGGACCTGGATCCGATTACCGGGGTTCAGTCAGAACTCGAGCCGACCAGGGCGCCTGCTCCCGTTTCGGAGGATTCCGGGGCCGCATTTGACCTGTTCTTCTTGCGCTGGAGTTTGTTGTTCGATGCCATCATCACGGCGTGCATTGCCTTTTGCACCGAGAGTTGGCAACTTTACCTAGGTATGTGAACTTCACGACGTGGTAGAATCCCTCACCGTATCTAACCCCCAAAACAGCCGGGTTCCTTCTCCCCTTTGCCTCCGGATCGGCACCAGCGAGTAAAGGAGTTCTCGCCGAGATGTGTCCCGCGTCGCAGCGTCCCGATGCCTTGCAAGCCATGACGTTTGTGGAGTACGTGGGCGTCTTGGTCACGCTTGGGGTATTTGGCTTCGTGTTTTCCATTTTTTCCGACATGGGGAAGGCATACTTGACGTTTTACTGCAATGCGGTAAGTCTAATGTCCGCGTGTGAAACTTGGACTTTGCAATCTAATACTTCATAGGGTGTTGCGCTGATCGCCATTGCCATTTTGCTCTTCTCGAGGTTACCGCCCAAGAATAGCTCTGTGGAGATCGAGGAATCTGGTAATACTGAGCGGTCGACGGAGGATGTGGCTACGTCATGATCGGGGTGCGACGACGATATCGCCTTGTTCGACATGACCCGAGGGTTTTGAGTGATGATTTGATGTATCTTGCGGGCGCTTCTAGACGAATATCATAGAGTTTTATGCATAGTGTAGAAATATAGAAATATTCAACGGGCGTCAGTAGCCGTTCAGAATCTGTTTTGCAGACCACATATGCTCCTCCACGAAGAGAAACTCGGGTTGTGATCCCAGACGAATCATCGATTCACACCCGATAAGCGTGCCTCCTAACCCCTTTCACATCCACCCTAACCTGATACACATCCCCCGTCGAGCCCTCCGCCTTGATCGACGTAATGAACAATGTCTTCATATCCTCACCCCCAAACGCAGGACATGAGCACATCTTCGCCCCGGGAACCTCAACAACCGCCGTCTGCTCCCCCTTGGGCGAGAACCGAACAATCTTCCCCTGCGAATTGGCAGCGACCCACACATGCCCTTCTACATCGACCGCCATTCCGTCCGGCATACCCCCTCCCTCGAGCTGCACGAACAATTGCCTGCTCGTCACTTTCCCTGTTTCCACGTCATAATCATACCGGTACACCTTCCCTTGCGGTGTCTCCCAAGCGTACATCGTCTTGTCGTCCGGCGACCAGACCGGTCCATTCGGCACCGTTGACTCATGGTCGGAGACGGAAGTAGACATATCCCTCACCACTCCCTCACTCAAACACCACAGCCTCCCCACCTTACTCTCCTCATCCAACGCCATCGTGCCGGCCCACCACCTGCCCTTGGCATCGATCCCACCATCATTCATCCGGACTTCGTCATCCAACCCCCCATCGTCAGAATGGTGCACATCAGCAATTCTCTCCAAATCCCCGGTTTGGGGGTTCAAGAGGGCGAAACCAAGTTTGGTTTGTGCGGCGAGGACGTCGACACGGTTGGAGACGACGTGTAGGCGGGTCACGGGGGTGGAGAGGGCGATGGTGTGTTTAGTATCCCAGGGGGAAGACGAGGAGGATGAGAGGGGAACAGTGTGGACGCGTTGCCCGGCGATGTCCACGAAGAAGAGGGTGTTGTCGGAGGCGCGGTAGAGGGGAGACTCGCCTAGGCTTGAGTGGGAGGGAAGGAAGCGTTCGGCGGTGTAGTGCTTCATTTTCAGCACAGCAGGGAACGGAGATTATACTCCGGGGATGTTGGTTTGAAGATGCTGGTTTGAATGAGTTTTGGTGTGAGACTTTCTAAAGGTTTCAATTACAAGTCGTCTACGGCTGTTTGTGCGATTCAATGTCGATGACGTAGTGCCGGGTTCAAACACTGCTTTTGTCATAGTGATAACATCACGAAGTCAACAAAAATAACAATAGATATACTCCGTTGCCGATGGAGAAAAGTTCAGAGCAAAAAGACCTTTGTCAGGGGATTGACTTTCGGGAGAAGGTAATGCCCGTGAGCATGTCCCGGTTGCACCATTCTCAATGATCCCCGCTCACTTGTGAATTTAGTCTTCCACAGCATAAGCGGACATCACGGGCAATTCTATGAGCTCAACGATAGCGTATAAGACCCATGTTGCTTCACATATTTACGCAAATATATCGGCAAGACTGACAAGCAATGCGATTACGGGTTCAAATATTCTAGAGGATTACCGCTCGCCAGGAATACTTATTATAGAAGCCGGAGGTGTTGGGGGCCCGCACAGAGACAGAAGTGAGATGTATTTAGGTAAGTCAGGCTAGTGCTGGTGGGCTGGTACCAAGCAGTAGTGGTGGATACACACGAACCACCTCTGAAAGGAGGTATGGTCGGGTTAATCGTGGAGTTACAGGCGGAGTTAAGGAGTTAATGCGAGGGCGGCCTCCACAGTAGCAGCTAAGACAAACCCAGAAAATGCACATCTCGGGAGGGGTAAAGTCAAAAAGGCAGAAAAACTGTGAACATACACGTGGTGCCTACTGAAAGACCTCCTGGGAGACGACAATCAGTTTTGCCATGTGTGGCTCATCAGGGCGTTTGGAGTGTGAAGTGTTACGTGCGGGAACGCAGCGGCTTATATAGAGACGCGGACAGAGAATGATATTCGACCGCGTCTTCTCGCGATTAGTAGAAAATTCAGAGTCTCCGGAAAGCGGGCCAATCGTTTATCCGACCTAAGGTAATTATATCAAGCGAGAAAACAGGATGGTGGTGTCAGCATGCGGTCCGCTCTTATGCCGGCGTACCAGCCTTCGGTGTTTAGGTGGGCATAAAGTGCAGGTCGGAGACGTTTAAATATGGATAGGCAGCCAGCAGCTTTGTCACTCCACAACCCGCAATCGTAATAACACCACGAGTGACATCTAGACTTATCACGACTGCGCTGAACTAGGCCACTAAGATGCATCTCATTCTCACAGGAGTGACAGGGCTGGCAGGCTCAGGTGTCTTGGATGCCATGCTCAAGATGCCCGAAATCACCAAGATCTCCATCCTCAGTCGCAGGCCAGTAAAGATGCTCGAGGACGTCAAAGACCCGCGCGTCCATGTCATTATCCACAAGGACTTTGAGAAGTACGACCCCAAAGTATTATCCGAATTGCGAGGAGCAACCGGCTGCGTCTGGGCCCTGGGCATCAGCCAAACTCAAGTAGGAAAGGAGTACGTCCTCTCATCCCTCCCACTACAGACAGACAAACCAGTCTAACATCCTTCTCAGCGAATACATCAAAATCACCAAAACCTACGCCCTGGAAGCTGCCAAAGCCTTCCAAACCCTCCCCCCGTCCCCCAGAGATCCCTTCAACTTCGTCTACATTTCCGGCTCAGGCGCCACAACCGAACCGGGCTGGTTCTCCATGATCTCCGCCCGCACAAAGGGCGAGACGGAAGCAGCACTGGCCGAAATGCGGCGCGCCAACCCGCAGCTGCACGCCAGTTCTGTGCGGCCCGCGTTTATCGACGAGTGGGCTCATGAGGCCATTAAGCCGTACGTGCCCGCCAAACCGCTTGCGTACAAGTTCTTTCTACCGTTTGTCGGGGTCGGCATTAGGCGTGGGATGGTGAGTTTGTGGAGCCCGACGGAGCCACTTGGGAGGTTTTTGGTGGAGATGGCGATGGGAAGGCATCAGGGTAGTTTGACTGCCGGGAACGATATCCAGAAAATTGGTGAGTTTCCGATTTTGGAGAATACGGCGTTTCGGAGACTGGCGGGGCTGGATAGGTGATAGATGGTTGGGATTGTCAGAGATGTATGATTGTAATGTCGGGGTTTGAGATGATGCCATTTTCCTCTTTTAACCATACTTTCCTTATTGCTCCTCGGAGTGCTTTCCTACTGTAAGTGTGCTTGACTAGGTGGATAGGTAAGGAGAGACCTACAGCCCCGTGCACGCACGTGAGCAAACGAAACAAAAAGAGTTGTTTGCCTCGTAAGAGAAATACATCATGCTTGAAAGGTGATACGAAAAGGTAGGGGACC
The DNA here is from genome assembly GCF_002105095.1 of Pseudomassariella vexata. NCBI lineage: Eukaryota > Fungi > Ascomycota > Sordariomycetes > Amphisphaeriales > Pseudomassariaceae > Pseudomassariella > Pseudomassariella vexata. The sequence goes on from NW_024467957.1 coordinate 3,442,340, forward strand.
CACTGGTTAGGTGAATCCCATTCAATTAGATACTATAACGTTGCGCACTGCTGCATTATAGCATCCTCCCCCCTAGGTGCACGCATCAAAGGGGGTCTACTGTCGGCTCAACTAATTTCAAGTTTTCGCGTAGGGATAAGAAGAAGGTTAATCTGAACTGGTTCATTGAACTAGGTGTGGAGAAATCCTCGCCGTTCGGCAAGATAATCAGGTGCTGCGGTAACCATGCAAGCAAATTTTGCCCTGACATAAGATATATCCCCGAGCAGCTCCAGGAAGCCCCAGAGCTGTTGCCGAAACTCAACATTGATCCTGCATATACAATCCCTAAGATCAGACGCGTCAAGGTGAGGTGTATCATGAGGCACCTGGTGAGAATGACCGTGGGCAGTCACTTTGTGTGAGATGGACTAGCTGGGAAGGACTGTCAGACGGCATACAAATGACGCGCACCTGACCGATTGAACCGACAGAACCAACAAAGAAACAAATTAATACAACAGTTGAGCCTATGAAGCTCCCTGGAACAATATTTGATGCAAGCACGTGAAGCATGTTGGAAGGTTAAGAGTATCCAGCGGATATGTGTAGCAGCTCCAGGGTAGCTACCCTGGAGCTCCGTGAAGTAAACGAGTAATAGAGTATAACAAGTTATTACTATGATGTGTTGTAAAATTGTATGCGTAGGTGTTTTCCAGTCTTCGTAAAGATATATTATCCAAGTCTGTTTAGGGACAAAATAGGCTTCTGCTTGTAGGTATAATTTATTTGTTGGCTAGATTTCTTTATGGGCAAAAGATTTAATACCCTGCACAACCCCTGTAAAGATCTATTTGACCTGCAATTTCCCAGACCTCCCACCGCCTTCCCAATCCATCAGACCCACCGATCGGGCCTATCAAGCTATCCATGGGGGCGTCGGCATCTTCTCATATTATGTCCAGTCTCACCACAACTAGAGCATCGCGATTGTGAGCTCTGTGGAGGGCGGCGAGAATCACCCTTTCGAACCCTCTCTTTGACAGTGCGTCCTCGAGGTACTCTAGTAATTGGAGGGTTACAAGGGTTCTCTGGCTTGAGCTTGAGCTCAGAGACGTTGATAGCTGGTGTCACGACCTGGGTTGCATCGCATTGGTAGAGACTTCGATTAGGTGCTATCGACGAAGATTCTACTCTAAGGAGCGAAGGAAAGAAGATCACAACTTAGGTTTGAGGGAGCGCGACTAAGTCATCCACGCTTGGCGGGGCTCCTACAAGGGTTATAATTGGCTTCCCATCTGACACTGCCATGGCAGGTGTTCCAGCTGTAAGTCACCTGGTTGTAGTGAGTCTGCGAGGGTTGACCTTCACAGCTGGCATCGGGCTACTATACGTGGCAGCCCAAACTGTCGGAGAGAGAGATTCTGGTAGACAAGGGGTTATACCGTCCCCTCCTGCTAGTATTACGGTAATGGCATGCCCGCAAGGGATTCCATTCCTTTGATACCGACGGCATGAACATGTCCCTGCTGTCAAATTTACAATGCAAATAAGGCCGTCAGGCTGTACTACTCTTGCTTCCGTTGGTGACGAAAACTGAGCACGATTACTAGACGCCCATTGCCTCCCTTCTCGTAATTTCCCTTCAACGAATGGGGTAGCTGTCTTCCCTGCCTTTATCAACCGTAAAGCAGATTGAAGCCGAGCTGCCCTCTTCTCTATAACCCGGTGCCATATTGAGAGTCGAGGAGAGCAATAATTGGAAGTTCCCGATCAAGCTTTAATACTCCGTTTTGCGACTCGACGATATTACTTATATCGTGGCCATATCGACGCCCAGAGAATAGCGCCTCGGCCCAAAGCGAAGGGTTTGCTGCCTCTAGATATGCCGCAGCTTCGGGCTTTTGTTGTCGAAGCTTCTCTAAAGCTGCCTCGTATTGGGCTAGAGTTGGTGCTCGGGCGATAGTCCAAAATAAAGAGGCAAGCCCTCTCCCGAACTTTCCCGTGAAATTCTCCTTAATATGATGACAGCACCACGCCCCTGTAGCTAGAATATGAATCTGCCAGATATCCTCACTAGGGGAATAGGTTGCTCGGCAGCGCCATAAACAGCCGCTTAACGCAGAGGCACACACCCAGGAGCCACGGGTCTTATCTCGCCGCTCAACCCGATAAGAGAATTTCTCCTTTACAGCCCAGTTGTCGAGGGCAAGCGATAGAGTATCAAGGTCAAGGAACTCTTGTCCATCAATAGGAATAGATAATAGGGGTAGCGACGTCATGTTGAGCTGAGGAATAGTAGTCGTATGCTAATTCCAGAGGCATGAAGTCAGAAAGCATGGCGGAAATGTGGAGAGAAAAGCGGCAGAAAAATTGCAGGGTAAATAGACCTTTACAGGGGTTGTGCAGGGTATTTAAATCTTTTACCCTTTCTTTATTAAGTGTCACGGGGCTAGCCCACTTTGGGCTAATGTGGCGCTCGGGCCACATTCAATCCAGCGGTTCTTAACTGCGGGTGCCGCAACTTATAGTGCGGCACCCCTTTCCACGATCTAGATAGACTTTCCTTCTCTTCTCTATCGTAGCAATTCCAATACATTCGTTACTAGCACTGAGAGCCTACTTTGTTAGTAAACCATGACATTAAGGCTGAATTCATTATTCTTTCTTCATCTTCGAAATTCTTTGAGTTTTTGTCAGATTGTTTATTCCTCTATTCCTCTCTCTATGATAATGTGCTTTCTTCTGTTCTCGGAAGAAAATTTCTATTGTCTGACAAAGCAAACCTTTCAAATGCTTATTCTGTTATCTGGGTAATACGAAATATTGTTCTTTATAGGCCACAGCAAATCTGAGTCAGTGCGTGAAGCAGGAGCAATGTTTCGTACTACAAGGCAAACTCGTACAAATAACAACTATTATTCATAACCCGTGGGAGCTATGGGGTAATGGCGAGTGATTGTTACATAAGGAGGCCATAAGGTGAGATTGGGTGCTGTGAAGGTGCAGTACGAGTTGTGAATCTGACCGTACAAGGAGGCAAGAAGGCACAAAGACAAAGATCCAAGCAATACGGTTTAAGTGGAAAATCTTTCTCTCGTCGCGTTTTCTGGTCTTTCCATTCTCCTTCTACTTCTTTTGCATCTAACCTAGATTCTTACAACTATGAGCACACAGCGACAATTAAACGTAGACCTGCAACATTTACGCGCTTGAGCTTCAGACCTGGAAAGTTGACAAAGGTATATTCGCCCGTAGCAGTCTGGCGGCCTCAGCCACGTACATGATGGTATGCAATCGCAATCGACCAAAACAGGTTGTCGTGCATACTAATTTTATGCATTTCGCAAATATGATCTGGTTGGCTCAGCTATAGATGTCCGCGTGGCAGCACTCTCGTGATGCAATGCTCTGGTCGGTGTTGTTGCTGTGCTGTGGTTGCAGGGAATAGTGTGTGGCAGTGCCGTGCAATTACGCAAGCCATAAACAAGATCCTAACAACGTGCATTAGCTGGTTGACGTAAACACCTAACCCCGCCATGTGACATGGTATTATAGAGCCGCACTTCATTGGCAGCCCCAGTGGATACACCATACTAAATTGGGTATAACATGGTAAGGGTTCCCTGACTGTCCCCTCGTTTTGCACCCACTGAACAATTGGCAGATTATTTTGGTACATAGTAGGTTGTACCTGAGGATAGGCTATTCCCTAATAGTATATCGCGCCTTGGCCCATGATAAGAGATTTGATCCACTCGTTTTACTAACCCATAGTACTGATGATAACAGAGCCTGTCCAGCTGAACACAGCTCGTTCCTGTAACTGGAAATTGGCACAGCCAAGATACGCACACGACGGCCCGACGCATATGCCCAACGTACAAGCGATCGACGCTAGAGATTTTCGATCTCGGACCCAGGCATCTTGCGACCCGCCATTGATCGGCGTCAAAGTATGCTGAACGGTCGCGCCAAGTATGGTTTTTTTTTCTCGTCTTCTTTTTTTAAATAAATTTTTTTTAAATTGCTGGTGATGATACTGTTCCCTGCAACCCTACGGGTTATGAAAGTGACCTGATAGGCCTTCAAGCTACGAAGCAGAGCCCTTAGCACCCTAAAATCCTTCCTGGGGAGTTATAAGGAAGTTGTCGACTCGGAAACTGGCGCCATTTACAGAATTAATAATCCACAAGACAGCGATATTCACTTGGACAGCATACTGCTGGATGCATGATTGGAGAATAACGAATGTATCACCCTGTCTATCCTGAAAACACCAGTAACCTAAATGATACCCATGCCAAAGCCGTGACTCTCCCGTCCTCTCCCAAACAACAAGGAATTCCGTAATATTCATTCATTCAAGGCCCAACCCCGATACCCTTGCCCAATGCCATCACCGTGTACAGTTCGACTCTAAGTGCGATCAGGTGCGCTACTGGTGGGCTTCGTAGGCTCAACAGAGCGCAAGACGATGGAAATGGCTCCATCCTCATCAGCGCCCGTCGAGTTCCACTTGAGCTGGTAGTTGATATCATCGGTGTTCTGGACAGCGTACCAGAGCGACTGGAGCGAGCCACTAGTATCCTTGTTCAGAAGCGTCTTGCCGTAGAAGGTGAAGCCCGTGGTAACATCTGAGGCAGACACGTTGCTGGCGAAGCCGGTTTGATGGTCGGTGTTGGTGGTTCCGGGCAGGAAGTAGGTCAAGTTGGACCAGGTGGCGTTGGTGCCTGCGGCGGTGTTGTTGGGGTTTGCTACCAGGGTGGTGGAGGTGGTTCCTTCGGTGACTAGGAGAGGGTTAGTAGATGAGAGGCGACGAAGTTGGGGATGGTGACTTACATGCGACCTGTGCGGCCTGGGAGCTGTTCACGAATGAGACTTCACCGATGTAGGCGATTCCTGTACCACGTGTTAGACTCGGATTTTCAATGTCAAGGGGGCGGGAGGAAGAAATGAAACGTACCGTTGTCGTAGTAGACGGGAAGTCCTCCAAGGCCCTCGCCGTAGCCGTAGAGAGTGAAGGCTTCGTCCGGGATGGCACGAGTAGTCAGTCTGGGCGAGGCCGCAGCGACCAAAGGCAGAACAATGTAGAATAGGGCGAGCATCTTGAAAGGATAGAGCTGGTGGTCTCAGTAAATTGGTAAAGAATGTGGTGTGTATAACGTGTGTACGAAAACGAGAGTGGGCTGTTGAGAGAAAGATCGACAGTGATGCTGGATGTCCAAGAGGGTGGTACCTGTTTCTAGAAGCGGGCGACATCAAGGCTTAATACTACTTGCTGGAGCCCCTCCCAGCAGGAGTCCCTCCTGGCAGTCGGAACCCGGATCCCAAGAAGAATATTCTTTTCCATAGCCTCAACACTTGCAGGCAGTGCCGGGTTCCACATATCCGCGACTTGAGTCAGGCTGACGATTGTGGGAGACGTGTGCATTTCGCCGGTGTTTCCAATAAGACAGAATACTACTCCGGGCTATTATTGGTTGCTCCCTCCCAGACTGCTGGATGTCGTCTGAGCTTCACAGGTTGACAAGCAACGGGTTTTGCTTGGCCTCAGCCACATAGATACAGTGGGGAACCCATATAAAGTGGGTACTTAAAGCCGTTCGTGCCCCACAACAACCCCTTGATATTACCAATGTGGATGGGTATACTCTCCCTATTATAGGGGGCGCAGTGGTGGCCACGGAAGCATCCACGCGTTTCGGACGGATTATCCTTGTAGAGAGCATCTACGTATAGACTCCTGCATCCTTTATTGATGCGTAATCTGTGCACGCAAGTTCACGCAAGATTGGATGATCTGATAGCTCGGGCGAATGCCAATAGATGAAAGGCATAGCCGATGACAAGATGCACGATACATCGTGTGAATAATACGGGCTGCCGCGACGTTCCAATGTAGATAATCGAGCAAGACAACAGAATACCCATTCTACTTTAGTTTGACACACATGTATAAAACGGTAGCAGATAATCTCAACCGATTGAGTTATAGGCATTGAAACTGATACTACCTAATTGCCCCACTTGAATGTGCAACCTGGGGGTTGACTACCTTGCCATCTTTGGCCTACAAACGAGGCTAAGCCAACTAAGCATGCGTGTTTCCATCGAAAAGACCGTTTCTAAATATGGTCTGTGGCAGGCTCTGGGGCTCAGGAAGAGCCGCATCATGACTCGTGGCCATAGATCATATCCACCCCGGCCGACCACAGGTCTAGACTACGTGTATCAGGTGGTTTTGTCACCAATACCGAAGCTTTCTATAGCCCGCGGACCACGCAAACAGGAACAGGGTTGCCTGTGGAGGAGAAAGGGCTAAGCATTTGTTTCGTCCGATTCTAGTTCGGACGCCGAAAGGCTGAGTCGTGTTGGGACATGGATTCGACGAGCCCTCTACGGCTACCGGCATCGTCCTGGTGTTGACGAAGTTTTATAAAAACATCGTCACTTGCCGTGTTATCGCAACTTTTTTTTTCCTCATCACATCCCAAACACAGTCATCAATTCACTCTTTCCTGACCAGGTGATTTAACTTGGGGTTTGACTTGGTCGTATCAGCTACACTCGTTTTAGCTTCGCCCATCACACATTCCTTTTTTACCAGCAACCATCTTTCTTCAAGATGTTGTCCTTTAACCCCAAATCACTCGCTTTGCTTTCCGCAACCTTACTCCCTTCTGTATTAGCCTCTCCCTTCTTTGCGGACTTATACCCCCGCGCTGCCTGCGACGGCAACACAGCCTCTACTAGATCAGAATGGTGCGATTACTCCATTGATACCGACTACATGACCGTAGTGCCCGACACTGGCGTAACAAGGGAATACTGGCTCGAACTCACTGATGTCACGGTGGCTCCCGATGGCGTCTCCCGGTCTGCCATGGCCGTCAACGGGTCCATTCCCGGCCCCACTCTGTTCGCTGACTGGGGTGACACCGTCGTCGTCCATGTCATCAACTCCTTGACGACTTCCCAGAATGGTACCAGCATCCACTTCCACGGCATTCGCCAGAACTATACTTCCGACCAAGATGGTGTTGTCTCCATCACTCAGTGCCCGACCGCTCCCGGCTCCACCCTGACTTACACCTGGAAGGCCATGCAGTACGGTTCCACCTGGTACCACTCCCACTTTGCTCTGCAGGCGTGGCAGGGCATCTTCGGTGGAATCATCATCAACGGTCCCGCTACGGCCAACTACGACGAGGACAAGGGCATGCTGTTCCTCAACGACTGGGATTACTCTACCGTCGACGAGCTCTATGCCGAGGCCGAGGCGAGCGGCCCCCCGACCCTCGACACTGGTCTTATCAACGGCACCAATATCGGGGACACCGGCGGCTACCGCTTCAACACCTCATTCGTTTCCGGCACCTCGTACCGCATGAGACTCGTCAACGCCGCCGTCGACACGCACTTCAAGTTCTCCATTGACAACCACACCATGCAAGTCATCGCCTCGGACTTGGTTCCCATTACTCCCTACAACACCACCGTTCTGGACATTGGAATGGGTAAGCCCCCCCTCGAGTATCCCGTGGTCCAGTTTACGCTGCGGCCCACTTGTCATGATCACACCAACTAACACCGTGCCAGGCCAACGTTACGACATCATCATTACGGCCGACCAAGCCGACGTAGCCTCCAACTTCTGGATGCGCGCCATCCCCCAGTCATCCTGCTCTGAGAATGACAACTCGGACGACATCCGCGGCATCATCTACTACGACACCATCGGCACGCCTGAGACCAGCGCCTACGACTACACCGACTCGTGCGATGACGAAACCGCCAACATCTCGCCCTACATCGCCAAGACGGTCGGTGACTTCTTCAACAGCACCTCTGAGACCGCCGCCGTCTCCAGCAATGAAGAGGGTCTCTTCAGGTGGACCCTCAACAGCACCACCATGCTGGTCTCCTGGGAGGACCCGACTCTGGAACAGGTCGTCGCCGGCAACACCACGTACGACACCTCGGACGCCGTGCTCACGCTCCCCGAAGCCAACGTGTGGATGTACCTCGTTATCGAGACCACCCTCGGTGTGCCCCACCCGATCCATCTCCACGGTCACGACTTCTGGATCCTGGCCCAGGGCACTGGAACCTACAGCAGCTCCGTCACTCTTAACAAGGACAACCCGCCTCGTCGTGACACTGCCATGCTCCCTTCCAGCGGATATCTCGTCATGGCCTTTGAGACCGACAACCCAGGTGTAAGTTGACACTCATTCAGACTTTCCTTTTGTGACATTTATGCTAATTCTCGCGCTTAGGTCTGGCTTATGCACTGCCACATCGGCTGGCACACATCTGAGGGCTTTGCTCTGCAGTTTGTCGAGCGATACGACGAGATTGTCTCTACGGTTGATGAGACTCGATTGACCGACAACTGTGATGCCTGGGAAACGTTTGCTGAGTCCGCCGAAATTGAGCAGGAGGACTCTGGCGTATAAACGTGTGCTCGAGCATTACTGTTTTTTCTCTTTGAGTCGATGATACCACAGTGACGACAACCTCGATGACAATGGTATAGACATGTATACACGATGGGCGCTCCATTGGTCATGGCTGGCATGGCGGGATGGATGATTTCCTTGAGTTTATGGAGGGTTGGAAACGGGATAGGGCATAGCGACTTTGATTTGGAATAGACATTTCAAGATTTTCATTACCAAACAAACTCTTACATGGACCGACATATTGTGAAGTTATTAAAGACGAAGTATCTGCTTGGGACACGTGACCTTTATAGCACTCTTGGTAACTCTATTTAAGGCTTCTAACCCGGCCACCTATATTTTGAAGTTCTCTTTAATGCTTTTATTTACTGGAATGGAACCTACACCACCTACACCAGAAGAAATAGACCTGCCAAGGACTGATAACCTATCTCCATCAAACCCCCAGATCACGGAGAAGCCAACGCACATAATCCCTCTTGTTCGCATCCCAAATAGGAAACAGAGACACCGGGGCTGAAACATCGGCTGGATAACCCCGAAAAACAGTCAATGAAATAAACGGCACATTGAGCCCCCTAGACGGAAAAACCAGGCCACGCCGCGCTATCCCATGTTATTGTACCACTGTCACACTCCGTTGCGCCGTTTATTTATTTGGTCACCAACTTTCCGTCTCCCGCGCCGTGGGGTACATGTCGTGATGGCCGCCTCCCAAGACGTGCTTGGCTTCGGTCCAATCACAGTGCGTGGATTGAAGCCGCATCCTGGTCCATAGTCGATCAATGTCATCATGCAAGTGGGTTAATACTCGATCTGGGGGATCGATTAAAGTTGTCGGTAGTGCCAGTTTGCGTAAAGTCTAAGTCCTACTCTATCTCGTGCTTAGCTGTAATGTGTTTGCGTAGTGTTCCACTGCATTTCTCAGTGTACGATTCGTTGCGCGATTGAGATAGGGACTCTTTTCGACGATGGCGGACTCGGGGAAGATAGAGATCATCAATGACGATCCGACTGACAGCCCCGTCTTGTCTGACAACGAGGCGGCGGCTGGTAGTGGTGCCGGTGGGAAGTTTAACGAGAAAGCCCTGCTGAGGAAACTCGATGCGCGACTGTTACCTGCGGTCGGAGTTCTGTATCTTCTGTCATTTTTGGATCGAAGCAATGGTATGGTTACCGCTTAGGTTGAATTGTGTAAGATATGGACTGACATTGAGTTTCATCAGTTGGGAATGCTCGTATCGAGGGAATGCTGAACGATTTGCACATGAGTAAGTGAACTCTTAAACCAGGACAACTATTTTTTCATTTCGCCAATCACCCAGCTTCTAGCTGGAAACCAGTATCTGACCGGCTTGAAGCTATATTTCATCGGTTATGTGCTGTTCGAAGTGAGTCGTCTCTCAACCTGGTCCCTAATGACCACACCTGACACCCGCGCAGATACCATGCAACATTATTCTGAAAAGAACCAGCCCACGCATCTGGCTCCCCACCTTGACCATCGCCTGGGGAATTGTGGCGACTCTTCTGGGCGTGGTGCAGAACATGACGGGTTTCTTCGTCGCCAGATTCTGCCTGGGCGTGACGGAGTCTGGCTTGTTTCCGGGAGTAGTGTACTACTTTAGCATGTGGTACAAGAGAAAAGAGCGCCAGTATCGGGTTTCGCTCTTCTTTAGCGCTGCTTCCTTGGCTGGTGTCTTTGGTGGAATCCTGGCTTATGTAGGCGTCCCTGAACAACTTGGGAAACTTCAAGACGACAAGCTGACTTTGCGACTTAGGGGATTGGAAATATGAAGGGCGTGGTGTGGGAGAATGGATGGCGATGGATCTTCATTCTGGTCAGCCAGTCCGATTGACATGAACTTGTGATTAAAGACTGATCCTCGTATCTATAGGAGGGTATTCTGACAGTACTTGTGGCCATCGCGGCATACTGGTTCATCCATAACTACCCCAAAACAGCCAAGTTCCTCAGCGATGAAGAGCGGCAGTTCATCCAAGAGAGACTCGCAGCAGACAGCGATGCCACCAACGAAGAGCACTTCAACTGGGGCGCCGTCAGAGAGGCTCTCCAAGATCCCGCTTGCTGGCTGTACGGGCTGGGCTTCCACACCATGAGTTTGCCACTGTATACTCTGTCGCTATTCCTGGTACGTGAAAGATCCCCTCAACCCCATCCCCCGAAAGCCCCGAAAGCCATTGCTAATATCCACCCAGCCAACCATCATAACCAACCTAGGCTACACGGCTGCCAAAGCCCAACTCCTCACCATCCCCCCCTACGCCTTCGCCTTCGTCACCACCCTCAGCATCGCCATTCTCTCAGAACGTACCGGCCAACGCGGCCTCTTCATCGGAATCTCCGCGCTCTTCGCATCCATCGGCTACGCCATCCTCCTCGGCAACACCAACCCCGTCGCGCGCCCCGGCGTTTCTTATCTCGGGACCTTCTTCGCCGCCGGCGGGATATACCCCGCGACCGCGCTCGTGCTCTCGTGGCCCGCTATCAATGTCTCCGGACAGACGAAGAGGGCTATTGCAAATGCAATGCAGATCAGTACAGGCAATTTGGGGGCGGTGTTGGGGACACAGCTCTATCGCGCTACGGACGGGCCGAGGTTTGTTGTCGGCCATGCGATGGCATTGGCATATTTGTTGGCGAATGTTGTTGTGGTTACAGTGTTGGGTTTGAGGTTGCGGGCGGAGAATAGGAGAAGGGATGAGGTTTCTGAGGAGATTAAGGATGTAGGGCAAGTTGTGGACTGGAAGGGGGATTCGGATGTCAGGTGGCGGTTTGAGTACTAAGCAGTTGTTACTGAATTGGTGCGTCACGGCGAGGAAGAGACGCTTCTTTGCGTAACTTAATTATGAGGGGATCCTACCTAATTAACTGGCGATTCGTGTGCGGAACGGGTAGTAGATAGACTATCACCTGTCCAAGCTCCACTTTATGACATCGAGGAATATACCTAGTATTTACCTAAAACTCGCTATCAATAATCTAGCTAGTATTCATTCGCATCAAACCGGCTTCCCATCATTGATCAACGCAGTCATCGTCTCATTCCTTACGATCGAATCCCCTACTGCCGGCACAGCCTCGACCACCAAGTCCGCCACCATCCTTCCAAACACAACCTCCCCCCACGGGTTTAGATGCGTCTGGTCCTTCCTATCATCGCCATAATTATATACCTGTGCCGCTGTATTGCCAATGGCATTGACGTATTTGAGACTGGCGGCATTGAGGTCGACGATAGTGGAGCCGGTCTGTTCGGCCGCGGCGATGGCCGCGAGCCGCTGGTCATGTAGAGAGTCTGTGGCGTTGTGGTCTTGGCCGCTAGGGAAGACGCGCCGGGTGAGGGAAGAGACCAGGAGCTGGGGTTCAGGGTGAGTATGGAAATGATGCAATGTTATCTGAGATCGAGGGTGAACGTACAGGTTTCGCACCCAGCCCTTTGACCTCGTTGGCAAAGTTGACGAGGTTCTGTTGGAATTGGGCGAGGGAGATTCCGCTGGCTTCTTTTTGGTCATTGTGGCCGAACTAATCATGAATAATGGAACATTATCAGCCGACATTCCAAATTTTGAGTGTGCTTACAAGTTAGATCTTATATACCCCAAATTGTCCGCAGTTGTCAGACACCACATGAACCACCCAGCTAATAGTTGTACTTATCAATATAAATAGAAGACTCACACTAATAGTCACATAACAGTCAAACTCATCCACATTATCCTTGACATGCGTCATGACGTTCTTCCAGTACCCACCGGCGACGAAAGAATTGGTAGTCGCGCCACTCTTGCCGATATTGACGCCCCAGGCTGGGCTCTTCAAGGTTGTTAGGAATCCATTGCCCCAGCCGCCATTGATGGCAGTGGTGGAGTCGCCCGCGAGGAAGAAGGCTGGAGGTTTGGCTGCTGCTGCTGCGCTTTGGGCAGTTGGTATGGCTGTGACGGCACTCAGGGTAGAGAGGGTTAAAGTGAGAAGATGATAGAGATACATAATGACTTGGAGAAAATCGTGTATCAGGTGTTTGAAAAGTCCGAGGTGGAAAGTGTCAAGATCTGGAATGTGTCAATAGATCTCACTTCGCTCTGTCTAGCCATATCCCATGCTTTTATAGGTAGCGAAGAGCAGTATACTTAGACCCTCCGTTTCAAATCAGGTACACTGCGAAATGATGTGCAGATACTGAGAATAGCAAAGTTCTCGTGGTATAATCACCCGAGCACGCCTTGGCTGTATTTGCTAGTGTGACAGATCCGGTTCAATGGGTATTTTGACCCAGCTTCCCCGCAACTCGGGTGTAACCCTATACACGAGCTTCGGATTCGGCAGGGGCTTCTGAACGTTAGTCTAGAAGGGAGTAATTGAGTATTCGATGTTGTGTTCTTCCAAAGTTGCTCAGGTAGAAAGGCCGAGAATATATCTTCTCAAAGAGGGAAAGGAAAAGGAGATACATGCCTCGCCCACACTTCCTACGAACCAAAAAGGAAAAGAAATTAAATAAGAAAAAAGAATTGGGAGAACGGGCAGATGAATATAGACCTTAAACCATGAGAATTTTGTATTTTCATGTTATGAAACCAACAAAGAGCTCCTATTCTCTCCACAATGGCCGCATGGTGTGTTCTGGGCCATCCGATTGTGAAGTCTCTTCCTTACTGCGAGGACAGTTGCGTTCCGCTAGAACAGTGATTGAGAGAAGCATATTCATAATAGACCAGAAGGGTAGCCCAAAGCTAGCTTTATTATCTTTTATTTATCCCCTATGCAATCATACCCGCTCCGACATAACAACCTCCTCCTTCTTCTCCTCATCCCCATCAGATCCCAGCCCCGCCGCTGTAACAGCCGTCACCTCCTTCACCCTCATAATATGGCGTCCGTGCCTGATCCAGTGAAACACTACATAACCCATCACATGGGTGAATCCAATGAGCGGCACCATGTACGAAATTCTCGTCCCCGCATGGTCCGCCACTGCACCTTGGATAGGCGTGAACACCGCCCCTCCTGAAACGCCCATAACCAAAATACCAGCGCCGCGACGGGTGTGTTTCCCTAGATTGGCCGTACCCATCGTGAAGAGAGTCGAGTACATAGGCGCCTCGAAGAAGAAGATGGTGATTAAAACAGCGACGGCGGGGGTTCCTCTGCCGGTGCACACGTACGCATTGAGGGCGATGCAGATGGCGGTGTAGATAATCATGATGAAATCGGCCTGGAAGACAGTCGCGAGGGCAGTGCCGACGAAGCGGCCGACGGTGAAACAAATCAGGGCGTACGAGAGCATGTTGGATCCTTGGGTAGACGTAAACCCGCCGTTCTCTGTGGCGTAGTTAATGAAGAACGCGGCGATGGTGACTTGCGCCCCGACATAGTTGAATTGCGCGATGAACGCAAAGATCATGTTATACTGCTTGTACAGTGGCCCCGCGCCGATCTCCTCGCCGAACTGGTCCAGAGCCGGGTTATCGGCCATGGTTTGGCCACTGAGGACCTCCTCTGAGACCTCGGGCAGCTTGGCAAAGAAGAAGAGCACCGCGACGGCGGCACCCGCGCACGCCACGGCCAAGTAGACGAACTGTACGCTATTGAGACTGTTTGCGTTCTCGCCCTTGAAGAAGAACTCGGCGGCGATAAGAGGACCGATGAAGGATGCGACACCGTTCCAACTCTGGCAGAACTGCAGACGGGCGGACGCCGTGGCCGGGTCGCCGATGACGACGGCGTACGAGTTTGCGGCTGTCTCAAGGGTGGCGAGTCCGCAGGCGATGACGAGGGTGCAGGCGCAGAAGCCGCCGAAGGCCGCGCGGCGGTTCTCGAAGGTGGTGAAGTGGGCGGTGGGCCAGAACATGATGGCCCCGAGGGAGTAGAGCGTCAAGCCCATGAGGATGGTGAATTTGTAGCCCTTGCGTTTCATGACCTCGGCTGCGATGGGCGAGAAGAGGAGGTAACCGCCGCCGAAGTAGACGACTTGTAGGCCGGTGGATTCGAGCTTGCTGATGCCGAGCACTGTTTGAAAGTGCTTGTTGAGGACATCGAGGAGACCGTAACTGAAGCCCCAGAGGAAGAACAGGGAGATGACCAAGGACAGGGGGAATATGAGGGCTCGGCCGGTCAGAAAGCCACCTGCTACGGGGCCGGCTGCAATGGGGACGCCTCCAGCCATTGCCAAAAGGGGAAGTAGGATGAGGGGGAAGGACAAGGTAAGGTGATCCAAGGATGGATCCGTTGGCAAGTGAATCACAGCTTGAATTGACGGCTTGAATTATGTGAATATCAAAAAGAGGCTTCAATCCACGGGGAGCGAGTGCACCTTATACCCCTCTTCTTGGTCATTGCAGAGTATGGGGCGTCGCATCCAGCTGACCTGGGAATCTCCACGTTGGTATTGCACCTTGTCAACGAACTAATTCCCTTCTCCACGGTGCACCCTGCCAATGAAGGGCGTTGTCCACCATTGTGATCTCAAGTACTATGGTATCATGGGTAAGTTTTCTATTGCGTGTTTGTACCGTGCCCCACTTAGGCACGCGCCAACTCTTCGCTACCTGGCTTGAAGGGACCTTCATAGCTGTCTGAATATGGTTAAGAGAAAACGTTGTAGTAGTGTGAATTTCGGCTTTCGATTTACCACCGTCGAAATATAGGGTTCGAATTCGTTGGCGATCCGCTTCTGTAAGGTGTTTAGTCCCCATTGTAGTTGCTGAATACGCGATAATTAGGACGCGTTAACAGCAAGTTGGAATCAGAGGTGGAAGTACCTTTTCGTTACCATGAGTAGGCTAGGCAAGAATCAGTATAGCGTTACCTTGACAGTGGTCCACTGTTACTTGTCAAGGGGGTGAAAACTTTGGCCTGATACCGCCTTGACGGTATGAACCATGGCATTTGGCTGCTGGCGCAGATTCCCTTGTCCCCACATCAGACCAATGACGGAGTACCGTTGCTGGGTTTAGTAGCGTTCCGGGATTTAAGTTGACATCGCATTGGATGTCAGTCTTGAAGATGGACAGGGCAAGGTGGTCGAGAAGACTCCGATGCGAAGGGTAGATCTGCAGGTAGAAGACATTAGGATGCTGGCGCTGAGCCATTCACCGTTACCTAGCCAAGTCCGTCCAGGGGCAGAAACGGCCCAGGGAGCGGCCAGTTCGCGGAGTTCCTTGAGGGCGATTTGATATCGGCTAGCGCCTCACCCGCGGGGTCCCCAGATTGAGGAGTACGAATATATTGATGTGGAGGTGTCCAATGAGACGCGAGGTTTCGTGGCAGGGTGTGTGAGATAGGACTGAAAGAGGCGCTAGAAGAGAGCTAGCAAAACTTGCTCCATGCTTTTGAGGCATTACACAAGCTGTGCAACGCATGTGCACTTGCGGCTCAAATCGCCGAACGGGGACAGCTCCGACGAACGCGAAACATGATGGTTCAACCTTTCGTATCTCGTCTTACGATCGTGGTTCAAGTTGATAGTTGATAGTTGTCATGCTGAATCTAGTTGCGAATCGACGTTTCAAGAGCAGAGTCTCCAGTACTGACGTGTCCCGCAATGATTCTGATCAAGTTGGTAGTAAAAATAATGACATTAAGATAAGATTGTGTTCACTATCGAGCACGACGTCGTGTCAACCCCAGGTCCTGGTCAAGCAAGATCAACCTACTATATAATTTGTGTGCATGATTCATTAGCGCAATGCCAACTCGGCCTTGGTACGGAGTAGCGCCTACAATAACTCCGAGAACAGATGATCGGTTGACGTTGCAACTGGTCGAGCCGTTGAAGGCATAGCGATTGGCGGGCTCCAGGTATTTCGGATGGTGACGTTAAGAGAAACTTCTTCCCCTATACCCCAACAAACTGTAGAGCGACTGATGACCACCCCAATTTCCACCCCAACTTTGGTGCCCCAGACTCTTGCAGACTCCAGAGCTCGATAGTGCGAAATAGGCCGCTTGCGACCAAGCAATGAGTCCAGACTTGGGATGGACCCACCGTCACATCGCATGAGGTGAACTGGGAAATCTGAGGGGATTGGCGCGAACCCAGATCGTGAAGTCTTCGTGAAATGTTGTCCGGTGCCTCTCTGTTTGGCTCATAATGTTTGGAGGTCTGCTTTTATCGAATTCTAGTTTCGCATGTCGCAGCTTACAGCTCAAGGACTAGGTGAAGATAAAGAGCTGTATACAAACCTCCACAGAAGTTCGTTTGCGCGATAGAACTGCAACATTGACAGCTCATTTTATTGATTGATTATTTATTGTAGAAGAGGTAAACACTCAGACCACACTGGGCGCCTGGTCGCGACGTTCTGTCACAAGATCACGTGACAATATCGTGACACTCAGTCTCGGAGGCAGGTGGGCCGGAAGTAGCCGGGGCATATTTGAGCCTGTAGTTTCAGAAACTTTGCGAGCGGGGAAGAGCCAGAGGCCTTACGTAGATGCTAGATGACGGACGCGTGTAATGTGTCGGTGAAGAAGCAATCTGGGTTGGAATCGCCTCACCATGTCCTGCGTCTAATGAACCAATTGTCCGCATCCATGTGACGCAAATTTGATGGTCATTTGATTGCCCCATGGCCAAGGACTCGCGCGGCTGCAAGTGCTCCATCTATGGCAGAACTTGTGACAAACCCCGGTTCCGGCTCCGGCTCCGACATCAAGCGGGATAGGGACCGAGAAAGGGAACGCGACGATGAACGTTTAGCCGCTTGCTTTTCGTGCAAAAGGTCGAAGTTGAAGTGCGTGAGGACGAATGGGTCGGCCACTTGCAATCGTTGTCGGCAGAGGCGGATCGACTGTGCTGCTCCTGCATATCACGTGGGGCGGCACAAAGGGGTGAAAAAGTGAGTATGCAGCTCCAGTGTTTCCTCCTCCAAGTAACTTATAAAAGTGCATAGTAAACACTCTGGACTCGAAAAGGCTGTGTACCAGATCGAACAGGCGCTGAAGCGGGGGCCGGGTCCCGATCAGGTCCAGAATCTGGAGCAAGCCTCGGAGCTGCGGTTTTTACTGGAAAGGAGTCGAGAGCTGCTAGGAAGCTCTTCTGGTGCGAACCAGGGCATTTCGGGCGAGTACTCGGCGTCGAGCAATGGCGAAAAGGACCAGAGGTCCTCACCACATCGGACCGAGACGTCGCTGCACACTCCTCGATCACAGTCTGGCGGCCCCCATATTGAGGACTCCCCGGCGCACAAGATCGAAAGCGACCAGCTGAATCTAGATGATGCGGAGAATCCACTACAGTTACTGGCGCGCACGTCTGAGCTGCTGTCGTCAATATCACGGCAAGCCTCTGGACCTGGGGCTAGCAGGTTTGCCTCGAAGCCCACCGCGGCTGTCAGGGGCTTTGGTCTTTCGGGTGAGCATGATCACGACATCCAGAGCTTCTTTGGCCGATTCCAACCACGATTGGATATTGGAGCGGAGTTGGATCCCATTGAACTTGGTCTTATGTCTCTTGCCGAGGCCGAGTCGTTGTTCTCATAGTACGACGTCCTTTCTGATTCGTGGAATTCTACATTCCACTCACTGATCTGGCTGACCGACTTTAGTTTTTACGATAAACTTGCGCACACGCGCTGGGGGATAGACCCCGTGATACACACCGTTGGATTCGTACGGGGTCGGTCCGCGTTCCTGCTTACATCCATAGCAGCCGCGTCGGCATTATTCTCGCCCTCTATGGAGTCTCTTCACAAGCGGCTCTCCATTCATCGGCAGAAACTGGCCAGCCTGGTCATGGCGAACCGGTATAAGTCGGTTGAGATTATCCTCGCTTTCATGGTAAATATCCCTTGGATCTCAGCGGGAGAGCATTGGGCCGACGATGAGACGTCGACATACATCTCCATGGCTTTGACCATCGCATTGGACCTATCCCTAAACAAGATCATTCTGCCGTTATATCCAGATGCCCGGACACCGAGGGATAGCGTGGCGAGTTCCGACTGCATATCCGCTACCAAGGCCCTCGGCATTGATGGTTTGGGGCATGTTGATCCCAACTCCTTGGCGGGCAAAAGGTTTGTGAGGAGGAGGGAACGGACATGGTTGTCACTATTTGTTCTCGAAAGGGGGTGAGTGATTATATGCAATACTCCAATGCTTATTCTCTAATCCTGGTGCAGCATCTGCTTAGCGCGTGGAAGAGACAATGTTCTCCCAATGTCGCCACTTATTACGACCTGTGATCAGTGGCACTTGTCGGATTTAGCAGACCGGTGGGATGGATCCATTGTGTCGGTCGTTGTTTTACGGAGAGATCTGGTGAGTGCCCCATCGTCGTGAAGCCAACGTGCGACTAACAAGGGCATGACAGGCCAACCTCATTGCCAGAGTACGAGCAATATGTGACGCATACGTAGACACCAAGGACGGCGACTCGATTATCGTGGACAGGTGAGCTTCAATTATCTATGTTGAAAGCACTGAACTAATTGTTTGCATAGGTTAAAGGGGGAGATCACACATTTCTTTGACAGATGGTACCAGACCTGGCCACTCCAAATAGGAGATCGAGAGCGTAAGCGTCCTCGCCCCAACTGTTGCAGCTCCGACTATCCACTAACACTAACCCAGAACTCTCCTTACCTCCTTACGTCGAGATCCTCGCCTCCCATACCCGCCTGTCCATGTACAGTAGCGTCGTAAACCACACCACGGCGCCCATGTCAGCGCGTCACTTCTTCCGCGCAGCAGGCCTCTCTTCAGCCCTCAACGTGCTCCGCGTCGCCGTTCAAGGCGAGGGCCAGCTGAAGACCATGCCCAACAATACGGCCATCATGATCTCATTCGCAGCCTGCTTCGCGCTGAGGGTCAGCACTGTCGCTGATGGCCGGGGATCCAGTCTTGCCCCGAGTATCCGCACCCTCATTCTCGAGACGACTGACGTGCTCGACCGTATTGGCGAGACCCCGGTCCAGAGGAAAGGCTTATCGTGCTTGTTCGCCCGGCAGCTGAGGGAGATACTCAAGCTCGCTACTCGTGGACAAATGGAGCAGCCGGCAAGTAGGGACCCGCATGCTTATCCTCATCCGCATGTTCATGACCATAATCAGGCCCAGGGGCAGGTTCATGGGAGAGTGGCGGGATACCCGGCGCACATGCATGCGCATAGTCATGTTGCACAGAACCCGGTGGCGGTAGATATGCCACAATCAAGCGTGCCGCCAGATTACCTGCTGTTCTCGACCATGTCGAACGACCAGCTCGATGAGGCCATCAATAACACAGACGTGGGTCTCGAGGCCCTATGGGAGGATTTTCAATTCCAGAATGGAACGGATTTGGATTGGATGGACTGGTCCACATTTGCATAGAGTATATCGGCGTTCTGGGTGGGAAAGAACGCATCGTCACCCTTATCTAGGTATGCTTTTTTTGTTGGAGTAACCTTGTTCTGCATTGTGATACAATTATGATCTGAGAATCTTCGCGTCTACCTGTTCAATGACAAAACCGACGCGCCAGATTATGCGTGCTGATTTCAAATGGGAGGCAATGCAAATACTTTGTCTCCCCTTTTTCTAAGGCAAGATAGCGAAAATGTCACCCAACATTGACACTATCCACTATTCACCATTCAACAGCCTTGGTACGGGACGTTTCTTCAACATTCAACATGCACCATGCAACCTGCAACAACGGGCGTCTATCTTCCCCCGCCCAACAACCGATTACTTCCTTCTCTATCCAGTTAGAAATGCCACTTGGTTATGTCCTTCTTTATCCAGTCAATCCTGCCGCCTATCACTTCTCTCAACCAGACTTTTAAGAGCCCCCAATCAACTTGGTCATTTTTCTTGTCCCGATCCTTGAAAAACACCACCGGCCAAGCCAGCCATACTCCAACCCAGCCAATGGTTCATACTTGTCAGCTATTTCCCCGCGTTACCAGTCAAAGACATATCAAGGGTGCTACTCCCTGATCAAACGCAGCCCAAGCTTTCGAGGTCTCATTTCCCCCCGCATCCTCCCCCCTTCCCTCATTACCCACCTCTAGCTCCCCCGATTTATTCGAAGTTTCATCTATCTTGCCCATTTATCTTGCTCTATCCAATCTAACACAGTTCCACAAGCCCCAAAAGCCCACAAAACAAGCATCACCAAGACCTGCGCCGAGCTTTTCTGTTGCGTCCGTCAGACCGTTACGTCCATCGAACCAATTCTCTGGAAACCACATATCTTGGATTATCCTTGGACACTCAATTCAATTCGAGTTGATTTGATTTGATTGTTCAGAATTGCCGAAACGTGAACGTCGCGACCATGGCTACCCAACACAGCCGCCGTCAGAACAGTGGCGATGGCAAAGCCGTCGCCGAGGAGCTCGAGAAAAATGATTTGGAGGCCGGGCAGTTTGCGGCGGATGATGCGCATTTGACGAGGAGGATTTTGTGGAAGTTGGATACTAGGTACTAGCATTTCTGAGAGTCATGATCACTTTAAAAGTCGAAAGCTTGAGGAAAAGCGGTGAAATGAATGATGATTATGGCTGACTGTCTGAGGTGTATCACAGAATCCTCCCCGTGCTGGCAGTGCTGTTTCTCTGCTCATTTCTCGATCGGACGAATGTGGGAAATGCAAGATTGTTAGTACTCTCCTTGTTCTATCCTATCCTTACCCAAGAAAAAAGTTCAGTATGCTGATACCAAATGAATCACAGATACGGACTCGAAGACGACCTAGGCATGACGGATCATCAATATGATATTGGTCTGGCCGTGTTTTACGCGACTTATATTTGCAGGTCAGACCCATCCATTCGAATACCCAGGAACCTCACTTCTGGTCGCATCATGGAACTGACAATGATATTCATCATACAGCGAAATCCCCAGCAATCTCGTCCTCAAAAAGATCAGCCCACAGATCTGGCTCCCTTTCTTGACCTTCTGCTGGGGCATCGTGGCAATGAGCCTGGGCTTCGTCCAGAACTTCGGCGGCTTTGTCGGGGTGAGGGCTATCTTGGGTATGACGGAGGGTGGGCTGTTACCTGGAATGGTATATAACTCCTTACCAACACCTTTAAGCCACTCAAGAGCAAGGCGACAGCTGACCATACGGGACTTGCCAGATCCTCTACTTATCCGGCATCTACAAGCGAGGCGAACTCGCACTGAGAATCGGACTGTTCTACACTGCTGCATCGCTCTCTGGTGCTTTTGGAGGTTTGCCAAAACCAGTCTTACAATTGACTAAGTAACTGCTGACATCGACAAGGTCTCCTCGCCCGCGGAATTGCTGAGATTGGGACTCGGGGCGGGTTATCTAGCTGGCGGTGGATTTTCGTGATTGAAGGCTTGCTGGTACGTTGCTGGCTCAATCTCAGCCACCCCTGATATGAAAGTGAACACTCACTAACACGGTCCCCTAGACTGCCATTGTCGGCCTCATAACCTACTTCATCCTCCCCAACGGACTTGCCTCGGCTCGGTTCCTTACACCAGAGGAGCGTTCATTCGCCATTTCGCGGATCCACGGTGTTGCACACGGAGATGGCACGCATAGCAAGTACGTTTACTCTAGGCACGAGAAGATATTTTGAACCAGAAACTGATGCAGTTACAGGGAGCAAGCCGAGAAATTCACTTGGTCCGAAGTCATCCGCGGTGTGGCCAACCTGCAAGTCTGGCTGACAGCCAGTGCCTACTTCGCTATTCTCTCTGGCCTATATTCCTTCGGTCTCTTTGTAAGTCTCCTTCCAGTCACAGCATACAGCGAATCATTCCCCGGCTGACATACCTCCAGCTCCCCACCATCATAGCCGCCCTAGGCTACACGGCCAACGAGTCCCAACTCTGGTCCGTAATCCCCTATGCCGCCGCGGCAGTAATAACCGTCTTCATCGCCTTGATATCCGACCGCACCCGCTCCCGGGGCATCGTCATGCTGTGCACGCTCCCCATCGCCATCATCGGGTACGCGGGCATCGCCAACGTGACGTCCCCCCGCGTCAAGTATGGCATGACCTTCCTCATGGCTACGGGGCTGTATAGTTCCGTGCCGCCTGTGCTGGGATGGTTGAGCAACAATTCTGCGGCGCATTATAAAAGGGCTACCACTAGTGCGCTGCAGCTGGCTATTGCGAATTGTGGCGGGTTCGTGACGGTTTTTGTTTATCCAAATAGGCAGAAGCCGCAGTTTCATGAGGGCCATACGATTATTTTGAGTTTGTTAGTTGCTGCGTGGTTTT
Organism: Pseudomassariella vexata; assembly: GCF_002105095.1. NCBI lineage: Eukaryota > Fungi > Ascomycota > Sordariomycetes > Amphisphaeriales > Pseudomassariaceae > Pseudomassariella > Pseudomassariella vexata. Next base: position 3,464,997 of record NW_024467957.1, read on the forward strand.
TGTGAGTCTTCTTTTCCCCTTCTACTTGTTCTGTCCAGGAGAGCAGGGTCTCGGTTGCTGTGGGCATTTACTAACTGGTGGTCGAATAGGACTCTGGCCAATGTTCTCTACTGCTGGAAGATTAACCGCGACAAGGCTAATGGCAAGTACGACAAGTGGATTGGCTCGGGCGATGACCGCGATCCGTCTTTCAAGATGGTTCTGTGAGCGGGTGCTGCGGTTTGACTCGGATTCTATGACCTTTTGCACTTCCTTGGGTTCACTCCAAGGTTCACTCCCAGGCAAGGAATAACGGATAGCTTCTAGAGTGCAGGTAGATTGCCCCATCGGATTTGTTTTGAGGTGAAGTGAGGTGGGCTTCCAGTTTAACCAGGTCATAGAATCTGGTGGCGCAAGATCGCTGACATTATCAACACTTTGATTAGAATTTGGCCACTGGTATTGGCAGAGGGGTCTTGCAAGCCATGATCACGCCGTTCAAGCTTGAAGACAGCTGCGGGTTGATGAGGATAACACGATACCCTGATACCTGAATCTGGTATCAAATTGATAGATATCTGCTGTTTTCCAACAACCGCAGACCCCATTTACGTCGTTCATGCCCACTATGTCATGCTATGTCTCGAGGTGAAGTAGTTAGTGGCTGTACTGTTTGAGGTCATTTTATACTCGTCAACGGCAGCAGACTGAGGGAGGAAAAAAGAAGGTTAAAATAGAAAAGAGTTGAAACCGGTCGGCCATTTCAGACAGGCGAAACCCAACCTACCCGTGCCACACCCCACTTATTTCGGATTCGCTTGAGCGCACCAACCTAAGTTGGTGCTCACCACCAACTTGGCCAGTTTTTCGATACTTTCAACTTCAACCTATCCTATCTTCATCAATTCATTAGCTTTTTCCAATCGCAATGGACTCACAGCTACAGGAAGCCGTCCTCTACATGCAAGAGCATCCTCAAGCCAAAATTGCCAAGATTGCGCGAGAAAGCGGCGTAAAACGCGAGACCCTCCGATACCACGTCAAGCAAGCTGGAAAGACTAAGAACCACGGAGGACTCAACAATCTTGCGGTTCGCGTAGAATTCGTTACCGACGCTGCAAATACGATATTACGTGAGAGAGTCAAGGTTCTACCAAATCAGCCACCACCAATAGTCGGATCAAACTGGACTACACGTTTCCTCAAGCGCCATAGCTACTTCCACGCTTCCCAGCGGAAGCTCCATTCAAACCGCCAGACTGCTGAAAACCTCGACACTATACGAGAGTATTTTATACGGCTTGAGAGAGTCCTCTGGGAAGAAGGAATCGATCCCTCTGATCTCTGAAATATGGACGAGATTGGCTTCCGGATTGGTGTTGGTAAGGATCAACTTATCATCACTAAGCGCAAGAGGGCCCATTACTTCGGCCTACCAGAAAATAGAGAGACAGCGACAGCTATTGAAGCTATCTCTGCTGCTGGCGACGTAATACCAGCTTTCCTCATACTCACGGGGACTATCCACTCGGCTCAGTGGTACGCGCAAGACCTTCATTTGGGATGGATGTACCAATATAACCAAGCTAGAGTTCCTCTCAATTATCGAAAATGTACGCAAAAAGACCTTCAAAGCGAGTACTATCCAGTCAGCCTTCAAGAAAACCGGTATATATCCATTTTACCCTCATCCAATACTACAAGAGATTGAAGAACGTATACCAAAGACGCCATCACCACCACCAGCCCCTTCATCTTCGTCATATGAAGGCACACCTACTACTTTTCGACAAATTAATAAAGTAGCTAGCAAGATTACGAACTGTCTTACTGATCCAGAGCTGGGTATTAGTCCAGATCTAGCCTATCGACTTAGTCGCTTTGTTAAAGGGTCCCTCGTTAATGCGACCGAGCTTATACAGACTAAGCGCGATCTTAACCGTACAAAGTACGCCGAACGTATATAAAAACAACGGCGCGCTACGAAGAACTATCATCTTCAATCTGGTGGAGTTTTATCCGTTGCAGAAGGTAGAGAGATGGTGAAGAGGAAGGTTGAAGATGAGGTAGCTAAAGCACAGAGAGTTCTCGCCAAGTATCATGAAGGACTACGTAGAGTAGCCAAAAAGAGCTTTTCTGATGCCGCAAAAGAAGCTAGAAGACGTCGATTGACAGGCCAATTACAGCCTACAGATGTCTTCGAGACAGGCCTTGGTTGGCGGTTATTACGTAGATTCTAATTGAAGGTTGAAATCTGTCGAAAAACTGGCCAAGTTGGTGAGCTCAAGCGAATCCGAAATAAGTGGGGTGTGGCACGGGTACAGGGGGGTTGCTCTTCGGTCTGAGCTCTCGCAATGCCCGCACCATCAATCGGGCCTTAATAAACCCCCGCAGCGACCTCTAACGGCTGAGACGCATACATACGGATCGGCAATAACGTCATGATAAAATCAATGATGTCCCCCCCATCTCTCATCTCTATTACCGTGACTGTGTGACAAATTACGCTTAATCCCTAATTCCGCCCTAACAAGAAAGAGAATGGCACGTCCAAGAAGCGTCTTCCTGCGCGCGTCGCTCCAGTTCTCGTACCGATGGGCCACGCCCGGCGCGAAGTGCCAGTATGCCAGGATCTTGTCGTCGCCTCTAACGCGGAAGTACTATTACTCAACCGATCGGCCTGCTGCTGCTGCAGCACCGGCAAGGCAGCGTAGTGGGAGTAAGGTATTCAAATCGGCTGATGAGGCGATTGCGGATTTGCAGGATGGGATGACACTTTTGAGCGCTGGATTTGGGCTTTGTGGTGTGGCTGGTTAGTTGCGGTCCTTCTTCAAATCGTCTCGAATATGTTTGCTTGTCTTGCTTGCTTGTCTTGCGTATGAGATGAGATGCGATAAGATGAGAGGAGGAAAAGGCATGAGCTAATGTGGAATGTTGAACAGACACGCTCATCCAAGCCATCCACAAGAAAGGACTCCAGGACCTGACCGCGGTGTCGAATAACGCTGGCGCTGGAGATGGCGGATTAGCTTTGCTTACCAAGAGCGGGCGACTGAGTCGCATCATCCTGTCGTATCTGGGCAGCAATAAAGAGCTGGAGAAACAGTACCTCACAGGCCAGATCGCCGTCGAGTTATGTCCTCAAGGCACACTGGCCGAGAAATTGCGGGCCGCTGGGGCTGGGATCCCAGCTTTTTATACATCGACTGGTGGCAGTGAGTATTATCAGAATGGAGCATGCGGTAACACGAATGGTGTATGAATTTGAACTAATAATTGAACCAGACACATTTATCGAAACGGGGGAGATCCCCGCGCGGTTCACACCCGAGGGCATCTTAGAAAAAGGAAAGCCCAAGGAGACGAGGATATTCAATGGAAAGTCCTATCTCATGGAGACTGCGCTCCAGGGCGATGTGGCTATTCTAAGGGCGTGGAAGGTCGACGAGGCGGGGAACTGTGTTTTCAAGTAGGTTGCTTTATCTCATTCGCACAGGTTCTCTCTTTTCTCGTATATCTATGTTATTAACCAAACCCCAAACCCAACAGATACACGACAAAAACCTACGCCGGCCTTATGGCCAAAGCCGCCAAACTCTCCATCGTCGAAGCCGAGAACATCGTGCCCCTCGGCGCTATCCACCCTGACGAAGTCGACCTCCCCGGAATCTTCATCGACCGTATTGTCCCCGCCACAGCACCCAAGCACATTGAAAACCTCAAACTCGCCCCTCCCAAAGAAGATCCCTCCAACATCACCAGCACAAGCCAACCCAATGCCCGGAACCGCATCGCCAAACGTGCCGCCCTCGAGTTGAAGGATGGGTTTTATGTAAATTTGGGAGTCGGCATCCCCACCCTCTCCGCCTCTTACCTCCCCCCTAACACCAAAGTCTGGCTCCAATCCGAGAACGGAATCCTCGGCATGGGCCCCTACCCCGCTTCAGAAAAAGACATTGACGCAGACCTCATCAACGCGGGCAAAGAAACCGTAACTCTCCTCCCAGGCGCGTCGACCTTCGACAGCGCCGAATCCTTCGGCATGATCCGCGGCGGGCACGTCGATGTATCAATCCTAGGCGCATTCCAAGTTTCCGCCTCTGGCGACCTGGCCAATTACATGATCCCTGGCAAAGTATTTAAGGGGATGGGCGGCGCCATGGATTTAGTGTCGAACCCGGAACAGACCAAGATCGTTGTTGCGACGGAACATGTGGATAAGCAAGGCCGGAGCAAGATTGTGCAGGACTGCAAGCTGCCGCTTACGGGGAAGGGGGTCGTGAGTACGATTATTACGGACTTGGCTGTATTCCAGGTGGATCGAGTCAATAGCCGATTGACGTTGACGGAGGTGGCGGAGGGAGTGGATGTTGAGACGGTGAGGGAGAAGACAGACGCGAACTTTGACGTGGCGGAGGATTTGGGGACGTTTTAGGGCGGGGCTGGTTTGGTCATTGTATATATGGGAAGCACCAAGAAGCTACACCTACTGTTGATCCTGGTTGTAGCAAACCTTGGAGAAGGTGTCTGTACAGGGCGACGTCAGACGTAAGGTATTCTAAAGACGTCCATTTTTGAGAAATAAGATAGTATGGTTCATTCATTGGTAGAGTAATCGGTAGTCGGCCATACGCCCAACACGCTAAGTGATACAGGGTTGTGTGCGAGTCTCAGGTTCGGATCCTGGACCGGATAATTCGTTTCCTTTTACCTTCATTTTACCTCTTTTATGCTGTTGTAACATAGATTTAAGATATGCAGAAGCTTTCATTGAAATCAATTCTAGGGACGGTTAATTTGTACACCAGGACACTAGCAACAGTAGAGCTCACTATGAATAGGTGCATAGAATCGGGGGGGAAGTTTCTTTCCATTCTTTAATATGCTGGTTCTTATCATCCATGTGAGACTTAAGTGTGGTTTAATAACCGAAACCCCCAGATAGGGAGGGTTTCTCGATTATGTTTTTGTTCCTTCTGTTGTTTGAACGATAACGGCCTTATCTGCCCGAGTTGTCTGTTCGGCTACCTTGTTCTGTCAACTGAATTATTTCATGATAGAGTCCGTTCCTAGACTATCCACTGGTCAGTGGATGGTCAGTGGATAGTCTCAAATCCAATGCTTCTGGAAATCTCAGCTTAGATTACATGAAGTCGATCCATACTACATTAATTAGAACTATAACGCATACCTCCATTACCTACAACTTCGCCCTCACCCCTGGCGCAAAACTCGTCCCCTCCCCGCCTCCAATGATCCTAACCAATTCATCCACACGCTCCAACATCCACACATTCCCCTCTTCGCCCGCCAACCACTCTCCACCCTCAACCTCTTCTTCCCCAGCCGCCCTCGCATCCCCATTCTCATACGCCTTCCTTAATCCAAAAATATGACTCACCACCTGCGGTCCAACCCCCGTCTGCGCCCTCAAACACGCAATCGCTACCAAACTAGTCAATACTCGCCCCACCTTAGCCCCTGTCTTCTTATCCTCAGGATCAGAAAGCAAGCTCCCGTAGTGTCCATTCAGGATATGCACAGGTAAATCTGGGTGGCTCTGCGCCAGTTTATCCAATAATTTCCTTTCAAAGCCCAAGTACACAGAATCCCAAAGCGCCAAGCCGGTTTTCTTCCTCGCCTCGAGGTTTTGGAGGGTGTATTCGCGCGTGGGTTGAGTAGAGAGGGAGGATGCGACGTCCGGGGGAAGACTGGAATAGAAGGCGTTGAGGCAGTTGATGGAACGCGGGATGCCGTTGAAGGAAATGCATTTTAGGCCGACTTCGCGGACGAGTTCGGCGTTTTGGACGGGGTTGCGGGTTGAGGGCGCGGTGAGGTTTGCGAGCTGAAAGATGGACGTCATGGCTTCGGGGCAGTTGAGGGTTGCGCTAACTGCCGTCTGGAGGCAATTCGTTAGCATGAGTTGTTCATTATATTGTGACTGTCTTAATTATCGATTGATTGGCTGCGTATATGAGAGAGACTGACCGACATCGTCACCCAAGCTGGCAACCCGACCTTCTTCTCTTTCGCATCCCGAGCAAACTCGGCCAACGCGGGCTGGACCTGCGCCGATGCGCGCGTGTAGCCCGGCCTGGCGTGGCCGGCGTTGATGAGCGCCTTGACGGTTGTAGAAAGTTTCGACATGTCCGTAGTATAGGTGCTATTGTCCGTACTGGCGTCAGATGTAGATTGATGTTTAGATGCAGCCATTGGAAACTTATGAGGGCCATGGTTGAACGACATGACGGTCCCGAATTGCGACCGAGGTCGGGGCTTCTACAATGGCCGACCAGGGCCGACCAGGGGTTAGTGGGGGAGAAACGGAAGATCGGGTCTTAGTTAGCGCTAGAAATGTGTGGTGAGCAACGGGATGACGTGCACTAGATGGAGAACCAGTTCGGAAGTAGATTTATTCGCACGTCGCGACCTTTTCACCCTCCTCTCCAATAAACGAACCAACCCTCACGTTCAGGATCCCCACAGCGAATAATAAAAGTCTATGGTCTGTCTGGTTTTGTCTGACCACTGCCAATATCATATCTCTGCTAATAACTTCAGTTTCAATACAACTTCCAGGTTTCTTCCCCATTTAGAAGCTTATTATGAGTAATCCAAGCGCGACATACGATGGACTAAAGTAGCTAGTAAGAGATGATTCCCTAGAAGATAGCAGTAAGAAAGAAACAACTTAGCTATTTGTTGCGGAAACCCCAAAAGTGTTCTCGAAATAACCTTGTTCCCCGAGCCGGTATATCTATCATGCCATCCAACTCACACAACTGCAATCGACCTAGCTACTGCCACTGCCAAGTAACACCATCAAATGCAGATACCCAATCCATAACCACAGGAGTCAACTCAATCACACAAACCCAGCCCCTGACGACCTAAACTGTCCACCCTCACAACCAGCTTCTGCATCTCTCTCGCATCAATACGCCCTTTCCGTCAAACACCTATTTCGGCTTGCTCATACGGTACGTGATCTTGTTTCAATCCAGCCTCTCCTTCGTCTCGTACTCATCTGAGTTAACAGAATTCGAATAACTGTCCTTGGCCATGAGATGACAGTCGGGGTAGTCATCGGCACATTGTGCTGGGTTGTATCGCCGTAGCGGGTCGTCGGCAAGAAAGAAAGTTGAAGCAGGGACTGGCGAGGAAGAATTTGTGCAATGGCGGGCGTTGAAACCCAGAATAATCATCACCAGCATGTGCCTGTTGGTGATGGTAATGGACGGTTGTATATCTCAACTTCCCTAGCAGCACGCATGCTGTGCGGACCTTCCTTCAAAGGTTTTCCCAAAGTTTAGCTGCATAGACCCTGAAACAAGGTGTACAGACGATATCGGCAACCTGCAGCAGCGAGTCACGATACCAGAATTCCTATTGTGAAGTTCTCAGTATTAATATTCCCACCATATATGGCCTCGAGAATCTCGTTGTGAAGTCATGTAAGTCACTGTTGCTGATGAAGGACCTCAAGCCATTGCTCTCGTCGCTTGACTGTGAACACTTAGCGTTATAATCATGTTCTGCCCTCGATATTTTCGCAGAATTTTAGTCCAGCCTATCTTGGTCAAGAGAGTGACAGATTCTCCCAAGCCAATGTTGACTGGCGAGCGACGCACACAGGGTCTAGACAGTGATGCTTATTCGCAAAGGTGGGACTTGCCCCTCCCCCTTGATCTCCTTTAGATAGATCTGCACTAGCGGGGAGACCCGGTGAACATCGAGCTTATCGATTAGCGCGCTAATGCAATGTGCAGCCGTAGCAGGTTATTGGAGCGCACAAAGTCGCATGCAGCATACCAAGAGGGCATCTTGGATTTTAGACAGCAGCTTTATGAGGCTCAGGTTTCAGTAGTCTGCGATAATCTGCAATTTCCAGACCGATCTAGCCGGCTACTGCGAAATCCTGTTTCCCCGTCGACTGGGTTCCATCGCTAGCTGGACGTCCACGAAGGTGCAGGGGTATCTCTTTAACACATTGGGATACCCTGTTCCCCCGGATGACCTAGCTGGGTTCGTCAAGATGGTCCTCGGTTTGGGCACAGATGAAATTCTTCGGCAGGAGTTTGATCAAGCGGCACGAGAGCAGGCTTGCGAGGCGACATGGGAGAAGATCGATAATAAAGTTTCCTGGAAGATGATCGACACGATCGAGCAGCGCAAACTCGAGTAGGCGAATCGGCAACTCGCGACTTCTGTGAGTATAAGCACTGGAGGATTATTTTATAACCCACATCACACAACTTCTGTGTTACGGTTCTTCATGGTACATTGGATCGTGAACATCAAGCTCATCTAGGAATTCATCATTTTGAGCTTCTGGGCTGGTGTTAGTGTGTATCTGGTCTTCATCAAGTAGGCATATCTCGTTCAGATTTGGGCGGCTCCGTGGCCATTATCAGTGATTACGGCAATGACGAGTAAATAGAGGCGCCAGGAAGCGGTATGAAGGAGCTGATATCCTCACAGTATGAGGCATCATTATCAATGATATATGTTTGATATAAACAAGAAGATATTACAGCACATTGCGAATGCTCTTTACGGCATCCACGGTCGTAAGGCCAATATCCCGCATCGCACGATCTCGTGAGCATGGGGTGGACTGACATAGCACCACGTGCCACAATGTGTTCCACATAGATTTCATCAATCCTCTCATACACGAGCTTTAATTGGTCTTCGTCGAGCGGCGGTTATTGAATCTGGGGACGTAGCGCTTCCTCCCGCACTCTACTGCAGGTTCGTAAAATTTAAGGGATTTAGGGCGCGTGGGGGCCGCCATTCGGCCGCAGATGTGACGTGAATAGAAACCCGACGGCTCTGCTTTCTACTGATCACGTTACGACACAGGTGACCAATCCAATATCTTTAAATTCGAGACAATGAGGCACGGCTGGGATTCTGTGTATGGAGGGGTGGGTGTACTAAGTAGGACGTATCAGTGAAGCATGATGAACAGCATCAAGGCCCTTCAGCTCCTAAACACGCCACTAGCCACCCTCTCCATCTTCCTAACCTCAGCAAACCTTATCAAACCCCTTATCAGACTCGGGGGGGGGCGAGGGGGGGCGGATGCGCATCCCTCACCGGTACGATTTCACCCTTCTCGGCTCCCTCCACAACGTCGACAATCTTCAAGTGGTTGGCCAACTGTGTCGTCGTGCCTACGTAGTAATCCGTAGTGAGACCACAGATACTCAGTTACCTAACGTTGTTAGATCGGGAAGATGCCTCTAACCCGTTACGACGAGTCCCAAGATAAAGTTCTTGACCTAGACGATTTCCGCATCCCGCAGTGCGGCGGAATCTTGTGATGAGACGGCGGGTTGCGGACCCCCGTCTACCCGAATCGTGGCGCTGAGTGGGATGTGGCAGGTTGTATATGATTTCTCGTTAGCGCTTGCGTCATCCTTCAGGTCTTCACTGCGTTGCCTGGCTTTTACAAGTAACAGCGCGATGTTCTGCTCGACTTTCGGCATGCTACGGAGTGGTCCCCAGTGAGTTGGGTGAAAGAGAGCCGCCTTGCGTCGCGTCACCAACTGGACCTCATCTTCAATACTGGTCGTTGATACCCAGGCGAATTCAATGAAAACAAATAGTACGTCAAAACCCGACGCTTCACGAAGCATGGTTTTTTGTAGGGTACGAACTTGCCTCATTTGTCCATAGTCATCCACTCGGAATTCCTAGTGGGAACAATTACTCACCTGTGAGCAGCACGACGTGGAATCAGTTGGCGCAGTACCAAGTCGAGTAAAGTGCGACCTGCCAAAGTGCCTCCTGCCAAAGTGCCCTAGTCTGGGAGTTTGTCATGAGCTCCAATTGTTGGAGCTCACCCGAAAGTTCGGCATCTGCCGTGACACCTGCAGCGGCGCATCTGTGGCTTTGCTGATTTCATCTCGTAAACGACGCTATTTTGGCAGATGAAACGGTGGGCAAGGGTTTCGCCTCGGTTTGGGTAGGGCGCAAGCGTCAACGACGAACTCCGTGGTCCCGCCGCAGTAGTCACAGTTTCGACCCTCCTCAGGTCAAGTAAGCGGGTAGAAATGTCCAGCGCCAAATCACAAGTATTGCAGCTAAATGTACAAACGGCAGGTAGTAGCTGCCTTTTTATGCTATGCAGCCTGTTTTTGTGTCCAGAGATCTACAGCATCGAGTGGTGTCGTGTAAATGAACTTGAAGCGAATGCGGGAGGAACGACTCGATAAAGTCAAATCTTGGCTTTCCAGGGGTAAAATTCGCATCAGGGGACATGGTTGGGCAGCTGTCGAAGCAATCAAGTACCTTATTTTTAGGCCAGGTTTTATTCAAATCAGGGGTTGCAGAGCGGGTCAGAAAGTCCCCCAGTGGATGCCCGATTGGCCAATAGTGCCACGCTCTGTGCTTCAAACCCAAAGCAGTCTCAGCCGAGGAGATTCTTCTAACTTCATTCGAACTTCTCCGACCCAATCTGTTCCATCGCCAGTCGATCCGACAACGCCAATTGTCCTGCGTGGCAGTCTTCGCCCTTATGATACCCAATTTTCCTGTTGCCTCACCGTTACCGAGACCAATCGAGACGCCTCTGTTCCTGCTCCAGCCTCATTCTTTGCGCGCAAGGGCTGTTAAGGTTTTAGGTCTTGAACCTGGCAAGCGTTGACTCCCAGACTGGTCCACCACGGATACGAAGCTTGGCCCTCGCCGCCTCCATCGTGATGAAGCCATTCGCCTGTTTCTCGTTCCATCAACGTGTCATGCCTTGAGCCTCATCGTCTGTTACCCTCTTGTGACAAGCAAGTACGTACAAGACGGCTTCTGACACCCCCTCTATAGGGATGCATGTCTTAACCCTCCATCGAATCCCCACTTCTCAGACTTCTGAGCTTCTGCTATTCGTCTAACCGTCAACAACCGACCCACTCTCACGCCACCGTTCACTGAACGTCGCGTCGTCTATTCCTCCTACATGCTAGGGTAACTTGTCGTCGAGCATATTTCCACCTTCCTTGGCTCCATTGTGTGCGAAGATTGTCCAGCATCACGTCGATCATCAAGCACTCCAAACATTGGCAATCATCCACCTGCGCCTCACGGGTAGATTCGAAACCAAACATAGACAGACACCACCCGCCTGCCAGCCAGCCACACTATCTAGTTTTTCCCTCTTCTGTTTGTCGCCTTTCGATCGAGAAACAAGTCAATTACACTGCATTGTCAAGGACAACAATTCGAACCGACACACTCCTTTTTTCTCTTTCTTCCGTTCCGCTTCTTATTAACCGCCGGGCGGTTCATCTTTGTTCGAATTTACTACTACTTTCGTCGACTGGCCTTTCGCTTCTCTAATTTATACTTGTTCTGAAGCATATCGCCAATATGCTTTTTGGTTCTGCGATCGCAGCGTCGCTGCTGGCCACGGGGGCACATGCGGGGGTCGGAGCAATGTACGCAATGGAAGCGCCCAGGGATACCAAGCCGATGGAAGTGAGGATGGACGGCGAGGTTTCAATACTTCCAAAACGCCAGAGCTCAGTCAACTTGACAGATGATAGCTCGTCGCTGAACTCGACGGCATGGAATACGGAGACGGCGGCGGCGTGCATGGCTGCGCTCGCACCACTCACCACGGCTTCGAATCCTTCGGGCACGGCCGTCTGCTACAACCTGCAAAGCCTCGATACCAGCACGGGTGCGTTCATGGCGGATCTGAGATTATTCCAGGTGTCAACTCCGTATGGGGACTTTACGGGCATCCCGCCGCAAAACATTCAGGTTGGACTGCAGTATCATGGAGCATCCGTTTCGCCTGTCAGCCAAAGCTCAGTCTCCTCCCGCGACCTCGAGACGCGCGCCACCACCCCTACGCAGCTCCAGGTGTACATGTTCGTTGGTCAGATCGACCAGGCACAGCTCAGCCAGCCCATGACTATGTAAGTGCCAGCTAGTGGAAGAGGGATGTTGAAATGTGCTGTTGCTAATTCAATTGCAGGGGTGTTGTTGAAGCGCTAGTTATGCCCGTTGTGACCCTTAACGCCGTCAATGGCGCCGGAACCGCAGTCAGCACGAATGTCTCCTCCAATGAAGCTGCCTTTGTAAATGGTGTCTTCTCCCAGGACGTCGTTTTGTCGGATCTCGCCCTCGCCCAGGTGGCTGTCAACGACATCACGACAGCATTGGCAAACGGAACTGTCGCATTTATTCTGCCGGGAGTAAACATCCTCATTTTCCCCGTTGGTTTGGTGATGACGGCTACATGGACGTTCATTGGCGTCGCTGCTTACGGATACGGCACCTTCCAGCGAATAGGCTACCGCGAGTCCTACCGTCGGAGGCAGATGAGGATTACTAAGCCCGCCGCGTCGGCGAGAATTTAACTACTTTTAATGGCTAGCATTGGCTTCCTGAGATACCGTCTGCGCGTCACGGTGGGGATGCCACGGATTCGTTTCGGACCGTTGTTTTGGGAGGGCTGGTTTTGTCTAGCTGGTTCCACACGTCTTTCCTTCTAGCCAGCGCCTATGAATATACTGAGGACGATTTCGTCCGTTTTGTTTAATCCATACACCATATAGACCACCCTCATCAAGATATCTTCAAAACAACCCACAGTGCTGTTTTATGCCTGCTTGTGGGTAGCGGTAGTTACTTCGTTGAACCTAAAACCCAATTGTACGTCAGTACTTACTCATGTCCCTCGGTCAAATATAGGCATCCACGGACTGCGCGGCATTGTTTGAGACTTGGCAACGTCATGCGTCCCATATTCCGGTTCTTCATTGGTGCGAGCATTCCTGAAACTATGTATCAGAATCCCTATCGACTTTCATGCGATACTAACGGCAACTGTTTGTGCCGCGATAGCAGCTAGAGTTCAACCCACAGCGAAACACTAACTGTCCGCTATCAGGCTCGGCACGGGCCATTCTACTGCATGAGGGAATGACGATGACGTCCCTCCATGTCCCTCCACTTTCAAACTCATCTCAACATTCCGAAGTTCAAAATAGTAGTCCAACCAGAAACGAGTTTACTCCACGACATCTGCGATGCGATGCATGATGATGGGGGATGCCCTACGCCACTTTTCATCGGTTCGATCGTCTCGGCCACAAAGCGCGCCAGGCCAAAATAATTTCTGGAATCATGTCGAGGATCGATATGATCGTTGCTGCTCGCAAGGCGGGCAACTGACCGGAAGGCACGAGAATTGTAGGAGTTCCTAATCTGTCGGTAGAATGTATTTCAATGTATTTCAATCTATTTAGTTTGCTAGTCATGGGTGAAGGCTGACGGTCATGACGTTGGGCAGGCCTGCCTTCATCATCCTGCGACGATGCCTGGTGGCGTCGTCGACGAGGTGGCTGCTGCAGGCAGACTGTCGAGCAGACCAATGCCCATCCGAAGTTTCAGTAACCGCGCTTCGCCCTCCCGAGAGATCCAATTGGAATCTGATATATATTATTTGGCTACTGTTTTTCTGTTGATGACGGAAGCTTGGTGTTCTTTTCGCGCAGATAATGCATGAATAACAACGAGCCAACTCATGACATATTCGCCCCAATAGTATTCCGGGTTCTTTCCTGACAACCCCGCCCCCCTTGTCTAGGTTTCATTCTGCTATTTTTAATGCGAGCGAGAGAACCCATCTTTGCTGTTTCACACTCTGGGCCATTCTGTCTGATCTACGGACAGAACTTACATTGCTGTTGGAGCTTGCCGGATACCACAAGCGTGGTCGTGATAGCTTCCAACACATGACGTTGAGCTCATAGCTTCTTGATTATCATTTCCAAACTATATTTATCTATAGCCACCTATATATTCCTTATTACACATCTCTCCTAATTGGACCAACGAACAGATATTGCCATACTACGGGGCCGAAGCTTCCCCTCCCCCATCCGCCATGATGGACGTCGCCACTCTCGTGCAGCAAATGCACGACAACCTGTCGCAAATTCACCAGACTGTTGCTGGCCTGAATACCGACTCTCATAACGCGCGGCTCGACGAACTAGAACAGAAGCGGGACTCCATTCTCGCCCAGCTGCAGACCAATTATGAACGTGAACACGAAGAACTCGAATCCAAGCGACGGGCCGAGACGGAGGCTATTTCCGAGCAGAGGCGCAAAGAAGACGCGGAGCGCGACGCGAGGCGGAGGAGAGAGGATGAGGATTTGAGGAAGAGAGCCAGAGACGAGGATGAGCAGAGGAAGAGCAAGTTTGAGGGCGAGAGGGAGGAAGTAGACGAGGAGATAGAGCCGCTTATGGATGAGGTGGAGGAAGAGGCTAGGAAGGTCATTGGGGAAGGAGAGAGGAGGTTGAGGGAGTTGCAAGAGAGGAGGCTGGTAAGTTACCTAACCGCGAATTACTTGCGTGAGTTGGCACTGCGGAGAGATTGCTGACGGGTTATACGCGCTGCGCAGGAAATCAACTGCCTAATCGATGAACAGCTCAAGATGCCGCTGCCGACTCCACCGGCGCGCAAGAGGAGACGGAATACGGCCTCTAGGGGCACTAGTGGTGGTGCATTGGCCAATGTTGCGCCTCCCGAAGCGAACAGTCACAGAACACTCGCCCCACTATCTGCGCCGGATCAAGAACGTTCTTTGGGTAATAATGAGAAGGCGCCTGAGGAACATACAGAGCAAGATATAGATCAGGAGCAGCGTGAGGTTGACACTGCGCCAACTGAGGGGAACGAGGCGTCGTCTCATGGGGTGGATGCGAGCCCCTCTCACGAGGCCGATGTGACGTCGCTTCCGCAGAACGAGAAGTTGCCGGCGCAAGAGATCGCTGCAACTTCGGACAGGGGAGAATTGATGGGTAATGGTAAAAATATTGTTCCTGAGAACACAGAAGACCTGCCCCAGGCTCGAGACTTGGACACCTATTCCAACCACGGCAAGAATGATGAGCAAGCGGAAGATACACTACATAACGACCTGCCTGCTGTAGGGGACGTACAAAAGGACCGGCCGCTGGGCCAAGACCTACCGGAATCCCATGAATCTGCCAGCGACGACGAAAGTCCACCGGCCCACGACGAGAGTATCGAGTTGCTACGGGACACAAACGTCACTGCATCCGACAATTCGCACAGCAGAACAGGCCTAGAGACCCAAGATGCGCAGGCTCCAACCTCGGGTGATCGCAGTGTATACCCCGAGGGCTTTACTCCTCAGGACCTCGACCAAGGCCAGAACTACGGTCAACCCTCGCACGAGGACGCTGATGAGACTTCTGTTCCAGATCAAGAGGGCACCGGTCACGAGCTAGATGATAACGATGTGCACAAGGACATGCGACTCAATCAAAATCTTGAGGGTGAAGACCAACCTTCGCACCAGGACTCCGACGAAACGACTCTGCGGCAAGAGGATACGAGTGACGAGATGGATAACGATTATATTCATAGGGCCATGCGACCCCTCGATCAAAGTCTCAAGGGTAATGAGCAACCCTCGCATGAGGACACTCATGAGAATTCGGCCCCAAAACAGGAGGAGGCAAGTCAAGACCTCGATGATGAAGATATGCACAGGGCAACGCGACTCCTTGATGAACGTCTGCACGGTCAAGGTGATGCCCCTTCTCCAAGAATTGAAGCTCCTCGGAATGATGATCTAGTGGAAGACGAGTCGGAGAAGGACGGATCTGGGGAAGCTGAGCTAAGCAACGAGCTACATAACGGAGACGTGCACAAGGCCATGCGACTTCTTAACCAAAATCTCCCGGGTGAGGCTCCTCGGGATGATAACTCATTGGAAGATGGGTCGCAGAAGCTGCCAAACGACCATTCCGTGGAAGATGAACCGGAGCAGCTGTACATTGATGACTCCATTGAGGCCGATCCTGAGTATTCACTGAACGACTACGACCGAGGAGACGACCGTGCTCTGGCTCCCAGTATTGGAGCTGGGCGTGGCCTGGAGCACTTGAACTATGACTTTTTGGACGACCAATCGAAGCATCCCGCTCAACAAGGCTTGGACCAAAATCCTCCCGCAGATCAAACTAAGGATACACCCAAATCAATACACGAATCCATAGACTTCCCGAAAGCAGAAGGTTCTCACAACCCAACAGGTGATACCCAAATCGAACACCACGACAACCCGTCTTTAAAAGCCTACTCCTCTGATGTCGCGTTGGAACAGTCAGAGGAGCGGGATGTAGACCAACTGTCAATGAGGAAAGATGAAGTGGACACTCAGGGTAAGGGAAACCCAGATGTGGCAACACACCTCGAGTCTCAGACGGGAAACTTGGAAGCCGACCTCGACCCGCCAGTCGAGGGAGCAGAGAAGGTTTCAAGGCCCGTCTCGCGTTCTGGGAACGAGTCTCGGGATCACGATAATGTTTTGAGTCGTGATGATGCTAGCGAGCGGGGTGAGGCTGATGAAGTGGGACAGATAACGTCCAAGTCTCCTGTATTGGACTCATCTGCTCATGATCGTGAACATTCAATTGAGAGTCGCCATAACGATGGCAGCTCCGAAGATCATGTCTCGATTGACGACGTCGATGAGACTGGGCGACCCAGTTCAGGCATCTCGCAGAGACTGGGATCCGAGTGGAAAAATGACGCAACAGAGACGCAGAACGATGTCGACGACGTTGCGTCGAAAAGTGGTGTAGTTGAGGGCGCTCACGACAGTCAAGCCAGAGTTCCAGACAGCCCAACTCGGTCAGCTCAAGCCGTTTCACGTCCGTCGTCTCCGGATGAAATTGAGGAGAGTCAAACAATAAAAGGGTTGCCAAATAGCCAAGAGGTTTTTGGAGATTTGACTCGAAATGACGATGACTCGGCAGAACATCAGGCTGCTCCCGGGTTGATTAGACAGCTTGGCGATGAGGACGTGTCTGGGCACGTGAATACTGCGACGCAAGAGATTCTCTCAGCTGAGAATTTACAGGATCGCGATCAGGTTTCTGCTGTGCGCGAGACTGTAGCAGTCGAACACACTGATTCTGATGACGTGCCGGAACCCGAAGCTGACAACCTGAAGATATCAGATGAAACTGCGTATGACATCGTCGGTGAAACCGAAAGCGCCGGCTCGGAGCATGAGGATGATGATCCTTCAGACTTGAAGGGTCACGACCAGGAGCCGTCACTTCAGTCTTGGGATGACAACCATCAGCTTGACGAAAAGAAAATTACTGGTGATATGCGAAGTTCTGGACTGCAAGAGCACCACGATGAAATTACAGAACTTGGTTCACAAGATCTTGATGGATACCCCAGGGATACCCCAGCGTTACAGCATGTTCAGGACGATAATCAGGTTACCGCAGTATCACCAGGTTCTGCGCCTGGTAGCCGACCTAGATCACCTGGGCTAGACTATGAGGATGTACATGCCCAAGAGCCTGCTGATCGAAATCGCGATCAGAAGCAACAGCCGACCGACGATGACCTGCAGAGTTTAGGCGAGCCGGGCGAAGCTCGTGGTGACGGCCAGGTTCGACACAGTCTTACAAAACCTGTTAGTATTGATGGGGCGCCATCTTTTCGTGATCAAATTCAAGACGAAGGCCTCAGCCACGTCACCAGCGGCCACGAGGGCGGAATAGAGACGTCCGAAAAATTGGATGCAGATCACGAAGCCCCCGATATGTCGACACTTGAGGACGATAAGGCGAGACTTCAGCAAGCTGACAATGTTAACGATAAGCTCTCACCTGTCCATGAAAGTGGAATGAACAGCCCGCCACTCGAGGATCACGACGGGAAGCCCGTTTCTGTTGATATACACGAAAAAAACGAGACGGGCAGCGACTCTGAGGGTTATGATGATGAGGATCGCAATGAACCTCTTAACGAATTTGGCGATGATGAGCTGGAGCTCAGCACACCGCGCTTGGACGTGTCCAAACGCCATTGGGACGAATTATCGGATGAGGAGAGTGTCACGTCGAATGTTCATTCTTCAGAGGATGTGAATGCCGCCAGTCCACAAGTTGGGGCCACGGGAATCCGTGGTGTTGACGAAATAGAAAACATCCACAATGACCATCGAAGTGAAGGCAATGACATGGAGAAGCCTGGCGAGGGTGAGCAGCCGTTGTTGCCTATCACGAGGAGTCGTGACTTGGAGACCGAGGACCATCATTTGCCAGAGCTTCTGAGAGACAATGCGGCGCTGCCGAGCCATGATGACAACCGCATGGAGATGCATGATGAGGCGCAACAAGCGTATTCTCACTCAGTGGAGGAGCAGGACTCACTTGCAGGAGGAATGATTAACGACCTAAAGGCAAGCGACGGATATCTGAGATATCTGCCTTCGCACTCTCCCGATGCCACGGGCGAGCACAAACCCGATCAGGCAGCGAGTGACAGCCAGTCGCAGAGGTCATTCAGTGACGATGGTGATGTACAGGGAGGAGAATATGCCCTCCAAAGCCATCCAGACGATCAAGTTGGTAGTTTCATTGAGAATTATAGCGTGCTAAATAAGGAGGGCGACCCTAACCGAGATCCAGAAGATCACGACAGACGACAGGAGAGAAACGTCGAGCCCCAGGCGGCCCGTTCGCCTTCACCTGAACAGCAACAATCATGGTCGAAAGTCAAGCACTACGATGGATTTGACTTCTCCGAGAACCCAGATGCACCTGAACATGGACGGCAAGGGTCGCTAGATCGAGACGAGGATGTCTCCGTTCCTCACAATGCCCACACATTCTCGCCCGGTAATGAAGAACACGACACAGTACCGGGTCAATTCGTTTTATCTCATCATGGCAACAATGATGCACAACTCCACTCTCCTACAAATCTCACCATACACACGACGTCACAAGACTCCTCTTTGCCCCCAGACGTAGCGAGCCTGCCACAGGCTGTTGATCCACAACAACCCGCCGACGATTATCTCTCTATACCAGCCTCCGCCAGGAAAGGTTATCACTCACCTTTGCCGGTAGAGAATGACACTGTTAGTGGTCAAGATGATCTGTTCGCAACCGACACTACCGACGTGTCCGACTACGGTGGCGACGACTCGGATGGCGAATACCACCAGTACGGAGACTTTACTCTGGATAAAGAAGCCGATACGCAATTCGACAAACAAACACTCGAACACAGACCCGAGAATGATGTCGACATACCAAGAGCAGCTGTTACGCCATCCCAAGACCCCAACGTACTGAACACCCACCACTATGAAGAGAAGGATGAGAGTGATTCATATGACCATTCAGGCATAAATGACACTAATCATCATCAGGATGAACCCTGCATGCAAAATATGTGGCAAGATTCCAACCAAGCACCGCAACAGCATAGCTTTGAACCACAACACGAAAGACCAGCTGCACTGTATTTCGCGTACGGCGACCCAGAAAGTGAAGAAGGTATCCAGCCGCACACACTCGAGCCTAATATGGATAGCCGAACCCCGCGAGCCAGCGTCTTTCTCGACAGCCCCAACACCCCCACTCGAGGAGGCCTGCGCGACAGCATCCACGCCCCCAGAGTACTAGATAGCCCCCAAACTCCCACCCGCTATTCACCTACGCGTCTACAAACCCCACCAGATCGACGCCTTGCCAACTCAGTCTCAGAGCCAGAAGAAGAGTTAGAAGTCGAACCGGAAACCTACATGCCCCGTGACGTGACCAACATCCCTTGGCATGCTCGTAACGACTCCATCCCGCAATCCCTATACAGCCAGAGCACCCTCTCGTCAAGCCACTCATCGCCCATCCACTCATCTCTGACAATCGACAGGCATGAACCGGTCATCCGGGACTCGTGGCCCGTTTCTCTGGATGGCGGTGGTAGGATGATGACGAGGCCGCGGAACGACTCGCAGCTCACGGGCGGAAGCAGCAGCGGCGGAGGCGATGACTTCGACCCGTTCAAGCATGAATTAGGTAAATCGCCTTTCATCACATCGGGTATGGGTGTTAGTTCACCAAGCCGGCGGGATCTAGCCTCTGGGCCAATGTCCTTCCAGAACCAGACTCAAAGTCAAAATCAAGAAAGCAGGTCACCCCTCTCCGGCTCCCCGATTTTCCAGAAACTGCGGAATATGTTCGAAGTCCCCGGCAATACCGGGAATGCCGAACCGAATCCTACGCGCTCGCGACCCTTGTCGAGTATCTTCCAGCCTGTGGGGCGGGATCGGAGCTCTTCGCTGCGGAAATCAATCACTCCTGATGCTGTAGATGGGGAGGAGGCGAACTCTCCGAGACGGAGCGGTTTCTTGAATGAACATGAGGATGAGATTGATGAGAAGAGCGCGTTGCTTAGTGGCGTGGACGGCAATTGACCACGCTCGGGAAGAGCCGGCGTGAACACTTCTAGTTCTGTCCGGCAGAGGGATAATACGGCTGGGTCTAGGTCTGGAGCAGGCAGATATGTTAATAATGGGGTATTGGGACAGCAGAGTCTACGGGCTGGGGCTGGGGCTGGGGGTAAGGGTACGGACGCGGGGTTCGAAGACGGGCATCACGATGATTACGATAGCGATGATTGTAATGAAAACAGAGAACGCAAACACAAAGACAATTGCAAGAAATCACAAGAACCCCAAGGCGACTTCCGCGAAGCTTATTTTTTCGTCGAAGGCTGGCGACAGCGCTTAAGAAGAGCGAGAAATACCGTGGAGAAACATAGGTGGGAGTGGAGGTTGGAGGACTTGAGGGAAATGCGCAACAGCAGGTCCAGATTATCTGGGGTGTCGGTCGGTGGAGGATCGAGTACGATGACTTTGGGCTTGGGAATGAGGACGCCTGGTATCAAAAGTGCGTTGAGGAATGTGAAGGGAGGCAGAGGGATACTGGGTGGGTTGGTCGGGCATAGGAGGAAGAAGTCGGTCAGGTGGGCGGAGGGGTTGTGATTACCACTACTTAGTCCGTGTATAGTTCATAACGAGATTGAGTGATTGTTGAATGACATAACGGTATCCCTCGATCTGTTTTGAAGGGGGGTTTTAGTGATAAGCGTGGCACGCTTGATGGAACAAGGCCTCAAAGGTAATGTGCCTAAAGGCTGGTCCTGAGTGGAAGAGAAGCTGCCTGGTTTGGTCTCAATGATACCATTAGACGGGCCTTGCCCCGATGGATGCCTACCAGCTCGCCTGGGCTACCGACTGACTTCCTCCCTCGGATGAAGCCTTTGAATACCCAAATCCTACGTTGATGAAGGTGCGTGAAGATTCGAAAATAGAAACTCGCTCGTAAGGATGTGCAAAATAGATGCAGAGAGTTCATCAGCTCTATAGCTGAAGGTCGTCTCCAATTACCTAGTCACTCGTCACTTTACCCATATCACCCGGGACTGAGAGGGTAAAGCTCCAAAATGCTCCGAATGCCCAAAAGAGGAAACTAGTGATGCTTTTACTTTGTACGAGTGGAAGACCCTTCATTTCCCGTTCGGTTCAGGTATCTATCTATACCCCACATTGATCTGCCACATAAAGTATGCCGGCTGCCGCTTACCGGCATAGGCAGTGTCGTCATTTAGCCATGACCAGATTGGCTACCAAGTTACGCGTCCTTGGGATGTAGATCGGCATCGTCAAAAATGATGCTGAACTATTTCTGACCTTCAGCAACTTTTCAAGTGCCGAAGGGAACTGTGTACTCAGCTTCACCCTTGAGCCCAATGTGGGCGCGAGCATCAATGCACTGGCATGATGCCCCGGGTAAATTGCCCCAAGGGGGCTAGAACCCCTGTCGTGTATATTCAGTGGGGGGTGCCCGGATATCCATGTCTGATATTAAGGCACGATTGATGGGACAGGGCAAAAGAAGATGTGGCGATCAATGTACTAGCGGGGTGTACCGGTCCGTTGACTCGGTACGTTCCAACCTGGAAGGCTTTCTTGGTATAAGTAGAGCGATCGCACACAATATGCAAACGTCCCACCGTGCCAAGATCCCAGAAGTTTCGTCATCGCAGCACGTGGAGCTTTTCGCAAGGACACAGATAGCCAAAGATGAAGTTCCTAACCACCATCTCGGCCCTCCTCGGTCTCGCAGCCGCCTCTCCCCTGGACCCCGAACCGCCCCTCAAGCGCGCCACGCAAGCCCTACAGCAAGTCACCGGGTTTGGGACCAACCCATCCAACACCAAGATGTACATCTACGTGCCAGCCACACTCGCCGCATCGCCACCCATTATCGTGGCGATTCACTACTGCACGGGCACGGCCAACGGGTACTACAGTGGCAGTCCCTACGCGCAGCTCGCAGACCAGAAGGGGTTTATTGTGATTTACCCCGAGTCGCCCTACAGTGGGACGTGCTGGGACGTGTCGAGCAAGAGCGCGCTGAGCCATGATGGCGGTGGAGATAGCAACTCTATTGCGAACATGGTTACGTATGCGTTGGATAAGTATCAGGGTGATGCGACTAAGGTGTTTGTTACGGGGAGTTCGTCGGGGGCTATGATGACCGTATGTGCACTTCTCTCATTTATCCGTCACCCTTGGAGAAAATTTCACTCCGAGAATACGGAGTTTCCAAGGAGCAGAATAATTTGACGCTGACTGATGAAATAGAACGTCATGGCGGCCACCTATCCCGAAATGTTCGCCGCCGGCATTGCCTACTCGGGCGTGGCAGCCGGGTGCTTCATGTCGGCCTCCAACGCCGTGGACGGGTGGAACAACTCGTGCGCTACCGGGCAATCCACCGCGACAGCAGCCAAATGGGCCTCGGTCGTCACCGACATGTACCCTGGCTACAACGGAACCCGACCCAAGATGCAGATCTACCACGGCAGCGCCGACACGACGCTCGCCCCGCGCAACTACAACGAAACTATCAAGCAGTGGGTCGGCGTCTTTGGGTATGATGAGAACGCACCCGTTACGACTCAGGCGAATAGCCCACAGAATGGGTATACCACGTATACGTATGGAGATCATTTGGTAGGGATTTATGCCCAGGGCGTCGGGCATACGGTGCCGATTCGGGGGGCGGATGATATGAAGTTCTTTGGATTGTAGGGGGTTTGTTGGCTTGGAGGAATACTGAAGGGGAGAAGATAAGAATATCTTTGAGGGTGGGCAGAAGGGGTGGGGAAAGGGGAACTGAAAATTGAGTAAGTTCCCCGGTTCCGTCTTTTGGCATGGGTTGTATATATGAGGATACGCACGTACATTCCGAAGCTTCTTGTGGATATTAAGATATGCCTGATGATATTGAAAAATGACTTCTGCTTTTCTTATCCAATGATGCGTTGATAGGTACATGCTTGTTATGTAAGATGGATAATCTCAACTTGTTAGGTGAGAGAAATCAAGTTCGCAAGAAATAGAGCACCAAGTGAAATTCGTATTTCCTCCCTACTAAAGTTCAGTTATAACAACCGAAACTATACCTGCTTAAGATCCTGGAAAAATCAAATCTCATCATATCCATCTTTATGTTTATTAAACTTTACCTTAGTTATCTAATACGTTCGCGCAGGATGGCTTCCCTTGATGAGACATGAATTCGAGAGAAATACTTGAGCCAGATTTGTATATTGTAAGTTTGGTCATAAATCGTACTTCCGCGAAAGGTTGGAACAAACTTTTGTCAGGTGTCAGAGAGTTTGAAGAACTAGTCTCCGCCGTTTCCAATGTTGTGGTGGAAAACTTGTAGAGTTTTGGATTTAAAATCTTCAGTACCGAACATGGAGCACATTTCGGTTAAAAATGAAAGATGGTGTGAAAATCCAAAGACAAATTGCTATCATAACCACTTCATCTGTGTCTTGACCACGAGATTGTTCTTCCTTGATCGATAACAACTACAATGCTTCAGTTGGATGGCCCCTTTTTGGGGTCGTAACTCGACGACTCTGTACCCCCTTCGGCAATATTTGACATGCTGGACCCACCCGCCTTTGGGTTGTCGCCGCCTGTGACCTGGCTTACACCCGGCGCGCTAGAAGCCTTCGAACTTGCGTCTGCTTATTGGATCAGTTATATATTTTTGACGTTATAATGAGATACTTACCATCTGCAGACTGTCGTGTCTGAGTAACACCTTCGGAGAACTTTTGTTGCGCTGCCTCGGAACCTGTTGGCATCGTGTCTGATTATGTGTTTGACTTCTGACGGTGATGAATTATGAGTGATTTTAGGGTCTGGATTCGGAAATGTGTTCGTAAGCAATCAAAATTCTACCATTCATCAGGATATAGAGTCGGGTTTATAACCATAACACAATCCATAAGTATCATTAGAAACTGACTGATCATGATGACATGCATGACTGGCATAGTACGTCATTATGACATATTTGATCTTAGCATGAGTCAATGACTATGTGAATAGTGTACCTTTACCACAAAACAAAGAAGCCGGCCCAAATTTAGAACAGAAATTCCGACTACTAACCACTAAGAAGGGACTAAACCGTACTCCACCAGGTGTGTTTGTTATAGGTTAATGTCTAATATCAACAAAACATCGGCGAAATAAAGTAGTTTCCGCGAGGAGTTTCTACTCAAATCAGTTTGTGGAGGATGATCAACTTGGATAGATTACTCAAGAAACGCGACTAATCGCTGCGTCGGACCGAACGCCTGCCACGTACTCTCGTCAAGTACTGCCGAATTGATTCTATGCGCTCTTCCCATACTACTTGTGGTAAAATCAACTAAGTTGTTCAGTTAGGGAATTTAGAAATCGACTATTGGCCAAGCAATACGAACTCGCCTCCCAACTGAAGTAGTGGTCCAGAAGAAGAGCCTGTCGTTCTCCAGTAGCATTGTCAAATATATTCCTATAGTACGTCGTGCTCCGGTCGGTCATAACAAAGACAGCGCTAGGATCTGAGAAGATCGCGACCAATCCCTGACGGCAGAGTTCCTTTGGTCAGACTGTAAGAAACCGCATGTTTTGGCCGAAGTCTGAATCCTTGTCACATTACCCAAGTCAACCCTCTCGGCGATCGCGCTGTCACTTTTTCGGCCCGCCCTACCGGTACCTTGCACGCGGGCGTGCGAGATTCGAGGGCAGAGGATATCGGAGTGCATAGAAGTTTATTTTACGGTAGGTCGAGCTGAGAGAGATGGTTTGGTATTTCAACTGGCTGGTCAAAGTTGCAGGATGTAGGAGTCCTGGGACAATTTTCGTGTGGACATGCTGGTTCATGATCGTGTTTTCAGAATGAGCGCAAAAGATAGGGGAGTACTTTTTCAGTTCAGCTCGAGTTGACGCGGGTGAAGTGAGGCGTTTAGCAGATTTACTGCATATGGAACCGCATTTTGCATGTTGTTGGGTCGCTTGCGGTCCAAGGTCCAATGTGACAAAAATGCACATTTCAGGACCGTTCCTTCGCCTTGTTTTAGGCAACTTCGTAAACGGCCCTTTTTCACATCGTGACTGTGGAATTTGGTGGCCTGAGGTCATGTTGAGGCACACCTAAGATACTTCAGGGCCTTTTTGCGGCTTGGAACCCCCGACCTGTACTTCGCTTCTTCATCCTCGTATGTAGCCGGAATGCCAGTACCAGTGTGGTTCCACAGTGACTGTATAAATCAAGACTCGCTCATTTTCTCGATATTGGTTCATGCAACTCATCAAATATATAGCACCATTTGACACCGATCCCCGCGAAACCTTGACTTCTCCCCTCCCTGCCAAAGTCAGTTTACGAACCTGACACTAATAATTCCCCTTTTCTACTATTACAAGTCATATTCTCAAGCCAACATATACCCAATATGACACCCCAACGCAAAATCCATGCCGACGGCAAAGACTCCGTCTTCTGTACCGCCGAGCGTGGCGTCCTACACATCCGCGTCGCCTCCTGCACTAGGGTCCAAACCCAAGCCTCCACTGACATCCAGCAAGCCATGTCGACTTTAACAGGCATATTCATAACCCATGCCATCAAGACCGAAGGCAGCCGTCCCGATCATGCGTAGGAACAATCACCTTCGTTACCATAGCCTTGCGCACCTTGTCATTCGCTGGGCACGAGAAGGAAAAAGACGACAACCACGACATGTTCTGGTGCAGACGGCGAATGACCTGTCGAACATGCCACACGTGTTGATTCATCGGATGGAGTGGGGACTTACTGATCTGACGCGTGCGGAGCCTAGGTTTAAGGCTATGTATGCAAGATGCGGTGGAGAAGGAAGAGGACCATGCTAGGGTTGTGAGACGGGAGATTTTGGCTTGCGATATTAACTAAGGACAGGCCTTGTTCATACATGGCCATGGGGAGATGTCAAAAACGACGGGTCACATGGTATTGGAGCATAGAAGCACCATATCGTTAGTTCTAGCTTTGTCTAGACTGTTGTTTGATATTAAATGTGGGATTGAGCACCATAGTGATTCCTAAGGTTGAAAGGCGCTTTATGCTTAGAATAAAAGCGCTTTGTGCTTCAGGATAAAGGCGGGATAGAGGTAGCCTAGTAAGGCTGGACCCTTCAGATTACTTAAAGGCAATGCACACAGCCAACAGAACAGATAGAGGGAATCGAGGATGGAAAAAAGGGGACCTAACCATAACCACCAAATTATTCTTTTCATATAACCGTCATATCACGGTCATACTGCAAGATACGTGAATATCTAACAGGAGAGGCGGGGTCAATATGGGCAGATGCAAATGCAACAGCAGATGGCACAGGGAATGGTCTCGAATGGCCCGGCGCTGGAGCCGAGTTCTATTACTGTTACGGCGCCGTTTAGTGTCAAATTTGTCTCCAAGAACGGGGATCAGATGGAAGAGTAGGACTTCTGGACGAAGGTGATAATTTCTCTTCTGGCATTGAAGGAAATGATGAGGAAGAGATAAACGACCTGAAACCTCGGAATAAGTGATTTAGAGATGGCAATATATCGAACCCCGCTAAAAGGCGAGTAGACCCACTCTAGCAGAATGGCGGCATATTAGCTGTTTAGTATAAGGTCCAACGCAATATGTCCTGTCATACCAGCCCGACCTAAGATTCGTACATGCTAAAGCATCACAATACATAATCAACTTGGCGTCTTCTCGCCCCTTACTGTCATCGTGAACCGACGGTAGCGGATGTTGGTTGTAGTGCTGTACTAGTAGCCGTAGATGTGGTTCCACCAGGTCAATTAAACCCGGATTATTCACAACAATAATGCAGGGATGCGTGAGGTATAACCAGGGAATCCCCATGAATTTCCCACAGATTGGAAGTCTTGATAGCGAGGCCAGGGCTGTGTGAATTGTTACTAACAACATCGCATTGCGATGCTGAATACAAGTAGTTGAAAAGTGATACAGAGAAGAAAAAGGACAATCAGCTAGTTACGTTTGGGGCAGGGCCTACATGCACACAAAGACATACAACGATCCCAGAGTAAGTGCTTTATCGGAGCAGATAATACGGGGTAATCGACTGGGCTGGAGATACCGGAAGGTACAGCCAATTAGCTGCTATAGCCAAGAAAACTCTAATATAGCCGTTGGCCATCAGCAGGCCCAGCAAAGGGCTGGTGCGGTCCGACAAAAGCCCAGATTAAAAATCCAGCACCACTTCCTGGCTGTATTACCTGCCAGTTATTATTTCCTGGGCCAACCCTCGGTCTTCATTCCTTGAACCCCTCTCAATTCTAGATCAAGATCAAGATCGCCTTCAGATCTTCCCAAAGATGGCGCCCGTCTTCGGGGACAGAGCCGAGGCGAACGAGCCTGATGCTCTCTCCAGCACAACCAATCCTATCAAGAACTTCTCGGCATCAATGTCACTCACGTCGACTTCAACCACCAGTCACGACAGCATCAAGACCGGCCTGAGTACCAGTGAAAAGAGCCACTCCAAGGCGGAAGGCACCAGCAAGATCACAAAGCTCCCAACTGAGCTTTCACTCGCTATCATCTTGTACCTAACCCCGAGCGATGCTCTAAGCCTAGCTCTCACTAGCAAGCGTTTCAATTCAATCATCACTCGATATGAAACTACCATCACTCATGCACTTGTCATCAATCATTGCGAGGAACGACTTCTAAAGGGCGCCATTGCGCATCATGCGCTCGAGATAGCGCCGTGGTTGCTTTTCAAATCAACCGCTCGAGATGAAGCCGAGTATCTGCAGATCATAGAAAACTTCGTCAAGGAGTACATGAATAAGAGCTGTAAGGGGAGCCTACCTGAGAAGCTCAGGTTGCGCGCCGCTATTCGTATTGCTATGTTCCATGACCTTGCCATCACCACACCCTGGGACGAGGTTCTGCACCTGACGTATCGCGAAATGCGGAAATACTACCGTCGAAGTCTCGAGCTGCATTTTGAAATCGTTGGTCACTTCAACTTCCAGATGCATATGCACCTATTCGACATGCTCTTTCATATCACGGCCCTCCGATACCTTCGAACCCCTCATGGCCCAGGGAACCGAGCCTTTCGTATTACCATTAGACGTGTGCTTACCTTTTATACCGCCGCTCCCATGTACAAGAGAATCGATCATAGAGTCACTAGTCTCTCAAGGGAGCTGTTTAGTACGCATCGCAGGACCAGTGAGCAGCCTCTTTTGCTATTGTATTGTCCCATCCAATGGAACTGATGAATCGCAAATCTAGGAGGCAATTTCGGAGGTCTATCAGAAATTCCCTTCCTTACAATCGTCGCGCGATGCAAGTGGCAAGCTCAGCTTGGAGACATCAAACTGCTGAGACTTGGTCCTCGGATACGACGAAGTGCATACAGCGCACAGCACGAAGGGATCGTTCATTGAGTTTGTAAATGGGACATTGTGGAGGAATTGCATTGTGCTTCGTCATCCTCTTTGCGATGCGACATTGATTTGAATTTGAGGGCAAGCGGACAGCACATCGACGGGTTGGATTACGGCTAATAGCTCTCCGTTTACGAGCAGAGTAGGCAAGAATTCATTTCTGGGAATAGCTTACCGAATGAAGCTACGACATACGAGCATAATCAAGATGGGATAAACTGATCAAATTAACGCACGTCGCACTCCTCAGAGATATAAGTGATACCCTTGCCACTGCGTAGACAGCGGTCTTGGGGAAAATTATTATTTTATTATTAAATACGCCGTAGGCTCGAAGCCCCCGGTACCTCTACTAGTACTCCCGTATGTCAACCGTGCCCTAATGGCTGGACTAAATACATACGCTGCGTCGTCGGTTCGCCCTATTGGTGACTGCGTTGCGTTCACCACCATACTACGTTGGTTCTCAACCTACCAACAAAGTCCCCCCTGAGAAGATCGATGCTATCTGGGCCTTGAAGCTGTCCGACCCGTCCCTAGCAGCCACCTTACAATAGTCCCACTAACTACTGGTTCTCCTGTTGCCGTTGCGAGGTCTCTGCGAGAGTAGTGGCCGTGGTGCGATAGCGGCCCGTAATCGTTCCCTCGGTCCTTCCAACAGCCCGCAAAAGAGAATTACGTGCTCTGCCGTCTCAGGGGCGTCGCCACAGCGGCATAGCGGCGAGTACACGCCAAAATCCCCTGTCTTGAATAAGAAGGCTGCTAGTCCTATTTTTTCCGTCCTGATCTGGCACAGCGTAGACGCCTCCAGTCGGTTCAGGCCGAAATACTTGCCCCCTTTCGGTATCTGCATCGAAGGGCCCTCCGGTTCCTCAGTGATAGCGCGTCGCTGGCGATCGTGATGCTCTGCTCCAGTGAGCCATCTCTTCCTCCAGTGGCCGAGGAGGGCAGCCGGGACCTCCTTTTCCTCACTCATCCACTCGGAGCCCCGGGCCTCCTTATCCATAGTGTACCCTGCCGGTCGGAGTAGCTGCGACGCCTGCTTCCTCTTCGCCGGCCTAT
The DNA here is from genome assembly GCF_002105095.1 of Pseudomassariella vexata. NCBI lineage: Eukaryota > Fungi > Ascomycota > Sordariomycetes > Amphisphaeriales > Pseudomassariaceae > Pseudomassariella > Pseudomassariella vexata. The sequence goes on from NW_024467957.1 coordinate 3,494,725, forward strand.
CCTGCCGGAGTATATGTGACGCTTTAGCGCTCGCGCTGCGAAGCAGATTTCTCTTCCCGCTAAGCCGTAGCTGTTCTTCAAACTTAGCAGCCCGGGCACTAAGATAGAGGTCTAGTGGCGGACCGGCGTCGCTTTGTGGGCGCCACAGACTACCCGGAGGCACTCGTTCTGTATCCCCATCAGGCTCTTAGCTGGCCCTGCCGGTTCCTCACTTATAGTATGCCACGCAGTCGCCCCGAAGGCGATCGCGCTACGGATAACCACCGTATATAACAGCCTCGCCCGTATAAGATCGCAGCCCCACGACATATTAACTAGCTTTGTCAGGGCTAGCTTTTGAGTTGCCATTTTTGTTTCAACACGCTCAACATGGGCGTGCCACGTCAGTTTGTGGTCGGGGAAAATTAGAAATGGGTTCGGAGTATATCTTATGGTGTGTTTGGATTCGAGTGAGAATCCCACCAGTCCGGATTTATTCCGAGCACCAAGTTAGCAAAAACGGGCCATGGCCAGCCGAGATAATATTGTTTTAGTCATCGCCAAGCGCCGTGCCGGAGGGTGAGGCTCCGTTTTGCTCGGAATCCGGAAAGTGAAGTGAACCTTCCGAAGCCAAGAGGTCCCGGACGGAAATTGCAGAAAGAGAAATGAGTTTATAAAACCACCGGGTATATTGCTAACCCAGGCCGGTAGCTAAGGCGAAACTGCTAATTCCAGATCTTGCACACGATGTTGGGTTCCTATCTGGTGGCCGCGCTGGCCTCTGCAGCAAGCATTTCGATTGTCTCATGTCAGAACACGACGCAAAAGTTCGAAGCTGAAGATGCGGTTCTCTCTGGGACAGAGGTCGATACTGCGACACCAGGCTTCTCTGGTATGTTGAAAAATTAACTGAAATATTGTGTCTGAGCAGTGACATTGGCTAATCACAAATTAGGCACCGGATACGTGACTGGCTTCGATGAAGCAACAGACAAGCTCACATTTCACGTGGAGAGTTCTGGTCAAGCTTTGTACGACCTCAGCATTCGCTATGCTGGCATTTATGGCGAGAAGCGGACATCCGTGGTCCTCAACAACGGCAGCACGAGCGAGGTTCTCTTTCCGGCCACTGATGTCTTCGCCACGGTGTCTGGCGGACAAGTGTTACTCGAAGAAGGCGACAACACAATTGATTTCGTAACCAACTGGGGATGGTGAGTTCCTTTCATGTGATATCCTATCTCATGAACCCATTTCCTGAGAGAAGGATCCAGGTACCTAATCGACTACATCACCATCACCCCCTCCGCCCCCCGCGCACCCCACGACATAACCTCAACCCTAGTCAACCCCAACGCCAACGACAACGCCTACGCGCTCTACACTTACCTCCAATCCATCTACGGCAAAAAAATCCTCTCAGGCCAACAGGACCTCTCCTGGGCCGACTGGATCACAGCCCAGGTCGGCAAGACCCCCGCCCTAGTGTCAGTTGACTTCATCGACTACAGTCCCTCGCGCGTCGAGTTCCAGGGCAACGTCTCCACGGCCGTCGAGGACGCCATCACGCACCACGAACGCGGGGGTATTGTGTCTGTCCTCTGGCACTGGAACGCACCTGCCGGATTGTACAATACGGATGCCGAGCCGTGGTGGAGCGGCTTCTACACCGAGGCGACTGATTTCGATGTCGCGGCTGCGCTGGCAGATACTACGAATGCAAATTACACGCTGATTCTTCGAGATATTGACGCGATTGCGGTGCAACTGAAAAGACTTGAGGACGCGGGTGTGCCGGTGCTGTTCCGGCCGTTGCATGAGGCGGAAGGAGGGTGGTTCTGGTGGGGGGCTCAGGGGGCGGAGCCAGCGAAGAAGTTATATGCGTTGTTATATGACCGGTTGACGGAGTATCATGGGATTGGCAATCTGATTTGGATGTGGAATTCCATTGCACAGGAATGGTATCCTGGGAGCGACGTGGTAGACGTGTTGAGTGCGGATGTGTATGCGCAGGGGCATGGGGTAAGTTTGACAACCAATTCTTCAATCGAGACGAGTCGGAGGCAGGTGACGGCTGACACACTGAAATACAGCCCATGTCTACGCAGTATAATCAGCTCATCGACCTTGGTGCCGACAAGAAGATGATCGCTGCGGCCGAGGTCGGTTCGGCACCGTTGCCGGACTTATTGGAGGTGTATGAAGCGGACTGGCTGTACTTTGCCGTCTGGGGCGATTCGTTCATTAACAATGCCGAGTGGAATACGGTGGATGTCTTGAAAGAGGTAAGTGTCTGTTCGTTTATCTCGGCATTCCGCAGGTTTGCTAATTACTGCTAGATTTACAACCACGAGTATGTCTTGACTTTAGATGAGATTCAGGGGTGGGAAACACAATAGTTGGATGTGAATTTGAAATGTCGATTGTCCGGTTAGCAATTAGGGAATATTTTGCCTACAAAAACAGTCCTAAAGCCCTGCGATATGCGTTCTAGTCGAAGACACATGTATCCGTGGGGTTATATATGGCCGAGTAGTTAACTACTCGTAGTTGCTACCTGGTTGGCCCCGCTGGGTATGCACGTGCTCCTCTGCGGCCAAACTGTCTTTAAGAGGTTCGAAGTTCGAGAATCCGCTGCGAAGCATTGGTATTGAATCGTAATTACGCCGGCCTGTAGTCAAGCCCACAATGAGCTCATAGTTTACTTCGCGATCTTCAAGAAACGAATGCGTCATAGTCGAGTGTATATGTGGTCCATCTCACGATAGACCAAAAGTCAAACCACGAACTGTCAAGTATATGGTTATAGGGCTAAACCTGCGCAATTGGCCTGAAACCTTTAGCATTTATTGGGGTTCGTTAAATGGCCTGTTGGACGGCCTGTATGATCACGCCAAAGAGATTTGGCCGTCGCATGCTACTCTTCGATCCATATCACGGATACTTACGTTTTTACAAATATGAGAAGAATGCATTGGCATGTTCCAGTATTTGGGGATCATTACCGATTACCATTGGTTTCGGAGAGGTTGGACTTCGCAAGAAACCTGGCCTCGTGTGAACTAGAAAACGGCAAAATCAATCGATTGAATGATTAAATCATATTATTTATTATCATATTATTAACTATGGATTTTGAAATTATGTAAAATATTCTTATGAGATGGCCATGAGTTCCACAAACACCTGCGAGTTTAGTTAACAGTTTATTCACCTGAAAGCAACTACCAACTTCGATTGTCATATTCTAATACTATGAATGAACTCTGTGTTGATAAGAAGTTATTGCAGTTTGAACTTGTTGATGTAGAGAAAAATGATACTGCATTACTTAAGTAAATTTTTCTCAGTGTCAACAAAAATGTGAGAAGCACCAAGGATCCCAACCCAACTCTTTCATAATGAAAAACCGAGTCAAAATCATCAAGAAGTATTGGTCGTATCAGCAGGACGTAATGTAACAGTTCACCCAGTTGATTTTCTTTTTCCTGTTTTCCGACAGTGATACACCTCCGGAGATTTCTATTCGGGTCGGATTGAGTATCCATGTCCAGTATGATCAGCTGGTTGGGCCCTTGAACGGTGAATGCGCTCGCACGAGCGACAAGACCTTGCTCGGAGATTTTTTCCCTTGACCCATCAGCAAACGGATTCTCAAGATCCCCTGTCCAAACAATTTCGCCAAAGGGAATTTCAAGGTACTTAATCGTCCCCGAATATGCCATCCAAGACCAAGATGGCACTGAATGGTCCCTCGCGTATTTGATCCGGGACAGGCTTTCCCTCTCAAGGGCGCACCACAATATCGATCTTTCAAAGTATTTCCAGAAAATACCGTGGTCGAACCTAGTTTGGAATGCGGTGGCGATTCGCTTTTGCAATCCCGCGATGGCGACCGAGCGGTCGACCTCTTTCGTCAGTTTCAGTGCACTATAGACTGTGTGTAGATGCTGTATGAGTTTGATTCGCTCATTTTTGAAATAAATCAGCCATATCCGTGGAAATTCGTGGTCTCCGAGGAACTGGGATTGCGGGCTATAGATACGAAGGTTTAGCTATTGAACAATCTTTACCGCAGACTGTACTCCGAGAATGGTTGTACTTACTTGCATAGTTGTGCCAGAGTTTCGCAATGGACGCCCCTGCGGCGTTCCCAGTAGACCTGAGTCGCAGTGAAGTGAATCGTACGGCGGGACAATGCTCTCTCCTGTAAAACCCAGGCCCTTGTGTTCAGTATGCCCCTTTCGACGTCAGCTTGGAAGTTGTCTATAGCCTCTGCCAGATGGAGAGGGCCAGATGGAGTTGAAACCGTAGCATAATATCTGCTGGGTCTACCGATTAGGAAGCCCTCCCCTGATGATTTTGCAGAGGTTGCTGCGATGGTGACGTATGCGGAACTATAAGTAGTCTTCCATTTTCTGAGCTTCAGATTCTCAGTCGCTTTCATCGTTCTGTATGATGCAAAGGGAATCGATCCAGAGATACCGGATTCTGAGGCTCGGGTAACAATGACAGCATCTTGGAATGTTCTGGGGAGTCTGCTTAAGTTGATGTTGTTCCTAAATTGTTTGATATTGCCCTCTTCTGTGCAGATGCGGAGATCCTTCGTGACCTTCCCCCAACAATGACTTAGTGCAATAAACTTATCCCTCAAGTTGTCAGCAGGCTCAATCAGGCGTAAACGTGGGTCGTCTTTGGTGCCAACATCTATCACCCTCGTGGATATCTTCAGGGCAGAAGTTGGGCTTTCTTGAATGCGGTAACATTCATGATTACCATCACAGAGACGTATCCAATCTCGCAACAACTCGAATTGTTGCTAACTGCCAGCCTTGGGTAACCACGGCCGTCCTACCTGAGCAAATTGTAAATCGCCGAGATGGGAACTTGCTAATGGATCATGTAAATAACCATCTACAGCAACCAAAGCGCGATCAGCGGCACGATGAACCTGGGTCAAAGTATATGGAAAGAATAGGTGGTCCATCTCTGGAAAGGCTGAGGGCATGGTTGCGTCGAAAGAGCTGAAGAGGTTTGTTGGACGCGATGCTCGTCTTTCGGAGACACTGGTCCAATAGCCGGCATAAATGACATTCGACAGGCTGATCACGGATCTCCTCAAAATTGCGACCAAAGTCTATTTCAGGCTGTCTTAGGTCCAGATCCTTACAAGCTTGGCACATCGTTGAAGGAGTCGTCTCTATAGGAGGAAGAGACCAGCGAAGCCGCGAGTAAATTTCATGTGCCAGCTTGTTGTTCATTATAACCGTCCATGCATCGTGAACCTTACTTGATCTCTGCTCAAGTCAGCAACTCTCCTCCTAAGCATGTGTCACTGAATCTACCGGCTGATTCTCTTTAGCATTCATCCACCAACCAAAGGGAGGCGCTTTTACTCACATTCTCCAGTTCCCAAAAGGTCGCTGTCAGCGTTTTGAAAAGATCATGATGCGTCAATGACTTACGTACTGCAGATTTTGTTATAACTTGTCTCAACGCCTTGCTTAAATTCGGTGGTACTTACTGATTTAGAAAGTGCCAGGGTTCTTTCGCCCTCTATTATGGAGGAAACAGACTTCGCCGTAGTCAGTTCCTGGAGTGCAGGATTGAATGCATATGAAGGATTTGATGAAACTTTATTCTGGATCTCTTTCATCGTCTCCAATGCTTTCTTGGAACTTGCACGATATACAAGGTTTATTCGAAGCAACTGCGCTCGAATTAGGTCTAAGAGGTCCTTCAATGCGAGGTTCTGTGGTAGGTTGTCGTCGAGGGAAGTCGATAGTTTTGTCAACCATGTCTTAATGACTGGGCGTAATCGTGGATTTGAGTCTGTTTCCCAGAAACGAGCTTCTCCATTCCTCTCTCTGGAATCTTTGAAGAACTGTTCTAGACTTTCGTAGCCATATAGAAGCCAGATAAGAAATTCCATTAGTATGCAACCGAACGACCACATATCATATTTCCGAGAAGTAGGGTTGGCTTCGTCTACCTCTGGTGGCTCGTATCTTCTGCTTCCATGTTTTTTTGTAGGATCAAACCGTTGACGGGTATAGAGAGCGTGGAATTTTGCAAGTCCGACGTCTGCGATGACCAAAGTCTCCTTTCCACCTGCGGAGTTTTGGAAGACGAGAATATTTCCTGGCTTGAGATCTCCATGGCGGGTACCTTCGTTATGAAGTCTTTTGAGTCCGTCTAAAAGACCCTGTACTTGCGACAAAGCCCAAGAAAGTAGGTCTTCGGTCAAGCTGAGTCTATCCTTCTTCCATAAATCTAGCAGGTTACCACCATCAGCCCATGGAAACACGAAGCGTCTGTTCTTTCCCCTTTGATATGCTGCATAGGCTTGTATGAGATGAAGATGATTCAATCTCCTCATTATTCACAGCGTGGTTTTCTCCTTGGCGAAGAATTTCTTTGCCTCGTCATCATTACTCTGACCGGTCAAGTATTTCACTGCGACTATGTGTTCGTTGGTGTTGGTCTGCAAAAATGTTTCAGTAGATTTCAAGCAAATTCATTGTGAGACCAGTTACCTCTTAGGCAAAGGTTTGATGGCCAATGGGAATCTTAACCTTTTGAACCATGCCAAAGTAGCCCGAGTTCTGACTTGCACCTTGGCAGGCCACAAATGGGAGTGGTTGTTTATCGTAGAAAGTGTACTCAAATTGATGATGTAAGAATGATGGGGCAAGGAATATCCATTGATGTTGGATCAGTCGACAGGCATCAAACGTTTCCCATTCGTTCAAAAACTGCCGTGGTCTTTGTTCGTCCAAAGGCAGCGTACCGTCTTCATTCGGGGGTAATAGCGAAAACATTTTCCATTCCTCGTTGCGACCAATGGGTAGACTATTATCTGCAAAATGATGTTCGCATAGTGCTGGTATTTTCTTGACTAGCCCCGTGAAGACAAGCGTAAGGAAAATCTACTCTGCCCCATTCTGCACATACCTGACATACCTGTCAATATCCCTGCAGGAAGTTCCTCAGGCAGTCTTGAAGTGTTGCTCTAATGATATCTTCCTGAAGAAATTCGCGAACTTTGGTTGACGTCAAAAATTGAGGGTTGTTATAGGGGGGAACTTCAATGTTTGGTTTGCAACTCTTGTCAATCAGGCGATGGGACAAGACACAGTCAAGAGTCTGTCTGGGCTGGTTCTGCATGGCTGGTTAACTTAATGGGTGAAATCGGAATCCCTAATGATTCAGGATTATCCAAATTCTAGTTGATGATAGGAGCATAGGTTATAAGGTACAGTATATGGGCCAGAAAGTGATGACAGGCATTACAGTTGCAAAAATGCCAAGATGTATTGAACGGGGCAAGTGAGCGGCTTAAATAATATTGGACTCGTCAGGTCTCAACGGGGCACCGTCTTACAAGTCAGAGGTCGTGTTGAGATCTGACGAGTAGTGGAGTGACTCAATGGATTCAGACAAGGCTGCCGGGCTTCGACAGTTATCTCCACCAATGGCCAGGCCGCGCTTTCGAATGGAATTATGTAGGTAGATCAAATAGGCGCTGATCTTTCACACTGGTAAGAGGCTGTGACTGGTGTAACCTCATTTGCAGCGCCAGCAGACCAATCCCATCTCATAATATTAGATAGATGTGTAGGTTGGGCTGCATCTAGTTCACCGAGCCATTTTACACAGCCCCAGACTTCTTGAAAACCGGAAACTCAGCATGGAGTGACGCACTCGAAGTTATATTCGCAAGGTTTTATTGATCGGATGTTGTTGGACCAAATTGACCGTCAAAAGACGAGGGACCAACTCGTTGTAGAATGAGGTATTTTTGGTAGTTATAAGGTCTGACAGATGTGTCAGACTATTCTCACAATGCTTTCAATACAAGATAATGTCATGCACGAGAAGGCTCTAGCCCCGTCCACAAATCCTTGGTTGTTTTACCGATTTTACCGATCTATGCACTGTAGTAAATATATCCTGCCTGATGACCATTGCCTTTCTCGTTCGCGCACTTCCACCCCTTACATCATGAAGTAGAACTATCCATCTAAGAATGTCATGTCCCTAGGATGAGTTTAGACAATGGGCCATTGGGATATCACCAGATGAGTGAGTGAGCTTGATGACCATCCTGCAAACCTCCTTGTCAGTTTGAGAACAATCAATTGGCTTTGCTCCCATACCTTAAACTATTGCCTTTCGCTATGTCACAAGCCGTCTCAAGCGTATTATGTATATATCGTTTCGCAGTTGCAAGCTTTCAATCTCGAATCTCCTTGCTTTGCAAAAAGCGTAGAGATTTTTGGAGAGATCCTTCGGTTTCTCGGCGCAATTGGAATGCAGTTGCCGTTCGATGGTCTTCATGTCCATGGCCAAGTGCTCAGGTGAAGCGAGTAATACGATGAGAAGTGTTGCAAGAGGAAAGTGACATGGATAAAGGAGTGTGAGTACATTATGAGTATGGAGAGGACAGAGGTAAGCCATTTGGAAGATCGAAGTCATGCGTTACAAGTGTTATCCTTGCTTGGGAACAATTGTTCCTCAGACGCGCCATGCAATTGCCGATCAAATGCGTCCCCCTCCTGTATGGAATTGACAGGCTCAGCCGCTTTGAAGAGACCTCTCTCGGGCAGTATTTTAGATTTATCGGCAGACCAGTGTGGCATGGTGCTGAAAAGATGGTGGGCAGAAAGTGTACCTATTCTGTGTCGACAAGCTCGATGGCTTCCGGCCTGCGGCTCCAACAACGAACAGACGATAATTCTTCTGAGTTGCCGTCGCCAGGCTCAGACAGTTCTTACCATTCACCGACAAGAGCACCACACACACATTCCTTGGAGGATCAAATGACCAGTAGTTCCACACGTGTTGAGTATCCTCCAAAAGGTTTGCCAGGCCACCAAACCAGAGGAGGTTTCCGTTTTCCTACAAATTATCTCAAGTTCTCACACCTGAAACTGTGGAAGGAAAAGATAAATGCAAGGCTGAGGCGGATGTGGAAGAGGAGGTCATAATTGAGACCAACGGAATCGTTCACTGGGTATACACCCGCGAGTTTTGCACTTTAAAAAGACGAAGGAATGGATTAGATAAATAAGGCAGCCACTAATTCGTAAATGCACTGCATTTTATCCTGTGAGACGTGGCCGACACTTATAAAAATGATGCGGCCAACCCTTAGGTTCGATATAGAGATGCTCTATCAGCCCGCGTATCGTGTGCGGCCTGTGCGAGTCCGACCCCCTTGCTCCATTCTGAATTAATGCGCCGCGTACACAGGTGGCAGTGGTTGGGCTTGGAAAATGCTTCTCAACGTGCCGTGTTAGTGTATATTAATAATGTTGAGGCCGCCCCCTGATGTCTTTTGTGTATCCGTCATCTCACTCTCACCATAGATGCAATATACCAACCACTCTTAGCTGAGCAATAACTCCTAAACGAAATGATATGGGCCAAGGAATTTCACCGGAAAGCGTAAGCTGCTGGCGGAACTCTAGGGTTTTGTCTACTCTCTCCCAGCCTTATCAAGCCTTTCAAAAGAATAGCATACGCAGAAGGCGAACAGGATCTTTATAACTTGGCTAATGTTATTTGTAAAGGCCTCGTCACCACAACATACGGTTGTAGAAGTAACTAATGGATGCCTGACAGCGCTGGGACGACAGCCACTCAAGAAGAAGTAGATGCCTTCATCGAGGCTATGGGGGGTATCAATCTTCCTCGAGAGCCGACCATGTGGCACAAACTCCTTTCCGAGAAGCAGTTGAATGAGTGGTTTGTGATTTGGGTGTCTTGCACCTTGTGAATATGAGGGTGGAAGTTTTACTCTTTTGCGAAGAAGTTCAATCCAAACTTTGTTCATTTAAAATAATTCAACAATAGTAAAGATGAGCTATAGACCGTTCTTATTTTAAAATATCGTTGATTGCTTTTCGCTTACATTTATCAGGTGCTATCACAACCAGGGCGACTCTGGAGAGCAGATGAATGCCTTGCCCGGTTTTGGTATTGGATTTTGGTATTGGATTTTGGTCCAGAATGTGGAATTGAGCAAATATCGGATGCGATAGGCCTTCAGAACGAGAAGATGATTTGTTCAGCCATGTTTGACGCCTAGGGGAAATACCAGCCTTGTTCCACTAGTACCAGGCCTCCAAGATGTGGTCGTCTCGATCCAATCACTAAAAGACTCTAAGCGCCGTAAAAGAAACGACGGCAAACAATATGATCAACAGCAAAATTAGAAATTGGTCCCAAGCTTGAAGCTGGATTGAATCTTGATCGTGTCTGATTCTTCTGGGATATGACGCACTTGTGACTTCATTCCTGAAGACCAACAAGTAAGTTAACCGATATATCAGAAGCGCCAACAGTCAGCTTTCAACATCATTTTTAAAATCTACATAAGCCCAGTCTTTTCCTCCTAAAGAAAAATGATGACAACAAGTCACTCTTTTACTTCCATTTGTAACACCTTATGGTGACATAACTAGGTTTCTAGATCGATAATATTTTATATAACTAATTATAAATCCATCCAACTCACAAAAGTCCAGCTGTTCCGTCTGGTACCGATGCCTTAGCGTCTACATGGACAGGGGGCCATCACCTACACGTGTGCTAATAATTGGCTCTGATGGAATACGCTGGCTGTTCAGCACTCAGTAAGCGCCCTCAAAAAACGGCCCATACGATCAGAAACGTGCATTGCCGTCCTGTCCAGTTCCAAAACCGTTTTGACTGGTTTAGTGGCTCCCATTGCCGGCCGCAAGCCCCCCTGAGTTCGACCTGTATTGTACCAATCCACCCACCTTTATGCACGCATTGCTCCCGGTCGAGAACCACGCTGTTACCTCCCCGCGTGCATCTGAGAAACCCTCGAATTGCTGCAAGAAATCATCGCATTTGAGTAAGACGGATATTTCAGATACAGGCTCGCTGCGTCCATCGATTGTCTGAGTTATCTCACAGATGATAGTCGTGATGAATATAGAAAGGGTATTTGGATGACGGTGTTTCGAGGATAGTAGATGTTGAATAAGTAGTTTTTGAACGGACAGATCAGTTTCATGATATCTTAAATACCTTATAATCTGCAAATCTCGTTATGAAATTCTATCTCAATACACAGCATAGGCGCGCGGCAGTCTCAGTTGCTATATATACATGTAGGCGCGTTGTTCTCACGTCCAAACGGGGGATCCGTGGTCGAAATAGCTGGTTGCTATCGTGCCTTCGTCTTTGGTCGTTACAAGTGCTTCCTGATAACGCTTGAATTCCTGTACAATCGTAGTCGCGATATGAGACACGAGCGCATCTCGCTTGTTGAGATTGGCTTTTTGGCTCTTTGGCTCCGCAACTTATCTGTGGATAATCTCTGGTTCTGCTTCTCTATTTGCATTCTCCCTTCCAGGGCTCTTATTTGTTGCTGCCGTTGTTTATCTCGCAGTCTAAGTTGTTCGTTGTCTTTCTCAAGTAGTCTGGTATATGCCTCCACGGAATATCTTTTGTCACTGCCTGCCCCCCTCATTTCGAAAGCACAACCACGGTCACCTCGTTGTGTCGGCGGCAGAGCCTTTCTCAGCCCTTCTGCTGCCATGGTTGTGAATTCAAGAAGTGACCACTGAGACGAGGAGTCGCAATGTACTTATTATACTTCTCCGAAGCTTTTGAAGAGCCGTAGATATATATGCGCAGCTCACTACCCACGAGGGGATAATGGCTTTTGGCAACCGATCCACAGAACTGAACAAGGAGAAAGAACCACGTCGCAACCGCTACAGACGCCGTTAAGAAATATTGGTTGGATCCATGGAATTTGCTAGGGTCCTCCATCACGCGAGGGAGTGATTCGATCAAGGAAGACATATTTGGAGAATTGTGGCAGTTTGTCAATAGTGATAACAGTGATTGATCATTGTACTGTAATATTTCGAATGTAGCAGTTTGCCGGATTTATATTCTAAAACCTTTGTCCCGGCGCGCCTCTAAACTGGGGTCTTACCGACGACTTGGATGATGTCTCTGGTTGGCCAGCGGCTCTGGATTGGCGAATCAATCCATTCCTTACGCCGAATGTCGCGATTGACGGAAAAAATGGAAAGGCTTGTACAACGAGTTGCCCCCAAGCGGTAAGGCATAATGTGACCAACTTCTGGTGGTAGTAAATTGCATCTATCTGCAAAGCCCCCTAGATTTGGCCTTTGTTGAACCAAGGACGCCACAATTATGCAAGAGCGGATTGCCCCTTACGACGTAGTCTCGTTTGGCAGCCAGTGGGTGCAATTGGGGACCATTGGCGAGCGATGCAGATGGATATATGGCCAAGATTGTGCAAAATATCACTGGTATTCCGACGAAACTCCTTCGTTCGTCAAGATGCAATGTGAGGGCCGTTAGAGCTTGATGAGTTGTGCACTGTAAAGTTATGAAAAGTTGGGAAATTTCACGCATTCATTTCTGGGAATGGGGTGGGGACGTTGAAGCTTAGCCAATTATCAAACATCTTGGCGGAAATCATCTTCGTAACCACCACCAAATGAACTTCATGTCGGCACCTCTCTCGTGCAACGACCGCCAGCCGGCTGGCGATGTACGTGCATCTCACGCAGAGCATGCAGCGCATGATCTTTCTGACGCAGCGCTAGGAGGCTCGATACGCATACAAGATGGCCACTTCACAGATGGGTACGGCCGCACCCTTTCACTGCGTGGCCTCAACGTGTCCGGTTCAAGCAAGCTGCCCACTGAACCCAATGGCCTGTCCCACCTCACTGAGGGTTTCTTTGAGCATCGCACCGTCACTTTCGTGGGGAGGCCGTTCCCTATTGAGGAAGCGCATCTTCATTTCCGCCGATTGCAGGCATGGGGGTTGCCGCTCATCCGGCTGCTGGTGACTTGGGAGTCCATCGGCCACGCTGGTCCAAACCCAAACACTGATCTCGACCTGGAGTATATCGCCTACCTGCGACAGATCATTGAGCTGATGCCTAAGTACGACATAAAGTGCTTCGTCTGCGCCCATCAGGATGTCTGGAGTCGCTTTAGTGGAGGAAGCGGGGCGCCCGGCTGGACCTTCGAAGCTGCCGGCCTTGATATCGAGGCCTTTACCGACACGGGTGCTGCATACGTGCATGGGCAGGATGATGCGAGGCGTGCGGTTGCGCCCGTCAATGAGCGAGAGCCCAGCGGGCCTTTTGTGTGGCCATCTGGATACCAGAAGCTCGCAGCTTCCACAATGGCAACCTTATTCTGGGCGGGTGATTCCCTCGCTCCTGAGCTCAAATGTCGCCGCTCCCCGCTCCATGGTAATGGAACCCCGGAGGATGTCTCGGTACAGTCATTCCTCCAGGATTCTTTGATTGAAGCGTTTGGACGGCTGGCTGATGAAGTGGGGCCGCTCGAGGCATGTCTGGGCTTCGAGCCGATGAATGAGCCGCATCGCGGCCTCATCCATTTGCACGACTTCCATAGTTGGAACTACGATACCGAACTACATATCGGGTATTACCCGTCGTTTGCTGAGGCACTGGCACTTGGTAGCGGCTATGCTCAACAGGTGCCATACTATGTCAAGTCCTGGCCCTTTCCAACCCGGATCTCTCACCGAACGCGGGTTGATCCCAGAGGCCGCTCCGCCTGGCTGCCACTGGAGAGCCACAAAGTGGCTGTGGCAGACCGACCCCAAGGAATGGGGAGATGTGTATGGCGTGCACATGGCGTATGGAAATGGGACGAGAAGAAGCAAGCCCCCGTCGTACTGCAGAAAGACTACTTCGAGTACGACCACAGGTCGGGCCACGAAGGTGAACGGATCGAATGGTATCGCGACTGTTACGCCCCTTTCATCCGACGATTCACGGAGCGTACGTCACGCCAGCGTTCTTCACACCTTTGCTTTGTTGAGCCCATCCCCAACGAATTCATGCCACCATGGCAGCCCAACGAAAGCGAGCTCACCACTGCGCACCGCCAGCAGACCTACGCGACCAGGACACTAATCACCACCGAGCGCCCTCGTAACTTCGTCTACACACCCCACTTCTACGACCTCAACGTCCTCTTCAGCAAAGCCCACAACTGGATGAGCGTCAACGTGCAAGGTCTATCACGAGGGATGTTCATCCTGCGCGGTTTGTACTTCGGCGTCCAAGGCCTACGCAAGAACTATCGCGCTCAACTGCGCAACATACTCCACTACGGCCGCGCCTCCCTCAGCCACGTGCCCGTCATCATCGGCGAGGTCGGCATCCCATTCGACATCAACGACAAGACCGCTTTTGCAACAGGGGACTACGATATACAGCGCCAGCTCATGAATGCCCTGATCGCAGCTATGGAGGATAATCTGCTCGGATTCACGCTATGGAATTATAACCCGCATAATTGTGTTGAGTGGGGCGATGGGTGGAACAAGGAGGATTTCTCCGTTACGAATGGGGATGAGATTGTGGAGCACGGGGATGTGAGGCCCGATTACCGCAACAAATCGCATGAGGGGGACGAATTGTACCGTGGCGGAAGAGTCCTGGACGTGGTTATTAGGCCATATGCGATTAAGATCGCTGGCGAGCCGCTGAGGTCGGACTGGGATCCGAGAACGCTGAGGTTTGAGTTTGACTGGGAAAGCAAATCGGAGAAGGTAGATATTGGAAAAGGGGATAAGGCGAGGTTGACGGAGCTGTTCCTGCCTAAGTACCATTACGAGGGACATGAGTTGAAGGTCGAGGTTAGTGATGGGGAGTGGGAGGTGGACTGGGAGAGGCAGACATTGTATGTGAGACACCGTGTGCACGGTACGGAGGTTGCGAGGCATAGTCTTGTGGTTGAGATTCGGGATGTGGGAAAGCATTTGAGAAGAAGAGTGGAAGATAGAAGAGAGGCGTTTCCAGGAGGGGTGATTCCTATTGGCGTGGAGGTTTGGTTGGAAGGACTCACTTTGAATCAGGTTCTTGCAGGTTTAGTGGCTGTTCTGGCTGGGGTTGTGGCACTTTTGGCTATTGTTGTCGAGGCTAGAAGGTAGGGGTATCCTGATAATAAAATTGTAGATCTTCACCCTTCATCACGGTGAGATGACGGGTAAATTCCTAGGAAGTGACACGTTCTGCAGATGGGCCAAACGGGGATCATGTCCATAACTTCTGGTGAGACTTGATCGTGTTGATTCTGCTCCTGGAGTGTTGCCTCGAAACGTGGACAATCTTCGCAAAGTCAGTGTCGCCATCGAAGTTGGCTTCCGGTCTTCTGCGGCGAACCGAACGTCGTGGTGGCTGGTGCATTTTGCCAACGAAAAGCAACGTTGGGCTTGGTGGGTTGTTTGGATGGGTCCAAGTTACAATTAATTGTTAAATGGCAATGCACGAGATTTGTGACCAGAAATGATAAGCTGGCTGTACCTCGTTGGCGGCAGGTTTTGCTTTGCAATGCTTCGCGAGCTTGTGTGGAAAACGATCGCGACACTCCAAAAGTCCCGACGTCCTTTGATGGCAATGGGCACAGTGCATCGCGTTGCGTGCCATGAAATAAGCCCCTATCTGTGTGCCATCGTGTCGGTCATCATGTGCCTGGAAGATAATAACTGTAGGTGACTTCTATATACCATTCATAAGCCGTAGCTCGTCGATGCCTTCATATTTCTCAAAGAAATTTGAGTGATAGAGTACCGGAGAAGTCAAACTTGCTTGGGTTCTCATTGACCCCAAAACTGAATCTGGTCAACGAATACAATCCGCTCTGCACAATAGGATAAACCCCCCATCGTGGCCTATCTGTGATGTCTGCCATTTCAGGGGCGTCACCACAGCGGCATAGCGGCGAGCACACGCTGAACGCCCTTTTCTTGAACAAGAAGGCCGCCAATCCTATTTTTCCGGTCCTGATCTGGCACAGGGTAGACGCCTCCAGACGATTCAGGCCGAAATACTTGCCATATTATATAACTTCGAGGACACTTACTACAGAGAACTAGTAAATAATTGGATTCCAGATAGTGAAGAATTATATTCCCAAATACTACGCTAAGCTTGCTTGATAACAAATTAGTCAGGGCCCAATAGTATTTGGCAGCTACAAGCCCGCAAACAAGTACATATCACTTCAAGAATGCCCCTCCCGTCTTGGCCACCTGCTCATCATAATACGGCTGAAATGCCAACCACCCCTTCGCGGGGCCTCCCACCTCTTGAACACCGCACTCCGCCTCTTCATCCGAAATCAACTGCTTCTTATATCCCGCCGCAGAAGCCGCATCCGCAAGCAACTGCGCATGACAAGTCTTATCCAAACTAATGAACCAAAACGCCGCCTCATCAACTGACTCTCCCACAGTCAATAACCCATGATTCTGCAAAATAACCGCCTTGCTACTACCCAGCGCCTGAGCAATCCGTTCACCTTCCTCGCGATCCACGACCACGCCCCCGAAATTTCTGTACACGGAGTGCGCTTTGTAGAATCGCAAGGAATCCTGCGTGATCATCTCAAGTTCCCGCCCAAAGACTGAGAACGCCTTACCGTGCACGCTGTGCGCGTGACAGGCGGCGTTGGCGTCGGGTCGAGACCGGTGGATGGCTGAGTGGATGGTGAAGGCGGCGGTGTTGATGGGTTCGTCGCCTTCGACTACTAGGCCCTCTTCGTCGACCAGGATGAGGTCGGGTACTTTGATGAGGGAGAAGTGCATTGATAGTGGGTTGAGCCCTGGATCAGAGAATCAGCAATATTCCTAGTCGGGGTAACGATGCTTACAGAAGTGGTCCGTCAGAATGGGATCGCGCACCGAAATGTGCCCGGCGATACCTTCATCGAAGCCGCGGTCGGCGAAGACGCGGAAGGCGGCTGCTAGGTGCTGTTTGCGGTAAATACGCTCTTCTTCCAAAGTTTTGAACTTGGGATAGCTTCTGATCTTCAAGTTCCGCCCGTCTTTGGTTTGACCCATGGACTGCACTTGTGATGGCTTCGACGCCGGTGTTTCAATGGTTGCTGAAGGAGACATGGATGTCCGATCTAATGGTATTTAGAACAGATGTGTGAGGTTCCAGTGGGTTTGAGATAAAAAATCATCCAAAGTGCATCAGAGTGGAAACGGGGATTGTCATCACAGAGTGTTGAAGTGGGGAGAGCACACCATCTACACCATGGGGCGACCCGGCATTATATCCGAAAGTCTCCCGCCAGGGTTAGAGAACCTTACGTTCCATAAGCTATAGTTAAGTTACATTCTCACTGCTACACTAAAAAGGAAAGTCTAACCACTCCGAGGATTATGTATGCAAGTTTATAATTTACCAAAGGTCTTAATAACACAATTAGTAATACGCTATACGACTAAGTAGTGCAGAATTTCAGGTGGCAAAGAGAGGTTAATTCTCTACATAATGACTATATACATGAGTAGAGTTTACCCCGCCTTCAGTGCTGTTTCAGCAGATAGTTGATAAGCTAGGAGAGGCGGACGTTAAAGATCCTTGGGTAAGTACTAAAAAAGACGTTGCAGTAAATCGAACTTTATTGAAAACTGAGGCAGTATAGGCAGTGTGGAGCATGTCGCCGGGCCGGATGCGAAAGGCTTCGAGGCTGTGGCTAGACCTCCGGGCTATGCCCTCTGGCAGGTCCATTTTGTCAGATATATTATGGTTACAGTGTCTGTTCAGTTGGGAGGCACTGAGATCTTTTAATAGGAGTACGGAGTACCGTACTGAAGCCTCAGTTCTCAGCACAGGACAATTGGAGAGTGTGCCGCCCGTTGCAGCAGCGGGGTTGCCACAGTGCGATTCCCAGATTGCTTGGTCCCGGCACCTAAATCGTGCCCAACTTCGGCGATAGCCCTCTCAGCCCCGCGGTTGCGAAATGTGCATATCTACTTCGGATAAATCCCCGTCATACCCCTTGTTCCTTACTTGACTTGGTACATTTCGTGCGTCTCTCTCTCTCTTCAAGTTGCTTTTCGTACGGGAGCATCCACTTCAAATGGCATCAGCCGCAACAAACCGATCTCGTGTTCAAGAACCTTCTAAGACTCAAGACGATCATTCTGATTGTCTTACTAAACAGCCAGGTTCTATTAATCAAGATGTAGAGTCTAGGCCCTGCGATGTCACTACTGACTTGAATTATTTCAAGGTGAATGAAGATGATCATCCCCATGTTCCGGGTTATGTCGGCAAGGCAGATGCCAGACCATCCGATTCACGAAAGACTATAGCCATGATATCCGTGGCAACGAGTTTCTATACGCCTTAGACACGAACGGGTTCCAGATTGTTAAGCATGCGAGCAAGGAAAGGGATTTCATCAACGATGAGCAGATCAAACGCATTTGCTACCCCGAAATCGAAGAGCTGTTGGGGACCGTGTAAGCATGGAAAACCCCACCAACCTTATCATATATTGACATATATAATAATGGAGGATCTAGAGTCTTCATCTTTAACCATACTGTCCGTCGCGGAACTGTCGACTCTCATATTGGATGCAAGCCCCTCGCGTTCCGCGGTCCCATTTACCGAGTTCATATCGACCAATCCTACACCGCAGGTCCCAAGCGCGTCTCTCATCATCTCCCCGATGAAGCTCCTGCTCTCTTTAAAGGGCGTTATCAGATAATCAATGTCTGGCGACCAATCAAGACCATCCTGAAAGACCCTCTCGGTGTTGCGGAAGCCGGATCAGTTGAGGATTCGGGCCTTGTTTCGATCAAATTGATTTATCAGGATAAGGAGGGCGAGACGAGCTCTTTGGGGAAGACCCCGCAGCATAACCCAGATGAGGAGGGAGAGACCTTTTCTGTGAGAGCGAGTCTGAATCATAGATGGTATTATTTATATAAGCAGACGCCTGAGGAGGTGCTGCTAATCAAGTGTTTTGATTCGAAGACAGACGGCAGAGCACGGAGGGTTCCGCACACAGCGTTTGTGAATGAAGAGCACGAGGATAAGCCAGAAAGGGAAAGTATCGAGATTAGAGCGTTGGTATTCCATCCAGATGATTCTGTATGATAGGCGACAAACATTTATAAGACGAGATATCTCAATACTCTGGAAGTATAGACCTATCAATTGATGGAATATCCATCCTCAACTGAGAGTGTCACCTCATACCATTACCATCGTTCATCCACGTTCTATTCCCGTCGAAATTCTATCTTTGCGCCTTCATTTCTTCTTAGAAATACTCTAGTTCAGAACCCCACATGATCTAGCAAGCTCACAAGCTGCCTCTCACCTATGCGTCTCAGCGCCATTATCGTATCTTCATCTGCATTCATCCTCAAAAAGTCCTCATTGGCCAATCTCCAAGGTACTAGAGCACCCAAGATCTCGTCGACGTTCGCAACTCTGTCAACCCCTTGCATTGTGCTGGGTCGTTTTGCGTCTAGCTTTTGCAGCTCGTCTTCCCAAGCTTGAGCAAGTTCCCAATCAAGACCTGGGCCATTTTCAGACGGCACCGGAGCTGGGAGAGGCGAAGGAAACTGGCCGGAAAGTTTGGCATTTCGAATAGCTGCCGACTCTTTTTCTTGTATAGTCGTGTCACCTAACCAGCCAGTAAGCTGGCCGCCGTTGCCAGAAAAAGAGCGGAAGAATTCGTAAGCAGGATGCATGATACTGGCGAAGTCATAGTCGAGAAGTGCCGTAATATGGCCCGTTACGGGGTCATAGAGCAGGTTATCGGTAGCTTTGGCTCAATGTTAGTGATATTGTCATGATAAGTCTGTATAGAGTGATAGAAACATCGCAAGTAGCTTGGTATAGCGTGGGTGAAAGGTACAAGTAGGGCTCAATGACTAATAATTTTCGCCTCTCCCAGTAATCAAGCGGAAGCTAGCTATCGGGAATACAGTAGGGGCTAGGAGTCCTTACGACTAAACCACCTGGCAGCTTTGATTGGGAACGATGAGGAATACCACGTGTTTTAAAATAGAAAAGGCAGACACCTACTGAAATCGGCATGTATAATAGCCCTGTCATGCTTTGACGTGAAGCCGTCGAATTGCGCCGCTAGGCCTTGCTCGATGAAAGCATCAACGCGTTTTCGGACGCCGTTGGGACGCCATCCCTGTAGATGCGGACTCTTGTCGGCTTTGGCAAGTGCTATTTTCAAGCGAGCTCTGAAGGAGTCTTCGAAAGAAGACCACGGTCCAGCACCGACAGTAGTCATAGCTGCGCTGACGATGGCGCCATTGTCATCAAATGTTACGCCTCCCCAGCCTCGGATACTTTCAGGAAGCTCGTAACTCTGCAGCCCCTTGAGTAATGCGACCATCTGCGCTAGGATCCCCTTCTTCTGTTCAAGAGACATAGAACGAAACGCCTCGACAAGTGGTACGCCGGGCATCGATTCCTCTAGGATCCAACCCATATGCTCAGGGGCAGCGCTAGTGCCACCCCAGCCGAAAACGCGAGGGACCACGGTGGGCTTGATATGGTGGAAGGCAGCCGAGGCGAGGGTGAGGATGCCAACCTCGTTCTGTACTCTCGATTTTTGGTGCATACCCTCAGCGTCCGGGTTGCTCAAACGTAGAATGAGCTCCTTGGTCCCTGCTGGAATGGGGACGCAGCCTGGCTGCTTGAGCTTGTGGTCGTGGCCGGCATCTCCAAGAACACCTGAGACGTCGGTGGGAAGCGAGAGGCGATAGACGAAGTTGTTGTATTTGAAAGGGAAATCTGGTTCGTATTGGATCGGCGTGATCTCAGTCTGCGCTACGTCCTGCGTTCGATCGTTACTTGCGTACAGATGATAGAAAGTAAAGTGGAGAAGCTCAGGGCGGGAAGGGATATGATGCGTAGCGAATCTAGCGCGGTGTATATTTCAACCGTCGGCTGGTGTAGTTGGTCACTTCGCTGGTAGATAAGTCCCGATTTGAGCCTCGCCCACTTGGGTCGGTGACGAGTCGCGGGTTCGAATCCCGCAGCTGACACACAAGGGGGTTTAGTCAACCCTTACGGCGCGCTGCCCACCTTGTTGACTTCGCCTACCTAGCGATAATAGGGAGATTGGTGCAGTTTAGGATTACGAGCATCCTAGCCAGTCGACCGTCAAGCACTACGTCGGCGGAATATAACTCGACAGCCGGTCCAGAATTCGAATCGTTAATCCGACCCCTTATCGGACCTCGCCTTTCCGATAACGCTCGTCGGCGAACCCGTCCCCTCACGATAGAAGGCGCGCAGCACGCCCTCTCGCCGCGATTCTTGCGAGCGTCTGACCACGTTACGGTCTATCCACTTGAGCGTATGGTTGAGATGTATACGCTCGACGAGAACCCCAATTAGCAGATACTACGACTTGTCGCGACAAAAAAATAGTCGAGCATCTTCTGCACATCAGCAGCATCCCACCCCTGAGGACGAATTTAAGTGCCACATTACCACACTTATCGGTAGTTCAGGCAGGGGTTGTAGCACAGACTTAGGGAGGGACAGGAGGTTTAGTAGTCATTTGGCTACAAGTTTACCTGTATAACCGCCCGACGCGGCTTAAGGGCCCGCTATATCATCTATAGCCCCTTAAGGGAGTACTTGTAGAGGTACCGAGGGTTAACACCTACGGCGTATTTAATATTATTATTTATTTCAACCTTAGCTCCTCCCTAGGTCGTGATTGCAACTTGCTTGCCATTTACCTACGTTGATAGAGAGACCCAGATGTTTTAGAAGTAGTAACTGGATGTAGTCGATACGCGACTGGAAGTTGGTGTGGTTATGGGAAACGGCCGCCATGCTGGTCATTGAGTACTTGTCCTGAACCTTGACTCAAGGAGTTCAGTAGCGTGGAAGTGTGAAATAAAGGTCTAGCGATGAAATGCCTATAGGCTTCCTTGGGACTTCATCTGTCTGTTATTGCCCTAGCTGTAATAAATTTGTGTATGTTTGCCCTGCAGCCAGCTGACTGGTTCGTTAGGCAACAAGTGTAGAGCTCGGGTAGCTCAGGCACCTCGGGCGGCAGAGAGCTATATCGCCCGGGCTTCTCCTACGCACTGTGCAAATGGCACCATCGGTACTTGGTACCTGGTACTACCAAGTACCATACATTGCGAGCGGAGTTTCTCGTGGATGTGAAACAAGAAGCACAGCTCTACTTCACCCAGAAAGAACGCACCTAGTGAAATCAGTCACTTGCATCCAGAAATAAAGACCCAAATTTAGCAATTGATCGGAATGGACGCGCACACTACAGAAGAACTCAGCACGGGGGCACGCTCGTTTAGTCGAACAAAGAGGGGTATCGTGTGTGTTCATACCGTTCTGTTTTGTTCCGCTATTTTCTTGAATTTGTTGGGGCTCTATCGAATGCGCATGAGCTCACCCGATGCATCAATAACCTGGGATAGTGGGCATCAGAAAAATGCCCTCAATAGCTATCAGATATCCGTTTCTTAAGTTTCCATAGCTCGTGTCCAATATGCTAATAGCGTGGATATAGATCCCCTGGAATGGCTAACGACAAAGAGTCTGGGTAAGTTCAATGCCGAGCTTTTTTCCACGTCTGTGTACAAAGGACAGTCACGCAAAGAACTTGAAGCTTGGGAGAAACTAGTCGATCGTATGTCCCACGCAGCTTGAATGCCTGTCGGTGCTTATTGAATTACTGACACAGAGTATAGATCCAATGATCTTAGCTGATTATCAGACGCTGCAGGCATTTGATGCTACGACAAAACCTACCAAAGGAATCGACCATCATTATTACGCAACAGTTGAAGTTTTCCAGCATCTTCACTGCCTAGATATAACTCGGAAATTTATCTGGCGAGACCGCTACCAACACGTCGACACTTTCCAAGATCCTCCCGAAGTCGTGTGGAAGCACGTTCATAAGTTGAATTGATCACCGCAACTGGTAGAACCATTATTGAGACAAACAGTACAACAGATTACTGTGTAGACCTACTACGACAGGTGCTTATGTGTAATAGTGCTACTGGCTTGTTAATTTACACTGATATTGGCAGTCAACAACCTGAATCTCGCGTCTCGACAAGCCACATGTGTAAGAAGTTTTCACAAATATCAGGGTGGGTGTGGAAGCATGATTCGGAGCTTGGTGTATATGCAGAAACACCATCATCGCTTTGTGGCTTTTTTGGACCGTGGTAGGGCATTAGGCCAGACGAAAGAAGTCTCTTGAAATAACAGGGATGACTGATAATGTTGAAGCAAGGGGCGGTTAGCCACGGTGTTGTGGGGGAAATGCAAATTCGTTATATATATTAGTGGAAGGTAGACATCTCCCCAGGGGCAGGAGCCTAGTTGGGAGCGAGCAACCAAAACAGCAGACACTCGGCAATTTTCCATGTCTCACGTATGTAGCACTATTATTCAGTAATGAATATCTGACTCCAGAAGCTGGATGAAAGGGTCAAAAAACTCTACAGACTACTACGAATGAACTTCTGAGCAAATTGAAAGACCTAGGATAGAGCTATTACCATGCTACCACAGTATAAGCCCACAGCCACCCCAACTCAAGGAACGTATGTGTAAGTTCCCCAATCTAGTGGATCATCTGTAACCAACGTGTCCTTTTCTAACTCCGAAGTCAGTCGTCTATTCCAAGCCCATTGCTGGATATCCGCAAAATTCCGACAAGTGTGCGCGACCTCCCTTTATGGAAGCGTGAGGAGAAGTACGCGCAAATGTTGTAGGTGTTATGTCACTGTTGCACTGCAGGTATTGAGGATAATCGTTAGTATAGATCGTGAAATAATATGGTGTAGTATAAAAGAGAACGAATCGTGGCATACCATTACACTTTGTCTGAGCATATCGAGACAGTGGTCCAGGTGTTCTATAGACAGCAAATCGACCTTGTTGGTCATGTCGACAGCACCATATATGCCTTTCCGGATTAATTTCTAACAGTTTTCCTTTTGGTCAGTCCTAAATACGTCGTACAAGGATCCGGCGAAGCAATCATATCAAGCAGTGAGGTTGATGGAAGACTGTCAGCTGTACAACATACCCACCCTCCGGTCCTGGGACAGGGAGAGTTTTGTTATCCATTGGACGCGCTTCATCTGTGCTAATCCTAGTGATTCCGACTGAGACCCTAGTCAGACCAGAATCTTGTATGAAGAATTGTTCTGGTGTGACTTACAGTCATAAAGATCGGCCCAGAGCTTGTTATTTTCCTCTGTAGGATGCCCTTGAAGCGGAAATCGTTCAATACCAAACCCGCTTGAAAATACAACCCGCTCATAGCGAACAGCAGGTAGTGCTGGGGCTATTGTTTTGTGCTCAGAATTTGAGCTATCATTAGCTCCGCCCGAAGCAGGAGACGTGTGTTGAGATGCTTCCATACTCACAGTAAGTTAGGATTCGGTCTCGTGCAGTACTGGAGAGCAAGACTCGACCCATTAGGAAGAAGTTCAGGACTACGGAGGTAAGGAACACAATTGCGATTATGGCTGGTCGACCGAAGGCATGACGCATAGGTTTCCGGTGGCGAGGTGCGGTTCGCTCCGCACCAACTTGTGATACGCCGAGGTTCCAACGATATATCATCAGCAGAGATCGCGAAGCATCTGGACGGACCAAAGAAGTCAATATTCACGATTGCCAAGTGAATCCACCACATACATGAAGCCACCTAAGGCGATGCCTTGGCACCAGACTTAGGGCTTGGAGAACACTGAACTGATATCCGTCTCTGTGCAGAGAACATGTCCCACGGCGGCTAAAGGGGTGGGTTTAAGACTTCTTGAAGATGGGCGGTGGCTACTGGCGATGGTAGGAGAAGGAGAGGTGTGAAAGATTGGAAGAAGGATTAGAAGGAAGTGGTTGGGTGTGGCAACTTCTCTTCTAAACACGGTCGTTTGGTTATCTTCTGCAGTGTTGGTCTGTTGTTAGCGATCGTGTCAATCGTTTAGATAGCTCATGACTCGGCCATGGTAACCAGTAAAACTCAGTTGCAACTGTCCTGGGCCCCAGAACACCACACAATGCCATCAAGTATCTAAAAGGGCGAGCTCAGTGTTATGATACAGCTAGCGAAACCATTGCCGGTACATCCGCCAAGAAAACACCAAAACTCCACAACATAAGGCCGTGGTTCAATTGTGACATCGTGTAATAGGATTATCCCACGCACATGCACAACAAGTTACACGAATATTGAACTTTGTGGTTAGCATACAACGTGGTTTAGTTACAATCCTGCTACCGTGACACTGATGCGCCGCCATCTGATGTTTCAAATTCTTACATTTCACACCAGCCTGGCCAATATTTCCGAACCCCAAAGATCCCGTCAATTGTCAGAGGACTGGGCTTTGGTAGTACAAACCGCACAGTCCTACCAAATCACTGGCTCGTGCATGCAATACCGATCGATGCAAATTAGTCGATTTGAGTAAAAGTTAAGAGGAAATGCTGGGATCCTGCAACCAGCATTGTTAATAGAGCAGAGCGGGATCCTTACGAAGTCAAGACCCCACATTGCGCGATCGCGAGATATGTATGCGCTTACCACTGACACGCAGCTACTAGTTTAACCTTATTTATGGCATATTGTGAGGAGAGTATGTCATGATACCACAGAGTCCCCTGCTAGTAGAACGCTAAAAGGTATCACAAGCCATTTATAAGAAGGAGTAAAGAGGAAGGCTGCGCTTAGATATGCCTCATCGCAGTACCTCATGTACCATGTTCCATGAATTGCGGATCGTCCCCAACGGTGCCCGTTGTTTGTGCAAACCCACCTAGATAGATTTCACTTAGTTCGTGGGAAGTTACAATCCCGCGGGTGCTGCAGCAGGTAAAAGGGGTGGATGTTGGATAGCTTGTGCTGCATTCATGCTTCGGCTGAGTCAAGACTGATTGGCTAGCCAAACATGGCAATACACCCGGGCGATACCTCCATACGCTGTTTAATGTAGTTTGATGCATGATTGAACGGGTAATTTTGCCGTGATAAACATGTATGTGGCGCTCGGTGCCAGATTGAAGTAATTTTCTTCTCCGTTTCCCAAGGGAGAGACTTCGTCCGGTGAACATTGATCCGTACATAAATTGGAGCATTCGCCAAAGGACAACAAATAGAGATAATGACCTCAATTGTTTTCTGGCTTTCCTGCCTTCGGCATACCTTACTATTCGTCCAACTATGAACTTCGACCGACAGCAATGATCGCTATTTCATGCGGGAGTCAGATTGTGTCACCGGATTTGACCGCTGTCGATATATAGGTTAGAATCACATCCCAGTCACTACGCCGAAGACAAAAGAGCGTGTGAACAGATATGGAAACCCAAGCGTTCGAAAATTCAACCCGCCGTGAAGCGATTGCACTATTGGTTGTCACTTCAATATTTGGGCTTAACAGCATGTTTGGTCAAGTCTATCGCAGTGGCTGGGTCGATGCTGCCGTCGAAATTCTTACTTCTTCGGATCCGGAGGTCGCAGTTCTCCCTCATTCGAATACTCCCATTGTATTGAATTATACTGGATGGACTCCCCTGGACAAACTTATGGGTCTTGCGGCTATCATTTTCGCCAATGTTGTCGACGGATTCAGACCACAGCTCTCTCTGTACGCCTATCAGTTTGGTGGCCAGCTTGTTCCTGTCTTCGCCGTGATGATGATCGAAGGACTACGGGTTGGGAATAGGCATAACTGCTTTTATTAGTACGTTCGCCGAGGCAAATCCTACTTAATCTATTTTCTGGGCTGACAGGTGACACCAGTACCATTCTCTGGGGGTATGCGATGCAAATATTCGGCTACGCCACTGTGATGCCCCTGTACTGCGGGCTCCATCTGTTATCATCGCCAGTTGCTTTAAACAACCCGCAAGCTGTCAGGCCGCTCTACTTGGCACCGTTGTACTCGAAAGCCATCATTCCAGCGTTTGGCTTGGGCTATGGATTGCTCACGTTTCTGTTCGCATATCCGTTCGAATCTGGCAATACGCGCCAGTGGTTCTGCGCAATCTGGCAGGGATTCCCAACTTATGTTGTTGGCACCCAATATCTCCTGGCAGCGTTGACATCGTCTCCCAGAATCCGCAAACCAAAAAATCGACATGAGCGTCATTGTATCGAGGCACTGTCGCAGGCTTACAACTTTGCCTTCAATGTCGGGGCTGCTACTCAACTATTCACTCTTGCTGTAATTGGTCTCGCGAAAATCTCCCCGAGCGTGCTTCCTCATATATTTCGGAATCTCAGTTTCCGCAATGTCTTCAAGCCTGGCCCCTTTTTCTCCATGCAGCCCATGATATCAATGGCAGCTGAAATGCACAGCTTCTTATTATATGATCAATATTGTGGCTCGGTGGCTGCTATCATCTGGAGCTCAACGCTTTACATCTCGGCACACAGGACATCACTTACGAAATGGAAGGATTATGCACGTCTAGGTGGAAATATACTGCGGTGGAGTGCTATTGGTGGGCCAGGAGGTGCCATGGTACGACTGCTACAGCAACGCGACGAGAAGGTTTTATCCGGTATTGCTGCAGATGAAAGCACGAAGGAGAGATAATTGAACAGGTACTCAGAGATTTGAGTTTGTTTTGTACAAAAATGTCCGATTAACAGACACACTTGCCTGCTCTATGACAGACAGACGATGATGATACACGAATTGAAGCCAAAAGAATTGAGCCAAAAACAGTTAACGTAGTCCACAAGCGAACGGGTCACCCAACCGAACGGGTCACGCCAACTAGCAAAACATGGAATTCAACACGATTTCGCAACCACAACGATTTGATCCAGCGCTATTTCCACGCATTTCCTGCTGTACTTGCTGCGCAACGTCCTTTTGATCTTGAAGATCTTGTACGTCTTGTGAATTAAGTGATCCTCCAAGCCGTACTCGTGTTTTTTTGGCCCTGCGCCGCTTGCTAATTAGAGCATTTGCCTCTCGAAGTTCGGCGACCTCAGCTTGGAGTAAAGCCATCTTATGCATAATACTCCGCGCTCCTTTCGAAAACTGATCGATAGCATCGTAAATTGACGTCGGGGAGCTATTCTGATGCCTAGCAATTCGAGATTTAATAAATTCGGATTGCGAAGTAGCCTCGGTTGGGTTGTTTGGCGTCCGAGAAGCCTAAGGAAGGGTTTCCCGCGTAGGGGGCCGGGAGGACGTTGGAGTCTGTAATTTCACATCCAGCTTCTCAATAACAATATCTGGGCTTAAAGGCACAAGCCCAGCCCCTTGAAAGCCTGCAAGAATATTGCTTTGGGTCATGCTCTTCTTGAACGCGTCGCAAAATGCCGGAAGAAAGTCCTCCTTTGTGATATGCGAGTCGCGTAGCAGTCGGTTTGCCATATCTTCAACAGCACTTAGCCGGGGAGGAAATGCTTGCAAATCTAGCTCAATTATCCTTTGAATAATCGTATTTTCTTCTAGTTTTGTTAAATTCCGACCGTTGGCTTCGATATTGCGACGTGATTGACGTTTTTGAAGACGCGCCTGGAGAGTAGTATTCGAGACTTTGTAGATTGTTGCAGCACGTCGGATACTAAGTGTTGAGTCATTTCTGATAGCCTTAGTTGCAAGGAGTAATTGAGATTCTTTTTGAGCAGAATCCATCGAGAATTAGTTGCGTGGTAAAGTTAGGAAGTTTAGTTCTATTTTTTGCTATGGGCGTGACCCGTTCGGTTGGGTGACCCGTTCGCTTGTGGACTGCGTTAACCAGAGAAATATCATTGCGAAAAGGAAAACAGATAAAGCATAAGTCAGTCATGGTCGTAGTAACGCAGAACTGATGGAATCCGCATCACATAAAAACCAATCCTCCACCGCAAATGATGAGAACTGATCATATCCAACGCAAACTTACCGAGGCTTATTTGAAATAATTTTCAGCAATCCGAAATGCACAGAAAGCCCATGACTACGAGAGAGATTGAAGCGGTATTTGGTATGGGTACTGTCGCCATCCCCCGGGGAATGTGTTCGTAGCAGCCGGCATCAGTCCTGAATAGTTTTATGTGGCAGAATTCGTGTTGGAACGCTACCAAACTCAACAGAAGGAAGCAAAGAATCAATCCACCAATTCTGCAACGAACCCAGAGAAGAGATGACCACGCGACATTCGATATCTCGTAAAAGGCCGAGCAACCGAAGATCTCGATAAAGGCACACGAGGAAAGAGCGTCATGGACTCTTTGCTCTGATATTATCTCGAAATGGGGTTGAACGCGTTGTCGCAACTTCAGAGGAATGGGAAAGGCACCGTTTCACTCCTCATGTGGCCAAAAACGCGGGTTCTTACTGCAAACCTTTCGACTGAAAAAAGACAGACTTTGCAATTTTGATTCATATACTAACATTATTAGAGAGGCTAAGCGGAAAACTTCGTCAAGTTACAGATATAAGAAGTATAACGAGAAGAAGTAGCCGAAGTACTTTTATCACTGTGGTTTTAACTTGACTTTTTAGTCAAGATGGTCCGCTGTTTAAGTAAAGACGATTTCCATCTGTAACATAGTTACGCCAATATTACGTGTATAATAGCCTAATATATTAACCATTTGCTGCGAATTCCCTAAATTGTAATGAATAGCGTGCTTTTAGAATATCTAACGCGTGATTCAAACTGGAAGCTATACTACCATTCTCGACTCCTAATTAGAGATTGTAAAAAACGGACACGTTACCCGTGTTAAGGCCAATATTATGCCTTCGATTGGCAAAATATAGTGTTCATCCTTGGTGTACTTGAAATCTTATAGCATGGTATAATTACAAAGAAGCTTGCCATGGTTGCCGGATAGCCGGAATAGGGGGGTTATCCAGTAAGCTGTAAACATTCCGCGACAAGGTAATTTATTTAAGATGCTGGGATTTGGTTCCTGCCTCACGTGCTGATTATTGCCAGATGGAGCCAGCCTGAGAGTTGTACAGCCCTGGGTGTTTCCGTATTTCCGTATTTCCGAAAGGCACAAGAGATAAAAGCAGCGCATGGATCATTATGCACGAGCAGGAACTAGCGGAGTCGGCGTAGGTCTAGAGTCCCTCACTTGCATGTTGAAACTCATTTAGCCAAGCTAGTGACGGACGGGAGGGTTAGGCAGACGGGGATCTATTACCCTCCATGTGAGTGAGCCTATTTTCTATCTGCACACTTCGGATGGAAATAATAAATCAATTCATCTAGAAGTAGGTAGTAACCTGATTAGAATCGGAACGTCAAGAGCCATACCGTCATCTTGCAGATACATCGACGCGATAGGTAATCTAACGACTCTTTTCACGAAAGGAACTGCTGCACATCCAACAAAGAAAATATTTGAACCTGCAGAAGTGTATATGCATGATGCGAACTTAATATAGCTACTCAGCTATTGTCTATATCGCATGTAGGTGAGTCGGCATTTGCGCAAACCTGCCACGAGCTGTACGAATCTAGTAACTCATATAAAACAGCACTTACAGTCTACTTATTGAGAATCATGTAAATTTATGTACTGAAAATTCTGTCGATATATTTACATGATGGTTAGAATCCTGCTCATATCGGTTGGATTCATCCTCTCCCGAGCCCTCGAGGTGGCCTGCGGACCAATTGATACGACCGAACTCACCAACATAGATGTCGCGGGATTTCCTCCTATTGTATTTGCAGAACCCTATGTCGCTGGGGTCGATGACAGACCAGGATGTAGAGAGGTTCCCGGCAGCGATAAGTGGCCAAGCGAACAGGTCTGGGATGCCTTCAACGAGACGCTCGGTGGCGTCCTGCTGAAGCCGCCTCCGGCAGGGGCATTCTGCTACGAGGGTCCGTATTATAGCGCAGACTTATGCGCTTTTCTTCAATTCAACGCCACATTCACGAGTTTCTGGCTGGATGATCCAGTAGATGTGTTGACCCGGTGGCCGACGGGCAGCACTTGTCTTCCGACGTTGAATCCCCAGGGGAATTGCACTCAGGGGGGATTGCCGACGTATGTGGTCAATG
Source organism: Pseudomassariella vexata (assembly GCF_002105095.1). Classification (NCBI taxonomy): domain Eukaryota; kingdom Fungi; phylum Ascomycota; class Sordariomycetes; order Amphisphaeriales; family Pseudomassariaceae; genus Pseudomassariella; species Pseudomassariella vexata. The sequence goes on from NW_024467957.1 coordinate 3,525,585, forward strand.
CCACCAGTGTCAAACATGTTCAGGCGGCAGTTAACTTTGCGAGGAATCAGAATATCAGACTCGTCATCAAGTAAGTGCATAATCGTATTGATGTCGTCATGAATCAGGAAGCCTGACTCTGGTCAATCAGAAACACAGGCCATGATTTCGGCGGCCGATCGACCGGTGCGTCATCACTTAGCATATGGACCCATTACCTAAAGGGTCTCGAATTCATCCCCAAATACAGCATCGCAAATTACACTGGACCGGCGATTCACTACGGCGCTGGGATACAATCGTGGGAGCTTAATAACGCCATGGTACAATATAACGTCACTCTTCTCGCTCCAGCCGTCAACACAGTCGGAGCAGGAGGCGGATGGCTAGCCGCAGGCGGCCACACGACTGTAACGTCTACCTTTGGACTCGGATCCGACCAAGTGCTCTCATTGCAAGTTGTCACAGCTAATGGACGTCTCGTGACGGTCGACCAAACAAGAAACGAGGATCTCTTCTTTGCTCTACGCGGAGGCGGCGGCGCCACATATGGCGTAGTTGTGTCTGTGATAGCCAAAGCTCACCCTCGAGTGAACACCACAGGAACATCACTAAACCTGTCTTACGACCCGCTTATCCCGCCCACGAACGCCACCTCCAACAGCACGTTTCAGTCCAACTACTACGTAAAAGACGTCGAGACCTTCTGGGCAGCTGCAAACGCATACTACACTTTCGCACGGAACATCACCAAAGCCGGAGGACTGGGGTTTACTTACATCTACCCACTACCCAATAACAGCCTCTCCCTAATCGCAACCAACACCTTGGTGAACAAGAGCCCGGACGAATTTTTCACTTTCATGCAACCACTCTACGACGACCTCCACGCCGCTGGGGTCAATGTCCCAAATACCAAACCCCTTTTCTCCTCCCCCTACGGGACCACCAGCAACGGCGGCGGCAGCAGCCCCAACAACCGGCGATATAGCTCCCGGCTAATCCCATCTACACACTGGGATGACGCTAAATTATTTTCCCAAGTCATGTCTGCGATCCGCACTTCCGTTACTGACGGGTATATCTTCCACGGCACCATACACGCGCCTACCTACTCCGCGGCAGGTTACCCGGGTGAAGAAAGCGCGGTCAACCCGGCCTGGCGCAACGCAAGCATGCACGCCATGCTGTTCTACAAGGATTTTATCGGGGTGCAGACGGCCGCTGAAGCAGCTGCCAGCCAGGTCGATATGAATGCGCATATAGAATTGCTCAGAGAGTTGACGCCTGGCTCGGGGGCGTATATGAATGAAGCAGATCCGGCGGAGCCAGACTGGCAGGGGAGCTTTTTTGGGTACAATTATCCGAGGCTTTTGGACATTAAGTTGAGTAGGGATCCGTGGGGGGTGTTTTGGGCACCAACCACGGTGGGCAGTGATAGGTGGGTTTTGAAGACGAAAGATGGGTTTCCGTTTTCTGAGGATGGGAGGCTGTGTCGGGCTTGAAGGTTTGGAGGCAACTAGTATTTTTCATTTTTCTTACGGAAGAATGAGATATAATACATATATGGGCAACAATATCGAATTTTCTTAGGCTTCAGACAAGCTGCTTGTTTATACTATTAATAGAATATGTACTGTCGGCGGGTATCCCTAGTTTCAAATTGGACTCGTATATCTAATTGATAATATCGAGGTCACTTATCCTTTTTCAATGCTTAATGGTGTTCTAAGTTATAAATAAATATTTTAATTGGATGACTTTGAAAACAACAGATACTTGTACAAGGTTTCAAAGTAAAATGTAGCTAAGGTCTGGAGATCTAGTATTGTTTTCCTGGAATTCAAGACAATTCAGTAGCCTTAATTTAACTCATCTGTCCCCGCAGGTCCTATTTGTACCCTATCCAAGTCAATCCCTACTAGCACCACCTGCCGTTCAGTGGCATGAAGCTCGCTGCCAAAACCTATACCCACATAAAAACCCCACATACACCACTTGAAGCTTGTAAAATCGACCAGTCTGGATGGCTGACACTTTTGGGAGTTCCTGCATATGCCGTATGTACAACGCATAATACTTTGGCTAATTACAAATGCTACTTATATGACCAATCAACAGGTAGTACCACATGTTCTGCAATCAATGCAGATCAACCACACTGGCCGGCAAATGCTAGATTCTGTAGCGAGAGAGAGTCCAATTGAATCTCCATCCTCAGACCGGTGGCTAATTCTCCTAATTCTATGGATGCGGGGTGTCGGACATTAAATTTCGTGCGAGACAATAACATTCCCTGAGCATTGCGAATTAAGCAGAATCTTCTGTTATCTTTCGTCACGTAGCACATAATTAGGTTAGTTTAGGAATGTTTTCTCGTTCACCATGGAGGTACTACGCATGATAGTCTACGAAAATCTCTCTTCATGCATCTTCGTCTCCCTACTATTCGCCGGTATGCTCACATGGCCGCATCTCGTCGACGAAATCAAACTGCGGAGGTATCCCCTCGTCGGAAAGGAACGCAGCCGCGCGGAAAGAGTCAAGACATACATTTTGTCAGCATACTCTGCTTACGAGGAGGGTCGTCGAGAATACGAGGACAAGTTCCATCGCATGACCACAATCGACGGTATGATGCTCGACTTCGGTTTCATTGGGATAGGGGATATACTTACGGTTACGTATAGGAGACCATGTCATCGTACCGAATAAATACCTGGACGAGTTACGGCAACGTCCTGATTCTGAAATCGACTCCCAACACCCCTTTAATAGAGTAGAATATGATCAAATACTCTTGAATCAATAGCTCAATTCTGACAATTTGCAGATCTTCGAAAACCAGTACACCGGCGTGTTCCCCACTAGGTCTAACACCGAGCTTGTCAACCAGGTCGTCAAGGCGGAACTCACTCGTTCTTTGGGTACCATTCCAACTACCAAGTACTTAGCTATGATTTAAACCCTTCTAACAATGACCTCAGCCCGAATCAACCCCCGCCTCTCAACAGAAGTCGAGAGAACCGTCCGAGAAGAACTCCCGCCGTGCGACGATTGGACCGGCGTCAACGTGAGCAACGCCCTAATGCAAATCGTCGCCATTGTATCAGGTCACATATTTCTCGGCCCGGAACTATGCCGCAGTCCTGACTATCTCCGCTCCGCCGTCGACTATACCGTGTACATCGCCACAGCGGCCAACCTACTAAAATCGTGGCCAAGCTGGATGAGAGGCATCATTTTCCTCATTCGACCTGAATTCAGGAGGCTGCGCCAGCTGCGGCGGGATATGAAGCTTTTCCTCAAGCCGCTTATTGAGGAAAGAAGGACAAAGATCCGGAACGGGGAACAGTTATCTGATGACATGCTTTCGTGGATGTTGGTCAAAACCGAGGCCAAGGGAATGAGGGATTTAACGCATTTGACTAATATGCAGTTGTTACTGACTATGGCAGCTATTCATACGACGACGTTTACTGCCGCGCGGATGTAAGTTGGACTTGTGTGTTGGACATGGAATTTTACGTCTGCTGAGTCCTCGACCAACTAATTCCCCATGTCTAGTCTATACGATCTAGCTGCACATCCCGAGACAGTCAAGGACCTACGACACGAGATCCGAACCGTGCTAGATCAGAACGACGGCGTCATGACGACAAAGGCGCTGTTTGATCTGAAGCTCATGGACAGCGTTATGCGTGAGTCGCAGCGACTGAATCCAGCATTCTCAGGTTCGCCAAATCTGTGTACTCATGTTTAAATGAAAAAATTGGATGGACACACTTCATTCTAACAGATATGAAGATGGATTCCGCCGGTACACATTTAAGCGCATCATGCTGAAAGACGGGACGTGCATACCAGCCAATTGCTTCATAGAAGCTGCCAACGGACCTGTGCTGCGCGACGCGGCCTTTTATCCAGATCCAGACGTACGCGAAATACCCCTGAAAACTCCACACATCCCCTCCCTTGCCCAATTCATACTCGCGTTTCATCTTGTTAACACCGCCCTCTCAGAAATTCCTCCCCACCCGCTTCCTCAGTCTCCGCACCAATCCCACGACGCCCGACCCCATCGGATACAAGAACAGGGAGCAGTATCAATTCGTCAGCGTGACGAAAGAAAACATGAGTTTCGGCTTTGGACGACACGCGTGTCCGGGTAGGTTCTTCGCAGCCAACGAGATCAAGCTGATCCTTGCGCGGATGCTGCTCGAGTACGATGTGCGGATGCCTGACGGCGTAGAGGGACCGTATGAGAATTTTCATTTTGGGGCGGTGAATGGGGTTGATGGGACGAAGGAGATAATGATGCGGACAGTGAAGAGATAGAGCGTTCAGATATTTGGTCGTGTTTACCATGGTCATACAACTGAAATCCAGGGGCTGTGACAATTCAATCATGAGAAATTACTTGTTGTTTATCATTAAGCATCGTTATACCATCACGATCCTTGTGAGATATGATAATCCAATATTGAATCCATTCGGGAGCAGCGTCTGAAAAACTCTCTCCGGATCGTACTTCCGCGAGATGCTAAGTAAATTCGTCCTATTCTCAGCCCCGTACTCAAAGTAGATCTCCTGGAATCCATCGGCATCGCCCATGTGGTTGAACTCATCGCAAATACCCGCAGCCGGGGTAGCCCGTTGATGGCTGCAGTAGTGTTCTGCACCCAAGCCATAATTGCATCGTCGTACTCGCTTCTGATCCACTCGACCACCTCAGCCCAGGGCAGATAAGTACACTTGGACTCCGTATCAATTCCAAGAGCATCGGGCTGGATAACTCAGATTTGGGAGTCATACGGAAGTAATGGGTTGCCAGCCGATGCTGACCAAACTCAAGTAGGTAAAGTGAACTAGTTTTCCCATTGCCGATGTTTCCGTTGTAGCATATTAAATAGAGATAGAAGATTAGGGTCAGAGTTGTGTTGACTATAGGGGGTTTCGCGTGTGTGTTAGCATTATTTGGCTACAGTCGCTGTACACATTACTATCGGATTTGGATCTTACTGGTATTTCCATTCTCCTCCCCCATCTCGGAACTCGCAGCTAAAACCAATCAGTCAACAAAGCAACCAGCCTCGCGTGGTCCATCCTTGAGCTCAACATCTCCATCATCTAGGGCTCCATTTCCGTCCTGAAGTCTTTCGTGTAATGATACTTCTCGCACGTCTTAATTCAACAGGCCACGGCCCCAGCCGCTCCAAAGCCATCTAGCTTGACTCGTCTCATGGCCTTGCTGGTACCAGGAGATGCAACCATGCAGGTCCAAGTAACCAGTTCCATAAGAGCAACAATGGTAGTAAATGGGGGCGCGACAATGGAGACCATGAGCGAAGAATTCATCTTGGAGATGATGTAGTACTGGTTTGATTTTGTGGAATTGAGAGCTTGGAGGTGTGAGGGTGAGATGACGTAGGCCCACAGAGGCGTGGCGGTATTTTCATTGATTGAGCATGATGGGTGCGCAGAACATATGACTTTAAGCGAGTAACCGTAATAGAAAGGATGTCCCGTTCGCAGCAGAGGTATGCTAGACCGAGACATTCTTCCAGTGCAGCTAAGGTAGGATGGCGTAATGACAGAGGAAACACGATTTCTCAAGTACAGGTTATTCCAAACGAATGCGATATATGTGATAAAGCTGTCATGAAGTTGTCACAGATGTTTATTACGATGAACTAGACTAGCGTGATAGTTTACTCAACAGGTTATTCCATACACCAATATCCGCTCCACCCAATCCACTTTCTTACTCTAGGCCCGTGCCTTTCGTAACTTGACCACTGCACATAACAAATAGCGTCAATTTGCTCTAACGCAAGTACCTCTGAATTAGTCACTCTATTATACGTCTTTCTCCATGTCATTCCTTTAGTAATCGGCATAGTCTTCCGTCATCTGTTATACAAGTTAGCTATCCGACTGAGTCTCCAATAGTGAACAGTGAATCGCTTACCTCGGTGTCACTGGGGGCGTTTTCGTAGTCGTTATTATTGTTACTGTGCATGTTGGGAATTCCCGAAGGCACAGGAAGGCGAGGAATACCATCGAAATGGTTGCCATAGTCGTTGTCGCCGTGATCGTGCATCTTCGAAAGTCCCGGCAGAACAGGAAGGTGCCTGATACCATTAGCGGCATAGTTCAAAGCGGCCTGGACATCTTGGACCATGAAGCTTTCTTCTTGGGTCAGTTGCGGTTGATAGCGTGCCACCTGCTGCATGCATAGGGAGATGCTGTTGTAGGCGTCGAGAGTGCGAGTCAAAGCATCTGAGATATGATTTTGTATTGATATCTCGGGAGTGGCCATATCTTGCTGCTGTGGTTTCTTGGCTAGTCGTCCGGCCACTCGTGGCTGCTGGATTGAGAATTGTTGCTCCAATTCCGCGTGCCTAGCTGCTTCTTGATTTTTTCTGTCGATACGATGGAGAAGATCACGCATCGTCGAGAACTGAATTGCTGGCTTTGGAGGCGAGAGACCTTGCCCCTCTGACTGCTGGAATGGCGTTTGTTCGCTGCATGGGGTAGCCAGCTGTCCTCTTACTTGTGCCTGATTCATAGCTGGGTGCTCTTCATATCCTGTATGACTTGCCGATTGTTGATTTAGGATGCTGGCATAACGGGGAAAATAATCTGTCTCCGAGCGCTGCATTGCGTGCTGGAAAGGTCCGAGTGGGGTGGGAAGCTGCGGCTGTGTGTGCTGGCTAGGTGTTTGTTGGTTCAGGGTTGCTGGTTGCAAGTCCAACTGCGTCTGGTGGGGAGCTTCTGGTTGCTCGCCAAAGCGTTTCTGCTTCTCTGGCTGATGATGTTGGGTGCTGAGGTGACGGATCAGAGTCTGTACCGACGAGAACTTTTCATGACCGTCACAACCAGGCCAGGGGCAGCACAGATTTTCATCATCAAAATGATATTTCTTCCAGTGGCCATGCATGGTCTTATTACGCGTGCGAATCGGCAACTGTGCACGGTCGGGGACCACATAGTTGCGCTCACAGCGACCATTTACGCCAATCAAACATACGACGCCGATGTCACATGCTCGCTCATGGACGATGCGCTCCCTGTGACCGACAGACCCATCTTTGAACCGCTTCCTGCAATACTTGCAGGTCACTGGTTCCATCTTCTGTCAGATCTCGCAAGTTGGGAAGGTAAGTTGAAGGCGATGAAAGAAGGTTACGTTCTTGGCGTTACGTTCTTGGTATCGCTCAACTCAACCAATTCAAGTTGCTCTTTGGTCAGTTGAAAGCCGTTGAGCAGTTCGCACGGACCACATAAAAGTTCTAGCGCTGCGCACGGTCCTCAGTATAGCACTTACAGACCGGAGATGAACCGGATACGTCTTCTAGGTGAGCAAAGCCGCCTCGCTCAGTTTAATACAACTGGGCGACAAAATGCAGCAGCCCTTATCTGGGTGGTTGTAACGATCTGGGCCCGTGGACTGCTGAGAACCTTTGGGTGACATACACTATGGAGGTTGTGGATGAGAATTCAATCGTCAGGGTTTGCCTATAATGCTATGGTCGACTTTGAAATGAAGGCGGCATTATGACAGGCCATCTATCTGGTTTTAGATGGAGTAACATGCTGGTATAGAGGAAGGATCCTGTTGATGGGGTTGATTGTAGGACACAAGGGCTCATTAAATTCCCTAAATGAGTATAGGTGCCTTGACTTCTCAGTTACGATAAGCTATCTTATACAAGGTATCAAGTACGTTCCTGCTGGCAATATAGGCAAAAGGGTTGTGTTGGTGATAATGGTGGGACTAACTTCCAGAGGCTGCAGATACGGAAGGGCTATCTATGGGCAGTTGGTCCAAGCGCTGCACCCAGCATACAGCCAGTGTGCCTAGGGCATGCACAATTTCAAGGAGCACCGAGACCGGCCTGTATGATACGGACTCATCAAACCGGAGCAATGATTTGCTAATATTACTTGTTTAACCTAAGCCGTACTGCACGTGTCTATAACACGATAAAGCCCCATCTCAAGCACCTAACCCTCGAGTGAACCCAACCAACCTCACCATCACCTTCCGTTAGGTTGACGATCAAATTCGTAAGCCAATGAACATTAGGTTAAGTAACCGGCTATCGGCTAGGTTGACTGTTGCTAAGGTGGTTGCGATAACTAGCCGGAAATGAGGTTATCGTTAACCTCGCCGGCGCTGTACTCTACTAGTATGCCAGCGGCTTCCGTAGCGGCCTCCTCTGTAGGCTCATCTGGGTCACTTAGCCAGTATGTTTGTATGGCCGTTTTAGCCGCTATAGCCCCTAACAGAGGGTCCCCTAGGCTTGCTAAGCCGGCCCTATGCTAACTTCGCAGTGTCTAGCATATACCTACGAGGTTGGCGTTAATGCTAGACCGCTTTGAAGTAATTATCCCATAGGTAAATTGAAATAATCGCTCGCATTCGGCAAATATAGCCTGTATTTTAAGGAAGTCAAATGCTATTAACGAGAGCCGTGGGTAGTTGAAACGGCGGCGATGCTGTCAGATAGGGCACCTGGTTCCTAGGTTCAGAAATAATATGGCACTAGAGAAGACTAGTGTCACTTAAAGTTCATAAGGCGAAAGGAACCCCTTTCCCAAAAGTAACACCAAAGTTACTGTCCACTTAGGGTTCAGACACCTGAACAATGTACCTACGACATGTTCTAAAGAATCTATAAAAGACAGAGCAACGGGGGTTCCAGAGCACAGAGAACAATACACCTCATTCATATACAATCTTACGCACTTCTGACTACCTAATCGATTGGACACACGTGATATTCGACAGATGCTAGTAGCTAATAGGGTTAAGGTGGTCTAGGCCTTGCTTATGGTCACTAGTACACTAAATAGCGTATTCATCGCCGTCGACTCTATAGTAGGGGCCTGCAGTAGGGCAGGAAGTCGATCAGCCCTTAGTGAAACCTACACGAATAACGGGAGCGATTACCGAATAATAGTGCCTTAGCCGATAAGTTAACAGTGCAGCCGAAGCAGCTACCGTGCCGGCGCTGTCCGTCGAAACCGAGCTGTCGGCCGAGCTATTCGACCGCTGTATCGTTATTTTCCGCATTGTCGAGCGTGAAGTAGCTAATTTTGCCCTGGATTCCGTAGAATTCGATGACTTCAAGCACCTGTCAGGTTACGGCCTGGACCGAAGGCGATAGTACAGAGTGAAGGGGAGAAATAGGCGTGTTCCCCTGGTGGTCACTTGATGATGGCAGGTAGGGGTGTCCACAGTAGTTCATTGATCTCTGCCCTCTCTATCTTCCTCCGTCTCGACTCCTTACTTATAGCCAGCCGAGGTTCTCTGTTGGATTCTGGATGTTTGCTTCCGCATGTCTGTGTTCCTCCGACTTCGGCCAATATCTTGGATAGCGGCTCCTTATCTGCAACCAAGCGATTCCCTATCCGCTGCAAACGGCTTCAACAGCTCTCATTCGCCACAAGCGGCTCTCTAGCCGCCACAAACGGCCTCCCGGCTCCTCATTCGCCACAAACGACTTCCTTCCTGGTGGAAGCCGGCCCGCCTCGGATGACACTTGTGGCTCTGACAGCACCTGAGCGCTGATTTCATGGCTGGTATGCCTCTTCTAGACTTTCAGCAGTCCGATGACCACCTTCAGCCGATTCATCGTATTTCTAAACGCTAGAGAACCGCCGAGATGCAGCGAACGTTTCTATAGGGCTGATAGGGGACTCTAGCACGTGCAAATTAGTAAAATATAGTGAGCCTTTAGCTTAGAAATGCACTTGGCAACCAAAATCTGGAGAATTGGTGGGTAAGGTTGGCTGGTTTACGTCAACCCTCGGCAACCAGGTTGAAGTGGTTGGATTGTCTCATGGCTCGGAAGCACCGGGTTTGATGTAGATGCTAACCTCAGATTTTCTATATTTTACCCCTATCCCATCTTTTCCTAGTCCCCAGTGTCACAAAGCAGCATGCCTATGTTCATTTGCAACTCCTTATGCGTTGGAGCGTCAATGCAGTGTATTTATAAGGTCTAATGCTCCTTTGATATATCCCCACCAATGCCACCATCAATACCCATCAGGATTCCACATCCCTACCGCTACCTGAAATCCTAAAACATAATACACAGCCCTCAGGACGGAATCCATCGCCCTGACCTCGACCGTTTTCAAATCCCTCAGCAATATATCTGAAACAACAAGATAATTCTTCCTCCAGCCCTCATGCCCGCGAACAGCAACTTCCGTGCTCGGGATATCGTACAGAAGTCTAAGCTTGTCGACTTTTCTGCCTCCGGACTTGAATGCGGACGGGCAGCGGCAGTAGTGAGGATCTCTATGGATAAATCGAGGCAAGGACTTCGGTAGTGGGTTGCTATTGGGATTGAGGATCTTCATGGTGCAGCCTGTTGAGGGATGCGTGATAAGGAGATTGCCTAGGGGGTCGTGGGTTAGGTGGGAGAGAAGGGGACTAGACATTTTGATTATGAGACGTACTTCTGGTGACCAGGTTCTGTATTCGATGTGGTTTTAGTTAAGAAAATACTCATAAGCCTGACTTAAAGCCAGGAGCTTGTCAAGGGAGGTGTCTTCTTTATGTTCCGTTTCCAGATTGCTTTGTGAAGTCTAGTTTCACCATGTAATAAAAAAACCAGATCTGTAATCAGGGCAATTGTGTTGAATTCTTTGTTTAAAGAATATGGCCCCTTTGATACTTAAATAAACAGAGAAACTTATGTGGCAGTATACCAGCATGCGTATATAACACAACTCAGCCATGCCCCATAAAATTCCCCTTCTCCTCCGCATCCATCCCCCTGAACTCAAAGTACCGATCCCACTCCGGATCCTCAATCCACCCCCGTGCAAGCTCCTTCTAAAACCCGATACTCGTCCTCCCCCGCAGGAGCGCCATTCGCGCTAACAGGATACGCGATCGTCAAACCTACGGTCACAATATAAAACGGTTACCGAAATGCATGCGGCCTCGCAAATCCAAAGTTCGCGTCGCAGGGCCGCGTAATACGGCCACTCCGCCTCGAAGTTGGACATAGGCCCGAAAATTTCCGGTCGTAGAAAAAGCGAGGCCTTGTCCCGGACAGGGGCAATGGCGGAGAGTGCTATGTGGAGGTTTTCTTGTGTGACGCGGTTGGTGATCTAGCGGATGTACCATGCTAATTTTGACACAGGAGCCGTGGAGATGACGTCTTCAGCTGTGATTTGCAGGACGGGACTTTACTTTGGGGTGCAAGATGGACACAACTTAAGTACCTGTGATTACCCTCCCCCCCCCCCCCCCCCCCAGCGACGGTGTCTCGATGGGTGAGAATACGTGAAGGAACCAATCCCAGGTCCCTGCTGGAGGTCATGTGTTGTATAATAATACACCCACCAAAACATCTGCAAAGGTTTTCAGCTATTGTCACAAAGCCGTTTCCTGTTCTGGCAGAGGTTATACGAATATATACATGGGTTTGCTGGCAAGCAACCCCAGAGATTCGTAAGAACCAAGAGCACAGGAAGTCTGCATCCTGTATATGATAGCGCTAACATTTAGAGTGGTCAATACAGAACGGTTCATAGCGCCGGGGTCAGCTGTAATGCAAGGTAAAGTTAGGCCAATATGCGAGTTCTAGCATTAAATTTATCCATGAGATCGAGGCGTGTTTTAAGTGGTTCTTCCTCAGAGGGGCTGTAGCATTCTATTATGACCTTGACATGAGGTTTTGTGGATCTAAGAGGCTCCAAAGCTAGCGAGTGAAAATTCCAAGGCCTATGTTGTTTCTTTGAGAGTAAAAGTAGTCAGCAGAGTGTGGAAATCAATATGGCCAAGGACCCGATTTGCCGATCAAAAGTTCCTTGCAGGAAAGGCCCGGTGATGGGGATGTTATCAAAAGGGCCTGATATCACATCTTATAACTACCAAAAATACCTCACTCTAATACGAGTCGGTCCCTCGTCTTTTGACGGTGATTTGGTTCAACACCTGACATGATCCAACAAACCCAGGCAGTCCAAGACGCGGAGCTTGATTATGAGGCGCAAGTACAGTGAATTAATTTGCAACAGAACCAATTATAGCTTGCACGTCTTAAAAAGTATGATGTGACCATGAGAAGATTTTCTTACCGTCCCAAGATGCAAGTTCAATGATGCTGTAGTATTAGGCCAACAGGAAAGTCACCAATGTTTGCTTCGCGGAATTTGCATATATTAAGTTCCGGGTCGCCTGTAGGTTGAAATGATGTCTTCATGGTGAAGCATAAAACCCGAGTTGTCAGACAAAACCAAGGAACAAACTAAAATAGCTGGATATGAAGTCTTCATCATCCAGTCCCATCATGGACTTGACCGCCACCATCAGTGACGCTGACTACCGCATGTTCTCCCGGGCTGGCTTCTGGTATTCCATTGTGACGGCCGCTTGGGCACTGTTGTTTCTGAAGCTGTATATCCGTCTCATCTTATTGAAATTGGCCTCTTACCAGTGGTACAAGTGGCCATGGTGGGCGATAATTCATACGTAACAAGTCTCAGACTGCCCTCTCACGGCTTGCACTTATGTACCCAGTCATAAATATTGGAAGTTGTATATCTGGCAATTTCACTTTCATCATTCTTTGGAATCCCATTGGGACAAAAGGTCAGATGCCAAGTGTGCTTCTATGGCCAGTTTGGTAGTCAGTGGGCTAGTCAGGACCGGTACGTTCGAATCCACAGTTGTCTCGCGTGTGTTGGCTGAAAGAAATTCTAGCGCTCGCCATCTTCGCAGAAGTTCTGCTGGAAATCCATCCTGTGCCGGTAACCTGGCGACTCCAGATGAGTCGCCGCACACGGCTGTCTGTTATAGGTATTCTGAGCTTGGGAATGCAATGTACATCCTACTTGCATTCGCTACATGACTGAAGAGTATGTCTTTTCTTGAGGGGCTGTCTGTTTTGGCATAGTTAAGGCAATATCCCAGCTTGTCTTTAGAAAAGGACAAGACATTGTAAGCCCTCAAACTTCTGTGCTCCATGGTGAAGAATGAATGCTCACTTCGACACCAATGGTAGGCAGAATGTACCGTTCGGAGGATTGCAAGCAATCCAAGTCAAAATTCAAATGAAAACACAGGTAATCATGCTTGTCTACCTGTAGTCTTCAAGTCCAAGTGGGTATGATCGCTGCCTGCGCTCCAGCCATGAAGTCATTCGTCGTTCGGGTACCCACCTTTCCACAACGAATAAGTATAGTGATGAACACCGAAAACTACCGAAGCTGACGGACACGAGGGCAATGATTATTAATGATGCTGTTGCTAGGAACGAGTTTGAGCCTCACAATAGACTTGCCCTAAGACAAACCAACAGCAACAAGGGATTGAAGACCAAATTTTCCACCTCGTCATTTTAAAAGCATGTGGGCAAGAGTAAGCGCAGTGAAAGCGAATACACTGCACAAGGGAGGTTGAAGGGCATTGTAAAGACAACGGAATTCACCGTGACATGTTTGATCGAATGACACTGTTTTGGGGGGACATGGTGCCTCCTTTCCCGCTTTTATCATAGTGAGCTAAGAGGTCATATCGATATAGCTACGGATTGATTCGTATATAGAGCTAGATTGGCTAGCCTTGGTTTACTCTAGACTGCAAAGAAGGTGACATCAATTGGTAAATATAGGAACGGACTTGCCTTGTGGTTTTGGTATATGCTCCGATTGCGCAATTTTGGAGGAATGAATTGTCAGGCTGTACCAGCCTTTGACCCGAAAGGGCTGTTCTTTCCGCTTCTGGCTAGAACAGCCGGTTCACAGGACCTTGGGCCCTATGCCCCAAATTCCCTGGTGTATCAGCCACTGTCATGCGCAGACGTGATTAACACTCTCAAAATATGCAAGAGGCCCATTTTCTGTATTTAATGCATTTATGGCCACTTCACTCTTTCTATTAGGTGAGTACAGAGCCACAGCAAGTCTATGCTTTGTTATGGCTTATAATAAGTCCGATATTAATGGCCACCCCGAAGCCGATGTTGCAATGCATGAACTTGAAGTCAATCCCTCACTCAGACACATTTACTCGGATCCGAACCTTGTCTATCCAATAGATTGATGAGGACCAGATTATCAGGCCTGTAGATTTCAGGCAGCTATTTTCCACCAAGAGAATGAGCGCATATAACCTGCACCGTCTGAGGGCGACTACGACGTCTACTTAAAAGCGGAGCAACGGTCAGAGAACCTACTTCACGTGCCGCAACAATTCGTCACTTACGCAAGCTCAGTTAAAACCAAACACATGCGCATCCGCATCTCCCGACTATTTCTGCTCACATCTCTCGTCCCTTGGACCATGGCAGACATAACGAATAGGATGTCTAGCTTCTCTTATGGGCCTAATGTACTCCAAACATACGATGTGTACATTCCTCAAGGAAAACAAGACGAAAACCCTTCGTGCGAGACGTATTGGCTCGTATATATACATGGAGGCTACTACCGCGACTTTTCCGTAAACTCCACCTCAGTCCAGCCCAGCATCGAAGTTCTTGAGAGCCGCAATATCACAGACTTCAACAACACAATTGAGAAGGTGGCCGGTGTGGCATCCCTGAACTACCGGCTCTCGGCTTTGCCAGGGGTGCAAGATCCCTCCACGACTCCAGAGAACAAACTCCAGACCGCAAGATGGCCCGACCACCTCAACGATGTTTTGGCTGCGCTCCGAGATCTAAACAGTCACTACCCCATCGATGGTCAATATGTGATTTCTGGACATTCAGTCGGTGCGCAGATGGCGTTTCTGGCTGCACTAAGGACTCTCAACGACACGACTATTCCAAAGCCGGTTGCAGTACTGGGAGTGAGCGGGATATACGACTTCCCGCAGATTCTTCGCACTAACCCGGAATATACTAATCTCACCTTGAATGCGATAAACGAGACGAACTTGGGCTCAGCTAGCCCAGCTGTATATCCCGGGGAATTGTATGAGAAGTTGGATCTGAAAGCAGTGGCTTTGCAGTGGCTTTGGCGCATAGTCACGATGATGGACTTGTGCCCTGGGATCAAGTGGAGAAGATGAACGCAACTATAAGTGCCATATCTGAACTTCAGAGGAAGTCAAAGGTTATTACGTTGCAGGGTGCTCATAACAGCATCTGGGGCGGTGGTATCCAGCTGTCAAAAGCTTTTGCAGAAACCATTGCCATGCTTTGAAGTAGAACAATATGCTGTAATCGAATTAGAATTATATACGTAGGACTTTAAACGGTACACCAGAGTGTCCATAAACTTGTTTTTGATATGCTTTGTCGGCACTGAACCAACTCTGTTCTATGGACTTAGGGTATTGAGCTGCATCAGAGAGGGGGTGTGGTAAGGTCACCAAGAAGCTGGTTTGGTCCAGTCGTGTCTGTACCATAGTCTCGCCCTCGTGCCTCTTCTTCTCTACGTGCTTGTTATTCCGCCATTTTCTGTTTACGGCTAGGAATACATGTTGACTCGCGCTCGGTGGCCGCCGTGACTGGTGAGAAGGATGATGGGAATGAAGATGGGAAGCAAGACGTGGTTGGGGTAGGTAGGCGATGTATCGTCTCATATTACATTGTGGTTTGACCGATTTGTTGCAATGCAGTGCACTTTGTCGATTTATAAGGGCTGCGGGTTCATGGCTGGAATGGATGCTGTTTGGGGACGTGGGAATAAATCGTCATAAGTGTAGCTGTAATAAGGCCAATGCCAAGAAGATGGATCGAGAATAACAACCAGTTCAATGAATATGACTCACATCAAGCAGTTTCACAACGAACAATTTGCAGGAGATATATCTCCAAGTAAGCACCAAAGTGTATTTAACCACACCCAACCAAGTCTATTGCGATGAACCTAAGTCTCTCGGAGAATCGCTGCTATACTGTATTTTTCAAACGTCATTACCCGAAGGCCATCTTACACTGCGCACCGCATTACTCATTTCGCTGCATAATCACGATTTTATTAAAAGCCCTTTATCCCTTTTTTCAAATACACGACACGAACGCAACAATGGCCTACCACAGCCTTGGTGGCGGACGTCCTATTCTGGATCATGCGGCGCGGTTGGCTTTTATTGGACAGCGTCATTCCCAGAGTCACCAACTTGACCTCATCACTGCACCTGATACAAGGTCTTCGGTTTAGTTGTTTTTGTTGTTGTCTTCATGGACTGTTTCTTCGCCCTTGTCCTCGCTCGGGCCAGTGATGAAATGGGATGCAGTGAACTCAGGTTTGTACCACTTACTTGGCTTCTCATTGACCGGTGTCCTGGACATACCCGCGACCCTAGCGAGTCATTTGCCACATAAATCTCGTCTTATTTCAAGACAAAAATATAAGAGCTCATTGATTGAGTGTATCGTTGTCTTCTCCGCTGTGCTCTACAGCTCACCTTCATTGAGCATCAAATCATGTGGCTGCGTTGCCCACTGGGAAAAACAGCAATTCTAGACCAGTACAATAAGATAAGAAGCAAGTTGCCCATATACAGGCAAGGCGGATTGAAAATGTTAAAGGTAGCCCAATTTTGCGGGTCCAGCTCAGTTGAAGTTAATTGAGGCTGATGTCGACACATAACGGTATTAAAGAGCCAGCCCAGAGAAAACACCTTCGAAGTCGGCCCAAATTCGAACACAGCTAGTTGGAATTCTAACCAGTCCACTACCACCAAGTCTCCTACACAGAAATATAGATGAGGGTGAATAAAGCAAGATTTGCCTTGATATGATGGTGATGACGGTCATACTGCACTGCACTTAAGACTTCCAGCACAAGTTATCCACCAGACAACCAATCCCATTCATCATCTCCTTCTTCCGAGAGATCAGGAGCCCTGTAAGCAGGATGATGTCGTGGCAAATAAAGTATAAACACCTGCTTGAGATACAACTGCGGCTCAAGGATGCATGATGAGTCCTAAAACAAGGAACAAAAACAGAGCGTGACCCCTTGAAAGCAAAAGCTCTGTTCAACTGCATGTCTGAAGGACCGGCCGTAGGGGGCCATGAAGGTATCCCTCGTCAGAGTTGGATAAGGTTGAATTCTTGCGAAAATTCTTTGAGTTGTAGTCATATATTCTCATTCTCGATGCGCTGCCGCTGCCTCGTCATTCCCTATAATGTGTGGCTTATTTTTCCGCCCGTAGGAATTTATCAATAGCTTTGGCCCAAGCACCCAGCCAATACTTGCCAGGGGGGGAAGTTTCTCCGCGATCTCAATTACTACAGTCCGAAGCCAGAAACCAGAAGCCAGAAACCAAAAAACAGCCTGCCGCCACCGGCCAAACCGCCGAGCTTGGGAATGTGCGCATGAAGCTCGGCCATCTCACGGACCAATACTTTCGTGGCAATCTCCGATAGTAAACCCATGTTTGCGAACCCCGAGCTTTTGTGCTGCTTACGGAAATCCCCCTTACCCACTTTAGTGTTGAATGACGTGAAGGGACAGGGGGATTTTCTTTTCTGAATAAATCTCCCACTAACTTTGGAGATTTCTTTGTCAATGTTGATCACAAACCCTGCCTGACATCTGACTTGCAATCGTTCGATGTTCAGCTACACAAGAGGGGCTCTGCGTGACAAGAGGGGCTCTGTGTGACAAGAGAGGCTCTGTATGACAAGAGAGGCTAGGCTCGTTCGAATGCAGCATAGGCCAATAATGCCGCAGCTAGTATAAGAGACTTAGACTCTGGCCAACCTCGGTAAAAATCAAACCTTTACCTCAGAAAGGCGTTAGACAAAGTCTGGGCTTATACAAATCCCCCCTCCCAACTTATAGCAGCGTCCCTTGTAAACTTCCAGGTTGAAGGCACTTATTTATACCTTATCTTATGTGATTTAGAAGGACGAAATAACAATATCTTGATACGACATGTTTGCACCGCCCAGCAACTTTGTGGCCCTTCGCAGCTATGTATGGTGACGTCCTGAATGCATCCCTGCATACCCAAGCCTCAGGTCTGACTCCTAGATTCAATACTTCGGATATATTTCCCGAGTATTGTTCCAGTGCAGACAATGCACAAATATTCCCTCAAATACGGGTGAGGTCTCAGTTACAAAAGGCTGCTTTACCCCAAAGCACATGAGTGTGACATACTGAACACACTGAGTATTCCTTTCCTCAATAGTCCATATCAACCAGAGATCCTCGTTAATCAAATAATATCTCCCTTCATGAACTTATACGTTTAAGATGGACTCGCCCACAGCTCAGAAAGTGGCCATCGTAACCGGCGCCGCCGTAGGTTCGCTGCTCTCCACCACGCAACTATAACTAACAACACCAGTCTGGCATCGGCACCGCCCTCGCCAAAAATCTCGTCTCCAAGAACTGGCTCGTAGCCCTCCTAGATGTTAACGCCGAAGCAGGCCAGGAACTAGGTACCTACCCCACTCCTTCATCCCCCACCCACTACTGTTCCCTCGAACAAATCCAAACCCAGCTCACACCAACCAGTTCGCACCCTCGGCCCCAACACTATCTTCCTCCAAACCGACGTCTCCTCGTACACGTCCCAATCTACATCATTCCTGACCGTCTTCCGCAAATGGCACCGCATCGATGCCCTCCTCGCCAATGCCGGCGTCGGCGACCGCTCATCCGTGTACATTTTGCCATTTCGCTCCAATGCAGTCGATGATATCCCGCCCGCGCCCGATACGAGCTGTACCGACATCGACTACAAGGGTGTTTTGTACGGGGTCCAGTTGGCTGTGCATTTTATGCGGCATAACCCCAGCTCTGCGACAGACAAGATAGAAGGGGATGAGGGACACGCATGGATTCGGGGCAAAGTCGTCGTCACCTGCAGCGTGGTGGCTGTGAGCCCCCACTTCACGTACCCCGAGTACAACGGCGCCAAAGCGGGAGTACTCAACTTCGTACGGGGCGTGGCGCCGGTGTTGAAGCTGAAAGAAGGGATACTAATAAATGCCGTGTGCCCGGGTGTGGTGGCCACGGCTATCGTCCCGCCAGAGATGATCGCGGCCGTTTCTCCGGAGTTTGTTACTCCTGTTTCCACGGTGGTGAGGGCTTACGATGAGTTTCTGGACGAGAAAGATGAGAGAAGCGGGGTGGCGGTCGAGGCGACGGTGGACAAGGTATTGCAGTTGGAGGAGCCGAAGTTGCGCAATGGGAGGGCGAGTGAACGGAGTGTGCAAGTTTGGGAGCCGCTGTTTAGGATGTTGCATGGAGAGGACAGTGGGATTCTTGGAGCGATTCCGTGAGGTCGGGATTGACATCATGTACGAGAGGAGTCGTGGTAACGTGCGTTGGAATTTGGTCCCACTTCACGATCGCCCAGTCCCGCGCAGATATTATTAGAAAGCGCATGAAGTCATGAGCCACGGGTATATTGAGACTACACGAGGTAGACAGTGCAAACTCTCAGGTGATTCACAATGTGGTCTGGGAGCATATATGGTTTGAAATCTTGGCTTTTCTCACAGTTACTCAGATCCCCGGATTACCATACTCAGTCCAACAAACCAGCCAATTTGGTTAGCCCATCACGATCTACTCGCATGCCCACCCACTCACTCATGGTCTGGGCACCTATCGACTCGTAAAAATCAATCGAGGGCTTGTTCCACTTGAGCACACTCCACTCTAATCGACCACCATCCATAGCCACGACCTCCTTTGCGAGCTCAACGAGCAGTCTCTTGCCGTAACCCTTCTTCCGCTGGCTCAACTTGACGTACAAATCTTCCAAGTAGATGCCTGCCTTTGCCCGCCACGTGCTATAGTTGTAGAAGTACAACGCCATACCCGCTGGTTCTTTGCTTTCGTTAAAGAGTAAGAGGCATCGGGCAGGCTTAGTGGGCGATGTAGGTTCCGTGTTGGGGCTTGTGGAGGTAGACTCGACGCCTGCGGGAGCGAAAGCCACCGTGGCGAGAAGATGGACTTCTGTCGTCTCAACTGAGTCGATCTCATGCTCGTAGTCTGCTAGCTCGCGAATAAGAGCGAGCATGGTTGGTACATCTGATGGTAGGCATTAGATGGTGTAAGTCAGGGGGGTATATGCTGGACGGAGATGCACCTTCTTGACGTGCGTGTCGAACAGTGCACGCAGCCGGTGCCATTGCGTCGTCGGTATAAAGAAGCGGTATACTGGAGCAGCGGGTTTGTGTCCTCTCATTGACCTCAAGCCTTTCTGGGGTTGTCGGAAGAATGCCGCCGAAGTCTTGTGCCAGATCGGAACCATTTTATGCGTAAGCAAGTCAAACGCAATTCTCATGACTTGGTGTGGGTTGGCGGGGTTACTCCTGGCAGAAATGCACTATCGTGATAGTGTCATGCAGGCCCGCTCGCTCTCCAACCCGCTCCCCAACCCGCCCCTCAACCTGCCCCTCAACCTGCCGCTTTCGGGGTAGCTCTGCACCCACAATCAAGTTGGAAGTGCTCCAATAACCTTGGGTTTGTGGTTATGCCATTCTGAGCAACTTTCCATGTACTTGGTGGGTCAAGCTCAAGAACATTGGTAAGCATCGAATAGGCGGTTCGATGAATTCCAAAGGAGAAAGGTTCCAAATGACTCGAGTATTGGATGATGCCGGCCCTCGGCTAGCTCACAGCTTGGTATTTCCCAGCATCATTGACCGCTAGGGATGAATCACGGTGGGTTTGGAAACGTACGTATAAATCACCCAGTCATCGACACTGGCTGCCCACAGCACCAACACCGGTCACCCCTTTGAAAAAACTCAAGTCATTCTTGCTCGGCTGTGTGAATTTTGGAGAAACATTGCCCCAAGTGATATTCCATGTTCCATTTGGTCGCTTCTTCATGGTTGGACTTGCTAGCCACACCTTGCCGTAGATGTTGCGGCGCAGTGACCGCGGCTTGAAGGCGCGAACGCCGATAGGGTGGCCCTGACCGCGAGGGTTCTCATCAACTCCGCCAGAAAGGACCCTCTTATTGCGCGAGTTGCCAACTTCTATGTGCCTGATTGACCTAGTGGCGTATCTCGCCCAGTCCCAGTGCCTGTCTAACAGCGTGTTCTTACCATCGTCAGGTTTTGATGATCCGTTCGGGCTCGACATCGGCGTTGCAACGGGTCGTCTCGAGGGGATATCGAACATGGACGCCTCGGCCTCGCCAAGTGTCAGCTGCTTCAGTTGATCCCACTCGCCTTGTGGTAGGGGTGGGATCAAACTCTTAAGCAATTGAACATAGTGTTTGGCCAACTTTCGTCTTGCCAACTTGGGGTTAAACGGCTGGCCCCAGCAGTTTTCGGTCGGTAGGTGTTTCCGAGGGTCAAAGAGGCGGCGCATCTGGTGCGGCCAGTCGTTCTGCTGGTTCGCGTATTGCGATTCGGCTAGCGCTTTCATTTTGTCGGTAGACCAGTTGTCGAGCCAGTCCGGGTCTGAACGGTCGGGAGATTCTGCTATGTCGACGGTGATATTGTCGTTACGCGAAAACCGCTTCTCTGTTCCTTTCAACCTCCGGGATTGCTTGTCTGAGGTGACATTGCGGCTAGTTGTGAGTTCCTCTAATGAGCTTGAATCCACAGGGGGTTCCTTTGCCAGGTAAGAAGCCGATAGTTCACGTCTGCGTTTGCCATGTCGCCCCGTTGCGAGATAACACAGCATTACCATGCGCTCGACATGGCCAGCATTGGCCGCGCGTAGGAAGCGGAGGGCCTTGTGTGCTTTCTTGATGTCGCCCTTTGGCTCCTTGACGAAGCGACTCCTGGGATTGCGGAAACGGGCCTTGATGCGATCAGTAGTCCAAGGCCGGCAGATGGGAGATACATATGTTGCTTCACGGAGAAGGTGTCGGTAGAGGTGCAGAGGCGCATCGGGATGGGGAATTCGAAGAGGCATCTTTTTCAGAGCATAGGAGCAGGAAGGCTAGGAACATGTTGGGAAGCAAACGATTAGACAACTATGATTTCATCAATTCGGCATTTTGGAATGGTCATTGGACAACCAAAGACGCCAAACGAGTCAGTTTTGTCTTGCTGGGTTAAAGCTTCGGTTGTTGACTATCAGCATTGGGAGGTCCAAAGGATTGGAGGTCCCCAAAGTCGAAGTTCTGGAACGGCCCGAAGTTCGGTGAAGTTCATCTAGTGCTCCACCTGACCGGAAGTACCCCATCAATAACCCCGCTTCATCTGTTAAGAAGAGGGCCGTGCGCGTGTGCACCTGCTTCGCGTCGAATTCGCAATCCCGCCGGTCCCTCGCCAGTTTTCGCGTAGGTTGCGCCCTTCATTTCCAGGTCTACACGAAACTGACACGTCAAGCTCCCACGCCTTTAATTGATTTCCTCCATTCGGATACAGGAGGGAGCTAGCAGGTAATCGCATCACTCTCTTGTGTGGCTATTCTCAATTGCTATATCGCACAAGCTCTATACGACGTTTCCAATGAGAAAGAGTGGTTGAAGTTGGAACTCGACCATCTACCGCCGCCAACACAATCCCTTTTGATTTTACTATGGGCCGCCGAGTCTTCTAAGACCGCAACCGACCGAACTTCAACCCGGCCAATTTCCTCTCTAGCCGCGCAACGCTGAACCATCGTCTCCAAACCCACGGATTCGAGCCACGATAGCAGCACATTGACGGCATTGCTGGGTAGAGCTACTGCGCCGTTGTTCTTGTCGCCTTGATTGCCAGGAAATCTACTTGTATCACCTCAGAATTGGCTCCCTAAGTGTCTAACAATTTAACTGAAGGCTCATGGCCTCGACAGCGACTCTTCCCACCTTGACATCAGCACAACCTCGCGACCACCCTCGCAACCAAACCACACATTCGCATTCGCATCGTGCTTCACTGTCTTCATCGGTACCTCAGTCACTTGCGACAGCTTCCAGCAGCAGCCTGGATGCTGGCGGTGACATCAAAATGTCACAGCCACAGCCGTCATCGCAGCAATCCTTTTCCATGAGCCAGCCCTCCTCACAAACCTATCGCCAATTCTCCGATTCGCAGTCCAGGATCGCGCATCCTCACGGTCAAGGAAGCCAGAATGCCCCACAAATCTACTCAGTTAGTCTATCCAATGGCCCCAAAGAAATAACTAAGCAAGCAGTCGCATTAACGTCCCCCCTCTCCAGGCTGTGTATTCCGGCGTAGACGTATACGAAATGGAGGTCAATGGCGTCGCCG
Organism: Pseudomassariella vexata; assembly: GCF_002105095.1. Lineage (NCBI taxonomy): Eukaryota > Fungi > Ascomycota > Sordariomycetes > Amphisphaeriales > Pseudomassariaceae > Pseudomassariella > Pseudomassariella vexata. The sequence continues at coordinate 3,548,684 of NW_024467957.1, forward strand.
TCATGCGCCGTCGCAATGACAGCTGTCTGAATGCGACACAGATCCTAAAGGTGGCCGGGGTCGACAAAGGAAAGCGCACCAAGATTCTCGAGAAGGAAATCCAAACCGGGGAGCACGAGAAGGTCCAGGGCGGATATGGCAAATACCAGGGCACATGGATCAAGTTCGAGCGCGGAGTCGAGGTGTGCCGGCAGTATGGGGTTGAAGAGATCCTGCGACCTCTCTTGACGTACGACATGGGCCAAGACGGTGGGATCGCCGGCCAAGGAGACTTCAACACACCGACCAAGGAACAAGCAATGGCGGCGCAAAGGAAGCGCATGTACAACAATGTTAACAACAACAACAACAATAACGACAATCGCACCAATGGTATGTCTGGCACGTTCTTCAAGAACATCTCGAGCACCGCATCCAACGCGGTCGCTGCTATTAGCAAGGCTCGTTTCGATTCGCCAGGTCCGAGAGGTCGCCATGGTCCTACAAGACCGCCCAGCTTTAGTCGTCAGTCATCAATGCAGAACGCAGATGACTTCCCCGGCAACTCTCAGCAGAGCTTCACTTCGGACTATGGCCAGAATGCCGATTCCGCATATTCAACACAGAACACCCACATTTTCAATGGTGACGAACCCTCCCGGAAGCGTCAAAGAGTAGTCACTCCAGCTGATAGTTTTGGGGGGTATGCATCCCAGTCTATGGATGTCTACGCTGCCAACTTTCCTGGCTCACCCACAGAACCCAATGAATCCTTCATCTACTCTCAAGCAGGTATCAACATGCACCCGACCGATGATGGTATGCCTCTGCAACCATTGCCATTCGAGGCTTCTCCTGAAGCGGAGCAAAAACGAAACTTGCTTATGAGTCTATTCTTGGATGCTAACGTCAATGATGCCTCGAAACAAGAAGCTTTACAAACGCTCACCGCCTTGGATCTGGATAGCCCGATCGACTCATCAAGTCACACAGCTCTTCACTGGGCGGCGACGCTGGCGCGCATGCCTCTCCTGCGATCACTGATCTCAGCTGGTGCAAACCCATACCGCGTCAATGCGTCCGGCGAGACGGCGCTCATGCGCGCATCTGCTGTCACGAACAATTCGGATCAGGTTTCATTCCCCGAGCTACTAGATGTGCTTGGCAACACAATTGAGGTCAGAGACAACCGAGGTCGCACAGTTCTGCATCACATTGCCGTCACAAGCGCAGTAAAAGGCCGTAGCCACTCGAGTAGATATTACCTCGAGAGTTTGCTTGAATGGGTGGTGAGACAGGGAAGTGCACCAACTAGCGAGAACACGGCGAATGGTCATCACACCGGCGCAGCAGGGCTCAAGATTAATCTTGGCAGGTTCATGAGCGAGATTGTCAATGCTCAGGATAAGTCGGGTGACACGGCGCTGAACATTGCTGCAAGGATAGGAAACAGAAGCATCATATCTCAGCTGCTGGAAGTCGGCGCGGACCCCAGTATTGCCAACAAAGCTGGGTTACGACCTGTGGACTTTGGTGTCGGCGGCGATGTTGGTGAAGATGGGACCAGTGGAGATTTGGCCATGGCCGACAGGAATGGCCTCGCTGGCAACAGCCAACAGAGCCGTCAGAGCAGCGACGATATCATTACGTGTAAGTCACGCGCAGCAGATTCGGGCGGGCAAGGCACTAATACTCCGCAGCAATAACTCACCTTCTTTCCGAAACCAGCTCGAATTTCCAGGGTGAGCTCAAGAAGAAGCAAACCGACCTCGACTCGCTGCACGCATCTTTACGCACGACATCGACCCAACTGGGTGATGCCAAGAGGACACTGGATTCCCTACAGACTGTCGTCAAGACGCAGCTGCTGGCACGCCAGAAGATATGGAATCTGAGCCGCGGGCGTGACGAGGAGCAAAATCGTCTGCGAGTGGCTCAACAATCCAACGCACACAAATTCGATCCTAACACCAATACCTCATGGGAATCAGAGCTTCTCAACAACCCCAATACCCCTGTTTCGTCAGAAACGAAAATTCTTTTGCGATCACGGAAACAGGCCCTCAGGTCCCAGACCGTGATGGCCCGAAGGGCCGTCGGCGCATTGCAGGGTAGGAGCAAAGAGGACGAACTCAAGTACCGCCGCGTCGTAGCATTATGCACAGGCGTTCCCGAGAAAGAGGTAGATGGCCTACTCGAAGGCTTGTTAAGGGCAGTAGAAAGCGAAGGCAACGACCTGGAACTCGGCAGAGTACGCAGGTTTCTAGGTGGCGTAGAGGTCTGATCGCGATGACGATACTGCGATACTGCTGTAGCATTGGCGTCACTGGTGTTTGAGTGCTTGCAAGCGATGAAGTCGGATGGACGACTTGGATCGTGTTTGGCTTGACCTTGCCGTTTTGGGATCAACCTCGGCAGTCCCGGTGTTTAGTTTAGACGGAGGGCATGGCTGCCAACGCCCATATTGATGTGCTTTTTTGGCATGGCATGGTATATGGATTAGCCCGAAAGAGGACACGATAAGATTGTGTCGTCGACTGTTTATATTGGGGCCGAATTTTGCCGGGAGGGCCTTGCGGTATATATCATTGCTCTATTCATTGCTCGCCCTTGATTTTGAATGTGATAGCTTTCGAAATGAGTACTATTCCAGTTGGGAGTAACTCTTCGCCCGTAGTTATATTCCATCATGCGCATGTCGCCTCACATACGCCTAGATATTTATCTCACCCATGTCCACCTCGAATATTCACAACCCCTCCAACTCCGGATAAGCCCAAGCCAAAACGTTGAGAGAGACGGAATTGTATCCTAACCAGCTCGACGAAATTCATCCCTATGAACGGCACAAAAAGCCAACCAAGTCCATTCCCCTGCAACTCCATGCAAACATCGTCTCCCTCTCACCTCGTTCCTCACACTCCTGCTTCTCCTCAAGCAAATCCCCCGCCACTCGCCCTATCCACCAACCTGCCAAGCAACCCACGAACCGCATCCACTTCATTTCCCATCTGCTCAAAGACCTTCACCCTACCCCCACCGGCCACAAACCCATCACACGCCACGCGGAGTATGCGCACCGAAGGGTGGAACAAGTCCAGCGCCAGGTGGTGGTCTAGGTACTGCGCTACTGCCTCGGTGAACGGGGCGTCCTTGGTGCTGGTTTCTGGTGAGTTGCGCCAGTGCCAGCCTTCTTCGGTTGCTGGAATTGAGCGTGGAGGGTGGGAGGTTTGGGTTTGGGGAGGACGCGCTGGTTTGGAACGGGAGTTGGAAGAGTGAGCCCGGATGAAGCGGAGGATTTCGGGGGCGGGGATGTAGACGTCCATCGTCCGTAGCCCAGGTTGTAGCGCTGGCTCCGTCGCTGCTGCTCCTCCGCCCTCTTCATTCCTCTTTCCGTCCGCTTGCGAGGAACGGCTGGTCTTCTCAATATCGAACCCTAGTGTGAGGTTGACATCTTTCCCGCTCTTAGACTGCGAGGCTTGTGAAAGCCGTTTGAGGTAGTCCTCCAGACACGCAACTAACGTCCGGGTGCCCAGCCGCAGGCTGCTGATGCGGCAGTCGAAGGTGCGGCTTATGAAGTCGGCGATGATGGACTTGAGGGGCGCGGGCATGCGGAGTAGAAGGAGCGGTAGATGCGTGAATGAGTCCGGATTCGCCTGGAAATTTGCTGTAGTTTGCCGTATTCCTGTTGTGGGAAATGAAGTCCACTGCTGATTCTGATTCTGACCCTGCCCCGTCGTCTCAGTCGGCGCCAGCCTCGGAAGTAGAATAGCCGTGCACGTCGTTGTTTCGTACCGCAATTCAATGACAAGCGCTTCCTTCTTGACACCATCGTCCTCGCCCTCTTCATCTGAATCTCGATCCGAATCGCCGTCAGAAGCACCCAACTCCGCGCTCCCCTCCCTCCCAGCATGTCCACCCCGCCTCTTCATCAAGCCTCTCGCGCCAACCCATCGCCACACGACGTCCTTCAGCGCGCCTACATGGGAATTCAGATTTTCCTCCGAGAGTCCGATGTGAACACCGCGAACCACGTCGCCGACGAGTGTTTCGCGCAGACGCTTGCTGAGGATCTTCAGGCGAGAGGCGTCCAGGGGACTGGCGCCGATGTAGAGGGGTGAGACGCGGTAGATGGAGAATGTTGTGTTGAAGATTGAGGGACCTGGTGACTGGGGCGATTCAGAGAGGTCCACAGGCTCTGCTTCAGGGGTGGGTTGGGTGCGTTTGCGTTTGGACATTGTGCGCGACGGTGCTTGTTGAGATTTGAAGTGAGATGAGAGCTTTGGCGGATGAGATAATGGAGGCGATCGATGCGACGCGTCGTTTTGGGCAATCGTACGGTCCAATCGCTGGAATGCTCAGATTCCCGGATCGGCAATGGGTTGCGGCACGTAACTAGATGCCAGGTGTTGCGCGGCGCTCAGATTCATAGCTTTACTGCCGGGCTTCTTGTGATGGTTCTTTTATTATGGTCTTCCAGAGCAATGTACCTTGATATTGCCAAGACTTGTTGCTGCAGCTGCCCCGCGACTGCAAGGTGTGCAGCTCCCGCAATCAATAAGCTCCATCCCCGCCATTCACGGGAATGCAGGGTACTTCAACCTCCACAACAACGGGCCAACCAAGAAGCCAGTGATACGGGTCTCAAGATCTCATGGCTATCGAGGCCACTTGATGAGATCGAATTTTTTCCATGATTCTCAATCGAGTAGCTCGCCTTTCTGCAAACTTCCCAGGATCAATTTTGATATCTCCTTGTCCCGATCGCATTCACGATCTTTTCTCAGAGGTTGTCATTATATCATATACTTCACATGGTGACCATCGCCCAACTCCTTCGAGAATAGCAACTTTGACGAACTGATCGTCGATTCTATGCAATAACAACTCCTGCACCTTTCCTACCAACACCATGCCACTAATCTCAACCCCTTCTTCCTCTCACTCAGCAACCCCCGACCCCCCCTCTCCCCCGTTCCCCCAATTCTCCGCTCTGCCCCCGAACTGCGACACCAAGTCTTCCTCCTAGCCTTTTATTCACCCAACATCAACTTCTTCAACGTCCATGCCTTCCCCAACTCCCACGTAGGCTGCAACCGCAGCGTCTCCCCGCCCCACCTCTACCTCGACTCGCGCCGTCTAGACCCCTCCGACTCGGACGCCGAAGTCTCAACCTACGACCCTTCCGCCTGGCAAACCCGGCTCGCGTTGCGGCAAACGTGTCGTGAGGCTCGGCAAATCTGCGTAATCCCCCCAGACAAGGTCCTCACTCTGCCCTTGGTCCTCCCTGATCCTAACCAGGACTTGAACCTCTGCATCCGCGCAGGCGACGGCCAACTGCGCTCGTTAACCCCGTTCTCGAACCGTGACGTCAAACCAGGAGTCTACACCCACCGCATCACCCGTTCAATCAATCTGCTCTCCACCGACGACATGATTGTCTTCGCGCTCGAGAATTGCAGCTTCAATCTACCTTTTGAGGAATCCTCGGGCGGCGGCAGGGGTGACGACGACGAAGCCGAGGTCAACCAGGGGTGGTCTTACGACCCGGAATTCCATGAGCCGGCCGTGCAGTTTGGCATCCGTGAGGACCGGTTCTGTCTTTGCGTGGCGAGGGCTACCCATGAAATCCTTTCGGTGGACGGCGTGCGGTTGATGTTGATCAACGAGGCGACGGTGCGGTGTCAGGTCCCGGTCGATAAGACTGTGGTCCTCTTTATGTGTGAGCGGGATACGATGGTTGATTCTAGGGCGCCGATGATGGACGGAGTTTCTTCTTCTACTTCTGGTTCTGGGTCTGGTACCCGATCGGCCCCTCATGGTGTTGTTGCTACGACGAACAAAACCAAAACCCAGAACCAGGATCAGAGCGATACTGGGCTTTGCGACGGTAACGCATACGCAGACGCAAAAGGAGAAAGCGTAGAGAAAATTGCGGAGAAGGACAAGGGGCAGCCAATTTGCTGGGAGGACCGATGGGGCGATCTCTACATGCCGGCGCACTCGGGTCTTTTCACCTTTACGAATCAGCTCGTCAAGCTAAGGCCCGAGAAGACGGATATGCGGAGACGCTATTTAGAGTCGGCGCTGTTGAAGTCGCCTAAGAGGCCCCTGTAAACTACTGAAAGAGGGGGTTCGATCGAATCTTACCGTTTTGGGCTGTGAGTCGGGGGGCTCAAACGGCCAAGGTGCATTTGACCACATCATACAATGGGAGAAGGTGAGGTCATATGTAAGATTATACATAGCATTCGACATTGCCTGGGGCTCCGGGGTAGCAAACCAAGGAAGGAGAGAATGATCGAGCAGCCACGCCACGAACTTATGTTGAGAAAAGAGACTCAATTAAGCAGGCTTTCATGCTTCGAATCAAATAATCGAGCTATAATTCTCATCTCTGTCGAGCTCTACATGTAATTGCGGTACTCCATAGTCGTCACCTGTACGCAGGCCTTCCGTCTTAACATAGCATGACGCCGGTAGACACTAACATTGAACGCCCCCTATCCCTAACGCCTGGCAATGCAACTGCTTCACCAATCTTCAATCTCTTGGAATCTGTTTCCCGTCCTTCATTTCAATGTTCTTTATTTATTTTCTCCTTCCAACTCACAACTCACAAAACCCCCGCCCCTCCATTAGCATACAGCCCTTCCCACCTCTCCTCAACTCCCACAACCTCCCTCCTAATCCTTTCAATCTCCCCATTCAACTCCTCCACATTCCTCGTCAACGCGCCCACCTCCTCAAACCTCTTCTGCCCCTGTGAGGAGGCAATCATAGCCTGGACCATGTGTTTCTGCTCCTCGAGCACAACTAACCTTTCTCTCAAATCCTTCTCCTCCGTCTCGAGCGCCGACACAACCGTGCTTGTCTCGCTGGCTGTGCTCATTGTTTCCAAGTCGCTATTTTGCCGCAAGGGGCTGGCACCAGGGTGGCCGTTAGGGAGGAACAACCGCCGGGAGCCGGATGCGGAGGAGCTTGAGGGGTGCTTTTTGAGCATATGCGGTAGGTTCTTCAGCGGAAGCATGTGCATGTGCAGGAAAGAGCTGGCGGCTTGGTAGATAGCCTTTTGCAGTTTCTGCTGTGCTGGGTTTGTGGTTTTCATGTCGCGTATGCGTTTGGCAGCAATGTCGTATTTCGTGAAACTGTCCGTCAGTCTCTTCCGCAGCTTGGATGCCTCTTGAATTTGCGCATGGCTGGGCGGTGCGTCCTCGTCCTGCAATGGCAGTAAAGCCCGTTGGAAACTGGGTAATAGTTGTGTGATGCCGCGCTGGAATTGACGCAATGTTTCGTAGGCCCTCTGATCCGGCGGTTTGTGCACTATGCTCTCCATAAAGTCACGTTTGGCGAAAATGGTGAATTTGCAATCTCGACACATTCGAATGTCGACGCTGATGGAATCCCTGCTTACATCGCCCGGCTTCTCTGATGAGGGTATTGCTGTTGCCGCCGTGGGATTCGCAATATTGAGCCCAACTTCAGATGAGCATCCAGTCTGTGGATCGGCACAAACCACCCGTCCGCATATCCGGCAATGGTGTCTCCTGAACGTCCACGAGCCGAAGTCTTGGTGACAGAATGGGCATTTAGCCACGGCGGCATCATCCTCCCATGTCACTACGCTTTGCTCGATAGCCTTGCGCTGATTCTTGAAGTTCTGTCCTGCCAGTGACAACAGGCTCCCTGCTCCTCCGCCGCTGCCATTGACGACCACATCAGGCGGCGGATCTGCCAATAGTTGCGTAAGCTTTGTTAATCTCTTCTCCAGCCTCGAAATTTCTAATGTCTGCCTTTCGACCCTCTTCCTTCTCATCGCCGTGAATGCGGCTGTGTGGTCCCGTTCGTGTCCATTGTGGTCATTGTATCCTTCCCTGCTTTTATAGCACGTCTCGCACACCCGAACCCAGTACCCCCTCACCGGTTCGTGGGCTGCTGACCGAGATAGCTTCATCTGGTACATTGTGTGTTCCTCGCAGAATAACCTCCCGCATTTCCTGCAGTTTATGCTCCCATTGACGACCCCAAGCCCGCGGCCGCATGCAGGCTCTGTACACCGGTCGTTTGGCCCCTGGCGCTGCCAATGTGAATGTGTGATCAAGTCATCGGGATCGACTGGTAAATCGGGGAAAGCGGTAGCTTTCGAGGCTGTATTAACGGGTACAGGCGGGAGCGGTGTCTCGTTGGATTCGAACACCTCGAGGCCTTTTAGTTTCTGGTTGATAAGCGAAAGGGGCTGGAAGCGTTTCGCTTTGAGGACTTGCTTGTCGAACCAGGTCTTGACTTCGTCTTGTTGGAAATCAGGCAACTCTTGATGGTTGTCGTCGATGTGACGATTGAGTTGGAGCAATGTCAACTATTCAAACGATTGTCAGTTTCCTCCTCATCTTGCCCATGTATATATATGGTCGCCGAAGTAAGAGGAGAGAACTAGACGTACCATCTCCTCCTCGCAAATCGGACAAACCAGCTTCGCATCCCCCGCACCTCCCTTACTCGGCCCTCCTCTACCCAAACTAACATTCGAAGCGAGATCCTGATCCTGCACCAGCCCTCCCATCAACACCGGACTCGACGGCTGCGGCGATGCTGACGTCCCGGACACTCCGCCGAGGGAGAGGGTGCTATCCGAGGGCGCATACGAACTCATCGCTCTCTGCACAGCGTGCGCAGATGCCGCGGTCTGCGGTGGAACGAGGCCCTTTCCGCTGCCTAGGACCCGGCCGCCGCCGAGCTTGCGGCCAGACATGGCTAGCGTTCTCTCCTAGAAGTTCGAGCCGGTGGGAGTAAGGAAGGCGAGGAGAGCCATAGTCTAGCGGTCAATCTACCAGAAGAGTCAAGACAGGATTGGCCAGATACATAGAGGCAAGAAGGAGGAGAACACGTTGAATGTTCATGCAGCACAGCTTGATTTGGATGCTGCGGGTGATGAGGCAACGAGGGGTGCGTTGTGTGGCGAGCTGGGTGGGCTATGAGGCTGACAGGCTGCACTGTACATGCAGTTGATTCAGGTCGAGCCCGGACGTCGGGTTCAATAGTTGGTCGTTAGCGCTCGACTTCCAATGGATGCGGTGTGGTTGTCATCTTTGCTAGCCTGGCGACCGCCCCCAAAGTTCTGCACTATCATCCAGTCTTAGTGGGTTGACGGGCCCCGCAGTGTCAGGGTGCCCGCCCTATCGGCTCGCTCCCCACTACGGAAACGCCCTATCGAGGACCAGGATTCGCCGTTGAGAGAAGGGTATTTCCAATTAAAAAAAAGGATTGATGCTGTCATTGGATCTCTGACATGCCGGCCATGTGGCTCTTTAGAAGAAACACACACCATGGACATTCGCGCCATTCTTCTTAGTGAGCTTCCATTCTTAACGTCTTCAGTGTCTCTTGGGGCTGGTTGATATATCTTCGAGAAAGAGATCCGAATTGGGCGAAATGGCCGGAAAGTTCCCCGAAGTCCAGGGTGGCGGCAGCTTGATCCTCGCCTGGCAGGTCAAGGGAAGGCATGTGCTTGTGGTTGGAGGCGGCGAGGTAAGTCTTTCGTTCCACAGGACCGATCACTTTGTATGGCAATGAGAAATAGTCTAACATAGCCCTATTCAGGTAGCAGCCGGCCGCATCCTCAACCTCCTCAACGCCGATGCCCTCGTAACCGTAATCTGCCCTTCCTCCGGCCTCAACCCCGAAGTCCGGCACCGTGTCACACAAAAGCAAGTAGCCCACGTCGACCGTGTCTTCGAGCCCACGGATCTCGAACTCATCAATCTCCCCACGGTCCCCCTCACCACCGGCGCCCCGGACATGGTGCTGGTCGCCATCGACGACCCGGCCGCGTCAAGTCAGATCTGGAAGCTATGCAAGAAGCTGCGCATCCCCGCCAACATCGCCGACGTGCCCCCGGAGTGCGATTTCTACTTCGGCAGCGTGCACCGCGATGGACCCCTGCAGATCATGGTGTCGACCAACGGGAAGGGGCCCCGTCTCGCGGCAGCGATACGCAAATTCATTGCAGGGCAGTTGCCCAAGGGCGTGGGCAACGCAATTGAGCGGATTGGGATTCTGAGGGCCAAGTTGAGGGAGCAAGCGCCTGAGATTGAACAGGGGCCCAAGAGGATGAAGTGGATGAGTAGGGTTAGTGACAGCTATAGCTGGGATGATATGTGTGGGCTGAGCGAGGAGGACATGATCAACTTGCTCACGTTTTATGCCGACAATAAGGTGCCCACGATTGGCACGCTGAAAGCTATGCGTGGGGGCGTGGATTCGGAGGCTATTGACGTGTTTGATGGGGCTTTTGGGTTCTGTGTCGGGTGTTGAGTGCATTTTTGGATTACACAGCTGCTGGCGTTTGGTCTTGATAGTTTGGAGGTGATGTTTATCTGTCTGCGTTTTCTAGCGATTCTCAAAACTGTTTTCAGTAGTCCGGTTGTCAATCAGGGCGTATTTTCTCTGTGTTCACCACTCCGAGAATGACCTGGAGGTTCAACTCGTGCGACGATATCCAGGTGGAACTTGAATTCTAAGTAGAATTTAGCGACTAAGGCTACTTAGTTGGAAATACTTGCTCCACTATAATAGTTGTTGGTTTATTGTTCCAATGACTATATAATTTCCCAGCTCGTGCTATGCATCCATGTCTTCCGCATATCCTCGCATATGGGGCAACTGCCCTAGAAAATCAATCCCATGCCGTACCAGATCATTGGTATCCCTAGTTCAATTCCAGTCCGATCTCATGCTTAGAAGATGCAGCCACAAGCACGAGCTTCCTTGGGTCCAAGCACGCGCGCTCCTAATCACCAACATCCTGTAAGAATGTCCCACTTCCAGGATGTTCAGACCAGACGTGTTGGTGATGTAATCACACAGGATCAACACTGGGATGAAGTAAAACCGCAATGCCATATGAAGGAGCAAGGAAGATGGCATGCTTGACAGTCGTGAATATGGACTAGTGTCAAACTCCCCATCTTACGCAAGTAGCTACTCTTCAAAGAGTCAACGACGTCAACGAGAGTCGTGGCCAGCAGCTCGCGATCTCTGTCGTCGGTGTGGGCGCTATGGGACTACTTCTGGGGCTCACTGGGATTTGTGCCGAGCACCTCGAGCGAGACTACCTCGAGGAAAGGCCTGCCGTTGCTGTCGTATTGGTTAGTTAAATTTCAGGTGAGTAAATATCGAGAGGGTAAGTGTTTAGATGGGAGGATGTCTTTGAGCTTGAGGTGTTGGGGCCAGGGATCAGATTAATTGATGATCAAGCTGAAGTCACTCGAATTTTGGTCTCGGTAGAACAGGTTTCGAATTATGAACTTATCCACTGATGGTGTATCATCAAGTAAAAGGTTTAACTCTACTGCTGGGATAATGGAGGCAGCCCGTCTCTGTAAATATCGTTATGTTCAGTCATTGCATTGAGTTTCTTATCCCAAAATATGATGTTTTATTTCTGCTTTACTAACCAATATCCTAACTTTAGATTTACGTTATAATTCTCCTGGTCAAACTTCCTCAATCGAACTAATCTCTCCTGTGAAGCAGGGTGTATCACTTGTTTTCGAAGCCCCGGGATGTTCGTTCAACGAACCATTTCCTCCTGCCGCTCCTCGTCTACAGCAGATTACGTCTTCGTTCCAGTGGTCTACCGGTCTTCCAATTCGATTTCCTGCTATCTGCGATAGCCACTCTGCGTCCTGTACTGTGTGTGCCTTCGTTCTTGACTCCGTATTGAGAGCCGCGGGCCTCGCCTTGCGGCAATGTCGAATGGTGGACCGGAGCTGTTGCGAATTTTGCGAAACAACGGCCGTAAGGATAGGAGTGATGCGGCGAACATTTTGGAATGGCGCTAGGCTCTATGTGTTCGCCGTTAGTTAGGCGTCTTCTCTAGGGTCTGAGGAAGATGAAGGAATCCAGGTGTTCCAGAGGTAGAATTCGTATCCCCTGTTCCGACAGGCTAGTTAAGTATCAGCAGATCCCCATAATGAAACGTGATGGATAGACATTCACCACGTGAATTCTCCCGCCAGGTACTTGTGCCCCTTAATCTCTCGGACGATTCCAGTGGCGGCAGCACTGTTGGATGAGAACGACTTGGTCGCAGAGGTTCCCTAAATGCTTACAGTTCACCAAGACTAAGAATACAGACAAGTATGCATTTCATGCTTGAGTACAAGTCCAAGGGTAATTAGCAGTAAAACGAAAATGAGATCGGTAAGAATGTTGATGGCTGCTAATCGTCAGAAGCCGATCCCATGTAAGTATTTGGAAAACTTACACCCATTTAGTACCCCTGTAGTTTTGGAAACATTTCGCGAAATATAATTGGGTTTGTATGTTTTCTCCACACCTAAATCTAGGAAATTAATCGCATTCCAAGATCAGGGGTCCTCCCCTGATAATGGTGAAGACGACGATGAAGCCGGCATTTCGAGATTCAGAAGCAAACTAGGAATAAATAGGTTACACTTGGGGTTATCTAGCACATATGATGAACTTGAAAGAACGTTTATACTGCTTTCCCAGCACCAAATGGACTAGGATCTTGATCAGACTGATTCCTGTGATCAAGGCGACGGCCTGGGACTCGTGAGGAAAATCTGGCACGGCGTTGAGATTTGAGCTTGGCGCACCATGGAGAGAACGATGAAGAAATCATATAGACCAGACCAAACTCTTCAGCAGCAGCCAGTATTTTAGATGCGTTGGAGGGCACTGGCCCTTCCCAGCCATGTTTGGCAAGTGATGGCGAGAGCAGTTAGAACATCTGTCGGGGCGATGGTGCATGAAACTCATTTTTTGTCTACTGATTCTGGTACTGCGACATGGCTTCATTGGCACTTCCCGTGCGCCTGACCAAGATTGTACCGCACTTCATACACCACGACAATATTTGAACGTCACATGAGGGCGCTTGATTTTTGTCGGACTTCCGTGGCGGGTTTGAAAAACCTTAATAGGGTTGGACCGCCAATGGTTCTGTACTTAAAGCCCTGATGGCCACCTTCATTCTACGTGTGATACAGAGGTGTATAGAGACAGCTTCAAATAGATGCCATTTCCTACTGGTATAAATCAAGTTCAGTAATTATCATTGCTGGAACCCGGGATTACGACTTTTTTTGAACCTGATACCATTTCTCTTGTTCGAGTTTGAGCGAGTTGTTACCCCTGAGCACGAGGGCAACATAAGATATGTTGGGGCGCACAGTGAGATGTAGAGTTGTGTTGAGTAAAACTAATCTAATCTAGTGCTAAGTCTAGCACCACCTCTAGCTTAGCTGTGGCTACACACGCGCCACATGATAAGGTGTCCAATCTTGATGAAGATGACTCTGTACATAATCTGTTTTGAGTACGGAACTACCGCGTGAGGCGTCGTCCATAATCTATACTATGTAGCTAGGTGAGTGTTTTCTGGTGTTGAAGTTTTGCACGCACATGACAACTTATAATCTTGGCATGAGAGCTGTATTGGTGATGATTATGGGACTAACAGTAGAAATCTGCAGCTATGCATACCTATGGGCAGTTGGTCCAATGGCTGTTGTACCATGCACAACAGTCGGTGTGACTAGGGCACGCCACAACAGTATTTGCTTAGTCTCGCCATGGACTATTGGAACTAATTTGACATGAGGTAAATCATCACTGGCCGGTAACCTAATAACGCATGATACTATTTCCATTACTCAGCAGATTACAACTCCCAATCCGCTTAGCATGGACATGAGTTCTCATACTACGTGGCATTGTTGTGATAAGTATATGTTCATGTTGAGCAACAGTGGTCATTTGATTTTGCAGTACACTAACAATCGTCCCCGTACTGGACACGTTAGACAATTTTAGCGACTCAAAACAACCATGCCGACATTAAAATAACAAAAAATAATGGCAAACCGCGGAAACTTAGTGGCCTCAGGTGTTGGGGCAGGCACGTGTGTTGTTGGACCCCAGCTATACCAAAAGAGAGGCATCTAATTAAAATAGTAGCGATAAGCGGTCCCTATTCGAGAGATACTGACTCAAGAGATGTTAATGAAGGTCCAACCCTAATGACGTTTCAGCATGCTAGCGGCTATGCCAGTATTAAGGTTGAAGAGCCGGAAGTCCGACACGTATGTATTTACTGGGGTCCCCGTAGGCCGTTTTTATACTTGTACAACCCAAACAATGATGTACTGAAAATGCCAGCAAATCGGAATCCTACACAAAATACCGTTTTCAGTCGTATTAGTTGCCGTTTCCATTGTGCTGCAGTAGGGTCGATTAAAATAGGCAAGTTTCGTCATTATGAGACAAAGGCCTCTTGCTGGCACCAGACCGTTTTTATCTACTCAGCATGAAAAGATTGAACCGCCTTTGCGAGCAGAATATTGAACTTATCTCTCAACCAAGCCCTTACCGCTCGACCAAGACCCGGACGAGTTGCACGGGTAGTCAAGGCAAACCTCCGGTTACAGGTCACCAATATGTCACGTTACAGTGTCCAGAAGCCAGGACGCGCTGGTTCCAGGGCCCCTGAATATTTCAGATTCGGAGACACCGAAAGTATAGACATGTACAGAGATAGGGGCTTCCACCCACTGCACATCGGAGACACGCTTCGCGGAGAGCAACCCACGGACCCAGAACTCCTCGTCTTTGACAAAATCGGGCATGGAACCACGAGCACTGTGTGGTTATGCCGCAACGCCCTAGATAATGTGTGGTGCGCCGTGAAAGTCGTAAGCGCGCGCGACTCCAGGTTGAGGAAGTTGAGGGGCATAGCGAAAAAGCAATATCCACCGGAGCTACGCGCCCTCATAGAGCTCAAAGACATGGACACCCGAAAAACCCACGTCGTCACTCCAACCAACCACTTCTGGATCGAAGGCCCCAACGGTAGGCATTTGTGCTTGACAATGCCCCTTTTGGGACCTTCGATACGCTATGCTATTGAAAAGACGAATAATTTGCCCCTTGCCAAGGAATTACTTTTTCAGGTGGCCAAGGGAATTGCGTTTCTTCGCAGTTGCCATATCTGCCACAATGATATTAGAGAGGCTAGCATACTGATGCAATTGGACGAAGATATTGACACCTTGAGCGAAGAGCGAATGAGAGAAAGGATCGGAACGCCGGAAAAGAATCGTGATGTTGGCGAGCCAGACCGACAAGGCCGAAAGCCCCGTTATCTGCTTCAAGGTATCGATCTCTCACGGTTCGCAATCAAGGATAAAGTTGCCATCACCGACTTCAGCAACGTTTGTTTCCTCGATAAAGACACAGGAAAGGCCTACCAGGAACGAATGCCCCCCGTTGGATACGCATCGCCCGAGTGTTACTTCCTGTGCCGTGCGGGTTCGCGGGCAGACTTTTGGTCGTTTGCCTGTATGGTCGGCAGCCTTATGCTCACGCATCCGCTACTCGATAGAACCCACTTTGGGTTTATCTCTCGCCTCCAGGAACTCCTGCAAGAACCCCTGCCGAAAATGTATAGCAAAACCAAATTCGTATTCAAAGATGGAAAGCGGACGACCAAAACCGCTGAGGGTCGGGAGTTCCTCCACGCCGCCCTCGTCACAACACATGATATCTCTCACTATCCCCTGAAGCTGGAACAAAACGAGATCGATCGGAAAGTTGAACAAATTGCGAGAGAATGCTCTTTCGGCCCGGGCTTCAGTGTGATGTATATGCAGGTGGACCAGACACTTAAATTGGAGGGTGTTGGTAAGGATGCAAAAGAGGAGGTCAACTTACTTGTCGACTTCTTCACAAATATGCTCAGATACAAAGAGGCAGCAAGAATTCCTTCACACAAAGTCGCGCAACATGCGTGGTTTGCGGGAAGATCTGGGTCACGACGCAAATCAAGCACGCGCAAGCAGGAAATAAGGGTATCAAATTTGACAGCTGAAGCGGTAGTAGGCGAGATTGAGCCTCCGACTCGAAGACCAGGAAGGGTGGATCCCAATCTTCCGAGCATAACCACTAGCCAAGCCACCCAAGGCATCCACTCACCAACGTGCCACGGACGATCCCCAAGGTGCCTTAGACGAGTGGGAAATCTGTCGACCAGGGACACTGATCAAGCCAGTCCTAGTTCGTGTATGGGTCAGGAGACTCGCCGTGATGAGCCTCAGACCCTAGGAGAAGAGAGGATCGATCATCGCCATCGTGCGGCAAGATATACTACTGATGCCGATCTTCGAACGAACAGGGATTCGGACGAACGCTGCCATAGCCCCAAGATTCCTGAGCATATAGAGATGGATCCCAGAAATCTGGCCCGAAATGTTACTGAAGGCAACTCTAACTTGAACGCCGAGTCTGCGACTCGCGATCATGAGCTTCATAGCCCGGACTCGAATAGGACCGACGTCGATATTCGTGATTATTTCGATTTGCCAAACCCACAAAGTCTGTCTAATAGCGGAGAACGAAGGAGGGTTGAAGGCCATGATCCGCTCAGAGGCAGCCTTCGACCTGGCTTTAATCCGGGGATGCAAGCGGATATGAAGGATAGTCAGACTGACAGCTCAAAACTACCTGGAAGGATCGGGCTCCAAACTTTGGTTGGAGAATACTATCGTGCCGGCTACGGTATGAATATCAAATCGGATTTAGGTAACGATAAAACTGAGGGCCCAGTACTAGTAAGGGCGGAATCAACAATGTTGGCGCCTCCACCTCGACCATCAAGAAGGCCTGATGCCCCAACAGTTCATGGCCCGGGGGTGCGAGAACCGGCAAAACATTATCTACCGTCACTTCAAGTGCAAAGTGGAGCAGACGCGATGAGAGGCGGGCATACCGTTAACCAGGACGGAGAGATAACGGAATCGCCACTCAGACATCAAGTGCCACCTTTACTCTTAGCACAAAGAAGGATTCACCCCGATAGCCAACCCCAGACACCATTGACCACATCAGCCAGGGAATCTCCATTAAGAAGGAATTCGCTACCTCAATTTTCAGCGCCGACGAAGAAGACAAGTACCCAGATTCAGGACGGGGAGAGTACAGGCTCAATCGCAAGCAACAGAACGCATCAGCCTCCTTTACCAAGTGAGACATCTGGACAAAGGTCGATCGTGGACAACAGAAGACCGGCAGACAACCTCGGTGGGCACCAAGAATCAGAACCCAAGAAAAGTAACGTGCAGGATCCCATTCAACGGAGTAGAAAACCTCTAGAGCTACCTCCAACTCCTCAGCATAGTAAGGCCAGAGACGGTAAAAGACAGGAACAGGGCAAGGCGATTCCTGAGACCCAGAGACGAGAGCCAGTTAATGCGAATGACGAGACAGGGTATACAACAAGGGGCAAGCTCAAGATGAAAGCCAAAGAGTGTCACAAACCAAGAGTAGATGATGGCAAGGCTTCGACCAGAGAGAGCTTTCACTTCGGACCTCGACCTTCCATGGACAGTATTGAGATTTCGAGTTTAAAACTTCATTTTGCATCAAAAACAGACGATATTCAAGTTCAGACTAAGGAGAGGCCCAAACCAGAATCTCGACTTGAGAAGGCCAAAATGGAAGGTTTAATTGATACGAGCCCCAAACATGAACCTCAACGTGGAAAGGCCAACGTCGGCACTCTAGCCAATGGGAGCCACAAACCGGAGTCGCAGGTGAAAACCAGTTATGACGAAGAGAGTCCGAAACAAACGGCCAATATCAAAATCATCCCTGAGGAGAGCTTCAAGATGATGTCCTATATCGCAACACCGACTGAAGAAAGTGCCACTCAGGAGATTCAACGCAGCACGTCTGGTTTGAAAACTAAGTCCCACGAGAGCCCCAAATCGGTGACCAACATCGAGGTTACAGCTGGAGATGAAACCAAAATCATGGATAATAATGAAGGTCCGACTAACGAAAGCCCCCAGCCTACGGCAACTATCGAAGGTACAACTAAAGAGGATTACAAACCGACGGAATATGACGGAATTTCGGCCAAAGAGACCCCTAAATCGACTTTCTTTACGAAGATAGCAAGGAAACTTAGTCCTAAATCAAAACCGATCAATTTCGAACCCCCCGCTGAAGCGAGTCCTGACCTCACAACTAACAATCTCGAAATTCCGACTGAGGAGAACTCAGTGACAGAAATGGCCAAGGTCGAAGTTAACAATGAAGACGAAACTCAACCGGAAATGGCCACAATAGGGGCACAGGACGAACAAGAGATTGAGCAGCCGGATTTGGCCGATGACGAATCACAAAATGAAGAAATTGAGGAGTCAGAAGTCGATGATGACGACGAAATACTGAACGAAGAGAGCGAAGAGTCGGAAATGGACGATGACGAAATGCTAGATAATGAGAGTACGGATTCGGAAGCTGACGAAGAGATCACAAAGACAGATATTTTCAGTGAAGATAACAAAGACAATGAAAGCTCGGAACTGGAAGAACCGGAAACGGCCCATGTCGAAACGGAAAACAAAAACAGCCGACCTTTATCACCATCGGACATGGAGCGTGATGCAAAGCTCAGGGTAGATCTTTTCTCGGGAGAAAACCTTGTCTCGGAACATATTTCCTCGGCAAACATTGCCTCAGAAGCTGCCTCAGAAGGTCTCTACTTGGACGGCGCTGGCTCAGAGGCGACAGACTCAACTCGGAACTCAGCACACACTGACCTAAATTCAATTGCCGATTCCTATACTAGCGTTGAAGAGGAACGTCGCCCGGAGTTGTCTTTCCCCTTCGCACACAATTCAACTGACGATTCGACTCGGGACCTAGAACACCAAGAGCTAGCGCCACTAGCTGATACCAAAATCAAAGTCGAGGATCTTCTCCCAAGGCAGAGACGTCAATCTTCTCCATCCTCTCGAGGTTCAACTGAGGATAAAGTCGAGGACCTAACAGAGGATCCAGACGGAGACGAAGACGAAATGAAGAAGCTCACCTGGAAAGAGCACCTGCACAATATATGCCAAGGGAAGATCCCTCCCAGTGCGCCTTTCTTCCTCCTGCTTGGAGGCATCGCGGCCACGATCATCTGGTTAATCCTATGGCTTATCTCCCTGTTTAGCGGCGGCTTGGCTGCGCCAGCGTACAGCCCAGCAGACCCTGCGGCGCATGAGTTCGCGTTTTACCGGACCAAGACGGTTACTGGGAATGTGACATACTTTGAGGGAGTCGTGTTGTTGGGTGGGGAGTGAGACGTATCGGAATCAATAACAAGGGAAAATGGAAAGTCGGAAGGCACGAAGAAAGGAAAAGATACGAGACCCTTGTTTATTAGGTGTTTATCTGGCATATGGGCTGTTTGTTTCCAACGTTATCATCTCTATCCTGGTTCGTAGCCGATTCTTTACTAAGTCTTGATTTTATACCCATTCAAACGGCACAACTGAGGAGCCACATCTCATAAATTGACCGAGTCTTGCATGGAATCTGCAACACAACTCCTCTATTATACCTAGAATATCCAACTCGCGGCATATTAATGGCAAGTTTAACCCGATCTTATCAAATTTTCAAAGTCAGTTCTATCAGGATTTCTGCTGGCTTGAGTAGATAGATGGAACATATGTAGGCTTGAAAGCTGTGGACATTGTACTGCCCCTTGCACCAACTCCCAATAGACTCATCATCATTCCATCGCATATCATCTCCAATCATGCTGAAATGCTACCCCGAGACTCATCACCCTCCTTCAACTTCCGCCTCCATCTCAAATTCTCCTGAATCACAAACGCCATCCACATCATAGAGGCTCCCAACACGAAAAAGACAGCGTACCACCGCCATTGGTCTCGATCGAAGCAGCCGATGTCGATAGCTTTAGGCTTGGTAGGATTGGTTTGTCCTGCCATTTTCATGGTAGAGGAATGATGAAGTTCCTGATAGAGTATGATTCGTTAAAGGAGAGTTAGTTGATAGGTCGGTGGAGTAGTTACGCGGGCGTATTGGGTCGAACTTGGGTTGCTTTTCAAAGTTGGTTCAAGACAATGACGAGTTGCGGTGAGCAGGTCGATGAGAGCAGACGGGAGTATCTGTCCAGAGTTTGCGATATGTGTGGAGCGCGGAAAGGCGAATGCGGAGTTAAGTGGCGCTCACGTAAACTTTGCTATTTACGCAGTCATGTCACAGCTCGGTTCACCCTTGAAAGTGTTGAGCTTATTTCGACGACAATCTGTCCTGACAGGGTTATCGTGGCTAGTTTGGTACGTAAAATGAAGGGAAGAGAAGGGAGTAAACATTCGTACAATACAGACCAATATATCCCTTTTCCTCTTTTCCCCCCACAACGCAAATCAGGATTGTCAAATGAAGTTCACTTGCGTTCACAAAATCGCCCGACCATGAAAAGGGTATTATAATTATCTAAGGTACATGTGTCTGATCCCAACGCCCCAAACCGACAGCTCTATCTGTATCTGTTTCTAGTCTTCCATCCCATGCGATCAAACCCCCAAGACTCAACCGGTCCAGTCCAGTTATCCCCTCTCTATCCCAACCTAAAGCCCAGCCGTGTAGTGTAATGTAGTGTATAATTCCATTCCGTATGCATCGCAACAGCCAAGCCAAGACGACAACTTGTTCGCAAGAGGGCGCAAAGGCAAGAGGGGGGTATAATGCTAACCTTTCCTGTTTACCAGTACCAAACCAACCAACCAATCGTTCATCCATGTCCGTTTCACCTTCAAATAGACAAACAAACAAACAGCGGCTCCCCGAAGTCCTCCGATTCGCCACACCCATGTAACGTTCTTCTTCCTCCAGTACAAGATTCGGGGTCCTCGCAACACCATTCGCCGTCACAAACCGCCAATCACCAGGGCCCACACACCCACATACTCTTACGCCCACACAGAGTACAACTTCCAGTCCATCGAAGTAGACAAACATATGCAACAACCATGTAGAAGCAGTTGCAGTGCCCAGATGCAACCAAATCATATCAGAAAAGAAAAGCAAAGAAACCCAAAGAGAGATGATGCAAACATGAAAGACCCGACGCGTAATGTAGCACGAGACTCAGAGAAATGGACTCCAGATTTGCCGCGGACACGATGCGGTGCGGGTGATGTACGAGCAGATGACCTCGTCGTATCGATAAAGATACGAGGCAACCACTTGGACATTCCTGTGCCGTGCACACGGCACCCCCCAGACATAGAGTGAAATTCCGAGGGGGTTGGAGTTAGAGGTCGGCTGACGTGACATGCCTTTTTCGTATCAGCAGATGACTCCTAATCCTCATGAGCCGACCAGGTGGGATAGGTGTGTGGAGCCGCGAGGAATAAACAAACATGTCGAAACGTTGTACTAGGAGTGGACATTGCGGTCGACAGGTCGGGAAGCGGCAGTCATATTCAAGTCCAGTGTGCTGCTGCAGCCCGCACTACCTCCTCGGAGGTAGAAATAAAAAACCAAGCTGAGAATGACCGGACAAGGGTTGGGACGGGTGACGCAGATGACATGCGTCATGCAAACTGCGGCGCGCGTCCGACCGAGCCAGTTGTGCATACTAGAAGCTGACGCCACCAATGGTGAAGCCCCCGTGGCGCGATCAGCATCGAGGATCCGGCATAAGAGAAGGCGGCTAAGAAACAGGGTAGTATTGCATCTTGGTACACCCCACAACATATGTGTGAGACCATGGTTGCAGGTGCAGGTGGGTGAACGAATGCTGCGCCAGAACCAAACAAGCCCCGGCCCGCGCCCGCGCAAAACAGATAAAGAAAAAAAAAAGATGTTGCCCGGGTAGTTGCATGATGATTCGAGGTCAGGAGGTTTTCTGGCGGCTGGGTCGTCGAGGAATGATATAGGTTGAACTTCGATGGGGGTGAGGGTCTCGCAGGGGTGCGAGATAGTACTGAGGACTAGTCGCATGGTGGGATGGACTGATGGAGTTGGGCCTCGATCCTTGATTGGTCTGCAGCCCAACACCTGACCTATCACGAGCCACTACCATCCGATCCTATCTTCACATGGAACCTTGTGAGTGGATCTCGTCGAGATAACTCCATCACGAATACACACTTTCACCGAAAACGGTCGTGTCGTCTAGTAGGGCTGCGTTGAACGCCGAGTCAAACCATGGAACCTCAGGCATAGCGCGCTCGTAGGAAGACGCCACCATGCCCTAAGGAGCCGTTGAGTTGAGTTCGACCTTCCAAGCCATGCGCGCCGTTGAATCTTGACACACACGCTATTGTACGCCAGAGTCCAGACCCACAACAGCTCCAACCTCGACTTCCTGCCTTGCTTTTTCCCCCCCTCCAACATCATCATGCTCGCTGTCCAGCATCGCCATATGCGCCCGTGCCGTACACCTGACTCTGGTGCTGGTGATTTGTGTATGCGGGCACGCCAGCCGCGTCGATATATCCACTTGTGACTGCTGCCGTGTCCCATCGTCCTTGCGGCTGCGGCGGTAACCCGTAATGTGCAGAGTTTCTTGTGTCCAAAGCTCCATACGACGACAGACTTGGCATGCGAATTGTCCCTACGGTGGGTGACGTTGATTTCAGGTCTGGGCACAAGGATCGACCTGAGTACCCGCCTGTGGCCCAGGTGGACGAAGCCCCTGACAGAGAGCGTGGTGAAGCGATGCTGTGAGCATCATGGTGAGAGTAGTTGTCAGGCACATTTGGCGTGTGTGGTGGCGGGTAAAGCCCGGGGCTTGTGCTGCTGATTGGGGTGAGTAATGCGGGCCCGACGGGATGTGTTGATGGTGACGCCGACTAATCATCAAGTTAGCTTAGGAAACCATGTATATCAAGAGTGAACACGTAAAATAATAAGAGACAAGAGGGAAACAAAAGGAGGAAAAAAAGAGAAAAGCAAAAGCCAAACCACTCACGTATTTAGAGATAATCTTTTTCAGAGCCTGTGCCAGAATCTTCCATGGGAACACCTTCACATCTTTCTCAATGTTCCTCGGCTTCGGGTTGGGAAAAGCCATGATGATCTTGAAGAATTCTTCACTGTCGGCCTTGGCTTTGCTTACTGTAAGGGGTCGGAATCCTTCGAGGTTTCGTCGTATGCGGTTCTTCTCCTCGACCGTGAACCGGGAGGGCGCTGCGACCAACTGCTCCAGTAGGTGGATTGTGTCGACGCTCGTCACGTAGCATTCCCCCTTCTCGGCCCACCAGATGCAGCTGATGCAAATACTGTGGGATGGTCGCTCGTTGACGCTAACCGGCCGGAAGCTGGTAGTCACCACACTCCCCTGCAATTTCTTTGTGAACAGCACGATGCGCCGCCGGTTCTCCCACTCTTCTTTACTCCACCCGTTTGCCATCGATTCCAGATCTCCATTGATCTTCAACTGCGCCTTTTGGGGAAACAGCTGGTATGGGTTGTACTGGCCTGAGTTTGGCGATTGTGACTGGAGTGTGCTGGTCCGCACCAGTAATGTTGAATTATGCATGGGTGCCGGCAGCGATGTGATGGTTGGGCGGGTGATCGAGGCATGAGAGTGGCTCAGGGCTGGGCTGCGCAATGAGCTGGTGGACGGGCCGTATGGGCTTTGACTCCATGTGGACGAATGAGTAGCTTTCGGTGGTGGCGGGATGTGTCGGTAATCGGACGAATAGGTGCGATGGTAAGTTCCAATCATGTTATTGTTGTTGTTGTTGTTGTTCGGGTAAGCAGCATCATACGTAGAGGATGTTTCTTGCTGGCCCTCGGGATGGTAGCCATAAGTATTTGTAGCTGTCTCTGACAAGTGGTCCGGTGGATGTTGGTGCTCTTCCTGTTTGGGAGGGCTCTGTCTCTGCTCAGGTGACTGCGATATTTTGCGCGTGACATCTTCGCTTGGGGTCCCTACTGACCCAACTTGAGTGTCATGATATGTAAACGTGCCCACTGCAATCGTCGCGAAAGGCTGTGCATCATGGGTTTCGACGAGCAATGATAAAGGCACGTTGGTACTGGGGCTCCTGGTGTCCTCGAATGATGGCACGTCTCCGCTGACTACATAGCCATAGCCAGTCGTATCATGTGTGTCCCTAATGGCGTGCGCTGGGCATCTCTGTTGTCCGAAGGCGAGGAAGAAGTGGCTGGTAACCCCAATCAAGTCATATGGAGCTGTAATCTTTATGGTGACTCTTGTTGCAGATGGCTGATACGAGATCAAAGTTGGCTCGACACTTGCTGGCGCCATGTACTGGCTGGCCGAACTGTTGGCCGCAAAGGCCATCTGGTTGAGCTGGGCAGCACCATTTTCAGGCTGGTGTGCGGGAAATGACGGTGCGGAATACTGGTACTGAGGATCCTGGTATGATCTCGAAGATTCGAAGGCTAGGAAATGAGTGGTTTGTCAGAACTCGTCGTCGGCCGAGTAAGTTGCAGCAAATTTCTTCTGCACTGCGAGAAAATGGGCACTTTTACTACTTACCATGCATTTGGGGCGGTTGCGGCTTCAAATATGACTTGGGCAGGAAACCAGGCGGGGAGTCCCCCCGAAGGCATCCACCGTTCGCTCTTGCTGCGGCCTCCTCCTCGTACCGGAGGGTCACTGTCTCCGGCGAGTCAATCGAGTCAGCGTCGACGATGATTGGCCTCTCGGGGTGGAACGGAGGCTGTGATGCATGTCAGTAAGCACGTCTTTCCGAAACCGACCCCGTAGGTGTGGCAGTCGTGTGCTACTCATGGCAGCGGACATTTACCCACCTCGAACAGCTTGTAAGGTTGATAGGCGAACTTGACAGCAGACATTCAAGCTACCTCTCTCTGTCGAGAGAATATGAGATGTTGGAAGGGTTTCTGAACCAACGGCCAACAGGAAACACCAGTTTCGGGAGCAGTACTACAGGCAACGAAGGAACGCTGCGAGTGAAAGTGCAGAAAGACGACTTTTGGCAGACGGGGAAAAACTTCGCCCAAAGCTCAAGGCAGTCTCACTCGGAGGGGTTGCTTTTTGGCCGAATAAATGGGTGGTGATCCAAGATTTGCTTCTGGGGGTGAAACAATCGACTCAGATGGACCGATGGCGTCCCTAAGGGTGGTGAAGCAGAAACAAAAATTGAGCCGAGAGATGAAAATGCTTGATTCCAGCAGAAGATCAGAGACTCCCAGGCGAAATTAATAGGAGAGCTTCTCTTTCTCCCACCAAGTTTGGAACTTTGGACAGTGCGGTTCGTAGAGGTACGTCTCTTATTGACCCTGGTAACCCGAGTCTCGGGTGCTGTTCGCCACTCTCGCAAGACCTGATCGTAGGGCGTGGGACACCTATACAAAAAGTGGTCAGTCAGGCACGCTCTCGCTTTGACGTTCCTGTGTCAGGAGCTGTGGGCTAGAGGGCATTGGCGTCATAACACTGAAGCATCCTCTCATGGCGAGGCCGAAATGTGATATCTCACCTGCGGTTCGGGCCAACAAAGAAACGCCCCAAGCTTGATGCTGAGCACTGGCCAAATCGGGCAATTGATTTCGACGAACGGTGGGGTTGTAGTTCGTTCGCAATGCAGCTATCCTGAACCTGTTCGCATGAAGATGAATTTAGGAGAGCCGCAATCAGAAAAACAGCGGGTAGCCGAGTGGTTCGCGTGGCCCGCGTGGTTCGTGTCGTAAATGACGGGACCAGAGACGCAGAGAGGGCAGGGCAAAACCAACAATCGGGATGACGAACCAGTAAACTACAATTCTTGGGACAGTGGTCAGCAAACGAAAATTCGGAGCAGGAAAGTGAGACGTTGTTCTTCAGGCTGGGACAGGCGGGAAAGGAAAGGTAATAAAGAGGGTGAAAGAGGGACGAAACACATTTCTCGAAATGATGGTGGTGTAGGTGGTGGTGGTGAGCACAGTGAAGTAGAGTGTTGTCAAGAATCCTGTGGATGGTCGACACCTTGTATGCTACACAAGCAAGCCCTACTATCGATGTACCTTTCTCGCCTTGTTCACCCCGGGGACCAAAAAAGTCCATAAGTGAACACAAGCTATCAAGCCTCGGCTACTTCTGGTACTTTTGTCGGGAAACCGTGCGCAAGATTTGGAAAGGTGCTTTCAATATCGCGTTGAGAATGGTAGCAGGGGGGAGAGAAACGGCAGGGTTGACTTGCTAACCGTTGAAATGTACTGGGAAGGCTGGAAGTCCTGATCTGGAGGCTAAAGGGAATTGGGAATAATAGTCTTCGGACAGGGAAAGCAGATCGACACAGCTAGCAAGGATCCCCACATTTGACGGGACGCAGTGGGCTCAAAGGGAGATGCCGGGGCAGGGCATTGGGAGGTCGGTGGTAACTAGGAGGTGCTCAAGGGCAGGAAAAGTAAAGAAGAATGACGCCAGGCCCGAAGAACGCGCAGGAATGACAGGGCAATGATGATTGGTTGGACTTACAGAGCCTGGATCTTGGGGAAAGTGCCAGATCGTGCTGGTTAACGGCCGACTAGTGGGTGGGCACCGGTCGGTGGTGTGAGTATAGTGCACAGACGTTTGGATTGTGAGGTAGCCAGAGGAAGGAAGTACTTGGTGGTCACGGGTTGAAACTGGTACTTTTGTCTTGGCGAACCAGGTGCTTGTCTATATCCGTGTAAGTCGGAAACTGCTCTGTTTGTTTCTCACGACTCGTCGCCATGCGCGGCCTACGGAAAAGAAGGCGGATGTCGGGAGAGCTCAGCGGATCGAATCAGCAGGATTGCGATGGTTGGAAGTTCCCAGACGGTGGATATCACCTGGGTAGCGGGCAATACAAATCAAACTGATGATATACGGGATGTTCTGGCAGGTTGGCCTCCCAAGCTGGATTGGCGTTAAAGTCGATGGTGTGGGCTTTTCAAAATGGGAGGAACTGGATGTCTTATTGGTCAGCTCAAACTAGCTGGTACAGCTATTGCGCGATCTGCGAAGCCCACTGGATGCGGCCTGGGAAGGGGTGGCACGACCAAAGTACCACATGTACCGTCGCACCCGCATACGTCCGATCATCTGGCACGATACATGCACTCAAGGTCCCAGGTGTCACCAGCCATCTTACTTGATCCCAGAGCGGGCGCCGTGAAGAGAAACGACAGCGGCTTCATCCGTCAGGGGAAAGTAATCTGACGTGAACTGGCAGCAGACATGATTGTATCCTGGTTGCTGGTGACTACCATTCATCTGGCTCACGGCCGCGTATAGTGCATGAGTACTCTGTACACGGCGCATGCTGCCTGATGGTTACCTCGCGACAAGCTGCGGTAACTCGCAACGCCAAAGAAGCTCGTCACTTGACGCCTCTATGTCGCCGCATCCTGACTTGGAATGCAAAGGCATTTACCTCGAGAGGAGAGCTGATGGAGCTGGGAGCCAAGGGGTAAACATGGCGCACGTCAAGACGTTCAACGATGGTGGGGGGCGGAGGATGGGAGAAAGAGGGTAACTAGACGGAAACAGAATTCCAACTGACAGATGACCCATTCACCAGAGCTCTTGAAATGATCACCTAGTACCGATTCTTTTTATTTTGCAGTGGCTGCTGGCGGCGACCGAAGTAGGACATGCGCCGTTTTGATAATGCGTGTAATTTTGGTGGGAACCTTTGTCTATGCTGGGAGAAATGAGATTCAATGAAGAGTCTTCGTGCTGGTGACAGAATCCGAGCGCGTCGTCTGGATTGTCAATAGATAACTGAAGCAGAATTACCTCCCAAAGATGCTTGAGACGGGTTTAAAAGCCGCCCCGAACGGTATATATACATACGTTGGAGTCGTGGGGCCATGTTAATATTTAGACACGCGATCACGGAAGCTGAGGACTCAGTCAGGCCCCAGACCTGCCCGTTGTACTTGGATGCGCAATATCGCATCGAAGATATTGGGCATGAAGCAAGCCACTTGGCTGGGGCCATAGTTGACTGCGGATTAACGGACAGCAGTAGCGATGCGCAGAGAGGGCGGCATCTTGCCGTGGCATCTTCTGGTTCGTGTCTCGTCTTCCTGCGTGGGACGGCAATCCAGGGTCAAATCACTGGGACTCGATTGATTATTGAAACTGCCGGTCACGATCCGGCCCCGAAAGAAGTTGTCGATGCAATGTCGTCAAAGACAGCATCGGTCAAGTGCAGTTGCAAAAGCTCAAATGACGATGCGACTGGGTTTGTCAGCTGCAGTGAAGAAAGCATCCCAGCGACCCAGGGTACTTAGTGGGGAGTAGCCCTGTAAAGCGCTGTCAACCCCTGCTGTACCTGCCATTATCCCAGAGCCCCACCACTTTGTACTTTTTTTTCTTTTTTTAACACTCGCGGCTTCCAAACCAAACTCTACTCGATATCTGCGCTGCATGGGTAGAACGAACAGGAACCTCATGAGAACTTCTTTCGACTTGCGCCAAAGTATTGCAAATTTCCCCATTGATCACTATCACTACTCGCTTCTGTCTAAAGGTGTGCATTGGCACAGGTGTCACTCAATTAAATCCTTTCATGGGCCGTGGACCCCACTTGGTGTTGTGACAGTGACTGACCCGTCTGCCCTCGCACGACCTCGAGTCGTAGATGCTGCAATGCTCCTTGTCCAAGTTGTACAGCCGAAGCCTGTCTACGGCCGTACATGGCGCACAATAGGAGATGGAAAAGAGGCCTTGGAATGACGCAAATGCAAAATCTCCCAGCACAATGGATTATCAGGCTTCTGCTCTGCCTCTTCGCGGTCTACATTTGGCCTGTGCAACAGCGAGATGCATTCGTCTGGTCGGCGTCCGCCGAAAATAGCAAATTTCGAGGAGGCCAGCATCCCAACCGCCAGGCCGAGCAGGTATCTCGGAACGTCACTCACCATTCTCGTCACACATGCATATTGTTCAACGCTGCGTTTGGGATATAATATCTAGATCATCTAGTGCTCACGGAGTCGCACATGATCGTGCAGAAATGCTCGTTGGGTCCCGTACTGTCTTGCCCGCTCCATTGGAGACCTCTGGATGCGGACGAGTGCAGAAACTTTATCGATCCCAATCATCTATATGCCATTCCAAGCCTTTCGAATTTTCAAATTTTCGATTTCGATATCCCAGCGAACTGTACCTGGCCAACTCAGTAGGTACCAAGCCAGCTAGCGCACCTTGCCCTCACTGCGCTGCGGGGTGTCGCAGATTCGCGGTGAATCCCTGTGGCACATCTCGTCCACCAGAATCCCTGAAAACCAGGGGCCCCAGGTCGTTCCCAATTGATCACGAAAGTACGTACAGTTACCCGCTTCTCGAAAAAGAGGAACTATACCACCCTCCATCTATCTGATTCTAGCTCATCATCCCCATCACTATTCTAGAAGCACTAGCACAAATGAGTTTCAAAATATACGCGCCTCTAACACATTCTTGTTGTGGTTTAGGTTATTAGGCGATCAGTGCCGCCATCTGTGTAGGTCTCGTAGGTCTATTGAGCTATCCCGGCAGCGTCGAAAACCCCCCGTCATCACATTGGAGAAAACGCATCGACGGGCAATTTGAAGATCGTGGCTTCGGTGTCAACAATCAATGCTCCCCAGAACGTGAGGTGATTAGCTGCAAGGGCTTTCCTTGCGAGCGGGAGAGTTGCGGATGGACACGGCCCCGGCACGTCCTGCCAGCATGTATGTCGTCGTTGCCACTGTCAGAAACATCTCCTCGGGACCTACCTGGCAGCGTTGCATCCAGCATTTCCTTGTGCGCACTCCACTTACTTTGTCAAGGAGTAAATTGCGACTGTTCGGCCTGCAAGCACCGAGTTTCATTTATTTCTTGGACCACGACTTGGCCGAGAACGGTAACGGGAAACGACAAACGCGCTTAGGTGCGTAGAGATCATGCACAGAGATATCAATTTCCTCAGATCTTGCGCTTTCCCTTGAGACCGATCCCGGGACTTGGGAAAATGCTGCATCATCCCCTTATGCTGTGCAACGCGTACGACAGCAGCCATGAATAGACGAGGAACCCCTTCCTTTTGACGCAGAATTCAGGAGGCCACCGATTAATCAGCCTGCCGCATCAGTGTGCATTGCATGTATCGCTTCCCAATCATCCGGCTCGGATCTGCCAGTTTAACGTCCGGCTCCAACCATCCGGAGTTCGAACCGTGACTGTGCAACTCAAACCTCATGCGGTCTCGTTAATTCCCCGCCATACCGCTACCGCAATATTGCTATGTACCCAGATTCGACAATTCCCTGCATCTTCGGGCCACTGTCGAAGACCCATGCACATCGAGTTCGCTTAACCGCACCATTATGGGCCAAGGCCTGATATTGGCAGATGCATTTGGAATACTTGGGGCACATGACTGACGTCCGATGCAGGGAACATAGTTGGGATTGCTTATCGTTGCAGCATACGTGCGGATGAGGGAACCGCAATGGTTTTCTGAAGGGCCCCACGATGACCAGGTTACAATATCAGATTCCTGCTAGGATGAGAGATCGGCAAAGACACTTCGTCCATGTGCTGTGGCTTCCTGAAGCACGTTTAAACATGGACTACACCGGTGGCTTTCTTGTGTGTGTTGAGTTCAAATCGTAATCACGGTCATGCTGATGAGAGTATATCTAGGTTTCTCGTCTCATCCTTTTTTTTTACTTTTGTCAAAATTTTCACGGTGGCTTGATTCTATCAGATATTCGGAGTGGTGGATGACTATATTCGACCCGATAAGAAGAGGGTGAAATTCTTGCCGACTTACACCATGGAAGGTCCTTAGACCTCCTCTTATCCGTATGTGTAGCAATATATGGACATGATTTGACCAATGGAAGCCAAGTTGTACGTCAACAAGGCAATCGAAAACAGCCATGGAACCCTTAAAAGCCTCACATAAGAAGGTTCTCTGCCTTTATACGAATTATTCCGCTTGGCCCTTTGTCTGTACCACTGTGGCTGGCTTCAAGTGGTTGTACAATGACCCTAGAATCAGAGATTACACCACCTCCTCCGAGCTCGTCGTATAGGCCGTCGTTACCGATCGAGGCTCAACTATTTTCCTGTTCGGACAAGAGACCCAAGGATGACAATTTTCTAAACGGCGTTCTAGAATAGGTCCCGAACAGGGCCGCTACAAACTCGACGCCCATCTACGCCGGCTTCAAGGATTGTGCAACACCATCCATGCCTAGAAACGCAGTCATCCGCTTTTCCCACCTCATCTCGGTATGTTCCTCGATCCTGCAGCAAGGCGTGTGTCTGTGCTCCAATCCGGACTCGTTCCCAAGTTGTTTACGTCCGTAACAGACATGCATGTCTGCTGTGCAACCCCATACAAGCTTACGACTCTTATTGTGATGATGGGCTTGAGTGCTACTATGCTGGGCTCTTTAGGGGCCTTGTATGACTGCGTGGGACACATAGGTGCTGGAAGAAAATATTGATGCTGTTTCAAGAACGGATGTCTCGAATTCCATTTTGTTCCATGCAAGGAGTCGGCTATCTGCGGACGCGAGGGCTTCTGATCTATTTCTACTGATTCTAATACCAACTTAAGGCGGTCTATCTATAAGTGACCAATGGGCTGCTGGCTCTACGCGAAAGCCTCTGCAGACAATTTGCGAATACTGTGTGAGTGTCGCATCGAACCGCCCACGAAAGCCGCGCTTATAGCCCCATTGGGCTACGAGACGACAGCGAGAAACTCGTCACGAACTACTTAGAGGATTGGTTCAATCAAATCGCTTGCGAGCAGCAGGTCGCCATGCGATGCTGCTATCGACCGGCGTCGTGCGGCCTATTATCGTCTTTCTAACACCGAGCCAGTCGATATGAAAGGTCTTCATGTCTTGAATGTCACAGCATATCAAATTATGCTAGACTCTGCTGCCAAGGTTGCGATTCGGCGTCATCAAAGAGTCCATGACTACAGATACATGGGCATGCGGAAACAGGGATGCGGCCATCGAAACAGGGATGTTGAGATCGAATCTGTTGACGTGACGGTGCCATTGGTTCTAATATTGGTACCGAGCCGATGGGAAACGGCCTTACTACGCTCCCGCTTCCCAACACATGCGGCTACCCGCCGATGCCTACCGACAATGGGCGCATTTTGGCGGGCGGTAATGAGAAGCCGGTTCTGCTGCCTCCTTACAAACGCTCAAATCATCTTTGTTGAAACTTCCATGGCACGACTAATCAGAAATCCCTCCTCGGGATGAAAGCCGCCGAACTGGCCAGCGTCGCAGGCTTTCATCACCTGACCAGGGCTGGCTTGACATAATCCCGTCCGAGGCGGTATTTGTCCTCGTTACTGCATATTGCAGCTGTCTAGTGCGTATCACAACTATGGGACGCCATCAATCGCCTAATCCTATTTGCTTGAATGCGGGTTCTCATATACTAGCACTTACCTAGCTGCATAACGGCGCACCGAGCACAGCTTGGAAATTTTGCGCTGGTAATGGTTCGGAGCTTGGTCATATCGAGTCCATCCTGGTCCTCGCGCCTTTTAGATATGGGGCCTTCCCTGGGTCAATGTCTCATCGTTCCGTCAAACCCGCACGTGGGAGTTTTGCTGACTACCATCTGGGAGGCTGAACTCTTGTTTTTAATCATACACGAACCAGTCTCAAAACAGTCCGTGATGAGGGTCCATTCAAATAAGAGAACGACAAGGGAACAATCATTATGTGAAAAGGTGCGCCACTTTAGGGCCGCCGGCCAAAAGAACTTCATTAGTTTGAAAACCCCAGGTACAACAGAATTCATTACATCTGGGAAACACGAGTAGATAGTAGTCCTTGTATTTTCTTTTTAGAATCTTTTTGACGGCGCGTTGCGATTTCTAAAAAAAATATAAGCACACGGCGTTTGGCGACCTCCCCTATCCCCTGTCCTACCAAGACCTCTTTCTTGTCTGTTGACAAGGGATCGCTGGATCTGGGTCAAGGTCTGCTTGATCTCGGGTGACGGAAGGACGGATGGGATCCAAACTAACGAGCTTGTCCTTGGTGAGTTTCTACGCTGACAGTG
Organism: Pseudomassariella vexata; assembly: GCF_002105095.1. Classification (NCBI taxonomy): domain Eukaryota; kingdom Fungi; phylum Ascomycota; class Sordariomycetes; order Amphisphaeriales; family Pseudomassariaceae; genus Pseudomassariella; species Pseudomassariella vexata. The sequence continues at coordinate 3,581,520 of NW_024467957.1, forward strand.
TCCCGTTGAACACCACCAACCCGCGCAAGGGCTCCGCCAGACTGCTCAGTACACACCTCGCAGCGTGTTTTCTTGTTTTGATTTGTTTTGCGCCCCGTTGCAGTAGCACAGTTCGTGGCCACATAAGATGTGGTCTAATTTGGAGTAACAGCGAATTTTCTCGAATAAAACTCAAGTACCTATACCCTCTTCACTACCACAGGAATCCTAGTCCGGTTGCAGTTACAAATAACTCATCAGTATGCCAGCTGTACCTACAGACAACTACTACGACAAGGGCAACGAGTTGGTAGGGCTACTTGTTGGGTGCAGGATTCAATGATGTGTTGCCAGCAATTGCCAGCAACAAGAGGAAGGTAGGTAAGGTACATAGAATAGCGTTTCTTTCGCTGCGGGCGGCTCGTCATTGGTAGATGCATTCCACAGGCGTCATTTGAGGCGCCTGTGCAGGCGATCGTGAACAGGGTTTCTATGGCTTCGGTGCTATCCCTCAGATCCCTGCAACGCCTCTTTTTTTTCTTCTGGTTCAGGCCGTAAAAATACCTCTCTGCCGCAATTTCACCACTTACGTTTAGTTAATCTACGAGAAGGGCCATTCGCCAAGGAGTAGCGAGCCAACTACCCCAGCAGAGAAGACGGAATTGTAGAGTAGGGCGTTGGATATCGAACGAGGGTAGAATGGAAATCACACGAGAGGCGTTTCGCTCAACCGGTCAGCTAGCCTCCGAAGAGCGTGTCGTGTACCGAGCTTATGGATGACACCGATCAGCCCAATCTTGTAATCTTGGTTTCCCGATCTTAGCTTCAAGGCTCTTCCTCCTCCCGACTGTGGGGGAGGGAGCCACGTAGCTTGGCGGGCGGACGGACTGGACTGGATTAGGAGGCGATTGCATCTCAATAGTGAAGTGGTACGGACCGATTTCGCAACATTACATTACATGAAATATCGATGTGCCAACAACAATCTTTTCTCGTTACAGATGCATGTAAGCTTGCGTAGCACGTCGAGCCAAGTTTCGTCCTTTCTGATGAGTAGTAAATCGTATCCTATTGAGATTCGATTCCTGTGCTGTTGATTACGAACCTGCAACCCACAAGATGAAGCCTGTAACAGTTGGTCCTCATTGGCTGAATCCATGGCGGAATTCGATCTCACTAAAATCGAGTCATCTCAGACCTTAGTTAGCTTGTGGTGAGCTAGAATTGCCGGATCTCCCACGTGGGATTTGACTCACGGCTCGGTCGTAGCGTGGTGGATAATTGAGCTTCGTAGGACACTGCCCCGGTCTTGGTCATTGGCTGTTGGCTGTTGGGCGATTTGACGACGGCCCATATCGGAGGATTTGAGCAACTGACATGCGGTTTAGATGTGAGGTCAACATGAATAATCCCGTTCTTTTCAGATTTTCTATTCCAATACTAGAAGACAGGACCTCATTGTGGGTTTGCAACTTGGCAAGGTTATTGAAGATGTCTGGTCTACGGGAGGCGGTTGCCACTGGCCACTGAGAGCCTACTATTAAGTCGCTGTTTTTCACGGTTCGGGGGTCCTACGAGCGCCGTACCTTGTTGTCGCTACTTGGAGCCAATTAACCAATCGTAATAGAACGGATAAACACGACTACATATTCCATGAAGCAAATCCAAGATGTAGCCACTGGCTCGGGATTGATATAGTGAACTGGCCCTGTCCCTTAGATGCCGATGCATGGGGCTTGATCATATGCTACCTCATAATGATCAAATAGTCCTACGGGCAGCAACTATCGTGACCCCATCCTCATCATCATCAACATGGAGTGTCCTACATTGCTCGGGATACTTCCATTTGGCTTCAACATGCCCGAGCCGGGACTTCCACCCTGTATTTGACTCATTCATCATCATACTTGAAGACCATTGTGGCATACTATCCTCTCTAATCCGTCACTGTACCCTCGCGTACACCTACGAAACTCATGATTGGAATAGTGCAAGCGCAAGCAGTCTGAACCCGATGCCAAATTCGACCTTCCCAACGGATTCTCTGATCCTTCCAAGTGCCTTTCCCAAAAGAACGTCCTCAATCTGCTCGAGGCATCCTCCATTCACCGGGCCCTTCCGATCTCTATCCAGCTCGTAGAGACGACCATTCTTGTAGGACTTGACAGCACACGCGATGAAAATTGACCTCGTCCTCAGGATTCTCGGGCACCACAGAGTCGCCTTGTAGAGAGACTTATATGCATGCTGCCTCGAGATCATCGTAATCTTGCACTAGCAACCCGTGATATCTAGGTGAAGGTTATATAGCAGCTAGTCCACTAGCCAATAAACCCCGAGCCTCCCCATTACAAACAGCGCGTAATATCACATAAAGTATATAGGCATTGTTGATCGTTTGCCTGAATCACTGGCACCTTCCTTATCTCTGAACCTGGAGTAGTCCTTGTTCGTCCTGTCTTGTTCCTCGACATACTTGATGTACTCGGACGAGGTGGAGAAAACGAGAAAAAGTACGCATGGTGGGCGGGGGACTAGAACTATGAGATCGGCGTCACTGAGCGATAAGAAGTCACAGAATCACGGGATTATGTAGCGTGCCACTAAAATATTTCTCCTGTATGGACGTATCATGGCTGCGCTAATGCACTAATCGTTCTCGCGGCTTGGGCAGTGGTGTATGCGCTACTGCCACATTCTGCTGAAGAATGAAAGCGTTGATCGCCGTAATATCGAATTGTTTGGCATTGGGTATATATATGGGCTAGTTGAAGAGCAACGGTTGCCCCTATACATTTTTCCGGCAATTATCCTACTTGAGTAGTTTCCAAACCTTGTTGTTCGCTGCCTGGACACGGCATTGGGCCAGTAAGCTAACGTCCCACACCCACATCCGGGACACCCCCACATGTGGGACACCCAAAAATGCCTCATCAACACCGCTAGCCTCTAACTTCAACCTCTTTTTTCTTTACCAATATCGATTCAATCATTACGATATTTTACGTACGTCTTCTTTACACTAATATGAGTCAATATACCGAAGATGATATTTATCGAGCTCTTCAAGCAATAGCTACCGGTCAAAGCCTCCGAAAAGCAGCATATGAGCATGGTGTCCCAAGGTCTACTCTTTCACGACGGATTCAGGGAGCCCAGTCAAGAGATATAGCCTTCGCTGACTACCAGAGGCTCTCTCCAGCCCAGTAATCTCATCTGGCTGAATGGGTTCGAATCCAGGCTGCCCTAGGCCTCCCACCAACCCATCAACAGCTCGAAGACTTCGCCGAGCGTATCCTACAGATCCACGGACACACCGAACCACTTGGAAAGAACTGGGTCCAGGCTTTTATCAAGAGAAACCCTTCAGTCAAGGTCCATAGAAGCAGAGCTATCGATTCCCAGCGTATTAATGGAGCCTCAGCTAATGTGATCAGGCAATGGTTCAAATACCTCGCTATCCCTGAGATCAAAGCTATTAAGACAATATGGATGAGACAGGTATTCTAGAAGGTAGAGGATCAAATGGTCTTGTTCTAGGATCATCTGAGACTCGTTCTATACGGAAGAAACAGCTTGGATCTCGAGCTTGGACATCTCTTATAGAGTGTATCTTGTGACGGCCGGTGTCACGATGCAACGAAACCCACTAGCTGTGGACCCGTAGGAGCACTGGCCATCTGAAGGCGGGATTGAAGATCCTCAGATGTGAGCCAGCCTGTTTTAGTTTCTCTTTCTTTCCTTGTCGAGAATCGTTAAGTCAATACAGTGCATTAGAGTGTTTTGACTCTTCAATTGTGCTCACCGTGACATATCTCTGCGACTGGTACTGTACTACCCCCACTTGTGATATACAAGGGGAAGTCTGTCCAGCAGCAGTGGTTTCCTCTTCCTCTAGACTTGACTCTATACGAAGCCTGGAGGTTTACAGCAACAGAGAATAGGTGGACCTCAGACTCTACGGCTATTGAGTAGCTACAAAAGATCTTTATTCCTTTAACTCAACCAGAGGACCCTGAAGAGACTAGGTTACTTATCCTAGATGGGCATAGTAGCCACGAAACGACAGAGTTTATGTACCTCTGCTTCATAAACAAGATACACTTGCTTTTCTTACCGCCACACACATCCCACGTTCTCCAGCCTCTCGATCAGTCAGTCTTTGGACCCCTCAAGGCAGCCTATAAGAAGGAGCTTGGTTACCTTGACTAATAGGATACTACTACTGTCGTAGGGAAGAGAAACTTTCTCCTCTACTATAGAAAGGCACGTCTAGAAGCATTGACCGTCAAGAACATTATCAGTGGATGGAAATATACTGGTCTCTAGCCTTCGAGCATAGCTAGACCCCTTATGAGCCCCCTGCTCCTTGAGAATACGTCAGCACCAATCAGACAGCCTAGTCAGACTTGCAAAGGGTACTCTGATAGTAAGGGTAGTCAGGACTGGGCGTTAGACACATCAGCAGTAGCCTGGTCAACGCCTAAGAGGAGATATGAGCTCCAAGATCAACTCAGCTTATTCAGCAAGCTTGATAGTGATCCAAATACCCAGCGGCTAACGTACCCCACAAGCAAGTTGGCCACTTTTTCTTGGCACCGTATGAATAACTTCAATAACTTAACTAAACTAAAAAATAATAATTCAAACCAATCGGAATCCTCTTCCTCGTACGTATCTTTATCATTCTCACAAGTACGAGCATTATGTCCGGGCTCTCCGCAGATCCTACAGCGCCGTCGGCGTGGTTCGGCCGGTCTCGTACGACGACGACTTACACGTATATCATCCTATAGCTGCTGTTCAATATCCCGTTGAAACTGTAAGTCCTGAGCGTCTCGTAAACTAAAAGATCCTCCATCTTGTAGCTGTCGATTTTTAGTCCTTCGACGACGGCTTAGCTCTTGATTAGCCTTCCGAAGTGTAGTAACCTCATCCTTAAATAAAACTAACCGATGCATAACAGCCGTCGCACCACGTGAAAACTAGTCAATAGCCGTAAGTATTGTCGTCGGGGAGCTATTCTGATGCTGTACGATTCTGTTTTTAACGTATTCAGACTGGGATTGCGCCTCGGTTGGGTTATTTGGAGTCTTTGATTCCCAGATTAAGGGGGCGCCAGACGAGCTCCCAGGAGGTGTAGGCGTATGTAGCTTAATATCCAGCTGTGAAATCACATATTCCAGGTCGTACGGAATAAGTCCTGTCCCCATGAAACCTGCCTGGATATTCGATTTAGTTATAGTCGTACGATACGCCCTATAGAATGCCGAAAAGAAATCCTCCTTCGAGATATGGGTTATATGCGCCCGTATTAGGTCTTCAATTTCTTGACTAGATTGTCGAGTATCGCGTCGAGATAGTAGTCCGCGTTTTCGGTTAGCTAGAGTTGTACGAGGGACATTGTAGAGTTGGGCAGGGCGTCGGATGCTTAATTCGGGTTTCGATTGAAGCGCCTGACACGCTAGAATCATGTCGCTTTCTTTCCAATTCGATCCCATCTTGGTATGTGTAAAGATGTTAATTAAAAGGTTGTTCGTACGGTGCCAAGAAAAGTGGCCAACTTGCTTGTGTGGCCAACTTGCTTGTGTGGCCAACTTGCTTGTGTGGCCAACTTGCTTGTGGGGTACGTTACTCTTTCGGAAAGTTCAAAAGGGCTTTGATGAGAAGGACTACTAGTTAGCTGTCGCACAGCGAAAGATTAAGGCAATAGAGGCAGAGCTCGAGGCTAGTAGGGCTAGGAAGCGGAGGAAGGTCAAGATGAGCCCAAATTCGAAGTTTACTAATATCAAGGCTATTCGGAGGGCTCAAATCGAGGCTAGTGAAATTAAAGATAGCACAGATGAGTCTAGCGAGTCTGAAAACCCTAGTGACGGTGAAAGCTGTATTGTAGTCGCATCAGAATAAGTAATAAAAAAGGTTGAAGTTAATGGTTATAATATACAGCGTCATTTTTAGGGCGTCCCACATGTGGGGGTGTCCCGGATGTGGGTGTGAGACGTTAATTCCAAAATCTCAATTGTGATTCCGTGAGCACAGACTTGCTGCTTCATTCTCGAACGTGAAGTTACCATGTCTAATAACCTAGATCAATTTAACGCACAAGTTGATGATACCTGATTAGGTAATCGCGTCTATCTTGTCTAATCCCATCCTATATCCAATGACATCAAGGCCGACCTAAAGAGAAGTCCCAGTAGCCTGCAAACTTCGATCCAATGTTGCTTTCCCGGCATGTGAGACCCTTCAAGTCTCAACATTGAAGATGTTCCCAATCCATTTCACCCTTTCAGCCATAGCTTCGCTGGAGATATCAATGTCTGGCCGCGCAGCAACAAATCCGTGAGTGACCCCTGGGAAAGACCTGAAAATCGCCTCGCCACCATCCCCGTTGATCTGCTCCGCGAACCTTTGGCCTTCATCATGTAGCGGGTCAAACGTCCCGGCTTCGATGTAGGTCTTTGGCAGTTCACCAAGGTTGACCGCCCGAGCCGGTGATTCGAGCATCGAGACCTCTGATCCTTTTGCTTGGGACTCGCCCAGGAGCCATCCCCAAGCATACTTTGCCAGCGTTCCGTTGAAAATAGGCCCATGAGTGATGGCTTTGCACGACTCCGTCTCACATCTGTCGTCGAGCATGGGGGCTTCCAGAAACAGACCGCATAATTTGGGCACCGGTCTCTGCCTGACGAGATCCTCCCTAACCATCAAAGCCACGGAAGCCGCGAGGCAACCCCCGGCTGATGCTCCGTACAGCATGAGTCGGTCTTGGTCAATGCCTAGCCTTGCACGCTCGCGCCACGCCCAAAGCAAGCCGAAGTAGCAGTCGGTAGCAAGCTGAACTCCTATATTTTCTGGTGCTCTTCCATACTCCACGCTGATAGTAATAGCGTTGAACTTTTCAACCCACAGTGGTCCATTGACGTCAAGGCCGGCGAATCGAGTAGAGCCAACCATAGCACCTCCATGGATGAAGAATATACACGGCCTATTGCTAGGAATTTCCTCTACCCCGGCTGGCCGAACCACCGTAACTATGATCTTCCGTCCTTCGTCATCCTGTCGGGGTGCTTCTACTTGGTGCTCTGTGATGGACACTTCCGCGTTCTCCTTGAGGCTCTGCTCACAAATGGCCGATAGCTCTTGCCTCTTCCTTCTCTCCTCCACATGGTCGTAAGTCTCGAGCTCTGTGTCACGCTTGCTCAGACTCTCTTCGACGGCGTCCTTGAAGGCAGGGTGTGGTTCCCCGCAGCTGGCCGCCATCTTCCTGACTGAGCCTCTATCTCCCTCAAACTGGGCAAAATGCAAGAAGAAGGCTATTATGTTGGATTCGGGTACACTGATATATGATTTGGGCGCGGGGTTGTAGATTACACAGCGATATTGCGCAACGACGTTCGAGTCCTGTGCCGGAAAAATGGGTATGATGGAGTAGAAAAAGTAATTCGGGGCAAATTTCACTCGGTGATTCGGGCACAAATAGTTTTTCGTCGGCGTCGTCGCTGCCCGTGGACAACCACAAAGGTTGGGCAAAGCTGTGTAAGCGAACAGGACTGTCGTGTAACAGTAACAGCCAAACATTCGAGCCAGCGCAACGGGTACCAGCAGCTCAGCCAGCTATACGTGTCAGGGCCGTTTCCACGGACCGTTATCGAAATGAAAAATTCGTCGACATTATCTTCCGATCGTGGTTGTTGTGGCTTCGGCTGACTTGTAATCCAGTGGAAAATTGAGGGCTCACTGTCGGATGTGCATCGGGAGAGTGGACAGTAAAATGTGTATGTTTGCAACAAGGGTATAAGAAACTAATTTCTCAGGAGGACCAGCCCCCCGACGTGGTCAGCTTTGTTTGGGCACGGCATGCTGGCCATTTTGTAAATGCGGTACGATTCAAAATAAACACAAATTACGACACAGAGAAGTGTGTCGATGCGATGAAAGCCTAATATGATTTCCACATCTCGTATAACAACAACCAACATATCTTGGACAAGCAAGAAGTAATACCACTAGTTATCCTGCTTTGCTGTTGGTAATGCAAAGGACTTCCCCAAAAGTGTTTGTTGGACGGTCACCCGTGCGTACCCTGCTGAAACCGCTCAAGCTCCTTCTTGTCCAGTGCCCGATGTTCGTCAGGCGCGTCAGGCGCGTCGGTGATTCAGCCAGGACAACAATACCCGGCGCATGTGTTGGGTTGGCTAGTTGGTGATAGCAACAATAGCAACTTTGACCAGGAAGCCCCCCACTGGTGCAGAATACTCGAGCGACACAATGCAGCAATCGCCGTCGAGTGCATCCCTGGGTCATGCGCGGCTGAAAACACTGCGGTCGCCTAGAAATCTTGGTTGTGAAATGGGAAATTGGGTTGAAGATGAGTCCCAACAGTGATACTGCCCCAGAATTAAGATGATCTGCATCATGCCTGATTTACGTCATGATTTGAACTTGGATTTATCTGCCAGATCGTGAGAATACTGACATTTTTACAGCTAACCTCTATCTGTCGCAACCAAAGCCTTCAAAAGCTCCCAGCAAGACTTGAAATGTCCTGCCAGGGTTGGTGGATGAGGGTGGGATAAGACAATGTGTGGAAAGTACCGCCCTATTCACCTCTGTTTCTCCTCGAAATCAGTTAGATGTTACCAATCACGTCGATGGAATAGGAGTGTATATCATAAAACGTGCCCATGTCATAGCGCGCTAATGCGATGCGACGCTGATGCATCTGCTTGAAAAAATGACTGATCGAGGATTTGAAGAGATGAGATCTGGATCATGTATTTTGGTAGATGCCAACTTATGCTTACCCCGCTATGATTGATAATTGCGACCACTAGTAGGTTAGCTCTGTAGTCCTTCATGCCATCCCAAGTGTCGTCTTCCATCTCATGTTGTTAATATGACAGCCCCCCTTAATGTTTACTTTCCTCGCACGACTCAGTTAATAATTTTTCCGTTATCAAAATAAAAAGGAAATAGAATTAATCGTCGTGTCCACTGACGTGGATTATCACCGAGTCGCGCACTTGTCCAACCTTTGAACTTCAACACTTATTTCCTTAATAACAACATAATGTCAGTTCAGACCTAAGAATCTAAAATTAACCTCGCTATCGAAGCTATCCGATTGACTAAATACGACGGGCAGCGAAGCCATACGGTGCACCCGAGTCCTCCCTCCGCGATAGAATCTACGGTGGTACCCCGCGTACCGAAACCTGGCCGAATAGCATACTATTCGCGGATATAGAGGAAGTAGCTATTATTTAGCATATACTTGACTCGACTTAAGAGGGTTTCCTCCCCGGACAGAGGGTGTGAAAGACATAGCTAATTCTGTTCTCGCGACGCGGGGTACGCGACGCGTCGGCAAGCTCTATGCGCATCGCTTCGTAAAGCGGTCCCTAGAGTTAAAGACGCGTTTTCTATGACTTCCAGAGGGCTCTCTGCGAAGACCTCAAGATTGTTAAGGACTAGTTCCGGCTTGTATCCTACCCGTGAGCCCCCCTCTTCTACATACTGACGACGGGCAGTGAAACCACCCGCAGGTTTAAGGTGTGAAGATGATGGCAACGAATAACAAGATCCTCAACAAGACCTTACTATCCGGGAGGTGGAAAGAAATAACAAGATCAAGACCTCCTTGCCTTGATCGGAACGACAAGTACCTCAACAGGTACTAACAACTGTAGTCTCAGCAGGCTGGGGAAGAAAAGGAACCTCCACCTCAACAGGTGAAAGATGGGAACAATGGCCTCAACAAGCACAATCAGATATATAGGGGAACAGAAAGTACCTCAACAGGTACGTCAGACATTGAATGCCTGTCCAAGTAAAGAGAAATTGGTTCATATTACTGTGGAAAAGGCCGCTTGATTTCTATCTTTTTCTCAAGAAAGTGACTACGTACATAAGGTCTTAAATACCCTTCAAGATCGCGCTTACATAATTCGTCTGAATATCCCAAAAAACGAAAACGAGCACCCAAAAACCCTAACCCCACGTCAATACTAACCCTTAGGTTTCGTAAACGCTACATAACCCGATAGAGGCCCTCTCGTAGTCTGATTTTAGTACTAGCTGAATCGCTAGATATTATGGAAGCTCTCCGATCCTAAATTTCAATACTGTTAGCTACTTTACGAAGAGCATAACTCAATTAGCCAATAAGAATACCCTTCTAAAGTCTAACTGCTCTGGCCTTTCAAGGTAAATAAGGCACTAAGCAAGCGTCAGAGGGCGGAAAAAAACGCGTGTCCCGCTAGGAGGTACACTTACTATCGAGGATTCCCTGGATATTTTGGCCCGGAAGGACGCGGATACCTAGGTAAAGGAGGACAAGCTTTCAAGGCGGGGTAAAGAAAAGGCTAGTCCCTCGACTATATGGCGCTGTAGTAAGTAGAAGAGGACCGTACATTATTAATAGACTTGTCGATCGAACTAGAATTATCAGATATGTATAGCTCTGAATAATTTCCAATCAACTTTAATCTGTTGTAGATATTTAATTGAATTTGACATCATAGTATAGTAAAAAGTGCACGACTCGGTGATATGCGCGACTCGGCGTTAATCCACATTACTAGTATTATGTCGACACCACCTGAACTTAGGCCACTAGGTCAATTCACCAGAGTGTACACATACACTAACATTCGGCTTCACCATAGTTGACGAATATGCAGAGGAGCGTGTTATAGCCATTCCCAGAGCCACAGCCAGCAAGATAGCGTCGATATTTCTCTGGCTTACTGGCCAAGTCATCAACACAGGATCTGCTAGGAACATATAAGGCAGTCACCTATTCACCGCACGAAGGAGACGACAAATTCTTGTGCGTGAAGAACTGCAAAACTATTCTCCAGGCATATTCAAAAATCCTCAAGGCAGACGCGTCGTGTCCATGCTCGATGGACGAGCCCTAAGTCTAGGATACGGGTTCCGTACATTGAACCCAAAGTTATCGCCCTGCCAGTTAGTTTTATGCAGGCCAATCTGCTTCGGGCAGGCATTTTCCTGACCGTATGTGCTCAGTCCAACATCATGGACGGGAACGCCAACGCCGTATTCATCAGATACTTCGCCAAGCTCTGCTCAGGCCAAAAACTGAACGTATCTGAAATTTGGGTGGAGAATACTGATCGAGAAACACTGGTTCCGGTTCGTTCAGCAGAAGTAGCGCAACATTAGACCGTCTCGCGCAATTCCGCATTCCATCGCAGGTCTGACAACTGCCACCTACGGAAGCACCTTTATATGGCCCAGCACTATGGCGCTATTTCCATATTCCTGCATCTACCATCGCTGATCTGAAGTTTACTTTCTCTGATGAACTTAGCTCTTCCACCTCACCAAATTCAACGCCACCCTACGCATACACAAACGGTATCCTAATCGCCTTCATCTGGAAAATCACCTCCGCATCCACTCCTTCTGCTACGGCGCCGTCTACGCAGGCTCCCGCTTCTCCCCGGCGCTGTCGCAGGGGCACATGGGTTATGTGATCACCTGCGCCATCTCCTGCTTGTCAATCTCCGAAATCCTCGCCTCGCCACTGATTTCCATAGCACTGGCCTTGCGAACTACATTATCGGATAACACGACTCATCATCTCACCAGTCTAGTCCATCTCCTACGCTACGAAATACCGAGGATAAGACTACGATCAGCCATGGTGCGAGAAGAGATGGGAAGACGGAGGACTAGTTTTGTGGCAGAGGGGATCTATGAGGCGGATTTCGGGATTGACAGTGGGGTTGGGAAGTAGGGAGGACGGGTCCGCGGGACTGGTGGATGTGGAGAGGAGGCTCAGGTTGCATTATGGGAGAGGGCTAATTTACGTGTTGCCGAAAGGGAGGGATGGTGAAACGGTGTCAGGCGATCAGTAGGATATACCCCCCACCTAGCACACTGGCAAGACGACTCCAGCACTATCGAATTCTATTAAACGTCTCATCAGACGAAGCTCGTAGCGCTGGTTATAAGAGCGAAGTTGCTACAAGCATTATGACTTTCTGGGAGTCGAATTGAAGCTATTACTAGCACTAGGTTAGTCTGATCAGAGCGAAATAAAGCCTTCTATAGTTATTAAGACTAAGGTAAAGACGAAAGAATAGATTCTTAAAATAGCTAACGTAGTCCACAAGCGAACGGGTCACCCAACCGAACGGGTCACGCCAACTAGCAAAACATGGAATTCAACACGATTTCGCAACCACAACGATTTGATCCAGCGCTATTTCCACGCATTTCCTGCTGTACTTGCTGCGCAACGTCCTTTTGATCTTGAAGATCTTGTACGTCTTGTGAATTAAGTGATCCTCCAAGCCGTACTCGTGTTTTTTTGGCCCTGCGCCGCTTGCTAATTAGAGCATTTGCCTCTCGAAGTTCGGCGACCTCAGCTTGGAGTAAAGCCATCTTATGCATAATACTCCGCGCTCCTTTCGAAAACTGATCGATAGCATCGTAAATTGACGTCGGGGAGCTATTCTGATGCCTAGCAATTCGAGATTTAATAAATTCGGATTGCGAAGTAGCCTCGGTTGGGTTGTTTGGCGTCCGAGAAGCCTAAGGAAGGGTTTCCCGCGTAGGGGGCCGGGAGGACGTTGGAGTCTGTAATTTCACATCCAGCTTCTCAATAACAATATCTGGGCTTAAAGGCACAAGCCCAGCCCCTTGAAAGCCTGCAAGAATATTGCTTTGGGTCATGCTCTTCTTGAACGCGTCGCAAAATGCCGGAAGAAAGTCCTCCTTTGTGATATGCGAGTCGCGTAGCAGTCGGTTTGCCATATCTTCAACAGCACTTAGCCGGGGAGGAAATGCTTGCAAATCTAGCTCAATTATCCTTTGAATAATCGTATTTTCTTCTAGTTTTGTTAAATTCCGACCGTTGGCTTCGATATTGCGACGTGATTGACGTTTTTGAAGACGCGCCTGGAGAGTAGTATTCGAGACTTTGTAGATTGTTGCAGCACGTCGGATACTAAGTGTTGAGTCATTTCTGATAGCCTGAGTTGCAAGGAGTAATTGAGATTCTTTTTGAGCAGAATCCATCGAGAATTAGTTGCGTGGTAAAGTTAGGAAGTTTAGTTCTATTTTTTGCTATGGGCGTGACCCGTTCGGTTGGGTGACCCGTTCGCTTGTGGACTGCGTTATACCTAAATACATATGTATGTGAAATGTAGGAACTAAATCAGAACTAAGTACTTAACTAAGAAAAGAAGATCATAATAAAGCGGAAGAGGAGATGATCAAAAGAGTTGATCTGTCTCTGCGCACTTCTTGAAGAAAAGAAAAGAAAGCCCTCGCCGCACCTGTCACCTATTTACCCTGATGACCGGCCTTGCCCCACTACAATGGGAGTGTGGATTTTGTGACGAGTTTGTGGGAGGAAGAATGGGGATTCTGCATGAAGGGAGTGAGAAGTGGGCAGATCGGGTGAGCTTTGTCGGGTAGGGGAGTTCGTGCACTGGTAAATGGTAAATGGTGCAGAGAATTGAATTTCTAATTGACTTCGCTTCGAGTATGCGTGAAGAAAGAGAATCTTGTGGAACAAGAAAGGTTGTGGAACAAGAAAGGTAAACAAGACAGGAAACAAGAGCTAAGGCTCGTCAAACAAAACAAGCATATATCATATGAGAGCGTGGGATTGGCTGGAGTAGTGAGTTGAAATGCTATAAATGGCGCGCAATCAAGCTGTCAGAATAAATTTAGCATCGATTTTGTGTTAGCCGGCCGCTATTGCTCAATTCAACCCATGCTGACATAGTAATGCACAGACCCAACGGAGGTAGCCGCCTATAGCCACGACTTATATACACTACTTATATACTCTTGCGCAATATTTGGTGGAAGTCAGTTGCAAGTAAAAAGGGGCTTGGACAGCCACGTAATTATTTTGTGGCGCCTGCTTTAAGCGGATAAGTGGGCTGGCGACTCTGAGGTGGCTCTGTTCGGAAGGGCCTGGGCTCGAAACATCGCAGCTCCATATCGATCAATGCGATCTAGGACCCTCGTCAGCCCACAGCCAATCAGTATTCACAAATGCGCAGTTCAGCTTGCAATCATCGGGTCAGTAGCAGTAGCGCAGCAATTGGAGCCGTTCTATGTATAACGACAGAGCGGGTCGAGTTAAGTCGAACTTCGTTCGACGTGACGACTCAACTCCGGCATGGCCATGTGCATGGCTGGAAATGGACTCTTTCACGTTCGACGATACGCAATCTGGGGGCGGGGAGGACTAAGAGGACGGAAGGGTGGATAGGTGGGCAGTTGTAAGTCATGGTAATGGATGGACGGAACGACATTTTGGCAAGAGGTGATGAAGAGGCATTAGAGACAGATATGATTATAAGAATCATTTGATCGCGCTGCGTTCTTTCGAAACTATCTCATCACCACCATCACTACCATCTTCACCTTCACCTTCATCTTCAATTTCAACAACCACAGCAGGACTGCAATCCCCTTCTTAACAGTCAGGCAGCGCCAGATCGATCATCGCTTTTCACATTCATCAACGAAATCTTTCCATAACGATCATCCTTTTTACATCCTCATCACTCATTCATCGTCATCAAAATGAAGTTCCTCAACACCATGGTCGCCCTCGCTGCTCTCGCGGCCGCCATCCCGATCAATGAGCCCCGAGCCGGAACCAAGAATGATGCTCAGGCTCCCACTGGCACTCCAGCGGGAGTTCCCTTTGGAACACCTGCTTCGGGAGGTATGCCCTCGGGCACTCCTCCATCTGGCACCCCTCCTTCGGGAACTCCCCTGTCCGGTATGCCGCCGGCTCAGACTGGAGCGCCTCATAGCCAAGTCCAAGCTAGGGCTAATGCGAATGCTCGGGCTGCCTCGAGCGCAAAGAGCAAGCCTTCGGGCAAGCCTACTGGCACACCCCCTTCGGGCACACCTCCTTCAGGCACTCCTCCATCTGGTACGCCGCCGGCTCAGACTGGAGCGCCTCATAGCCAAGTCCAAGCTAGGGCTGATGCGAATGCTCGGGCTGCCTCGAGCGCAAAGAGCAAGCCTTCGGGCAAGCCTACTGGTACATCCCCTACTGGCACACCTCCTTCGGGCACTCCTCCTTCGGGCACTCCTCCCTCCGAAAAGCCGCCTGCTCAAAGTGGAGTTCAGGCCCGAGCCGACTCTACTGCTCGGGCACCCCCAAGCGGCACCGGCAAGCCCACTGGTCCGGCTCCCTCAGGCGCAGCTCCCTCCGGCACTCCTCCCTCAGGGACCCCGCCTTCCGGCACCCCACCTGCTCAGACCAACGTCCAGGTTAAAGCTGCCTCTACTTTCACTACTCTCCCGCGCCCTAGTGGCTCTGAAAAGCCCTCTGGCACTCCTCCCTCTGGTACTCCTCCAGCGGGAACTCCTCCTGCGGGTACTCCTCCCTCTGGTACACCGCCCGCGAAGCCTACTGCTACTGCTGCTTAGAGCGCTAGATATAAGCATGCCACTGGCATATTTCTTGTCATCTGGATCTAGGGCAATCACCCACCCCGAGTTTATCCTGTCGGCTAGGATGTGGTAGTCAATCATTTGTTATTTGTTGTTTGGCGTGGCTAAGATAGCGCATCATCTTTGGTTTCTTTTTGCATATATATGTACTTTTGGCTTTTCGGCATGATGGTGTTAAAACACAAAAATAGGCATAGGTTGGACGGAGCATGGCGGTCATGGTGCATATATAGTTAGAATAGCATTTTATAAGGCGTTATTTATCCCCATACTTGCGAATCACAAGATGCAGAGAAATGCATTTAGTGTTGGCTTGACTTCTCACTTTTGCCTCCTATATTTGCTCAAAATGTCAAGTGATTTCTCCCTTTCTCAGAGCTATATACTAGGAAGCGAGGAGCGAAATACTCTTTGTTCAAAGCACTGTAGTAGCAAGAGTAATAATCGGGAGATTTTACCATCATTGCGGCGACTTAAATGTTATGATAGTCTGCAATCGCGTGGTCTAACAGAGTAATAAACAGACTACAACCCATCTCGACCTATAATATGGCGGACGAGGAGATCAAGAGTCCTTGGGCATAAACCACCTCGGTTTCGCTTTCTTCAACTTTGTATCGATAGTATTGATTGAATAAAGCGGCAGTAGGTGAAGTCGATGTCAGCGTATGGATTGCACTTTTGGGACGCCCGAGGGTGTATGCTGGCGGCACATATAAGTTGTTTAACTAGTGCCAACCATGATGGGCTGCTGTGCTGTGATGACTTGACTAAGCTAAGATTTCCGGAATCTTCTTGGAAATAGTCTGATTTTTTTGAACAGTAAATAGTTAGGTTCACACTTGAAGATCTGATGCATTTGAAGAACCCCCCTTTTCCATATTTGTATTGAGATGAAAACACTACCAGGAAGCTGGCTTCGTTCGTTCTGTTACATTGTGCCATAGCCAGACAAAACCGACATGTGTTATTTGCAGCTGATCCTTCTTGGACCACCCCGCCAAAAGGCGAGTGGACCCACTCTGGCAGAATATGGTCATGTTAGCTGTTATGTATGAGGTCCGACAAATCCTTGCCGCGTCATGTTTAACTCCTGCCTATTGAGTATTGCGACCAGTTATATATGCCTTGTATTAAATCCAATAGCATCAGCGAAGGTTGTGGTCCATACGTGAAACTTCCGCTTATTATCAAAAGCACTGCTGCAAGTTTATAACTTCTAAACATGCAGTCTTTCGATATGAACCCGCAGCTTGTCATACCAGACCAGTAGGGCATGGGCAGGTGATAGCGGATGAAGTTCAACAATGGTCCCAATAACATGACGTGAAAGTCCTACAGATCCATGAATTTGGAAAGGGCCAAGGCTATGGCACATTTGGAATGTAAAATGGGCAAGTGACTCGGAGTAAAACTCGTGAACTGCATCACTGAGTCAGAAGATCTCGGAGGACACGAATTGCGGGCAGAAATGTCATTATTTTTGGGAATCCAAGCCCGGCTTGGAGTATCTTCATCGCTCGAGAGGCTCAGACTTGGAAGTTGACTGATAAGAAGAAACTGTGAAGGCCATAACCCTGCTGTCTCACTGTTGCTTATATTGGCCGCAGCTGCGGCGACTTGGATGTCAACTTGACTTCACAAGTTCACATTAAGCCGACAGGAACACGATGCGCTAGGAGAGCTGCTATCAATTGTAAATGACCTATGTGTGTCCGATATCACATCGTGTCTTGAGACTCGTAACGCTGGGCTTCCAAAGTTGTAGTTTTGCATCCCGAGGTATGTCACCAAATTTTTTATAGTAAGCCTGAATCTGGGTCCATCTGTTGGTGAAGTTGTAGGTCGCTGATATCCCATGGAGCCTCTAGCGAGAAAAGGTCTGCATAACTCGACATATTTCGTAGCAAGCAAATGTTTCACGGTTTGTTCTTGACAACGTATTGTCCAAATGTCTACCTCCTGTTCGTTTGCACGTGCAACTTTAGAACCGCAGGTGGCCTGTTCGCCTGAGGCAGTTGAGGCTAGTGAGCTCAAGCCCCGGCCCTTTCAAGCGGAGGAGGGGTGGCTGGTGTGACCACCTATTAGCCTCAACTACTAGCTTTCAATTTGGACTTGTCGATGTCTGAAATTTCGACATCCTCTCTGGACGAACCCCATCTTGTCCACGTATTTTCTCGACCTAGCCATCTGCAGCCTTCCATTGTACCATCACGACACACCTACTCGACACGAGCTATAGCTCCCACCTTCGATTTTATCCTTTTGTCGTCAACCCCACGGCACAAGTCTTCCCACGCGGCGCGACCCTCTTGAAAGCAATTTTGCGTGATCGATTCGCGACACGAAAAAAAAGCCCCTCGATACCCAACAGCCCAAAACCTCCTGCAGTCATCGCACGCTCGACTCGCGACCGACTAGACCCGAAAACCCCCCGATACATAAAGTCAACATGCCGTCGACAAATCTACCTTCCAGTTTCGCCTCTGCCGCCGCGGGCCAGAATAGCAGTCGTGATGTTCGAGGCAGTACTAGTGGCGAGTGGTATGTAGAATGAAGCTCCACTGCGGCACCTCACAGGTCTCAAGTGATTGATTATTTTGTTCTAAACATTTTACCCGCCATCTGCCCGATGAACACTGCTTTTATTGACGATCCCGCGCACCTACGCTGTGGATCATTCTGCTCTTCCCAAGCCCAGACCTGCTAACCTGTTTCTCGTGTGTAGGTCGCGTCAACGTCCGACGAATGGCACCTTAACCTTCCGCCGGCCGTCGACGACTCCTTCCAGCCAGTCTCTCAACCAAGCGCCTTCGACAGAGCCGGTCCAGCAGCTGGCAACCGTGACGGATGCATCGCCTGCACGTCAGACATACACGCGAGACCAGCTACTGGACATTTTCAATAACGCCCCCGAAATCGACGTATCCCACCTATTCATGCCAGGATGGAGCCCGGGGCAACTCAATGGAAACAGCGGTGGTACGCGGGGCTGGGGAAATCGTATTGACTCGCATGCCCCTCTGCCTCAACAGCCGGATGTCTGCTGGGATGCCACTGGATCATCTACGGCGAGCATTCTGCGAGAGCTGACCTCGGAAGAGAAGGATCGCTTCTCATCCGATGTCAATTCTCCTGTGAAGCCCCCGCCGCTACAGAACAAGGATGGGAATCATGTGGCTGGAGCACTGAACGGACGTAAGACATCCGTGTCCCACGGAGCACCTAACAACTTCTCACTTGCGTCGCCGTCGTCTGCCTCTAGGCCAGGCACGCGCCGACGAGAGACAACGGACACCAACCCGTACTCGGGAGGTGGCGGATTGACGTCTCCCACGGCGACCACTCCCTCATCTTCATGGTTTGGCAGGAAGCACGCCGAGGTCAAGGAAACCATGTTCGAGGAACCCGAAGAGAACCCCAATCTGCGCGAGGGAAATCAACTTAGGACCACTGCCAACCCCTTCGGTGGTCTGATTCGAAGCAATACCACCTCAGGTAACTCGGCGATTGGAGCCACAGCATCTCTGTGGGGCCAGCCTACCGGTGCAACGTCATCCATTGCGGGCATAGGCAGCTTCGGAAACTTCGCAATCCCCAGCTCTTCTGCCATTGGTGAGAAGCGACCTGGTAACACTCGAGGCGAATCACGCTTGGCGCATTTGATACCAAAGGACAGTTCCGACAACATGGCGGCTAGAGCGAACGAGACTTCGGCTGCTTCCTGGCGCGCTGCAGGACGTCCTCGTACCGACACGGATCCTTTCGGCGGCGAGGAAAGTTTGTCTGGTAGTGCCGTCTTAGGTGGTGCTCAAGACACCAGTCCGCCTTCCATGTCTCACCAATCCCAGCGGAATCAGGCCTTCGACACGCCGGTGAAGGGGTCCGCTGGTGATTTCGGCATGGCCGGTCTAAACCTGCTTAACCAGCCGACTGAACAGGACAACCAACCGTTGAGCCCCTCTGAAACGAATCCATACGCGAGTCCCCCAGGCGAGCGAGGTGAAGGAGGAGACGAGGCAGCAGATCGATCGCATGGGCACGGATTTGGTGGTACTGATCATGCGCCTGGCTTCGGTGGTGGTGTGTTTCCTCGACCACTTGGCCCAGGTGGCTTTGATGGCAGTGACCGCAGCCAAACTTCGAGCGTTGGGCCCAGGGCGTATCCATCTATTGGTAACGGCAACTTGTCGGGCTGGCCCACCTCGGCCACCCCTGATCGAGAGCGGTCAGGTAACCTTTTCGGCGGTGCTTTTGGTAGCTCTCTCTTTGGCGGAGATGTTCACTCGCCTTCGCTCAGCCACTTTGGTGGCGTCTTTGGTCCTCCTGGAACTACGGGTCTCGCTCCTTCTGGTTCTATAGGCCGTGGTAGCAGACTCGGTTCCCTATTCCCTCCTGCTATGCAGGCCCAGATGCAGGGTCACGAAACTGAGAGCCTTTCTGACTCCAGCCACGATCTCCGTCAAACCAACCCTCTCGGTGCCATAGGACGAAACACTTTTGGTGATCACACTCGCGATACTGGCAGCCCCATGAGGGGTGGCAGAGGCATGTTCGACGAATTAATCGCCGCTGCATCGCGCCCTCCCGCTACCTCCGAGTCAACACATGGCGGCATCACTACCACCTCTCAGGCTCAGGACTTCCCTCAAAGCAGCGGAACTCCATTCAATGGAACCCAGTCTTCTGATCCGCAGGCTCGAACTATGGTGATGCCCGATCGAATGAGATGGGTTTACTTGGATCCCGTTGGTCGGCAGCAAGGTCCCTTCACTGGTCTCGAGATGAACGATTGGTACAAGGCAAACTTCTTCAGCCCCGATCTCCGTGTGAAGAAAGTCGAAGACTCGGAGTTTGAGCCTCTTGGCCAGTTGATAAGGCGTATTGGCAATTCGCGCGAACCCTTCCTTGTCCCCCAAATCGGAATTCCTCATGGCCCGCCAGCACAAACAGGTCCTTTCTCTCCCAATGCCAGCGGGGCTGTTCAACCGCCTTTGGTTGGCGCGTTCCCGAGCTTTGGTCGGACTCTCACTGCACAAGAGCAAAATGACCTGGAGCGACGCAAGCAGGAGGAGCAGTATCTTATGGCTCAGCAACGCGATTTACTCTCCAACCAGCGAATGGCAAGGATCAGCCATCCCGGCCTGCATCATGCTTCTAGTGCCCACAGTCTGCAGAGCCAGCCCAGCTTTGGTAGCATGACTTCGCCCATCACTATGCCACCCCAGGCGCCCATCGGTCCTATCGGCGGGGCTGCTCCTTTTTTCGGTGGGCACCCCCCCAACCACCAGCCAGCCGGTCAGGGGAGTGGCTTCGACATGCTCCGAGAGGATGAGTTTGCGCGTCTGTCTGATCAGGAGCGACAGGTACTGACCGGCGTATTGGGACCGGGGGCACCGGCCCCAAGTCATTCTCAGGCACCTATTGGGGCTCCGTCGTCAGACCTGAGCTTTCGCAGCCGCCTCCCAGGCACCGAGGAACTCGTTGAAGACTCGGAGGGATTTCGTGGCCGTCTCCAGGAGTTCGAACAGATCCGGGCACAGCGTGATGCCCAGTTGGATCAGTCACGATTC
Source organism: Pseudomassariella vexata (assembly GCF_002105095.1). NCBI lineage: Eukaryota > Fungi > Ascomycota > Sordariomycetes > Amphisphaeriales > Pseudomassariaceae > Pseudomassariella > Pseudomassariella vexata. Next base: position 3,602,540 of record NW_024467957.1, read on the forward strand.
GGGCTTCAGGGGAAGTCAGCTGAGCAGAGTCCTCCACCCACGTCAAGTCCGACTGCTCACCACACCGGGGAGCAATCTGCCACCGAGGAAACGTTGAGACAAACAGACGACGACAGCGAGTCTGTGGAGGAGAGCGACACAGGCTCTTTGAACCGACAGATCCAACAAGCTCAAGCCCAGGCCGCTGCAGCAGCCAAAATAAGCGGTTTGCCCCTGCCCTTCCCGCCACCCCAGTCATCGACCCCGTTACCGGCGCCTGCACCGCAGCGGGTCAAGTCCAATCTGCCGGAGCAGTATGCCACTAGCTCCCGATCCGAGACTCCCGAAATCACCCCATCGTCCTCATCAGCCACCCACCCGCCACCTCTGGCCCCATGGGCTGAAAAGGCGGTAGGGTCGCGCCGTGGCCCCACACTCAAGGAGATCCAGGAAGCAGAGGCCAAGAAGGCTGCCAAGGCCGAGGAGCAGGCTGCTGCTGTGCGTCGCGCAATGGCCGATCAAGAAGCCGCTCGCGAGCGTGAGAAGGCGGCAGCAATTGCGAGCGGGCTGCCCACAACTAGCACCTGGGGTACTGCTAGCCCGGTTGGCAGTAGTGCCAGTCCTTGGGCGAAGCCGGCCGCTCCCGGAATCGCAGCGCCGAAAGTTCCCGTACCAGCCGCTGACAAGAAGAAGACACTAGCCGACATTCAGCGCGAGGAGGAAGCAAGAAAATTGAAGGCGGACAAGGCGAAGCAAATGGCTGCACAGTTACCTGGTACCCCGTCTGCTGCAGGTCTGGGCAAGCGATATGCCGACTTGGCCAGCAAACCCAACGCTCCAGGTTTCCCTACGCCAGCTCCGGCGGTTGCTGGCGTCCCAGCTGCTTCTGCTGCCGCTACTACAGTGGCGGCGGTTCCTCCTCCCGGCTGGTCGACAGTTGGCGCCGGCGGCAAGGCCAAGGTTAAGATTCCAACTGGACCAGCAGCGGCTCAACCCCGAACTCCAAGCGCTGTGAATGTCAAGCCTGTCACTTCACCTGGTCCCGTGGCCAAGCCCGCTGTTAAGACCACGGGCGTATCAAGCTCTGAGGCTATGGACGAATTTAACAAGTGGGTCCAGAGTCAGCTGACACGGGGTATCACGGGTGTTACGGACAGTAAGTTCTGTGGTTTCCAGCGTATTTTAGTAATATTCTAACGTTGCGTAGTCAATATTTTCCAGCAGACTCTCATGGAGTTGCCTGCCGAGGCGTCTATCATCGCAGACGCCGTGTATGCCAACAGCAAGACCATGGATGGACGACATTTCGCTGCCGAATTTATCCGCCGCAGAAAGTTGGCCGAGAAGGGAGTGGTTGAGAAGCAAGGGACGACCGACGTTCTGGCCCAGAGCGCCAAGGCTGGGGGCTGGAATGAAGTCGCAAAGAAGAGCACCCACAAGGAAAATAACGGTGGTGAAGCCGCCCTCCCTGCCGGATTCAAGGTGGTCAACAAGAAGAAGGGCGGCAAGAAATAGGGCCAGTCTCTACGTTGACAACGAGCATGGTTGCGCATTACGCTCCCTACAAGACCTGTATTTACGAGTAGCTACAGAGCGATCGATGCGTGCAATCAAGTATGAGTATCAGCGATTTGTATTACCAGCTGAGGGTCAAGCAAAAATATACCACTTGTTCCTGGTTTTCTATGCAGGTCGAGAATGGCTGGTTATATGTATATCATTCATCTGGGACTGCCTTGGAGCTTGACCACCAGACAGAATTATGAATACTTGGTACAGCGTCTTCACACAGATAGGCTACCGAAGCGCACAGACCATATCGGGATTTTGCCCCTCCTTCCCCCACCACGGAAATTTTGAACCTCAACTTTTTGTGATGCAATATCTCGGACTTTGGGATAGTATGGCCGAGAACATAACTAAAAGACAACTGGACGCGGCGCATGCTTACAATTGAAGCTCGCAGCCAGTGAAGATAAATATCGACATACATACCCCAGCGAATTCCATCGCAGAACAAGGATCACTTGGAATCTGGAATTCAAAGATCGTTACACTCCCATCTACAGACCCGAGGACAGATCAAGTTGAAGGAGTTCGTCGCACATTTGAAGGATCTGATACTTTCTGACATGACCATGGTGGAAGACGTACGCTTCCTCTCTGCGTTCGATCACGAATCGGCGTCAAATTTGGTCAGCGCATTCGTTGGACACGTTGTCTCGAAATCGGGACCGACACCCGAGGAGGCAGGCGCTGTGGGGAAGGACGAAGAGCCGTCACCCGCGCTGAGCGGTGCCGAGGAGAATGATGCAATTCGGCTTGGCTCCGCGGCCTTGAATGCCTTTCTTCAGGCCAATGTCACAGGTCCGGTATTGGAAGGGACCCGGGCATGTGAGAAGACTTTCGGCGCCGCCTTTGAAAAACTGGAAGCAAGCGGCGCTGTTCAGAATCCTGGCAAGGGCGCAAAGAGCTCCATCCAAAAGCTGAGGAGGGCTTGCTTGCGGATTCTGGATACGGATGGTGTAAGTGTGTACGAGTACATACCGCACATCGAGCTGTTCTGTTTTGCGAGGTGGATCTTCACATCAGATGATGTTGACCTTCCCAGTGGTGCTGAAGCCGAAGGCAAGAGTTTGGCATGGATACGCTTTCGAGTTCACTTGTGGCATTTCAAACTCGTTTCTCAGCCTTCCCTGGGTCCAGGATCTCTCTTTACGAAAGTTGGGCGATGGACGGACGTCACGACCCTGCAGGAATTGGTGGAGCGTAGTTTGGAAGAGGCAGAGACGACTATATCACAAGCCGACCACAATAGCAAGGTTGAGTTTCTGCTTGAAAAGGCTAACGCGCAGATCATGCTTGGGAACGATGCCAAAGCCAAGGAGGCACTTCGTCAAGCTACCGAACTGAGTGGTTTCGTGTTTGCTCTCTCAGGGGCGTTAGGCAAGAGGACGAGGTTTCAGGAGACGAGTACCAGTCAGCTTGTCGTGCTTGCAAAGAGCAACGAAGAAGCTAACAACGGCGACAAAACATCGGAGAGGGTGGTGCCGAACGCACTGCCTCTGAATAACGACACGTTGCTAGAAAGGATATCGTTCAATACAGGTGGCGATACGGTGCAAGCAGAATCAAACCTTCCAACCCAACTGGAAGACCTGACTCCGGAGAACCAACCCCAGCTCAAAGCGCAGGACCAAATGATTCTTCTTACCGAAGCAACAATAAAAGACACATTCTCACCGGCGGATTCGCTCACCGCCGAGGAGGTCCTGCCTTTTGCCGTCAGGGTCATTGACGACAAGCCTGTGAACTGGCAGATTTACACACACGCTCTGCTGGTGCGGTCAAGGATAGAACTGAGCCGAAGCAGGACCCTTGAGCGCGCAGTTCTGCAGATGCAAGCTGTCGTGGATCAAGTTGTTGTTGGCACAGAGGCATCGAAGGAAACGGCGTCTACCAGCAACGAGGTTAAGGATGAACCCGATGGCGTTCCCGCGATTGAGATTTCAGGGGTTGATGGCGCCGCATCAAACCAAGCCATTGCTAACGTCCCTAAACCAACATCCTTCTTACCTGCACCCAAAGCAACCGAATCAGCGTCTGCTCAAATACGTTTACAATACGTGAATGCACTATCTTCGCCACCACGATGGCATCTCGAATCCGAACTGGCGTACGCTTGGGCGTCAGTTGGGTCTTTGATATCAGCACTCGAAATCTTCAAGCGTCTTCGCCTCTGGGCTGAGGTGGCGCTATGTCTAGCTAGTAGTGCCGCTTCATCCGACGAAGATGGTCGTGGCGGTGGAGGTGAGGAAAAGGCCAGGGCTATTGTGCGGTGGAGGCTCTTCCATCGAACCGGTGCGTCGGCAACGGACAGCGATGAAGACTTGGATTCATTCGTTGATGCAGATGCATTGAGCTATAAAGACTTTTACGGCCCGGAACGCAGCCCTCCGCCTCCTAATGCCCCTCGTCTCTACTGTATCCTGGGTGATCTGGAGAACGACCCGGCTCACTACCAACGGGCTTGGGAGGTTTCAAACCGGAGGTTTGCGAGAGCGCAACACTCGCTCGGTGAGATGCATCTCCAAAAGAAGAACTGGGAGAGCGCTGCAGAGGCATACAGGCTCGCTGTCGGTGTCAACAGGCTAAACCCCGAGCTGTGGAACAGGCTTGGCGACATCGAGCTGCGACTAGGCCATTTTCCCGACGCTGCCGAGGCATTCCAACGATCCATCGGCACGAGCAATGGTGAGCAGGGAGGCGAAGATGCGCGGACATGGAGTAATCTCGGCACCGCTCTGATCAGTTGGTACCGCGAAGTCGTCAAGGAGAACAAGAACTCAAAAAAGATCCAACGGATCCTGGACGAAGACGATAACACAGAAGGCACTGCCAAAAATACATTTATTGAGGATCTCGAAAACAAGCCCGCCACCAAACGCGCGGCCGAGCTCGGAAAGCCATCGTACAAGCTCCTACAAGACGCTCTCACGACGTTCAAACGAGGCGCCGCCATTGCCAACGATAACTGGCGGATCTGGGACAACGTTATCACACTTGCAGCAAGCCTGATACCCAAACCCGACCTGGATGACGTCGTCTTCGGAACTCGCAACGTCATCCGCATCCGCAAGAGTGAGGACGCGCTAGATGAAAAGATCCTGGGTTTATTAGTGAGAGAGGTCGCTAAAGAGCCCGCCCCTGCGGGGGAGAGTGTGCACAACCCACCCCGCGGCTCACTCCCGCAGAAAGTCTGCGCAATGTTCGAAGACGAGGTCGTCCCGCTCATAACCACCAGGTCCGAAGTCTGGGCCCTTGTCTCGCGCCTGCGGGCATGGAGACGGGACTACGCGGGCGCTGTCGACGCAGCGGAGAAGGGGTGGAGAGCCGCTACTAGTGGAAGTACAGGGAGTACGCTTTCGGCTTCGGGTGCTACTGCCCAAGGTGGTGCGCAAGGAGGTGGTAGTTGGACGTCGACGAATAGAGAGGGCTGGGAGACGGTGGTTCTCAGGACGGGGGAGTTGGTCGCTGCTTATGAGAATTGGGGGCTCGAGGTTGAGGAGATTGGGGAGAGGTGGAGGGGGAAGGCCAGGAGTGCGGTTAGGAGTGTGATGGGAAAGGGGAAGGAGAGTTGGGAGGGGAGTGAGGGGTGGGGGACTTTGGAAGGGTTGATGGGAGATTTAAGATTGTGAGGGAGTGATAATGATGGTGAATAGATGATGAGATGCCTCCCGGCCAGAAAAGGGGGTGGTGTGATCAATCGGCGTATCTACAGTTGATTTCGTTCCGATGTGCTTGAGGTCGTGGTTATTCAGGCAACTCAAAACATCTGCGTTCAGGATCTCAGAAGGGACATTGATGAAACCACCTCACATTCGGGCCTTATTAATGACGCCGGTCGGTGAGGCTTCCCCCGCCATCTCCCAAAATAAGTCGGAGTCAGCCTAGGGCCTTCACTATAGTTACACAGCATGCAAATCTCATAGAGAAAGGATTCACTATGGTTACACAGCATGCAAATCTCATAGAGAAAGGATTCACTATGGCTACACAGCATGCAAATCTCACGGAGAAAGGATTCGGTCTGGTTCAAACAGCCAGGATTCTACACAGCCCTACGCCTTGCAGGCTATGATATTTGGCCACAATTTAGCAGGCTACGTATCTTCTTTCTTGCATCCCAGCTGAAGGTTGAAACAACGCATATTTTTACATATCTGCCGCGGCATGCCCCAAACTTCCCCAGGATTCGATCTGGACAACATGATCACAACGTCCTTGAGAAATAGAATGCATCCACAATGAACTTCCGGGTCACAGTTTTGGGTTTCACCTCCACCGAAGGCAGGATTGCATCTGAAGTAATCACCCACTGCACCAACCTATCCCAACTCCAGCACTTCTTCAGCCCTACCGAGGAAGAACAACACGATGCACTACCTTATCCCAATCCGACCTGGTCATCATCATTAGACTCATCTAAATGCCGCCTCTTCCTTATTGAATCCTCCTTCCCTCGCCACTACAGAGCTTGCAGCACCCCCTACAGCCTCGAAGGCCTCCTTAAGTCCCACCTAAACGTGCCCCAAGACCTCTTCCAGACGCATGCCTGGGAGCGGACTACCTTTGACTTCAACGAGATTATCAACTGCCCCCGGTTACCCACGGCAACCAAGTCAGGAAGGCGCTTCTCGCTGGAGTATTTCGAGTTATGGGACGTTGGGGCGGCCACCGGCGGGTTTGAAGATGAGATTAAGGGGTGGTGGGATGGGGAGAAGAAGAGACCGAAATTCAAACATGGCAGTACGAATATTACGTGTGCGGAGACGGGGAGGCAGTTGCAGTGTCATAAGTGGAAGAAGAGCGAGGGTTGGTTGTTGATTGCGCCGAGGAAGGTGTCGTTTTGGTATGTGGGGAGAGGGGAGGGTGAATGGGATGGTAAGTATTTAAAGGTCCTGGGTCAAGAAGTTGAGGACATGATTGCTAACATTGAGGTGTCTAGTGGTTATACTCTGTGATCCTGCACCAGGATGCATCAAAGTCGGGGAGACGACAAGCGAACTAAGTGTACGAGCATTCTACGGTGGATATCACGGCTTCATACCAGATGACGTCCTTGCCTCCGCCGCTCACGCCTCCACTTCGACCGCAACTACCACAGACAGCTCATCAACCCGCAGCGAGAACCAAAAACCCCTCACAAATACATCCTCAACCCAGTCCACCACCGAAACACCCCCTCACAACAGCACATTCGACGACCTCCTCTACTACTTCACCCACCACGCCTCCCTTATCCCGAACCTCTCGGACCCCCACTCTCTGGCTCTCTTTCCCCGAAAGTTAGTAGCAAGCCACTACTGCCAACTTCTCGGCTTTGTAAGCCACCAAACCGCCTCCATGCGGTCATCTGGATGGGCCGTCCAGCGCCGCACACAAGAGGAGATCGAGGCCTCGAATCAGGTCGAGACAGCGTGGAGCCAGTTCAAGTGTCCTGAGTACTTGGAAGCATTGAATACCGTTCTAGATGCTCTTGGTATCTCGGCTGATGAAGAATTGCGTAATAATAAGTATCATTCTTCTTCGTCGATTTTTAAAGGCGATCAAGTCGAAGAAGAGTTGGGGGGGCAAGCAAGAGGACAAAGGGAAGGGGAGGGAGGAATGACTGACTGGCGCTCCCCCACCTCCGACTTCCTCTTCCTACACCGCGAATTCCGTCTTCGCCTCAGCGAGTACGCCCGCATGACGAGCTCGCTCGCGGCCCTGAACGGGATTATTGGCGGGCGGTTGGGGATCCTGGAGGCTCGCACGGCGAAATCACTCACGTTGGTGGCTATGATTTTTGCACCCCCGGCGTGCGTGGCTTCAATTTTTAGTATACAGGGCAACGCTGCGGCAGATAGTAGGGGGTTTTGGCAGTATTGGGCCGCGGCAGTACCGTTGACCGTTTTGGTGTTTTTGGGAACCTACTTAGTGCATGAACGGGATGGGGTGAGGAGGGGCTGGAGGAGGAGCAGGGGAAAGTGGGTTGGGGATGGGAGTTAAGAGATGTGAGGTAGAACATGGTTGAATTATGACTTTAGGAGTTAGATGGTGGATAGTTACGCTCTTTTTCCTCATCTTCTTTGGCAGTGGGGTGAATCGGGGGAAGGAGTTGGCAAAGTTGACAGCCAAAGAATAAACACACCTAACACCCCTACTGAATACGATTTATAGTGAACTAGTATTTCAGTTCTTCTTCCTCAAAGCCTTCTCCTCAATTCCAACCAACTTATCCTCCTTCCACTTCCAAACAGCCGCCATAGCCGCCCCAGGCCCAAGCACAACCGCCATCACCCCGATCACCAGTCCAGCCTGCGCAACACCACAAACACTCGAGCTACCCAGCAGTCTTTGTACGTCAAACACAACAAACCAGCACCACAGCAACGACGAACCGGCAATTCCCCAAAAGTCCCACTGGAATATGTAATGCAGCCCCATGGTCACGCCATCCTTCAATGTTTCCTTACTGGGTAGAAATACATACCCGAGTTTGGTCTGTGGATCGTTGGAGGTGAGGCAGATGTACACCAATACCAAGTGTGTGACGGCCGTCACGACGAAGGCGGCGTAGTAAATTTGGTTGAGATACTTCCGATCTGCACCGATCCGACTTGTAGATGATTACTGTTGCAGGCTTTTCGCGTTGAAGATGGAAGTGAATATGTATATTGCTAGATTGACCAACAGCGGCGTGATTTGCCAGAACGCAATCAAGTTCTGCGTGATGGAAGGATCCTGAAAGGGGATGTACATGGCGATAGTAGGGATCAGGTAGGCCAGTACTGTCGCAGGGAGGATGGATTTCGCACTGAGAAGATCTAACGCCCGGCCGGACTGGTAGTAGTCGTCGTTTCTAGAGGTATACTCATAGGCGGCGTAGTAGAGCGGGATGATAGCTGTCCCGCCCAGAGTCTGATAGAAAATCGCCCACACTGCCGTACTGCAGAAAGACATCGTCAGTGGTCAGGCTCAACAAACCAAAACACCAGGGGAAAAACTAAAGTAATTTCTAAATCTAATAATAAAAATAGTAATGCACGGATCCACTCACAAACTAACCATACTCCCCCTATTCCTCACCCGAAAAGCCTCCACGGTCCAAACACAAACTATAGCAAAGAACACAGCCAGAAAGTAAACCTGCTGCAGCGTAACGCCCTTGACGCGTGCACCTAGGGGGGAGGATGCTATAATGCAGCAGTGCGCAACGTTATAGTATCTAATTGAATGGGATTCACCTAACCGGTGGGTCCCCCTACCTTTTCGTATCAGCCCTTATTGAAGCCCAACGGTCCAGCCGCAAAAGCAGCTACGAGGTTCGCCAGGGTGTCGTAGATAACAGTGAGCCCCGTGAAGTGCTGTTTGAGTTGCGAGCCGTCCTCGAGCTTACCCGACGCGACTACGGACTGGAAATTTCGCGGGACATCATGCTGAATGGGATCGATACGAAGTAGCCAGGCTCCGGCGGCGCCGAGGAAGATGAAGAGTAAAACCAGGAGGGGAGTGAGGGGGCGGTTTTGGGGGGATGGAGTAGCCGTCGTGCGTGTTTCCATGATGGTATTATTGGAATGACTTCTGAAGAGCAACAAGTGGTGATACTGAATATTTCAGTGCGGGGTATCAATGATGTAGGATGGTTTTGGTTCGATCTGCGATTTGCAGGATCAGCTGATGCTTACGCGTTATGGCTTACGGCTGTGCCATGATTGGCACTGAGATACCTGAGTAAGTCTTGGACCTCCAAGGTCGAGACGTTTGACAGAAAAAGTGCTCGAGTTTCGCCCGGGTGACTTCACTAGCTATTTCTAAGTACCGTGTTAGAGTAATATCTGAATACAAATCCAAGGTAAGTATACATAGGTGGGATAGGAGCTGAATATGCTATTGTTTCCCATTTTCAACGGTGGTACAGATGACCCGAATTGGAACCGGTCGAGCTGTCAGTAATATAAGCCGAGAAAGCAGACAGAGTCAAAGGGGGAAGATTATTAGAAAAGTTATAATTTGCCGGGTCATGTCGTGGCGCTTACAAACGTGTAGGTTATCTTATTATCGAAACTCCGTTCATTGCCATTTTGAAAAGATGCACAGACTACGCTCTTTTCACTGACCTAACTGAGCTTCAGTTTTTGGGAACAAAGGCAATTAAAGCTCATTATGTATCGAAGACTTGTCCCCTACCAATGAGGCCTGGGTCTGCAGCTAAATAAGATATGGCATGCTGAGATGGTTAACTATCTCACTTGCTGGTGTTGAGCTCAGGTATCTTTCAAGAGGCCATGCATGCCAGGTTCATCAAGATAGTCACGCCCAAGTCTCAATATACAATCAGGCTCTAAACATAAAACTCTGAGCATTGTGTAGGTGGCATATTAATTCGTCTTACTACTTTTTGTTCACAATTTCTTTGGGTATCCCACAAGCATCTCATCCGTAGAATAATCTACTGCCACACTGCAGCTCCCTAAAAACCCCCTTTTCCTCCAGCCCCCTAATCAACCGCAACATCTCTAGATCCATCCCCCTCGGCCCAAGCAACGAAACCGCAACTGGTAAATACCCCTTCAGCCCCGTGAACTTGGAAGTGAATTCAACCTCCCCAACTGGGATGGTAAAATCGGGACAACCCGAGCAGTAACTAATCGAGTACACCGAAAACCCGCTCCAGAAAAGCTTCCCGTCCTCACTCTTGGCAACCTCGTCCCTATACTGTGGCACACCCCAGCTCTGGGGGTAAATCAATAGCGGGATCTCATTCTCTTCCGTAATATGAGTCTCATCGTCATCTGAGGAACAGACTAGGAGGATATCGTTAACCCAAGCAGCATACGACTCAAACGCCGCCATTGCATCCATCTGCTCTTCCCCCGATACCCGGGCCCCGTAATCGAGCCTCGCTTTAGTAGTCGACTCGATGAAAGGCCGCGCATTCTCACCGTGAACAGCCTTGAAATCGTGGATAAAGGGCTTGATGGTTTGGTGATACAGCGTCGGATACACGATGTTTTGGTAAATGGTACCCGTGGCTTCCACAAGGCTTTCGGGGGTTCCTGGAGGGTGTTGTTTCTTCCAGAGGTCGTAGAGGCAGGTTTCTTGACCGGCGCAGCCGAGGTGGGTCTCGAGCTTTTCGATGAAGTTGCGCATGAGTTTACCTGCTGGTGTCTGGGCTTCTGGGCCGTTTCCTGCGGAGGAGAAGAACTTGGGTGTCTTGCTGGGTTCTTCTGAAGGGGGTTCCACGGCGTAGAGCAATTTGAAGCGTCTCGTCTTCTTGACGGGTTCGAAATTATTGCTTGGATCAGATGACTCGGCTCTTGATTGACCTGGTAGTTCCTGAGGCGACAGGAGACTTGGTGCTTTCATCGCGGCCTTGGTGACTATTTCGGCCACGGCAGCTGAGCGAGCAAATACACCCGGTGTATCCATGTAACGGGTACATAACAAACCTGCGCTATCGAGACAGCCAACCGTGGGTCGGATTCCATACAGGCCGTTGACACCAGCCGGATGCCGAATCGAGCCACCGGTATCAGTCCCTATGGTGAAGTCCAACCACGGGTAACTCGCGCACCCCGCTGCAGAGCCCGAACTTGAGGCAGAAGGTTTCTGAAACCCGTCACCTCTGGGGTTAGTTGGCGTGACTTCCTCCAGCCGCTCTAACGGGTCCTGCCCGTCACACCACTGGCAACATCGCATCTTTCCCACCATGACTGCACCAGCGGTGATTAACTGGCTGATAAAAGGGGCTGTTGACACCTTCGGCGGGTAAAGTTCGCGGAAGCATTTGCTACCGTTACCTGTTTCCAGCCCAGCCACATCGATCACGTCTTTGACCCCGAATCGCAAGCCGGCCAGGGGACGTTCAGTCGTGGGCTCTCTCGCGTATATCCTGGATGGCACTGGTATCATGTCGGAGACCTCGAGCCATCTGAAAGTTGAGGCTGTGTTTGGCAAGACTCCACGCACGAACGCGTTGTTTTCATCGGCGTATAGCCGGTATACTCTGTGGATATTCCCAGATGGGAGTATTACACAGGGCCCTGTAGGCAAGGCAGGGCCATGACCATCCGGTAATTGGTGCATCGAATGCAGTATCTTACTCGATATGTGGGTAGAAGAAGTGATTTTCTTACCATGTTTATGAATGACAGCTACGCAACGAATGGTATTAGCTATTTGCCATTTTCATTAATTAGTAGGTCACGCAACACAGCCCGTGACTATAGTCGTTTATAGAGTTCAGTGTGATGGTTCGTAACACACCTTTGAGGAATCCCTCATTCCACACATCGTCACGGGCAAAATCGGCGCCGGCGATCACATCATCCAAATACCCCTCGGGGCCGTCAAAGTCGACGAAAGTCGCTGGAACGAGCGCATCACCACTCAGAGGGTGAACAGTGGCTTCGGATTCCGTGTGTAATAAGTACGGATGACCGGCGACGTGGACGACGGTGGATGGCAGCGCCTCACCCAGCGACAGTTCCCTTATCTTGGCCATTTTGATGAAGGATTCATCCTAGAAGTTAGGCCAATGTTCTTCGAGGTGTTATCCTTTTTCTTCGGCCCGCCTTACGGGTTAGCTGCAGCAGCTGAGGCGGCTAGTTGACGCTAATGTCGGGGGTAAGCACTTTGGCGGTGTTGACCACCAAATCGATGTGGACATCCTAGACAATGGCCTATCGCGGCTATTCGTCCTGGAGATGTTGGATTCAGCCCTAGTGCGAGCTGTGATAAGGCCAGTTGGGCGACTCGGGCGGGCGGGGCTGGAAGATGGGGTGGGGGGAAAGCAACATGAGAGAGCTTTACATTAAATAAATGTGGTCTACTTCTCATGGTCTTTCCAGTTAGTCACATTTCATATGAATGCTTGAAACGCTTACAGGAGCGCCTCCAACACCATGTCACGACGGCGCTCAAGCGAGCCAAGTCCAACGCGAACCCCTTCGCCACAATGGGGTGCGCACCCCCCAAGGACATTGAATGAACTTCTGTACCATGACACAGTGAAAAAGGCTTTTGCCAACGAAGCCGGAAATGGCACCGAACAGTTCTCCAAAACGTCAGTAGTCGACGTCTTCGAAATATCTCCAGAACATGGCGGCATACTTAGGGAGCAAATGGATGATGCTGGAATTCGGGACTGGCTAAAGTTGGAGACAAGGCCGACGCGGATGCGACTTCTATTCATTGACGCCATTTTGGACTGGCCCGACATGCTTCCAGTCACTGAGTCTGTTCTCCGTGATATTCTGGAGACGTTCAAGGTGAATCCGAGATTCATCGACATCCTCACTCGCCAGCATATGCCTGGGCGAGAGGTCCACCGTCACAAGACCGGTAACATCCGTCACGAGATGTGGTATACCGCTGTCTTGCGCAGCGACGGTTCCGCGATCCGATACCAGAACCAGAATCAGATAAACGACCTCTCGAGGCAATTCGCCTATTGGCAGCGGTTCTGCATGTGGTCCGACTACCAGTCCCAAGGACAAGGGAATGGGAGCGATTGCAGCGCGGCGACATACATGATCTGGCGCTGTCCCCACGCCATCAAGCAGGCATTCTTCCGGACCTTCACGGGCGAGACGGGAACAAAGCTTTTGGATAATCCTATGGCTGTGCATGCATTCATTATGGACAAGATCCTGCTGCGCACATACGACTTTCTGGCCTACTTTTCGGGGCCCTTATATCGGTGGGTTAGTATAGGCCATGTCATGCTAGGGAGATGGAAGCACGATCTAACCCCAAGAATAGGAGAAAAAAGCATCCGAACTTCAAACGCCAGACGACTACACAGCACGATCCCGTGCATTTTTAGCTCTGGCAAGGCAGATCCATCAGATATCTACTGACTACGACATCTTGCAGTCAAGCATCCAGCATCTGAAGGCACAAACGGAATGGTTCAGAAAGACTCTCAATGCCCGAGCAGATATAGAGGATCATATACAAGATGCCCAGTCTACTATGGACGACATCTTCGAAAACCTGACGAAAGAAGTCAAGCTCATCGGGACGTACACGAGCCTGTACCTTGAGCGCAGCAAGATCGGCGTGGATGAGTGCTTCGCCATGATCAACCAACGCGACTCTGAGCTCAACATCCAAATCGCGCAGGCCTCGAATCAGGACAACCGCTCCTTACGCATTATCCAAATTCTGTCAATGATCTTCTTGCCTGGGTCCTTGGTTAGTAGCGTGTTCGGCATGGGCTTCTTCACCACTTCCCCGGGTGATAATGGGGGTGACGCCGTGTTTGCAGCGAGTAGTCGATGGTGGCTTTATTTTGCTGTGTCAGTTCCTTTGACAGCTATTGTCATGGTTGTTATGCTGTATTACCAGTGGCGGGATAGCGGAAAGGCGGAAGAGCAATGGAGTTGGCGTAGGAGTTCAGCTGCACTTGATCCGGAGGCACAAAGTTTGAGGAAGAAACAGAATTGAGTGAGAAAATAGCCCAATACAGTACCGCTGGCACCGAGAATGATCCAGTTTTTGAATCTATCCGTATTTTTGCTACCTGATGGTATCATTCTCATCCAAGGAAACCCTCTGTACGCGCTTTTTTCGATCGATCATCTTACAAAGGCGGATTCTGCCTTGACAAAACGATAAGTACTGCATTTTTGAGAAACTGAGAACAAGCCAAATGTACCAAAAGGGAATTAATCACACATCACATCATGATAACGAACAACACAGCATCCCCTTGAGTATACTGCATATTTTCATGTGCGTTGCTGTACATCCCATTCATATCAAAAGTATTCCACATCGCTCCTCTGTCCTCTGCCCAACCAAGTTAATTTTGAGATCTTTAAATGCCAACACGGTGGATATCAACCTTCCCGCCAGCTACCTGCTACTCTGTCAATTATCGTTTCTTACTGCCGCGAGATGGTTCAGTACAAGTCAATTCATCGGGGCTCATATATTTAATAGGGCGAATATATCGTAATAATCGGACAAACTTTAGTTATAAATAAAGCTAAATCCCTTAAGCTGAGGTAGTACAGCTTCGATACATTATGTGAAAGCTTACTAAGCTAGACCTACTTAAAATATATTACCAATACACAGAACAATTATATATAATAATGTTAGCAGTTATTTGTTTTCATTAGGCGCTAAATTTGTTGTCCTAGCTATTCGAGCCCTGTTCTAGTCCTACTAAGCCCTGACACGCGGAGGCTAAACTCCACACAAGCTTTTCAGTATCTTTGTAGAATTGGAATAAATTCAATAGTATAGCCCTCGCGAATGCGCTCTTCTGGTGACTGGAATCTCACAGTTAATATAAAAATGCGGCAGAAACCAAATAAATATACGAACAAGCTCTACGCCCTAACTCCAGTGAAGACATCAGTAAGAAAGACCATAACCTTCAAAAAGTGGCTAACACACACTGCCAACAGCGAAACCATATCGAGTCCGTGGAATAATGGAGGGTCACTGGCCTTGCAGATCACCCCTGCTATCGTCGAAGAATGGGCCAGTATTTAATTCAGATCAAGTGGGGCTGAAATACCACGGGCGTCACTGGCGGGTACGGTCGTCGAACGAAGCTATCACGATACGTGTAGCCCTGGCAACAATCTCCTTTGGTAGACTCAGAATACTTCACAGCAGCCCAAGAGCTTCGATGACACTAAGCAGACGCAAGCCCGTATTATGACGAAGCAAAGGTATCAAAAAATCGGGGCAATGTATGAAGGACTTACGCCTCTAGCATAGGCACACTAGGAGCGAGCACGAGGTAGTATTCCACATATCGTAGCAGTGTCTCTAAGGGAATTCCGGATCAAGAAGTCCCCGGAAAGCAGGATAAGATTAGCGATGTAGAAGTTTACCTAGGCCTTTGATTTAAACAGACAAGTTCTGGGTTGGACTTGACGGCAGGGTAAGGGAACATTTGGAGTTGTGCAAGTCATGAAGGGAAATAATAGGTATTGTGGCAAACGTTCGTCGGTATAGTAGTTCTTTTGGTTTGTTGCAGAGGTTCAAGTGAAGTAGACTTACATAACCGTATTGGCCGAACGAGCAACTTGAATCAGCCATACACCTAGAATGAAAGATCTCAAGCTGCTGTCGCAGTGAGATGGTTTTCAATTTGTGACAGACTCTTGGTCAGAAAATCTCCACTACGGCTATGTGGCTCAGCAGTTGTGTGTCATGTCCATTACATGCAGGGGTTACAATGAGATCCAGAATATGACAGACTGCAAGACCATCCCGATCAAGACTTTTGGCTCGGCAAAATGCTAGGTTTAGAAACCCAGCGTGTTTTTCCATCTTTCGGTGCGAAACTAACAGGGGCCCCGCAGCGCAAAAACGAAATATTTGCTCAAAGCTCTACAATTTCTACCTTCAACTAGTTAAGCTGTTATACAATATTGAAAGCCAACCGAAACTATGGTCGACCATCAAAAAGTTATAGCCGCTCTCGACGGTTTGAACTTGGAAGATGTCGCGAACGACAGCACAGCACGCGGCCAAATTCTAGCAGCGGCGCATCGACTGACTGCTCGCCTCGAACTGCCATATGAGCGGATGATGCGTTGGACGTGGTCACATGACGATGTGATCGCCTGTTGCAGAATTGTGCACGATGTCGGATTATGGAAAGCCTGGCTTGAGGCTGGAGGGAAGGAGACGACCGTTCAGGAGCTGGTGGATTTGTGCAACCCGCCTTGCGACTTGGTTCTTTTGCGTGAGTATTGATGCGTCAGCGGTTCCAGTTTCTGCCCAATGTCCTCAAATATTGCTCTGTAACACGCAGTCTTTCTCTAATCTTGTTTCCATAGGTCGAATATTCCGCTTGTTAGCAGCTGAGCACGTCGTCATCGAAACACCAGAAGGACGCTACCGCTCAACTCCCCTCTCTCTGGAACTAGGCAACTTGTCGTCCCCCGTGCTGCAGTGCCTCTTCTTCTGGTATCACCACAACGCCGACTCAGCCAAGAACTTCCCTTTCTACCTTGCCAGGGAGTCATACCCCGAGCCGTTGGATCCGCTCAAGTCGAATTACATGGATCTCACCCCTGAAAATATGTCCTTCTTCCAAAGATGCGCATCGAAACCCGAGTATCAGGAGAGTTTCACAGTCGCCATGACGGGGTATACTCAGCTGAAGATGGACTGGACTGAGGTTTACGATACAAAGCAGATGGTCGAAGGCTTCAGCGGCGATGGGCCGCTTGTGGTCGATATGGGAGCTGGTCAGGGCCCTGATCTGCAAAAGCTCCTGGCGAGGCATCCGGATTTACCGGCCAGTGCTTTAGTCCTACAGGACCTTCCTGAGGTTATCAGCACGTTAGTTCAGGATCTGAAATCGAAGGTAACTGTGCAGGAACATGACTTTTTCACACCTCAGCCTATACAAGGTTCGTGTCTATTTTTGCCTTCCTTCTCAATCATACCATGATCTAATCCCAAGTTGCTTGCAGGTAGTCCTGTCTATTTCATGCACGCTGTGCTACACGACTGGGACGATATAGACGCCCGCCGAATCCTGAATAGTCTGCGCTCAGCCATGAAACCAGGTGTTTCCAAGCTTCTCGTGTACGAAGTGTTGATTCCCACTGTCGGTGCGACGTGGCTTCAGTGTTCGGTGGACTTCAATCTGATGCATCTCCTGGCCGCCGCGGAGAGAACCGAAGAAAAATGGAGGCTACTTCTGGAGGGTGAAGGGTTAAGGGTCATCAAGATCTGGAGCCATCCATCTTCTCCTGAGAGCGTGATTGAGGCAGAGCTGGCATAATAGTGAAGAACACAGCTGGTGGACCTGTTTCTAAAGTCAAGAAATTAAGTTGGATTTGTACTAAGATAACTTCGTCCCATTATGCTAGTTAATGGTTAGGAACAGAATCGTCTGTGATACTGTGCCTTCGCTGAGGTATTTACATCGTAAAATTGAACATCAATCGACCAACTCGTCAACATGAAGAATTACTGTATCAAGCTAACTCTTTACCGTAGCTATAGCTAGGTCAAACTTAGAGTAATATAGGAGGATAGTCCTAAATAGACTTAAATAACCAACTGATACCATTGGAATGGTTTCTCATATGTCCCCAGATAACTGCCTGGTTGGGGTATCGCAAGATATATACATGGTGGAGATCAGTCGAAAATTATTTGCATTTGAGCAGGACGTTTAGGTGCCTTCTGGTTGAACCTCCAACACTGTGCTTACGCATAATGGGAATCGACGTCTTCTTAATGGGCTTAGCAATGAGTTGTTCTACCCTTCAAGGCAGTAATCCGTGTAACTGCCCCGATGCAACATAACGTCGCTATCGGCAGCTGCAGAGCGTCACCAACTTGTCTTAAATCTTTCATTCCGCACTGGCCTGAACATGCTTCCCAATTCTGTCTCTGGAGTAGTACGCACTAGATATATAAAGTCGGATTCGTAGTGTCTTGGCTGGAGGTCGTTTACCCCAGGTTTTGGAAGAGATCAAACAGGGACGCCCCTGGCACGCAGCAACACGATCTGCCGTAGCGTTGCCAAAGCCGAACTAGGCCGATGCCTCGGCAATGGAGTAGTGCCCCACAACCGCGTAGGCCTTTCATCCCATCTGACACGGACGAGCTTTGGGTAAATTCGTCAATTGAACTACTCTACTTCTCTTCGTGCCGTTTCAATTCGACACTATCATCGCCTCGCCATTTCCCTTAGCATCTTCCACGTGTTCTCACCAACTCCTGAATCAAGATGGCTGCCGAACGCCTTGGGTCGATCTTGAAGCACCTCACGCCAGGCACTGCTCTGTCTCAAATGTATGTTGTACTTGAGTCCTTACCGATTGAGGAGGACATCAGGAACTATTTCAGCCGCTCCCTTCCAGTTGTTTAATGCTAACTCTTCTGCCTAGTACGTCCAAAAATGCCGACGACATCGTGATTACCCTCGCCGTCCGAACGCCGCTCTGCAAGGCAAAGAAGGGTGGATTCAAAGACACGGAGCTGGAATACATGATCTTTGCCCTTCTCCAGCAAGTAAAAGAGCGCATGGGATTTGATCCGGCTCTGGTTGAGGACTTCTGTCTGGGAAATGTACGTATTCATTCCAACCTGCGCGATCCAGTTCGTCAGCTCAGCGACGAACAAACACTAACTTGCCTTCTACAACTAGGTCTCCGATGGCAAAGCCGCCTACAAAGTCCGCGCCGCTGCCCTTGCAGCCGGCTTCCCCAACACCGCCGGCGCCTCCTCCGTGAACCGGTTCTGTAGCTCCGGCCTCAAAGCCACCGCCGATATCGCACACTCCATCACGTGTGGCTCAATCGAAGTGGGCATCGCTTTGGGCGCCGAATCGATGAGTATCGGGGGCGACGCGCTCGATAAGCCCTTCGACGAGGACATGACCAGCCACAGCCAGGAGGCGCGCGACGCCATGATGGCCATGGGGTGGACGAGCGAGAATGTGGGTAAGGACTTTGGGCTCACGCGCGAACAGGTCGACACCTATGCCGCTGAGAGCTTCCGAAGAGCCGAGGAGGCGCAGAAGAAGGGGTTGTTTGATGATGAGATTGTGCCGATCACGACGAAGGTTAAGGGAGCCGATGGGGAGGTCAAAAAGGTTACGCTCACGAGAGATGAGGGCATTCGGCCGGGGACTACAGCCGAGGGGCTGATGAAAATTCGGACGGCATTCCCGGAGTGGGGCCCGATTACTACGGGTGGCAATGCTAGTCAGGTAACGGATGGAGCGGCGGCGGTGGTGTTGATGAAGCGGTCGACGGCGATCAAGCTTGGTGTGCCTGTTGTGGCCAAGTACGTTGGCTCGACGGTTGCTGGTCTGGCGCCCCGTATCATGGGCATTGGCCCCACGGTGGCTATTCCCAAGCTTCTGTCGCAGTTCAGCTTGAACATCAACGACTGCGACGTCATTGAGATCAACGAGGCCTTCGGCACCATGGCTGTCTACTGCAGAGACAAGCTGGGACTCGACTGGAAGAAGATGAACCCGCGTGGAGGTGCTATTGCTCTGGGTCACCCTCTCGGTGCGACTGGTGCCCGACAGATTGTCACTGGGCTAAGCGAGTGCAGGAGGACCAGCAAGAAGATCCTGCTTACTAGTATGTGCATTGGTACGGGTATGGGCATGGCTGGTCTGTTTGTAAATGAGCAATGATTAAGTACATCATGTAAATAATATGATCCAAGCGCGCTAATTTTGCTGTTTGGGATGCATTATGCCAGGTTCTTACTGCTTCCGACATGGCCATGCATGCCAGTCAATTCTTGATGACTAGCCTCGGAAACATGTGCTTTGGCACTAGCGCTGGTCCAATGAACTACTGTACCACACCCAATGCCAGGACGACAATCATCAATTCGATGCCTCCTATGCGCCAGGCCAATATGCCGCATCTCCTCGTGCCTGGGCATGATCGGCACAAGTTTGCTGGGTGGCGCTACTGAGGGGGACCACCGCTTTCAGCATCGTTAATCACTTGACACTGAAATTACTTGTCACTCCTGCTCGAATCAAAAATATGTTCATGGAGCGGCGGGTTGCCAACTCTTCATTTTACGCCATGTAGATCCTGACGACGTTCGAGATCCGCCCGTCCCGGCGCAGGATGGCGCAGGATAGCACGGCGGTCTCCGCGAATTGACTCGGCTCCGCATCAATGTCGGGTTTTTGGGATGTAGTCGTCGGTACGTGGTTACTTATCTGTACTAAAACAAAACGAGTGGCATCGCATTTTTACCCCGAAATGACATGTAAATATGCCTTACTCGGTGGCTAAGTCGATGTTACTGGTTTGCGGATGTTGATCATATCCCTCCAAGCCTGCCACTTTACAGCAGGATGCCGACTTCCGAGCAATCTCCCTTCCTTTGGCAAATACTCATCGAGATCTTTTGGTGATGGATTTCGCGACTGCCCCTCTCCTAGAAACGGCGGAAAAGCAGTGACGGCCCGATGGTTGGATCGTCAGACAAATAAGCAGAATTCGAGCTCGCACGCGAATCGTCGACGGCCAATGCGTGATACTCTACGTTTTCTTCTATTTCAAAGCGCTTGGTATTTGGCAAGTGACACAATTGAGGTTGAATTCCAGGGACGCCTGCTGCGATGTAGACTGTTGAACCGCAAGGTTTCGCTGTTCAACCGACTTGCATCGAACTACTGGCGTAGGGCTGGGCTCTAAACCAGTCTCTGGGCCCAGTGCCGATGCTGCTGACGCCGAACGTACCTTAACCTGCTTGATGGATGCAGTCCGCTTGCAACCGAGGCCTCGGGGACTCAGTTCCGAGAGAGCGAGAGAGAACCAAGTCGACGAAAAAAAATCACGCCGCGGGATAAATGAGGCGATTAACTGCAGTGACCCCCAAAATCGTGCCGCCGGAGAACTAGACCAACACGGCATCAGGAGATGTCGGACGACGCAATCCTCGCCCTGTCCGCACCTACACAATTGCGCCGAGATGTACTATTGGATGCCTCAAAGTCGAGCATCCCAACGAACTGGTGAGGGGTTGGAAAATCCTTGCAAGTACGACGCCCCTCCCTGATAAGGATAACGACGGAGCTCTAGAGCAGCTCAGGAGCTTTTTTGATGGTTTTTGGTCAAGATCAAGGTGGGCTGGTGGGGGATGCGCATCATTGTCTGTCTGGTCTGTCCGGTTACCACACTGCCAAGTAGAAAGGCGATGCATTTTGCGTCACATTGCAAATCAGCCCACCAGCACCTGCTTCTGGCCGAAAGCTCACCTTTGGGAAATCACGCACATTTGTTTGTGCAGTCTACGGGTCGTCCATAGAAGTCATAAGACCTAGCCTCGTTTGTACTTTCTTCTTGCTGTGCCTTTTGCTGAAAAGTTCTTCCCATCTCCCATCTCTCTGACTGATTGTTCCTTCCTGATTAAGTCCATTGAGCGAACCTCAGGGACGTCCTTTCCCACCGTGAACATAAAAGCAGTCTCCGCCCCACGACCAAACGAATCTTGGAGACTCAACCACCCCCATCCCCAAAGAACTTCAACAATTACTTCCCCCTATACATGACCTCGTAAATCGACGTACACCCTAGCTTTACCTCCATCATGGCGCCTCGAAAGAAGATCGCGGTCATGACCTCGGGTGGTGACTCCCAGGGCATGGCAGCAGTCATTCGAGCCGTCGTTCGCACCGGTATCAACATGAACTGTGACGTCTTCTGCGTGCAGCAAGGCTACAACGGCCTCATCGAAGGTGGAGAGTACATCCGCAAGACCGAATGGGCCGATGTGCGAGGCTACCTCCCGAGAGGTGGCACTCCGATCCGAACCGCACGATGCAAGGCCTTCTACGAGCGTCCCGGAAGATTGACGGCGGCCAAGAACATGGTGATCAATGGCATTGACGCCATCATCATCTGCGGAGGCGACGGGTCTTTGACAGGTGCAGACAGGTTCCGAGCCGAATGGCCATCTCTGCTCGAGGAGCTTGTTTCCAAGGGCGAGCTCACGGCGCAGCAGATCGTACCCCACAAGCACCTGAACATCGTAGGACTCGTTGGCTCCATCGACAACGATCTTTCGGGCACAGACGCCACCATCGGCTGCTATTCCGCCCTTGACCGCATCTCCACAGTGATTTCCTGGGTCCAGGATACTGCAGACTCCCACTCCCGCGCCTTCGTCATTGAGGTAATGGGTAGGCATTGCGGCTGGCTCGCTCTGATGGCTGGT
Source organism: Pseudomassariella vexata (assembly GCF_002105095.1). Lineage (NCBI taxonomy): Eukaryota > Fungi > Ascomycota > Sordariomycetes > Amphisphaeriales > Pseudomassariaceae > Pseudomassariella > Pseudomassariella vexata. Next base: position 3,624,758 of record NW_024467957.1, read on the forward strand.
GTAGCATCGGGGGCAGACTTCATCTTCATCCCGGAGCAACCCCGAGAGGACAACTGGAAGGAGGAAATGTGCAGCATCGTGAAGAAGCACAGAGACGAGGGCAAGCACCAGACCATTGTCGTCATGGCCGAAGGTGCACAGGATCGTTACGGCAAGAAGATCACCACGGATATGGTGAAGGATCTCCTATCCGACCCACACGGTCTTGACCTCGACACACGAGTTACCATCGTGGGCCACCCTCAACGCGGTGGCAAGCCTGTGGCACACGATCGCATGTTGGCAACGCTGCAGGGTGTCGAGGCCGTCCATGCCGTCTTGGAGGCAACCCCCGAGACCGAGACCTGTTTCATCGCCATCAACGAAAACAAGATTGTCCGGAAGCCCCTGATGGCTGCAGTACAAGCGACCAAGGAAGTTGCCGAAGTTATTAAAGCACAAGACTTCGAGAAGGCAGTGAAACTGCGAGATACCGAATTTGCAGACATGTACAACTCCTTCATGATTACCAGCAACATGAACACCGGCGAGGATATGACTCTGTCGGCTGAAAAGGTTCGTTCTTCCCCATGCCCCATCATCCACTCCCACTGACACTTTGCAGAGAATGAAGATTGGTTTCATCACCATTGGAGCTCCGGCGGGCGGTGTGAACGCCGCACTCCGTGCAGCTGTGGCTTACTGCCTGTCGCGTGGGCACGAACCTGTGGCTATTCATAACGGATTTGCCGGATTCGCAAGACACCACGCCGATGAAGATTCCTCTGTGCGACCATTCGACTGGCTGGAAGTCGACACGTGGGCGACCTGGGGTGGTTCTGAGATAGGAACAAACCGCGAGCTTCCGGAAGAATCTGGCATGGAGTTGATCGCCAATCTCATTGCGAAGTACAAGTTTGATGCTATCTTCCTCATTGGTGGCTTTGAGGCTTTCCACTCCGTTTTGCAACTCGAGAAGGCGAGAGACAAGTACCCCTCCTTGTGCATCCCCATCACGCTTTTGCCGGCCACCATTTCCAACAACGTTCCCGGCTCGGAATACTCTCTCGGCTCTGACACTTCGTTGAACGAGCTCATCGCTTTTGCCGATAAGTTGAAGTTGTCGGCCAGCGCGTCCCGCAGACGAGTCTTTGTGTGCGAAACCCAGGGTGGCAGATCCGGTTGGCTTGCGATGATTGGTGGCCTTACCAGTGGTGCCACAGCTGTCTATACTCCTGAAGAGGGCCTGTCAATGGATATGATTGTCGCCGACATAAGGCATCTTCGCGATGTTTTCCAACAGGATAAGGGCAAGGCCAGAGCAGGCAGATTAATCCTCATCAACGAGACAGCCAGCAAAGTCCACACCGCCAAAGCTATCGCTGACTACATCCACGACGAAGGACACGGTCGATTCCAGGCCCGTGAAAGTAATCCCGGTCACACTCAGCAAGGAGATATCCCCTCCCCTATCGATCGATGCCGAGCTGTCCGTCTTGCTATCAAGTGCGTCAAGCACCTCGAGCAGTTTGGGCCCAAGGCCCAACACGACATACAGAAGATCAAGAAAGATCCTCTGACTGCATCAGTCATCGGTATTCAGGGAGCCGCGGTCGTGTTCTCGGCTATCACAGACTTGGAAATCCAAACGGACTGGAAGAACCGCCGACCCAAGTCGGCCCATTGGATGTATATGAAGGACATTGTCGATATGCTTGGTGGGAGACCTTCATATCCCGTTCCCGAGAAGAGTCTCGTTGGTATCATGGCTAAGGACGCGAAGCGTGGCCTGATCGTAGAATAGACGATGGAACGATGGTCAGGTAAAAGAGAGGGCAATGTCATAATGAAGGCACAAAATGGTATAACGGCTTATGCTTTGGGGTAAGCAGTGGTATGGGTGCGGAGGTATAATTTGGCGCAAGTAGCTTTGGTTTTAGCTTACATCTGAATAAGCAGCGTCACCAATAACAGCACAGGCGTCGGTTCAGTCCCTAGGTAGCTCTAGGTTTATTTTTGCACAGGTACAAAATCTCATTATGCGACCATTGGTCTGCACATAACTCAACGGTTCTCAAATAGCGACGTTACGGGTTTGTCACACAGGCCTTCGGTAATCATTTATTCTACTGCGCTCTTAGAGATGACCATAAGCTTGACATCAACACAGTATTTCACAGTGGGCTGAGAAATAGATATATACGTAATTTTACTGGGGAGGTCGTATTCTGAATAGAATATCTGTTAACCAGGACAAATGCAGGAATTTATGAAACCGCTTTTACGATAGAACTATACTGGTCTCCATTCCATGCTATAGAACTCCACGATCCTCCTGACTTGACATGTATTTATGCTCTCACTTCTCGTAAGCCTAGGTGAACTGCGGAACATAGTAAGAATTCCGTCGGGGTCATGAAGCATACGAAAAACAGGACTCAACCAGCTATGTGTATTCTAACGTATCGACCGGAATGTCTTCCTGTCCGCCGGTAAAAATGGCCAGCATCTTCGATAGGGTGCGATACTGGTTCACGCCGCTGTGAGTGACCATATATTGGACCAAATTGACCATCAAAAGACGAGGGACCCACTCGTTGTAGAATGAGGTATTCTTGGTAGTTATAAGGTCTGACACCATACTTGTGGTTTGGTCGACGGAGAAAACGTCAGATCGCCCGTCTGGTTGAACTCGCGGTTTGGCGATAGTAGATTATATATAGTCAGGATATCTCACCGTGAGAGAAGCCCAGAATGGTTTAGTCCCTGGTAAAAAGCTGTATGCCACATATCTACAGTGTCTACTCGACTCCACAAAGCTAGCAATTGCTCTCGTTTGTGAACCGATGAAGTCGTGACAGGTGGTTGATTTAGTCGAGAACCATGATTATTTCAGTGGTAGCGGTGGGGTCCGATTCCCTCTGGAATATATCTGGCTTTATGCCAATGGGAAGAGCCGCCATAGTATGTATAGCCTTCAGCCAGGAAGTTCTCGACAGTTTTCCATTGGCCCGTGAGAGTTAGCGGTATTTCAGGCTCTTTATTGCTCTGCGTAAAGCAGTGAGTATTGTTCGCAGCAATATGAGAATCTTGCCAATCAGTCGACGCTGAATTTGTCTTTGTCCATATCATCGCTCTTCGTTTCCGTAAATGGATATCAATCTCTTACATTGGCCTCAACGAATTCCATTACCGGACTATCGTCCGCAAGTTGAAGCTTTTGTTCCACAGTGGGTGGTTGGGTGCATGCTGAGTGCCCCAGTGAAATCAACGGTCGAGCCCGATAACAGGCTTCGCAATGGCTAGGAGAATATGGTATATTGCCCGAGATTGTATAATACATGACATGTGTTATTTATCTGGAGGGTGGTGACAAAGACTAAATAGGTTGGAGCTCCAAAGTTGATTCTGTTAAAGCTTGGGTAGTTGCCCATAATGTGGTTGGCGGAAACCTTACCTAAGGGCTATAGCTCAGCTCGACCCTAGCTGGCCCGTGTGCGATTAGATCTGATCTCCAAAGTTCATCTACTGTACTTTAGAGCTTTGTGGGAAGGTTCACCAGGTGTTGTTGTGCGGACTTTTCTATAGATGCTAGAACTTTCGAGTATATCTTAGATCTTTCTCAGATAATCACTGTATGTTGTAGACTAATTTATATACATGTTCAGCTCGGACATACATATATGGCACTGTAAAAGATCAAATGATAGAACGTGAATGTACACCGAGCTGGCCATGACACCGAGCTGGCCACTTTCATGCGCCAACGCGACCGGCCAACTTAATCTTTGATTTTCTTAACAAACAATTATGGCAAAGTCATACAACGAAGCAGACTTAATACTAGCCCTTCAAGCTCTCAAAAATGACCAAAAGCTTAGTCTCCGATAAGCGGTAAAAACGTACTAAGTCCCCCGAAGTACACTCCAAACGCGTAAAAACGGCGTACCTTTCCGACGCGATATTTTGCCCAATTCACGAACTATGACAGAATTAGAAGAGGAGGTTATTATTAAGTATATACTGGACTTAGATACACGAGCGTTTCCGCCCCGGATTGCTGATGTGGAAGTAATAGCAAATTCTATCCGCGCGACACGTAACGCAGGGCCGATTGGAACGCGCTGGGCCTCGAGGTTCGTCGCACGTCGTAAAGAGTTGAAAACTCGTTAGAACCGTCCTTACGATTACTAGAGGGCCCAATGCGAAGATCCAAAGCTTATTGCAGATTAGTTTCGGCTTGTTGCGAATGTTATCGCGAAATACGGTATCCAAGAGTCGGATATCTACAACCTCGACGAGACTGGGTTTATGATGGGCAAGATCTCAACCAATATAGTAGTTACGAGCTCCGAACGACGTGCCAGGCCGAAATCAATACAGCAAGGTAACCGGGAATGGGTTACCGTAATCCAAGCGGTCCAGTCTACCGGTTGGGCGCTGCCGCCGTTTATCGTTGTTGCGGGCCGATACCACCTCTCTTCTTGGTACGAAGACGACAATATTCCGAAAGATTAGAGAACTAGACCTAGTCCAAAAGGATGGACGACTAACGAGATCTGTATGGAATTCATTAAACACTTCGATAATTATACGAAAGATCGAAAGTCCGGGATATATCGATTGTTAGTGTTAGACGGTCACGAGAGCTACGTTTCCGGCGATTTCGAGCTATATTGTAAAGAACATAAAATTGTAACTTTGTGTATGCCTCCGTACTCATCTCACATCCTCTAGCCACTTGACGTGGCCTGTTTCGGTCCATTAAAGCGGGTGTACTGCCAGATGGTAGAGAAATTGATACGCCGGTCACTAATATATATCGCGAAGGAGGACTTCTTTCCTATCTTCAAAGACGCCTTCTTTGCAGTTTTCGGCGAAAAAAACGTTCAAGCTGGCTTTAGAAGGGCAGGACTTGTTCTATTTAATCCAGAAAGTGTGATTTCAAAGCTGGACGTACAATTACGGACCCCGACGCCTGTTGGCTCCCCAGAAATCGCAACCCGACCGTGGGTATCAAAGACGCCACAGAACCCGATAGAGGCTCATGCACAGTCTACTTTTTTGGAAAAGCGTATCTCCGAGCATTAGAATAGCTCTCCGACGAATATTTTCTCAGTTGTCGACCAGTTTGCGAAGGGAGCAAAAATGATAATGCACGAGCTCGCCCTCGTATGGGCCGAGTGCGCTGAGCTTCGAGAGGCAAATAAGATGCTAAGCCGGCGCCGGAGGATAAAAAAATGCAATTACGGGAAGGTGAATCACTTATTTTCCAAGAAGGACAGGACCTACGGGACTCTAGGGAGTTGGCGACGCAGATACAGCAAGAAGAGCGCCGAAATGGTGGTCGCGCAAAGCGTGTTGAAACGCGCCCGAGGCGCTGTGGTATTTGCAAGGGACTGGGCATAATGCGCGAACTTGTAAGATCGCATTGCCATCTTCTGGAGAGGAAGATTCAGAGTAGTTTTAATTGATTTACGGCGTTGTGGTTTTACTATCGTAAAATTTCTATGCGAGGTTATGTAAGGGTGGCCAGCTCGGTGTATATTCAGGTTATTCACACAACGTTTATTAACGATTCTGAGCTTATTAAGAATATCATGTCTGCGGGCATATATACTTACATGAACAGATAGACCGGACCTCTGAAGCTGCTCTGCTTGCTTGTGGCTGGTAGAGTACTGAAACCCTTCTTCGTCGAGAGCTGTAGACGAATGCAAGCACGGGTTTCGACTAGACCCGACAAGTATCTCCAGCCGACTGTATAGATGATATATCTACCCTAGGTTCGAACTTGGATGGGCTCGACAAATAAAGTAATTGTCATTGAACCTTTTAACCAGCCACTAGTGAGGACACCTGTTCAACTGAATCATCTGCGATCCTCGATTTCGCATTTTAATGCTTGCATCCAGAGAAACATCTGTAAATGGCAGTCCCCTTTTTATCATTCCTCTGCTGTAGATAGGCTAGTGTTCATTTATGTGCCTCATCCTGGAAATATCATTTACTACGCAAGGCATATGCACAAAGCGTTATGATAGATGTTTTTTCAACTTGACACTGAACGGTCAGCAATTGCAAAGGAGCCAAAGCGGCGAGGTACCGCTCGTGGCAATCGATAGTGCGGCAAAGTGGCAGCCACGCCCTGCCGAGTCTTATGCTGCTAGTGTTGGCGCTTCCCCACCAGTCGGGACTCAGCTCCAAAACTCCAATTTTGAGCACATCCCGCCTGCGCAACTGATTACCAAAGTCTCAACAGGACATTGGATCTTCTATTTTTGGAGTCCCTCGCTCTCTCGTGAAGTTGCCTAACATTGGGACGTAATGAGATCAATTCTTGAAGAACAATTGGACTCCAATGACGATATCATGGCAAGGACCGGAGTCCCTCAGGCCAGCGCTAACTGCCCTGTAACGGCCCTGTCATTGACGAATTGACAACAAACGACAAAATCGCTGCGACGACCTAAGACACAACGCCATCGATTGCGCGCCTCCAACATAATGTCGGCGATGACGGCGCTGGTACCGATTTATAACACAATGATACAAGTGCAGTACCCGAGAAGGGGGAATTTGGTCCCAAGACTCCAACACTAATACAAACGACGGCGGATTGTCCGGCTTATCAATGTTCGCTCAACAAGATTTCCAAAAAGTCGAAGCCCAATGACAGGCAGCGACTGCCCAGCAACGCCATGCAACCTTCTGGATCTCGGGAAGGTGGATATGGGCCTAGCCCAGCACCTTATCTCGCGCAGGGGCCAGAAAGTGGAAATTCGTGGCGTCGTGGGCGTGGGATTCTGGGCAGCAATCGCTCTAGCTCGTCCTGCAACAAATATCGTGTTCGCCAGGCACCTTCCAAAGCAGACTGGCTCTTCAGCTGCCCAGCTTATGGCGCAAAATATCATGCGCGATGGCTTCCATCACCAATATGAAAATGGCTGGCCCATTCTCATTTATTCTTCTAGTCCCCCCCTCTGTTTGGCATTGTCCTAAATGTTTGCATCCTGATCAGTCACCTATCGCGGCGACTACAGTCCCCCGCCTCTGCCCCCTAAGAACCAACGACGTCCATGCTGGTCGACCTGCCGCCCTGGACAACCGCTTGTATTCTCGCCAGAGCCAGGTAACAGGGGTAGGATAGTAGGAGAACCCCGCAAAAGTACATTCATTTGCAGTCATTCGTTTCATCGCCAACATGCGGCATTCGTATACCCTCGTTCTTACCCTCTCGTCGGTATCATGGGCGCAAAACCCGTCCTCGAAGCGCGGCTTAGTCTTCGTACCGGACCCGAAATGGCCACAAGATAACAAGGTTTGGGTACAATCAGGATCCGATCTGACGTGGTACTACAACTACCAGGACTTGCCATCAGTTGCCTTCGACGATGTTTCACAGGACCAATTCGAGTTCGTGCCGATGCTTTGGGGTGCAATCGACGACACGTCGTTTCGTGAATCGATTGAAAAACAAATAGACGACGGCTTGGAAATCACACATGTGCTAGGTTTTAACGAACCGGACGGACCGAGCCAGTATGGAGGAAGTAATATCGCGCCCTCAGTGGCAGCAGACGTTTGGGTGAAGAACATCGCTCCATTAGCAGACCGAGGAGTCAAACTTGGATTGCCGGCCTGCACTGGTGGATGGGGAGGAATCCCGTGGTTGCAGCAGTTCTTGGGCAATTGCTCGAAAATCATCAGCACTGGCGACGAGAAGAAGAACTGCACATATGACTTTGTGAATATTCACTGGTACGGCAACTTCGAGGGCCTGGCTAGCCACATGGGGTCATACTCCGCTGCGTAAGTTGCTCCACTGCTTACGATCCCATCGGCATACTGATATGTACGTTAGATTCCCAAATGTGACGCAGTGGATCACCGAGTACAACTTGGACAACCAGGATCTCGGTACCACGCAGGATTTCTACAACATGTCCTCAGAGTACTTTGACCGGGTTGATGCCGTTGAGCGGTACAGCTTGTTCGGTTCCTTCCGGTCGAAAGTTAGCAACGTCGGCCCCAATGCCGTCATGCTGAACAATGCGGGAGAGTTGACCGATATTGGCTCCTGGTATCTCGGCGGCAAAGCGACTGGTGTCGAGCCCACGTCAGCGGCGGGCCGGATCCAGTTACCCATCGGACTGGTGGTTCCCGCTCTAGCTGCTGTCATCCTGTTGGGTATCTAACCGACGACTTGGTTCTAGGCCAATCCAGTCACTGTCATATACAAGGTCTCTGCGCGGGCACTGACCAACGAAGTCCGAAAATATCCCTTCGGTGATTTCAATTCGAGCTGGAGACTGCTCTCTCGGCACCCGATGCCTCTCAATGATGCTGTGGTATCAACACATATTCTAAGCTTTACACGATATTTTTTTAGACTTAGACATGCTCATTGTAGTGTGAATAAAGGCGTTCAGGGGAACTTGGGACGCATGCAGATATTGAAGCCGGGCACAGAGGATCATGTATATCTGGAACGACATAAACTATATTTGGATATCTATTATATATACATGTTGTCGTATATGTCAGGATGTCTTACTGATTGAAAGTTGAGCTTGAACTCATGATGAGAACTCCGTAGATAGCTGCGATGACATGGTCGTCATTTTCCGAGTCAAGCGCGTGTCTATTCCTAGAGCTTTGCGGATAGTTCCCTCTCACTTCGATCACAGACCAGCACGATATTGTCAGCCCTAACCACATGTTAGAGTCCCGGCCGAGACGACGATCATTCAAATCAATCAGGTCATCTGTCAACCACGGTAAATTTTGTCTTTGACTTACCAACCCATCCCGTGCAGGAAACCCCAATCCTTCCGCTTTTCGCGGCAGCTATTCGCGACTTGCGCGTCCTATTTGGGTAATGTTTCCTTCTTCTACAAGACAAGTGCGGCTGATGGGTTAGCAGGGCAGACTGTTCCAAAACACGGCATGTCAAGGCTCGCCAGTAGGCATAGTGAATAACCGGGTTGGCAGCTTTAAATACCAGAGTCGTGCCGCAGTGGGTCGCAAGTTCGTTGTTTACGTCTTTCTCTCGTCGAGCTTGCAGTTTCTGATAGACTTATTTCTTTTTTCAACATAGGCGTGTTTGGATTTCACCGTGACATGCCTACTTCCTCAACCCAGAGAAATGTCCTTTCCGCATCCTGAACGCCCAAGATGAAATTCAACCTCACCACCCTTGCGGCCCTCGCGCTTCTCAGCACAGCTGCGCCCCCGGTCGTCGCAGCCCCAACCCACCAATTTGACCAATTCTTCCCCGGCTGGGACAGCATGCTGCAAGAGCTCCTCCGCGAAAACTGCTCCGCCCCCTACGCCCCCTACCGAACAGGCAACGTCGACTTCAACGCCGGATCGTCCTCCCTCGTCACCCCCGTCATCGAGTGCATCCTCTCGCAATTCCCCGAATTCCGCAAGGCCGAACTAACCGCCAGCGCCGTGATCCTAGGTCTACTCCCTTCCATCCTCATGGGGCTCGGCAGCACCGCCGCTGAGACCAGTTACTGGGTTTGAGAAGACCCGGCCTGGCTTTTTTGCTCGCGGCGGGAAGTCCTGCAGTGGACATGATGAAGGGGAGCGAGTTCACGGAGACGGTGGCTAGGTTTGTGGAGGGGGCCGAGACGATTCATCTTGTTCTGCCGAGGTGGAGTCTCGGAGCTGTGCCGCCGGCGTGGAGGCCTGTGATTAGTGTGCTAGAATATCTAGTCGCCGGAGGCGCCGTGGCGAACGTAGTCATGCTGGCGTACCAGCTCGGCGTGCATGCTATTGTGGTGTTTGCGCCCGAGACGGTGTTTTTGCTGCCTCTGTGGACGTTCTTTGCTGTGCTGATCCATCTCGCCGGCGTTTTGTCTCTGCATTTGCGTGTGCGTGTTGTGAGGGTGCAGGGGGGGCACAAGAAATATGTCGAGAGGCGCGGCACGGGGTTCGGGGAGTGGGTGCCAGAGGAGGTGGTGCCATCGGCGTTTCAGTCGCCCAAGAAGCTGCAGTGGCGGGAGGGAGAGAATGCGTTGTTTGAGATGATTACGTGGTTGTTGGGCGTGGGAACCGTGACGCACATGGTTCTTGGGACGCTGGTATTGTCGAGCATGTTGTTCTTTAGTGTCGTGGACTCGGTCACGATTGTGGCGAGGTATATGGTGAGTAGTATTGCGTGTCGGGCTGTGTTGAGGTTCGAATTGAGCGGGATGAGGGAGGGGACTAAGTATCAAGGGGCTGAGGGGCGGCAAGAGGAGGAAGAGGTTGAGCTTACTCAGGGCAGCAGAGTAAATAGTGTCGAGATGCGGGTATGAGTTCGGGAAAGGGAGGAGAGTTGATTTTGGTTTCAGTAGAAATGCTCATTTATTTACCTTCTATGCGGCGACTTGTATTAATTATTGTTTCTTCCGACGTTGCAAAGAAACTGCTCAAGTCCTGGCTCTTCTACAGTCCCGAAGTACATGTAAGTGTTGCGTACAATTCGACGATTAGAAATTAGCCTCGACTTTAGTAGGGGGGACTTGGGTGGTCAACAAGAATGGGTTTCCGGAAGTAGTGCTTCCTGGGCTTGGACTTGGACTTGGTGGATTCATACCAAGTGGATATGAGATTCAAGACAATATTCCAGAACAGTCATGGCTCAAACAATCCGAAGACTGTGAATGTGCTTGTTGTGGCTTCATGAGATACTGGTCCAAGAGCTCCAGATGACCGTCTCGAAAGAAGTAGCTTACATGTAGATTACGACTGAAGGTTAACTCCTTAGCCCCTTTGAGTCTCCTGAAAGTGGTATAGCATGAGGATGGAAGTAAATGGAACTTGCCCCTCAATGTAGAGTCAAATTCGCCGAGTCGTGTACTTGAGCGCACGGTAACAGCTTCAGTGGCGTCCTGGCTCAAATTATACTTCTCTCCAAGAGACGCCGTCTGGTGCCAGGGAAATATTGACCTGATACGATCCCAGTTGGATTATTGCGCTAGGATCTGTCGACTTAAGACTCCCCTGATTGTGTACCAACACGATTGATTTAACTTCCAGAGCCCAACCGATAAAAACTGCGTTTTGTCCTGAAAAGGAGTTTGGGGGGTTGCGCTGAGCGCTATGTATGCTGCCCTCAGTTATTGCCGGGGGACCGCCATACCAAGCTACAAGACAGCTTAAAATAACCATTCGGAATATCGGCTCCCTGGTGATGAGAATATCTTCCACCACCGTGCTCCTATTATGCAAGGATCCGTTACCGTTTGCCGCAGCCGAGACATTATGTTTGGATCGATGCACTCTGCATAATCAAAGAAACCGGAAGACTGTAAACGCAAGGTTCAAAACTCGGCATGGGAGCAAGACTTTGGAATTAACGTTGCGGCTCTTTGTAAAGCCCATCTTTGAAAGCACGTCTCAGACTTCGCATCGCATCCAGCACATAGTCAGGCGTACCTATTTTGCAGATTTTCATCTGGACTTCGAAATTATGGAACTAAAAAATAGACACGGCACTCTAGAGGACATGTAACTCCTGTGTCTAGCAAGCAGGAAACAGCCCCGCCAGTACAGTCTAAGAATACAGTTCATGAATTTGAGTTACTTTGCAAAAGTCGCAATTCGCAATGTGTGCACAGGCTGTTCATGGAAAGGAATAGACAACGAAATTGAACTGATACATCTGGCAAAAGCCGGTGGCACCAATATCTTTGCAGTTGCTCAACTACGACCACGACCAGTCATCTAGGTTGTTTTGTAAAATTGAATATAGCTGCATCTCGATTCTTTATTTCGCATCCGGAAGTCTTGAGACTACTGTGTCGACAAGTTCTCTAAGCAGATTCAATCGATAAAGCAAGCAGTGAGTGTTCGTTTAGTTCTACAAAGGCCGGAGGCTGCCCAAGTACTAATGAGTTCTGAAATCGCGAATTAACGTGAATGTACACCGAGCTGGCTACCCTTACATAACCTCGTATAGAAATTTTACGATAGTAAAACCACAACGCCGTAAATCAATTGAAACTACTCTGAATCTTCCTCTCCAGAAGATGGCAATGCGATCTTACAAGCTCGCGCATTATGCCCAGTCCCGTTGCAAATACCACAGCGCCTCGGACGCGTTTCAACACGCTTTGCGCGACCACCATTTCGGCGCTCTTCTTGCTGTATCTGCGTCGCCAACTCCCTAGAGTCCCGTAGGTCCTGTCCTTCTTGGAAAATAAGTGATTCTCCTTCCCGTAATTGCATTTTTTTAGTCCTCCGGCGCCGGCTTAGCATCTTATTTGCCTCTCGAAGCTCAGCGCACTCGGCCCGTACGAGGGCGAGCTCGTGCATTATCATTTTTGCTCCCTTCGCAAACTGGTCGACAGCTGAGAAAATATTTGCGTGCGACGAACCTCGAGGCCCAGCGCGTTCCAATCGGCCCTGCGTTACGTGTCGCGCGGATAGAATTTGCTATTACTTCCACATCAGCAATCCGGGGCGGAAACGCTCGTGTATCTAAGTCCAGTATATACTTAATAATAACCTCCTCTTCTAATTCTGTCATAGTTTGTGAATTGGGCAAAATATCGCGTCGGAAAGGTACGCCGTTTTTACGCATTTGGAGGGTACTTCGGGGGACTTAGTACGTTTTTACCGCTTATCGGAGACTAAGTTTTTGGTCATTTTTGAGAGCTTGAAGGGCCAGTATCAAGTCTGCTTCGTTGTATGACTTTGCCATAATTGTTTGTTAAGAAAATCAAAGATTAAGTTGGCCGGTCGCGTTGGCGCATGAAAGTGGCCAGCTCGGTGTACATTCACGTTATTATAAAGGTAGCGAAAACAGAAGAGTAGATGCTCTTAGCCGAAGACTAAACGAACAAGCAATACCTACAAATACGTAGGCTATTCTAGTAATTACTAACGAAGGGGATTTTCAACCTTTAATATAGAGTTGGACAATATGGGCCCTGTGGGCCATGTGGGTCCTATACTTGCCACTATCGCCACCTAGAACGGCGACCATCCCCACATACCTCTATTACGAGAAATGTGGCAAGGATAGAACATTCCCTACTTATCTATATGCTTCTACAACTTGTCTGAATTAATCAGCAAGTCTACCATTCATTGACTATATAAGAACCCTTTTGTTTCCATACATAGACCCTCGAAGAGAGGACCAGAGTTAGCTACAATACATACAGGTTAGGCATATGTGCCCTCCTTTTGCTCCTTCAACGGGAACATAAAATCCAAGTTATAGCTTAACGCTAATACTCCTAATCCGTCGCCGAATAGCTAGCTACATGGTTACTCAGAGCCATCGACTTCCAGACCTCTCACTGTCCCATAAATCGAGCCTACCCACAATAGTACCACGACAACGGAGAACATCCAAAACGCCCGTTGCATATCTCGTTTTCCAGATTCGCTGAGTCCTTGAGGCCATAGCTCATCTCCTGGCACAGAGAGAGCAACTTGCATCGACGAAACAGCGAGGGAAACACTGGCAATCACGAAAAGCAAAGGCAGGGTCGCTCTCGCCACGAAATCGGTGTGAGACCACTGAGGAATTTCGTAGAACCAGATCGTGCTGGTGTGCTGGGGACGAAATATTCGGACGGCCCAGTCCAGTCGCGAGAGACGTAGCTGTCCGTAGTGGTACCGCTTTGCAACGCTCTCGTCTCCGAGGTCGCGAAAGTGGCGAATGAAACTTGACCACAGGAGCCAGTCGACATCCTCAGGGATCAGATAAGACTCCTTTACCAACATGAAGTCGAGGCGATGCGGTACGAGCAACGCATATGACCGCAAAAACCCTAGTGCAACCGAGCGGTCGAAGGCTGAAGTAGCAGCTTGGGAAAGTCCTTGGGAATACGGCGCAGAAGTTTCCCCCATCCTAGGGTGTAGATACATAGTCCAAAAATCATGGTTGAGGAGGAAAACTGGAATGGGCTTTATGTAGATTTTGTCGCCGCCCCAGACGAGATGAAGTCTAGGGTCTTCCGCAGGGACAAGGCTTCGGCCCTTGACTCTTTGCCTATGGAGCGCGTCAATGTTTTGGCCGGATTTCCTGGCAACTAGCCAAAGTTGATCGTAAAGTTCGTTCAGGAGTGGAGTTTCCAGTTGATTGGACAAATAGTCGCGGACTTCGTCGAGTAGAAGATTAACTGCGGGATCTCCAGGTATATGTGTTATATAATGTGCATCGTTCTCATGTAGATGTGTAGGGGTTGGTATGCTGATATCAGAAGGCTTCAAAAGTTCTTTGTTCGGAGCACATGACTGCGGGAACGGAGTCTGAGAGCCTGTAGAAATAGCCATCGTGTGTCAGGCACGACAGCGAGGTTGGCGAACGTAAGGGTGTGAGCAGCAGGTGCCTTGTATTTCGAGCCCATTGGTGTTCGACAAGGCACGAAGCGGCAACACCTCGGACGGCGCCGGGTATGTGGCTGCCTTAGGCTACAACAGGTCAGCTGCAGCCGGTACAGCCTCGACATCGAGAACAATGAGTGACAGTACTACACTTTGCTTTAATGTACTGCAACTGCATCGCACGATTATCGACAAACTGTTTCTGTACATTTTATGCGTATCTGCTCCTCTGTTCCCACCTGGTCCTTTACAACAATTGACCGGACCGACCCCTCTAGTGAAGTGGGGCTGACGGATCTAAAGAAACAATTGCGATTTTCTCCATCCTCTTTCTCTCAATGGCATTATTCTATGACATGATCACGTACCTTGTCGTCTTTCTCCTTATGATCGCGTTCCTCTATGACCAACTCACGAAGAAGATTCCGACCCGGGTCGACCCCCGTCAAGCCCCAAAATCGAGATTTGGGCTTGTCCCGGCAGGGCCGCATAGTTCACCTGTCCGTGCCGGAGGGATAGAGTAGGCGTGATTCCTCGCTAGTTAATTGGAACATTTCTGACACGCCTAGTATCGTTTTCGTCCATGGCCTTGGATCTAACCCCGACACGACGTGGCGAGCGAGGTCTGATGTACCCGAAGAAGCCCTGCCGGATAGTGAGCGGTATTTGACCTGGGTTAGCGACTTCCTTCCCAACGATTTGCATACAGCGACCCGAGATATCCGCATGTTCTTCTATAACTATGATTCATACTGGAAGAGGGATGCAATACACACACGGCTCTCGCATCTTGCCAATGTTCTCCTTCAGCACATCAAGCAGATCCGGGAGTCCGAGCAGGTGAGTAATGACAATGTATACGACTTTGGATTGCTGCTGACGGCCCGGCCTCCAGGAGCGAAGCCGGGACCTGATTTTTGTGGAATACAGTTATGGGGGTCTAGTGATCAAGCAGGTAAGTGGCAAATGCTCTTCTCTAGTCGCGAAATCTGACCATGGTAGGCACTTGTTCAAAGCTATGCACGTCGAGGCCCAAGCCACGTTACCGAACATATCAAAGCGATCCTCTTCTTAGGTACGCCGCATCGTGGGTCTAGCTTCAGTGTATGGGGACGGCTGGCGGCGCGAGCTCTCCAGCCGCGCGGTTCCAACCCTTCAATCCTAGCCGAAATAGAGTACGATTCGACTTTATTGCTAGACTTGCACAGGACATTTGTCAGTATCGTTCGACATGATTTATGGGTGTTCAACTTTTTTGAGCAACGATCGACGCAACTTCTTCGACTATGGTTCATCCAATGGCAACAATTCGTAAGTAGGTTACTAAGCTGAAGAAAGCATTCTAACAGGAGATCTAGTGTGTTCGTGAGTCATCTGCAACGTATGATGGACCACATGTTGAAAACATCGGCCTGTCCGTGGACCACTCTGGGCTTAACAAGTTTGGTTCGAGAAACGAAAGCTATAAGATGATCCTATCGAAGCTTCGCAACATCACGGCATCTTCAGCTCGGTCGGTAAAGCACCACTACGCCGTCCCGCTCGAGACCGTATCAACGTTTACCCAGCGAGACGAGTTATGGAAACAACTTGAGGAAAAGCTGCAGATACGACATGAGAAAGCAAGTGTTCCGTATGGGGTTACCATTCACGGACTAGGTGGTGCTGGTAAATCCCAGCTGGCGCTAAAGTACGCGGAACATTATCGAGATCGTTATAACCCAATTTTGTGGATTGATGCGACAGATGAGGAGGCGGTCCGATCGAGCTTCAAAAGATGTGCTGCAGAGCTGGGTCTCCCGGAAGAGCAGAATAAGAGGCAAGGCTCTGCTCTCGCTGATGCGGAGGCTGTCCAGGCGGTGCTCCGATGGCTCCGCGACAGAGTGGAGCCGGATGATGAATGGCTGTGTATCGTTGATAATGCCGATGACCTCCGCTGGGGAATTCAGAAGATAATGCCAAAAGGGGGAAGAGGAAAAATTATTATTACTAGTCAGAACACCTTGAGCCAAAAGCTAGTTTCCGGGGGGTGCGAGCAGCTTAAAGTCGATATCATGTCGCCGCTAGAAGGAAGGAGACTTCTTCTCCAACATCTCAAGCTGGATGTAGTCTCAGCACCCGGAGAAATCCAAAACAGCTGCGATAAGATGGCGCAAAAGCTTGGATACCTAGCACTTGCTATTGACCTTGCAGGCGCCTATATTGGCAACGACCCTGATCGTGAGGGTGCTCTGACGCAGTATCTAGCAGACTACGACACGCATTGCGACGAGCTCTTGCAAATGGATAGTTTTCGGGGACTTTTGCCAACGGAGAAGACAGTGTGGACGGTATGGGACACGACACTCCAAAGAATTACGAGAGAGAACCCAATACTACAGCCTAATTTGCTTTTAACATTTCTTGCACACTTCAAGGGCACTATTGTTCAGGAGGAGATGTTTCGACTAGCAGCTCTTGGCTGCGCTTTCGTCGATGATGAGCTCGTCGAAGGAATACCTACAGAGCTTCGAAAACTTTTCTTATCTAAAAGCGGTGAATGGGACAGTTTCCTATACCGGCAGAGCTGCAACGTACTGCTCCGCTATAGCCTGCTGCAGCTTGTGGACGGTGAATGGCGTGGCGTCATGATGCACAGGCTGGTTCAGTGGCGGGCATTACAAAGCGAACAAAGTCGAAGATGGGGTTGGTGGTATATAGTGTTTATACTGGCAGCGTGCCAACAACTTAGCGAGGACGAACGCCAGCCCGAATTCCGTCGACATTTGATAGTGCATCTCCCACATATTTCCGAAATTCGCGGTAATTATGGTGTAGATTCGGAGAGGCAACATGATTTTATACGGAGCACGTTGAGTAGGGTTTTTTATAGTGAAGGCCGGTGGGAGGAGGCCGAGGAGCTGGAGGTGCAGGTGATGGAGACGAGCAAGACGAAGCTCGGGGTGGACCATCCCGATACACTTACGAGCATGACCAACCTAGCGTCGACGTACAGGAACCAGGGCCGGTGGGAGGAGGCCGAGGAGCTGGAGGTGCAGGTGATGGAGACTCGCAAGACGAAGCTCGGGGCGGACCATCCCGATACACTTACGAGCATGACCAACCTAGCGTCGACGTACAGGAACCAGGGCCGGTGGGAGGAGGCCGAGGAGCTGGAGGTGCAGGTGATGGAGACTCGCAAGACGAAGCTCGGGGCGGACCATCCCTCTACACTTACGAGCATGGCCAACCTAGCGTCGACGTACAGGAACCAGGGCCGATGGGAGGAGGCCGAGGAGCTGGAGGTGCAGGTCATGGAGACTCGCAAGACGAAGCTCGGGGCGGACCATCCCGATACACTTACGAGCATGGCCAACCTAGCGTCGACGTACAGGAACCAGGGCCGGTGGGAGGAGGCCGAGGAGCTGGAGGTGCAGGTCATGGAGACGAGCAAGACAAATCTCGGGGCGGACCATCCCTCTATACTTACGAGCATGGCCAACCTAGCGTCGACGTTTTGGAACCAGGGCCGATGGGAGGAGGCCGAGGAGCTGGAGGTGCAGGCCATGGAGACTCGCAAGACGAAGCTCGGGGCGGACCATCCCTCTACACTTACGAGCATGGCCAACCTAGCGTCGACGTACAGGAACCAGGGCCGGTGGGAGGAGGCCGAGGAGCTGTTTTTGCAGGTGATGGAGACTCGCAAGACGAAGCTCGGGGCGGGCCATCCATCTACACTTACGAGCATGGCCAACCTCGCTTTAACTTGGAAAGCTCAAGGTCGACAGGCAGATGCTGTACCATCCCCCACCACCCCACCAGTAACACCACCCCACCGGTAACGTTAATTGAGCACAATACTGCAAAAACACTACATTTTTACTTACACATAATTCCGTACATATGGAAGCTATTTATACCGTAGTTATACCATTATGTAGCTATTGTTATGGAGTTTAAGAATATCGCCACCTTTCGACCTTACGATCACTTTGTGTGACTACAGCGGCCGGCAAATCATCGGCCGTAGCCTCTGATTCTGATGAATCAACCCCTTCATCCTCAACTTCCACAACTTTCCCATTATTGGCTGGTTCTTGACGGTTATTAGGGGTTATAGGCTCCCCTGCAGCTAGTGCTTCTGATACTGTTATAAAACGGCGATTCGGATTTGGCAATGACTTGCGCTTTTTACCCCTTTTCAAGCGGTCTAGTTCCTCCTGTAATGCCGTAGCCTTAGTGCGTTCGGCTACCAACTCTGCCTCTAAGGCTTCAACCCCCTTGGTAACCTTCTGTAGCCTATAGCGGCTATGTGGGCTTGATTTGTTCGCAAAGTTGCGGATTTGACGGCTCGTACGGGGTGTAGAATCACTGTCAAGTCCAGGGGCTTGTGGCGGCGGTGGAGTGCCCCTTTTATCAACATATACCTGCATTTCTGGATGCCGTAGTGCCTTGGCCCTTTAAATTGGCCAATTTCCAGTAGTTCTCCAGCCAGATTTAATGACCTTATCGGTTATAGCCTTGCGTGCAGTACTATAACACCGGATAAAGTTGACTTTATCAACTGGCACCGCATCCGTCATTCTATCCAATTTACTAACTTCTGCCCTATAGGCCGACTTCAATACGTTAATGGGGCCATTTTCATTTGGCTGTAAGCCATGGTAAGTGTGTGCCGGTAAGTAACAACAGTATACATTGTGCATGAAGCACGTAGTCATCCACTCATCCTATATAGCCCAGTTAGTACAGTTATACTGCAATAACTAGAAGACTTACAGAGGCGTGGGATCCATGGCCATCTAGTATAATTAGCCTAGCATCAGAGGGGTCTTCTGGCTGCGTCTGAGGCAAGTATACGTCAATAAGCCACTGATGGCCTATATGGTTGTCTGTCCAGCCATTTGGTGACGTTATATAGCGCCAGTGGGGACAGATCTCTCGGAATTGGTCAATGAACCACTGTTTTTGGAGCTCTGTGCCCTTAAGCACTATACCTGGCTCTAGAAGGCGGCCATCGGCTGTAGTGGCTTCAATAAAGGTAGTCCAACTACGACCCTGTGAGCTCTTAATTATAGCCTTCTGTTGGGCGTCAGAACTCCCCAATACGAGCCCGCCAAGGCCTATAGTATAGTAATTAGCATAGATAATTGCCTAAGAGACTAAGAGATAGTTAACAAAGCCAGCCATTATGCCTCCCTAATCGAAATTAACTGTATTTTATGGCTTAATCCAGCCGTATTCTCTCTCACGGATATCAAAGTACCAATGTACGGCTTTTGGTGTAAACGAGTTAAATCGAGCTGTCTCCTGCTTTCTACCCATCTTGGTACGAATTTCTGGATGTCTACAGACAAATCGGTTGAGACAATTCTTCCCTAATTCGTTGGTATCCCCCTGTTGAGCCAGAAGTGTAGAAACGCAAGCGCGTACGTGATTGTGCGTAGGGGCATATCCCAAGAATTTTACGGCTGCCGGAACTCCGTAGTACCGATGTGGAGTATCGTGTAACCTTTCTAAAAATGCTAGATTGAAAACTCTATTCAATTCGCTATTTATTCGTGCAATCGGCTTGTAAATAGCTTCAATTTCCATTAAGATCCGTATAATTGAAGTTGAAGTAATTATAGTGTAGGTGCTGCTAATTTGGTTACCGGTGGGGTGGTGGGGGATGGTAGTGTTAATGCAGGGCTGTGTGCAGGCTTAGCAACGAGTCCTAGGGCCAGAGCATCTAAATACTCTGTCGACTCAAGCATCATAGAAGATTGGAGCATCTAGAATACATGCCCTTTTGCTCTATAATTATGAGCTGTTAGACTTTCTTTACTTATGTTCTGGTTAACCCGTTATTACTCAACTTGTTGGTCTTGAATTTTCCTTATAGCCTACATTTATCGTGCATTTTCTCGGGCGTTGAGATTCAACACCGGCTCGGTTTAGATGGTGACCACATCACCTTAATCAGACCATATATTTATTACACGCCACTGGCATATCCTGTGAGTCGGCACAGTCTCTCCTTAGTGCTGGAGCTATTTGAAGGGCTAAGTCCCCTGATATCTAGAGTTTTATGTGCTGGTGTTTTTATTAGCTGCTAGCATGATATGCTTGGACCACGTACCATGATACGTAAACACATTAATCATCTTAGGGGTAGCGGTGCCTAGGTACCCTTGAGATAGTATCTCGTCCAGGCTTGTTGGTGATCCTGCACTGCAGACTTGCTGCAGCCAAAATGGTGGCAGATAATGACAGTACTTCTAATTACATTAGTTATTCCAAATAATGGTATAAAAATCCGTCAGAAAACTCAGTATTGGATCTGGATATGAGCCACATCTAACAGCAAGATGATATGAACATATTCAGTTTCACCCAACCTACGTCCACAATAATCACTAACGAAACAAACGTAGATTAACATATCCGGATTCAAGCTGATTGTTTGAAGAAATAGAAAATATCAGTAAAACGAACAGAACTTTGTCTTGAGGCACATAAGGGATATTGAATACAAATACGAACATCTATGTCAATCATATTCGTCAGCACGGTAAAGCTACAGTTCACGAAAAAGCATCAGTTATCCGGATCATATTGCAGATAACATGTCACCAAGTGATTAAAATTCAATGGATTGTTTAGGGCGTGGCTGGGAATTAATGATAGTTACTCTTATAATCCTAGGCTACTACATAGATGACTTGCAATCTGTTGCGGGAGTAAGTAGGTAAACCGTCCCATTCTGAGGAAGCCCATATGCCATATAGTTTTCTTGCCCAATTGAAAGAATTTTGTGAGTTCCATCCTTTATGTCCCCTACTATTATTGAGCGCCAAAACTCCACCACTTCATGCATGTCACCACATTCGGAAGCGAGGCAGACTGGAAAGCCTTACACTGCAGACAAGCTGTAGCCGAGTGTATTGAGCCGCGATTTTTATAATTTCAAGACGCTAGTTTGGCTACAAGTTCAGGAAACCTAACACTCTCATCCCGGTTCAATTTGAATGATTGAGTCAGGCAAGTGTGCTCCATCACCATGGACGTCGTCTCATCAGTGGCGACCATAATCGCCATATTGCAAGGAGGTCAAATGCTCATCCAAGTGGGCGGGGCCTTTCGCGAAACGTTCCTGAAGAAGGAAAACAATCACTTACGCGTCCAAGACTCGTCCCTCTGGGTGGAAAACCTCGGTGTCTTCATCGAGGAAATCGAGGCGTTCAAAACGAAGCAAATGCAATACCATGTTCCATCCGCAAAGATCAACGACGTTTTGGAGGCATGTTACTCCCAGCTGAGCCGGCTGCGGAAGAATCTCGACGAATTCGGCGTCTCTCAAGATAGAGGCAAGTTTCGGATCTGGATGAGCAAGATCAAGGAGCGCTTCAGCCAGCAGGAGCTGCAGCAGATAGACACGGCAATTCAGACGTTATCGGCGCATATGAGTCTATACATGAATTTGATTGCCAAGTCAGCCATTCCCTTCTGGATAAAGAGCCCAATCGTGTCCTGTAACCAATAATACTGACGGACTCGTTGGTTGCAGGAACTCGCACATTGAATACAACAAAGAAATGATGGAGAAGCTGCAGCAAGTGTCCAATCACCAGATTATGTTCTTCTCTGATACGGTGGGCGAGATACAAGTGATGAAAACGGCGGTGCTGGACTTGACCAGCCGCATGGACAAATTGTCCGTTTCTTCGATCGATACCCAAGCAGCAGCAACAACCCCCGATATATCCAGAGCCATCACCATGGTTGTAAATGATACTTCGGACACGACGCAGGTGGGCGAAGTCCACCCCGGTTTGAACATGATTTTCCCTGGTGTCGACCGCCATTACAATATAGCCCGGTCCGTCGCCGGCCGACTACACGCCTGGCTCACTTCAGCAGGCACCGCCAACCCCATCCTGTGCATGATCGTGAAGCCCCTGGATCCCCCCAATGTCCAGCAGCCGCACGAGCACGATCGGACTATCCAACATCTGTGCACCTGCACCTTGAGACTCGCCATGGGTGCCGGATTCAAGTCCCTCCACTACAACGCCCTCTGCATCCCCCCAACACAAAGCAACATGACGGATCTGATGTCGGGCCACGGAACCATCGCTCACGCCATCTGGTGGCTCAGTGCCGGGATGCAGCTCGATGTGCCCTATCTAGGCGAAGCGGAAGCCCCGCGCATGCCATGGAACGAGCCGCATAGGTTTGTGCCTGACGTCGACGCCTTCGTCGAAGCGGTGCAGCGGTGGAGTCGAGAAACGCAGAAGCCAAGATGGCTGGTGCTGTACATGCTCTCGATGACGTGCACTACTGGCACCGACGAGGATCGGGAGTTATACCAAAAGCTGATCCGGGGTCTGGTGGGACTCTGCAGAGAGGGGAGCATGTGCATGCTGTTCGTTTCGAGCGAGCCTAGCGACCTGGTTCGTGGGAATTTTCCCTCGGATGCAATCCTCGAGTATCCGTACGATGAGTCGACGGTTGTGGATCTTGAAGAGTGGGAATTGGAGTTGAGTGAAGTCATGTTCTCGGAGGACGAGGACGACGTTGATATGGAGGACGAAGGGAATGATAATGGGAATGGCGGCAACAGTGATGACGATAAAGATCTGACAGAGGAGCAACGACTTCACAAGACGCAACTTAAGAGGGACCATGAGGAGTACTATGGGGCCGGTGAGAACTTCCAGTATTGGTAAGTTAGCAGCATGGCAGCACATAATTCTGGCTTTACTATGGGCGTGCCTGTTACTGGGTGTGATACCCGGTGGCGACATGGATCAGTGCTTGGCCAGCAGACAGAGAAATACTGCGCAGGCATGTTTCAGGGGCAGTAAAGTGGGCATGGAAAATTTTATGAAGCAATCAAGAGAATTGAATTTCATCTCGCCGTGTTCGTAACTTTCCTCAGCATCTGTCCTAAGTATTCCTGTACTTAACCTAGATCCGGGTTATATCTTGTGTACTTGTCTCATACGTCTAACCTTCTCCGCTGACTTGCCGTGTTGTGCATGCGGGCAATCCAGTCCTAGTCGTCGTAATAGGCCTCCTCGTACTCTTCTTCATATTCCTCTCTAGCTTCTTCAAGCTCCTCCTGGTCGCTACTGCTTGCATCCGAGTCCGCGGCCTCGGCCGCAGCTTTCTCGTAGTCCTCGCGCGCGGAAGCGACGGACTCGCGGTCGCTTTCGGACACCCGGTCGCCCTCCACGTCGTATTGGGGAACGCCAGTATCATAGACAGGGGCGACGTCAGACGGTGCAGCTGCATAGAGAGGCACTGCGGCGGGATGGTGCTCATCGTCGGAATCATCTTTGTTCAATTAGCAAAGCCCATATTGTAATGGGGGATAGAAAGGGGTTTATACCTAGCGCATCGGCAATTAGTGCACCCCCGACGGCGCCGAGAGCGATACCACCAGCCGCACCGAGGAGCATGCCACTGCTACTATTCTTTTTCTTCTCTGTATGTTCGGATTCCCCATGACCCCCTCCATACGGGTTTCCCTGGTAGTGGCCACCATGGTCGCCGCCGCCGTGGCTTCCGTAGCCGCCATCACTGTGGCCACCATAACCTCCATTGCCGTGGCCATACTCGCCACCTCCATGCGATGCATACCCAGTCTCAGATTCATGACCACGGTTCTCACCACCAGGCGCACCGATATGGGCATCGTACACTGGGGCTTCCCACTGCGAGC
The DNA here is from genome assembly GCF_002105095.1 of Pseudomassariella vexata. Taxonomy (NCBI): domain Eukaryota; kingdom Fungi; phylum Ascomycota; class Sordariomycetes; order Amphisphaeriales; family Pseudomassariaceae; genus Pseudomassariella; species Pseudomassariella vexata. The sequence continues at coordinate 3,648,759 of NW_024467957.1, forward strand.
GGCGCGTAGCTTCCTCTACGTAGTACCATCGCTGGTACTGGTGGTCGTACTGTGGGATCCAACCTGCAGGAATTGGTGGTTTTCCTGGCGGTGGTGAGTAAGCTGGCACAGCAGGCGGGCCGAGACTCTGATTGCTGCCATACTCTGGTCGCGGTCCAGGTGGCGGCGGAGACGAGTACTGCCCAGGCGGTGGAGGAGACGAGTACTGTCCCGGTGGTGGAGTCGAATATTGACCATAACCTTGCTGTGGGGGCGGGTATTGACCTCCACCGTATTGTTGGGGCGGTGGCGGAGGTGATGAGTACTGACCCGAGTGCGAAGGCCCAGCGCCGCCCGGGTAGCCGGCGTGGTCATCATAGCCCCGCTGGCCTGCGATCAAGTTAGCATTGGCTGTGACGGATACGACGGATGTGAAAACGTGCCTGAATAGCCGGACTCGTCATCCTTGCGGCGATCGGATCCGACGTTGAGGTCGTCGAACTTCTCGGCGAGGCCTTTAAGGAAGGATGACATTTTGAATTTGAGGTGGTGTCAGAGATGAATGGCGGGATGGAACGCTGTTTGGAAATCTCAGAGGCGAGTTGGCTCAAATTGGCTAGGAGTTGGTTCTTGTTGTGTTAAACAGCATGGTCACGACTGTCAACCCAGGGCATTAGATATAATGTTTGCGGCGTGGCCACCGATGGCCCGCATCCCACCTGCGTGCAGAAATTGCGAAGCCGCAACTTGCATACAATTGAGGGGGGGTTGCTTGGCCAAGCATTGGAGCCCTCTGACGAGAACCTCACAAGTACAAACATCTCAGCACAGACGCAGTCGATCGATTGTCAGTACGAGTTGAGCAATAATGCCTCGTTTCTAATAAGTCCGCCAGTGGAAGAATCACACCAATCCTGGATCATCCGATGTTGGTGTTAATACCTCGTTGGAGTCCTCCCACTGCTCCCATCCCAGCCTGCGATCTGTTCGATGTAGCGCTTGGTGCGCATGTTGGATGTGTGCCTATCCCCAGCCGTGATGCCGAGTAAAGGGTCAGATGAAACTCCAATAGGCTCATCCCGTCGTTTGAACTCCCTAAAATGGGCTGCTGGGAGCTGCAGGCATCATCGTTTCCGGCGACTTTGTCGTTCTGGTCTCCACTAAGATTAAGCCTTGATGGGCCGTTACTTCAGCTGCCCCGCCCCCCGCCGTCATCTGCGACGCGTATGCTGCGCCTCGTCCTGTCTCGAACTCCCTTCCTTCAACTTACCTTCATCTTCGTGCACTTACAACACCTGGCTTCTACATCCTCAGAGGATTCTGACCTCCAAATTCTTTTGGTTCTCCTTCATTGATTGACCGTGCACCTTTCGCTCTTGAATCTCTCGGCTACGCTCATTCCACCTGCCGTTGCAAACAGCAACTCACTATGTCTTGGGGAGGCCCACCACCGAATCAAGGCTACGGAGGCTACGGCGGCGGAGGAGGAGGAGGATACGGTCCTCCTCAACCACCGCCGGGTCAATGGCAGCAGCCGCCGCCGCCGCAGCAGCAGCAGCCAGGGTACAATCAATACGGCGGTCCTCCTCCTCACGGACCCCCTCAACAACAGTATGGCCATAATCAATACGGCCCGCCTTCGCATCACCAGCCGCCGCCCCAAAACAGTTATCCAGGAGGATATGGCGGACCTCCTCAGCATCACCAGCAGCCCCAGTATCCCCAGCATTCCCAGCACGGTTATCAACCTCCACCCGGCCCGCCTCCGCCGGGCCTCGATCCTTACGGCTACAGACAGGGTGGCCAAGGAGGACAGGGAGGATACGGAGGCGATCACCGCACCGCGCAAGCTCCCCCACACGCCGCACAGCAGTTTGGACATGGCGCACCGGCCGGCTACACATTCCAGTATTCCAACTGTACTGGAAAGCGCAAGGCCTTGCTGATCGGCATCAACTATTTTGGCCAAAAGGGCGAGCTGCGCGGCTGCATCAATGACGTCAAGAACCTCTCCGCCTTCCTCATCGAGCGATACAATTACAAGCGCGAGGACATGGTCATCTTGACGGATGACCAGGATCCGAATGGGAAGATGTATCCGACAAAGGTCAACATTATACAGGCGATGAAATGGCTGGTTAGCAATGCGCAAGCAGACGATGCACTCTTCCTCCACTACTCGGGTCATGGTGGGCAGACTAAGGACCTAGATGGCGACGAGGAGGATGGAACAGACGAGGTCATCTATCCTGTTGACTACCAGCGGGCGGGCCACATCGTCGACGATGAGATCCACTTCACTGTGGTTAAGCCGCTGGGGCCGGGTGTCAGACTGACCGCCATCTTCGATTCATGCCACTCCGGTTCCGTCATGGATCTGCCTTACATGTACTCCACCAAGGGCGTACTGAAAGAGCCCAACCTAGCCGCCGAGGCGGGTCAAGGTCTGTTGGCCGCTTTTTCAGCCTACACCAAGGGCGATATGGCCGGTGTCGCGAGCACCATCTTTGGCTTCGCCAAGACGGCGTACCGCGGGGATGATGCGTACAAGAAGACCAAGCAGACCAAGACTTCGCCTGCTGATGTCATCATGTGGTCTGGCAGCAAGGACGACCAAACGAGTGCCGATGCCACGATCGCTCAGCAGGCTACCGGGGCCATGTCCTTTGCTTTTATCACCGCGATCAAGCAGAATCCGAAGCAGAGCTATGTTGAGCTGTTGAATAGCATAAGAGATGTGCTGGAGACGAAGTACTCGCAGAAACCACAACTATCGTGTAGCCATCCTCTTGGTAAGTTTGACCTAACATGCACTGTTATCCCTTCGATGTGAGAACTCGATACTGACTGTTATATAGACACGAACCTGCTTTTCGTGATGTGAACTGGGGAGTTGGTAATTTGGCTGGGATAAGTAAAATAAAAAAAATTGGAAAATGGGAAAGAGTAGGATAATGAAAATGAATGGGTAATTCACCACAAGCTGGGAATGCCTCTATTGATTGGGATCCACAGGGGCTTGCTGCCTGGCCGCAAGTTAACACCGGAAGATGCGGAGCGACGCCAATAGGGACCGATGAATCAAACAAAGCCTTCCGTTGTAGGGGTGGCTTCCGGCTTGGGCATGTACTATACGACTAACCGACTTGCTGCGAATCATCTTGGTGGATTTATGCTACTGCATCAATGGTCTAACGCTGGCCATCAGAATGAAGTCTAGTGCTGCAGGTTTAACGGCTCTGTACATGCCTCCCAAACGGAGCAAAGTTACTGGAATATTATCTTCCGTGTGCTTCACGTTGGATTAGTCCATTCGTAACAGACTTATCGCCTAACATCGTTTGCAAGGTAAGCAGTGTTTCTACAGTATTGTGATATATTCTTGTGTGGATTGGTAGATATTTTGTTATGTTCTAACCTAGTTCGATCTAAATGCTGCGAGCAGGATGCAGTCAAGTACGGACAATACCATTTCGGGTCAACCTATGCCTAACTAGACGACCTGCGCCTGCATACAAGACAGTGGTACCTACCACCGATTGCATGGGTCAAATTTGTGTTCCCAAATTCCTTACCAATCCTAATACCTTGTGCTTCACATGATATGTAGTTATGGACGGATCCCAGGGCAACTATAGTGACTTGTCTCACAAGCAAGATCCAAATGGGGTCCAGTCACAAATTCCACACGTCAGTCGCTTCTCTCGTATCTTAAGTATAACCGCTGACGAAAGAGCAGCCCCACCACGGCGTACAAGACCCGGTCGATGACAACAACCCCCCCTCAGTTCATCGGCCATGGGCAGCAGACTCTGATCTTGATTATGTCCTCCAGCTCGACAACGAGTTCGACCTACGCCACCTAATCGCTCCCGCAGCGCCCGACGACGAATACTCCCCGGAGTTTGAAGGCCGCATTCCCACTGGCGCCACCATCGCGGATACCACCTCCGTCCAGCGGAACGGATGCACCTGGCAGGCTTACAGGGAAGACAAATACTTCCTTCCCAACGACGCCGTAGAGCAGGAGCGACTCGACCTCCAGCACGAGTCTTTCAATTTACTGTGTGACCGCAAACTGTCCTTCGCGCCCTTCCGTCGCGATCAGCCTTTCACCGTCCTGGATGTAGGCACGGGAACGGGGATCTGGGCCATCGAGTTCGCGAAACAGTATCCGCATGCCAAGGTAATTGGCACGGATCTGTCGATTATTCAGCCGTTAGAAGCTGCCCCTGCGAATTGCCATTTTGTACGAGAGGATGTCGAGGATGAGTGGACGTTGGATGAATTATTTGATTTCATCCACTTGCGGCTGGTATTCACGTGTTCTATTCCCCCTTTGCTATACTCGAATAGGAAGGCACAATTGATGAAAGCTTGGCCCGCACGGGGCACCTGTGGCTTAATGGGCGGTGCAGGCCTCGACTAGCAATTACGCTAGTAGGAGCGTTCTGTTCGCGTCCTAGAGGCCTATACCGCCGTAGGGGCCACAGATGGGTCCCTTGGCACTCTTTTTATTAAGAGGGAAGCTATTACAGAAGTATATACATAATCGGGGTTGTGGTGGGAGGGGAAGCTGTTGCGGGAGGAGCCTTTTCCGTACCTCTGGAGGCGACAACGTTGTCGACGATATTGTTATGGGAAGTCGCGGGTGACGAGCCCAGATGATCGGGAATTCGTCTCGGGGTAATAACGGCCCGAGGGTGTGGCTCCTCCCGCAATGGGTCCCAATAGAACTAACTATTTAACGATCACCAGGCCGTGATGAGAAAGCTGTTCGACAACTTGCGACCGGGGGGCTGGGTCGAGTATCATGATACCGTCTTCGAGATCGAGTCTATTGATGGTTCATCTCGAGGGATCGCGCTAGAGAAGTGGTGTAAGCTTCTCAATGACGCGGCGACCGGCGTGGGACGGGACTGGGGTGTCGCGAGGAAGTGCAAGAACTGGTTGATCGAGGCTGGCTTTGTGGACGTCGTGGAGAAGCAGTTCTGTTGCCCAATCAACCCTTGGCCTGTCGACAGGAAGCAGAAGCGGATTGGCCAATTCACTCATACGAGTCCAAATCATTTGGTGGAGGCGGTTTCTCTGAAGGTCCTCCAACAGGGATTGCACATGGACCTGGATACCGTGAGGGACCTGTGGTTCAGGTAAAGATGGACTTGGCGAATCGTGAGATCCATGCTTATTGGACATAGTAAGTTAGTGAACTGCAATGTGCTTACAGATTTTCTGACAGGCTTGCAGTTACATCGTCTACGGCCGGAAACCTGGTAACGGACAAGCCGACATAGATAACCCGTGTTTGGGAGTCCCGGGACAGAACAGATCTGGATGAGAACGATTTGATTTAAGCACAAGAACAGTCGTAAAGGACGGCATGGTCACTCCTCGCAAAGCTGCATCTGGAAGAAATGGAAATTGACTCTGTACATTGGGTATATCCTTCCAGCCGGCATCCTTCCTCCGCAGTTGTCAGCATTACAAATTTTATATCTCCACGATGAAAGGATCAAGTCTACACCATTACTTGTACGATCATCCAAGTGCTGCCATTTCTCCACATGCATTCGTACACCGGAAGTTCAAATGCACCAACAAACAACGCACGCTCTAAAAACTCAAACTCATTGGCGCTCAGTAGCCAACTCGAACTTCATTGGCCCCGAATCCACCTCGTGTGCAGCTGGTGACATCGCCGATACTTCCTGCGGCCAGGTATTCTGTGCGTGTGTGGGCATGTACGTGTGCGTGTGCGCATCCGTATACGGCACATACGGGGCAGGTTCGTAGGCAGGTGCGTAAGCCGTGTTATCCTGCGGGTCCTGCGGATGGTTCTCTGTAGGAGGCGGACGATTGTGGTCTTGCGGCTCGGTAGTCTCAGGAGCTAAGCTTTTCTGGCGCCGACTCCGTCTGCCTAGGAAATAAGCCGCGGCTACGGCGCCGATGACCACGAGTGCACCGATTGAGACGCCGACTCCGATGCCGGCTTTGGCGCCGGGGCTCAAACCCAAAGTCGAAGCCGAAGCCGAAGACGAGGATGTGTTCGAGCCCGCTGTGACACTCGGGATCCCCGAAGTCCCTGCCGTGCTCCCGGGCGATACTGAGGTCCCGGTACTGGTGGTACTGGTAGCACTGGTTGTTAAGGTATCGACAACGGCGGTGTCCCATTCAGGATCGGTTGACTCTCGCCGTAGAATGGGTCCTTTGCGGGTTTAGTCTTGAGAATCATTTCTCAATCAAGGTCGAATTTCATCCAAGGTACTTACCATAAGCATTCACCCAGTCGCCCGCAAGAATAGTCGTCGCCGTGTTCCCCGACGACGCCAGTAAATCCCCGCTGTAACTCCTCACATCGACAACCGTGACCGTCGACGAAGCAAACTTGGATCGGCACGCGTCGATGTCTTTTGCCCGCCGGTTGGCGATAGTGGTATACCCGCTCGGACAGCAGGTGGCGACCGACACGCCGGTGGTGGACGCGTCAGTTGTGATGCCGGCGATGGTGTAGCCTGAGAAACACACGCCTGGTGAGTAGTAGGCTGTGTAATTACGGTTGAAGCTCGATGGAAAGCACGTCGTCGTGTCTTCGTATTGGTACCACCCGCCCACATTTTCGGCGTAGTAGAGTTGATTGCAGTTGCTGGGTGGGGCAAACGTTGTTGTCAACGCGCCCATGTTTGACGACGTCGCCATGGTGGCTAGCAGTCTTGCGCTTTCTCGCAACCTTATAGCGTAAATACAACTCAGCAAAGAGATGAAGTAACGGCAGAGAGAAATGGGGACGAGAACTTGCGGAATTCGGGAACGAGGCACGTAATAATTTGTTACGTGGACCTCATCCCATGTGCCGCAACTTAGTACAACAATGCTCTAAGTGGACCTTCATGTTTTTCGTGATGTGATTTTCGCATTATGCTGTTCTGGGCGGCTTGTTGGGGGCGTAGCGGCGGCCCATGCCTTCCAATCATTGGCTCCAAGCCTTGTATTGTACCAGGGGTAGGAGATAGCGGCAGGTTCTGCGACGAGATGCTGATCGCACTAAGCCTCGCGACCGGATCCCCTTGCGAAGGATTCAGTAACCAGGTACTTGATTAGCCCTTGCATACGACCAAATATAGTGTTGGCAACTAGTCAGTAAGCACTACAGTAAGCACTACAGTACACTAGTCGAGGCGATGAGAATTAGGAAAAGATCTTCAAACCCAGCAATTTGAATGGCCTTTCGACTCGGTCGACTTAATGACTCCATTGGCTCCACTTATACCACTCACACTAACTAAAAGACACGCTATTTCCCTCGTATGTTTGGGATAAGTAGTATTCACACTCAAGTAATCCCACCGACGTTGGCTGATTTATTGAATTGCAGCAATCTAACAGCTTGCTGTGTCTCAGCCAATGGCAAAACAAGTGCCTGATAGGGCTCAGCCGCCTGGTGATATTGTTATAACAAGATCAGACTGCAAGGTGCGCTTAGCCCTGCTTCAAGCTGGATACGGCTGGGTGGCGGAGATGCAGGAGTAGCAAAGAGTAGGTCCGTCCTTACCAGTTAATACAGTTCGACGACTGCACCATAATTTGATACTCGTTTTCATCCCTAGGTACTGATAGTAATGCGTACACCCCTGTCCTACCAGGATGGATCAGCTGCCAAGCGACATTCATGTTCTGCCCAAGAACTGTAACAGAATGGTTGCCCTGGCAGGAAACCGACATCAGCGACAAGATAGTACGGGATTCGAGGGGGATACAACAGCTGAAGAAACACTCATCCAAGCTGCAGTTGGAGACCGACGCGTACCTGCAGGAAAAGCTGGCCAAGACGAGATTGAACCGAGAACAGGACGACCTGATGTCAGACCTTATAACTACCAAAAAATACCTCATTCTACAGCGAGTGGGTCCCTCGTCTTTTGACGGTCAATTTGGTCCAACACCTGAAATACACAGAAAAAGTGGTCAAGTGGCTCGACAAGAAAGTGATCTGGTATAAAAGAGCGATGATACTATGCAGCACCTCAGCACCACGGCCGAAATCCGGCGGGGACAGGTGAAAGCGGAGAGCCTGCTCCAGCTGTGGGAGAGCAATAGGCGTGCCGTCAAGTTCAGCCCCGATGGACGGAAAATGACGATGCTGTTGGGGTTCACCAGTCCGCTGCAGCAGAGGTTCATATCGGACTTATTGCAAGTTATGACAAAGCAAAGGATTAAGCGAATCTCTGATCTTCCCAAGTCCAAAGGAGTGAATGTAGCCATAAGGGCCTTGGGTACAGAAAATTATGCCTTTTGACTACGTACTTAAGTCAGTTGCTGATATACCAGAGGTTTCGGTTTCGCTCCTGAAGTTCTAATACTTGGCTGTTGCCAAGGGTTTGGTGCACAGGATTCATCCATAATTACTCAACTGGATGTAGTAGCGGAAACCTGGAAAAGACAGCTGTTGAAGGTCAAAGGTTTGTACGGTGCCGCTGGTCTTTCAGGGGACGCGAGAAGAACTGCTTTCGAAGTCGAAATTAAAAATCAAGCTGCTGCATTTGTTGCTGAAGTGATGCGGGACGTTGGTCCGAAGTCGAACGATGGATGTTGATGAAGTAAGAGTAGACCGTCTTCAGTGTTGGGCGCTTGTAGCGGGAGTTTTTAGGTTTGCAGTTACCTTTTCACAGCCCACGTAGCGGGGCGTACAGAGGGCGTTGAAAATAAGGATAAAAAATGAGCGAGAATATAAATAGATCATTAGTGAAAGAGGTGATTAACCACATTTACCCCCTAATAAAGCGAACACATTGAATGCCAAAACAGCGGCGAGACGATTCGGCATCTCGCTATCAACGCTCTCGAGACGCGACCATGTCTGCATTTCGAAGCCAGAGGCCCAGCGTGTTAATCAACGATTATCTGAATATCAAGAGGATTTAATCGTGGAGACGACCATATGAAGAAGCCTGCGGGAGGGCACTCTCGAAGCGCTCACAAACCGCCTTCACCCAAGAGATACTTAGTGTCCGCCGGGGGTCGGATGGATCTTGACCGTACACAGGGTTTGCGGCTTCATCCGGCACTACGAGGCTATATGCACCAACGTTGGGTGCGAAGTGCCTCATGGGCTCACGATAGACTACACGCTGTTAACAACCGCCCTTATCGACCGCGTACGCCGCCGGTACTGTATCTAACTTAATCACGAGAATAATATGAAAGAGACTGGAGTTTATGGGGCCGAATAAGAAGGAGGCCCTGTCATTAGTCACTTGCAGACACGCAAGGTACGGATAGCCAAGCCAATAGCTACCAGCTTGGTTGCGATTCTTTGAGTGTATTCCCCTTGCCGGCGGCCATGCCACCCCAGCCTTCATTTTCAAAGGAAAATCGGTGAAACCGCAGTGGTTTGAGGACAAGTGGCCCTAGTATATCTACTACCTAAGTTACTGATTCTCTGTAGCTGCTTGACATTGGCTGTTTTTCGGCCCTAAAGTCGCGGTATCGATACTAGTTACGGGAGTATACCGATCTAGTAGCTAGCGCGCCTAGAAACAGGGGAAGTATACCTGCGTTGTACCCGCCGCTAACTTCGCGTTACCAATTAAAGTATTGAGTTCAGCTAGCGCTGGAGTAGTCTTTACCCCCTAAACGAATAAACATTGCAAAATAACCCTGATATCATGGTTCCCGAGCTATAGCCTAACCTGTGAGAGGCGTGGTTAATATACGTTTCAGTTAAGTATCCTACTGACGAATATGTCAAACTTGAAGAAGAAATAAGAAAGGAAACATCTGTCCTCCAAAATAACGCATTAAATATACTTGTGTGTACATCAAACTTGCAATAACCGTTGCTTGTTGTCCAGTCAATTGAAGTTGAACTGGGGTTGGAGGCCGTAGATGTTTCGTAGGGTTCGCCATCATGCTAACAGGAGTGTTACCAAGCCTAACGGAATGAGATCCAGAGTCATTTACTGAAAAGGCGGGGCCTAATTCCTTACCAATCTTCTGCATCAATCTCAGCGCTACTTTGTGGCAAGGCCTTGCATATCTCTATGAGGCGGCAGTAACATGCCGTCTAGTTAGTTTCGATGTTAGCGCACCCTGCTGTGGAGTCATGTACAAATCTTATTCCAGCGAAGTATAATTCAACATTGGCATATAAAATAGTAGAGGGAATATAACGTACGTGCAGCAAAGTCCAACTCAATTCACTTTGATCGGAAGCGCAGAATATCTTGTAGCTGAGCATGTATCTCATTGCTTCAATGTCGTTGCCATGTATTGCGTCCCAGACTTCGTGTTTTGGAGAAGAATGCGATACACATGCAGTGCTAAACCAACCTTAGGGGTGCCGCTACCATCCATTTCCTCTGATACGTAATGTGGCAACCCGTTAATAACCATTTGGGAGAGGGGATGGACCTTGCCGCAAGTTCATACCCATTTCCAGAAGTAATAGTGGACAAGTTGGTACATTTCCGTCGAATTTCAATTGAAGATAGCCCGAATCGACTTTATCAATAGTGGCTTATTATCCTCATTATGGACCAAACCTGCCTTCCCGGTCCTTGGAATCCCATTTGACTTTGTAGTTGATCGCGCTGTCCTTGGATACACATGACGGCCTCGGCACAACTTTCATCTTCCTCGAGATTGATCCGAATTTTGATTCGGTGGCATGGCCTTGAGCACTCGGGGTGGCGCGAGTCTGCATCCCGTATAAAGCCTGGTTCACCATTTCTTGAACCTCATCCATTTCGCCAATGGCGGAGCTTCGATATCATTTCTTGATCTCAACCAAGAGCATCTCCTTATGCTCCTGCCACAAGGGAAGATGAACTTCCTGGGACGAGGTACTGAAATTGCGCTGTCCCCGTACTCTGATGCAGCGTGTCGGCGTTAGGCATCACACCACCCTACGGATAAATTTCAGCCTACCATATAGGTTAAGACCAGGAGATGATCTCGATCTACTCAAACCCATCGCCGAATGTATTGCCCTGTTTTCTTGCTGCTCGGATCTCACTCCACCCGGTCAACCTCCTCGAGTTTCGCCCGGCCGAGGTCGGGATACTCGCGGCGGATGGCCTGGGCGGTAGCCACGACTTTCTCGTCAGTTGGAAAGTGGAGCATTTCTTACAAGACAGCCATAGCGACTTGATGCTCTTGTTGGGAACTTCACCTCGACGTTGGCCGAGAATATATCCATTGTCGTCAATTTATAAAGCTACAGCTTAAAACAGGATACAAAACTGGATTATGTCTACTCTCTTGTCATATTGCATATAGTATGCTTCTAGACGAATATTGCATTAAACCAAGCCCTACCCACAGAGCAATTGAATGAAGCAGGCGCCAAGGACGTTAGCTACCGCCTGCAGTTGCAATCTCATCACCGGGGTGCTAGCTGTCGCAGGCAATTTCAAACATCTCTTGCTTGATCTCAAGTCATGTCCCACTGATATCCATGGATCGTCACAATTTGAATCTCAAACACGCTTGTGTCCTGCGGTTGGGAGCACGCATGTAGTGAGATTTTGAATCCAATGTCTTATTGGTCCACTCGATGCGCTGCATGTGAATTTGGATGAGACATACAACCCGCCTCAGATCTGCGACCAAAATACGTGGCGCAGCGGCGAAGGAAGCGCGTCTACACCTTGACCACACCAGCAAAATGTACATCCATCCGCCCCTATCGGGCGTGGCCATATTCGCATGCCTCTGGACCCTCGCGCAACCCTCTAACTTCACGACTTCCGAGGCGTCTTTCTTGAAATGGGGGCCGTACAGGCCGAACTTGTATTTCGGAGTCCGGCCGCAAGTCCCCAGGACGCTGCTCATGGGACTGATGTGGGCAAATGCCAAGGATCAGAACACCATAACTCATAGTATGCCATCTTCCCGAGTTGTGTTTTTGGTGAATTGGCTGACGCGAGTTACCTCCGGCAGCCCTCCGCGATACCTGCGAGCAGGATGATGGCATGGGCGGGTATGGTTGGACCCAGTATGATGCCCGTTCAGGGGGTCGCCAGATACTGCATGATGAAGGGAATGGCATCGATATCACCACTGACTTCGTCAAGTCATTGCAAGACGGTGACAGTTGGGCCGTTCGCGTCGCCGGGGTTCCGAAAGCGGTTGCTTCAAGCACTCTGCACACAGCCATCATCTTCCACCTGGCTTTGGAGGGCACAGAAGATGAAAGGGCCAAGACACTCACTTGCCAGCATGGCGATCAAGTTCTGGGGACTGGCCATCGAGTGGTGGCTGTCTGTAATGGTAGCGACCCTGCGCTGGGTGCTTTCCGTCTGCAAGCCTTGGACTACAACCAGAATAAGATTGTTAAGGGGTTGGCTGTTAACAGTGTCCGGGTTGCTGAAGATCATATATGGCAAGCCAAGTGTGAGTGAAGATGCTGATCGCCGCAATGATGATGGGTTGTTGCTGATGCTGAGATCCTGGGCAGCTGTCTTCCTGGGCAAGGTTAAGGCCACCAAGGGCGACGGGACTCAGTTCCAAGACAATCCTGGTGAAGAGAACATGCATTTTTTACAGGCGATCTTCGAGGGTGCCTTCACGGTATTTTCTCCGACTCACCCTTCTCCTACCGCAGAATTCTAACCTCATCCTCCAGATTGAGTTCTCGTATTCTCTGTCCGCTACCCAGCCTCTCAAACGTGCGTCTTATACCTGTCAGTGTGTGACGTTGCTAACTCATTCAAGCGGATTACCTGGACACGAGAATCAAGGAAGACCCACTCGCATTTGCGGGGAGAGTAGATGTAGTCTTTCCAAGGACTGCACCATGGGACAGCCACCAGTATGCAGAATTCACCGAGAGTTTACTCTCGAATCTACTAGGTGGTTTGGGCTTTTTCTATGGCGACAGCAAGTTGGATGCGTCGTATGCGCAGGAATATGAAGAGACGAGTCTCGACTTTTGGGACAGAGTTGCGGGTGCCATGTCGCGAGCCACCATCGCGACCACGAAGCCTTCGTCTCTCCTTTCGTTCACCCCCTCCAGGCCGTTCTTTCCTAGAGGGTTCCTTTGGGACGAGGGTTTCCACCTCCTTCCTATCATTGAGTGGGATTTAGACCTTGCCATCGCCGCTGTTCAAAGCTGGCTTAGCTTGATGGACGATGATGGCTGGATTGGACGTGAACAAATCCTGGGCCCCGAAGCCCGGAGCAAGGTCCCAGATCAGTTTCAAGTCCAGTACCCCCACTACGCCAATCCGCCAACCATTTCTCTTCTGTTCCCTATTATCCTCTCAAAGATCACAGGATCGTCGCCTTATACCGGGAAGCCATCTAGGTACCAGTCCTCACCCGACGAGGCTTCGAAGCTTTTGACAGGTCTTTATCCTTTACTCCATCGACACTACGCATGGTTCCGCCGTACGCAAGCTGGCAACTTTAGTGCGTATACCCGCCCTGAAGGAGTCATCACGGGTGAAGGATACCGCTGGCGTGGCCGAACACCTACGCACACGTTGACCAGCGGCCTTGATGACTACCCGCGAGCCAACCCACCTCATCCAGGCGAGCTTCACATCGATGCACTCGCATGGGTAGCCGCCTCTGCTAAGGCACTTCAAGAAATGGCGCTGCACCTTGGAGAGGAAGGGGATGCTATCATGTATGGAAAACAGGTCGATGAAACGCTGCACAATCTCGATGTTTTGCACTGGGACCCGGCTGAGAAGGCGTACTGCGATGCTACGATCGATCAAAACGGCAAGTACGAACGAGTTTGCCGACTTGGATACATTTCACTGATGCCATTATTGCTTGGCCTTGTTGACGGGAACCACTCTCACCTGCCGTCTATGTTAGACTTGCTGTCGAATCCCGACAAGCTCTGGTCTCCGTTCGGCATCCGTAGCCTCAGTGCCTCTGACGCCAACTACGGCAAAGACGAAGACTACTGGCGAGGTGCGGTCTGGATCAACCTGAACGTATTAGCGACATTGCAGCTATCGAAGCTAGGCACACAAGCTGGTCCCGAGCAGGCGAGGGCTCTCACACCTTGCATCCAGTCTACGAAATCGCGTGATAGAGATTGTGCACAACAGTTGGAAACAGACCGGCTTTTTTTTGGGAGCAGTACAGTGATCATAGTGGACAAGGGAGGAGGAGCAGGGCATTCACCGGTTGGACTTCTTGCCTCTTGCTTCTGATGAGTCTGGAGACTGGTTCAACAGAAAACAGTGAATATCTACGCAGCTCGCGGACGGCTCTACTTGTAGTGGTCGCCGTCATCATCTTGGGTCTGGTTATTTATTTTAGGAGAAGAGCGATGAGCTTCCTGAACCACGTGCCGGGTATTGTTCTGAAGAAACGACTCGACTCTAGGAAACCGGCATACCAAGAAATCATCAACTTGGATGAATTAGAATAACCCAAACCGCCAAATCCATCTTTGGTGACTGTATAAGTCGCGAAAGTTAGGCTAATCCGGCAAAATATCAAAATCCGAGTCTTTTGATCCACACGTGGTGTTGGACCAAATTGACCGTCAAAAGACGAGGGACCCACTCGCTCTAGAATGAGGTATTTTTGGTTGTTATAAGGTCTGACACGTGGCTATAGCTGAGGTAGAGGCGAGCGAAAGAGCCGCACAACATGGTCGGCCCTCGCCATGACAAGGCGAGAAAAGCTTGGCCCTGCCAGATATATTTTCAAGAATGGTTATATCTTCAAGATTATTTCTTTGGCGAAAGAATACACGGTTATTGATATGGATTCCTGTGTTTCGGCCTCGATGACGTGAAGACCGCATAAAACAAGATCGCCGACGCCTGGGATAGCACTGCCAACCTGGATTGTGTGTATGATCAGGAGGACATCGATACTTTTATTCATGGCTTCGATACTTACACACCTATTTTGTAAATAAGGTTTGGAGTTGATGGAGTGACGGCCTTTTAAGTTCGTGTTGAAGACTAAAAAGAGACGTCAACCGAATATAGCCTGACAGATGTGGTTGCTTGATTAGAAATAAATGAAATAGATTTATATGTGAAACTACCTTGTCACAACAGTAGCTTTACTGATTTAAATCATATTTTCCCTGTGCGATACCTGCCGCATGTAAGTTCATGCAGAGCATTGTGGTATGCTGGAATAGCAAATCCGCTTGCGACGACATACACTTCTAGACGCGACGCGGGGCGTAGGGCTTCGGGAATATCAGTTGTTCCCCCGAATCGCCGAGACGAGGATGCGAGTATTGGTTGCGAGTATTGCACGATCAGAACGAGCACATAATTCCAAGTAAATGTGGCAAAATTCAAGTCAACCTGAGATGAGGTGCACATCCGATTTAGTTGCCATCAATTTTGTCCATAAACTTAGTACTTTCGAGACTTGAGGGCATGGGACTCACTAAGTCTCTTTGGTTTAAAGTCGCTCAAACAAGTATATGTAACCGTTTACTGAAGACTTCCCTATTGGTTACACTGGCACGAGATACTGGTGATTACGGCCACACTCAGATCCCTGGAAGCGGAATCTTCCTAGCACCGTGGGAGCAGACGCCAAGTAGTTTGAAGTCCTCGTGCATAAGTGAGGTAAGACGCAATCGCCAGCTTGTCGGTCGATGTGACTGCTGATTTGCTAGTTCGGCTACATCATTGACGACATCCGGTTGCGTGTCTCTGCGACGGGATTGCGTGATATGCCAGCCCCTCACCCAGCGACTATCGCGGGGTCGAAGTGCAGCGACTATGCGGCTATTAATACACCGACGTCTCCCACTCTGAAATATTGCTTTTTACTATTTCGGATTGCATAGGTTCACTCTTAATTAACAGGGAAATCATCAGAAGTCCATCCAATTCTGACCAAAATTCGACGTTATGGCACCTGGACTCACCTCAGATGTCCCAATCCATTCACTGCCATCCGAAAATGACAATGATGGCACAAAGAAAAGGGCATCTTATGTAAGAGAACCATTGAAGCTGAGTGGCGCAATGGACAAGTTCGAATTTGAGGAAACAACACCCGTCATCGGCCGCGAGTTTCTCAACGTCAACATCGTCGACGACCTCCTTAACGCTGAGGATTCAGACGCCTTGCTGCGCGACCTCGCTATCATTAGTAAATCATTCTCTCCGCCTTCACTATATAATATCCAGCACTAACACCTTCGCATAGTCTCCCAACGAGGTGTGGTCTTCTTCCGCGCCCAAGACAACCTCACCAACGCCCTGCAAAAGCAACTCAACCACCGCCTCGGCCTCTTGAGCGGCAAACCCTCCACCTCAACCCTACATGTCCACCCGATCTTAAACAACACATCCGAGTTCGGCGTCGACGACGCCGAAATCAGCACCATCAGCTCGGTAGCGCGCAAGAAGCTCTTCTCGCACGAGCAGCAACGCAACAAGCGCCACTACGACTCGGCACAGTGGCACTCGGATATCCAGTTTGAGCCCGTGCCCGCAGACTACACTTCCTTGCGCTTGACGAAGCTTCCCAAAACTGGGGGTGATACCCTGTGGGCTTCCGGGTACGAGATCTACGACCGCTTTTCGAAGCCGTACCAGAAATTCTTCGAGGGGCTCACAGCGACGTTCGTGGGGGAGGGGTTCATGAAAGCCGCGGCCGCGAATCCGGAGGAGGTGAAGATTTACGAGAAGGCGCGTGGGAGTCCGAAGAATGTCGGTAGGGATCTGAGCGCGGTGCACCCCGTCGTCAGGACGAATCCGGTTACGGGATGGAAGAGCATTTTTGCCATCGGGCCGTTCCCGCAGTATATTAATGAGCTGGAGCCCGATGAGTCGGAGGAGCTCTTGGAGAAATTTTTGGATGTCATTTACAAGAGTCATGATTTGACGGTTAGGTTTAAGTGGAGCAATGAGAATGATATTGGTAAGTTAACCCCTTGAAGTGGTGGGGATTCTGGACGTGAATAGCTGACGAGGATGGATACAGCGATTTGGGATAACAGAAGTGCGTTCCACACTGCCACTTTTGACTATGAGGGTCTTGGTGAGCGCTTTGGAAACAGGGCGGTTGGTATTGGGGAGGTGCCATACTTGGATCCAGCAAGCAAGTCGCGGACCGAAGCACTAGCAGAGGGTGCATAAGAATGTGTGTATATCGTAGGCTTGGCTGTGGCACTGGAAATCCCAGTGTTAACGGTACAGGGGCAGCCTCGCGATGTACAGTGTAAGATGGCATTGATTATAAAAAAATATTAAATACGCCGTAGGTGTTAACCCTCGGTACCTCTACAAGTACTCCCTTAAGGGGCTATAGATGATATAGCGGGCCCTTAAGCCGCGTCGGGCGGTTATACAGGTAAACTTGTAGCCAAACGACTACTAAACCTCCTGTCCCTCCCTAAGTCTGTGCTACAACCCCTGCCTGAACTACCGATAAGTGTGGTAATGTGGCACTTAAATTCGTCCTCAGGGGTGGGATGCTGCTGATGTGCAGAAGATGCTCGACTATTTTTTGTCGCGACAAGTCGTAGTATCTGCTAATTGGGGTTCTCGTCGAGCGTATACATCGCAACCATACGCTCAAGTGGATAGACCGTAATGTAGTCTAGACGCTCGCATGAATCGCGGCGGGAGGGCGTGCTGCGCGCCTTCTATCGTGAGGGGACGGGTTCGCCGACGAGCGTTATCGGATAGGCGAGGTCCGATAAGGGGTCGGATTAACGATTCGAATTCTGGACCGGCTGTCGAGTTATATTCCGCCGACGTAGTGCTTGACGGTCGACTGGCTAGGATGCTCGTAATCCTAAACTGCACCAATCTCCCTATTATCGCTAGGTAGGCGAAGTCAACAAGGTGGGCAGCGCGCCGTAAGGGTTGACTAAACCCCCTTGTGTGTCAGCTGCGGGATTCGAACCCGCGACTCGTCACCGACCCAAGTGGGCGAGGCTCAAATCGGGACTTATCTACCAGCGAAGTGACCAACTACACCAGCCGACTTGACATATTATTGGCACTCGGTGCGGGCGTAAAGTGATCCACATTGATTATATGTTCACCGTACGATCGACCACCTTTTGAGTTTACCGCGCACCACATAAAGTCATTGCGATGACCGCCGGCTATATAGTAGTTACAAGTACTGTTCCATCATGAAGAATACACAAATTGTTATACCCGAGCCTTATTCATAAGTCAACGTACTCATCTGCGGCCACCCCACTCAAGGGCCGACTCTACGAGGCGACGCGAACCTATGCATTCCCACTACTATTTCCTATATAACGTCACATGTACGGGTCCAATTGATAAGAAAACTTAATGAATTATTATTCTGCTTTAGCCCTACCTCCCACTATGTATATCTTAGCTAAAATATCCATATGTAACGCTATAGTTAACGTACTTGATAGCAGGTTATGACGCTAGTCATCCAGAACTAACTATATGCCGCATAGCACTCTACGCCACCGTCTCGCTAATGATCCTACAAAAGAGGAGACTAATGAGACGCTAGGCCTTATCTTCTATTTAAGAAGCTGTCAGAGAACAGAATGCCATAGGCACCAGTGGGTGTCAGGACACTGAACGCAGGACACCGGTGGGCCGCCGGAGGGGTGTTTCGGACAAAAGACTCCCGAGTCATGATTACAATCTATGTGAAGCTTTGGGATGACGAGAGTCAAGATCCTTGGCATCGCCGACCCTGCTGTTATGCCGGGTCCAAGCGGCGGCCTAGCTATCTATATAAGGGCCATCTCGAAGTAGGATAGGGAAGGAGTTGTCAGAGCCACAAGTGTCATCCGAGGCGGGCCGGCTTCCACCAGGTAGGAAGCCGTTTGTGGCGGCTAGAGAGCCGCTTGTGGCGAATGAGAGCCGTTGAAGCCGTTTGCAACGGATAGGGAATCGCTTGGTTGCAGATAAGGAGCCGCTGTCCAAGATATTGGCCGAAGTCGGAGGAACACAGACATACGGAAGCAAACATCCAGAATCCAAGAGAGAACCTCGGCTGGCTATAAGTAAGGAGTCGAGACGGAGGAAGATAGAGAGGGCAGAGATCAATGCATCACCGTGGGCACCCCTACCTGAGACCGCCAGTGACCACCCGGTATTACGTAGGAGGGACGCCCGTTACTCCCCATCACTCTGTACTATTGCCTTCGGCCTAGCCGTACCCTGACAGAAGCTTCCTTGGCCTTATAGGCACTAGCAGAGCGCTAGAATCATATAGCAGTTCGCATCTTATTGTCGTGTAGTGTAGTAATGCTATTCTCTGTATATGAGATGCTGTCGTATCTATACTGATTATCCGCCACGGCTGCACAGGCCTTTTTCTGGAAAACTTGTTCAGTATTGTATATAATCCGCCTATTCGAGAAGAATGGTCATTGGGAACTACACTTCTTGATCTTATCTTTAGTGCAAATCCAATGTGACGGGCTCACTGCGAAACTATACAGCTCAACATGGCCAAATACTGTTAATTATCTAACTGAGGAGGAAAGTAAAATAAGCGAGTTTTCCGAGAACACAAACTATGTTTTTATATGCCCTCGATGGTTCCTTTGTTGGATCCGGACGCAAGGTTCTTGCAGCTCCGGATCCCATTTCAGGCACAGCCTGTCACATCCAATATTCCAATAGTACGTGATTATGTACCTAGTCCTTCATATGCCCAAGATCGAAGGTTTTGCTAATATATATGAGTCTCTATGTTCAGTCCAGACCATACCTTATAGTACATTAATTGCCATGTTCAAAATGCTACCATATGGCCTTAATCCATCGCCCTCTCAGGCCTCTCGATCATGGATTCCCTCCTCTACACACCGCAATTCATACGAGGCGAAATTGTCTCTCACCAAGCTCGCCCCTTCTCCAAGCCCCCACAGCCTCCCTGTTCATAAACCCATAAATCAAAGCCGGGCCAATAAGTTCAAAATCATCACCACGCTTCCGTAAGATTATAGGGTATATCGCTCCTAAAAACACTGCACATACATCATCCGCTTCCATGATCCGTGGACCAAGGCCAATGTGCCCTTTTTTTGTGCGAAACACCTTCCGGCACATCGAAGTCCACGTCATGTCCTGGACGAACTGGGCTGCGGAACCTTTTGATGCCAGCTTTTCGACCGCTTTCCGGTCTTCTGGCATCAGACTGTGAAGGAAGCCAGGACTTGAGTTGTTTGGTCGTATTTGTTCGAACTTGAGGATAAACGCTGCGTAATCTGCTCTCTGTTGGTATCGGCGCTCCCCCGAATCTGCCTTGTCCGTGCCAAGATGACCACCTGTGAGGACAAAGCTGAGCGCGTCAATGAACTGCTCGGAAGACTCGAGAGGGGACTCGGGTTGTTTGACGATCCTGTCCCAGATATGGTCGACCAGAAAGGGAACCCCCTTCTTCATCTCTGCCTCAAGACTCGTAACAACAAGTTCTTTCGGGTCAATCATCTCCGTCATGCCAATGACCGTACCAAGAACAAACCCACGGCAACACAGCTTGACTTCTTCGTCCGCTGTGAGAACCTCAATCCCCCCATCCGTCTTCGGTGCAGCCTGCGTAGGCGACCTCAACGGCGCCACCAAATTCAACGCATGCCAATCTGGAACCCAAGTCGGCAACCCCTTACGCCTCGACTCAGGCTTCTCCCCATGGTCCACAAAAGCCAGGACATGCAACCCTTCACTCCTCCTAATATCACTCACCGCCAAATTTGTATATGCCTCCGGTGTACCAATCTTATAATCCGGCTCTACAATCAAACCCCTCGTCCCACTCTCCGTCGCACTGGGGTGTCCCAAAAGGGCATACACGTAATCTCTCGGATCGGTAGAGCGATGGATCCTCGCCCAATGTAGCACCTCGACGAAATTGAACTTCGGCAGCCCGTCGTCGGGCTTCATCTCCCAGACGAGGTTGATGTGGTTGCACACCCACGATTTCAATTCGAAATAGTTTATCACACTCGCCCCGTTGTCGTCCATGAACCGCGCAAACGCGGCGACTTCGTCCCAGTCGACCCAAGTCTCGGTATTTCCCCAGTAGAGTCGCGCTTTGCGCGCGAGCCCGACTTCTTGGATTATCCAGGCGCGGTGGAAGTACTCGACATCGAACAAATCCTTGATTAGGAGCCAGGACTCTAGTGTTGGCTTGTGCGTTGGGGTGTGGGCATTGGTCGCGTGTAAATAATCCTGTGCCTCCCTCAGGACTTCTCGCGGCGCGGCATTGAACCGTCGCAGGAAGTCAATAGCGACACCAGCTTTCTTCTGACCCAGCTCTGGGTCCTCGAACCCACCCAGCCAGCAGAGGACGTGCGAGGCGTCGCGGAATACTTGCCCCATGAGACGGACTTGGGATTGTCGTTCGGATAGGTCTTCTTGGTTGATACACACGGCATCTACCCACAGCCGTCGCGACTCGTCAGGGAGACGGAATGCCATCAGGGCTTTAGCCAAGTTGGCGCCGATACTGGCAACTCCATCGTTCTCTCCCTTCTCATCGTCGATACCACCATCATGGCAATGGACGTCAGCATAGGGTGTCTTATCGCCCCATACGTATGAGAGCGCCTCATAGGGAGCTTCGTCTATCTGCTGTACGATGACACGACATCTCAGGGCTGCGTTAGTTGACGCCCAGGGGTGGAGTTCGAGGACTCGGATGCAGCCTGGTGGCAGAGGCGAGTACGTGTATCTGTGGGCTAATTCCATCGCATTTGCGTTGACTTGGCGCTATTGGACCGTCGCAAAGGCACATAAGAGGGGGCGGCGACTGACTAGTCGGATGACTGGTCTCTTGATCTGGTTGGCTTTGCTGATATGAACATAGCAAATACTATAGATAATGATGCATGAAAACCCTTAGAGCGACATAGGGAGCTGCGATGACTGACTGAGAAAACCTCGAGGCAGCAGCAGCAGCTCGGCGAGAGATATCCCTCAGCTTCACCTCCCCTGGTCCTCAGCCGCAGTAACCGGCCATAGATGGCCCGTGCTTCCGGTTACTGCAACCGTGACCGAAAGGTATACGATCACGATCTTTTGCGTTATGGAGTTGCTTGGCAGCCTGGTCATGTAGCATTGTTGAATCCTAAATTAAACCAATTCCTTGGCATGGTCTATGGTATGCTTTGTACAAAGCACACTCGTCATGTATACTTGACGTGCTCAATACGAGATGATTACGGTTAGCGCAGTTCCTATATGGCGTAGTCCCATGATTCTGCTTGTATAGAGACAAGCGCTGGCAACAATTTGATTAGGAAGGATGTAAGACATCTAATTGCACAAAAGACAACATTCGCCCCTTGATATGTTGCACTGCATCGCCTCACTTGCACAAGGCTATCAGGGGCTTTAATATGAAGCACTCCCAGTCCCATTGGCCAGGGTCAAACACGCAGGACATTCTCAAATGCAATCAACTGACACCCATTGCCAAACAACATCTCATTCCCAAGATGACGAGGTATGTTCATCATTCGGGTTGCCTATGCAGATCGAACTTCCCCTATGACGGGAAATTGTACTTCTTAGCCGCCCTTCGCTCAATAAACGATGGAATCAAGTAATAAAGATGATGCGCCAGGGCATACGGGAACCAAGGAAGCACCACATTGCCTGTAACCCTTCCGTCCACGGCCTCAATACACCGTTTCGCAACATACTCGGTCTTTAGGCCATACTTGTTCGGATCTGCCTCGAGGACCGGGCCAGCATCCACAGCCGACGCACGGAAGTTTCCTTCGATGGTAGCCGGGAGAACAAAGGTAAAAGCGATTCCTGGATGCTCTATAGCGAGAGATTGGAAGAGGAGCAGCGAGGATGCTTTGGTGGCTGCGTAGAGGGCGCGGGTGGGTGCGGGTACGACGGCTGCGACGGAGGAGACGAGGAGGATAGATGGCGTGGTGGAGGTGCGGGTTAGCATTGGGATCTATTTCGAGACTAGTTAGTTTCACTGCGGTGCTTTGGAAGGGATGGCACCTTACGAAGGTTACTGCCGCAACGAATGGACCAATAAAGTTGCCTTGGCTTGCGCGCCTGGCTATATCGGCAGCATTCTCGATACCCGAATTACCTGCGTCTTGCTCTGCAGACTGGACTCCAGTGAGAGCCATGACAGGCTGCAGTGCTGACACTCCTGCGCAGACATGCAGGGTGTCCAACCCATCCCATTCTGCCCAAGTGGTCAGTACCAAGCGCAAACCCGTCTTCGTTGACTGGTGTCAACTTACTGCGTAAAATCGTATCCCTAACCCGCACCATATCCTCCGCCGCCGTGAAGTCCGCAACCTCCCAAATGCACCCTTTTCCGCATTCCGCAGCGAGCGCAGAGATCTTCTCCGCACGTCTCGCAACGATGCACACACGGGCACCGCGACGGGCGTACTGTTGTGCGATGGCGCGTCCCACGCCGCTCGAGGCGCCAAGGATGAGGACGCGTTCCTCTGATGAATTCAGAACGCGTAGCTTTCTTCCTAGGCGTGCAAAGATGTAAATTGGTATGGCTGTGGCGGCGACAATGCCACCTGCCAGATACAGAGAGTCGAGGACTGCCATCTTGTGTTTTTTCCTAGCCAGTGGTCGACAGCACACTTGGCTTCAAGTTGCCGAGGTGCGTTGAGACCTGCTGTAGTAAGCACCTAAAGCCCGAGCGCCCCCGGAGCATGTATCACCGAAATGGGTAGTATGGATTCCCCCCGAAAGCTGGCAACAAATAGCGACTCTACAGGCGTAATTATCGGATAACGTGATGTTCATTCTCCAGAACCTTATTTCGGAGACAGTGGGTGGAGTGCTTGATCCGCTTAATAGCCTTACTCTTCCCCACATTGGACCTTGGAATTTGTAGGAGTATACGAAAAGACGATCACCTCTCTCCATCTTATTTTCATACGATATCGCAACTTCCTCGAATATTTTCCATCACTTCTCATGGTCATAGCGATGTGTGTTTCGCGGTCCACTAGATAGTTATTCCCCCGTCTGGGTACTAGTAGTGTCAAGGTTATGGTTATGTGGCCAAACCTTCGCAATCGGTTTGAAGGCATCCTCGAAGGCATCAGCCGTTATTAGCGTTCGTTGAATGGCCTGTTAGGTAGGGGACATGGTCTCGCCATCACATTTGGGCCCTGAAGGTTATATTTTGCAGTCTATTTGACCATCGGCCCCGCCCATCGTACGATTAAGTAATCAGTTCTATATTCATTCAAACAAGCAGACCTACTCGGACGCGGGATTAAAATATATAAGTCCAGGTATTTCCATATGCTTCGGGGTCTACCGGTCCCCGATCATATATACCGTAAAAGTAATGCTACATATGCTCAGCTAATTCGACAAGCACTTCGATTTGCTTTGTACCCTCCGTCCATTTACCAGGTTGGCATGAACATTATGTTCCGGAACGCTATGAGCCCAGTACGAACAGCAAAAACGCCAATGCTACAGGACATGCACCCCGGAATTCTTGATGCCATCATCAAACTCGTTCTTGTCTCCAAGCGCGCCTCGGCCGTCAATGGCTTTTCGTGCGCTGGCAGAGGACGCAACACAAGTTTTGGATTCCATCTGCCGGAGTAATATATGATTTCAAGAAGGTAATGCTTGAGGGATTCAACCCTCAGATGATGACTCTGTACAGATCCTGTATTGGTTACATGCTCGATGCGCAGTGTGATGTGTGTATTGACTGCTCGGAGTGCTATGTAACCAATACAGGATCTGTACAGAGTCATCATCTGAGGGTTGAATCCCTCATGGTAGCATCTCAGGCACCACCTCAGGCACACATATGGCGCTCAATCCCACAATGCTAGTATTAACCGTAATTCTATTGGTTAACTGTAAATTTAACTCTGCTACCAACGCTGCCTGGCAGCGCCTCTGAGATCGAGAACTTCGCTCCAATGATGCCATGCTTTTTCGTGAGAAAGAAAATTGACTGGCTTGGACACTTATTTTTTCATTTTCAAGCACAATCAAAACTTTTGAGGTTGCAATGCGCGTGGTGAGCGGCCACGGCGCGGTGCTAGATAATCCAATGTCACAGAAGTGAGCTTCTCATCATTAGGCTGATCTCAGGTCTGTAATATTCAAAATTTGTTGACTGAGCATCTGGAGCCTTGTAATGAGGGTCCTCCATCGGTCATATGGTCATTCTATATCCTTCTCGAGCGTGTCCCGAAAGCAGGGCCAATGGGCAAGACTGTATCGCTGAACATTCCCAAAAGCTGCCTTGTCAACCGGCTCTCCTCAGCTGAATATGCAATTTTTGAGTTGGTGGATCGCCATGTCAGTCAATTATCTTGTGCCCAATCATGTGCCCACAGCCAACTTGGACGAGCTGCCCGAGCTGGAAATAGTCATGTCTGGTGGCGTTCTCGCATATTTTATCCTGGAGGGCTGGTCCGTCTTCAAATGCAGTGCAGCAAGTCAATGAGGCTCGAATGGCTCAAAGGGTACGTCTGCAGGTACCTGGAGCTCCTACTTCGTATGGGCTTCTACGTGGCAGATTATGGTCTATTCTGTACGAACGAGTAGGAACCATTACTATCAATCTCAATGGATTTGTGACAAGACATCTCAATCTTGGAGAGCGGCTGGTCACGCCAAGGTAGAATTGAAGTTTTCGGGCCAAAGGACCATATTTTAGGCACTGGGGGAGCAGGCTAAGCTACCATTTACGAGGTATCAGGAGGATGACTGAAACGAGCTAGTCCCATTGCATAACCCCCCTATGTTACTCATACAGCATCTGAAGTCCTGTTAGGCTGATTGAAACTAATTAATATTTCTCCACATTCTTCTCTGTCAACATTCTGCAGAAGCAACAATGCCAGATGACACAATGGAGTTTCGCAGGATATCCGCGCGTCTTCGTAAGTGTTGCATCTCATGGGACAGTGATCTATGTTGAATGACCATATGGTTCACTTCAATTGAGTTTAAATGATGACACGCAACAACATAGATGCAAGTGCCGTTGCTGACCCGTCATTCCCACGTCCCGACCATGGTAGGGTGCGGGGAAATGCCACGAGTTGACTCGGCCCAGGACAGGTTCAAACAGGTCGAATATGATTGCCGCGTCCTTTACCACACGAGTTTTGCAGTTGCCGCGGAACTAGAATATTTCGGTACAAGTTTGTACAAATATATGTAGCTAAGGGACCCAGTGCTTGTCCTCGCCATGTCGTGTGCTGCAGGTGGACTGCCCTTCTCGCTCAACTCTCGGTCAGAGCCCACTATTACATGTTGACTTCACAGCTTCCTCGCAGTGTGTTCTGTTACTAAAATTCGAATTGCAAAGATGGCGACCAACAACCAACAGGAGCTGGGGCTGAAGGCCCATCGAAAGGGGTTATTCGCGATGAGCTTGGCATCGCTAGCCTCGTTCCAGTATGGCGTCGATTTTGGCATCATCGGTGGCTTGCAAGCCATGATTCCTTTCTTACAGGCAAGTCATCATACAATACTAAATTATTGTCAGCATTGTCTGACCCATATTCGCCAGGTGTTTGGAGTCAAGGACCCCTCGACGGCCATCGGGTACAACATTCCCCATGACCGACAACAACTCATTGCCTCGCTCATGATCCTGGGAGCCTTCGTTGCTTCCATGGCGGCTGGGTTCACCTCTCGATATGTTGGACGAAAGATGTCACTGTGGATTGCGTGTTTTGGAGTGTTTGTTTCGACGGTGATCATGCAAGCAACTACGAGCATCGGCGCGCTCTACGCGGGGAGACTGATCATCGGACTGGCGAATGGAATGTTGATGACGCATGCGCAATTGTACATTCAGGTGAGCTTTCATTAATTAATCCGCGGTCATGCTGCTATATACTCATACATGATTAAAGGAGATTCTTCCTGGGAAGTACAGAGGTCTAGGGATTTCGGCCTTCTCTTGGTGGGTCACGGTCGGTGGGTATCGTCACATAAACGACATCTCTACTTCTGTGCTCTAACTCCAGACATAGGATCATTTGTTGGCACCATCGTCGACAATTACACGGCCTCTATTCCCAGCCGTAATGCTTACATCGTCCCGCTCGGAATTGTGCATGTAGTCCCTGGCATCCTCTTCATCGGCTTGTTCTTCATTCCCGAGTCACCCCGCTGGCTTGCCAGTCTGGGCAAGATGGATGAGGCAGAGAAGTCCCTACTCTGGCTGCGTCCCAAGACGTGGTCCGTTTCCGAGGAACTGGCTGAGATGGAGACAGCTCTGGCGGCTGAAGCACTCATTCAATCGAGCGTCGGGTTTCTCGACTTGTTCAAGAACCCCATTGATCGTCGGAGGACAGTCGTTTCTGTTCTCGTATTGACCACGCAGGCCGCTTCTGGTGCCATGTTTATCATCTGTTGGTATCCCTGACTGAACCATTTCAACATGTTTGCTGACAAGTTTCACAGCATACGGAACGTACTTCTTCCAAATGGCCAATGTCGGCGACGCGTTCCAGAACTCGGTCATCCTCAACGCCGTCGGTGTCTTCGCCTTGCTTCTCAACAGTTTTCTCGTAACGCGGATTGGTTACCGCCGCGTCATGATGATGAATGGCCTAGGGCTTTGCGGTTTGTCACAGCTTATTATCGCAATTGTGTACACGGTGCAACCAGGGACAGCGACTACTGGTAAAGTGGTCGTTGGGATCTCGGTCATATACATCGTCGCCTACAATGGCATGATTTCATCTTACGCCTGGGTATCAGGAGGAGAGCTGTCTTCGCAGAGGCTCAGATCGTACACGTTTGGGATGGCTACTGCTATTGGCTTCTTTGGAGCGGTATGTACTTAGCCAACCAACCCCTGGACGAATACCCACCAGCTAATCCTCCACAGTGGCTCACCACTTTCACTGCGCCGTACTTCATCAATCCAGACTCGCTCAATTGGGGACCGAGATACGGGTACATCTGGGCACCGTCTTGTTGGATTGCTATGACCTGGGTTTACTTCTACCTTCCGGAGGTCAAGGACCGGTCATTGGAAGAAATTGACGAGATGGTAAGCTTCAGTCTTGTTGCGGGTTTCGCAAGTATCAATTGCTAATACTGTATAACAGTTCGAGGCCCGACTTCCGGCAAGGAAGTTCCGCGGGTATCGCTGCACGGGAACGCACACAGTCCTAGAGAAGTCGCATGAGAAACCCGAAGCCTCCCACGATGAGGGCAAGGCGACTGTTCCTGCGATCACCGAGAAGGTGGACCAAGACCACGCTGTAGAATAACTCGCTATGCGGAAGAGGTTGGCGTAATGAAAGCTCATTTGTGTTTGGGACCAACAGCAGAATTGAAGATTAGATGCGATCGCAGAGCCAGGATGCAATTACGTATGATGAAATACGCAACAGCTAGAACACAATATCTGATACCCCCACTCTCACCTTCCATGTCCGTTCGAACCATCTATCTATTTACCCGCAAGTTCCTTCACAACCACATCATACTGCTCCTCCGCATGCTTCTCAGCATCATGTCCAAATATCCAATCCAGTCTCGGAAAACTGATAATCTCCGGGTTCTCCTTCACCTTAGCCCAATCCGTCTTATGCCACATATCTCTCGTACTCTCCCCCGTCTTCTGCGCCGCCTTCACCCTCTCATACCTAATCCTCTCGTGCGCTCTAACCGCTGTCGGTACACTGCCCTTTCCCCCACGTCTCAAACACGTCGCGATCGTCACCGCATCCTCAATCGCCTGCGCCGCCCCCTGCGCACTTGTAGGTAAAAACGGGTGCGCCGAGTCGCCCAACAACAAAATCCTGCCTTTGGGGCTAGCCCACGTCGGCAAAGGGTCGCGGTACACCAGTTTCCAGTCGACGAGCTTGTCTTCGGGGGTTTTGCTGATGATGCGCGAGCACATGGGGTCCCAGTCTTTGATGGAAGCGAGGACTTCGGATAACTTGCCCGGGAAGCTCCATGATTCGTCGATGTTGTGCTCGTCGGGGTGGGTGAGCACCCAGCTGCAGTCTGACCCGTTTTTGATGGTGCTGAAAAGGAAGTGCATGTCCGGCCCGATCCAGCCGTTGAAAGTGTCGCCGTTGTTGCAGAATTGGGCGGTCAGGGGGTCGGCTAGCATGTCTTTGTTGGAGAACCTGGTGCCCCGGTTTGGTTAGCTGCTGTGTACGTTGGTGAATAGGGGTAAAGAAGAAGGGGGCATGGTTGAACTCGTCACTCACCAGGCGCGCCACACGGCATACCCACTGCTCTTGGGTTTGTCCTCGTATCCCAGGACGGATTTCCTGGCTTTGGATCTCACCCCATCTGCGGCAATGACAACATCGGCCTCAACCTTTCTCACAGTAAGTCCATCTGTATGCAAAAGAGGTAACTCCTTACCTTCTCCCCGCTCTCCAACTCAATCCCGGCCCCCTCATCATCCTCGAAATACGTCTTAATATTATTCCCCAAATGAATCGGGATACCCAACTCCTGCGTCGCGTAATCATACACGACCTGGTGCAGCTCTCCGCGATGTCCATTGAAATTCGGCGCCGCGGGATCCCCTGCGGGCGCCCGTTGGTTTAACACGACTTCTCCCGTGTCATACTTGTGGATGTTAAAACCATACTTCTGCAGGTCGATGCTAAAGTCGCGCATGCGTTGCGCTACGGACCCGTTGGACCACCGGTGGAAGATGCGCCCTGCGTTTGGGCCGAACGAGATGATGTCCCCTAGCGCTTTGAGCTCCGGGAACGCTTCGTAGATGGAGACCTTGTGGCCGTGGCGGTGGCATTCGATGGCAGCGCCTAGGCCGCCGAAGCCTGTGGTTTGGGGGATGAATGTAAGTAATCAATTGTTCCCTAGATGTGGTGCGTATAGAAGGGCGGTATCTTTGGCGTGGCTTACCTGCTCCAACTACGATGACTGTGATACCAGTCTGTGGGCGCTCTGAGGAGCCGTTCGTGGCGCCGTTGGCCGCCATCGGGCGTCGATGTGCGATGGATACTGCAACGAGACACAGCAAAACTCCTGTATCATGTGGGTGTCTTTGAAATCAAAATTTGTGCCACTACCTATAATCTCAACATGGTATCCTCGAGTTTCAGTCCTCAAGCGACGTACAATTACACAGTACAGTTCCATTCCGTGTCTGTTGACCTGTACCTCGGTATGCCACGTACCCTAAGCATATCCCCACGACTCCACATTCACAATAATCATGCCACATTCTCTCAAAATGTCGAATGCGGGGGCGGGGTCATAATCACACTATATTCGGCACAACGTGTTGGGAAACAGGCTGACATTACCCCAGGACTCGGATTCTGGTTGTCAATTCCAATAGGCTTGGGTTATTATGCCGAGATGATGACATCTGGTTGGCGGAACTAGACATAGGCTAAGCTTCTATAGGCTGCGCACCCTGCGTTAGGAGTCTGATTAAACAATATGGGAGCATGTACTTCGAAGTATATAACCGGCAGTTCTGCTATTCGCCTGAAGGAGCCCGGGGAAGATACCACCTGAAGTCTAGAGTTTGGTACGGCTTTAGATGCACTTCCGACATTCACCTCGGGAATAAACTGGATTGGATAATTAACACAGCTTAGCCGGAGGCGTTTGCGCAAGTCTTTCTGATCCTACAACGCCCAAGAGGCTAATCAAGCATAGCGGATAACCATTGACGATGACTTCAAATCCAAATTGGGGCGAGACAACATCCGGGTTGGAAGTTGCGAAAGTCTTCGCAGACCAGGTCAAGGGTCGAAATGGTGAGAAACCATAACCTCGTTTTGAACAGAGATAACTCATACTCTTCCTCGCAGTCCTCATTACCGGTGTATCCCCTGACGGGGTGGGCAGCGGCACCGCCCTCGCATTTGCCTCACAGAACCCCTCAACTCTAATCCTCGCCTCCCGAACCAAATCGAAGATGGACCAAGTCGTCTCGGAAATCCACTCCCACTATCCCGACGTGAACGTGCAAATAGTTCTCCTGGACTTAGCCTCACAGTCTTCCATCCGCAAAGCCGCCTCCGAAGTCGCCAACCTAGTCTCTAAGCTCCACCTCCTCATCAACAACGCCGGCGTCGCGCCCGCCGTCCGCAAGAAGACGGAAGAGGGAATCGAGCTCCAATTCGGCGCTAACCACGTGGGGCACTTTCTCCTCACCAAACTCTTGCTACCGCTCCTCGAGGCTGCAGCGTCGACGGAGGGGAATCCGAAGGGGAGTACGCGCATTGTCAATTTGTCGAGCCAGGCACATTGGCTGTCGCCGTTTCGGTTCCACGATTACAATATCGAGAATAAGGAAGTTCCCGACGAGGAAAAGCCGGCCGCGCCCATGCCGCGCGTGTTTGCCGAGGTGTTGGACGATGGGTATATGCCGACGGTGGCGTATGCGCAGAGCAAGACAGCCAATGTGCTGTTTAGTGTGTATTTGCAGAAGTATTTGCAGGGGAGGGGGATTGAGGCGTTTGCGGTGCATCCTGGTGGTGAGTGGATCTATTTGCTCTTGACGCAAGACTACAGCAGAAAATATGGGAGAAACAGGTTGAAATATTGATGCTAAGCATTTTCAGGCGTCACTACGAATTTGGGACGAGAGCAGCAGGACGAGTATAACCAGGAGATTTTGAAGACATCGAATTATTGGAAGAATATCGACGAAGGTGCTTCGGCCACACTGGTTGCTGCATTGGATCCAGCTCTCAATGGTAAGTCATGGATTATTTGTTTGGATATCACTGCTAATACCATATTTCAGACGCCGATGGTGTCTACTTGTTGGACTGTCAATTTGCAGAGGCCGCTCCTTGGGCGACGGATCCGGTTGCAGCTGAGAAGCTATGGAGGTTGAGTGAGGATCTCATCGGGGATGACTTCGAGATAGACTAGAGGAATTTTCTGCGGAGGATTGTGGGGGTCGTAGGTAAGGTCCTCTTGCTGTAGTCTGTGGGTTCTATTCTTGAAACCACTACAATTAAACCAATCAAAATAAAGTGCTGTTTACTTTAACTACTGCAGAGATTCAACGGTCATGTTTAGTAAGCTTCACACTAGAACATGAAATTATATTATTCATAAACCAGCGATATACATTCCCTTTTCCTCTTCCCACTCCGTCGACTTGCTTATCGTGGCCGATCTCGAATGCCACGACGAATTATACATTCCTTTAGTTCTATCTACCGCTAGTGATGAAGTGAATTACTCAGGTGAACAATCTCTAATGTGTGGTAATTTTGCCGTAACTAAAAATGTGAATTATAGTCGCGAATTTAGTATCATCGCATGCTTATTGGCGCTGAAAAGTGACCGGTCCGGCTAAAAGGGGCGAACCTGTCGGCACATGGCCTCTGAGCTGGGTCGCGGCTATGACGCTCCGGGGGCTCGATTAATCCCAGGCGTCGTTTGAAGAGAGGTAGACCTGGTCTCTGCAGGAACTATGGCCGCTTATCTTCCGTCATCTGTACCCCAGCTTCCGTAATCATGAGAGCGGGCAGAATCCTCCACTGACTTTAGACTACTCGTTCTACTTCTACAAGCTGACTTGAACGATGAGGTTGTTCAATCTCATAGTATACATCGCTCTCTTTGGGGCAACTACGAGCCATGCAGTGGGTCAAATTCCAGCGCAGCAACGAATGGTCAAACTGCCAAGGGGATGGAAGTTAGAGAAACAGGCAGCCCTGAGCGAGCCGATATCTTTAACGATTCTGCTGAAGCAGCCCCGAATGGACGATTTAAAATCTAGACTGGAGGAAATCAGCGACCCGGCTCATCCCGAATATGGACATCACTTCTCCAGGGAACAATTGGAAGCATACCGAGCAGCAGATCTCGACGCTGTTCAGTCCGTGTATGCATGGCTAGAGAAAAGCGGATTCGAGAACATGACAGTATCAAACTCGTCTATCAGCTTCACGGATACTGTTTTTTACGTCGAAGACCTGTTTAACACCACTGTGGGCCACTACTCCTTTGACAATTCAGCAACACGGCTTCGAGCGGAGTCGTACTCCATCCCCGAATCGCTGTCTGGCTACATCGACTTCATCCACCCCTTAACGCACTTCATGCCACCAACATATTTACGGCTCGAACCTCATCCTCTTCCTCCTCTCCCGCCGCCTCCGCCTCCGCCGGACAATCCCATTGACGTCCCCATTCCACCCGACCCATCAGCCGTCCACTCCCGCCAAAGCCCTCAACCCTGCCCCTCGGGCCTCGTCACCCCTTCCTGCCTCAAAACGCTCTACAACCTCACCACTCCCCCTCCACCACCCCTTTTCTCCCCCTCCCCCGTCCACCTAGGCATAACCGGCTTCCTAGACCAATACATCAACGCCGAAGACGTCTCTACTTTCCTCAGCAAACACGCCCCTGACCTCCACGCCGCAAACTACTCCTTCTCCGTCATCCTCGTGAATAATGGCACGAATCCGCAAACCCCCCTCAGCACAGCCGGCCTCGAAGCCAGCCTCGACATGCAGTACGCCATGGCGCTCGGGTACCCCTCTCACGTGACGTACTACTCTGTCGGCGGACGAGGGGCGAAACTCGATGCTGAAGGGAAACCCATTGATGCGGCGAGAAGCGATAACGAGCCTTATCTTGAATTTTTGGAATACCTGCTTGCGCTCCCGGATACGGAACGACCGCAGGTGTTGAGTA
This sequence comes from Pseudomassariella vexata, assembly GCF_002105095.1. Lineage (NCBI taxonomy): Eukaryota > Fungi > Ascomycota > Sordariomycetes > Amphisphaeriales > Pseudomassariaceae > Pseudomassariella > Pseudomassariella vexata. Next base: position 3,682,307 of record NW_024467957.1, read on the forward strand.
TTTCGTACGCCGACGACGAGCAATCGGTGCCTTATCCCTACGCAGTCAGGGTATGTGATCTCTTCGCGCAGCTTACTGCACGGGGGACCACGGTCCTCGTTGCCTCGGGGGACGGCGGGGTAATGGGGACGGGGCAGAATGGATGTTATAGCAATGACGGGCTCAAGACCGAGGAGTTCATACCTACGTTCCCGGCGTCGTGTCCTTACGTCACGGCCGTGGGGGCCACAGGGGAACAGAGGCCGTTCCAAGGAATGAGCTTCAGCGCGGGCGGCTTCAGCAATTACTTTGAGGCGCCCGGGTGGCAGAAGACGGCTATAGAAGGGTATATACAGGCGCTCACGGGGAACCATGTTGGGTTGTATAATAATAGTGGGCGGGCAGTGCCGGATCTAAGTGCGGTGGGCACGGGGTTTGTGATCGAGTGGAGGGGAGAAGAGACGGGGGTCTTGGGGACGAGTGCGAGTACGCCGGTTGTGGCGGCCGTGATGGCGAGGATTAATGAAGCAAGGTTGAGGGCGGGAAGGAACAGTACTGGGTGGCTGAATCCGGCGATTTATTTGTCGCCTGTAAGGCAGGTGTGGGAGGATGTGGTGGGCGGAACGAGTCAGGGGTGTATGTTTGGGACTGAGATTGAGACGGGGTTTGAGGCGCTTGCTGGGTATGACTGTGTGACTGGGGTTGGAACTATAGGAGACTTTGACAGCTTATTGGCGCTCTTGGGTTGATTGCGCCGATGGAAGACGTGGTACCGGCATGGAATCATATGAGTTGTGTCATGAGTTTATTGCACCTTTTCAGGGCTGAGACTATGAAGCAGACGACCGGTGCTCGCCGTGTTGTCTAACAAAATCCATCCCACATGTACACAATTAAGCCGACAGACTGATGCAGCCATCCGCGCTGTCTTCTTGGAAGATGCCACCGTAAATGATACCCTCATCAATGCCAGCGGGCTGGAAAGCGAGACGGGTAATGTCGACATCGCCGCCAATGCCCTTCTTGAGAACACCGAAGTGGTACTGGCCCTGTCCGCTGACGTCGTTGGCCAGCGGCTCCGTCTGAGCTTCCAAGGCACTGCTGTCTTGGGAGTAGAAGACTTGGGTGGTGCTAAAATTATGGTGTCAGCAAAATGGTACTCATTGTGAGATGAGACAAGCAGGGAGAGAAATAACTTACTTCTTGTCAAAGTCCAATGTCACAGCAAAGTTGTGGAAAACACCTTCAGTGAAATTGGTAGAGAACAGAGTCTGGAGCGGGCTGGAGTTGACGTTGCCGAACAGCTGCAGAGTGTCGGGATTCGGAGTGTCGGCACCGATGATGGACCCGGTCTTGAGAACAACCTGGTTCGTGCTGAAGTCGGCGCTCTCAAGGAAGAAGAGCTGATACTCGTGCGACATGTTAAGCGGCCTGGCCGCATCCTTCATGATACTGAAGTGGGTTGTCTTCACTCCGAGGGTCGAGTCGTCAGTGCCGTCGTTGCTCGTGATCATGAGCTCGGCGCGGCGGAAGCCGAGTTGGACGTTGTCGGCGCTGGGGGTGAAGATGGATTTGTCACTGTGTGCTGGTTAGTTTATTGTGGTACAGCCTGGTGGTAGGTGAGAACGAACTCAATAGTGACCTCAACTGCCTTTGTGGCATTCTTGGCATCAAACTAAAGTATAGTCAGTTGAATGTTCCTATAGCATGCAGAATACGGGTTCTGCTTACAAGTGAGCTCGTCACGCAAGGGACTTCCACGACGTCGCTGATGGACAAGTCTGGAACCTTGTTTAGTATATCCCGAATCTACCAATCCGGTGGCGGGTTCGGTGGGCTTACTGGCTCCGAAAGTAAAATCGGGATTGAACATGGTATTGGCAGCGGTGTCGAAGGTGGCTGCTACAAAGTCCGATGGCACCCGGCCATCGAACTGAAGCGTGCACTGCTGCGCAACCACCAGGGTAACGAGCGACAGGAACGAGGGAATGAACGATCGATGAGAAGCCATCTTGAAAGAAAAAGAACGTAAACAATGATACAAAAGAAGGATATATACCGGATGACCGAATGAATACCAGATGAAAGAATGGATCAACAGAAATGAAGCTGGACAGACACTGGATTATATGCATTGTTCTGTTCCTAAATACGCGGACTCGGCCGTGATGCTTCTCCATCGCAAGAGTCATGAGCGGGACATTCGGGACCATTAGACTTTCGCGATAAGTTTCAAGGATATGATCATCACACATTCAGGCAGGTTACAGTTGGCCAGGGTCAGAAAGAGTTGACCAGGGGGTAGAAATTTTGTGGCGCAACAAAGTTGATCAGGGTCAGAAATTTTCTCACCCTGGCCAAGTCTTGCCAAGCTAACGCTAACGATAGTCTGACCAAATAAATCATCACCACAGTATCAGAGAAAAGCTTATACACGGAGTAAATATAACGTATATATAGCGTAGGAGTATATATATAGGGCTAAACTATATAATTTGCATATGTACCGTATATATGTAGCTTAGCTTTAGGAAATATCTATAAAGTAATCTTCGGTTACGTATATCTATAGATCCAGATACTATTACATTTTATAGCATATGCTAAGCTTAAGTTAGCTTCCGATTAGACTACGTGGTATACGCGTCACATAGGTGAGTCATAGGCTACACATATGCTGCACATATGCTCAGTACTTATAGAAACTTGAACGATATTATATTATAGCGACTACTTCTATTAATATTCTTACTTACTTAAATCTTAATTATCTAAGATATATTTAGTATATTAATCCTATATATAGTATATATAACCGTAATAGTATAGTACCGTATATGCAAAACATATGTAACTATACATATGCTTTGCATATGAAATACTATAAAAGTCTAGTACTGTGCTTTATACCTAATTTGGTAAGCTATCCTTGGCAAAAACTTGGCCAGGGTTAGAACATTTGACCCTGATCAACTTTGTTGCGCCACAAAATTTCTACCCCCTGGTCAACTCTTTCTGACCCTGGCCAACTGTAACCTGCTTGTTTCGTTCTATCACGCAGAAGCCCTTGTCCCAGTCCAATCCTGGTCTTTGCGAGGTCCCAGCTGACAGGGGACAGGGGTGAGGAATAAGTGGATTGGTTACCCCTGCTGACTGTCCCCTCTGGTCTTTGCAACCGAGTTCGTCTAGTTGTGTGGAGTTTCTTGTCGGGGATCAAACTCAAATAGCCCCATGATTTCCTGATGCGTTCAACCGAGCTGCTTAAATCAGGTACGGGCTTGGCAGGGGCTAGATAAATTGGGGCAACGAAGCTGGTTGCATATAGAAGATTTGGAAAGTTCATGGAAAGTAGTAGTGATTGATCGACCAATAAGGTTTCCTCCAGAATCCTTGGCTTCATATACTGCTTCGGTTAAAAGGTTTCTTTGCAGGAGCATCCGGTCGGAGTTGACTCGTCCCATGTTTTTGTTTCCAGCTGATGAGGAAGGAGGAGTTCCATTCAGTACTTCTCTGGAGGTTCTAGGCCCACTGATAGAGTGCCGTTCTAGGGGTAACGAGAGTAAGTACTAATCCAATGCAAGTAAGATCCGTTCCCAGGTGCTCGATGTCATCATGTGTACATACTTCTAGTTGACAGGCATAGTACTGGATTGGTTACGCTATCGTGTTCTACTTTATCACAAAGTCTTCATACCGCGATTCCTGGCACACGATGAAGATGAGATGCCGAAATCTTCAATTGGATATTTCTCTACATGTCCTGTACGTGTACGAACCTGTCACTTAGGTTGTACATAGCAATTCAGTTCACACTAGTGTATTTGATTGTTTTTTTCTTGTCTACTTTCTTCCCAGTCCCTATTCATCGGTGCAATACCCACCTACTTATCTATCAGGTCTAACACGAGTTGCGCACGCGCGGTTTGTATTCAACGGGGCTTTCCTGGGTGGTCTCCTCCTATCGTCCAGCTGATCTGTCATACGGTTCATGCTCTCGGGTCTCATTTCCATCACTGGCTCAATCCCAGTGTCGACAGGCTGAGGAATCATCGGACCCATGCTGGTCCCTTACGGGCTCAATCCCTGTTTTGCCAAGCTGAGCGGCAATCGAACCTTGCTCTCCGTCCTGATATTTCGGCTGGACTGGATTTCAGATGCTGCTGTATGGGGAGAACCCCCACCTTCTAATCCAGTATCGTCTTCAGGCGGGAAGCTTAGGTCCAGCGCAATGTAGTCCCAACTCAATCTCACGAAATTAGGTGGGGCACAGCCTACGGTCGCGGTAATACTAGCCGCCTCGGCCGAGAGCTTGTCGTCGGAGTGTCGGGCGGCAGCAACTCGTTGACGATGATCCATCCATCGACCAAGACCAACCTCAAGCGGATTCGCCATTTCAAGATCAATCTCTTCTCGGAATCGATGCACCTGGTTAGCATATGGGTCGATGGTCACGTTGTCTAGAACAATTAGCGGCGCCATGTCGTCTTTGGTAGGATTTACCTATGTCGTTTCCTAGGAGAGGTCAAAGCTGTGAGAGATATCAACGATGACTTCACTTACATGAAACTGGGAAGTGTTGTTATGTGTGCCAGTGTGCCGGACCTCGTGATTACGGGTTCAATGTGAAGTCCGGTGATAACGGGGTCTCACTTCTTTCAGGTGCAAGGGCTGGGTTTATATATTGAAGACAATGGAATTCTGAAAATCCGAACCGACGCCATTGGTTTAAGACTTCTGAGAAGTTATAGGGGTTTAAGTCCTTATAACGTGATTTATAAGCGAGTCGCATACTTTCAGAGTGCCGAGTCTAAGACACGTGGGGCACCGGTATAGGGACCTGTGAGTTATGACCTAGTATGGAAGTCTTGGTATAGTGAGGAAGCGGAGGAACTGGTGCTCCGCTGCTCCGATATACGGGCTCTGGTTATCTCTGTAAGGGAGGTATCTTGGAGGAAGATAGGAAGAAGAGTAGAGATCAATAAACTACTCTGGATATCCCTACCTGAGACCGCCAGTGACCGCCAGTGACCACCAGGTGATAACCAGTGGGGACGCCCGTTACTCCCCTTTATTCGGTACTATTGCCTTCGGCCTAGCCGTACCCTGACATGTACCTAAACGAGTCGGGCACTTTTCTGTCACAGGGAGGACCAAGCCCATAGGCCAATAGACCAAAATATCTAGAATGCCGGTGGATCATCACTGACATTTGGTTCCTAAGTCATGGCGACCTCACATCCAGCCAGCGCACGCCAGCTAAAAAAAAACGTCGTCACAAGACATTGAACAGTCTCTATAATGCGTGTACGCCCCAAATCCTCCGGACTCGCGTCCCAGCCGAAGCAATGTACCGAGTTACGTCCCATGAGAACAACGGTAAAATTGGCATACATCCAATCCAGGTCCACCAGGAGGACAGTGCGTCAACTACATATCAAGTTCGTGTGCCAGCCCATGTTTCCTGCAGCCGCGGAAAGGCGGTTGGAGACTTGGTTTGGGATTGGCCCTAGCGGACGAGATATAGGTGTTAAAAACACTGCGTGACGGATTTAGATCGCTGCGGGTGCTCTGCCACTGGTCCCGGTAGCTTGGCCTTGAGCCAGTCAGCGCACCGCCATGGCAGGGTTGGGAGATGTCTTCTTTCCTGAGAGCGAGGTCGTAGATACACTGGCGGATTTCTTTTGGTAGCTCGGGGAAGGCTACGCATCCTGTTGCTCGTCTAGGTTGAGGGCCGTTGAGAGAGACTGGTTTTCTGGACTTGGCAGTCGACTGGCCATAACTTCTTTGTAGAGTTGATAATATTCGAAAGCGTCTTCCTTCTTTCGACATGTTTTTCGACATTTATCACTAGTGATTGCGGTATTTATTTGACATATAGCTGCTGACGCCAATACTGGGTTGGGTAATATATGGCGCCTTACTACACCTCGGTGGGGCACCATGAGACATATGCAACAGTATCGATGCTGATGGCCAGAGACTTTCTTGATGTTGCGTATCTCGATTTTGTGTGAAGAGCATAACATTCAACCAGGGCAATCTTGGGCCGCGTGATGGGTCTCATGTTTGCTGTTTGAAAGTGGTGCAGCCGTCGACAGGGATAAAACATATTATAGCATCAAAGGGCCAGTCAGGAGACAGAAGTAACGACTTCGATGAGACATCGGATCCAACTAAACAATGTGCAACTCTCGTGTAGTTCATATCAGAGAACCGCAAGCAAAAATAGTTACCAAACTAGATGATGGTGAACGAAAACTTCTTAGATTGGTTTATTTATATTAATGTATCGGGGGCATCGCCTCGCTGCTACAGCTAGACATCAAGGGGGCATTCGATACGGTCAATTACAGACGGCTGATTTCCATATTAGCCCGGAAAGGCTACCCGGAGTGGGTTCAGGAGTGGGTACGCAGCTTCGTGGAGGATAGGACGGTACGCCTCCGGTTCGATGGCAAGGAGTCAGAGCCAACCCCCCTACGAGCTGGCGTCCCCCAGGGGTCACCGCTATCCCCGATACTGTTTATATTATACATTTCAACGCTGTACGAGGAGCTAGCGGAGCAGCACCCACTACTTTTAGTAGTCGGGTTCGCGGACGACACGAACCTGCTAAGCGTCGGCACCGATCCAGACACGACCTGCCGCCGGTTGGAGAGCGCATGGGCTACGTGTCAGCGGTGGGCAGTGAGGTACGGGATGGAGTTCGCTCCTGACAAGAGTGAGGTAATGCACTTTACTAGGGCCCGAGAGCCCTTGCCGCAAAGTATTCGCTTTGGGGACGCCACAGTGTCGCCGGTAGTCTCAGCGAGGTTCCTAGGAGTCTGGTTCGACCGCAAACCGACGTGGCACGCCCATGTTGAGCGTGTTAAAACAAAAATGGCAACTCAAAAGCTAGCCCTGACAAAGCTAGTCAATATGTCGTGGGGCTGCGATCTTATACGGGCGAGGCTGTTATATACGGTGGTTATCCGTAGCGCGATCGCCTTCGGGGCGACTGCGTGGCATACTATAAGTGAGGAACCGGCAGGGCCAGCTAAGAGCCTGATAGGGATACAGAACAAGTGCCTCCGGGTAGTCTGTGGCGCCCACAAAGCGACGCCGGTTCGCCACCTGGAAGCAGAAGCAGCAATCCCGCCACTAGACCTCTATCTTAGTGCCCGGGCTGCTAAGTTTGAAGAATGGCTACGGCTTAGCGGGAAGAGAAATCTGCTTCGCAGCGCGAGCGCTAAAGCGTCACATATACTCCGGCAGGATAGGCCGGCGAAGAGGAAGCAGGCGTCGCAGCTACTCCGACCGGCAGGGTACACTATGGAGAAGGAGGCCCGGGGCTCCGAGTGGATGAGCGAGGAAAAGGAGGTCCCGCCTGCCCTCCTCGGCCACTGGAGGAAGAGATGGCTCACCGGAGCAGAGCATCACGATCGCCAGCGACGCGCCATCGCTGAGGAACCGGAGGGCCCTTCGATGCAGATACCGAAAGGGGGCAAGTATTTCGGCCTGAACCGACTGGAGGCGTCTACGCTGTGCCAGATCAGGACGGAAAAAATAGGACTAGCAGCCTTCTTATTCAAGACAGGGGCTTTTGGCGTGTACTCGCCGCTATGCCGCTGTGGCGATGCCCCTGAGACGGCAGAGCACGTAATCCTCTTTTGCGGGCTGTTGGAAGGACCGAGGGAACGATTACGGGCCGCCATCGCACCACGGCCACTATACTCTCGCAGAGACCTCGCAACGGCAACAGGAGAACCAGTAGTTAGTGGGACTATTGTAAGGTGGCTGCTAGGGACGGGTCGGACAGCTTCAAGGCCCAGATAGCATCGATCTTCTCAGGGGGGACTTTGTTGGTAGGTTGAGAACCAACGTAGTATGGTGGTGAACGCAACGCAGTAGCCAATAGGGCGAACCGACGACGCAGCGTATGTATTTAGTCCAGCCATTAGGGCACGGTTTGACATACGGGAGTACTAGCAGAGGTACCGGGGGCTTCGAGCCTACGGCGTATTTAATAATAATAATAATATATTAGTTAATGTAACTTAGTAGTATTCAATTCTTCGTTCTTTTCGTATCTCGTCTGCAGCGATCTCCTGCCTAAACAAGAAAACTATAGCCCTCATAACGTCATTCGAAGAAATTCCCATCCCCTACACCGACGACAGGGAAGACATCGACGACAGGTGTTCACGGTCCCGAGAGCTCAGTTTGAGGGAGAACCTGCTAGATAACCTTGTCGGCGGTCGTGGCGTTGCGGATATTTCAACATGGTATGTTGGCATCAATCCCGTCTCGTCACAGTAGCCTGAGTACACGGGACTACTGGGCAAAGGACTCATCATGGAGACCGGACCGCCGTGAGCGGGTATAGTATCTAAGGCAGGCGGACGACTGGTATGCCAATTAGCGCTGACGTTGGGCTTCCAGGACATCCGTTTGCTTGCCCTATTCTTGGAACGATCGTCGCTCCGGGTGCCGCCCTGGCTCTTCCTGGGATAGAATCTGCTGATGTGGCGAGCCTTGTTTCCATCGAAGATTTTGGGGGAGATGCGGACGAGGACAAGGCGAATGGACGGCATGCAGGCGCAGATGATACCCACGGCGATCTCAACAGTTGACCAGAGAGATACGCTCCAATAGTCCCAAGTCAGGTTAGAAGACCCCCTAAATTCGACGATGGAGGTCAGGCGGATGACGCTGACCACGGTGACGAAAGTCCCGACGCAGAACATGATGCCCACGCCGACTTTTTTCTTCCAGTGGAGATCCAGACTCGGTAGCTGGGAAAGAGGTAAAGCCAACATCCACAAGTCCAGAGCGATGGAAATGGCTGCGTTTGCCCACGCAATGGCGTTGATGTTGACACACTTGCCCTCGCCATCTCCACTCCAGTTGGTCCAGTTGTAGCTAATCGGGGTACATTGAAATGTTGCCGCCAAGACGAAAGAGATGCCGAATAGGACGTCGAAAATAATGGTGCCCCATATAACTCGTTGGAGCCTTGCGCCGGGGAAAATGCGGAGGTAGAAGAACAGCATGGAGAGCTTGAGCAAGAAGACTTCGGAGAAGTAGAGGATAGCGATGATGTAGAATAGCTTAGCGAAACTCGTGATCATGTCCGGGGTTAGGGTCCATATGTCCTTGCCAAGTCCGTAATTGGCCATTGCGACGTTGAGAGCGGAAGACGGGATGCAGCTGATTAGCGTGAGAAGGATGAGCCAGTCGTCGAGGCCGAGGTCGTTGGATGTGAAGAACTTCTTGTAGCCAAGCCGGAAGAGGACAACCACTGCTGCGATACTAATCAGGGTGCATGAAACAACGTTGTACTCGACTCGCTTGTCCCGAATGGGTGCACCACACAGCGTCTGGGTCACATTTTTGGCCACTGGAAATGGTGACGTTAGATCGAGTATGTCCTTCCTATATAGGTGTAAGAATGATTCCTCACCCAGAGATTCCCTAACGGTACAGCTGGTCAGGACACAAGCCTCGGCGGTGGCGACATATTTTTCACTTGCGCATTGGCAAGCTGTATCGACTGTGGCGCAAGTTGATTCTCCGGCGGCCTTCACGAGGCATGTGACCTATATTGTGTTAGTGATTGCAACCAACGCTTCGTCGTTACTCTTGGGTTATGCCATACCGCGCAACTGGGGAGGTCACCCAATGCATCCGTCAACGAGTAAGCAGCCCCCAAGACAGAGAAAGTCGGAATAAGTACGAAAGAAAAGAATGAGGTCCGCATTCTCCTGTTACATTGAAGACAGCCGCAACCTTGCCGTCAAGAGCGAGACAGGGACATTAACACGAGATAAGTGAGTGTAGCATGAACGAGAGACGAAAGTCACAAGACCCGAAACCAGCAACATCAGAACAGGAATGTCCCGCGAGAGGTAGGAGCTTCCGTCACCTTTTCATATGTTCATTGCAGACGAGATGCCTGCAGATAATCAATCCAATCTGCTAACCTAGCACTAGCCTAGAGATGTTCGCGTGCTAGTAACATATCCACATCCACAACCATCCCATGTCTGTGTGGAGTCGACCACTACCCGTGCCACACCCCACTTATTTCGGATTCGCTTGAGCTCACCAATCTAAGTTGGTGCTCACCACCAACTTGGCCAGTTTTTCGACGGATTTCAACCTTCAATTAGAATCTACGTAATAACCGCCAACCAAGGCCTGTCTCGAAGACATCTGTAGGCTGTAATTGGCATGTCAATCGACGTCTTCTAGCTTCTTTTGCGGCATCAGAAAAGCTCTTTTTGGCTACTCTACGTAGTCCTTCATGATACTTGGCGAGAACTCTCTGTGCTTTAGCTACCTCATCTTCAACCTTCCTCCTCACCATCTCTCTACCTTCTGCAACGGATAAAACTCCACCAGATTTAAGATGATAGTTCTTCGTAGCGCGCCGTTGTTTTGATATACGTTCGGCGTACTTTGTACGGCTAAGATCGCGCTTAGTCTGTATAAGCTCGGTCGCATTAACGAGGGACCCTTTAACAAAGCGACTAAGTCGATAGGCTAGATCTGGACTAATACCCAGCTCTGGATCAGTAAGACAGTTCGTAATCTTGCTAGCTACTTTATTAATTTGTCGAAAAATAGTAGGTGTGCCTTCATATGACGAAGATGAAGGGCTGGTGGTGGTGATGGCGTCTTTGGTATACGTTCTTCAATCTCTTGTAGTATTGGATGAGGGTAAAATGGATATATACCGGTTTTCTTGAAGGCTGACTGGATAGTACTCGCTTTGAAGGTCTTTTTGCGCACATTTTCGATAATTGAGAGGAACTCTAGCTTGGTTATATTGGTACATCCATCCCAAATGAAGGTCTTGCGCGTACCACTGAGCCGAGTGGATAGTCCCCGTGAGTATGAGGAAAGCTGGTATTACGTCGCCAGCAGCAGAGATAGCTTCAATAGCTGTCGCTGTCTCTCTATTTTCTGGTAGGCCGAAGTAATGGGCCCTCTTGCGCTTAGTGATGATAAGTTGATCCTTACCAACACCGATCCGGAAGCCAGTCTCGTCCATATTCCAGAGATCAGAGGGATCGATTCCTTCTTCCCGGAGGACTCTCTCAAGCCGTGTAAAATACTCTCGTATAGTTTCGAGGTTTTCAGCAGTCTGGCGGTTTGAATGGAGCTTCCGCTGGGAAGCGTGGAAGTAGCTATGGCGCTTGAGGAAACGTGTAGTCCAGTTTGATCCGACTGTTAGTGGTGGCTGATTTGGTAGAACCTTGACTCTCTCACGTAATATCGTATTTGCAGCGTCGGTAACGAATTCTACGCAAACCGCAAGATTGATCCTATCAAGGCGGTCGATGTAATTACAGAGGGCCTTTTCTTCGGCTTCAGATAGTAGTTTGTTGAGTCCTCCGTGGTTCTTAGTCTTCCCAGCTTGCTTGACGCGGTATCGGAGGGTCTCGCGTTTTACGCCGCTTTCTCGCGCAATCTTGGCAATTTTGGCTTGAGGATGCTCTTGCATGTAGAGGACGGCTTCCTGTAGCTGTGAGTCCTTGAAAGTGTCGAAAAACTGGCCAAGTTGGTGGTGAGCTCAAGCGAATCCGAAATAAGTGGGGTGTGGCATGGGTAAAGTAGCCATGTGGGCAAAGAGAGGAGCCAGAAATCCTTATTCGTCAGGCGCTGTCTACCATCACGGTCCATGCTTCCCATAGCAGATAAATCATTGGCCTCATCTCAGCCTATGGGCTATGGGTAGTTGTTCAGACGAACGCGGCCATACTTTGGAAACCCCGGCGATTGGGTGTATTTCCGTCTTGAGGCATTTGAGTAGCATTTGCATTCGCATTGAGGAAAATTATGCCTACTTCTAATTTGCATCATCTCCGCATTTTAGTGTGTTTAACACAAATAGCACGAAGTGTATGAACTACGTAAGCGCTTGAACTTATACAGTGCTTCTTCCAGCATCAACCCAGCAACCGTTCGGCCGCAGCAGCCAGCTGTCAAATGCCGAAAGTTGCAACCGCACGGTTTTCTCTGATTGCCATGGACAGAGGTTCGGTACATGCCATGATCCATCCCACGAATAACCTGCGCGGTCCTAAAAACGAAAAGGCGCTGTCAACCCCTGCATTCGTTTGATGGCGACATGGTCGGTCGTGAAGAGAGAAAATGTCAAAATCAAAGTCGCCAACCCCCACGTGTAGGTGGACCCGAAAAATTGTTAAATTCCACAACGCCGATCGCTCAAGATCCACAAGTCAAAGCACAAGATGGCGCTGGTGATGTTCCTGCGTTGCACTGCTGTCAGTCGCGAATCATGGGCGAGCATCATAGCCAGGGAGCGTCGGGTTCGTCTTGTCTTGCTTGCCGGAGTCTAGTCTTGTGCCAGAGGTCCAAATGTGGTGAGTTTGCGATGAATACACTTGGTGACGATCTCGGAACGGCGGGCAATAGTCGTCTGGATCGTCCAGGATCCGGAATAGGCATACTAAGTAGTTTTAGGCCTTTTTCCCCATCCCAATTCGGCGGTTGGCAGTGCATTAAGCCCAGATAGGTTTGACCTATTCTTTGTCGGGTCTCAAATTGGCAACTGATCGTCTTGACGGCGTCCGAACAAAGACCAGGGTGGCGGCAAAACATCCGCACCTAGCTGTTCAGAAACTTTGAATATTGTTTCCTGCAGAATATTCCCCAGTTTCAAACGTCTTGGCAGCTGAAACATATATAATAGTTTCTCGTGGTGGGAGATTTCTAGAAGAACCATCGAACGTTATGTGATTATCTCAACTTGGCATTGCTGCGTGGAGAGTGCCTAGCTTCTCCCGCAATTCTGGCAACACTGACGTTCTTCACGTATGCCATTGCGGAATTACTGCGAGGTTTAGCACTTGCCACTCGAGAACGTATAATGGCAAAGAGCCAAGTTGTTAAAACGCCATAGGTTAAGAAACTGGAATGTTATTCGGTGGGTGCCAAGGTGGAAGGCCACAATTCAAGCAATCTTAGGACTATGACTATGAGGCGGTCACAGAAACAAGATCCCGCCGAGATCAGCAAGCGGCAGGATCCTTTTCGGCCCCTTCGGAACATCGGAATCGCCAACTGACTCGCAAACAATCAGCCAGACTTTGGCTGCGCATCTGAACTACTATTTCTTCATGATTCAAAAAGTCCACATACACAGAACTCAAGATAGTAACAATCATCACTATCTAGGAATGTATCTGACCATGCTGGGGGGGTAAAATGAGAAGAGTAATACGCCATACTACTATGTACGGTGGTATGTGATGTTGCTGTCTAGTACTATACCGTTTTGCAGTCTTGCTACGCCTCGTGACTATAAAGCAGGCAGTCCTTATTACTTCTTATCCTACAACACGCTCGTGTGAAGTAAGAGTATCTATGTAGCTCCCACTTTTGCCCCTCTTCTAATGCCACACTTTTATGCTACAATCAGATCAAATAAATACCTCCAAGCTGAATTGTACCATCGTTGTCGGAACAACATCTCTTAGCATTGAGGCGTTGAAAGTAAGTCTAAATTGAGCATTGAGAGTCATGCCTTTCAATCTGCACTGCTAATACGCAGAATATATCTCATCCAGCTCCCAAACCCAGACCCATGTTCAAAGCAATGCTCTTAACCCATCAGGGTTTGTCTCTCCCATAATGCACTTCTACATAGTTAGGAATGCACTCATGTTCTAGGGTCTCTGACTATACAATGCTATTATGTTAACATTTATAAAGTAGGATAGCACCCGCCAGTTTTGATTTTCGCGGTTATTACGTTATCTTTGCACTTTTCTAAAGTCAGGTTCTATTCAATAGCACCCGTTATTCCTAGCATCCGTGATGGTTAACGTTGTAATTACACTTCTACAACGCAGCAAGACGCCCGCTATTTCCACTGGCTTCTATTCCAACCCCGCGATCAATGAATGAAGTGAGCTAAAGGAATTCTGGAATTTACTGTTTCACACATCGCAACCGCGCCCATCTCGTGTGACTGCACATCATCGTTGCTACATCCCTACTCCTGCCAATAAAATCAAAATTCCTGCATTCTAATAAGTCAAGAACACACGGAAATAGCCACTGCCGAGCAGGAACATCTCTAATTGATCGCGATGATGACAAGATGGATAAGATGAAGGTCACCGTCAAGGAGTCTGCCGGCGACGCTAAGAACGACCAGACCACCACCAAGGCGTCTGACGGCAGGGGTACTAAGGAGCAACTCATCAAGGTGATCCTCCATCGAAATAGTTGTCGTGTACCGAGCGAGCTGGGTCTCGGTCTCGGACCCGATGATGACCCCAGCGATATGTACCACGTCCCCGGGGGAATCCAGTGTGATGATTACATCGAGGATATCACTGCCGACAAGCTCATGCATGACAAACGCGATGAGTACACCGCAACAAGTCTCACTCTTACCAGCCGTCCTGTAACAATATCGACTACATCGAGGTGGTTTGGCCCTTGCCTTACCAATTACTAATAAGTAGGACAAAAAGGGTCCACGTACCCCACGGTCCAATTGAACACTTCTTAAGACCTCGTACAATAAGACATAAGTTAATTCAACTATAACGTAAAAAAATAATGAAAACTACTCGGAACTATCTTCTTCAGATATCTCTTTACTATTCTGACAAGTACGCATATTATTATTATTATTATTATTATTATTAAATACGCCGTAGGCTCGAAGCCCCCGGTACCTCTACTAGTACTCCCGTATGTCAAACCGTGCCCTAATGGCTGGACTAAATACATACGCTGCGTCGTCGGTTCGCCCTATTGGCGACTGCGTTGCGTTCACTACCATACTACGTTGGTTCTCAACCTACCAACAAAGTCCCCCCTGAGAAGATCGATGCTATCTGGGCCTTGAAGCTGTCCGACCCGTCCCTAGCAGCCACCTTACAATAGTCCCACTAACTACTGGTTCTCCTGTTGCCGTTGCGAGGTCTCTGCGAGAGTATAGTGGCCGTGGTGCGATGGCGGCCCGTAATCGTTCCCTCGGTCCTTCCAACAGCCCGCAAAAGAGGATTACGTGCTCTGCCGTCTCAGGGGCATCGCCACAGCGGCATAGCGGCGAGTACACGCCAAAAGCCCCTGTCTTGAATAAGAAGGCTGCTAGTCCTATTTTTTCCGTCCTGATCTGGCACAGCGTAGACGCCTCCAGTCGGTTCAGGCCGAAATACTTGCCCCCTTTCGGTATCTGCATCGAAGGGCCCTCCGGTTCCTCAGCGATAGCGCGTCGCTGGCGATCGTGATGCTCTGCTCCGGTGAGCCATCTCTTCCTCCAGTGGTCGAGGAGGGCAGCCGGGACCTCCTTTTCCTCACTCATCCACTCGGAGCCCCGGGCCTCCTTCTCCATAGTGTACCCTGCCGGTCGGAGTAGCTGCGACGCCTGCTTCCTCTTCGCCGGCCTATCCTGCCGGAGTATATGTGACGCTTTAGCGCTCGCGCTGCGAAGCAGATTTCTCTTCCCGCTAAGCCGTAGCCGTTCTTCAAACTTAGCAGCCCGGGCACTAAGATAGAGGTCTAGTGGCGGGATTGCTGCTTCTGCTTCCAGGTGGCGAACCGGCGTCGCTTTGTGGGCACCACAGACTACCCGGAGGCACTCGTTCTGTATCCCCATCAGGCTCTTAGCTGGCCCTGCCGGTTCCTCACTTATAGTATGCCACGCAGTCGCCCCGAAGGCAATCGCGCTACGGATAACCACCGTATATAACAGCCTCGCCCGTATAAGATCGCAGCCCCACGACATATTGACTAGCTTTGTCAGGGCTAGCTTTTGAGTTGCCATTTTTGTTTTAACACGCTCAACATGGGCGTGCCACGTCAGTTTGCGGTCGAACCAGACTCCTAGGAACCTGGCTGAGACTACCGGCGACACTGTGGCGTCCCCAAGGCGAATACTTTGCGGCAAGGGCTCTCGGGCCCTAGTAAAGTGCATTAGCTCACTCTTGTCAGGAGCGAACTCCATCCCGTGCCTCACTGCCCACCGCTGACACGTAGCCCATGCGCTCTCCAACCGGCGGCAGGTCGTGTCTGGATCGGTGCCGACGCTTAGCAGGTTCGTGTCGTCCGCGAACCCGACTACTAAAAGTAGTGGATGCTGCTCCGCTAGCTCCTCGTACAGCGTTGAAATGTATAATATAAACAGTATCGGGGATAGCGGTGACCCCTGGGGGACGCCAGCTCGTAGGGGGATTGGCTCTGACTCCTTGCCATCGAACCGGAGGCGTACC